>NC_057411.1:48271285-49471285 GCF_019320065.1 Cervus canadensis | reverse complement strand
TAGACGCCAGGGCTCTCGTAGCGGTGCCGGATGGGCTCCCCGGTCAATGTGAGGTTCACGTACATGGCCTTGAAGCCATCCCCCAGGTCCACCTGGTACTTGGTGGTCAGGACATCACCCTGTAAGACACACCAGGGGACCACTTAGGACCTGGCAGCAGAGCTGGGGGCCAGCGATGGGCCATTCACTAGCTCACTCACCTATTCGTTCACCCACTCATTCATTCATTCCCTCACTCCTTTCTTTCCTCAAAGCAAGCTCCCTGGGGACTCCAGGGAACCAGGTCTGTTCTATCCTTGCCCCCCACCCCACCCCAGCCTGGAGGGCAGGGCTGAGACCAATAGGAGAGGATGGAAGTAGTAGCCAGGGCCAGGTTTGCATTTCAGAAAGATGCAAAGGCTGAGAGGGAGAGGAGTCAGCACAGATGAGCTCAGGGAGGCCTGCACCAGGGACCGGGAGGTCAGCAAGAGGCCTCACACCTGCTGGATGGTTTAAGTAACAGGGGGATGTGCATGCATGAAAACTCTTAGTCTCCTAGGAAATTAAAAATCAAAACAAAACATTGTTTTCCCCTCTGATGCTGCGATTCCCGCATTTTTTTTATCTTCTCACTCTACGTGGTGCAGGAGTGATGCTTGGGTGCATGGGCTCTATGCAGGGAGGGGGGTCCCATGACTGTCACCCCTCTTCAGCATCTCCTCACCCACATGAGCCGTCTAATCGCCCGTATAATCCCCACCGCGAATATCGTCCTTCCAATAACTGTGCTTTCCTCATGGAGTCTTGGGAAAGGAAATTGAGGAAGCAAACAGGAACTTTTTCAACTTCATGGCAAGAACGAGTTCTTCCATTACTGCATGTCCTCTCTCCCCATCATCTCCCTATCATATCTTCCTGCCACCCCTCTGCCTGCTGGGGGAACACCCAGGAAACCATGTCCTAGAGGTCAGGAATGAAACATGACCATCATTAACCGTTTAGCGATCCTCTTGGTTTACACCTGCCAAACCTTAGAAATTGACAGAGTACTTTTATATAAATTATGTTCATTCACCTTTCTTCACAAATACAATGTAAAAGGTGGGATCATGCCCAGTCCCTCCCCCATCCACACCCACTCGGAACCTCAGAACGTGACCTTATTTGGAAATAGGGTCTTTGCAGATGTGATTAGTTAACTTGAGGTCACACTGAATTAGAACAGGATCTAAGTTCAATGGCTGGGTCTTTAGCAGAGAGAGGAGGGGCTCTGAGACACAGAAAGGAAGCCAGGTGAAGACAGAGGCTGGACCAGGGATGCACGGAGCCCCCAGAAGCTGAGAGACAAGGGAGGACCCTCCTTCCAGAGGGAGCACAGCTCTGCTGACACTTTGATTTTGGACTTCCAGCCTCCAGAACTCTTGAGAGGAAAAATCTCTGTTATTTCAAGGCACCCAGTTTGTGGCCACTGTCGTGACGGCCTCGGGGACCTTACACAAGTATGTTCTATGATCCCCGTTTTATAGATTGAAGGACTGAGGCTCTGTGAGTCCAGAACCCGCAGGCTGGCTTGTGGTCAGGGCTCTCTCTGTTTAAAGGCAGCCTCATAGATGGGGGTGGTCTCAAGGTCAACTTGCTCTGGGAGGGAGGGGTCTCCGTGCAGCTTCCTGGGGGAAGAAGGGGCTTCTGGCTGAGTCGGGACGTGTGTCTTTGATGGGCAGGAGCCACACCGCCTGGGGATGCTGTGTCCTGCCTGTGAGCAGCTAAGAGGGTGTGCCTTAACTCCTGAAACACTCCCCTTGGTTAAAACACTTCCTCACAAGGATTTCCTTGGCGGTCCAGTGGTTAGGACTCTGCACCTCCACCACAGGCACCATAGGTTCGATCCCTGGTTGGGGAACTAAGATCCCATGTGGCATGTGGTATGGGCAAAAAATAAACAAATAAAATTAAAAAACCCCCACCTTGAGCCTGAGCATCTCAACGAGAGAGCAGCCCCTGCTTGCCTCAACTAAAAAAAGCCCTTGCAGCAATGAAGACCCAGCACAGCCAAAATAAATAAAATTATATTAAAAATAATGATAATAAAAGCCTTGTCATAATCAGGAAGGTAATAGTGGCAATGTAAGAAAATACAAAAAGGCAGAGAAGCAGCTAGAAAGGAAAAATGGTAGCATCACCACAACACCCACCACCCACAGCGAAGTGTTTCCATGCAGATCTGCATGTGTGTGTGTGTTTATTCCTGAGTGCTTCAAAAACACTGGGAAGCCTCACGCTGAGCCAACTGCCAATTCACGTGTAATTGTCAAGGATATAACACAGAGAGACCCGTGTTCGCCGTACCCATTTCTCCCCGTGCAAACATCTTGCAGAGCACATCACGGCTTGGAATCCACAGTGATTCATCCATGATTCAGTCACCCCTGGGGTCCCTACGGCTACCCTTTCACACCCAGACGTGCCTCTCCATCACATCCCTGACTTCATGGGATTAGAACCTTTAACTTGTTCTCCATTGCTATAATTTCATTATTTGGGCAATATCCTCTAAATAGAATTGCTGGGATTAGCTTTCTCACTCAGTATAATTCTCTGCAGATTCACCCAAGCTGTGGTGTAGAGCCTGTTCCTTCTTATTTCAGAGTACCACCCGTGGGATGGACGTACCAGCTCACCTCGGGTTTATCCACTCGCCCGTCGAGGACATCTGGCTGTCTCCGGGTTCTGGCTCTTAGGAATAAAGCTGCTGTGAACCTTGATGTACACAGGTTTTCTGTGAACCTCCTTGTTTCTCTCGGATAAAGGTCCAGGAGTGTAACTGCCTGTGGTTGCTGCATGCTTAGTTTTTAAGGAAATGACCAACTTTTCCAGAGCGGCTGTACCATTTCACATCCGCGTCAGCCATGTAGGAGGGACCCAGTTTCTTTGCGTCCTCACCAGGGTTTGGTGGGACCACTGTCTTTCATGTTAGCCATTCCCGTAGGTGTGCAGGGACGCCTCTTTGCGTTGCATTTCCCTGATGGCTAACGATGCTGAATGTGCTTCCCTGTGCTTATTTGCCATTCTCTTCAACGACACATTTCTCCATGGTTTCTGCTTATCTTCTAATTGGCTTGCTTGTCTTCTTATGGTTGGGTTCTGAGTAATCTTTATATATTCTGGGTACTAGTCCTTGTTGGATATGATCTGTAATTATTTTCTCTGTGGCAGTCTTTTCACCTTCTTCGGCTCTGTCCCAGATCAAACATGTCGCATTCTGATGAAGGCCAGTTTATCACATTTCCTTCATGGATGGTGCGTATGGTGTCAACGCTAAGAACTCTCTGTCTAGCCCTAGAGCGCAGGTATTGTCTCCTGTCTTTTTTCTACAAGCTTCACAGGTTTCCATTTAAGGCTGTGATCCACTCTGAGTCGACTGCATCAGGCATGAGGTTTGTTTTCACCGGCTCCTCCTTTGTTGATGCCCGTCCTTCCTCCGCTGAAATGCTTTGGCGCCTCGGCCAGAATCATCCGGACCCGTCTGTGCGGGTCTGTTTCTGGGTCCCCCATCAGATCTTGTTTTCAGTTCTGAGATCTTCACAGAACTTGGATTCCCTTAAATCCAGGGCTGTTTCCACACCTGGATTGGGTGCGTGTGTCTGTGGCTGTGTACGAATGCAAGTGTGTGGTCACGGGTGAACATGTGTAAGTGTCCGTGTGTGTGTGTGTGTTTGTGTGTGTGTGTGTGTGTGTGTGTGTGTGTGAGAACAGGAGTGTACACCAGTGTGTGTACCCACTCCAACCTTGTACCCACTCCTCCCCAAGGCTTCGACGCGGGAGCCAGTGGCCTCTTCCGGACAGTGGAGGGCAAAGGACTCTCTTCCAAGAGCAGCTTTCTGCCGTTCCCTCACCCTTGCCCCTCCAGGCGAGGCACCCAGCCTGCTGGGATGGTGGGCTGCCAGGCGTGTCCTGTCCTGGGTCTGGATGGAGTGCCCCGGCTGCGACCAGCTGCTGGGATTCCGGGCTCTAGAGGGCAGCAGGTGGCCATGTTTCCTGCAAGTCAGTCCTGGAGCTCCGGGCGGCAGCTGGGACCTCTCCGAGGGTCCAGGTGGCCCCAGGCTGGGCAGGGGGCTGCACCCTCCTCTGCAGTGAACAGAGCCTCCCCCCTGCCCCGCACACACACACACTGCCCCAGGGTTGCCCGAGGCTGGAGCGTGACTCTCAGGGCCAGGCTCAATCATCACGGGCCAGCAGGTTGATGCACCCTTGGCTCAGGTCTGGGGGCTGCAAACCAGGAGGTGTCCACACGGAGCCCCCAGGCCTGGACCCAACGCCAGCTCTGCGCGGCCC
This sequence comes from Cervus canadensis, assembly GCF_019320065.1. Classification (NCBI taxonomy): domain Eukaryota; kingdom Metazoa; phylum Chordata; class Mammalia; order Artiodactyla; family Cervidae; genus Cervus; species Cervus canadensis. The sequence goes on along the minus strand of NC_057411.1, from coordinate 49,466,974 downwards.
CAGGTGGGTGCTTCCCCTGTCTGAGCCTCAGCCTCCCCAGCTATAAAGCCAGCTGGTGGGAACACAGCCCGTGGGCGGGGGAGGATGGAGGGGAACATGCCCACGGGGCGCCTGCACATCCAGTTCTTCACACGGGACCAGAGCCCCCGCTTTCAAACATCAGAGGCCGCGTCGGCGTTCCCCAGTCCCACTGGGCAGGCATGGAAGGACGTCGTCTACATGAAGCCCCACTCGGTTCCCCCAACACGTTTGTGACTGAAGCCTCCGATGCCCAAGAGCCGTGAGCCGGGGGGGGGGCTGGGGCCCCGGGTGGGAAAAGGGGGTTCTGCACCCCCTTTGTGCTTTCCTGTCATTATGAATTTCCTGTCTGCTTGTGAGTTTTTTTAGCTTCTATTTTTGAATTTTCTACCATGAACATTTGTTACATCTATAATCAGAAAAATAAGCACGCTGCATATTAGTTTAAATAGACTAGAAGGGAATAAATTAACAGTGATCACCTTGATAGAATAAGATTTTGGGTGACATTTATATCCTTATGTTTTTAATGTGTTTCCCCAGTGTTCTACAATGAGTATATACTGTTCTTAAAATCAGAAAAAAAAAGTAACACTTATGCTAAAAAGAGAAAGAAATACTAGGAGACAGGGAGGAAATTTATATGTTCATATGTGTGTGTGTGTTAGTCGCTAAGTCATGTCCAACTCTTTGCAATCCATGGACTGTAGCCCACTAGGCTCCTCTGTCCATGGGATTCTCCAGGCAAGAATGCTGGTGTGGGTTATCATTCCTTTCTCCAGGGGATCTTCCCGTCCCAGGAATCGAACCCAGGTCTGCCATACTGCAAGCAGATTCTTTACCATCTGAGCCACCTGGGAAGCCCCATATATATGTGTGTGTGTGTGTATACATATACACATATATGAAATATTTCTATATCCATCCTTCTATATTTGTATCTATGTCATCCATTAACTATCAATGGTTTTTTCATCAATCTACATCTATTTATCATTTATATCTATCTATCTATTTATGCATCACTATGAACAAAGCTAGTGGAGGTGATAGAATTCCAGCTGAGCTATTTCACATCCTAAAAGATGATGCTGTGAAAGTGCTGCACTCAATATGCCAGCAAATTTGGAAAACTCAGCAGTGGCCACAGCACTGAAAAGGGTCAGTTTTCACTCCAATCCCAAACAGAGGCAATGCCAAAGAATGTTCAAACTACTGCACAATTGCATTCATCTCACACGCTAGCAAAGTAATGCTCAAAATTCTCCAAGCTAGGTTTCAATAGTATGTGAATGGAGAACCTCCAGATGTTCCAGCTGGATTTAGAAAAGGCAGGGGAACCAGAGATCAAATTGCCAACATCAGTTGAATCATATAAAAAGCAAGAGAATTCCAGAAAAACATCTGCTTCATTGACTATGCTAAAGCCTTGACTGTGTGGATCACAACAAACTGTGGAAAATTCTTAAAGAGATGGGAATACCAGACCACCTGACCTGTCTCCTGAGAAATCTGTAAGAGGGACAAGAAGCAACAGTTAGAACTGGACATGGAACAACAGACTGGTTCCAATTTGGGAAAGGAGTACGTCAAGGCTGTATATTGTCACCCTGCTTATTTAACTCATATGTAGAGTATGTCATGCGAAATGCTGGGCTGGATGAAGCACAAGCTGGAATCAAGATTTCTGGGAGAAATCTCAATAAACTCAGATATGCAGATGACACCACCCTTATGGCAGAAAGTGGAGAGGAACTAAAGAGCCTCTTGATGAAAGTGAAAGAGGAGAGTGAAAAAGCTGGCTTAAAACTCAACATTCAACAAATGAAGATCATGGCATCCAGTCCCATCACTTCATGGTAAATAGATGCGGAAACAATGGAAACAGTGAGACTTTATTTTGGGGGGCTTCAAAATCACTGCAGGTGGTGACTGCAGCCATGAAATTAAAAGATGCTTGCTCCTTGGAAGGGAAGCGATGATCAACCTGGACAGCATATTAAAAAGCAGAGATATTATTTTGCTGGCAAAGGTTCGTCTAGTCAAAGCTATGGTTTTCCAATAGTCATGTATGGATGCAAGAGTTGGACCATAAAGACAGCTGAAGAATTGATGCTTTTGAACTGTGATGTTGGGGAGGACTCTCGAGAGTCCCTTGGACTGCAAGACGATCCAACCAGTCCATCCTAATGGAAATCAGTCCTGAATTCACTGGAAGGACTGATGCTGATGCTGAAGCTCCAATACTTTGGCCACCTGATGCAAAGAACTGACCCTGATGCTGGGAAAGATTGAAGGCAGGAGGAGAAAGGGATGACAGAGGATGAGATGGTTGGATGGTATCACCGACTCGATGGACATGAGTTTGAGCAAGCTCCGGGAGTTGGCGATGAACAGGGAAGCGTGGCATGCTGCAGTCCATGGGGTCACAAAGAGTCGGACACGACTGAATGACTAAAGTGAACTGATTTATCTATCATCTATTACAGAATTTGTGCTGGCTATGAGATTATAAAATAATAATTTTTTTTAAAACTGCCTGTTTTTCTTAAGATTCCAAATTAGCTAGATCAGTATAAGGAGAGGTTTAAAACATTCTACTGCCGCCCACGGGAATGAATGAACCTGACATCACCATGAGGTAAACACCCAGGCAGACGTGTTTGAAGCCGTCTCTCCCCGGACCTGAGCTGGCGGCTCGCTGCGCCATCGCCCCCTGCCCTCCACTCTCTCCTGAGTTTTCCATTTCGTTGCTTTAATGCTGGTTTGGACCTGGGCAGGGGTCTCCAGGGCACTGTTAGCTCCCGCAGTTTGGAAAACGCTGGTCCGGATGACTCCGCACCCCAGGACTCCGAGGGGGAGAGGACGCCGCCCACCGCCCCGTGCGCGCGGCCGAAGCGGCCCCTCACCTGCTCCTGCCGCACCACGAACAGGACGTCCTCGCCGGGCCGCACGGCCACCGCCTCGCCGCGGATGCTGACCTGCAGGCCCCGCGGCGGCAGGAGCGGGCACTGCAGCCGCACCGGGCTCTGCCGCGGGTCCACGCCGCCCTCGCACACGTTGGACACCAGCTTCCGGTACCTGCGGCCAGAAGGCGGGTCAGGGGCTGGCGCGGGGCGGGGCCTGCCGGCCGGCCGGCCGGCTTCGCTCGCCGTGCGGGGCCCCCTGGCTTGGGACCCCCAGGCGTCAACCCCCCTCCCTCTTCCTGACTCGTCTCTTTGCTCTTTCTGCCCATTTTGGAGCTGGGGAAACTGAGGCTCAGAGAAGGGAATGAGCACTAATGGCAGGACCCACGTCCCTCACTGGGCCGAGCTGTTCTCACAAGGATGGTGAGAGGTGTTGTTGCTAGGGAGGCGACTGAAGGAGCCAGAATGGATGCTGCGACTTTGCTGGGAAACGTGGTCCCGGGAAGCCAGAGTGCCCCGGAGGGGCTGGGACTTCCCGCTGACCCGGCATGTGGCTGTGGACAATCACAGTCCCACGGGAGGCCTCCTCCTCTTACACCGAGGGACTGGGGCCGGATGACACCCGATTCACCAGCTCATTCACGCAACGCGAGTTGCCTGAGCATCTGCTGTGCGCCAGGTGCGGGGGTCGAGGTCATCCCTCGCAGCCCCTGCCTTTTCAGGGAGGACTGTCCAGTGGGAAGGCCGCCCTCACCAAACCACCCCCCACATCAGGGCAACATCACGACCCTGAGAGTGTGGGGAAGGGGCTGCACCTGGGGATCTGGTCCCCAAGAAAGGGGCTTTCAGCTGAGAGCAGGAGGTGAGCAGGAGAGTGAAGTGTGTCTGGCAGTGGAAACAGTGTGTGCAAAGGCCCTGTGGTGGTGGGGGGCAGGTGTGAGATGAGGGTGGGGAGAGGCTGGCAGGAAGAGCCTAATGCGCTCTAGTAAACTGTTAGGGCTTCCCTAGTGTCTCAATGGTAAAGAATTCACCTGCCAAAATGCAGGAGACATGGGTTCAATCCCTGGATCAGGAAGAGCCCCTGGAGGAGGAAATGGCAACCCACTCCTATATTCTTGCCTGGAGAATCCCATGGACAGAGGACCCTGGCAGGCTATAGTCCATGGTGTTGCAAAAAGTCAGACACGACTCAGCGACTAAACAATAACAACAAACTTTTAGGAGACGTTAGGAAGACCCTGCTAGGGTGGCATCAGCTGAATTGTTATCATGCAAAGATGCATGTGGTTAGTTGGGAAGAAAATACCCTCCCTAAGAGCTGCCCACCCACAGCCCCTTGGCATCCAGAGTGTGCAGATGGTGTGAAATGAAACCCTTTGCCCTTGATATGGGTCCTGACTCTGACATTTCAGACAAGAGTCCCTGCTTGCTAAGCCCTGGAGCAGCTGCTGTGGCTCCCTGATGGAGGGAGGGATGGATGATAGATGGATGATGGATGAATTACTGGAGGGATGGGAGGATGAACGGATGGTGGGTGAGTGGGTGGAAGAATAAAGAGATGGATGGTTGGATGGACAGATGGATGATGGATGGATGGGTGGACAGATGGGTAGATGGATGAATGGATGAAGGATGGATGGGGAATACACAGATAGATGATTGGATGATTGGATGGATAGAGGAATGATGGATGGATGGGTGGGTGGATGGATGGGTGATGGATGGATGGGGAATACACAAATAGATGACTGATGATTGGATAGATAGATGGATGATGGATGGATGGGTGGATGGATGGATGATGGATGGATGGATGATGGATGGATGGATGGATGGATGGATGGATGGATGGATGGATGGAGAATACACAGATAGATGATTGGATGGATGGATGGATAGGTGAATGATGGACAGATGGGTGGATGGATGATGGATGGATGAGGAATACATGGATAGATGACTGGATGATTAGCTGGACGGATGATGGGATTTATGCCACTGAGGTCCAAGCCTGCAATCTCTGGCCCTACTTTTTGCTTCTTCAGGCTCTGTCCTGCCCCATCCCCAGGGGCAGCAACCTGGCTTGTCTAATAAGTCCATAGGCAGTTCACTCCCTCTCAGAACTTCCCCACAGGGACACAGAGACCTTTAGATGAGGCTTGCGTAGGGCCTGTGGAGCCGCGGGCTCCCGGCTGTTACACACAGAACGCTGTTATAGTTTGATCCCTGAGACGCAGCACGCTCAGCCTCTGCGAGAGCAAGGAGGTCACACCTGCGGAGCACTTCCCTCCCCCTTATGCATAGCGTGTGTCCATCACACCACACACCGAGGGACACGCCATGTGTCGGAAAGCTTAGTCCAGTCCAGGGGACGACTGGGTGAGTGTGACAATAACTGGGGATGTTCCATTCCCACAGAGTAAGCTCGGGGCCCAGGGTGAGTCAGGGAAGGCTTCCTGTAGGAGGCGCCATTCAAACTGAGACCTAAAGGGAGTGTGAATATCTCTGGCCCAGCTCAGGCCTGGCTCGCTCAGGGTTGGCAAATGGGGAGGGGCTTTGGCACTGCAGGGACTCAAGAGGGGCCAGGGAGGCGGGTTCCTTCAGCGCCAAGGCCAGGGACCGTCTCTGCCTGTTGCTTTCTGTTTGGAGCCGGCTCAGGGCATCTCTCCTCCCTGACGCTGACCCACCTGGGCTCCGAATGGAGAGCCCTGGGTGGGGGGCAGAGTCTGGGTGACTTGCAGGAGCCCCAGCGCAAAGTGCGGTCAGCCCTGATTTCTCTCTCTTGGGCTCCACGCGAGCAGCCGTGGGCACCAGAACCATGGTTCTGCCCCATGCGACTCACCCGAGACTGCTGGTGTAGGTCTGGCCCAGGACACAGTCATCAGGGGGCGACAGAGGGTTATACCAGAAGTTGGCAAAGCACTTGTTGGCATCGGACTCCGAGGAGGGGGCGCGCTCAAATCCATAGTCACTGGGAGGAGGAAGACATGGCGGTCAGGAGACAGGCAGTGGCAGGGATGCGAGCCAGCCCAGGGTAGGTGCCCCACACCAAGGACACACAGAGGCAGATCCACAGGCCCCGTCCCAGAGGGGAGAAGGACTGAACGCGGATGGTTACATTCCAGGTGAGAAGGGTTGCAAAGGGGATTCTGGGAATTACAGCAGAGTGCTGAATCCAGCCTGGGCATTCTGGAGGGCTGCCTGGAGGAGGTAGGCTGACTCTCAATGGAAGATCAAGACATAACCAGGGGAGGGGGGAAGGGCACTGAGGTGGGGACCAGCCCCTTCAGCGCAGGAGCCAGAGCCGGGAGATGCAGGTGCAGATGGCAGGACGAGGAAGGGCGAGGATGGCTGGGGAGGGAGCCGGCTTCCAGAACTCGGACATTCTCCTGTGGGTGGTGGGCCAGCACAGGAGTTCTTGAGCGGGGTGGGGATGGGGCGGGTGGCCAGGGGGCTTCCAGGTGGGTCTCTGGACGGTGGAGGAGGGGCTGGCTGGTCCCCAGGGTGCCCTCCGTCTTCCTCCATGTCCCCGCCCACCTGGGAGCAGGCCACCCCATGCTGGCTTGGGAAGGATGCCCATGGATTCTTGAACGTGGGCCGGACCAGGTGGCTGGGTGCTCGGGCCCAGGATAAGGGGGCCGTGCTGGAGCGTGGCTCTCAGGTCGTCCCCGGGGGTGGCGGCCGCGGGGTCCGTCGGGCAGCACTGCCCCCTCCCCAGGGCTGGGGCAGAGAGGGACCCTCACCAGAGGAAGTCCGAGGCCCGGCAGGGGCACACGCGGGCCGTGAGTGCCGCCGTGAAGCTGCGGCCTGTGACGCACCAGGACGCGGGCTTCCTCCTGCGGAAGCTTCTCTGCTGGCCCATGACGCAGCGGTCACCCTGCAGGGGGACACAGGGTGAGGGGCCGCCCCGCTGCGGCCCCCACCGCCGGTCTGGCCCGTTCCTCGTCCCCCCAGCCCGGGCAGTCTTCGGGGCAGGAAATCGGGGCCCAGGGGGAGGGCTGTGTGTGTACCTGAAGCCGCCCTGGGGCAGCCCGGCCCTGTCCATCCCCATCCCCCCAGCACTCGCTGGGTGCTCTGTACCTGGCCGTGCTGGGCCCTGAGGGGGTCTCAGGCCCCGGAAGAGAGGCCCCACGCAATCCTCAGGCCTGAGGGTTTCAGGTGGGCCCTGTGAGGCTGGGATGAGCCACGGCTTCCAGGCCTCAGGGAACACACAGTAGATGCTCGGCCAACAATCCAAACAGGACATACCGGTGCGAACAGGCACCATGGCGGGTACAGCTGAGGGCCCTCCCTGCCCCCCGGAAATCCTGGGCCCCTCCACTCTAAAATCTTGACCACCCAACCCGAACTGCCGCGGAAGACCATTTCTGGTCCTCACGTACTCCCCTCCATGTGAATAGTCCTCATTTTGCTGTAGGAACAGTTTTGTGTGTCTGAGATTATGGTGTGCGGGCTGCCCCAGACCACTGATGTTACCTAAGGACCAACCTAGACAGCATATTAAAAAGCAGAAACATTACTTTGTCAACAAAGGTCTGTCTCGTCAAGGCTATGGTTTTTCCAGTCATGTATGGATGTGAGAGTTGGACTATAAAAAAAGCTGAGCGCTGAAGAATATGATGCTTTTGAACTGTGGTGTTGGAGAAGACTCTTGAGAGTCCCTTGGACTGCAAGGAGATCCAACCAGTCCATCCTAAAGGAGATCAGTCCTGGGTATTCATTGGAAGGACTGATGTTGAAGCTGAAACTCCCAATACTTTGGCCACCTGATGCGAAGAGCTGACTCATTTGAAAAGACCCTGATGCTGGTAAAGATTGAAGGTGGGAGGAGAAGGGGACGACAGAGGATGAGATGGTTGGATGGCATCACTGACTCAATGGACATGGATTTGGGTAGGCTCCGGGAGTTGGTGATGGACAGGGAGGCCAGGCGTGCTGCAGTCCATGAGGTCGCAAAGAGTCGGACACGACTGAGCGACTGAACTGAACTGAATGTATGATACCCGCGCCCTGTTACCTTCCCTCCATCCCACAAATCCGGGAGCCCGAGCACAGCTGGCTTAGGGCTGGGTCATGCCCCTGTGCCCCTGGGTGTACCCACAGACCCTGGCCCAGGCCGCCCAGGAGGGCCGGCAAGCCCAGCAGGAGGACCTACATCCGGGGAGGCCGGAAGCCTGGCAGGATGGGGGTTTTGCGGGCAGAGGGGGTGCCCTGCACGGGGCCCGGCCCACCTGCGGGTTGGCAAGGTCCCAGGAGCTGTAGTCATCCTCGCTGCACCGCCTGGAGAACCAGGGCCGGAAGTCTACCTTGACCAGCTCCCAGTCTGAGCGGAAGCTGATGTGGCCGAAGACGCTGGGGAGGGAAGGAGGGGGCAGGAAACCGCCTTAGTCTGGCCCGCCCCCAGGCACCCACCGGTCCCCTCCGGGCCTCCGCCCACACCTGCCCGGTTGGTCCAGCGGTCTCTCTCCTGCCCCCGCTGGGCAGCCCCGAGACGGACCCTGTGCAGGGCCGGGCAGGCCACAGGCCTTTGGGCATCAGCGTCAAGCATTCCCACCGCCATCGCCCGTTATCTACGGCTTGCGGATGGCGCTGCTGTGGGTCATCCCAGGTGGCCCCCCACGGGCGAGGACGCGGGCGCAGTGGGGTCAGGAGCCCGGCCCGCCCTCAGTGGCCAGGCTGGTCCTGGCAGAACTGTTTCGCAGGATGACTCATGGTCAAGCTGTCTGTGTTCTGTGCTGGCTGGCTTCTCCCCATCTGCATCCCCGCCTCTGTTGGCCTGTCCATACTGGGGGTTGGGGTGGCCTGTGCTGTAGAATCCCGGCTCCCTCTGCATAGCTGGGCCACAGAATTTCCCCCCCAAGCAGACCGGATAATCCATGGAGAGGTAGGGAGTCATCCCCTGGCTCAGAGAGGGCTGGGAGCGCTGTGTTTGTACGCTGCTTGGTCTAAATCCTCACCACAGCCCACTTCACAGAAAGGAAAACTGAGGCAGAGAGAGGGTGAGTAACTTGCTTAAGGTCACAGAGCATGTTTGTGCCACTTCTTCGCCCACGGCGATCATGTGCTGAGTGCCTATCATACGATGCCCAGATCCCTCGCTCTCCAAGAAGGCTGCTGCTTAACGGGTTGCCACCTGATCCTCCCAGCACCTCACGCTTGGGCTCCAGGAGCCCAGCCTGCACTTCTCTGGTCCTTCTCCAGTTCACCCTGTAGGACCCCGGCCATATTACCAGAGGTTGAGCACTTGGATGGAGGAGGTGATATACTCACTCCAGCCTTGGTCCCCATTCCAAGCTGACAGATAGGACCTGGATACTTGGGGAAATCATTCATGGTCTAAAGGGCACAAACCCCAGTCTAGGAGAGTAGTTGAGAAGGGCCTTGGAGTGTTTTCCCAGGGACATGATGGCTGGCTCTGCATGCCTGAGGCTGACACCGGAAGAGGAGCTCCGGCTCCAAAGGACACCTCGGAGCCAGACAAGCCTGGTTGACACCTGTTTACTTGTCTGTGACCTTCGGCATGTCCGTTCCTCTCTGTACCTCCTTTTCCTTTAAAATGGGGACAATGACACTGGCCTTTTGGGATCCATGGTGGATTAGCGATGGTTTGTGTAGGACACTGTAGAAGGTTTACAGACACACATGCACACGCACACTCGCTCTTACACATACACCCCCCAACACACACACGCGCACATGTTACCTCCATTGCCCCGAACAGTCCCCAGAGGCAGACACTATAATCTTTACCTCACAGACGAGACCCTGAGCCTCTACAGGGGCCTCTTCTGGTCCTTGCAGCCTCCCTTGGCCTTGGCCTGGCTCCCCCCGCTGTGGTCCACCTCCCCATCCCGGGCTCTGAGAGGCCCGATCGTTCTCCACTGGCTCCTGCCCTCCTTGCCTGCCTGCCCACGGGCAGCCCTGGTGTCTGGAGACACCCTGCCGTCCTCCTTCCAGCCCAGCCTCTCATCCAATTGTGTTCAGCTGCCATAAACCACCCTGCTTTTCTGCTGCCCGAGGCGTGAGCCAGAACCCCCGTCACCCCAGCCTGGACCTCTCCTGTGCAGGCGGACGTGGCCCAGCAAGGCCCACGTGGCCCGCTTCTCCTCCGCCTGGTCCAGCAGCTCTCAGAGGGGCTCCCGACAGAGAGGTCGTGGAGGGCCCGGATGGGGGTGGTGACGGTGGTCGTGAAGGTGTCCCTCTGGTCCGCTGTCCCGACTCCCGTCCTGATGGGGACAGTCCCCTCCTTGGGAGTCTCACCACATGGGGACTGTCTTTGCCACGACGACCCCTTCTCGCAGGCAAAGCCAGCTGGGTTGTTACTTAAACGGGGCATGAGGGTCTTAGCTCATTGAAGGGATGTCCTTAAGGGACGTCTTCACACCAGTATTCCAGCCTGGAGAATTCCATGGACTGTACAGTCCATGGGGTCGCAAAGAGCCGGACAGGACTGAGCGACTTTCACTCACTCACTCACTCATGCCAGGTCCTCCGCATGTACCTCCTGTCTCCGCTCTTCTGGAAGCCGTGTTATGACGGAGGTGACCGCGGCGGTAAGTGCTGGCGTGCGCCCTGCCCCTGCCAGACTCCCGCCTCCCACATCCACTCCTCCTCACCACCCCAGGGGGCGTGCTGTTAATATTCCCACCTTACTGACAAGGAGACTGAGGCCAGGGGCCCCTCAGGACAGCACGGCCGTGGCCCAGCTCCTGGGGAGTAGGATCGGTCTCCTGGCTGGTGACTTTGGGGCTCTGATGCCCGGCCCAGGAAACACGCTCTGGCCTGAGCTTGACCACCATGCAAACTCCTGGGCGGGCTGCACAGACCCCACCAGGGAGGTCTCTGAAAAGAGGCTGGTTCACTTGATCTAACTAATCCCCTCTGTGTCTCTGAAGTCCTGCCTTTTATGAAGCCTAAACGTTCAGCTGATACTTTGAGAAATAGCTGGCATCTGGCTAACTCTGAGTTTTAGGAAGTCAGTGCCTTTAATGTGTGTGTGTGAAAGTGAAAGCGTTAATCTCTCAGCCGTGTCCGAGAGTAGGTACCCATTCCCTTCTCCAGGGGCTCTTTCTGACCCAGGGATCGGACTGGGGTCTCTTATATCACAGGCAGATTCTTTACCATCGGAACCACCTTCTGAAAGTCGGAAAGTGAAAGTCACTCAGGTGTGTCTGACTCTCTGTGACCCCGTGGACTATACAGTCCATGGAATTCTCCAGGCCAGAATACTGGAGTGGGTAGCCTTTCCCTTCCCCAGGGGATCCTCCCAACCCAGGGATAGAACCTGGGTCGCCCGCATTGAGGTGGATTCTTTCCCAGCTGAGCCACCAGGGAAACCCAAGAATACTGGAGTGGGTAGCCTAGCCCTTCTCCAGGGGATCTTCCTAATCCATCACCTTCACCATCATCACCACCATCATCATCTTCACCACCAACAGTGTCACAATCTCAAAGGGCCAAGTGGGCAGTGATCCAGGGCTGACCCTTGACTCTGAGTCCCACCCCTCACCAGCCAGGTGATCCTGGGCAGATGACAGATGTCCTTGGTTAGGGACGAGTGGCCGCCTTCCAGTGGCAGAGGATGGTGGGAGACAGGGAGGCAGGTGTGAAGATGGAGGTGAGAGTGAGGAGGATGGGGAGGGAGGCGGGGGGTCAGTGTTGAACCCGCCTAGAGCGGCAGGGCCTGAGGTGGCCCTCCGCCACAGCCCGCCTGGGGTTCGGCTCTGACCTGCCTGCCCACCTCCCGTGGGCACTCACGTCATGACCAGCGTCTCGTCGCCGGGCTCACTCAGCAGCCCATCCACAAACACGGAAGTGCTGGTGAAGTTGTGCGTGCTCCAGGTGAGGCCCTCGTCCACGCTGAACCTGCCAAGAGAAGGGGCAGCTGGGGACACAGTCTGCCTCCAGGGCCAGCTGCCTTGTCAGACCCAGACCAGCCCACGCCCAGGGGCCAGAGCTGTCCAGCGGAGGTGGCTGGGCCAACAGGTGGGGCAGTGGCCAGCCCAGTATCCCCACCACAACTGGACCCCATCCTCACACTCTCGTAGGAGGTCACGGCAGCCCCCTGCCAGCGCCAGGGGGCATCCACATCTGCTCAGGGACACCACCGTCAAGGAGCCCTGGGGGTGTGGCCTGAGATCCCCTGGACTGCAGTTATCCAGGTCTTAGAAATCCAGGTCAGCCCTGCCCAGTGCCCAAGCCCAGCCCAGGGTCTGCCGGGTCACACGTGGGAGCTCACTGCCTCCCAGTGTGGCCTATCAGTGTTGCCAGCTTGCCCTGCAGAAAGATCTTTTTCAGACTAAAGTGATACTGGCGTCCTGACAGCTCCCCCGGCTCTGCCTTCCAAGTCCAGAGTTCACATCTGACCTCACATCCCCACAACAGCCCTTCACACGTCTGAAGCTGATGCCAAACCCACTCTCGCCTGGGCACACGCAGCTGGCTTCCCTGTCCTTCACCTATCTAATTGAGGTCCATCCAGAAAAGTCACCTCCTCTGGGAAGCCTCCCTGCTCTCCCAGGATGGGGGGTGCTGGTAGAGGCACCCTCACAGCCCCAGGCCTCCCTCTGGCCCACCCGATCATGCTGGGTCGTCATTCCCCACCCCTTTGTCTCCCCAGGCCTGGCAAGGAGCAGCTATCAGCAGCATGGGTGGGGGTGGTGGTGGTGGGTGGTGGGTGTTGGTTGAAGGGGCTGGGTGTGGGTGGTGAGGGGGCCGGGTGGTGGTGGGTGCTGGGGAGTGGGTGGTGGGTGGTGGGAGGCAGGGTGGGGGTGGTGGGTGGGGAGTGGACACTGCAGAGCCTGGCATTAACCCCCTTGGCGGGGTCTGGTGCCTTCGTCCTGGGGTCCTGCAGGGGGGCCACCCTGGGGAATGCTCCGAGGAGTTCCCCGGTGGAGAGGACCGGCCCCCGCCGCACTCCACGCCGGGCGCCCGGGGTCTTACTTGAGAATCTTCAGGGGGATGGAGGTGTCCTTGATGGCCACGATCACGCCGCCGTGGTCCAGGTAGAGGATGTGGTGCTCCTCTTCAAACACCTGCGGGAGACCGCGGGCGGGGCTCTGAGGGCAGGACCCGGGGAGCGCTGGGAGGGCTCTCAGGTGCGGGGGTCACTCTCCCGGGGACAGAACTGCCCACACGCTGCCTGGGGGGCTGCAGCAGAGTCTAGCTCCCTGACGCAGGGCTGGTCAGAGGGTTCCTGGTGTCCCCAGGCCATCCCCTCCCTCCCCCAACCACCCAGACTCAATACGAGTGGGACGAATGGCATGAATGCACGCTGATGGCAATTTCTAGACCACTGACCAGAGAGAAAAAATGCAAATAAACCCTGCAGGTGGCCCTGCCTATAGGAAAAACTCAGGCAGCAAAAAGGCCAGCAATGTGAGATCAGAAAGAAATTGTAGAATTCAGGAAAGCATTTAGGATAAGCATCCACTAGGAAAAGCAAACCTCTGTTTAACATTGATTCAGTTCATGTGCCGCCTCCTTCAGGAAGCCCTCCCAGATGCCACGCTGGGTGGGTGTGGGGCGTCTCTGGGCCCCCTGTCCCAGAACTTACTGCATGAATTTGTCATTGTTTTCTCCAGCCAGGGAGCTCCTCAAAGGCCCAGTCTGCCTCTGAGTCCTCTCTGTGGCCCGGTACCGGCTCAGCTCATGGCTGGAGGTGCCAGGCCTCAGGAAGTGTGTGTGGGATAAATGAATGAATGAGTGAATGAATGAATCCCCACCAAGTCCTTAGGGGACAAAAGGTTGAGAGACCTGGACAGGGCTCTCACAGGAGGAAATACCTCTGGTGGTCAGCTGGGCATAGCCCCAAATGTGCTCACAACCCTCACATGTGGTCAGACTCCCCATCTTGATACCCTCCTCCCACAAGGACAAGCAGGGGGCATTTGCCCTGTCTACCCACGGGGGAGACGGTGCCTCCCAGTCTCCCCATGGGAGCCCCACAGGCGATTCCACCCTCATTAGCTGGGGCCTTGGAAATCAGGCGGCTCCAACCCCCATGCAGCCATGAAATTAAAAGATTCTTGCTGCTTGGAAGGAAAGCTATGACCAGCCTAGTGAAGTGAAGTCGCTCAGTCGTGTCCGACTCTTTGCGACCCCATGGACTGCAGCCTACCAGGCTCCTCCATCTGTGGGATTCTCCAGGCAAGAATACTGGAGTGGGTTGCCATCTCCTCCTCCAAGAGATCCTCCCAACCCAGGGATCGAACCCGGGTCTCCTGCACTGCAGGCAGATGCTTTACCCTCTGAACCACCAGGGAAGCTCAAGCAAAAACATCTCTTTGCCAACAAAGGTCTGTCTAGTCAAAGCCATGGTTTTTCCAGTGGTCATGTATGGATGTGAGAGTTGAACTATAAAGAAAACTGAGCGTCAAAGAATTGATGCTTCTGAACTGTGGTGTTGGAGAAGACTCTTGAGAGTCCCTTGGACTGCAAGGAGATCCAATCAGTCCATCCTAAAGGAGAACAGTCCTGAGTGTTCATTGGAAGGACTGATGCTGAAGCTGAAGTTCCAACACTTTTGGCCCTGATGCGAAGAGCTGACTCATTGGAAAAGACCCTCATGCTGGGAAAGATTGAGGGCAGGAGGAGAAGGGGAAGACAGAGGGTGAGATGGTTGGATGGCATCACCGACTCAATGGATGAGTTTGAGCAAATTCTGGGAGATGTTGATGGACAGCGAAGCCTGGGTGCTGCAGTCCATGGGGGTCTCAAAGAATCAGACACGACTTAGCAACTGAACAACAAAACAGCACCCACAGGGAACCCCAGGGTCTTTGCACATCCACTGCTCTGGTCTTCTGCACCTTGACCAGTCAGCCGTCCCGCAACCCCATTCCCTGCCTTTCCCACTTCCCTGACACCCTGAGCTCTAGAGGGCGCTCCTTAAATGTTTTCTGGATCACTCCAGTTAAGTCCTGTTTTTAAAATATGCCCCTTTAACACCATGCTGCTGCTGCTAAGTCGCCTCAGTCGTGTCCGACTCTGTGCGACCCCATAGACAGCAGCCCACCAGGCTCCGCCGTCCCTGGGATTCTCCAGGCAAGAGCACTGGAGTGGGTTGCCATTTCCTTCTGCAATGAATGAAAGTGAAAAGTGAAAGTGAAGTTGCTCAGTCGTGTCCGACTCTTCGCGACCCCATGGACTGCAGCCCACCAGGCTCCTCCGTCCATGGGATTTTCCAGGCAAGAGTGCTGGAGTGGGGTGCCATTGCCTTCTCCGACTTAACAGTGTAGACGCTGTCATTTGTAATTTACATTCCCAGAGTTTTGCAGTAGAGATATCTCATGGCATCCTTGACAAGCCAGCCTGAGCTCTCCAGGTCTTCCTGCTTTTGTCCCACCCTGACCTCTGCCTCCTGCTTGCCCCCCACCCCAGTAAACTCTCCCGCTCTGACACACGGGCACCCCCTACTCTGTCAGGGACCTGGGCACTCTTGCACCCTCCCGTACCCTCCTCCCATCACAGCAGCTCAGCCCTGAACCGACTTTCTCCCACTTAATTCTGACAAGTTCCCAAATTCGAAGCCTAAGCAAGCAGCTTGCCAACAGTGGCCACTCTGAATACCTTACGGTCAGTTTCTACAAAATACATCTCTCTGTTTCACCAGGTCTATTAAATCTAATAAGCTGGGGCCTGGAGTGGGGGTGGTTTCTGTAATAAATGGACAGGTGGTGACCTTTAAGAGAGTTTAGACATATCTCACTAGTTTTAGTGAAACAGAAATATTATAACACAATAAATCTCTTTTGCCCTTTTCAAAATTCTGGTTTCTTGCATATTATTAAAAAAAAAAAAAAGCCAGGACTTTAAATCAGGGTGCAGGTGAGCTCTCCACTTTGAGGATTAATGTCTTTGTCCAGAGCAGTAGCTGGGAGGGGTCTGTTGAGTGAGGGGCTCAGAGGTGCAAAAGTCGACCTGAAAATAGAGCTTCTTCCATCCTCAGGAAGGGGAGACACAGACAAAAATTTAGTGCATTTTCTTAAGCATTTAAGGTAGAAATTGCCACTCCATGAAGTTGGCAGACCACATGAGGCTTTTTTTTTTTTTTTTTTCCTGGAAAGAAAGAAACAGCAAGTGCAGAGGGGGTCTGAGCCTCTCCCGGGGCGGAGCACTTGCGTTTCACTGGACTGCCCAGGTGTTGGGCCATCAGCCACCCTGCTCCGTGGAACGCCCTTCAGACGGCAGGCAGCCCCCACCCCTCTAGTCTGAGACTCTGAGTCGCATGTTGGGATAGCGCTGACGGTAGCCCTCGCAGTGTGATGCCCTCAGCCCAGGGGGCCATTTCCTGCATAACTGCTGTCTCCTGCTTCTTGTCATCTTCCTATTTTCCTTTCCTCAGGCCGCACTGAACATCAGATCATCACCCCGTGGATGTGCCCGAGACACCCCTCACCACACACACTGTGCCCCCCCAAACCTGCTCCTCCCCAGTTTCTCCTTTCTTTCCCAAGTCTCTGCCATCCACCCAGCAGCTGTCCCTGCAGGACCCCAGGTCTGCTCTGTGGCCCCCACATCCTGTGCTCGGGGAGTTTGCATGTGGCTTCCTACAGGGACAGCGCCTCCACCCCATCCCTGGCGGTTATTCCGTTTGGGTTGACATTCAGGGTAACGTGACTGCGGGGAGACGTCTCAGACCACGAATCCCCCAGCAGTGGCTGCTGCAAGAATAGCAGGAGGTGGGGGCCAGCCAGGCCTGGGCCCTCTTTTCCCCAATGGCGACGTAACTCCTAAAAGGAGCAGTGTCCGGCTGCTCAGGCCGGGGGCAGAAACAGCAGTGTGTCTCAGAGCTCCTCTGGAAGGGAGGGGGTGAGACCAGACCTGTCTCCAGGGGTCCTGGTGCGGTAAGCCCCTCCCTGCCACTTTACCTGCCGCCAGGTGTGGCCGCAGTCCGACGTGATGTACATTTCCTCTTTATATTCCACCAGCTGGGAGCCCAGGTTACCTGGTCCGGAAGAGAAGAGATGGAGCTGCTCTTAGGACCGGCCACTCTCCCCCTGACCAAGGTCTGAGCACAGCCAGGGCCCTGAACCAGGGCTGGTGGTGGATGGGCCCTGAGTCTACGCCACCAAAGCCACCAAGTGGATGTGCCTTCCGCCCTCTGGGTACCGACAGGCCTGCTGTCACCACGCGGGCCCTCGTCTGCGTGGTCAAGGGTTAGCTTTGCCCAAAGAAAGCCGGCCTCAGGAAGCTCCAGCAGAGCCCAGGTGCAGGCAGAGCGTGGGGGCCTCAGGAGACACAGGGGTGAGGAGCGGGGTTCGGGAACAAGAAGCGTGGTTGGGGACCACACGGGCCAGGTGAGTGGCGTGTGGACCCGGCAGCTTGTGATGGGCTTTAAAATGGGGCAGGACACGGCTGGCTTTGCGTTTGCAGGTAGCCCCCTGGGGGATGGGTAGAGAGGAGGCCAGAGGCAGCTCTGGGGCAGCGTGGCGCCATCCAGGTGCGAGGCTGGGCAAGCACATAGTTGGTGCTCATTAAGTGCCCGTCGAGGGGCCGTTTGGAGGACGGGGAAGTGGGCACCAAGCCAGCTGGGCAGCCAAGAGGCTCCTCCTGGGTCCTGGTTCACCTGACCCTAGGCCAGGCTGGCGGGTGCATCACCAGCCTTGAAGGGGCCACTCTGCGGGGCTAGGACTTAATCTGGGGGTGCTGGTGGAGGGGCAGGAACCCCCACTTAATATCCAAGGTGACTCCAGTTTGAAGACAAGGAGGCTTGGCTGAGTGGAATCCAACAGGAAGAACGTCAGTCTCCTGGAGGACACAGCTCTTGGAGGCCTCGGAGCTGGGCTGGGTGACCCCAAACAGCCTCCTGGGAAGGGGCTCAGACAGCAGAATTTTCTGACATGTCAGATTTCACAGGCTTCTGCTGTGACCACATGGTGATAGTGGGGGAACCAGGGACCTGAGCTTCCTTCCAGGATGAAGGGGCCCTGCTTTGAGGACACAGTAGCCCTTCTGGATTCTTCCTGGAACCCCAGAGGCCCCTGACCTCTGTCACCTAATTCACGTGGTGCCCTCAGGAGCGCCTCCTCCAGAGCCAAGTATAGATGTCACTGGAAAATCCCAAGGGAGAGGGATCGTTCTCAAAGAGACGAGGCAAAGCCAGTTCAAGCAGAGTGGCTGAGGGCTCACATGCCTGCCTTTTTTTTTTGAGGTCCAACCAACAACCAAATCATCCATCCATCCTTCATCAATTTATTATCCATCCACCCTTCATTAATTTATTATCCATCCATCCATCCTTTATCAATTTATTATCCATCCATCCTTCATTAATTTCTCATCCATCCATCCTTCATCAATTTATTATCCATCCAGCCTTCATTAATTTATCACCCATCCATCATCCTTCCATCCCCTCGTCTCTTCATCAGTTCCACCCCTCCCCCTCCCCCGCACTTATCCATCAGCGTCTGCTCTCTCCCCAGCCTGTGCTAAGCTGTAGGGGGTGTCAGCTGGGCAACCACGGCCCTGGCTCCCAGGGACCTCTCCGCCTAGCCAGGGAAGAAGGATGCCCTGCACGGGGCAGGGCCGAGGATGCCTGGGATCCCGGGCAACCGTGAAAGCAGAGAAGGGAAACCTCACGGACCCACGAAGCAGGGGAATCCAGGAGAGCTTCCTGCAGGAAGCGACCTCTGCCCCTTGCCTCGAAAGACAAATGCCACTGGCCAAGGGAAAGGGGCAGGTGTGCCCAGTAGTGGGCCGGGCCTTGGCGACGGCAGTGAGGTGGGAGGGGAGGTTGGTCAGGGGAGGCGGGCAGAGGGGCAGCTGCTGAGCTGGGTTCCCTTCTACCCGCCCGGCCACTGCAAGGCGCTAAGGAGAAGCTGCTGAACACAGTCAGAGGGGTGACCGAAGGAAGGCAACAGCTGGGGGTGGGGGGTGGGCAGAGGAAGGAAGGGGCGCCCTTTATCTCCACCCCACCCTGTCCTTCCAGACACCAACAGAGACGCCAGGACCTGTGCGTCCAATACCGAAGCCGTGCAGCCAAGGCTGCGGCGTCAGCACAACCTCGCAGGCAAATTTGCCGTCCGTGGTTTTGGGGGAGTGATGTCTGTCTTTTAAGCGATGCGATCTGTTTTCCTTGTTTCATCTACCAAGGCTGTCAGGCTGCCACTCACCTAACAGGCACCGGGGGTTGGGGGGAAATCAGGGGACACTCAGAGGACACGTCCACAGGCCGTCAGAGTGGAGGGCTCTGCAGGAGCTTGGAGGCCAGGGCCCTCACGTTAGGGAGGGGAAACTGAGGCCCAGGGGCGGTCCCCGGTGCTGCGTCCCCTCCTGGCTGCTCTGGGCTCTCCTTGGGCCTCCTCCCTGAACAGCCCGGCCCCTCTGCGCTGTGTCCATGCCCCCGGGGCCTGGTATACAGTAAGCGCTCCCTGAATGCGCGTTTCCTTTCTGACCTTCCTTGGCCCGCAGCTTGCAGAGTGGCCAAGACCTCAGGGCCCGAACAGAGCAGAAGAGTAACACAAGATCCACCCCAGTCCCCTCCTGGCTGAGGAGGAGGGTGACCTGGACGCCCCGTGTGGCCCGCCCCTCGATGTGGCAGAACAGGGTCTGCCAGCTGCTGAGACAAGGCTGGGCTAGGGGCAAGGGGGCCGCCCCGCTGGTCCTCCGCTCGCTGCCAGGGGCCTGGCTCCAGGGGGGCCGGATGACCCCCTCCAGCTTGGCTGGTGGGGCTCAGGTCAATTCTCAACCTGCTCAGACCCCTCAACCTGACATCGGGATACCACCCGGCGGTTGACGTACCTCCGGCCGGCCGAGTCCTCGAGGAAGGGGCTGCAGGAGGACCAGGGAGACAGGGGTCCTACTGGGAGCCCCAGGGGGCTCTTCCCGGCACAGAGAGGGTGGGGGTGCTCCAAACCTTCCCGTCATGGCCCCTCAGGGTTTTCCCGGCCACAGGACTCCCCTGGAGCTGTGTCCAGGAGGCGTCTGCAGACTTTGCTCTGCATGGCCCTGAGGATTCACCCCCGAACACAGAGCCGGAAGCAGCGTGTGCTGTGTGGGGGGCCCGGGACCCGGCAGGGTGGCTCCGGGAGGCATGGTGCCCGCCCTACAGCATGAACTCGGGGAGGGCTGAGTCCGAACCGGACCGGGGCCCTCAGTCCAGACCACGCATCTGTGGTTTGCTGCGTCCTCAGAAGCTCGTCCCCTTGACGCGGCCCAGCCGGGGCAGAACATTCCAGCTGGCACCCTGGCCTGCTGGGTTTTTTTCTGGGTTCACCCTCTGAGGCTGCTTCTGGACCCTGGTGGTTAGAAGCCAGCGTTCCCGTCTTTGCTTCTTGAATTCTCCTTTCCCGACCTCACTGGAGTCACCACTGTGGGTCTGGCCTCTCGTCCACGGGCCCGGAGGACAGGGTCCCAGCAGAAGGCACCTGGCGTGGAGCCTGGCTCAGGGCGGTGGTGCCCAGGTGCTATCTGAGTGATAGGGAGAGCTGCGGAAACATGCTTCCGCCGAAGCCTGAGAGGTCATTCTCTCTTTTTGCAGATGAGGATGCTGAGGTTCGGAGGCACCAGTGATGCCCAGAGCCCAGCGCCTGGAGGTGGCAGAAGTGGGGGCATGTGGCACCCCCAGCCTGTCCCAGGATGAGGGGTGAGTGATGGGAGATCTGCACAGAGGCTCCCTGGAAGCAGACAGCCATCACCCCCCAGCTGCCTCAGGAGGCTCAGCCCAGACGGGGCCCTCATTTGGACCCACTGCTCCTGCCACGTTACCCAGCCCACAGGGGAGGCCACCAGTGGGAAGCTGTCCCTGCTCAGCGGTGGCAGCGGGGACTGAGGAAGCCCAGCTCACTCCACCTTCCCTCTCTGGTCCTCTGTTCCCAGCAGACACACAGGGCTGGATGGAGGATGTAAAACAATTCTCACCTCAGTTGGCACACATTGTACGGGTGACTCCACCTCCATCTCGGGAAAGCCGTGGCGAGGTTAAAAAGTCTCTGAATGAAGTGGAAATGCAGCATCCTGCCCCTGAGGGGTGGGCAGTGAGGGGAGGGACGGAGGAGCAGAGGGAGGCGGCCACCCACGCCCTGCGCTCCCCCTTCTGTGACTCACACGGTGAAGCAGATCCTCGCGGGAACTCTTGTCCTGAGCTTTCAAAGACTTTGAGTGCTGGGAACATTTGAAACTGTGCCTTTCGCACCTTTGGTCAAGAATTTGAGGTTTCAAGCCGTCATGGACATGCATTTTAAACACACCGTTGCCTTCGGGTCCAGGGACCTGAGTCCACAAGGCCTAGGGTGCCTGATACACGTGGCCTGACCCCCTCTGTGTGGGAGCTGGCGCCCCACGAGCGGCATTGAAATTGAGGCTGATGCACATTCTTCCCACTGACACTCTTCCCTCATGGAAGCAGGCGGATCCCGCCCCAGTGGCAGCCACTGACTAAGACCCCTGGGGCACAGATGGGCAGGAGGGGCCCAGGAGCTGGAGCTTTCCCTGCCGTCGCCTGTCTGGTTGTGTCACTCGCCCCGCATTGGAACGCCCCCCTCTCCAGGATAGCGTGAGATGGCCGCGCTGACCGCCAAGGCCTCCTGCCTTCTGAGGTGCACACGCCCACAGGGGTCTCGCCTCCCAGCCTCCTTGTGGCTCTGATCGGGTCATTCTGAGAAGCATAGTCCCTCCTCTGTCTGGAAGGATGGCCCTGCCTCCTCCACATGGCCACTCACTCATTCATTGGCTCACTCACTCATTCATTCACTCTCATTCACTCACTCACTATCCATTCATTTACTCACGCATTCCTTCACTTACTCAGCCACTCATTCATTACCTCACTCACTCATTCATTCACTCACTCATTCACTTATTCATTTACTCACTCACTTATTCATTCATTTACTCACTCACTCATTAACTTACTCACTCCTTCATTCACTCATTCACAAACTCCTTCACTTATTCATCCATTTACTCATTCATTCACTCATTCATTACCTCACTCACTCATCCATTTACTCACTCATTCACTTATTCATTCATTTACTCACTCATTTATTCATTCATTCACTTACTCATCATTTACTCATGTGCTCACTCTCATTCCTTCACTCATTCATCACTTACTCATTCACTCATTCATTAGCTTACTCACTCATTCATTCACTCTCTCACACACAGCCAGGCTGGGATACATCTGCTGAAGGGTCAGATGCATCATCCAGCTCAGGGTCTGGAGTCCAAATTCTCCAGGCTGCAGCTGGTGCTGGAGCAGAAAGAAGAATAGAGCCCCGGGTTCAGGCAGCCATGAGCCCTGGCCCGGGCCTTGGCAGTCCCTGCTCTTTGACGGGGCAGAGACACTCTCTCTGACTGCCTCATGCCCCATCCACACCTGGGTGTGCACAACCCCAGCCTGGCCCTTCCGCCCCCAGGACCAGTGGCCGGCTGGTGGGCCCACCCCAGAGTCTTGCTCTTTGCAGTTTCAAGGGACACAGCAGTCCTCCCAGGGCAGAGGACTTCCTTTCCGAGAGGAGCCTGGGGTGGGTCTCAAGCTTCAGGAGGACACCTTGCAAGTTGCGAGCAAGTATTCCCTCTCCTCGGGTTCGTTACCTCCTCTGTAAAGGGAGGGTGCTGACCTCTCAGGGTTATCATTATTTTGAAAAGAGATCAGGGCCTGGCAGGGGAGAAACGGCCACCGTGGCAACTGTGGACAGAGTGTCAGGGCTGAGCTGCTGAGAGCTGGTGAGGCTGTCCCCTCTCTGAAGGGAAAAAGGGAAGCCAGATGCCAGCTGCTGCCTGGCAGTGGACTTTTAAAACATGTGATTTTATTTGCAATGATTCTTCTAACTCACATAAACCTTATTTTAGAGTTTTATTCGATCGGCACACATTTAGTGACCCCTGAAAAAGTTTCTAGTTTAATGGGGTAGACAGACACAATCACAACATGTTTTTTCTCCCTTATGTCAGTTGTATATGTGTCTCTCTCTCTCCCCACTAGAAACTTCTTTAGGGACCAATCACTGTCAACCATGATACAGATTATCATTCCATCCATTCACCCATCCATCCTTCCATGTATTCATTCACCATTTTGTTTTACATCCTTCCATTGGGCCATCTGACTATTATTCTTTCAACTATTCAAGTATCCTTTGACCCATCCTGCCACCCATTCATCCTTCCATCCATCTATCCATCCATCCATCCATCCATTCATTCTCCCTCAGTCATTCATCCATCCATCCATCCATCTATCCATCCATTCATCCATCCATCCATCCATTCTTCCATCAGTCCATCTATTCATCCATCTACCCATTCTTCCATTGGTCATCCATCCATCTATCCATTCTTCCATTAGTCATCCATCCATCTATCCATCTTTCCACCCATCCATCCATCTATCCACCCATCCTTCCATCCATCCATTATTCCATTGGTCATTCATCCATCCATCTATCCATCCACCCTTCCATTCATCCATCCACCCATTCTTCCATTGGTCATCCATCCATCAATCCATCCATCCACCCATTCTTCCATTAGTCATCCATCCTTCTATCCATCCATCCTTTCTTTCATCTACTCATCCATCCGTCCATCCATCCATTCATTTAGTTAACACCTATCACGTGCCCACTCTGGACCACACAGACATCCCTCGGGGGGAGGTGCCAGGAGACCTGGGCTTCCTGGGGATGCCCTGGCACTGGCCCAGTGGACACAGTGTGGCCCAGGCCTGTGACGGTCAAGTCCCCCCGAGACTGGAGCTCCGCGCGGGCGGTGCGGCTCCTGCGGCCTCCTACCTGCGCCCATGATGAGGCCGGGCGCGCTGTCCTTCGTGTGCACGGTACCCGACACGTAGGGGTTGTCCGCCCAGCGCAGGTGCAGGTGCAGGTGGCAGTCCGGCTGCGGGGGAGAGAGGGGGTCGCGGTCAGCGCCTGGGAGGGAGCAGCGACCCGAGAAAAAGCAGGACCCAGGCGGAGCACAGTCCCGTGGCTTCTGGGTGGGAAGGCAGGGCCAGGGTGTTTTGGAGGAGAGGGAGGAGGGTGGGGAGGAGGCTTGGAGGCTGACCCCTGGGTGCAGGCCTTAGGTCGGGGCCAGGTGGGTTTCTCCAGGGGAGGGGCCTCCCGGCCTGGGTGCTGAAGGGCGGGTTCCCCAAACAGGCTCCTGAGCGCAGAGCTGAGCCACAGAATGGCACTCCAGGAGCCTGCATGGCCCGTGGCCACATTCATTCATTCATCCACCCAGAACCTTTATTGGGGGCCTCTGAGGTGACCATGGGCATCAGGGGACAGCTGTGGGCAGCCTGTAAACTGTGTCCTCTGGGATAGGCAGGCGGTACGGTGGGTGTGTTAGTGCCCAGTTTACTCTCGAACATCGGCAGGATCTTGACACAGCCTGGCTGGTGCCCTGGCTGATGGGGCAGAAACACTGGCTGTTGGAAGAATTCCAGCGCCCCTCACGTTGCTTGGTGGCTGCCTCTGGGCCAGCCCCGAGCCACACACTTAACGGTGCATGTCACAGAATGCTCTCAGCATCTGTACTACCATCCCCTCTGTGTTGATGGGGAAACCGAGGCAGAGTGTGTTTAGGCAACTTCTCACAGCTGGGGCTGCCTGGCTCCAAAGTCCACAGTGTGAGCCCTGCGGGGAGGGGGACGGGGGTGGTCTGGCACTTCCAGGCAAACCAGGCCGGCGGCCCCCAGAACGAGGAAGCACCAGCTGTTTCTTGTCCGGCGTCATCAGACTGCCCATCTATCTTTGCCCCAGCTGCCTGCCCCCCACCCCCGCTACTCTGCTGAGATGGTAGAGGCCAAGCCAGCCCCTGGGGTGGGACTGAGGGCCCCAGGGGTGTAGACGAGCTGAAAGGATGTTTCCTCTGGACTGACCCTCCTGAGTCCCCCCAGGCCTCAGGGACTCAAGCCCACAAGCCCCATGACCCGCAGGGCTCTCAGCACCTGCACATATGATGGGAGGGGATGCACCGAGCGCCAGGCTGCTCTCGGGGTGCAGAGTCAGACACGGCGGGGCCCGCCAGGGCCACCGAGGGCACGGGTGGGAAGACCTCAGGGCAGGCGGGTGCCAGGGGAGAGTGGGCCTGGGTACCTGCAGGGCCTGGGTGGGTGTGACTGGCTGAGGGGGCAGGACCACGCTGCCCCAAGGCTCTCCTTTCTTGGCCCCTCCACACGCGGGGGCTGGCTGGTGCGCTAAAGGAGTGTCCATCAGAGACTGTCGGCTGGCGGGAAGGCCATGCTGTTGGCCGCTGTGAGCGAGGGGACCTGTCCCTCTATGTACCCCACCGCACAGCTCAGCCCAGTGTCTGAGAAGAGTGGCCACGGACAGCAAAACGAATAGGTTTTCATTCTGAGTCCAAAGGTCGAGAGAGGCAAAACTCCCTCCAAGGGCAACTGATCATCCTAAAACAGGTCTGACCCATGCCCGTCTATTAACAAGTCCCCTTCAGAATTTGCTGTTGGGCTCAAGAAACTCACACGGGGGCTCTGTATCAACCTAGACGGGTGGGATGGGGAGGGAGGTTCAGCAGGGAGGGGGTTTATGTACACCTATGGCTGATCCTGTTGAGGTTTGACAGGAAACAGCGAAGTTCTGTAAAGCAGTTATCCTTCAGTTAAAAAATAATTAAAAATAAAAAAAGACCCCCTTCATTTCCCTGTCACTAGAAGGCGATCTTCCCAGTCAGAGAGCTTGTCATATTACCCAGGAAAATCTTTCTGACCCAGAGTCAAAAGAAAAGCAGATGACTCAGAAATCCCACATATCGGGAGCCCCAACAGGGCTTTTTAATGTGACTATAAGCAAAGGATGCAAAAGAAAAATGTCTGACGCTGTCACTTCTGAGCGACGCAGTTGCAGGTGTAACTTATTCCCCTTTCTATACATTTCTGCATTTTCCAGGTATTCTGCAATAAGCAGGGGTCACTTTTCTGATGAGAAGTAAAACCTTAAGTGTAGCCTGCGCTGTGCATTGAAAGTTTGCGCGACTGAGTGAAGGACACATTCAGAGGAGACCCAGGAGGAGGGCCGCGCTGACGCCACCCCGCACGCCCCACGGGGCCTCGTCCACGGCCGCCAGGGCTGCACATGCAGGGGACGGGCCGGGGAGCCGAGGCCGCGGCTTCTGCCTTTCGTGCCCAGCTGGGCGTCCTGACACTTGTCCTCTCGCCGCTGTGCTCATTAGGCTCTTGGCCTGACTGCCTGTGGCCATGTGCTTACTAGCTGGCTCCCACTTTTATTATTTTAAGGCTGGGGCATAAATCTTGAAAGGTTATCTCCTTACTGAGCTGCATAATTGCAGACAAGAATCTATTCTTAGCGAAAACTTGCTTTGACAGATTAATATGGCTTAACTTTGTCGACGATGATACAAAAATTAGCCCTTTCACAGCAATTCTGTTCTCAGAAGCGCTTTTACAAGTGGCAGGTAATTAATTCTCCCAGTAGGTCGACAGGTGCTATTATCCCTTGCTGCTAGCAGGAGGAGGGTTTATGCAGAGGCCGAGTGTAGCCCCCTAGTTGGTGAGGTCAGGGAGCGAGGACTCAAGGCTCTGCCCAGAGGGCACAGAGCCCCACCTTGGTCCTGGGGGGCGGTCACCGGCTGGTCAGGTGGGGTGCCTACCATCTTGAGGGGCCCTGCAGAGATCCAGGCAGGTCCAAAGAGGGCAGAATCGCTTGCTGTTTTGTGTATTGATGTATTCCCAACACCCAGAAGAGTGCCTTTCCATAATAGGTCCTGGTACATGTTTGTTGAATGAATATTCCTGTAATCTAGGCACCATCGCACTTTCTGTTTACAGAGGTACAGAAATGGATGGGGGCCCCTGACTGTGAGGAGCTTCCAGTCGAGGCCAGTGGGAAACAGAAGCATGTGTGCCCAGTGAAGGCTTCTCTGTAGAGGGGACATGTAGACAGGGTTTTCAGGTGTCAATAGAAGTTCACTGAATGAAGAGGAAAAGCCTTTCCTATCCCTAAGGCAGACAAGACACAGGGGCAGCCTACACTCATATTCATGTAGAAAGGCACACTTGGAGGATTAGGGTCAGCTTGGAGCTCGTGAGATTTGGACCATGTCCTGGCCCCGTCACTTAACCAGCCCCCGACTCCTACTTCCACAGGCAGAGTGTACTGCTTGGCCCTTGCCACTGGCCACCAGGGCTTAGCAAGTGTAGCACAAGCAAGCTACAAGCTTGCAACATCGTTGCAATATTTCTGCTGGCCCTCCTGCACGTCTGCTGTTGCCGGAGAGTGTGCCTGGGCTGGTCCCAGGAGGAGGATGCTGGATCCCTTCCTAAATCATAACCCCTAGGTGTGTGAGCGAGCCCAGCCTCTCACAGATCTGGAAACGAGTGACTGATGTTTGGGGTGGTTTGTTACACAGCACTGTTGTGACCAGAGCTGACCGATACACTCCCCTCTCTGACCTCTTCAGTAAAGCAGGGAGTTTCTTACTGCCTTCTCCACCACATCCAGAGAAATAGGTGGTTCATGGCTCTCAGATGGCCCTTCTCAGATGTCAGCATCTCTGACCCCTGGATCCTGCAGCTACGTCTGGGGCCCGCCCCAGGGAAGGTGTGTGCAGTGAGCCGGACACTTACAGGCTTGCAGTTGGTTGGTTTCCCGTTCATGTCCGTGCTGGGAGGACTCAGATAATCCCAGTCTCGACCCTTGTTGTAGGTGATGAGCGTCACCACCTTCCCGTTGACTTTCTGGTTCGCCAGGAAGACTCCTTTCACCCCTCGGACCTGGGATAGAAGCACAAGAAGGATGGTAAATGCCTGCCCAGCCCCGTGTGAGAGCTCTGTGTGCATGACCTCATTTGGCCCTGACCACAGCCCTGAGCCGAGGCTGACTGTACACCCTGGGGGCGAGTGGGGCTCCGGGCACAAGGGAGCAGAGATGCAGTCTGAGCTCTGGCTGGGAGGTTGCTCTGTCTGACCCCACTTGCCAAGTGCATTTCACGACACCGAGCTGTCCTCCCAGGTCCAGCCACTGTCAGACGGCGAGCAGAGTCCTGGTCCTTAACGTGCATGTGCATCTCAGTCACCCCGTCTTTAGCCGGGGCTCCTGACTCAGAGTCCCAGTCCCCCGCCTCCTTCCCAGGGGACCCACAGGGCCTGGGCCAGTGGAGTCACTCTGGGCTTCCCTCTGGGGACTTTGTCAGCTCAGCCCCACAGGAGGTTGCCACAGGAGGTTGAGGTTGGGGTCCATGCTGGTCCCAGCCTGCCCTGGACAAGGGTCAAAGTTCCCCATGCTCCCTTTCTCAGGGTTCCTGGGGGGAGGTGACCCCCACACACGCCATAGTCAGTCACTGAGTCAGCTCATAAGAAACGGTCAAGCATCAGCAGTTCCCAGTTGTTCAACCTCCTGGTTCTACAGAGGTGAAGTTTTCTGGCAAGTTCCTCGGGCGTGGAGGCCTGGGACCCAGTAACTGAGGCCCGCTGGTGTGGCCTGTGTTCCTTGGAGCCCCCATGGGCCTGAAGTGGCCTTTGCTGCTCTATAAATAGCATGAACCCAGGGCAACTGAGGCACGGAGTTACAAGATTTATCTGGAGTTCCCTGACCAGAGGTGACGCTCAGGGCAATGGTGATATTCACAGTAAGTGCCTTCTACATGGCACTCAAGGGGGTTAATAAAGCGCCACTGCATTAAATTCTCAGACTCCACGAGGTCGATGCTTTCCTAGGCCTCCATGGCAAGGGCCCAACAGCTGGGGAGCAGGCTGGGGAGGGACCCGAAGACTCTGATGCAGAGTGAATGGAGTATGTGTTTCCTGTGGCCTCTGCAACAGGTGACAGACGGATGGGGCTTAAACCACACAAGATCGTGTGACAGCTCTGGGGGCCGGAAGCCCAACAGGAGTGGGTCCCATGGGCTGAAAGCAGGGTGTCGGGGGCCGGTTAGTCCTGGAGGCTACAGGGAGGCGCTGGGTCCTTGCCTTTCCCAGAGTCTAGAGCCACCCAAGGGGCTTGGCTTGCTGCCCCTCCTCCATCTTCAGAGCCAGTTGTGCAGCAGCTCCCTGGCCATTCCTCCACAATTCCCTGTGTTTTTCTGATTCCTTCTGCTCCTTCCACTTGCGAGGATCCCTGAGATTGCAGTGGGCCTCATGGAAATCGCTGGAAACTCTTCCCATCTTCTGACTGCCAACTCCATCCCCCTTTGCCTGCGTCTTTTGCTAGGAGGCTGCTGTCTGGGGTGGGGATGGGGGTCTGGCCCTCACTCCACAGACGATGTTTCGGGGACGGTCTTTCTGGGGGACGACCCAGGGGCGGGAGGACCACGGCCCCTTCTCTCTCACTCGTAGTGACGTCACTCTGTCTCGGGCCCATCTGAGCATCACTGGAGGCAGGCACCCGGCTTGCCCCGTGCTGGGTCCAGATGCCTTCCCTGAAGTCCCAGGGGCAGATTCAACGCTGATTTGCCTGGTGATGGCTTGACGGAAAGCACTCTTTTATATCCCAACTGGTCTCCATGAAAACACTCAGCAGTAAATAACCCAGACCCTCCTGTTCCAGAGAGGTAGGAGCAGGCCGAGTCTCCCCGTGGTGGGTCTGATCAGCTGAGTGCCAGCTTCCAAAGCCGACATACCCGCTTCACGTGCCCTCCCTCCTCATGGCTGTGCTCGCTTCTTGGGGCTGACGAGACAAAGTATCACAAAGTGGGAGGCGGGGCGGGGCTCCAACAACAGAAATTCTGTTTCCTCACAGTCGGGAAGCCAGAGGTCCACGATCAAGGGGCTGGCAGGGCGGTCCTCCCTCTGAAGTTTCTTGGGGAGGATGCTTCCTCATCTCCTCCAGCTTCAGCGGCCTCCAGGCATTCTCTGCTCCATCTGCACAGACCCTCCTCCCTGTGTCCGTGTTTCCTCTTCTGCTCCTTACAAGGACACTTGTCATGAGTTTAGGACCCAACACAAGCTCATCTCAAGACCCTTCACTTAGTGACGCTGCAAAGATCCTTTTCCCAAAGAAGCTCAAGGTCATAGCTTTGATGTGGTTTTACTTTTTTTTTTGGGGGGGGGGGGTGTCCCATTCAGCCCACTACAACGGCTGTCTCCTAGCTGTGGTCAGGACTTCTCAGCATCAGGGTACAGGACTGGGAGAACCCATGAAAGTTTTAGTCACTGTCGTGTCCAACTCTCTGCAACCCCATGGACTGCAGCCCACCAGGTCTTCAGTCCATGGGATTCTCCAGGTAAGAATACTGGAGTGGGTTGCCACTGTCTTCAGGGGATCTTCCCAACTTAGGAATCAAACCTAGGTCTCCTGCATTGCAGGCAGATTCTTTACCATCTTGCGCCACTAGAGAAGTCCCCATATCCCCCTTCCTAACCCAAGCTTCAACACAAGGGGGCCCCCAGAGAAGGGCTGTCATCTGGTCTAGAACCAGGACACCCACCCACTCACACTGAGGAGCGGTGTGAGTTCATGGCCCCTGAAAGTCCAGGCCTCTCGGGGCAGTGTTTGCCTGTGATGTCTCGGACAAGACATTTTTCCTGGATCGGCCATTAGATGAATGATAACTGGGGCGATGATGGAACAGGCACACATGTAGAATCTCTAGGCCAGTCCCTCCCCACACACGATCTTGAATCCCCAGAAAGGGCCACGGCTGTGAAAACTGTCGAGCTCGCTGAGTACTGGGCTGCTCTAAGTGTTCAGTGGAAACAGAGGCCTCCAGTTGGCACAACAACCCACTGAGGAAGGTACTGCTGACATCCTTGTTTCACGACGAGGAAGCTGAAGCTAACCTCCCCGAGGTCACACAGCAAATACGTATCAGAACTGGGATTTGAGCCCAGGCAGTGGGGCTCCAGAGCTCTGCTCGTAACCACCACCCGAGACCCACCTTAGGTGGATTTCAGGGAAGCCAAGTCACTTACGAGGAGGCCCAGCTTTGGGCCTGGCCCCTGTGAGCTCCCTGCAGTCCCCATGGCCTCTCACCGCCTGGTCTCTGGCATGGATTGCTGTTTCCTGGTTCCTCACGCCTGGCTAACTTTAGCTGGGCCTTAAATCCATCTGCATCTCTTCCTCCAGGAAGCACTCCCTGACTCCCATCTTGGATTAGTTAGCTGCCACTCATGGTGTCCTCTAGACGCCGACTCACCAGGTGGGAACCACTGGTGGGGGCTGGTCTTCCTGTAGAGTCTGGAATTCTGTGAGAGGTGGTCCTCCCCTACCTGCATCCAGGGGGTGGGGCCTGGAGCCAGGCATGTGCCACAGGCGATACCGATACCCGCAGAGGGCCAGGCTGTCCCTGTCTGCGGTGCCCTCATCCCGAGTCAGTGACACGCCCATTTTGCCTGTAACTTTTAGCAAACGGCCCTAAGCCATGGACTGTGTCCAACTCAAGTAGTAAACCCACAAATGGGTTTTCATTGTAAACCAATGGTTACCTTCATCACTTCCTTGGAGAAAGCAGTTCCGCGCTGCTGTTGACAACTCGGAGATGGAGGCTGCAGCCCCCAGCTCTGTCCGGGAGGCCTGCTCCTACCCCGACTGACCCGCTCTGTCCACTCAAGGCCCGGCTGGCCACCCACGGGACACTCTCCCCAGCCCGGCAGGGACGGCAGAGTCTGGCAGGCCCACCACTGGCATCTACCATGAGGACACACTGGCCAGGGCTCCCCGAGGGAGGAGCTTAATGGTGGACGACCAAGCGAGGGAGTGCTGGCCAGGAGGGTGGACAGAGCTTGGGTCGACAGACCTGGGCTGCCCTGGTTTTCTCACTTCCTCCCCATCTACCTGGGTAGGTTGCCTGCCCTGTCTGAGCCTCTGGTTCCTTACCTGTAAAGCGGCTGAGGGAGCCCCTCCCCAGCTCTGATGTGGACAGGGATACTAGAGGTGGCCTTGAAAGGCCGGGTCCAGGTTGGGCTGTTGTGGGTGTGGGGCTGATATTTATGGAATCCAAGTGCATGGGAGTCAGGAGCCCCAGTTCAGAGCCTCTGATCTGATCAGCTCAGCCCTTCAGCATCATGTGACAAGAACACATGGAAGCTTAAATGGGACACAGAAGGGGTGGGACCCCCCAGGGAGGGCACTGGGGGGTCTGGGAACTGCAGGCGGGGAGGCCCCAACCCCCAGCCTCAGAGACAAGAGCTGCAGGGCCAGGGGAGACACAGGGAACTAGAGAGAGCCCGGCAGAGGTGAAATACACAAAACGGGGCAGAGACCAGTCCTGGGTGGGGGGAGACAGAGAGGCCAGCAATGGGAGGGGTCCCATCCTCTGTCCCTCAGCCTGTTTTCGTGCAGTGGCGTTCAAGGCATGCATGGCTTTGCAGATGACAGCTGACAAGTAAGTTGGTGGTGGGGACCGCTAACCCGAACCCCAACTCAGCAAGATGTCATCCCCACAAAAGAATTCCATTCTTCTCATGAGCAGAGTTACACAATGTTCCTTTCCTGGATTTTAAATCTCACCAGAAAGAGTGAGTTTTCTCTCTTGCTCTGAAAATACCTGCATGGTATCCTCTAGATCGGCAAAGAAAGCCTAAATTAAGGCATTTTTGCAAGGTGGGAGGAGCTGGGGCGGGAGTGGGAGGAGCTGGGGCGGGAGTGGGAGGAGTTGGGGCAGGAGTGGGAGGGGCCGGGGAGGGAGTGGGAGGAGCCAGAGCGGGAGTGGGAAGGACTAGGGAGGGAGTGGGAGGGACTAGGGAGGGAGTGGAAAGGACTGGGGAGGGAGTGGGAGGAGCCAGAGTGAGAGTGGGAGGGGCCGGGGTGGGAGTGGGAGGAGTCAGAGCGGGAGTGGGAAGGACTAGGGAGGGAGTGGGAGGGACTAGGGAGGGAGTGGGAGGGACTAGGGAGGGAGTGGGCGGGGCCGGGGCTGGGGGAGAGGCCCGCCCCGCTGCAGCCCACGCTAGGGGCCCCAGACGCCCCTCAGGTCCCACCTCCAGGATGTCGATGACCACGCTCTCCTCCGCCTGCCGCGAGCTGCGCACATCCTCCAGCACCAACGAGTAGCGCACGCCGCGCGTGTCCGACTGGTACAGGTTGTAGGTGTCGGCCTGGTACCACTCCTGCACGGCCACGAACACCTGGCTCTCATCCGTGCTGATGACCTGCAGATCCTGGGGGCGCGGGGGAGCGGCGTCAGTGCGGGCTGGGGCTGGTGCGGGGGACGGAAGCTGGCCTGGGGGTGGGGCGTAGGGGGGATAGAGCAGGCCCAGGGGGAGGGATGGGTAGGCCTCAGACCTGGTGGGATTGGGGGGATTGGCCACAGCCCTCTTCGCGTCAGGCTGACCCAGATTTTTCACCCCGGCTCTGCCCGCAGTGCTCTGTGGCCTTAGACAAGTCCCGTTACCTCTCTGGGCCTCCGTTCTCCCAGCTTCAAAACGGGGGTCGTGTTCCCACCCTCCACATTGGGTGGGGGGAGGGTTGCCCAGGCACCGGGTGGGGCGCAGTGATACTTCTCCCCACCCCGGCCCCTGCATGCCGTCTGCCTGCTTGTCCCTGCAGTTAGGAGGAGGCTGAGACTCCTGCATCCCAGAGCATCACCCCTGGGAGGCGGGGACGGGGCTCCTTCCAGGCCCCTCCCCGACCCCATCCTGAGGCTCAGATAAGCTACCTGTGCGTCCACTCACTCAGCACGTGTTCACTAAGTGCCTGCTATGTGCCAGGCGCTGTGCCAGGCCCCGGGCCCCATCGGGCACCCACACTGGTCTCTGCCCTCCGGGCTGCACTGGGAAGGAGGGCTGGATTCATTTGCTTCAGCCTCACGCCCAGGGCCTCCTCGATGGCCTGCTACAGGGAGCTGCCCTTTGCCCACAGTTCCTCCAGGCCAGGACACCCTGCCCTTGCCCACGGCCCCTACCTTCGCCAGGCGCACAGCCAACAAGGCCCGTGCAGGGCGGTGGGCGGCTCGGGGCCTGGCGGGAGCTGAGGGAAGTCGCCTGGCCAGCAAGCGGGCAGGTGGCCTGCCCTGAGACGGTCAGCGGCCCAGGCCAAAGCCCACCTGGAGCAGGACGCCTGGCAGCTCTTGAGGGGGCCAGGCACCCCGCCTCAGGATTTGTTCCGGATTTGACAATTCAGAATAAAAAAAAAAAAAAATCCACAGTTGAATAAAAAGGAAGAAGAAGAAACCCAGGGCTAAGCTGAATTTCTTGTTTTCCTTTTCGCTCCCAGCCAGCGCCAAACGCTGCGTGGGAGCCACATGAAAAGGCATCTGAACAGGCCTGTTTCAAAGCTGTAAGGAGCTTTTATGTTACAGCCTCTCCAGCTTGCCTTCTATCACACCTAGACTTTTATTGCCCCTCTGGCTGCGGAGCTTCCAAGATCCAGGAGTGGAGGACAGATGGTGGAGGAGGCGGGGCAACGCTGGTCACGCCGCCAATGCGCCCACCACGGCCAGTGTAGTTCAGGGTTCTCTTCCCTTTATAGACCTTCAATCCAGTGAAGAGGCCGGTGATGGCGCCTCCCCTCCTGCCTGCTCCCACCCCCACCTCCTGGTACTCTGCAGCCATAAAAAAAGGGCTTTGCACAAAAGAGGGGGGCAGTGCTGTGAAACGCCTGAGATGCACCTCCCTCCCAGGGACAGCGACCTGCAGACGTGAGTGGACCCAAGCAACTCACAGCCAGGGAGGGGTTACAGAGTCAGGGTCACAGGCCTGTCGGCTCCCCCTGTGAGATGGGACAGCAGGGTGATGGGGAGTCGGAGGGCTGCGCCTGAAGCCTGGGCAGTGGGGCATCTCTGCTCCTCTCACCCACCTCCCCTCTCCTATTTCTCATGCTAAGCCGCGGTGTCCTGGGTATCGCTAATCCTGCAGCCCGGCACAAGGAAACCTTCGTCGGCCGAGGTTCCGAGCTCACGCAGCGCCCAGCATCAGTCACACGGGGACTGATCAGTATTTACCGCTATTACCTTCATTCTGACTTGGTCTCCCCCACACCCGGCTAAATGTTTACAAAACCTGAGTAAATGTTTACTAGAATTTGGGAAACAAAGGAAAATGTGTGAAGGGAGTAAAAGTCGCCTGTAGTGCTGCTCCGAGAGAGACCTGATACTAACATTTAAAAATGTTTACTTCTGGGCTTGTTCCCAAATGTGATTCATATACTTTCTCACGTATGGTTTGTAGCTTGCTCTTGTGTGTTATATGAGGAGCATGTTTCTCTGTTGTTACAATTATTTATAAACACCACTTTTAGTGACTGCATGATATTCCCTTTTGTGGATGTACCATATTTCACTGAATATTTCCCCACCGGTGAGCTTTTTAGCATCTCCTGCACGATGTGCAAAACAGTCATAAACATTCCCAGACATACATCTCTGTGTTCTCTGTAGTTCCACAACATAAATCTAAAAAGGGAAATTGCTGCATCTGAGAGAAGGAACATTTTTAAAGTTCTTGTTACATTAGGTTCCTTTCCCCCAAGCAGAGCTAGAGGGTGCTCGTTTCTCTCCATGCACTGAGACCAGTCTTTCAAAAATCCTTGGTGTTTAGAGAGTGATAAATAATATACAATTTTTCCCTTAAATTATTCATATTATTCTTCTTTTAAAAGGAAAGTTAGAAGCAGAGACATCTGTTGACTCCATTTCTAAACAAAAGACATTAAAATATTACACATATGTATATGTGTTTCCATGTGTGTATATACTTAAATGGGCTTCCCAGGTGGCTCAGTGGCAAAGGGTCTGTCTGCCAATGCATGAGATGCAGGAGAGATCCCTGGGTGGGGAAGATCCCCTGGAGGAGGAAATGGCAACCCACTCCAGTATTCTTGCCTGGAAGATCCCATAGACAGAGGAGCCTGGCCAGGTACAGTCCATGGAGCCACAAAGAGTCTATGGGGTCACAAAGGACATGACTGAGAGACTGATCGTGCGTGCGCGCGCACACACACACACACACACACACACATCTATATGTCTGGAGAAATATGTGGAAACATCAGAGTTGCCAATGTTTGTTATCAGGTAGAATTAGGTTTGATTATAAGTAATAGAAACTGCCAAAAAAAGTGACTCAAATGCGATAGAAACTCATTTTTCCCCAAATGTAAAAGGATTCCAGAGGCAGACATTCCAGTGTAGAAGCTGGAATCACCAGGGACAGAGTCACCAGGAACAGCATCTCCTTCTGAGTCACCGTTCCACGGCCCCATTCTACCCCATTCTACTGATGGTCTGAGATGATTGCTGGACCTCCAGCCAGCCATCTCGTCAACGTGCAAGGCAAAAGGGGGGAGAGAGGAAAGAGGAGGGAAAGGCTAGCCTTTAAAATAGGGCTCTGAGAATTCTCCCAGACCTGACGATTCCACTTAATCTCATTGGCCAGATTTCAGAAATGACCACATATAGCTGCAAGGGAAGCTGTAAAATTTAGTCCCAGCTGGGAAGCAAGGCACCAGCTAATATTTAGGGTTTGTTAAACTAAGATGAAGAATAAGAATGAATATACAATGAACAAAGTTAGTGGAGGTGATGGAGTTCCAGCTGAGCTATTTAAGATCCCTAAAAGATGATGCTGTTAAAGTGCTGCACTCAACATGTCAGCAAATTTGGAAAACTCAGCAGTGTCTACAGGACTGGAAAAGGTCAGTTTTCATTCCAATCCCAAAGAAAGGCAATGCCAAAGAATGTTCAAATTACCATACAGTTGTGCTCATTTCAAATGCTAGTAAGGTAATGCTCAAAACCCTTCAAGCGAGGCTTCAGCAGTATGTGAACTGAGAACTTCCAGATGTACAAGCTGGATTTAGAAAAGGCGGAGGAACCAGAGATAAAATTGCCAACATCCATTGGATCAGAAAGAAAGCAAGGGAATTCCAGAAAAATATTTACTTCTGCTTCACTGATTACACTAAAGCCTTTGACTGTGTGGATCACAACAAACTGTGGAAAGTTCTTAAAGAGATGGGAATACCAGACCACCTTACCTGTCTCCTGAGAAACCTGTTTGTGGGTCAAGAAGCAATGTTAGAACCAGACATGGAACAACATACGGGTTAAAAATTGGGAAAGGGGTATATCAAAGCTGTATACTGTCACCCTGTTTATTTAATTTCTATGCAGAGTGCATCATGTGAAATGCCAGGCTGGATGAATCACAAGCTGGAATCAAGATTGCTGGGAGAAATGTCAACAACCTTAAATATGGAGATGATCCTGCTCTAATGGCAGAAAGCAAAGAGGAACTAAAGAGCCTCTTGATGAAGGTGAAAGAGGAGAGTGAAAAAGCTGACTTAAAACTCAGCATTCAGAAAACTAAGATCATGGCATCCGGTCCCATTACTTCATGGCAAATAGATGGGGGAAAAAGTGGAAGCAGTGACAGATTTTATTTTCTTGGGCTCCAAAATCACTGTGGATGGTGACTTCAGCCATGAAATTAAAAGATGCTTGCTCCTTGGAAGGAAAGGTATGACAAACTAGACAACATATTAAAAAGCAGAGACATCCCTTTGCCAACAAAGGTCTGTATAGTCAAAGCTATGGTTTTCCCAGTAGTCATATACTGATATGACAGCTGGACCACAAAGAAGGCTGAGCATGAAAGAATTAATGCTTTCAAACTGTGGTGTTGGAGAAGACTCTTGAGGGTCCCTTGGACAGCAAGGAGATCAAACCATTGAATCCTAAAGGAAACCAACCTTGAATATTCATTGGAAGGACTGATGCTGAAGCTGAAACTCCAATACTTTGGCCACCTGATGTGAAGAGCTGACATTAGAAGAGACCCTGATGCTGGGAAAGATTGAGGGCAGGAGGAGAAGGGGACGACAGAGGATGAGGTTGTTGGATGGCATCACTGACTCGGTGGACGTGAGTCTGAGCAAAGTCCAGGACATAGTGGAGGACAGGGAAGCCTGGTGGCTGCAGTCCACGGGGCTGCAAGGAGTGTTGGACACAAATAAGCAACTGAACAGCAGCAAGAGTTCCTACAACAGTTGTCTTGAGGAATGAAGTGAGATTGTCACGGAAAGGAGGAATGGAGTGGTAAACAGGTAGAGATGGTACATATATTTGCATTATTCCATTAGTTGTAGTGAAAATATTTTAAAGAAGTACTTTTGGGAAGCTTAAAAACATTTTAGTAAGAATGATAGGGGAAATTTCCTCATAGATTTTTACATAAAATTTAAGGAACAGCTGAAGGAACCAACATCTTCACCAAATTCTTTCAGCTCTTTGCATATTGTAACTCACTGCCTTCTGGCCTCCAAGGTTTCTGATAAAAAATCTGCCTATAATCTTACTGATGATCCCTGTATGTGATGAGTGACTTGTCTCTTGCCGCTTTCAAGATTCTTTCTTTGTGCTTCACAGTTTGATTATAATGTGTCTTGGTGTGGAACTCTTAGCGTTTATGCTGCTTGGAGCTCACCAAGCTTTTAAAGATCTTTATAGTTAATGTCTTTCATCAGTTTTAAGAAAGTTTCAGGTTTTCAAATAATTTCTCTGCCCCTTTCTCTCTCTCTCTTCTTCTTCTAGGACTTCCATAGTTCGTATGTTGGCTCATTTGATGATGGCCCACAGGTCTCTTAGATGGTGTCCACTTTTCTTCAAATTTTTTTTCTTTCTCTCCCTCAGGTTTTATCATTTCAATTGTCCTATCTTCAAGGTTCTCTGATTCTTTCTTCTATTTGCTCACATCTGTTTTTGAATCTCTCTAGTGGATTCTCCATTTCAATTATCGGTCCTTTTAGCTTCAGAATTCCATTTTGGTTCCATTTATGTGTTCTATTTTTTGGTACAGGGACACCTTAGAGATACTGTGGGTTCAGTTCCAGACTACCACAATAAATCAAACAATAAAGTGAGTCACACAGATTTCTTTGGTTTCTCAGTGTAAATAAAAGTTACTTTCACACTATACTGTAATCTCTTAAGTGTGCAATAGCATTATGTCTCACGAAATGTATATACCTTAACTAAAAAGTGCTTTATTGTTAAAAAATGGGTAACCACCATCTGAGATTTCAGTGAGTCATAATCTTTTGCTGATGGAGTTCAGTTCAGTTCAGTTCAGTCGCTCAGTCGTGTCCGACTCTTTGTGACCCCATGAATCGCAGCACGCCAGGCCTCCCTGTCCATCACCAACTCCCGGAGTTTACCCAAATTCACATCCATCGAGTCGGTGATGCCACCCAGCCATCTCATCCTCTGTCGTCCCCTTCTCCTCCTGCCCCCAATCCCTCCCAGCATAGGGTCTTTTCCAATGAGTCAACTCTTCACATGAGGTGGCCAAAGTATTGGAGTTTCAGCTTCAGCATCAGTCCTTCCAATGAACACCCAGGACTGATCTCCTTCAGGATGGACTGGTTGGATCTCCTTGCAGTCCAAGGGACTCTCAAGAGTCTTCTCCAACACCACACTTCAAAAGCATCAATTCTTTGGTGCTCAGCTTTCTTCACAGGCCAACTCTCACATCCATACACGACCACTGGAAAAACCATAGCGTTGACTAGACGGACCTTTGTTGGCAAAGTAATGTCTCTGCTTTTTAATATGCTGTCTAGGTTGGTCATAACTTCCCTTCCAAGGAGTAAGCGTCTTTTAATTTCACGGCTGCAATCACTATCTGCAGTGATTTCCGAGGTCAGGGGTGGCGGCTGAGAAGAGCTACCCCATGTCCAAGGTCAAGGGCTGCGGCTGAGAGGAGCTACTCCATGTTCAAGGTCAGGAGGGGCGACCTTGTGCAAGGTAAGGAGCAGCGGCTGCACTTTGCTGGAGCAGCCGTGAAGAGATAATTCACGTCCAGGGTAAGAGAAACCCAAGTAAGATGGTAGGTGTTGCAAGAGGGCATCAGAGGGCAGACACAGTGAAGCCATAATCACAGAAAACTAGCCAATCTGATCACATGGACCACAGCCTTGCTGGTGGAGAGTCTGAACTAGATGCTGACGGCTGCCGTGTGATCCGGGTGGTGGTTGTGGCAACGTCTTAAAATAAGACAAGGATGAACAATGCTGCACCTATTCACTCTTCCTTTTTTGAATAATTTCTCTGTAGCACACAATGATGTCTGATAGCATTTACCCACAGTAGACTTCTTTCAAAATTGGTATCAATCGTCTCAAACTCTGCCACCGCCCCATCAACTAAGCTTGTGTAACATCTAAATCCTTTGTTGTAATGTCAGCAATCTTCACAGCATCATCACCAGGAGTAAATTCCATCTCAAGAAACTCCTTTCTTTGCTCATCCATGAGGAGCACCTCCTCATTCCTTGAAGTTCTATCACGAGCTTGCAGAAATTCAGTCACATCTTCAGGCTCCACTTTTAATTCTGGTTCTCTCGCTGGTTCCACCGCATCTGTAGTTACTTCCTCCTTTGAAGTCTTGGCCCCTTCAAAGTCATCCATGAGGGCTGGACTCCACTTCTTCCAAACTCCTACGGATGTTGACGCTTTGACCTCTTCTCATGAATCACAAATGTTCTTAATGGCATCTAGAATGGCAGATCCTTTCTAGAAGGTTTTGATTGACTTTGCCCAGATCCATCAGAGGAGTCACTGTCTATATCAGTTATAGCCCTGTGAGCTGTATTTATTAAATATTAAGACTTGAAAGTTGAAATCACTCCTAGATCCATGAGTTGCAGAATGCACACTGTGTCAGCAGGTGTGAAAACGACATGCTGACATTAATCTCACTGCACAGCCCCATCAGAGCTCTTGATGGGGCCAGGTGCCTTGTCAAATGAGCAGTGATATTTTGAAAGGAATCTTTTTCTTCTGAGCACTAGGTCGCAAGAGTGGGCCTAAAGTAGGCAGTGCACCATACTGTAAACAGATATGCTGTCATTCACGCTTTGTTCCATTTGTAGTACAGAGGCAGAGTAGATTTAGCATGATCCATAAGGGCCCTAACATTTTCAGAATGGTAAATGAGCACAGGCTTCAACTTAAAGTCATCAGCTGCATTAGCCCCTAACAAGAGCATCAGCTTATCCTTTGAAGCTTTGGTGTCAGGCATTGACTTCTCCTCTCGACCTATGAAAGTCCTAGATGGCATCTTCTTCTGGCAGAGGCTGTAAGTCTACAATGAAAATTGATTATTTACTGTAGCCACCTTCACTAATGATCTTAGTTGTATCTGGATAACTTGTGGCAGCTTCTATCAATACATCAGCGCTTGCTGCTTCACTTTGCACTATGATGTTACGGAGATGGCTTCTTTCCTTAAACCTCACGAACCAGTCTCTGACAGCTTCAAACTTTTCTTCTGCAGCTTCCTCACCTCTCAGCCTTCATGGAATTGAGGAGAGTCAGCGCTTTGCTTGGTCTCCCCTGGTGGCTCAGGTGGTACGATGATCCGCCTACAGTGTGGGAGGCCTGGGTTTGATCCCTGGGTTGGGAAGATCCCCTGGAAAAGGGCGTAGCAATCCACCTCGGTATTCCTACCTGGCGAATCCCCATGGACAGAGGAACGTGGGGTTGCAAAGAGTCGGACATGACTGAGCACCTTAGCGCAGCATGGCGCTTTGCTCTGGGCTCAGGTATTTGTTTAATGGAATGTGTGGTTGGTGTGATCTTCTATCCAGATGATTGAGACTTTCTCCATATCAGTGATAAGGCTGTTTGTTCATGTGTTCTTAGGAGTAGCACTTTTAATTTCCTTCAAGAACTTTTCCTTTCAATTCACAGCCTGGCTGTTTGCTGAAGAAGTACTGACTTTCAGCCTATATTGGATTTCAACATGTCTTCCTCATTAAGGGTAATCATTTCTAGGTTTTAATTTAAAGTGAAGCAAGCGTGACTCTTCCTTTCATGAGAACACTTAGAGACGATTGTAATGTCAATTTTGTTGTGTCTGAGGGGACAGGGAGGTCAGAGGAGAAGGACAAAGATGGGGGAATGGCTGCTCAGGGGAGCAGTCAAAACACACATAATGTGTATCAATTAAGTTGGCTCCAAGCAATTACAGCAGTCACATCAAAAGTCACTGATCATAATGAATATGGTAATAATGAAAAGGTTTGAAATATTGTGAGATTTACCAAAATGTGACGTAAAGAGAAAAAGTATATGCTGTTGGAAAAATGGCCCAATAGACTGGCTCCATGCAGGGTTGTTGCAAACTTACAATTTGTTAAAAAGAAAATGCAATATCTGCTAGGTGCAATAAAACAAGGTATGCTTGTAATTCTAATTCATGAGTACACTGTTTTCTTGACTTCCTCCCCATTTCTTTTATTTCTTTGAGCATCTTGAAGACAGTTATATTAAAGTCTTTGTCTAGTAGATCTGCCACCTAGCCTTTCTCAGAGACAACTTCTGTTGGTGTTTCCCCCTTCGAATGGGTGGTCCTTGCTTTGTTTGCCTTGTAGTTTCTTTGCTGTTGAAAACTGGATGTTGGAATCTAATAATGCAGTAACTCTGGAAATCACATTTTCTCTCCTCCCCAGGGTTTGCTGGATTTTTTGTTTTTGTTTTTGTTTTGTTAGCTGCAGGCTGTGTGTTGGGAATCAGCCTAAGGTGTAAACTGAAGTTCTCCTCAAGCCTTATCTGAGTGTGAGCTTTTTCCAGGGCATGCTTGATGACTTTTTAAATCCCTCCATATGGCAGTTGCTTCTGAATGTCCTCATCCTTAAACTGTTGTTGTTAAGTCATGTCTGAATCTTTGTGACCCCACTGACTGCAGCACGCCAGGCTTCCCTGTCCTTCACTATCTCCTGGAGCTTGCTCAAACTCATGTCCATTGCGGGGATGCCATCCGATCATCTCATCCTCTGTCCTTAAATGTTGGCTTCCAAAAGGGAAAAG
Source organism: Cervus canadensis (assembly GCF_019320065.1). Classification (NCBI taxonomy): domain Eukaryota; kingdom Metazoa; phylum Chordata; class Mammalia; order Artiodactyla; family Cervidae; genus Cervus; species Cervus canadensis. The sequence goes on along the minus strand of NC_057411.1, from coordinate 49,424,385 downwards.
AAGGGAAATAAATGTGGGGATGGGGTGGAAACAGGCTGTGGCTGTAAGACCAGCAAGACCCCAAGGGGCCACCCCAGGGCAGACCCTTCCCCCATATCCTCTGCTTTAGCTCCTCTCTGAAGGACCTAGATAATAGTATCTGATGTACATTTCCCGAGTTCCTTTACAGATGCTAAAACAACCTCCAAGTGGAAGAAGTTAAGCGCTTCATGATCACGAGCATGTCGTCCCAGACCTCCTGGTGCCCAAGGGTTAGCTTCCTGAGTCCTGCAAGTGGTGTGTCCACTGTTCCGGGAACACGTGCACGGATGCGACCCTGTGACTGAGGGCGGAGTCGGGAGAGACGGGTAGCGGCTACCTTGGGAAGAGCCCAAACTGTGGAAATTGATGACTTACCCTGCAAGCCTTCCTCTGGAAGCTGCAGGCCTTGGAACGGACCAGGAGTTCCAAAATCGTTACATCAGGAGGGCTGTGCCAATGTGATTGCTGTCTAAGGGAGAAGACAGACCGCCTGCTTCCACCCCACCCTCTTCCCTGATGTCACTTTCTCCTTTGTTCCTACACTGTACGGATTTTATTTTATGCGAACATATTACAGGTAAAAGACTATTTCACTTTAAAGTAAATTTGCATTCACTTTATGCTTATGAATGTTTTTATAGAATCAGTAGTCACTTGGATTTTTCCTCTCTTTTGTCTGTTTATAGCCTTTGCCTGCTTTTTTTTTTCTCTTAGGGAACATGACTATTTTTTAAAAATCTCTACAAGTAAACAATTTAAGCAAAGAATGCTGACAAATATAATAAAAACTGTTTACCCGTTTTAGTTTTCAGAGATAGGTGAATTAAAATGGCAGAATGAGGCCATTTATACCTTTTTAAGTAGAAGGAAAATAGAAATGATACAACGCAAAATCTGGCAAAGCTATGTTCAACCAGGCCTATTCTAACTTTGCTGGTGGCAAGGTGGAACCCTTTTAGAAAGCAACTAAGCTCCACAAATATTTATATCCTTGGTCCAGAAATTTTTCTTAGACTAACTTGTGAAAATAAAAAAAGAAATACCTGTGGGCACAAATATATTCCTACCAGCACTGTTTATAATTATGAAATATGGAAACAACCAAAATGTCTAAACAACAGGAGTCTGGCTTAGCTGAACAAGGTACGGTCTCCCGAGTTGAAAGTTTTGCAGTCATTTCAAGGGGATATCATGTATCATTTGGGGAAAATTCTCCAAGACACTGTCATGTGAAAGCCAGGCTGCCGACGGAGTGACTGCAATGATGCAGCTGCAGAAGTCGCTCTGGCTTGGGGCCAGGGACTAGGGGCACGCAAACAGGGCTGGGGGAGGGGAGGGAGGGAGGGAAAGAGGCGGGGGGGCCTTGGTGAGTTCCCCTCAGCTCTGATTTCTGTTGTTTTCATGATGTTACTTGGGCCATTAATGGAAAAAAAAAAAAAAAAGATGGAAATGGTTTGAGTGGAGGAAAGAGGCAAGAGTCACAAATTCACCGCATAACAACAAAATCTGATTAGGAAATTCAGTTAGCTAGCTCTCCACATTGTTGGTGGGAACACGGGATCTGGCTGCTCTCCTGAATTTGGTGGAGAGGGAGCAGCCTGCTGCCTGGATGGGCAGTGTGCTCACAAGACTGTATGTGGCCTTGGGACACCCCACCCTGGGCTTGGGGTCGGGGGATGATCCCTGAGAGCAGCCTGAGTTGTGCATCACCCCCCACCCCGGCTCATCACTGGCCCTGGGCTGGACCCCCGAGTGAGGATGCTCAGCACCAATATGAATGCCACCCATATCAGCAGGTCCTCGGCCATCCTTTGGAGCTGGGTGATAGGAAGGACTGCCTCCTCTCACCTGGCCCCCACCCTCTGCCCTCCAGCCAGGTCTCTCTGGCCCCAGGGCCTTTGCACCTGCACCGTCCTACCCCTGAACAGCTTTCCCCCAGCCTTCGGGCTTCAGAGCAAACACCCTGCTCAGGCAGGGAAGCTCCCCCCGACCCTCCGTCACACTCTGGCTCGGCCTCCTATCCCCTTTACAGCACACACCACAGCCAGCAATGATTTCACACGTTTGTCTGCCTGACTTTCTGCCTGTTTCCTCTGAACACCCAGCCGGGGCAGGAATTTGGGGTGTCTGACTCACAGCTGTAGAATCAGTTCCCAGCTTATATGTGATGCTCAGTAAGTGTGTGGGTGGGGAAAGGCTGCTCTGTCTGTGTTTCTGAATTATGTACATGGAGTGGAAACCATCCTCCAGAGGGGGATGTGGCCGGAGGCTGGTCCCAGACCCCCACACCCCGGACCTCAGTGTGAAACATTCTTCGGCTTCTTACCAGCTGTGTGACTTCAGACAGGATACTTAGCCTGTCTGATCTTCAGTCACTTCCTTTGTAAAATTGGAATACCATACCAGCAGGGAGGGGACTGTGGAGCTCACTCTGAAACAGGGCGGGGGCAGGGTCTGGGAAGCCTCCATGTTCCCCCCTTCTTTGCTTGCCAGGACTTCCCTGGTGGCTCAGATGATAAAGAATCTGATTGCAATGCAGGAGACCAGGGTTCGATCCCTGGGTCGGGGAGATCCCCTGGAGAAGGAAATGGCAACCCAGTCCAGTATTCTTGTCTGGAGAATCCCATGGACAGAGGAGTCTGGCAGGCTACAGTCCATGGGGTTGCAGAGTCAGACACGACTGACCAACTCATACACACATACACACAAGGGGAAGGAAGTAGCATTAATTGAGCACCTAGTGCATACAAGGCACCATAGTAGACAGCAGGAATGCAGTGGTGAATAAAACAGAAACTGCACCCCAGCCCCAGAAACTCCAGATGACAGCAGGAGACGGACACAGGGCCCTCCTCACACCCTGACTGTCAGGGAAGAGACGGGTAAGGTGTGAGCAGGACCAGCCTGGAGGGTCAATGGGAGGAGATGTTGCTCTGAAACATCACATGTGCAGGAGTCTGGGGAAAAGGAAAAACAGGCAGAGGAAGGAGCATGGTGGAGCCCCTAGAACGGGATGAAGCTGGGCACACGCAAGGATGGAGTGGCGGGGGAGGGGAGTCATTGGAGGAAGCACGGCCGCCTTGCTCTTGTCCATCCTGACCCGGCCATCACCAAGCACCTGCAGGCCCCTGAGTCAGGACGCAGCTCGGGGCCAGGTGGAACAGGGAACCCACTCTTACCTTCGGCAATGCATACTTTGGCAGCTTCATCAGGACGAATTCACTGCGACGGTAAGAGATGTAGTATTTGGTCTGGTTTGTTGTGGTTGCCTAACAGGAGGGGAAAAACACTTTTTTAAGGGGCTCGGTTTCCAGTTAAGCCAGATCTTCATGAATGAAAAACCACACATTGTATTTCAGCGGGTGAAAATGCCCTTTCCAGTTGTTTACATGTGCTTTGCCTGAACTAGACAGACTCCTATTCATCCTCCAGAGCCCCATACCAAATGCCCCACCTCTGGGAAGTCTTCCTCCACCTCCCTCAGTTAGAACTAATCTCCTTCCCTCTTTCAGCACGTTGCTTCCCTATATCTGAGTCACAGTACAAGGGAAAGAAAATTCTGTTCCCCAGAACTTCTCTTAGTGAGGATGCTTGGTGGGCCACCGAGTGGAGGAAGAGGCAGGACAAAGGCGAGTTCAAGTCACACAAGGTAAGAGACGCAAAACGACAGGCAAGGCTCCCGAGACTGCCACGTGTATGACGTAAGACAGTGTGTCCGCACCAAACCAGCAACTCCACGAGCGGGGGTCACGTCCACTTAACAGATGAGCAAAGTGCGGCCCAGAGCTGGAGTAACTTGTCTCCCATGGGAGACAACGGAAGAGCCAGGGAAAGAGCGGCATTTGCTTCTTTAGGGGAAGGGACAAGTGGAGAGGAAGGAGAGGGGAAGAGGAGCAAGGGTGCAAACAGGTGATGGGAGACGGACTGGACCAGGAGCTGGAGCCCTGTGGCCCCTGACCAGCCCCTAGCCAGGCACGCGCCTCCCCGGTCTGACGCAGACAGTGTCACCAGCGGCAGACCAGGCCTCTGCGAGAGCTGAGAGTGGTCCCGATCACGCCTGAGTGCCGCCAAGGCCGAGCTCAGGGATGGCTCCTTCACCCACCGCAGCTCAGCTTCCCGAGCGCCCACCTCTAGACCTGGCCCCTGAGCCGCCCGATCACAGTGGCCCCTGCTTCCTTACAGCACCCCAGTCCTCCCCGAGCCCCTCCCATGGCCCACCCTCGGCCTGGCCAGCCTTCCCAGCACCTCTAGCCAAGCCCCCACCCCCATCCAGGGCCCCCTGCTGCACAAGGGCCAGCCCAGCCCGTTCGGCCACAGCTGTGGCCCCAGGATCTCAGGCTGGGGCGCTGGCGGACCAAGCAAAATGTTTTGCAAACACTCCAGGTGGGACTGATTGTCAGAGAAGCTGACGCCATTGTCGCTCCAACACTCAGCAGATGTTTGAGAAATGCAGCGGGAGGTGCTGAGCATAGACCTGGAGCATACCCTCCCTGCAGACCGCAGGGTCCACGGTAAACAGAAAAGGATGCCAGTGTGGCCTGGGCTGCAGAGCGCTAGGAGTGCTCCAAGGAGGCAACCAGCGAGCCTGAAGTAGATAGAAGCCAAGGAAGGCTTCCTGGAGGAGGGGGCACATGACAGAGTATTGGAAGAGGAGGTGGAGAGGGGGCCATGAGCACTCCAAGCCCAGGGAAGAGCATGTGCAAACACAGAAGAGATGGGAAGCCGAGAGGCGTCAGCAGTGGGTGAAGGAGGATGAGAGCAGGGCTGGGAGTCAGGGCCGGCGGTGGCAGGAGCCTCTTACTGACTGCTCTAACGGGGGCCACAACACACCCTGCCAGTTCCAGCCCCATCTCTACAGGAGGTGTTGGTTCACTCTGCTGGGGCGATGAAGTGTCTCTGAGATGGGGGAGACTTCAGTGGAGAGAGCACCCAGCTAGTGCCCTTAGGGACTGTCTCCATGAGAGCCTGTGGTATTATCTCCTGGGATCCTAGGGGGCAGAACAGGGGCCAGTGGATGAGAGTCGAGGAAACACTTTATCTCACTGCTGTAATGACATTTCCAGAGATCTGAGTTGTCTCAGAGCGGGTGGGCTGTTTTGAAAGGAGTGAGTTCCTCATCAGTGGAAGTAATCAAGAAGTGGTATGACCAGCTGCTCCCTGGAGTTTCTGAACAGTCAGATCACACGGTTTTGGAGGGTGGTCCCAACTGTGGTCTGAGCAGCAGGGAGCAGGACTTGGTCCCTGGGCTGTGGACGGCTGATGCCCAGTAGCCAAGAACAATGACCAGGACAACCCACATCAACTCAAAGCCACCGGCACCAGACGGAGCAACACGGGTTCAGGCCTGGGGGCCCTGAGCTGTGGGGGGTCCTGGTGGGCAGAAGGGAGAAGGAGCGGATGGCAGCCCACTGGCAGTGCTCTGGCTTTGTGGGGTTCTGGGGTGGGGTGCCTCATCACAGGGGCAGGAGGAACTGAAGAAAGTAGCGCTTGGAAGTAAAATAGCCATTTTATGGCTTCCTGTTGGAGTGATTCCATTTTCCCCAGAGTGGCTTATATTCCACATCACCTCCTGCCAATTTCCAGGAGCCCCGGAAGCAAGCTCACCTTAACGAAGACGTAATCGTCCTGCACGGTCAGAGAGCCGTGGTCGATGAGGCCCGCGAAGGGCATCGTCTGCGTGTTATTGGAGCAGTTGCGGATCTGGCAGGTGACGTAGTGAAAACCTGCAGGAGAGAAGACGCAGCCAGGCGGGGCGTGAAATCTCTAAACACCCAGACGCTAGCTGACGGAGTCAGACGCAGCCCCAGACCTGACGAAGCGCTGAGCCTTCTCAGCTCCGTCTGTGTCCTGAAACCACCACCGCGGATGTTGTTTGTGGGTCTGAATTTTGAAGGGTTGGCCCTGTGATTACTACACCTGCTGCTGAGTGGGGGGTGGCTCTGGGCCCGGAGCTCTCCTGGGCGGAGCTCTCTGAACCCTCAGGGCCATCCTCCGGTTGGGGGAGGTGGGCCCATCTTCCAGATGCAGAAACTGAGGCTGAGCGGAGTTAGAGAGTCGTCTACTCAGGGCCACCCGGCCGGCCCCCAGGCTTTTCCCAAAGAAAGGCTCATTGGAACACAGCTGTGTCTGCTGCTTGACGCATCACACACAGCGCCTTCACACCACTACGGCGGTCACGGGCAGCACAGGCCACACGGGCAGCCAAGCTGAAGCGTTCAGCAGCGGGCCTTGATGGGAAGCGTCTGCTGAGCCTGGGCTGAAGTCGTGCAGGAGAGCACAGCTCTGTGAGTGCAGGACTCGGCCCATGTTCTGCCCCGTGCACCCTCTGCCCCTGCGGACACAACATCTGCACATCCCTGGGCACCTGGACCCCTCTCTGGGAGACGGACCTCAGAGGGACCCCCAGAGGTGGTGGGCAGGAGATCCCCACACAACTCCCGCCCACTGGCCTTCCCCGGGCCCAGCGGTGTGGTCACCCAGGGAAGGGACATCCAGGGCCACAGTGCCTGTCATGGCTGGGACCCCTCCCACCTTCCAGACGTCTCTCCACTCACATCCAATCAACAGGTGGGTGTGAGCGGGACTCAGGGGTTCTTTCCCCTCCAGATTTAGGCAAACCCTTTCATCCTTTTTGAAATTTCTATGGTTGAGCAAATGGAACACCAGCTTTGCCTGGAGACTCGCATTTCCATCAGGCCCTGTTTCTGGGATGGGGGGCCCCTGGGGAGTTGCCTGGAGCCTCTTCCCTGGGGACTCATTTCTTCCATATGTGGGCAGGAGTGGAATTAACCACAGGGACCAAATGGAGCCCAGCCAGGCGCTCAGAGACGTCAGCACCTTTGGGGGCATATCCTGCCCATGGCCTGGGGTAGTTGGGCAGGATGGAGAGTGCCAGGGGGCCGGGCTGGGGGCCGAAAGACATGCCTTAACTCACTGGCAGGGTCCCCTGAAATAGTGCGCACAGTAGGATTGCAATCAGCCCTGAAAATTGTGAGCACAGTAGGCTCACAATCAGCCCTGAAAACAGTGCACACAGTAGGCTCACAATCAACCCCTGAAACTGCACACAGTAGGCTCTCAATCAGCCCTGAAATAGCACGCACAGTAGGCTCACAATCAGCCCTGAAACAGCACGCACAGTAGGCTTGCAATCAGCCATGGCTGTGCCACAGCCCGTTCCCTCTAGAACCACGTCCGTCTCCCCTCTAAACAGGCCAGTCACTCCCTGTGGTCAACACTGAATGTCCTGTCGTGGGCTTGCCTGGCTGGGCATGCTGTGGGGTCTAACTCAGACCAGCCTCAGTGGACCTCAGTCTGCTCACTCACCCATTCGCTCATTCGTTCACTCACTTGCCCACTCACTCACGCATGCATTCCTCCGCTTGTTCGCTCACTTATGTAACGATGGTCAGATCCTCCTTGTTCCAGCTCTACCGCCAGCAAGACAGACAAAGACCACCTCTCATGGTGCTGACGGGCTGTGCAGTGGGAAAGGGGCTGACCCATAGCCCGCGCTAATCTCTGTGGCATAAACCACTCTCTGGAGCCACTCCGGCTGCCGAGGGGAAGTTTCTGACCACGGGGCTGAGAAGGGAGGTGGACGCTTGGCTCTCGTGAGCAAGCCCCAGTGTGACAGGAGTGACTGTCCTCCTGTCCACAGCCTGCAATGTCACTGCAGCGTCCTTCCGGGGACAGGGGCCCAGCCTTCCTGCGGAGACAATGACAGGGGCAGGGTGACCTTGGGGAAAGGTCAGCAGCTCAGGCTGGCTGGAGGGTGGGTGGGGGTGGCCAGTGCAGTGGGTCCTAAAGGCCAGGATTCTGCGCCACCAAGCTCGGCTGGACTGGGTTCTAGCAGGATTCCCAGACCGGGGTGGCCGGGAGCAGGGGGGTGATTTGGGATTTTTGCACGGAGGGTGGCAGGGCTGGGGTCTGCACCGGCTCCAGGCCCCATGACTGAGCCCAAGAAGTGAAGCAGAAGCAACAGTACCACTGCCCTGCTCCCTGCAGGTGGGGGCTGCGGGCGTCCAGGGAAGAGCCGAGGGCTTGGAGGTGGTAGGGGGATCCCCCCCGCCCACTCGATGACCCATACCGCCCCAGGCTGAGCACTTCGCGTGGGACCCCTTCCACAGAGAAGGACGCTGAGTGCGGGGAGCTGAGGTCACTTCCAGGGTCACCCGGCTGCCACGCAGAGGGCTGGGAGCTATCTCCAGAGCTTCAGTCACCGGCCGGGACTCTGGTGCCTGGCACTGAGCCCGCCCTCCATGTAGTATGTCCCCCCGCCGGGGACAGCAGGTTGCATTCGTCAGCACCCACTGTAGGTTAAGCTTGACCCTGCCCGGGTCTGCACTCCAGTAGAAACCAAGGAGGTCCTGCCAGGCAAGGGGCAGGGCTGTATCCTGTCCACCTGTGGGTCCTCAGGAGGGTCAGCCCTGGGCCTGGCCCGCAGGGGGCTCAGCCAGTGTTTGTTGAGTGAAGGCACAACCTACAGGTCCTACTGGCTGTGGTGTTCTAGAACACTGCATGGTTCTGTCGGGAGAGGACCTTTCTCATAGCTTGTGTGGCCCCTGGGCTCATCTGCCAGGAAGGCCCCTATCCCCCCGGAGGCGGGGGGAGCCCTCGGAGTCCCTGCCCCCCCTCAGCACTCAGCAAGTGCAGGGGAGGGATCGGGGCTGAGAGATGGGGAACCACTCAGTGCTCAGGGGCCAGAACAAATCGCCCTCTTAATAGACTTTTCCACTGGAGCGGAGCTCCTTGACTTCAATTTATCCCTGGCTGGAAAACAAGCACATTTAAAATTATGCCACATCGTAACACAGCGAGGTCAGCTGTTCAGGGCCAGTCGCCAAGGACAAGGGCGGCCGAGCCTGCCATGGGGTGAGCACTCGGGGTGCCCGGCTCCTACATCTTCCCTGCTTACCTCCTCCAAGGTCCTGGGCCTCCACGTGGACCAAGTCAGGGTCAGCATCCACCCCAGACACAGCCCTGGAAAAGAATGGCAGAGGTTGGCTTTGGAAACGAAGCCCCCAAGCCCTTCCTGCCGGGCCTGCCTGATGCCAGAACCCCTGGGAGCCTCATGGCCTCCTGGGTCCCAGGCTCAGAGGACACGTCCCTCCCCCAGAGCCCACCTGCTCTTGGGAGGCCGGCAGAGCCCCCACCTCTGCCTTGCTGGGCATTCTTACATTTATAGTAGTTTAGAGAAGACTTGTACGCCCATGTCTGTACATGTGTGTATGCACGTGTGTGTGCGTCTGTGTGTTAATGATCGAAACAATCTTACGAGGCCTGAGAGGTCTGGAAATATCATTCTAATTTGGGGGCTTCCCTGACAGCTCTTGGTAAAGAATCTGCCTGCAATGCAGGAGACCCCGGTTTGATTTCTGGGTCGGGAAGATCCGCTGGAGAAGGGATAGGCTACCCACTCCAGTATTCTTGGGCTTCTCTTGTGGCTCAGCTGGTAAAGAATCCATCTGCAATGCGGGAGACCTGGGTTCGACCCCTGGGTTGGGAAGATCCTCTGGGGAAGGGAAAGGCTACCCACTCCAGTATTCTGGCCTGGAGAGTTCCAAGGACTATACAGTCCAGGGGGTCGCAAAGAGTCAAACACGACTGGTCCAGGGGTTCAGGAATCAGAGGGACACTGTGGGGACCGTGGCTGAGGACAACAGAGTGCTCAACGAGGGCTGAGAAGAACGGGAGGATGACACGTCCTGAGGGCACGGGGCCTGGGGCTACATCCTCCATGGGGGGCAAGGACAGTGCTGACCCCTGCCCGCCCAGAACAGGGCAGCCAGGAGGTGGAGTGCAGGTTTTTCACGTGAAATGACACTTCAGGATGATGTGATGTGGTCCAGGGTTTCCCAGATTTTACTGGTTCCACCTGTCAACCGGATGGTCACCTTCTGTCTGTCCACTCCCTTTAGAACCTCTGTGTACTTCAGCCATCTCTTAAGCGAGAACACCCAGGAGGTCGTGGGTGTGATGAGCTGACTGCATTTGTTACAAGGTACATTCCAGCCAATATGACTATTCAAGAGGCATCCACCAAGCTGACTGTCTCCCGGACACTGACCTAGCTGGTGCAGCACATTTACTTTGCCAAAGAGCAGACTGAGAATCTGATGCAGAGTCTCATTGCATCAGAGCGAGTGTCATCAGAGGCGCCACTCAGCGCCCAGGACAGGCATCCCCACGGCCCCTCCAGGCCAGTAAGACGTCCCCACAGAGCACTCAGCTCCCACTGCTGACAGCCCCTGGCCCGGAGCCGACCCCCCAGTTCTCAACTTGACACCCAGCAGCTTGGCACCGGGGTCCCTGTGTGCTTCGTCTCCTCCAGGGACCAGGTGGTCCCAGCTGGACACAGGAAATCCACAGAATCTCCGGGTGGTGGGAAGTGCAGTCAGGGCATTTCAGTGTGGGCAGCCAGCATCAATCACTCTGACCCTCCAGACAGTCTTAAGAGGAAGGTGAAGTGTTGATTTAGGTTTGGTGAATAGGCTATCTGTAAGCTCCTTGGAAGGAGGTCTCCTGCCTGACATTTTCCTCTCTTTTCTGAATAAAGTCAGACATTGTTCCCTTTACCAGGAGCACTGACGGGTCCTCGGCTCAGCAGGGGAAGTTTAGTTTGATCATCCATCATCTGTGAATGGGGTAATGACACCTGGCCTATGGCTTGCTCACATTCACTCACTCACTCACTTTCTCAATCACTCATTCATTTATCTCACTTTTTATTCATCCATCCATTCCCCCTCTCTCTCTCCATCAGAGTCTCTCCCCTGCCGCTTCCCAGCGGGCCCACACACCAGGCCCAGCAACAGGCTGGGAGCACGGTGAGCCTGGGGTCCCTGCCCCCAGAAACCCTAGACCGCGGGTCTTGAAAGACCTCGTGAACCTCTGCACTTACACAGCTCAGATGGAGCCTGGCTCCCTGCAGGAAGGGACAAGCGTTGCCCCCTAGACCTTCTTGTTTGTCAAGGTCCCCAAAGCTGGTGTCTGGGGAAGGCCCTCGGTCTGCTGTTTGGAAGCAGCAGTCGCTTGAGAAGACCTGTGCCTGAGCAAGCTGTTGGAAAAGTCGAGAGTTCTGGGAGCCTGGGGAGTTGACAGTTACTAAGGGAAGCTCTGATGCAAACAATTCCGCTAAACCCTCAAAGACGCCCACCACCCGCTCCAGGGCTGCAGCGGTCACCCCCTCACCTCCCTTCAGGACAGAGGCCTGCCTCTTGCCCCCCACCTGGCAGGCACTGGCGCTCACCGAAGAGGAAGGCTGAGGCTTTATGGGTGGACCCAGGCTGGAGTGCCAAGGCCGACTTGGAAATGCCTGGGGAATACAGGAGAGCAGACTGCCTGGCAGAGCGGCCAGGGGCAGGGCCACCGGCCACAGGCAGAAGCAGCCGTGGCCTGGGGCTGCTGCTTCCAGGTGGGGTGACTGAGGACGTGTGCCCTGGCCTCTCCACACGTCCCCTCTGTATCATGAAGGGGCTGTTGTGTGGATTTCATAAGATGATGCACTTGGACCCGCGGTGGGCGCCTGGTCAGTGTTCACAACGCGGCTGCCGCTGGGAGGCCCTCATGATTCTGCCCCAGTGCCGCTGAGAGACCAGCGGGGAGGTGACGAGCCAGCGTCATTACCGGCCCACAGCAGGTCTCCCCGTCCCTGGCCGTGGCCCCAGGAGGTCAATCTAGTGAGCTCACTTGCTTAAGCTTCTCAAAACATGACGGTCTTAGACAGAACTTGGGGCTTTGGCAATTCCCGCTGTCATTTCAAGGACAGAAACTTGGGGAAAAAATCATTTGATTTGCCCGAGATAACAAAGTGTCTGCATGAGCACCAGCTCTGCTTTCAGCGTCTGTGGGCCGCTTCTCCCCGAGGCCCCGGAGGTCTCCCCAGGACTGGGCGCATCAGTGGAGCTGCCAGCTCTGCTAATCTCCTAGGGCACCAGCTCAGAGACTGCCCCCTCCCTGACCCTTCCCCTCCTGACCTCTCCCCTCCTGACCCTCCCTCCTCCTGACCCCAACCCCTCCTTACTCCTCCCCTCCTGACCCTCCCTCTTCCTAGCCCCTCCCCTTCTCCTGACCCCTCCCACCTCCTGACTGCTCCCTCCTCGTGGCTCCTCCCTCCTCCTGGCTTCTCCCTCCTCCTGACCCCTCCCCCTCCTGACCCCTCCAACCTCCTGACCTCTCCTCTCCTCCTAGCCCCTCCCCTTCTCCTGACCCTGCCCACCTCCTGACTCCTCCCTCCTCGTGGCTCCTCCCTCCTCCTGAGCCCTCCCACCTCATAGCCCCTCCCACCTCATAGCCCCTCCCCTCATCCTGATCCCTCCCACCTCCTAGCCCCTCCCCTTCTCCTAACCCTCCCCTCATCCTGACCCCTCCCCCTCCTGACCCCTCCAATCTCCTGACCCCTCCCCTCCTTCTAGCCCCTCCCCACCTCCTGACCCCGCCCCACTTCCTTGAGCCCACGTTGACAGGAGGGACAAGGCCTGAGACTGGTGCCCTAGTTTCTGAGGAAGACCCGGGCCCTCCTGAGGGCAGCCATGTGGTGGAAGGCGCACCGACAGCCATTGTTCCAGGGGAGAGACCAAGGCTTCCCTCCTGCGGCCTGTGGCCCTGTGTCAGCCCGCTAGTTCCTGGTCCTGATGGGCATGTAGACACTGAAGAGGCAGGGGGTGGGCAGGGAGTGGTTTCCACGTGTTCGTCCTGCGGAGACAGGACCGTGGCCTGGCGGGAGTCCATGCGTTAGTGTGTGGCCCGAACGAGATGCAAAGCAGAGAACACGAGTGTGTGTGTGCACACATCCACACTCAGGAATCACAACTTGGTAGAAAGAGCTTGTCTCTCTGTGCACCTCTAGAGGCCGCGGGAATTCCACGCTCGCCGGCTTCCCCTTCCTCTGCCCGCGGACCTCGGCCAAGTCTCATCCTCCGTGGGCCTCACTCGCTCACTCATCCAACAGGCATTTCCTGAGCACCGGAGCCCCCTCGCTGGGGCGGTGAGACTAGAGTCCTACCTACGCAGATCGATTTTGATCAGCTCCCAAGAGATGCCAGAAATGGGGATGGGGCCGGGGCTGCAGCCAGGCAGTGAGTCAGGGGCTGTCAGGACCAGGCCAGGGGGAGGGAGGGGGAAAGGGGAGGAGGGGGAGTCAGGGGAGGCAGTGGGAGGGGGCGGAGGGGAGGAGGGAGGGGGCAGTGGTGAGGAGGGAGGGGCAGTGGGGAGGAGGGAGAGGGAAAGGGGAGGAGGGAGAGGGAAAGGGGACGAGGGAGAGTCAGGGGAGGCAGTGGGAGGGGGCAGTGGGGAGGAGGGAGGGGCAGAGGGGAGGAGGGAGGGGGCAGGGGGGAAGAGGGAGGGGGAAAGGGGAGGAGGGAGAGTCAGGGGAGGCAGTGGGAAGGGGCAGAGGGGAGGAGGGAGGGGCAGGGGGAGGGGGCAGGGGGCCTGCCGTGCGTGGGGACTGTGCCAGCGTTATGGGCATTAGTGCCCCGGTCTACTGTCCAGGAAGTGGAGGTCGGGAGAGGGAGACTAACACAGAAACAAGCACACGTGGCCTGAGGAGGCGGAGCCCCAGCCCGCGGCCGTTTCTGACACGCCCAGCAGAGCAGAGAGGGTGCCCTGGAGGCCCCCTGGGGTGAGGAGGGCAGGGCTGGGGGCCCAGGGTGCTGACTTGGCCTCTCGGGGTGGGGGGCTCCCTAGGTCCCGCGGGGGCGCGCTCACCAGAACACGTGGTCTTTGGTCACTCGCTCCTGCAGAAGGGTCCACTTCCTCCCCAGGTCAGACGACGCGTAGAGCTTTAGGGCAGAAGGAGCAGAGAGGAAGGTCTGGTTATGACCGAGCAGCGAGCCTCCTCCCAGAGGCCCGTCTGCCCTGGACACCAAGCGCCCGGGGGAGGTGGGTCTTGCTTAGCCCGGCGGAGGAGCAGGGAGGGCAGGCCCTGCACTCTAGGTGGCTCAGACCAGCCTCCAAGAGGCCAAAGGTCAAGTGGGAACGCCACACAGAGCCATTCTTGACCCCAGGCCGGCTGGGAGGACCCTAGAGATGGTGGGGGGGGTGGTGTGTGGCAGGGGTCCTGGGCGCGGTGTGTCCCGAGTGCAGGCATGTGGGAGGGACCTGAACTGTCCCTTAAGCTCTTGTGGCGGGTGGGCGCTGGGGAGGAGGGGCGGGAAGGGAGAGCCGGTCAGCGCAGGAAACAGCAGCGCCCCCTCTGCAGGCTGGCTGGGGCCTTGACCGCTGCAGTGACCCAGGGCCTTAGGGTTCAGGGCTCTGCAATCACTGACTCCAAAGACCTCATCCTTTCATCTTTGAACCTGAGTTTCCTGAGTGAAGCCAGGTGGAACAATGAGCTGACATGGGGCTCGGGGTCCCTGGGGGGAGTGTCGGGCCCACCATTCTCCTGGACAGAGCTGCCCAGGGCGAGGCGGAGACCACAGGAGCGAGCACCCCACGCCTGCCTGGTCCCTCGATCCTGATCCGTCCTGGGTCTGCCCACACTGTCAGTCTGGGTGTCTGGACCTCCTCGCCCCCTTGACAACAATGGCCCTGAACACTGCAGATCCCACAACTGTCTGGGAGAGAAACTTCCGGAAAACGTCCCCTCTATCTTCCCCGCAGCCGCAGAAGAGCAGACAAGCTCCTGCACAAGTGCTTCCTCCTAGCCAAGAGCATCTCCGAACCTCCTAACCCCGGGGACTTGTGAGAAGATGCCCCACTTCAGCATGGCCATCCCCGCTGTGAACATCACCAAGAGCCTCTAGAGAGTCACTCGGAACGGTTGTCTGACGGACACGCTGTGACCCTGGTGACAATCACAAACACTTATTCCTTTTTTTTTTTTAAAGATTGACTACTTCAGTTATTTTTCAACTGTCTTTAAGTTTTTAGTACATTTAAAAAAATAATTTTATTTATTTATTTTTGGCAGGGCCTTTGTTGCTGCCTGGGCTTTTATTTAGTTGCAGCGAGCAGGGGCCACTCTCTGGGTGTGATGCAGGGCTCCTCTCACTGCGGAGCACGGGCTCTCGTGTGCAGGGTCTTCAGTGGTTGCGGCGCGTGAGCCCTGCAGTTTCGGCTCCTGGTCTCTGGAGCACAAGCTCAACAGGTGTGGTGCGCAGGCTTAGTCCTCTCGGCACGTGGGCGCTTCCCCGACCAGGGATTGAACCTGGGTCCCCTGCATTGGCAAGTGGCTTCTCTACCTCGGAGCCACCAGGGAAGCCTGGTCCTTTTTCGTAAACAAAACTTGGAGTTGCTCCCCTGCTCTCCCCTGCAGGGAGAAAACGCCCGGTCTGCGAGGTCTTCTTACCGGAAGAGGCTGAGAGTCTGCATCTTAGTCTGTCTCCCACTTGGTGCCTCCCCAGCTGCCCCTCCGGGGCTTCCCAGCTCTGGGCCACCTAGAACCAGAGGCCCTTTCACAACTTCCTCAACAGGCTCCCATTGTGATCAAGCCTCGCTCTTTCCTGGGTCCATCTCTTTCCTCTCTCTTGTCTCTAGGCCTTCACACATGCTGTTCCCTCCACCTGGAACAGCCCTCCTCCCCTCTCCCACCCCTGGGCTGACTCCTCTCCCTGAGGGCAGTCTCCCTTCACCCATCTGCAAATTGAGAGAGCATGGCTCAGATCCTCAGGCGGTGTCAGTTCAGTTCAGTTCAGTTCAGTCTCTCAGTCGTGTCTGACTCTTTGCGACCCCACGAACCGCAGCACGCCAGGCCTCTGGGTCCATCACCAACTGCCAGAGTCTACCTAAACCCATGTCCATTGAGTCGGTGATGCTATCCAACCATCTCATCCTCTTGTCCCCTTCTCCTCCTGCCCCCAGCATCAGGGTCTTTTCCATGAGTCAGCTCTTCGCATCAGGTGGCCAAAGGATTGGAGTTTCAGCTTCAACATCAGTCCTTCCAATGAACACCCAGGACTGATCTCCTTTAGGGTGGACTGGTTGGATCTCCCTGCAGTCCAGGGGTAAGTGAGAGAAAAAGGAGATGGTAGCTGTCGGTTTCTGGCTGCAGGTTATGACACCCCCAGCTTAAAGGATGGTGGGCTTGTTTCCATCGCTGCCGATGCTTCTGTGTTTACGACACCCGCCTGGAACTTCCTGAAGCCTCTCCAATTTGCTCCCTTGGGAGGTGATTTCACAGTGTGCAACCAGTCGCTGCAGAAATAGAACATTTCTGCTGAGTGAAAGACCAATACCAGTGACTCCACAAGAATAAACCCATCAGGGACGTCCTAGTCACCACAGCTAACACCTGCATGGTAGCATCCTGGGGATGAGCGGGCTTGCTCTAGACGGATGCTCCACAAAAAGGAGTGGGATGGTGTGCCGCCGCACGCGTGCTACTCTGGTGTAAAGATAAACCGACCGGGAGTCAGGCCAAGGGAGAGATGGAGGAGGAGGAGGGGAGCAGGGCGAAGGGAAGGTGCGTCCACGGACACGTGTGCCGGGGGGTCTCACGCAATTCTCAGAAGCACGGCAATTCCACCCGGCGTTCAGTGGCAGGTTGGACACACGATTGAAACTCAGCATCCTTTTCTCCCTTGCCGTAGGGTACCTGGTCATGCCGCAGAGGCTGCAAAGCTGAAATCCAGCGTTGCTCAGACTCCCTCGTAGCTAGAATTCTGGGTCAGACAGATGTAGTCGTGCGAGGTTTGGAAGGCCAAAGTGCCATGGAATCAGTTCCCTGCAGCCTTGGCCATCCATTTATTGAAACTGATGTACAACGTCATGTTCGTGTCAGGGGTACAATGCAGTAATTTATATATATATATATGATTTGTTTATAAATAATGTATATAATTTTTTATAACATTCTCTTTCCCTTCTCCAGGGGATCTTCCCAACCCAGGGAATTGAACCCAAGTCTCTTGCATTGCAGGCAGATTTGTTACCAGCTGAGCCACCAGGGAAGCCCAATGTATATAATAATATATAATAAATAATATATATATGATATGTATATATATATGTTCTTTACTTTTCAGGTTCTTTTCCTTATAAGTTATTACAAAACGCTGAGTATAGTTCCCTGTACTATACAGTAGTTAGTATAGTTAGAAACTATACAGTTGTTTCTTCTTGTTTATTTTATATATAGTAATGTATAGATGTTAGGCTTCCCAGGTGGCGCTAGTGGTAAAGAACCCACCTGCCAATGCAGGAAGCGTAAGAGACATGGGTTTGATCCCTGGGTAAGGAAGATCCCATGGAGATGGGCATGGCAACCCACTCCAGTATTCTTGCCTGGAGAACCCCATGGACAGAGGAGCCTGGTGGGCTACAGTCTATAGGGTCGCAAAGAGTTGGACACAACTGAAGCGACTCTGCATGCATGCATGCATGCAGTGTCTATATGTTGATCCCAACCTCCTAATTTATTCGTCCTCCTTCAGTAACCGTAAGTTTCTTTTCTATGTCTGTGGGTCTATTTCTGCTTTGTAAATAGGTTTATTCGTATCTTTATTTTTAGATTCCACATATAAGTACTGTCACATGGTATTTGTCTTTGTCTGGCTTACTTCGTATGATAATCTCTAGATCCATCCATGTTTTTGCAAATGGCATTATGTCATTCTCTTTTATTGCTGAGTAATATTCTACTGTACACATAGACCACCTCTCCTCCATCCATTCCTCTGTTGATGGACATTTAGGTCATTTCTGTGTCCTGGCTACTGTAAACAGTCCTGCACTGGGGTGCATGTGTCTTTTCAAATTATGGTCTTCTCTGGATATATGCCCAGGGAGTAGGATTGCTGGATCACGTGGTAACTCTGTTTTGCTGGCCAACCAGGTCATGGGGACATGCTTGGCATCCAGCCTCCAGTTCTGGGGGCTGGAGGGGCAGTTGTGGTGGAGGCAGCCGTAGGACCAATCACTGGCTTTGTGGACGTTCCCAGGCAGTGTGAGCTGCAGCAGTGATGATTTCAGATGCCTCGACCCCAGCTTCAGCTGCGTGTTCTTGACCTTGGTGACCCCAGCAGAGCTCCTGGTCCTCCACCTTCCCCTGCTGGTCCAGATCCTCAGGCTTCTGGGAGAATCCTCAGAAGTCTGGTCTGAAGCCCCCCTTCCAGCCCCCTGGCAGTTTAGAGAGGACCCAATTGTCCCAAATCCTAAATCCTTTTTCTTAAAATATCCAGAGGGAGGTCCCTTTTCTGCTTGAGCCCAGTCAGACACAAAGGTCGGAGCAAAAACGAACACACTCTGAGCTGTAAGATTCTCACTGCTCAAAGCTGTTCTCCTGACCACAGAGCCCCCTCATCCCTTCCTAGGAGAGCTCTTGTCTGCCCCACCACCAACCCCTGGAGGATTATTGGGGTTCATTTTTCTTTCTTTTCTTGTGTGATCATCTTTGCTGCTCGGAAGTTCTTTTAAAAAGTAAACTTACATCCTGACTTATTCTCTAAGCCCCTGTTCAACATCCCTCCTCCAGGCAAGCTTCCCTGATTGACAACCAAGGTGTCTTTTCTCCTCTACCAAGTTGTCCATCCAGAAGGAGACCAGTCCTGGGTATTCATCGGAAGGACTGATGCTGAAGCTGAAACTCCAATACTCTGGCCACCTCATGCGAAGAGCTGACTCACTGGAAAAGACCCTGATGCTGGGAAAGATTGAAGGCGGGAGGAGAAGGGGACGACAGAGGATGAGATGGTTGGATGGCATCACCGACTCAATGGACATGAGTCTGAGTAAACTCTGGGAGTTGGTGATGGACAGGGAGGCCTGGCGTGCTGTAGTCCATGGGGTCGCAAAGAGGCGGACACGACTGAGCAACTGAACTGAAGTTTCTGGAAGGCAGTCTCATGCTCAGACCAATTTCTCACAGTGCTGGGTAGCGAAGAGGTTCTTGTCAGGAAGCAGAATAAAACATACAAGTGGGTCTATCGATGTTTTAGAGGTTAAGTGCCCAGGGCTCTGTCTGCGAGTGGGTCTGAGGTTTGAGCGGAAGGAAGCAGACTGGTCAGTGTCAGAGCAGGGGTCCCTAGCGAGCTGACATGGGGGACAGACTGTCCAGCTCTGATATCCTTTGGATCCCAGGAGCCTAATGCAATTTGCTGAGCCTTGAAAGAAAAACCACTGCCTTTGGGTCTCACCCAGGGAGCCTGTCCAGGATCCAAATAGGGTAAGTGACACAGTAAAGAGGGGAACTAGAAGTAGGGAGTTAGGACAGTCTGAGCAGGGAAGATGGTCTGTCTGCTAGAGGAGGGGGCAGGCATCTGAGTGGGGAGGGACGCGGAGAGAGCAGAGGAAGGCATTTGGTTTTGTAGAAATCTGTGGGTCCCTGTGAACCGGATATTGATGTCCAGCCTGCAGACCTTGGATTTTGACACACGACTTGCTTTGCCCATGGGTAGGGATGTGATGTTTTCCAGGTATAAGCAGACACGTGAAGGTCCTCCTGCAGTTTCCTCTGCCCCTCTGTCATGAGACTACCACGTCCGCAAGTAACTAATGGTTCCAGAACTAGAGACCTGAACCCTGCCCAGGAGCCATGACTAGCCAGTCCCAGCCCACCAGGACCCCCGCTGACTCACAGACCCGGAAATGAGAAGGAATGCTTGCTGCGGGAGCCGTGGGGCTCTGGGGCTGTGTGCTACTCAGCACTGGAGCAGCAGACACCTGCCTGACACACCAGGTCTGTGGGCATCAAAATCAACGTTGTCCGCTCACGCCACCCTGCTTCTGGGGAGTCAGCTAGCTTCCTAAACCATGAAGCCTAAGAAGCCGAAAGCCCTGCTCTCACTGTTTGATGTCCTCAAATTCCTCATTCCCTTTACAACCACAACGAAGCCTGTCTTCTCCCCTTTTTTCTTTCCTGATAGTCACGGAGAAGAACCAAAGAAAATAACTGAGATTTCAGCTCCATTAATTTTTCAGGGCACCATAAATTAAAGAGCAATTGCAATGCAGTGGATTTCTGCGGGAAAATAAGTCTCTGTGATTGTGCTTTAGTCTAATTACACGGAAAGCTAAGTAGCGCTATTAATACCCCAAAGCACATGCTGTCCCAAAGGAAAGTACCCAGAGCAGAGGCAGCCCGCCAGGCCAGGGAATTTCAGGGACGTCCTGAACTTCAGTCAGTCAGCGGGGACCAGGTCTTGGCAGGAGACTTGCTTTGGCCAGTGGCGTGTGAGTGGGTGTGACATGCGCCAGGTCAAAGCAGGCACACTAAATTGGGGACCAGCAAGGAGGCCGGGTCCTGTAGATAGCTATGGCTCAGGCCAGACAGGAAGCTTCATTTGGAGGTCCCTGACCATGGTGGTCCCTACTGGTACAAATTCATTCATTCATTCCTCCAGCTGCCATCGATGCATCTACATCATCCATCCACCCCCATGTATCCATCCTTCCATCCACCCACCATCCATCCACCACTATGCATCATCCTTCCATCAATCCACCCATCCATCCACCCATCCACTCATCCATTCACCTATCCATCCTTCCATCCATCTTACCCACCATCCGTAATTCATCCACCGCTATGCATCCATCCTCCCATCCACCTATCCATTCACCCATCCATCCATTCACTCACCCACCATCCATCTATCCCTATGCATCTATGCTTCCATCCATACATCTATCCATCCACCTTCCATCTACCCACCCACCCACCCATCCATCCACCCACCCACCCACCCATCCACCATTCATCTACCCCTATGCATCCATCCTTCCATCCATCCACCTATCCATCCACCTGCCATCTACCCACACACCCATCCATCTATCCACTCATCCACTCATCCACCCATCCATCCATTCTTCCATTCACCCACCCATCCATTCATCCACCCCTCCATCATCCTTCCTTCCATCCCTCATTCAATATTTCCAGCCAGGAACTTGAGATAAAATTGTGGGGGAAAAAAAAAAAAGCCAGGCATAGTCCCACCCTCAAAGAGCTTACCCCAAGGGTGTGTGTAAGGTACAGACAATAATCAAATATGCACGAATGCAGACAATGCATGAATATATAATCGTGCATTGTGACCCGTCCTGGGAAAGAGAGTCACTGGAATCTGGAAGAGTGTGGAATGGTGAATCCCAGGCAGGTGTGGGGGCACCCAAGGAAGCTTCTGATCCAGATAGCTTCTGTCTGCTCCAGACTCAGTTTCTGCCTTTTCCACCCTCTTCCAACCCTGGGAGCTGCCCTGTGTAGGCGGCATCCACAGGCCCCTTCTCCCTGGCTTCTGGTGGGATTCAGATCACGGGAAACAGGACAGGAGGAGAGAGACGGGAACCATGACTCCTGTTCTCCGACTGCCCAACCACAGAATTTCTCAGGGATGAGTGACTCTCCCCAGGGCCAGCCTCCTCCTCACCCCTTTTGTTATGACAGGGCTCCAAGCCTCCTATCAGGCAGGGTGGGTGGCTGACAAGGTCCCCCTCAAAATATCTGCGTCATAATCCCTGGTACTTGTGAAAGGGACCTGATGGACTGAAAAAGGACTTCGTGGTCAATTCAGTGAAGATGCTTAGATGGGAAGCTTGGTCTGGATGCTTAGATGGGATGCTTAGGGAACTTACACACACACACACACACACACACACACACACGCACACACACACATGGCAACATGAAGATGGAGCAGGAAGAGTTGAAGATGCTGCCTTTGAAGCTCGGCGTGACTCATCAGAAGCTGGTGGAGGCGAGGGAAAGACCCTCCGGAACCTCTGGGGGAGAGTCACCCCACAAATGCCCTGGCTTTGGCCTCATGAAACTGATTTGGGGCCTTTGGCCACTACACCTCTGTTGTTTAAGCTGCCAAGTTTGTGATCATTCCTTACGGTGTCTGCAGGAACCTGACCCAGACCTTTCCTCCAGGCAGGCGGCCCCTTCTCCAGGGGCCCTCAGTCCACCCGCTCCCAGCTCCGGGGTCTCCTACCGCACCCACGCTGGCCCTGGAGAAAGCCCCTCACAGCGCACTCCTCAATCACCCGTGAACTCCTGAGGCCCTGCTGGACTGCCCTCAGAGGAGAGGATGCTGGCTTGGGGTTGGAAGGATGATTCCCTCTCCTGGTGAAGGTGGAAGACGCTTCCAAGTGGAGGGAAGGGCCTGGGGTGGGAGGGTGTGTGGAATGTTCTGGAAGTGGAGGGAGGCCCCACGGCTGGAGTGTGCTGGGGGGCAGAGTGGAGGGGCCTCATAATTATCCACCGTCCTTCGGCTGTTTCGTGAGCCTGTTGTACCTCACCTCCACCCACTGGCTCTCACTTGAACCCATGAGCTCCCCAGGGTCACCTGACCACTCAGCCCTGGGCGGGAGCAGGGGGTGATGGGGTCCCCGACCCCAGCCCCGGGGAGCCCTGCTGCCTCCCAGGGCTCCGGGGCCCCAGGTGATGGGAGGTTCCAGTCCTCGTGGACGCCCGGCGGCTCACCTTGCCCTCCTTGGTGTAGGCCAGCACCTTGTCCTCCTCCCGGGGGTGGAAGAGGAGCGTCTCCACGGAGAAGGGGACGAGCTGCTTCTGGAAGGTGGCACCCTCGTCCGCGCTGAGGAACAGGCTCTGGTCCCGGTCGCTGAGCGAGGAGCTCACCAGGATGATCTGAAAGACATGGGTCAGGAGATGCGTCTACACTCTGAGGGGCTGCTGCCTGCAGCGGGCTCCCTGCAGCCCCCAGGGGCAACCCGCCCAGCCGACACCTGACGCCAGACTTCCCGCCTGCAGAGCCCGGACAGCCGATTCCTGCCCTGTTTGTGGAACTCTGTTATGGCCGCCCCAGGCCACTGACTTGTCCAGTGAGAGCTCTGCAAGGGCCGGGGCAGGGGGTGGGGAGTGCCAGGAGGAGGCTTATTGTGAAGAGCGCCCAGAGCAGGGGCCATGTGGGAGGCTGCCTCGTCCTGGCTGGAGGCTTCGGGGTGGAGTCGGAGCCTACCCTCCGTATTCTCTCCCTGCCCTCAAGCCCAGCATCGGATCGCTGGAGATGCCGGGAGATGCATACGTCTGAGAGTGGCCCCGACTCCACTCCGACGTGAAATTGATGGCAAGGTGCCCCTGAGAGGAAGAGGGACAGCCCCACCATGCGCACCCCCAGCCCCCCAGCCCCCGAGGTCCCTTCACATTTGCCTTCCGTCCAGGTTCCTCTTCTCACAGGTACAAGCCCTGCTGGGCTGTGTGTGAGCAGTGTCCCCCGTGTCACAGAAAGGTCAGGAAAGGGCGGCCAAGGGTCAGAACAGGGCAGCCCTGGGGCCACTCAGCAGAATGACAGGGCCCCGCGGAGGGACACACGCGTGCTCCTGGTGCCAGAGATGGTTGATCAGCCAATGGGCTGAGTCAGCGCCAGGAGCACCCGGGAACATGGGGTGCAGGGGCTGGGAGCCACCTGGTCCTGCCCTCCCCCCCCACCCCCGCCCCCCGCCCCCAGCACTGTGGTCCCGCCTCCTGCTTCATCAGAAGATCCGTTCCCCACACGGAAGCCGGGGGAATCTCCTACATACGGACCTTGAAGAACCTTAACGGTTCTTCACAGCCCCAGGAGGTGCCCACCCCCGTATGGGGGTCCTAGAACCCTCCCAGACCGCCTCCCTCCCAGCCTCATGTGTGGCCTGGCCTTGCCTGGTGTGGTCCACACCCCTGCCCCTGCCCCTTTCCACCTCGGCGCACACCCTGGGATGGCCTTCCTCCCCAGGCTGGTTGGAGCTCCTGCTGCAATGCTGCTGGGGACCCAGGACTTGTCCACAACACACTCACCCCATTTCATGGAAGAGGCCTCCTGCACGGGGACTGGGGCCCTGTCGGGTCAGGGGGACATCTGTGGAGGTCACTACTGACGCCCTCCCCTCCCCTCCCCACCCCCGCAGGGCCTGGGCATTCCACCCGTAGGATGAATGAGGGAGTGAACGAATGAGGGAGTGAATGAATGAGGGAATGAATGAATGAATGAGGGAATGGATGAATGAATGAGGGAATGATGAATGAACTATGTGTCGGTGGAGCAGGGGGCTGGGGACACACACCCAGCTCAGATTCCATGTCTGTGTGACCAGTACCCTCTGTGCCTCAGTCTCCTTGTCTGTAAAACGGTGAATGACAGGGTGCCCACCATGAGGTCTAATACGAACGCAACCAGCCGGTCTGTATTACGATTCCGCGTGGTGACTGTCACCGTGTTGCTGTCACCTCTGCTCAGCAGGTGGGGAGACTGAGGGCAGGCAAGCTGCTGGGGTCACAGAGCCGTGCTGGATGGGGCCAGGGTCAGTGGCGATTCCACACAGCCCGGGGTTTTAGCTGGGCGGGAGCTGGCAGCCTGGGTGGGACTAGCGTGGACCAAGATGAGCTCAGCTTTTCTGGGAGGGCAAAGGACGATGAGTTGCCCCGGGAATGACTTTCCCAAACCCCGACATGCCTCTGGAAGACACCTAAGCCCATGGCGCATAAATCAGTGAGCTGCACAAAACTCCTGTTTCTTGTCAACAAGGGATGTATCAGTATGTTCTTTCTTTCCAAGGAAACCTCACTGAGCTCCTGAGTGAGGTCATTCACCTCCTTCAGCACAAAGGCTTCTGTGCCACCAGCAAACGGAGGGTCACGGAGCCTGATTCCTTGGTGACTCTGATCCCTGAAAGGTGGACACATGTGCTCAGAGATGCCCTTCATGGTGTGGTTTACATGCAAGAAAAATAGGAGCGGGTGGCGGAGATGTTAAAGGGAGTCAGAGAGTGTGTACCGATGTTTCCATGGTGTTTAGTGACAAGAGAACTAATGCACTCACAAAAAAAAGCAGGACATCATAAGCAAGTTCAGTTTCTGTACATTTCCCATGGACAAAATTGTAAGGAAGTATATAATAGTTTTGTCATGGTAGGTGCAGAAAAGTAAGTGTAATTTTGTCAGTGGAAAATACACAGAAAGAAGGGTGGAAGGATCATTACTCAGCCATAACAAGAATGAAACTTGCCATTTGCGACAACACGGATAGACCTGGAGGGCATTGTGCTAAGTGCAGTAAGTCAGACAGAGAAAACAAATACTGGGGGATCTCACTCATATGTGGAATCAAAAAGAAAAAGGAAAAAAAAAAACAAAAAAAAAACCAAGCTCATAGAAACAGAGAAGAGACAGGTGGTCGAAGAGGTGATTGGGGATGGGCAAAATGGGTGGGTGGGGTCGAAAGGTACAAACGTCCGGTTATAAGATGAAGAAGCCCTGGGATAGACTGTGCAGCATGCTGAGAATAACCAACAAAACTCTACTGCACATTTGAAAGTTGCTAAGAGAGTAGATCTTAAAAGCTTCGTCACACAAAAGAATTCTGTAACTATGATGTATGGTGACCAACCTCACCTAGAATTGTTGTGGTTATCATTTCACAATGCAAACAAATATTATTATGTTGCACACCTGAAACTAATATTACTTGTCAGTTACAACTCTGTTTTTAAAAAAGAGAAAGCAAAGAAACACAGGGGCTTATTAATAGTGGTTGGTTTTAAGCAGGGGGTTGGGATTTTGTCTTAGTTTGAAGTAGACCTTTTAGTTTAGAAAAGTTTGATTTTTTTGAAGACTTTTTTGATGTGCACCATTTTTACAGTCTGTGTTGAATCTGTTACAACGTTGCTTCTGTTTTAGGCATGTGGGATCATCTTAGCTCCCCAACCAGGGATTGAACCTGCACCCCCTACACTGGAAGGCAAAGTCTTAACCACTGGACAGCCAGGGAAGTCCCAAACAGTTTTAGATGGATGGAAAAGTTGCAAAGATAGTACGGCATGTTCCCGTACAAAGCATACCCTGCTTCCTCTACCATTAACAGCCGACATCAACATTATACATTTGTCACAATAAGGACCCAACATCGGCACATTGGTGGTATCTAAACCACACACTACATGTCACCCGTTTTCCCACTGATGTCTTTCTCTGTCCCTGTGCCAGGCTCCCGCGTGACACTTAGCTGTCACTTCTCCTTGGGCTCCTCTAGGCTGCGACATTTTCTCAGACTTCCCTTATTGTGGATGACCTTGGCAGTTTTGAGGAGGACTGGCCGGATATTTTGTAGTTGTGTCTCTGTTTGGGTTTGTCTGCTGTTTTTCTCATGCTGATACTGGGGTTCTGGGTTTGAGGGAAAGAGCCAGGAGGTGGGGGAGGTCCTATGTCCCTTGATCACAGGGATAGGGACTGAACTCCTTTTGCTCCCTCCAGCATCCAGCACATGCCTGACCCCGAGCTGTGGGTCAATCCAGGCCTGCGGGATACTTAAAGGAAAGCACACATGCGTGCTTGAATGAGCAATTCTGGCTCACTCTGTGACTCCTCGGGGAACTGTTTGCTTGCTCTTCTTCTCTGGGCAGAAAACATCCCTGGGGATGCTTAAGTAGCCTGGGGAGCAGAAATCATATATAATCTCATTCACTTATTCCTGTTCACCACTCAAAATTTCACACATCAGTGAAGGTTCATTCATTCATTCATTCCTCCATGGTTAAAAGCCTCAGGGTCAAGCAAGGATTTACGTTGCCCAGGGTTTACGGGAGCAGAGCAGGGGATGTCAGATCCAAGTGCAGAACAAAAGGAGGGCTTCGGGAAGAGGTGACGTCCAGATGAGCTTTGAAGAATAAACAAAAATTTGATCCAGACCTGGGGAAGGGGGTCCTCAGGCAGAGAGGCCAGCAGGACTGAAGACAAGCAGATGGGGGCCCTGCTGAGACCGTTCACATCCCCCCAAGCTCTGCATAGTATTCCCTCTGGCTGGAATGCACAGCAGGACCAAGACCCCCCTGACCTCACCCCCGGCAAAGAAGAATCAGATTTCCAGATTTTTTAAATGTCACAAAATCCATGTGTGACAAAATGAAAATTTTTGAAATTTTCTGAGTCCTGAATTCTGGGCAACTTCAACAAAGCTGAATGTTTCTCATTTATTTTTGGTGTCCCTGCTTTGTGGGTGCCCCAGCATGAGTTTAGCCTGCTTTTATGATGGGACATCCTCCTTCTTTTCCACTGCTTCTCCAATACCTCTTCATCTGGCACAGCTAATTTTGAAGGTCACCTCCTCCAGGAAGACCTCCATGATACACATCCTCCAACAGAGTTCTCCTCATCCCTCATCTGCTCCTTCCGCAGCATCTCATGCATTCATGTGCTCCAGTTTAACATTCCTGGGGTTCTGTCTGTGAGTCTGCATTTCCCTCCAGGTGGGGAGGCTGTGCAGCCTGGCAGGACCCAGTCCTCATCCTTGCCCTTCAGCCTAGAGCATGGGTGTTGGTATTCCCATGCAGAATGAGGTCCCTGGGCACAGGGTCGCCTCTCCATGACAGCCCTTAGTTACAGCTAAAGCCCTGTTCATGGTGTCACCCAGTCGGAAGGAAAAGGAACCTGAGGAAGTGATTCTGGCCAGGGGCCCAGCAATCTGGATCGTGGGCTATTTTTGGCCTCAGAATGGGACAAGCCAGGAAAGATGGGGGGAGAAGAAAGTGCTGACAAGGAAAGAATTATTGGAGCAAAGAAAACAAATCAATTAGCATCGTGCAGAGAGGAGGCTGGCAGATTGTTCCTCCAAACTGGGAACCAGACTACTTTCAATGGTGTATTTTCACTGCTTACTATTCCGGGAAAACATATGGTACCCGAGTGAGGTTCTGGGGGCCCACAAGGCTGGATGCCTCAAAATCAGAGGCAACTCAGTTAAAGGGAAATATCTGATAGATTCACTGGACTGACGTCCCATGTGAAGCCTGAGTCTCAGGGTCTAATTTTCCAGGCCACGTACACGGTGCAAACATGGAGCTCCTGGTTCAAAGAGAATCAGGAATGTCAAGATGGGGCCAGTAGACCATCAGCCCAAGCATGGATTCTCGTGTGACGGCCTGAGTCACACACCCACAGGGTGGACTCTTCCCAAAGCCATTCGGTTAATAAGCTCCGGGACCGCTGGGAGCAGCATCCTTGGAGACTGTCAGACTCCTGGTGCCTTGGCCCCACCGGGACCTGCATTTTCTCACGGCCCCTGGTGAGTCCCAAGCGCCCTCCCTTGGGTGGGGGTGGGGTGCTGCCTTAGGCCGCAGCTCCTGCTTGTCTCAGCCCTGTGCCCACTCCAAGCACTCTGGTGGACTCGGCCTCTGCTTCCCATCAAGAGACAAGGAAATAACCTGGCGCACTGCAGCCCCGTCCTCAGCCTCCTACTCCTCCCGGCCCTGATCTCAGCCACTCCATGCTGCCCCGCAGGACGGAGGTACCCACGACAACCCCGGAGCCCACGGAGGCCACGCCACTCATGGAACACGGAGGCCACAGCCGGGGCCTGCCAGCTCGGGGCCAGTGCAGGCTCCGGAGGCCTCACCCCTCCAGAGCTGGAGGTGAGGGGCTGGCCTCACCCCTCCTTTGCTCCTGCAAACTGTGCAACCTTGGGCAAATCACTTCACGTCTCTGAGCCTGTGTCCTCCTCTGTAAAATGAAGATAGGGGTTCCCACGGCAGAGGCGACTGGAAGAGATAAAGGAAACAAAGTCCATAACAGACTGAGATGACAGTGGGTTTATTCTCGTGGCATTTTATTCTAAAGAAGCTTGGTTCACCAAGCACCTCCTTGGGTCAAGGCCCTGGAGCTGAGGCAGCTCAAAGGCGGTGGTGAGAAGGACAGTTTAGGAAGCACATGGCTCCCTTCCAGCAGGAAACTCCAGGACAGACAAGGACAAAGGCAAACAAGCGGTCCCCAAGGTGACGAGCATGTTCTCTAAAGGGTGGGAGTTAGGCCAGGGCATATGCGTTTGACTGCCTCCCTAACTGTGTACCCTGAGCTGCCCTTGCCTCAGCCCAGGCCTGGCCTGGGGTTGAGGGCTTCCTGGAGGGGGTGTCACCTGAGCTGGGTCTTGAAGGATGAATAGGAGTTCACTAGGGGGAAGCAGTGATGGTGGAGCTCAGGGGAACTACACATCGATGCTGAGTGGAAATGACAGAACCCTTCTTTTGAAGAGAGTCACCTGCTTGGGGATTTGGTTTTCGATCACATTACTGACATGTGCTTTATTGGACATGCTCCACCCACACCAAAGTAGCCTGGACATCGGTGAGTCAGTCAACCAGATTTGCCCCTCTATGTAGGACTCGTGGTAGAAATAGGGGGGCGGTGGAGCCTGCAACCGGGCAGTGGGCACAGAGGAGGGCCAGCCCAGTGCAGGACACAAACAGAAGTCACTGTGACGTGGAGCGACAGGAGCTGCCATGAAGCTGGCGTGCAGCATGGGTGTGGGCAGAGAGAGGTCCCCCAGGCCTGCACCCTCTGTGCCTCCCCCACAGGCCCTGTCTGTGTTAAAGCAGATCGATTAGCTCTCTCAGCCAGGATGTTCTGGGTGGGAAGTCTGCAAAGTGACCTGGCCGCGGCCGCCTAAAAATGAACAACCCTTCTGTTATTTCCCTGCCACTCGCATCTGGTTGCAGAGCAGGGAGCTCTGGGGCGGTGCAGAGATGACCAGCGACCAGCAGGGGCAGGTGGGGGTGGTGCAAATTGCTGACTGCACTTAGTGTTCGCCGCATGCCTGCTAAGCTTAGGTGCGATCATCCCCATTTCTCAGATGGGGAAGCTGAGGCCAGAGAGGCCTCGTGGAAGATTGTACTGTCAGCCAGGTTTGCACCCAGCACTTCCCTGCATCATTCATCCGCACCACATCATGACCAGTGATGTGACTGCATCAGCTTGGAATGTGGAAACGACACTGGGGTCGTGTGGCAATGGTCTTGGGAGAGTCTAGACAGGTTCCCTTCCCCATCCACCACCACCGCCCCAAAGACTATTAGGCATGGCTTCCAGACATCTGCAGGTCCATCCTGAACTTGGGGAATTTCTGACCCCATAGACAGCAGAGGAAGGCAGGGACGGTGTGTGTGGGGGGCAGGCTTTCTGTCCATCTTCATCTCTGTTTTCCCGGTTCGGTCCAGCATCCTATTCTTTGAGGCCATTCACACATCCATTCAGCTGCGCGTCAGACCCCAAGCTGGGAGATGAATCTCACAGGAGCCTGGTCCCCAGGGAGCCCATAGCAGACAAGGGAAGTTGTTGAATGATGTGAGCTGCGCGCTGGGACAGGCGATCCCGAGAAGGGACTGGAATGGAGGCTGTCCGCAAAGTGTCCATGGAGGCGAGCTGCGTGCTCCCGGCACGGGCGGGTCAGCGTCGGCCAAGCGTGGAGGGGTCCTCCAGGAAGGGCAGAGTGTGCCAGGCGCCAAGGTGGGCCTCCCATGACCAGGTCAGGAAGTTTGCCTGAACCTGACACCCTGGACGCCCTTCTGGGACCCTTCGACACGGGCCTGCCCCTCCCTGCCTGCCCAGGTCGTGTCCACCCGGCTTCCTGCTCAGACCTGCCCTTCCTGAGTTACCCCTGCATGAACCACGTGTGGTCCCAGCCGCCAAGTCGCCTCCTCTGGTGCCCTGCTGGGCTTCCATTCCCCCATCTCCTCCAAAAGGTGGTGCCAACATCCCAGTCTGCCTTGCAGCCTAAACCCTAGCTCTCAAACCTCCAGTTAAAAAAGGAAAACAAACAGCACCCGGCAACTGGTTCTCACCTCCGCCGGAACTCCGGCTGGGTACGCCACAGATCTTGGGTGTCCCTTCAGACTCTTTATCAAGGAGAAGACTTGTTTTTCATCGTCTCTTTACCATGTGGAGCCCTCAGAGGCTCCCCTCTGCACCCCTGGGAATGGGGGTCCTCAGGAAATTACCTTCCTATTTAAAATCCAATCGCTCAGTGCATTCCTTGCCAGACAGATGCGCCCAGCTGGGGACACAGGAAACTGGGCTTTGACACCCGGAGAGGCAGACAGTGGAGACAAACAAATACAGCAGCATCCGCCCCTGGGTCTCAAATTAGAATCTGTGCAGAGCATCTTATAGACGCCGGTGTGAGTCATCATGAGCGAGAATAACTCTGCTACCCCGAGAGGAGAAGGCGCGGATGAATACCTCGCTGGGCCCTTCGGCACACACTCGGATTGCTGCCCAGGGTCTTAGCAGAAAGTCAGCCCACGTGACGGCTTTCCATCTGGGGGCGCCGGAGAAAGCAGAGCCTGGCGGAGATGCGGCTCTGCTCGGTAACCTTGGGCTCGACCCTCTCCTCACCTTGAACTCGGAAACAATCGTCTGTTCTGGGCTGAGGTCCTAAATTAGGCGCCACGTGTGAAACTGTGGCAGAAATAGAAGGGCTCTTCATGCCTTTTGTGCTTTCTTCAGCCAGAAAGTAGGAAGTGACGGGCAACCCGCTCCAGTATCCTTGCCTGGAGAATTCCATGGACAGAGGAGCCTGGCGGGCTATAGTCCACGGGGTCGCAAAGAGTCAAACAGGACGGAGCCACGCAGGCAAATCAGAGAGATCTGTTCTTGAAGAAGTCACAGATTATCGGAATTTACGCAAATTTAACTGTGCAGTGCTGTGTCCCTGCTTGAAAGCCTCAGGGCCTCTCCTGCCGGGGCTCCTGGGTCTGGCGATCACGACTCACTCCCGTGACCTCACCTGGCTGACTTTGCCCCTCCCCACCCGGCCCAGGTCCAGCCATCCAAACCACATCCACGTCCCCAGATGTCCGCTGCACCCTCACACTCCTTTTCCCTGGCAAACACTGGCTGTCTTCTCTCTGACCTCAGTGAGGAAGGGGGCCTGGAGAGGGCAGGCCAGAGGCTGACTAGGAGGACACGGGGGTTATCAGCTGAGATAAGCTGGTGGCCTGGGCTGGGGCAGATGTCATGTGACTGGAGGGGAGAGGGCGGGTGTCCGTGACATTTCAAGTCAGAGTTCAGCGGGTTTGGTGAAGGAAATAGATGGAGAAATAACGGACTACCTAACCTAAACCTGCCCTGGGGTAGGCCTTCGGAAGGTCCATGCTCAGACGTGTGACTGGGGGTCCTGGGAGTGGAGGACCCTCCCAAGGAGTGAGAAAACAAGTGGCCAGGGATGGGGACCAGAGAGACCCCCGCAGAGAGGAGCCTACGGGGAGAGCCCTTCCCCTGGGCCTTACGGCTGAGTGGGAGAGACAGGGAGTAAAACAAATGCAGGAATACGATGATTTCAGATAGTGAGACGTACCATGAGAAAAATAAAATCAGGTGACTAAATGACTATATGTATATACATGTGTCCATGGGTATATACACACATAAGCTTGTATGTATATATGACACATGGACATTCATACGTGTATGTATAAAGAGATACGTACACATGAAAAGGGGGTTCCCCAGTGGCACAGACAGTAAAGAATCTGCCTGCAACGTAGGAGACCCGGGTTTGATCCCTGAGTTGGGAAGATCCCCTGGAGGAGAGCTTGGCAACCCTCACCAGTATTCTTGCCTGGAGAATCCCACGGACAGAGGAGCCTGGTGGGCTGCAGTCCATGGGGTTGCACAGAGTCGGACGTGACTAAGGGACTGACACATATGAATGAATATCTATAAAAAGATGAGTGAAACAGTCCAGAAGGATAAAAGCGCTGTTTCCGGCTCATGAGACTGTGGGTATGAAGTTTCTTCTGTCTCACTCTGTTTCTACTTCCATTCTTACTACGTCATGTTTACCTAAGATGGGAGAGGTACTCAGTACATATTTGTGGGATCAACAGACACATTTTCATAAATTAATATTTTAAGATGAAAATGTGCTAAATGTGCAATCAGAAAAGAACAATATATACTTTTCAAGAAGAAGAATTTGCTTGTGGGCAAAGGCCTAAGAATGTATATTCAGTTCTCTATTGAGTAAATAAGATAGAAAGATAATTTTTTTAAATGAAGGTTTACTTCTAGAAAATCCATAAACAGTTATTAATATGTTAAATTCAACTGTATTTCCTTCTCTCTACTCAGTATCCAACCATCCATCCATCCATCTATCCATCTACCATCCATCCATCCATCATGCATGCATGCATCCATCCATCTATCCATCCATCCACCTAGCCATTCCTTCAATCTTCCTTCCTTCCCTCCCTCCCTCTCTTTCTGCCTCCTTCCCTCTTCCAATTCACTGTTCATCCTCCACCTATTGACCCACTAACAGTGGCTTTGGGGAGTGGCTGCAGGAGCAGACGGGAAGGGAGTGCCGCACACTTAGAGCCCCGTGCACTGTTTAGTCGCCGGCTGTAACCATCATCACGCAGCCCAACCCTCGACCCACCCTTCTTGACATGGGCACCAGTGGCTCGTGCCTCCCAGTCTTGTCTCTGCATAAAGTTGAACCCCATCAGGTAGGCGTGGGAAAGCAAAAGGGAGATAACGTTTACTGAACATGTACTCTGCACCGACCCGGCTCCCCTGGTAGCTCAGCTGGTAAAGAATCTGCCTGCAATGCAGGAGATCCCGGTTTGACTCCTGGGTCAGGAAGATCCCCTGGAGAAGGGATAGGCTTATCCACTCCAGTATTCTTGGGCTTTCCTGGTGGCTCAGCTGGTAAAGAGTCTGCCTGCAATGCGGGAGACCTGGGTTCGATCCCTAGGGTTGGGAAGATCCCCCGGAGGAGGGAATGGCTACTCACTCCAGTATTCTGGCCTGGAGAATTCCATGGACCGTGTGGTCCATGGGGTCACAAAGAGTCAGACACAACTGAGCGACTTTCCCTTTCCTTTGCTCTGGGCCCTGCACTAGGCACCAGCCTTTCATCACCTTATTTTCACAACAACCACAAGGTGGGGAGGGTTTTTGTTTCTATTTTAAAGACAGAAACAGGAGCTCAGAGGGGTGAAATGAGCCCCTCCAGCCCACACCGTCTGTGTGCCTCTGCCCTGGCACAGAGCCGACTCTGGTGCTGAGAACTTGTCCTGCTTCTGTGTCGAGATCGACAAGCTTCCAGCACAATTTAGTAAAGCATCCGCTCAAACACAATTATAGAATTGATTGTCAGGAAAGGATTGGTTCAGTTTTAATTACCAGCCTGACAATCACTGAAATGCCAAGAAACATCCCCAAGAACATCTGTAAATTGAACGGAGAGGCAGACCTTTTTCCCTTTGGCTGGACGCTGACTTGGAAGATCTCGTGTCTGGTCGATAGTAACCAGATAAGGTGAACCTATCACAGGACCTATAAAAACAACTCGTTGCCAATATCTTTGAGCCACAGCTTATATATACAATCTTGTCTGTAGCATTTGGGAAATATGAAGCCCCCATCTCCCCCATAATTATTGATGATCTGAGTTCTCTAAAGGGGCTGACGCTGAGGCTCTGGAGTGAGTAGGGTGTAATTGTTCTGTTTGGCTGTCTGAGGATGTTTTGCAGACAAAGCTAAAAAGCCTGCTTGCTGGGCAGAGGGTGGCGGACGGTTAATTCTCTGGAGTGACTGTGTTTGGGAAAATTGTCTTTTATCAGGACAGTTGTATTAACAATGCATGGTTAGATCTGTGAACAATTTGCTCATTCATCTGCCCCTAACTGAACAGCAGAATGCGAGGGAATGATCTCTGTACCTTCTCGGGGTACGTTTTCCACGCTGGCTTGGGCAGCGTGGTACAGCGGGGTACGGATGATAGCATTTGACTGTGGAGTGACTATGGAATCTCCAAAGGCTCTCTCTTCCAGTATTTGTGATTAGAGACCAAGATTATTACTGTCATGCTTGTTGGGCAAAGCACGGCCAAGGCCAATGTCCATCAGTGCAGGGACTATTGATGTTCTCTGCTTGTAGAAGCCAGTAAGGACAGAGCAGAAAGCAGCAGTGTTGCAGCTTCCTCGTATCTGTGGGAGGAAATTGACTCTACCAGGGGAGCCTCAGCCAGTGGCCTGTAGCAGAAATCACCTGGATAGTCGTCTTCCTGAATAAGACACTTCTGCCTCATGTGGAGTGAATGACAGCATCAGTAACAATCCTCAGTCAGTTCAGTCACTCAGTCGTGTCCGACTCTTTGTGACCCCATGGACTGCAGCATGCAGGCCTCCCTGTCCATCACCAGCTCCTGGAGTTTACTCAAACTCATGTCCATCAAGTTGGTGATGCCATCCAACCATGTCATCCTCTGTCGTCCCCTTCTCCTCCTGCCCTCAATCTTGCCCAGCATCAGGGTCTTTTCCAATGAGTCAGCTCTTCGAATTAGGTGGCCAAAGTACTGGAGTTTCAGCTTTAGCATCAGTCCTTCCAATGAACACCCAGGACTGATCTCCTTTAGGATGGACTGGTTGGATCTCCTTGCAGTCCAAGGGACTCTCAAGAGTCTTCTCCAACACCACAGTTCAAAAGCATCAATTCTTTGGTGCTCAGCTTTCTTTATGGTCCAACTGTCACATCCAGACATGACTACTGGAAAAACCATAGCTTTGACTGGATGGACTTCTGTTGGCAAAGTAATGAGCCCTGCTGTGTAGGGCCACCCAAGACAGATGGGTCATGGTGGAGAGGTCACTGGAGAAGGGAATGGCAAACCGCTTCGGTATTCTTGCCTTGAGAACCCCATAAACAGTATGAAAAGGCAAAAAATAATCCTATGTGGCATTTATGGAGCACTTACTGTGTGCCAGGCACTGTACTGAATACTTGACTCATGTTTTCAACAATCCTCTGATGAGGTGGTTGCTGTTATTAGCCCCATTTGATGGATGAAGTGAATCCCCGAGAGGGCAGTGACCTCTCAGGTCACATGGTGGGAGCTGAGGCCAAGATGCAACTCAGGCAGCTTCCTTCTCACACACTGCAAAGATGGGGGCGCATGTTGCCGAGGTTAGGGGGTACAGACTACAGAGATGAGGGGTGCATGCTGCAGCAATGGTAGGGGTGCACACGGCCCTTCCCTTGCTCTTTGCTTGTGCATCCCAGAACTCATGCTGGCCAGTGATGAGGACAGAGGAAGCACAGCCTGGATGTCCTTGACTTCACAGAGCACACCGTCCAGTGGTGAGACGGCAGCCAAAGAAGCCCCTGAATGAGTGACCGTGGGCTCTGAGCAGGGCCCCAACACTTGACGACGGGGTGGGGGCGGGGAGAGGGCCCTGGTAAGACCACAGAGAGAGTGAGTCGGCCGGGTCTAGCAGGAAGGGGTGGGGAGGCGGGGCAGAAGAGAGGACCACAGGGAACATGGAGAAGGGAGACTTGGGGGGCTGGATGCCCACTGGGTGGGGCAGCAGCGAGTCTCCTGCCTGGGGTGCTGGGAGGAAGCAGTGAGCCACACAGACCTGAGTCCACCCTGGTGGCCTGACGGTCTTTAAAGGAGAAGGGCCTGAGGAGGAGACTGAGAAGTGGGCACAGAAGTGAGATGAGGCCCGAGAGCACAGGGCCGGGGGGGCCTGGGCCCGAGGGGAGGGCATGGGGGCAGCTCAGACAGGGGAGGATGGAGCAAGCCCCGTGACTGTCACAGGAGGGGCGTTCCTGGTTACCACCGACTGTCACAGGTGGGTGTCCCTGGTTACCACCGACTGTCACAGGTGGGTGTCCCTGGTTACCACCGACTGTCACAGGAGGGGCGTCCCTGGTTACCACTGTCACAGGAGGGCTGTCCCTGGTTACCACTGTCACAGGTGGGTGTCCCTGGTTACCACCAACTGTCACAGGTGGGTGTCCCTGGTTACCACCAGCTGTCACAGGTGGGGTGTCCCTGGGCACCATGACTGTCACAGGAGGGTGTCCCTGGGAACCATGACTGTCATAGGCGGGTGTCCCTGGTTACCACTGACTGTCATAGGTGGGGTGTCCCTGGGCACCATGACTGTCACAGGTGGGGTGTCCCTGGTTACCACTGACTGTCACAGGTGGGTATTCCTGGTTACCACTGTTACAAGTGGGTGTCCCTGGTTACTACCAGCTGTCACAAGTGGGGTGTCCCTGGACACCACTGACTGTTACAAGTGGGGTGTCCCTGGTTAACACTGACTGTCACAAGTGGGGTGTCCCTGGGCACCATGACTGTCACAGGTGGGGTGTCCCTGGTTACCACCAATTGTCACAGGAGGGGTATCCCTGGTTACCACTGACTGTCACAGGTGGGTGTCCCTGGTTACCACCGACTGTCACAGGTGGGTGTCCCTGGGCACCACTGACTGTTACAAGTGGGGTGTCCCTGGTTACCACCGACTGTCACAGGTGGGTGTCCCTGGTTACCACTGACTGTCACAGGAGGGGTGTCCCTAGGTGCCATTGATGGTCAGAGGTGGGCCACTGGTGTCCCAGGGCTCCACCGACTGTCACAGGCAGGGTCCTGGGGGCACTGGTGTCCCTGAGGGAGGGGTGATGCAGAGATGGTGCCATCTGCCACCCCTTCTTTCTGTCTCTTGACCATATGCCATCAGGCATCAGTGAATCTTTCTGCTCCTTTGGGACAAGGCGTGGCCCTGGGGGCTGGCCCACAGCCCCTCTCAGAACAGACACCTAGTACGCAGTGGGTGAACTGAACACACTCTCGGTGATGATGGGAGACACGGGTCATCTGTCTGGTCAGTTCCTCCTCCTCCATCTGCAGATGAGTGATAGTGTAATTCAAGTTCCCAGCGCTGCAGCCCTGCACCAGGAGACTCCCGAGGGCTTGGGGTCGCGTGGAGACAGAGGGGAACCCAGGCTCTGGTCTCCCGTGGGAACCACCACTGTCGATGTTTCTGGATGGAGAAGTACGGACGTCCATCCTGCACGAAGGCTCCCAGAACCCTCCCCATGACCCTCAAGGTGGAGGCCTGGCTGTCCCACAGGCACAGACCAGAGACCATGGGGGTGGGGGGATAGATCCAGCCCCTCCTGTCACTCAAGACACAGAGACACCCAGAAATAGGTGGCAGGCCGAGCCGCAGAGCCTCAGGGCTGACTGTAGCCCCAGCTGAACTGGCATAGTCTCTGATGATGGAAGTGCTGTGACTAGCCCCTGTCCCTCTGCTGGACACCACATCATGAGGCGGGGAGGTCCCACCTTGCTCACTGGACTAGCATGCTTTCTGATGCTGCAATTGCCACAATAACATCCCTTCCCCTTTTCTTAGTTACCTCAGGTGACAAGGGGCTCCCTACTTCACTGACTGTGCGTTTGTCTTTAAAACAAGCTCAACCCCACAGATACAGAACAAAGAGCTTGGGAGTCTGGCAGAGCTACACTGAGTTCTGGCCATGCACGTACGGCAGTGTGACCTGAATCAGTTCGGCGGCTCCGGGATCCCAGCGCCCACCCTTTAAGCAGGAGTGGGACCCCCTCCATCCTTGCTCCCCTGTCTGGTCTGGTCCTTCTACTCGAGCCTCAGGATGAGGAGGGAGGGTGGGAGATGGGAGGAGGCCTTGGGAGGAGCATGGTGGTCCCGACCTTCCCTTGTCGCTGCTCTGTGGGCATCTCTCCCTGGAGAGTGGACCTGGGTGAGGGGCTGCACTCAGGGGAGGGGGTGAGTACTTCCTACTCAGGTCAGAATGTCATTAAAGTGCCACAGCATCCCTGATCACAGACTTGCTGGCACATCGTGCAGCTGTGACAAGGGACAGATCTCACCAAGCCAGGCAGCAGTCGTGGCAATGACAGTCATCACAGCGATAACAGTAAGAGTAACAGCCTGGTGGACACCCAGTCCCGGCAGACGCTGCTCTGAGCGCTTCATTTGTGATCGTTTGCTGGTCCCCCCCGAGAAGCTATTCTGTCATTGTCTCCAGTTTCCAGTGAGGTTAACCCCTTGCCCCGAGGTCCCCCAGCTCACGCGAGGCCAAGCTGGTGACAGGGACGTTCCAGGCCACTAGGCCGAGCTGCCTTCTCTGATCTGATCTATTGATAGGGTTTCTGTGTAAGATTTTGTTCAGCAAAAAGTATTGATGTTTAAAAGAGAGACATACTTCTGCATGCTTGGTTCTGTCCAATCACCACCATGCAACACACACACACACACACACACACACACACACACACATCACATTTTATAAACCAGGGGAAGGAGCGTTTAAGGAAAGCTTCTTGGGGAGAACTGAGAAGATTGCTCTGCTCCATGTAGGGAGCGCCGCCCATGGGTGGGTTCTGGGCTGGGCAGATTGCCCTCATCTCTGCTGGACTGGCCACCCCACCCAGGGCAGACACGACCCCCCTGCTGGGGAAGCGCTTGAGGTTCAGAGGACCTGGAGGTCCCTTCTGCACATTGGTCAGAGCTGATGGGACTCAGATCTGTGTACCTGTCCCATCCACAGCCAGTTACCTCCCTCTCTGCTGACCTCTGCCCATCGGGGTCTCCTGCTGGTGGATTAACTACAGAGGTGGCAGACAGCAGAAGGATAGGCGGACAGGGACCACTCAGGGTGGCCTGGAGTCCTCGGGGCATCCTCCTGGCTGAGAAGCAGGTGAGCTGGGGATGACCTGGGCCAGGACCTTCAGTCCTGGCCGGTTCCTGGCCAACCCCCAGGCCTGTACTTCGGCATCTCACCTGTAGGAAGAGGGCAGAGGCCTCTCTCCCTGCCAGCCTCAGGCCGGCCTGTGGGAACTGAGACAAAGCAGCCGTGTCACAGCATCAGGCTTGTAACGCACGCCTGTCCAGACAGCGCCCTGAGCCTCGGGGTTGACAATGTGCTGAGCCTCAGCCCCCATGTTAGCCACCAACAGCTCACAGCTCAGCCCTTTCCAAGAAAACTGCCCGCAGTCGATGAGAGCCTCAGCCTGGGGATTTACACCTTCCCCTGGAGGACCCCAGACAGTGCCCCATGGACAGGGGAAGGCTGTCCCCACTTCAAGGAGGAGCATCTCTGAGCCCCCTGGTCCCAGCACTGGTAGCGGGGAGAGCACTCCCCATTCTCGGAGTGGGGGAAAGTCAGGATCGGGGAACTGGGGGAGGCGCTGACTGCTGAGACCACTTTTATTTTTCTCGGTGTGACGTCCTGATGTGGCTGTAAAATCACACACACACAAACACGCGAATGCGCACATGCAAGTACATTCCTAAAAGCGGCCCCTAACACAGATGCATGACAAC
The DNA here is from genome assembly GCF_019320065.1 of Cervus canadensis. Lineage (NCBI taxonomy): Eukaryota > Metazoa > Chordata > Mammalia > Artiodactyla > Cervidae > Cervus > Cervus canadensis. The sequence continues at coordinate 49,384,563 of NC_057411.1, read as the reverse complement.
GTCTGAGTATCAGCCAGACACTTGCTCTTGGCAGAGCCCCCGGACTCCTTCCCCGGACAGTGGCAGGGAAATCTCACCAGCTGGTTTCACGTGGTGGTTTGGGACCCAGAGGGCACATCGCCTAGTCCAAACGCCTTGCTTTACAGTCGGGGACACTAGTGTCTGAGGAGCGGGGGCCACCTCTCCACGGCCGTCAGGGCTAAGCTGAGGCCCTGGCTGCCTGATGCTGAATCCAGGACAGGAGACTCCACCCCGTCTCTGAGCATGGACTCCAGAGGTGCCTGGTCGGAGTGAGGTCCTGCTGGCCTGTAGCTTCCAGGCTGTTCTAAGAGAAATGCCTGCTGCAGGCATGAGGGTGGCTTGTGCTGGAGTGCCCGCCTTGGGGTGGGATGTGGACAGGGCAGTGTGATTTGGACACATCAATGTAGAACTTGCTAATGTACTTGATATGGGTGGTGAGACAGAGGGGGCAAGGGTGACCCCAAAGCTTTTGGCCCAACTAGGGGTGGCCCCTTGTTCTGGATGCTTACTCCTTGGAAGAAAAGCTATGACCAACCTAGACAGCATATTAAAAAGCAGACACATTACTTTGCCAACAAAGGTCCGTCTAGTCAAGGCTATGGTTTTTCCAATAGTCATGTATGGATGTGAGAGTTGGACCATAAAGAAAGCTGAGCACCGAAGAATGAATGCTTTTGAACTGTGGTGTTGGAGGAAACTCTAGAGAGTCCCTTGGACTGCAAGGAGATCCAACCAGTCCATCCTAAAGTCAATCAGTCCTGGGTGTTCATTGCAAGGACTGATGCTGAAACTCCAATCCTTTGGCCTCCTGATGCAAAGAACTGCTTCATTGGAAAAGACCCTGATGCTGAGAAAGATTGAAGGCAGGAGGAGAAGGGGATGACAGAGGATGAGATGGTTGGTTGGCATCACCGACTATGGACATGAGTTTGAGTAAACTCCGGGAGTTGGTCAAGGACAGGGAGGCCTGGCATGCTGCAGTCCATGGGGTCGCAAAGAGTCAGACATGACTGAGCGGCTGAATTGAACTGAACTGAACTCGTTCTGGAGAGGCAAAGGGTGGTGTTCTGACCGCAGCTGATGGCTTGGAGATGCCTGTTAGCGATGCCCTGCAGGGGTGGTGGAGGCCACGGCAGGTCTGAGTGTGGCATCTGCAGCAGACGGCAGGGCGGGGGTATATGGGGGGTAAATGTGGTATGTGACTTTGTGAGACCAGGTGGGATCGGGAAGAGAAAGGGAAGAGCCATGGCTTCAAGGAACATCCCGCCCCAGTGCTGTGAATCCCAGAGGGAAGGTGAGCAGGGCTGCTGGAGAGGCCAGTGGGAGGTGACCCTGCCCTTTGACAGGTGAGGAGATTGAGCCTCAGCCCCAGAAACACAGCCGGGACAGCGGAGCCAGACTGTGAACTCAGAGTCCTTTGGCGTGAACTTCAGAACGTTTAAGCGCTCCTTAGAATGCCCTACCCTCTTCCACGTGGTCAACACCTATACATCCTTCAAGAGCCAGCTCAAAATCCCCCGTCTGTGAAACACTTCTTGCTCCCTCTGATGCCCAGTTCCCCACTGTGGTTCCATAGGCTCTCAGTCACAGCTCCACTTTAGAACTTAGCCCACCTCAGGACCATGGTTCATGAGCCCCCTGGGCCGTGAGCTCCTTGAGGTCAGGGAATGGGCTCTGTTCCCACCTTCTTCCCTCGGCTTGCCCAGAAACTCAGCATTTGAGGGGCTCTCTGAAAGCTTGAGGGCTTGCTGAATGGATGGATGGATAAAGGGATGAATGAGTGAGTGGGTGGGTAGTTGGATGCGTGGATAGGTGTTCAGGTGGATAAAAGGGTGGATTTAATAGTGGATAAACATTTGGGTAAGTGGCTAGTTGAATGGATGGGTGAGTGGATGATGGATACATGGATGCATGGATAGATGGATGACTATAGGGATGAATGGCCCGTGGATGGGTGGATGGATGGATATATGGATGGGTGGGTAGACGTATGGGTAGGTGATGAACGGGACCATGAATAGACAGATAAATACACAGGTAAATGGCAGTTGGATCAGCAGTTGGATGGATAAGTGGATGGATGGATGGATGGATGGATGCAGGCACGATAGAAAGACAACAAGATTTGTAGTCAAGATATTTAGAATTCTGTCCTAGCCTCACTCTTGTGAGCTGCCTGGCAAGAATCACACATTTCCTATTGCTGGTCCCTTGGCTCCTCACCTTTCACATGGAAAGGGGTGACCAGTTGTCTATCTGCTGGGACTCTGTGAGGCTCATAGTGGCCGGGAGAGTGGCCGAGGGATGGCACAGGGCCATGTACATGTGAGGCGGCTCCCAGGAACCTGGCAGAGTATGCACCACCGTGGAGTTCTCTTTGCCAGAAATCACCTCCAAAACGTACATTGAGGGAACATAATTTCCACATGGCTGGTTTTAAAACCAAGTAATTAAGTGGTTTTACAGTCAGTTTTTAAAACAAGCTCTTTAAGTTATGAGTATAAAGCATGTCCCTATAATAGCCAAGTTGTTCTGTTTTGTGATTTCTATTGTAATGGATTTTATAATTAGCAGGGAAAAAAATCTATCAGGGCTGAGGCCACTCCATTGAAGTTGATTTTTGGCTTCGTGTGATCTAGCCAACCAACAGAGGTAGGGCTCCCTCAGGACTTGGCTCATGTGGAGGCTTGTAGGGGTGTGAGGTGTAGAGGGTGACTGATACAGACATAGGACCGCCCACCTAGGATGGAGGGAAGCCAGGGCTATGGCTGTGTGCATGTGTGTGTGTTCCTGTAGGTGTGCGTGGGGGGTTTTCAGAGGAGGGGGAATGCAAGGAAGCCTCCTGATGAAGGTTATATCCCCAGAACCTACAGTAGTGCCAGGTAAGTCTCTGAAAAATAGTATTGAGAGGGAGGGGGAGTAGATGGATGGATGGATGAATGGTTGGATGGGTAGATAAACAGATGGATGGATGATGAATGGGTGAATGGATGGATGGGTGGATGGATGGATGGATGGATGGAATGGCTGGCTGGATGGATGAATGGACGGGTGGGTGAATGGATGGATAGATGGATGAATGGGTGAATGGATGGGTGGGTGAATGGATGGATGAATGGGTGGATGGATGGGTGGGTAAACAGATGGATGGATGGATGGATGGGTGAATGGATGGGTGGGTGAATGGATGGATGGATGGGTGGATGGATGGATATGTAAATGGATGGGGGGATAGAGGGGTAGATAAATGGATGGGTGGATGGATGGGTGGGTAGGTGGATGAATGAATAGGTGAATGGATGAATGTGTGAATGGATGGGTGGATGGATGGATGGGTGGGTGGAGGCATGAGCAGATGAATCTCAAATTTCAGGATGGCAGGGCCCAGATCCACCATCTAGGGCCTCCTACCTGGGCAGTGAGTAGCAGTTTGTACTAAGAAATCAAGAGAGTGTATGGAATTGGAGGAATTCCTAATTTGTCAGTTCCTGAGATATTTCCACAAGCAGTGTTCCCAAGGATCATTCCTGGGAAACTGTGTGGGTTGCATCGCTCATTTGGTCCTAAACATCCCTCTTCTGTGATGCTAACCTCAGACGCATCCTTCCATCGGGGCCAGCGTCCCTTAGTTCCTGAACGTGTCTTGGCACACTCCTGCGAGCGGGGCTGAGTTGCCTCTCTGACAGGGTGGCCTGGGCTTGCCTTGCTGCACAACCATGCCCATCTGGGTCCAAAAAAATAAAATCTGTCGCGGTTTCCATTGTTTCCTTGATGGAGAGGTGTGTGTTAGCACACACAGGGAATCAATAAGTATATTTTAATTCCTGATGTATTTTCAAGGCAGCCGACCCAGCCTGAGATCCCTGATGTTTGTCCATTCATCAGGGAACAGTCCCTCTGCCCCAAATGCTAGGTTCCCCTTCAGTGCCTCAGTGGCCCCAGTGTCTGTGGGCCAGCCAGCCCTGGGACCCTGAGTGCCTGGTAAGCAGCGTCTGCGGCTCCTTGGCAGAAGGGAGGGGCGGGGAGGGAGGCTCCGCCTTCAGGGGGAGGAGCGCTGGCCCAGGGGCGGTGCTGCTGGCCTTGGTCCTGGCTCCGCTTGAAGAAGGGCTCCTCCCTCCCCCTCCTCCCTCTCTCTGCCTCCCCTCCTTCCCTTCCCCTCCCTCCTCTCCCCTCCTCTCTCCGCTTGGAGAGTTACAGCTTTCATTATTTCAGGTGCCTACTGTGGGGGCAGGCCCATACCAGGGCTTAACTTGTATTATCTCCTCATCCTGGCAGCTACCCGCAGGGTGGGATTAAAGGCATCACGGATGGGAAGGTACACAGCAAATTGGAAATTGCTGTAGTGATGTGGCGGGTTATTACCGATATTGCTTTCTGCCAACAGAACAGGCCTTGATGGAGAGGTGAGGTGTGGGGTTGGCAGAGGTGGGGGGACCCTGTGGAGACCTGAACACACTGGCCCAGCCACTCCTTTGCAGGTTTCAGGGGAGGGATGATGGGGACCCCAGAGCAGGTCCGGTTCTTGGGGGATTCGGGTGAAAGCTTGGGGGCTGTGGCCCCCCACTCCCCTCCCCAGCCCAGGTGCCTGGTGGTGCACGGTCACTCTGCAGGGGACACTGAGGTGACTCAGGTCGAGGCCTGTCCCCGAGGAGATGGAGAGAGCCCTGTCTGCTCTCCCAGCACTGGCCATGGACCGGGCAGGGGGCAGCAGGAGGGCGTGGCTGGCAGAAGCCCTAGGGATGTGAGTGAGGGGGCATCTCTGCCCCACCCCCAGGCTCCACACCCACGCCTCCCTCCCAGGCTTTCTCCCTGCAACCTCCACGAAACCGTCTCGGGTTCCTGTTCTGTCCCGTCTGGGCGAGCTGTTTGTTTCCTGACCAAACTCCCAACATCCTGGCTGCAGCCACTCACGTGGGCGGCCCTGGGAGTTAGGAGCCCGGGACCAGGCTTGGTGAGCCTGCTCTGAACGGACCAGAGAGTCACCCTTTTGGCCTGCAGGCCACACAGCCTCAGTCCTCGCTGCTCACGGATGGATGTGGCCTGGGAGCGGCCATGGCTGCCGGCGGACAGATGGGGGAAATCCCACAGCTGCGTGGAACTGAACATCTGTTCACACGTCGGGAAAGATGAGCACGCTTTAAATTTTTAAACCATTTAAATTGTTGTCCAACCGTTTGGAGAAATAACCGGGCACATCCTGACTTCCTGGGGCCGTCCCTCTGGAGGGATGCGGATGGGCAGGGCAGTGATGCCCTCTGCTCCAAACATGCATGCGGACGAATGAAACCCCCGCGGATGGAGAACGCCTCCCTCTGTGGGCCCAGCTGGGTTCCCGAGGGGACTGGAGTGTGGGGGGGACCCCATGAACAGGAGGGACCCCACGAATAGGAGGTTCTGGGCTTGTCCGAGTGCCCTGCCCCCGCCCACCTGGTCACCCTGGCGCTGTGGTCCTAGTTCCTCTGGATTTTGCTGACCTCCAAGCTCCCAGCGTCAACACTCCCACCCTCCACCCCCCGCAGTGCCAGGATCCACTGGACCCACGCGGCTCCACGCAGGGTGCTGGGCGGTCACGCTCTCTGGTCCTCAGACGCGGTGCCCTTTGGAGAGAACCGTCACCCAGTCTCAGGGTGTCTGCGTTTTCCTGGTGCCAGCAGCGGTGGGCGCGGGGCGCTTACACGGGCCGGGCGCTGAGCTCCTGGGGGCGCCGGCCCTCCCGCACCCACTCGTGTGCACAGGTGGGGGGCGGGGGTGTGTGTGGCCAGGTGCCCAGTGACTAGACGTCCTTCCGAACCACCAGGAATGGAAGGACGGCCTGAATCAGCAGGTCAGAAGCCCATGCTGGGCTGGCAGCCCTGGGTGCCAGGGGCTCTGAGTCCGCCCTGCGCCTCCCCAGCCCGAGACAGCGCCCGTCACGGCCCCGCTGCGGGAACGCGAGTGTCTCCTCACCCGGGCGCGGCCGTGTGGGCAGGGATCCCAGACCGCCACGGCTGGGACCCGAAGGGGCCTGATGGGTGCTGGCTGGGCGGCCGGGCAGTGGGTGCCGAGTGTGCCCCTACACGCACACGTTACACATAACACACCTGCACACACCACACACACATTACATGCAACACACCTGCACACACATATACATTACACATAACACACATGCACATACATTACACATAACACACCTGCACACACACACATTACACATAATACACATTACACACAACACACATTACACATAACACACCTGCACACACACCGCACACACACATTACATGTAACACACATGCACACACACCACACACACACAATTACATGTAACACACACCTGCACGCACACACACATTACACATAACACACCTGCACACACACACATTACACATAATACACATTACACATAACACACGTTACACATAACACACCTGCACACACACACATTACACATAATACACATGCACACACACCACACACAACACACACGCACATTACACATAATACACATTACACACAACACACGTTACACATAACACACCTGCACACACACCGCACACACACATTACATGTAACACACATGCACACACACATTACACATAACACACCTGCACACACACCGCACACACACAATTACATGTAACACACACCTGCACGCACACACACATTACACATAACACACATGCACACACACCACACACCACACACACACACATTACACATAACACACATTACACATAACACACCTCCTCACACACCACACACACACATTACACGTAACACACATTACACATAACACACACCTGCACACCCCCACACATTGCATACACACATTACATATAACACACACCTGCACACACAACACAGACTTCACACACATATACACATTACACACACATTACACACCATACACTTCACATATACACACACATTACACACATACATATGTTACACATAACACACACCTGCAGACACACACCACACACACACATTACACATACACACACACACCACACATTACACAGAACACACATGAACCATACACCACACACACACCCCTCCCATAAACACACACACACATTACACACACACACACCACATATCACGCACACCCATACACACCTAACACCTCATATGCACACAAATGTCACACACATACACACCACACACACATCATATACACATATCACACACCACACACACACACACACACATGCACACATGCGCGCACGCTCACTCCCTTTAGTCTGCATTTGTAAGGCACTCGGGAACCTTAGGGACCCCCCCAGTCACCCGTCCACAGGAGAAAGGACCTCATCTGTGGCCTGAGTGCTTCCCAGACAACAGGCTGCTGGTCTGGGGGTCCCGGCCCACACACGAGCAGAGTCAGCGTCAACTCTGCAAACAAGTCAGGAAACGCAGCCTGCCGGCCTCATTCTGAGCGCCACCCGAGCAGAGGGGAGGAGGGCGCAGAGGAGCACAGGCAGTCCCATGGCAGGAAGAAGCCCCCACGCCCTCGGCCCCCGCGCGTCTCCTCACAGAGGGGGCGTCTCAGCACCACCTGCCCAGTGTCTGGGGGGTACCCAGGGGGCCTGGACGGTGGGGCGGGCCGGGAACCCGACTCCCCAAATTTCCTTCTCCAGCAAGTCCCCACTCGACAACAGCTAGCTGCATCTTTTGAACGCACTGGCACTCAGTCCTTTCAGAGCTGGTAAGATTTCCAAAAAAGTCCCCGACACCGTGAACTTGACTAAGCATGTCTTGCGCTAATTAGTCTGGGGGCCCCACGGAGGCGGTCCGGGGAGAGGGCATTAGCGGGCTGATCATCAGCTTCATGATTGGAAAACGGGCCCGGGGATGATTATGGTCAAAAATTCATTGGACTGTTCGCCCGGAGCACAATTGCCAAGTAATGAAGGAGATCAGATGCCAGGTTGTGTTAGCCAAAAATGAAACACAAAGCAAGAGGCAGAGAGCATCTGTGCTTGGAGATGGACGGGTGCCATCCAAACAGGCTGGGGGGAGAAGACGCTGACCAGTGAGGCTCCAAAGACAAGTCACCACGAGCTCACCCTCCTGGCTCGGCTCATCTCACCTCCCCAAGCTCATTCTCAGCTGATGGGGGTTGGGGGTGGGACATAAACAGTCCCCGACCCTTCCTCAGGTCCGTGTCCATGCTCATGGCCACTCTGGCCCCAAGGCTTCCATTCTGATCATTTCCCTGCCAGGCCCTGGGCCAAGGCCACAGAGCAGGACACAGTCCCTGCCTCCAGAAGCCCTTTTTAACATGGTGGGGGAAGGATGAGGAGAGGATGCCCAGAGGTCTAGGGAAAACCTAGAAGGAAAGCATCTGAGTCTGTAGGGTGCATCAGGGAGGCTTCCTGGAAGTGGTGACAGCCGCGGTGAGTGCTAAAGACTAAGTTCACTGAGGGGAGCTGAGGATGGGGTGAGCGGGGTGGCCCCGCGAGGATGACCAGGCGGTGGGAAGGCACACACAGTGCATAGTGGTTGCCCGGGCAGGTCTGCAGGCTGGAGGGGCCCCTGTGTCCAGGCTTTCAGCTTCCATCACAATCTGTGAGAATGGAAGCCTTGTGTAAGAAGCACTGGGGTGGCGTGTTTGGGGAGGGCCATGAATGGGCAGGGCCAGTGGCTTTGAAGCAGGGTGGGCACGTGGTCAGATCTGGTTCTGGAGCAGGCCTGGCACCTCGAAGGTGGCTTATGGGCAGCTGCCAGACCAGAATGCAAGACCTCCCGTCTCATCCTCCCTGCCTGCCTCTCTGAGTGGCCCCTGGCAGCCTCCAGCCTTGACCTTCTAATCAACAGAACAAGCTTGGGGATTAATGCCGCCCTGAGATCCCATCTGCTCTGTGACCCTAGTGATGCAAGGTGGCCCAGTGGAGAGAGCCAGAGAGACTTTGCTGGAACCTCAGACCCACCCACAATTGGATAGAGCTGCCTTGAGAAAAAGTCCCTTCCTTCTCTGAGCCGCAGTTTTGTCTGTGAGGCCAGAGTCTAAATTCCTGGCACCTAGAACTGTCATTGAAGTTGATGTGGTGCTAGAGAAGACTTCGATTGTAGTGTTGGAGAAGACTCTTGAGTGTCTCTTGGACTGCAAGAAGATCCAACCTGTCCATCCTAAAGAAATCAGTCCTGAATATTCACTGGAAGGAGTGATGCTGAAGCTGAAGCTCCAATCCTTTGGCCACCTGATGTGAAGAACTGATCATTGGAAAAGACCCTGATGCTGGGAAAGATTGAAGGTGGGAGGAGAAGGGGACGATAGAGGATGCGACGGCTGGATGGCAACACTGACTCAATGGATATGACTTTGAGTAAGCTCCAGGAATTGGTGATGGACAGGGAGGCCTGGTGCACTGCAGTTCACGGGGTCACAAAGAGTCGGACACAACTGAGCAACTGAACTGAACTGAACTGAGGACTGTCATTAAAGAGGAGATGAGGCCATCTCTACAACACGAAGAATCCAGGAGTGCTTGGAGCCAAAGAAGGAAGGGCAGGAGAGTGGAGGGCTTCCTGGAGGAAGAGTGACACGGGCTGAACTGGGAGGAGGGGATAGTCCATAATGCAAGACTTCTCCTAGGTGACCTCTCCACCTCGCCCTGAGGACCCACCTCCAGAGCAGAGCACGTCTCCCAAGATGAACTCATTTAAATGCTGGACACAAATTTCTTTTCATTGCCAAAAGGTCAGTGAAAGATACAAATGAACTCCAGAAACCCAGAGAGAGAGCTTTTGAGGATGGCAACCCACGTCTTTCTAAGTGCAAATCTGTGGTCAGACCACACAGCCAATTAAAATAGCAAAGTCAAAAGCTATCAGTGGGGCTTTTCATCAGCAAACAGGTGACAGGGAGATGGATCCTGGTCTTGGGGCTCGCGGGCCCTAAACTGGACACCCGTAGTTGAATAGCTTCAAGGAAAACTCAAGGGCTTCCCTGGTGTACAGTGGATAAGACTCCGCCTGCCAATGCAGGGGGAATGCAGGTTCGATCCCTGGTCCAGGAAGACTCTACATGCCATGGAGCAACCAAAGCCCACGGGTCACACCTGCTGAAGCCCCCATGCTCTAAAGCTCATGATCTGCAACATGAGAAGCCTGCTCACTGCAACTAGAGATGCCCGGCACAGCAACAAAAGCCCAGTGCAGCCAGAGATTAATTAATTTAAAAATGCATCTAATTTATATATATATATATATATATATATATATATATATATATATATATATTTAATTTATACATGGGCTTCTCTTGTGGCCCAGATGGTAAAGGATCCGCCTGCAATGCGGGAGAACTGGGTTCGATCCCTGGGTTGGGAAGATCCCCTGGGGAAGGGAAAGGCTACCCACTCCAGTACTCTGGCCTGGAGAATTCCGTGGACTGTATAGTCCATGGGGTCACAAAGAGTCAGACACAACGGAGCAAATTTCATTCTTCACTTCACTCTGTATGTAATTTATATATATATATTTAATTTACACCATCTGGTGGCCCAGATGGTAAAGGATCCGCCTGCAATGCAAGAGACCTGGGTCTGATCCCTGAGTTGGGAAGATCCCCTGGAGGAAGGCATGGCAACCCACTCCAGTTTTCTTGCCTGGAGAATCCCATGGATAGCGGGGCCTGGTGGGCTACAGTCCATGGGGTTGCAAATCACGATCATGCGACTAAGCACAAAATTTATATATCTATTTAATTAATATATATATTTAATTTATTTATATATATAAAGGAAAGATCACTATGCAGAATATGATTCAGCAGTGGCAGCTCCAGCCTCACCCTGTTTATTCAGAAATGCAGTCAAGGGGTCCCCAACAGCCCTGGGGGTTCCCATAAAATTTTGATGGCGGGTGTGACGACAGATGCTGACATGCGCAGTGGATGCTACGCTTGGGGTCATGATCAACAGCTCAGCCCTCCCATCCTGGCAGCATGCTATGTCCTATGCACGCTCCGCAGAAGGCGGGATGAAGTGGGCACAAATGGGGCACGGCCAGTGGAGCCCAGAGAGACAGCCCCAAGGACACACGTGTCCCTGTTCTGGGGAAAGTGCAGAAGCTACGCCTTGTTAGAAGTCCGCCACCAGAAAGGCACCCTGGCAAATTCTGAGAGGAGTGAGTGAATCTTACAAAGCGACCACTCCCAGCAAAAAGCCAAGTCAGACTGAGACGCAGGCATGCCAGGGAACCGTCTCAGCTTGAGTGACAACTGCTGGGGTCTTGAGGCCACAGGGACAATCTAACACATACTAAAGAAATGCAATTCGCAGTCAAATGGGTTTGAACGGATATCATCCACGGCTAGAAAGACCCAGGCACTCCTCTCCAACAGGCCATAAAGTGCAAATTGTTCTGTGATTTAAAGCAGCTCCTCACTGGAATAACTCAACTGCTACTCAGCTTAAAGAGTCATAAGATCTTTATATCCAAGCCACTGAAACTCTGATTTAAAGAGTAAATTATCATGGAGACAGGCTGGTCCGTGGGAAGGGAAACGGACCGGTCCAAGTTTAAGGACTTGGGATGAAAGAAACACTGTACCCTGACTTGTATAGCTGGTGCCCCCTCTCTGGCCCGAGGGAACCCCACTCTCCTCGCCCTGGAACCCTATGTGTGTTCCATCTGTGACTTTTTTGATGCAGGTCCCCGGACCATCTCCACTGAGATCACCTCCTGGAGGATTGTTTGTGGGCTTTTGAGGTTGTTCTGCCTGACTATTCACTAGCGGCAGCCTGCTGCCCTTGTCAGGGGAGTCTGCGTGACCCAACTGTGCATTCCCCGCCCCCACCCCGACTTTGGCGCCACCAGAATGGACACGGAGATGCACACGTGTTTTACAAACATGTGACGGATGGAACTGAACAGAGAGCAGAGGCAGGTGTGAGATAGCAGGTTTTCCTGAAAAGTCCGCCTGGGGAGACATCGTTTTACTGCAAGAGAGCACGCTAAATGACATCAAATTCCTCACTACGTGAACAACCACCAAGCTTAATTAAACGTACCTTAAAGTATTTTAAAGGGCTTCACAGAGCTGGCAAGGACATAGGGAGGTTTAGAGGTCAAAACGCAAAGTGTTCGTGGAGTAGCTCAGAGCCAGCTTTCCTTAGTGGATCTGCCACATCCTGGAGGGACAGGTTCCAGAGCTGTAGCATCTTCCTCTTCTTTCTAATGATGAAACCCTCAACTTTCAGCTGGACATATGACCACACTTCTTAGACTCCCCTGAAACTTGGGGTGACTATATAACTATGTTTGACCCAAGAACATGAGTAGAAGTGCTGTGTGAAGCACTGGAAAGTGTCCTTAAAATGACAGCATGTTGTTCTTCACTCCCTTTCTCCTTCCCAATAATTGGAACATGGACACAATGGCTGGCATTGCAGCAGCCACTCTGGACTGTGAGGAGCCTTGAATGAAGCATGAAGATGAAACCTGAATCCCTTATGCTGAGGATCATCAAACCAGCCCTGCAATGACCACTGCCAGATTTATTGGTCATAAGAGAGAAACAGACTAGTAAACATCTATCTTAAGTAAGGAATGCTGGTTAGTATTTATGCCTGAAATGAATTCTAACACAATGGGAAAACTTGGATTTCTGTTTTGATGGCTGCATGCGAGGAGCAGGTCAGGAGACAAAGCCAAGAAAGGGAACCCAGTAGGAAGCCCTCTGCCCAAATCTGGGACCCCAGAGGGCTATGTCTTTGGTGTAAGGGTGAAGTAGAGAGAAAATGATGATGTAGAAAAAAATCTGGCCCATCTTTATCTTGTCCCTGGGAAGAGGAGTCAAGTGCATACAAACATACATACACAAGAGAGACATATACCCATCTCAGGCAAGATCATTGCTAGAAGGATGAAAGTTCACTAATTTAATGATAAAAGTTTCCCTTTACAAGAAAGATATAATATTATGTAATATTCTAATCTCAGAATATAGCCTCAAAATAAATAAATGAAAAGTTGACAGAATTACAAAAAATGTCACAAATCTACGTTCACTGTAGAAATTTTAGTACATCTCTCTCAACAATCAGTAGGCAAGTAGACAGAAAATCAGTGAGTCTATGGAAGATTCAAACGACGGTTCAAACAAGCTTGATCTAAGTATATAGTCGAGGTGCTCTAACCAACTGGGGAACACCGTTCTTTGGGGGAACTTAGGGAACGTTCAGCATTTGTGACCCCATGGACTGTAGCCTACTGGGCTCCCCCATCCATGGGATTTTCCCAGCAAGGGTATTGGAGTGGGTTGCCATTTCCTTCTCCAGAGGATCTTCCCGAACCAGGGATTGAACCCAGGTCTCCCACATTGCAGGCAGACGCTTTACCCTCTGAGCCACTAGGGAAGCCCTTAATACACCACTCACTGTGTCAAAAAGGAAGTTTCTACTGATTTAAAGGACTCATGCAGGCCACATGCTCTGTGTGGCCACCTGGGTGGCTGGCAGAATAAGCTGCCCAGAGACGGCCAGGCTCTAATCCTCAGAACCAGGAAGGATGTTGCCTTTCATGGCCAAAGGGATTTTGCATGTGAAATTACATGGAAGATCTTGAGATGGGAAATTATCCTGGATTATCTGGGTGGGCCTCATACAATCACAAGTGTCCTTTTAAGAGGGAGGCAGGAGGGTCAGAGTGAGAAAAGGAGCTGTGTCCACAGAAGCAGAGGGTCTGAATCAGATCGGAGATGCTCTGTTCCTGGCTTTGAAGGTGAGGAAGCAGCCACAAGCCAAGGAATGCAGCTAGAGGCTGGAAAGGGTCAGGAACAGTCTCCGCTAGAGTCCATGCAAGGGGCACGGCCCCATAAACACCACGATTATCAGCTCACTGAAACCCGTTTCAGACGTCCGGCCTCGAGACTTCTGTGAAAGAATAGATTCCTGCTGTTTCAGCCACCACCTTTGTATTGAGGTGTCACGGCAGCTATTGGAAACCAGTACGCCTGCCATCACATTAGCCACTGACTAAAGAGACGCTTACAGGGACCTCCACGGCGGTCTAGCAGTTAAGACTCCGGGCGCCCACTGCAGAGGATGCAGGTTCGATCTCTGGTCGGGGAACTAGGACCATGCATGTCAAGCAATGCGGACAAAAAGGAAAGAAAGAAGGTTGCACCAAACCCTCACACACGTAAACACGCAAGAAGCCTTCCCTGGCTCTCGCTGACATTCTTAGATGATGTCTGAGCTCTAGAGCAAGCACCCGGCTCTCCCCACAACCTGGCCCCAGCCCCTCCCGCCCCCTCACAGATTTCCCAGCTGTTCCCCATCAACACTCAGAGGGAGCTCGGAGCTGCCCTGGGCAGTACCGGAGTCACAGGCAGTGTTGCCAGATGGGACCGTGCCTGTATGAGGTGTGTGCAGTTTGTGGGGCCGCCTGGGGACAGACAAGCTAGAGCAGTAAAGGGACCCACCACCCGGGCGATCTTTGGGGTGTGCGGCTCGGTCTGGGGTGACCCAGTGTCACAGCTGACTCCGCCTGGTGCCTGCCACACCTCCAGCTCGTGGCCCTGTCCTCCGAGATCCACGTGCAGGGCAGGCGGGCCAGCTGGGGTGAGGACGGGCATCCCCAAGACTGCTGAGCGAACCCCCGTGCCAAGTGCAGAGTGCCTGGTTCGGTGCCTGGCGCCGGGACAGCGGTCACTTCCGTGGTCACATGTGCCACTCGGAGGCCACGCCGACCCCCTCCCAGCCCCGGCTGGCTAGGTTGGCAGCAGCTGAAGGGCAATGGGGTACATTCTGGAGTCGAGCTGATTCTACTCAGCAACTCATGAGCCCGGCGGGCCTGCGGGGAGCCAGGCCTGGGCTACCAGGCCAGCGTGGGGCCCACTCTGCAGAAGGAAGCTTCATCCCTTCCTGACAGCCTGCTTCCCACGGAGGACAGGTCTCAGCGAGGCTTCTCCCAGCTGCCTTCCTTGCCCTGCGCTTCAGTCCAGGCATCTGCAAGAGCATCAGTGCGGGGCCACACCGAAGCCAAGGCGGCCCAGGCCCCTGGGGGGCAGGGTTTCCATGCAGGGAAACAGCTATGACTGGACTTCTTTTCCATCTGACAGAGGCAGCCAGCCCCCAGGCCCAGCCCCGTGTGACAGTTCCGCCTGTAACACTGTGTCATCGCTCCTCGGGGTCTCCTCCTGGGGTTCTCCACATGCAAAGAGCTGTGCCCCTTACTCTGAACCCCCAGGGCGTCCTGTGAGCCCCTCACCACTTGAATAGGGTGGCTTACGGAGTCTCTCCACTCAGCCCGTGAGCCCCTGCATTCCGCCACAGGCGGGATTGGACTGGCCCCTGGGGTCCCCTGACACCTGTCTCATCAGCTGCCCATGCCCCACCCTCCAGGCAGGGCATTGCTGCATGGTGCCCAGGGCCAGGACGTCTCCTGTAACTCTGGGTGGCGTGGGTGTGGACGACAGAGACCCCAGCACGGTGCCAAATGCCCGTGGAGGTGGGGATGCCTGAACCAAGACGCATCCACTCCCGGGATCCTGGAGCTCCCGGAGCAGGCCCCCCTCTCAACGGCTCCCCAAACGCAGGCAGGCTTCCTCCTGGAACATCGTTTTAAGATTACATTAAAAAAAAGTTAACAAGCTTGTCTGGGTGGGTGGGGCTGGAAATGGGTTAGCGCACAAAAGAAGAGAAAATCTGAAAGAACAGGTTCTTCCAGGCCAATTTACCCGTAATTGGGTATCTTTTTGCGCCTGCTAATTAAACAGCATTTTTCCCCAAGTCAAAGAGCCAAGTCTTGGCACGGAAGGGGACTTTGAAGACAGAATGGGCAAGTCTCTACAAAGAACCACCTGAGCCGAGAGCACTGTCTGGGGCAACAGAGAAAAGACTCGGCCCTCCGGAGGCAGAGTCGTAAGCCATACCCCCTGCCTTCAGCATCTTCCCGGGTCCCTCTGCACCCTCTTCTCTCCCAGAAAACGGCCCTCAAACACCCCCCGCTGCACACTTCTGCGCCAGGCTCACAAACCCACTCTTAATATACTTGATTTCTGCTAATCCAGCGTGGAGTTCTTGTACATCTTCTGAAAGCAGCAAAACTGATGAAAAGGTTCCATGTGCTCCTGAGTCAGATCTGAGAGGAGGGACTCTGCGCGTGCCAATGAAAAGTCTCATTTGCAGCCTTGCAGCCTGAATGGGTGCCTGCCACTTCCTGCAACAGTAACACACGACGGGGAGAGGTGGAAAGGGCAGCTGCTGGGCACTTGTGCGTCCCCGCAGGCCCAGGGAGGGCAGCGCAGACGCTAGACCGCGACCCCCGAGGGCAGACACTGGCCTCCGCACCCAGAGCACCAAGAACTATCCAAGTGTAGCCTGGTGCCCGGCGTCCGTAAGTGTTCAGTGTGCGCCTGTGAGTGTGCAGACACTAGAATAAACAGACCCACCGCCCACCTGTATCCGGCAGGGTAGACATGAGGAAGCCCCTGAATCCTGGCATCCAGGTACTGTAGTGGAGTAAGTCTTTATCTGTCTTCCTCCCGGTTCCTGGCGCACACACAGGTCGTAAGATCTGGGAAATCTCCAGGGTGAAGAGAGTGTCTTTTGTATGCTGATGACACTGTGGGTGGTGGCCCCTGGACAGCTTCAGGATGGCGGCTCACCAGCAAACAGGCTGGTCCAAACGGACAGCCTCCCCCCACCCTTGTCTCCAGAAAAGGGCCAGCAAACAGGTTGGTCCAAATGGACAGCCTCCCCCCACCCTTGTCTCCAGAAAAGGGAGAGCTAGAGCTTCAGTTCAGTAACCAAGGGTCAGTGATGGAAGCCGTCAGCACGTAATGAAACCTCCACACACCCCCCAGAGTGGGTCTCTAGAGCTTCCTGGTTAGCGAGCCAGCACCTCCCATGCAGGCGCTGGGAGGGTGACGCTCCCAGAGAGGGCGAGGAAGCCCCCCTGCACCCCCGCCCACCTTGCCCTGTGCAGCTCTGCCCCTGCCTCTCCTGAGTGGCATCCCTAATAACAAACCAGCGGGAGTCAGTGAAGCTCCTGTCCCACTCTGTGACTTGCTCTAGCACACCCTTGGCCCTGGGTGGGGGCAGTGGGAACCCCCGGGAATTCATAGCAGATCCACCAGACAGACAGGCGACAACCTGGGACTTGTCACTGTGGCCTGAAGGGCTGGGGGCCGCTTCCTGGGACTGAGCCCTTAACCTCTGGTCTCTTACCCCAGGTGACCATGCAGAACTGAACTCGGAGGTGGGGTTGGGGCGGGGTCATTCATTAGGAGATGGGTTGGTCTGGCACATTTGTGTCTCGTCCCCTTTAGTCCTCAAAACAGGTACACGAAGCTGCCGCTGTCATCCTCCTAGTTTTGCAGAGGGGGAAACTGAGGCACCCGGACGATGCATCCTTAGATGATAGACCACTGATGAGGGAGAATCAGGCCCCAGGGCACGCCTCGGAGATGCTCAGAACTCCACCTGGAACCTCCATGCGGGGCCGGTACTGAAGAGGGAGGCCCCCAGCACCCCAGATCAGCCCTTCTTCTGCGACTCCTGAGAGGTGAGCAGACCTCCGTTCATTCTATAATTTATGAAAGTGCATTCGCTTTACTGCCCACTCAGGCCATGTGCAGATCCTATTGCAGGCGATGACCGTTTGTGTTCGTGAATCCCGCAGCCATCGAGCTGGACAACTGCACCTGTTTGGCCAACAGGGAAACTGAGGCACAGGGAGACTGAAGCTCGGGGCCAAAGTGTTTCCCCAGGGTGCACGGCTGGCAGCGTCCACCCTGGGACGGGGGCCCAGTGCCCTTGATCTGGACAATCCATCCAGCCCTCTCTCTCCTCGTTTTATTTCCCTGGAGACTGGGGACATTTGAAGGAAGGAACTGAGTGTCTTTATTTTGGTATCACCTGGTCTTTCCCAGTGGCACTAGTGGTAAAGAACCCGCCTAACGATGCAGGAGACATAAGAAATGTGAGTTCAATCGCTGGGTCAGGAAGCTTCCCTGGACAAAGGATTCTTGCCTGGAGAATCCCCGTGGACAGAGGAGCCTGGTGGGCTACAGTCCACGAGATCACAAAGAGTCAGACACACCTGAAGCAACTTAGCACGCTGAACAATGATCTTCCCAGCTCCAAGCAGACAAATGTGCTCAAGAAAGGCCCAATAACTGAACGAATTAAAAACAGCCTCGAAGTGGAGAATGCCTGGTCGGCCTTTCATTATGAACAGTGTTCCTCCGAATGGTATCTTCTCCACACAGGCTCCCAAGAGGGCAGGGGAGTCACTGCCATTGACGGGGCTACCGATAATGGCAGCATTATTCACGTAAAATTGGGCATCTTCTGCACAGTGAGTTACAATGTCTCAGCTGAAGGCTCCGGTGCTAATTGGCGAAGGGCACCCTGCCTGTTTCCGCAGAGTCTGCTCTTGTTTCTGTGGTCCCCCTGGGGCCGCCCCCACTCATAGGCACCCTCTGGGTGGCCGGGTTTCTGCAGGGCTCTGAGCACCAGCATCATCTGGAACTGAGCTGCTCTTTAAAGGACCACGGAGGCCCACCAGGGGTGAAGGTGGCAGAGCCGACCCTCGGAGGCCAAGAGGCTGGGCCCAGGGAAGGAAGGGCCTGGAAGGGGACCATATTGCCCCTGATGAGTCCATTGGCAGTGACATCAGCAGGTGTTTTTGCCCCTTGATTATAGTCACCTGCAGCAGACGGCGTTTTCTCACAACACCTGCAGGGACATCACCCATCTCACCTGATCCTGTGCAGCAGGATCGGTCATAAGAAGCCTTGCGTGTTTATCTGGGCCTCTCGGGAAGCTCAGAAATGTTCCCTCTCAAAACCCAGCCACTAGGACCCCCAGGCCAACACAGAGGTCACATGTAAGTGTATCCGTGCTCCCGCGGAAGTCCAGCTGAGCTCTCAGCCAACTGCCAGCGTCAACTGAGGAACCAACCTGGACGTCCAGCCCAGGACACTGAGCCTTCAGGTGAGAGCAGCCCAGCCAACATCCACCCTAAACCGCACTGGAGACTCAAGCAAGAGCCTCGCAGCTGAGCCCAGGCAACCCAGAGGAACCTAGGAGATGAGGATAAATGAGTGTTTCAGCCTGAGTTCTGGGGGACTTTGTCGTGCGGTGGTGCAGAACCAGAGCGGCCCCGGTAAGCTGGCATTACTTTCAAGTGGGGAAAATTCTAACACTTTCTGTGCACTCACCAGGGTGGCTCAGATGGTAAAGAGTCTGCCTGCAGTGCAGGAGACCCGAGTTCGATCCCTGGGTCAGGAAGATCCCCTGGAGAAGGGAATGGCAACCCACTCTAGTATCTTTGCCAGGAGCGTCCCGTGGACAGAGGAGCCTGGCGGGCTACAGTCCATGGCGTCGCAGAGTTGGACACAACTGAGTAACTGACACACTTCACAAGGAGCCAGACATTCTGTTCGGTGGTTTATGTCATTCATTCATTCCCTCATTCAACAAATCCTCACAGTATCATGAAGTCAGCATTACATTTTAGAAACGATAGGTTTTGCTGCAAATTCAGGCTGAAGTCCCAGCGACCTGACACATCAAAGGTTCATGTCCCTGCCGCGCAGTGTCAGTAAGGGCTCTGCTCCACACAGCCATGCCGGGACCCAGGCTCCGGAGCCCTTGGCCTTCTCAGCTGTCAGACGGGGAGGGAGGCTGGAGATTTGCACGGGCCTTCTCACGGGGCGTCACTTCCCCTCCCTCTCTCATGGCCATGCCTGCTCTGCGGGGAGGAGAGTGCCCGTGCCCACGCAGCCTCAGGAAAGGCGAAGTGGAGGTAATCTACCCCCATCTTCTCCAGCTTTATGCAGGGGTGGGAGGGACACCCAGGCTGGGGAGCCCAAGTTCATGGCTGCGGTCAGGGCGTTAGTGAGTCGGTGGTAGAACTGACCTGTTTGACTCCAGATACACCACCAGGGCCTCTGGGTACAGCTGGAATTTTTTTTTTTTTTTAAAAGATGATAACTAGAGTAGCAACAGAGGGATGAAAGCAGCCAGTTGGGGGAGCCCACAAAAATAATGACTGGGACCGGCCGCTGTAAACACCAGAGGCCCGGAGGGAATGAAAGGGGCTTTGTTGAGAGGTCTAAACCAGATGCTGGTCCTTTGAAACTGTAAAGAGGAGAAGCTCAAGGCTGCGTGCTATGCTTAAAAGCCTCGAGCATGACAGCCCGACGGCTTCCTGGGTGCTCGGCCAATTTAAAGGAGGTTCCACCCCCCCTCACTCGCAGCCTGCTGGGGTTTTCTGTCTGTCCGCTGAAATGGCCCCATATAAACCTTTGAGGAGGTCTCAAATGTCTTTTGGAGGCTGACACAGAGGCACAGAGAAGGGTAACCGCTGTTCCAAGTGACCCAGAAAAGTGCAGACACGGCTGGAGGAGGGCAGCGGGCGTTGGTAGGAGACCCACCCACCCTCTGTGCGGTCAGAGACTGCAGGGCTGCAGACCTGCACCCAGACTCCGGGGCCTTAGGGCGGCTCCAGAAAGCCCTCTGGGGTGGGGCGGGGTGTGGGGCTGGGATAGGCATTGCTTCTAAGCTAACACTTCCTCCCCCAATGACATCTTCAGTCCTTGTGAGCCAGCTGCCCAAGGGAGCGGCCGAGGGTTGACCAGGCTGGACGCTCAGGCCCACAGAGGCCCCCGAAGTCAGTACGGGGATCTGCTCCTCCCGGGCCCAGGACCAGGAATTTCCCGTATTCATGGCTGAACTTGGGCCTCACGAGCTGTGCTAACGGCCCCCCACCCCAAGCCTTCCAGCGGCTTCTCCTGAGATTCCCCCTGGACCAGATGGAGTTGAGGGGCCACCAGCTTTGGAGGAAGAGTATTCCCCCCCCCAAGAGTCACCCAGCTCAGGGGCTCCGGACAGCTCCAGGCTGGGCTGCAATATGGGGTGACGGCTGTGCGCGCGGGTTGGAGAGATGCCTTAGGCTGTGGACACACACGCAGGAAGTGGGAGGCAGGAAGGAGAAGGGGAGGCAAGAAACTCCAGATGGTTCGGAAGAGGGAGGAGGGAGGAAGCGGAGGTCGGAGGGGAGAGCCATTCGGAAGGATGGAGGCAGGAAGGACAGACAGGGTGGGTCCAGTCCTGGCTCCATGGCCGCTCCCTGAACCCGCCCCCCCGGCAGAGTTGGCCCTGGGCGTGATGCATCAGCGAGTGTGCCGCGGGTCGGATAACGTGGCTATCTGCACCAGTCCTGCAAGTCCGCTTTTCGGTTTAAACCACCGGCAAGCTGCAAAGACGTTTTCTACATTTTAAAGACAACGAACTTTTGGTAGCTGGGGGGAAGGGCTAGTTAGGGACTTTGGGAGGTTATGTACACACTGCTGTATTTAAAATGGGTGACCAACAAGGACCTGTTGTATAGCAGGGACTGTAGCCCGCCAGGCTCCTCTGTCCATGGGATTCTCCAGGCAAGAATACTGGAGTGGGTTGCCATGCCCTCCTCCAGGGGATCTTCCCCACCCAGGGATCAAACCCAGGTCTCCCACATTGCGGGCAGATTCTTTTCCATCTGAGCTTCCCCAGGAAGCCCATAGCACAGGGAACTTTGCTCAAGGTTATGTGCTAGCCTGGATGGGAGGGCAGTTGGGGGAGAATGGATCATGT
This sequence comes from Cervus canadensis, assembly GCF_019320065.1. NCBI lineage: Eukaryota > Metazoa > Chordata > Mammalia > Artiodactyla > Cervidae > Cervus > Cervus canadensis. The sequence goes on along the minus strand of NC_057411.1, from coordinate 49,362,964 downwards.
ATATGCATGGCTGAGTCCCTTCGCTGCTCACTGGAAACTACCACAACATTGTTAGTGGGCTATACCCCAATACAAAATTAAAAGTTTAAATTTAGGGAAAAAATAAAGACGAGAAAGTTAACTCGTATAAACAGAGTGATGATGCCTTAGCATCCTAATGCTTCCATAACAAATGGCCATAAGCAAAGAGGCTCAAGACCGGACACATTTATTATTTTATGGGTCCAGTGGTCAGAGGTTGAACACAGGCCTCACTGAACTAATGTCAGGGTGTGGCCAGGGCTGGTTCCTGCTGGAAGGTGTGGGGAGAATCCATTTTCTCGCCTTTTCCAGCTCCCTGGGGCGCCTGCATTCCTTGGCTCAGGGTCCCTTCCTCTGTCTTCAAATCCAGCCACTCTTCCAAGTCACATCTCCCCACACGAGGCTCAGAAAGCATCTCTGCTTTTAAGGGCAGGTGTGATGGGCTGGGGCCACCAGGATCCTCTGGGACTTGTCCGGCTGGGTCAGGTGTTTCAGGCACAGGCTCCAGGGGAGAGGGGCCATGACTCCACCTTCCAAGGTGGGCTCTACAAGCAGTGTGTAAAGATGAAGCCAAAGGCCAAGCAGCTGTGCTCAAGCGGAGGCTGGTTTTCTGCTCATAAACCTTCAGGTGGGAAGAGGGTATGAGACCTGATTCAGCTGCACTAACCTCTCCCGTGGGCAGGGCATGAGGCTGGGAGCCCAAGTCAGATCCACTCAACTCCTCTCCATGGGTGCTTGCTGTGAGCCTTTCCCGTGCTGGGGACACGGTTAGGCAACCATCGTACTGTGTTCCAGCTGGAGCTCGATGACCTCTCTGCATCTGACAAGTGAACAGAGGTCTCAAGGGCAGGGCCGGGTCTCAGGATGAGGTGACGCTGAGCCCAGGCCCATTCCTTGGCAGCAGAATGACCTTGCCAGTTTCTTTCCCTCCTCAGTTGCCACATCTCAAAAATGGGTACCTTTATCTACCTCCTTCATCCACGCATTTGGAGGTGACAAGGCACGTGGTGATGATCCACAGTGTACCCAGGGTCCCACACCCCAGGGCCTGCGAGGAGAGTCAAGCCCTTGGATTCTGGGACCAGTGAAGCATGTTCATAAGCCCTTTCCTCCTTGGAGTCAGCAAATAACAAGGAGAATCCAGTTGGCAAGCTTGAAGCATAGCCATGAATATGTATGACTCATTGAGTAATCAAACACCCGGAATCCTTTCCAGAAGAAGGGATCGCAGCTTAATTTTTCCACCACAGACTTAAATTCAAATTAGTCATTATTTAATGTTGGGACAAATCACAGGAGAAGGACATATTTTCAGTTTAATGTTTCTTTGTTAATAAGCGAGGCTGACTCCCTGACAGGGCGCACATGCCCCAGTCACGCTGGGTTTCTTTTTCTCCTTCTACTTGTGCTGAAGAGCTGTGCCCTTGAAGCAGCAGGAAAAGGCCACTCCCATTCTTGGCTTCCTTGTACCGATGTCCTGCCAATGTCGGGATGTGTCTCCTCTCTCCTCCAGAGGCATCATCGCTTCCCACCCACCCCGGTTCACGGACAGATCGGCCAAATCTCCTTGTTTGTCTCCAGACACCCAGACCGTCTGGGTTCCGGTCCTGCCCTGCCATTTCTCAGCTGTGTGACTTTAACTGTATTACTTAACCTTTAGTTACCTCATCTGTAGAAGGGGGGATGATAGTAGTTCCTACTGCCTAGGTCACCATGAGGACTGCAACGTGTGAGATACTTAGAAAGGTGCTCATCCAAAGGTCACACCCATGGTGGTTCAGTCGCTAAGTCGTGTCCGACTCATCACGACCCCGTGGACTGTAGCCCCCAGGCTCCTCTGTCCATGAGATTTTCCAGGCAAGAATACTGGAGTGGGTTGCCCCTTCCTTCTCCAGGGGGTCTTTCCCACCCAGGGGTTGAACCTGGGTGTCCTGCTTTGCAGGTGGATTCTTTGCAGGTGGATTCCCTGGATCCACAAGGGAAGCCCACGTCACACCTGTAAGTGTCACCTATTAACCCCATGCTGCTTTTGTTATCACTAACACGGCCAGCTACCAAGACCACATATCCTATGCCCAAGGCTCTCTCAGCCGCTCCACCCTCATTGTCAATGTCAGGTTTCAGCCCTGGGCTATTGCACTGGCCCAGCTGGCCTCCCAGAAGGAAACTCTGGGCTCACCAGGAGGAGCTAAGACTCTGCAACGGGCTTTCAGGGCCCTGACAGCCTCACCCTGCCCTGCGGAAGGGCTCACCCCCCACCCCTGTGCGCTGGGCTCACTGCAAGGCCCACCATCGCCCAAACAGGCTACGCTCTTTCAGTCCTCTGAGTCTTTGCACACACTGTTCCCTGGGCTCTCAATGCTTATCCACTTATCTCTGAATTACCAGTGACCCCCAGAGAAGCAACTCTGGGTCCTCTGTGAAGTGTCCCAACCCTGGCTGAGTTAGTCGCCAGCCCCTCTGTGCTTGGAGAGAAAAAGAACAGAATAAAATGAAAGCAGAATAATACAGAAATCTTGCCCACACCACTGTCTGAGCATTCACTACACTGTGTTATAGATGGATGGATGGATGGGTGGACGGATGGGTGGGTGGATGGGTGGGTGGGTGGGTGGATGGACGGATGGATGGGTGGGTGGGTGGGTGGATGGATGGATGGGTGGATGGATGGACGGGTGGATGGGTGGGTGGGTGGGTAGATGGGTGGGTGAATGGATGGATGGGTGGATGGATGGATGGGTGGATGGGTGGGTGGGTGGATGGATGGATGGGTGGATGGATGGATGGGTGGGTGGATGGATGAATGGATAGGTGGATGGATGGGTAGATGGGTGGGTGGATGGATGGACATGTAGCCATCTTCTCTACCAGGTCCTTCTCCAAGGCAAGAGCCTTAACTAGTCTCTCCCTAAAGTCACCTCTGATACCAATTTTCCAAGGTGGAAAACAAATGCCTTTATAAAAATTTTTATACCCAGCTACTGTGAAGTGTCTGTGGGTAAGACAAGCCCTGGCAAGTCCCCTGAAGTGCAGCCAGAAGTGGGTCCATGCCACAGAGGAAACCTCAGTCCTCTGGGTAGCATTCAGCAGATTCTAAGATGGGAACCCAGGTGTCATTTCCTTAGTACCAAATTGACCCTAAAATCTCTGGGAAGCTGGTTTTTGGGGTCTTTAAATGTGCAGCGGCCACAGTGGACTCCAAGACCTAGTCCCAGAGCCCAGTGACCCTGGGAGACATGGAGAGATTTCCACATAAAAGAGGCCACCTACTCAGAGTCCAAGTTAAAACACAGCCTTTCAGTTCAGTTCAGTCACTCAGTCATGTCCGACTCTTCACGACCCCATGGACTACAGCACACCAGGCCTCCCTGTCCATCACCAACTCCTGGAGCTTACTCAAACTCATGTCCATCGAGTCAGTGATGTCATCCAACCATCTCATCCTCTGTCGTCCCCTTCTTCTCCTGCCTTCAATCTTTCCCAGCGTCAGGGTCTTTTCCAATGAGTCAGCTCTTTGCATCAGGTAAGTATTGGAGTTTCAGCTTCAGGATCAGTCCTTCCAATGAATATTCAGGACTGATTTCCTTTAGGATGGACTGGCTGGATCTCCTTGCAGTCCAAAAGACTCTTTAGAGTCTTCTCCAACACCACAGTTCAAAAGCATCAATTCTTCGGCACTCAGCTTTCTTTATAGTCCAACTCTCACATCCATACATGACTACTGAAAAAACCGTAACTTTGACTAGACAGAACTTTGTTGACAAAGTAATGTCTCTGCTTTTTAATATGCTGTCTAGGTTGATCATAGCTTTTCTTCCAAGGAGCAAGCGTCTTTTAATTTCATGGCTGCAGTCACCACCTGCAGTGATTTTGGAGCCCCCCAAAATTAAGTCTCTCACTGTTTCCACTACTTCCCCATCGGTTTGCCATGCAGTGATGGGACCAGATGCCATGATCTTAGTTTTCTGAATGTTGAGCTTTAAGCCAACTTTTTCACGCTCCTCTTTCACTTTCATCAAGAGGCTCTTTAGTTCCTCTTTGTTTTCTTCCATAAGGGTGGTGTCACACACAGCCTTTCCTTCTAATAAAAAACAAACTGGCAGCCACACATTCCATCAAGCTATAGAAACCCGAGGCCAGCTTCACTCGAGACATTTCACAGCCTCAAGCCGCCTCTGCAGGACACTTGAGAAATGGACCATCAGTGCGGCGTGGCCATCCACCCCGGCGGATGCTTTCACCGATCAGCCTGGTCCTTATGCCAGGAGATGAGACGGGGGGGCGGGGGGGGGGATGCAGTGCGCTCACATTCCTGCCCGTTCGCTCCTCTCTCTGGGGACCCTGGATGGAGGACAGAGGACCTGGTAGGCTGTCAGACAGACAGGAAAACTCTGTCCCTGGGGGGCTGAGACAAATCCTTTGGGGCCGCTTCTTACAGTTAAAGAAATTGGTTTTTAAAGGCCTGATAAAGTGCATTCTGTTGTTACAGAAAAGCAATCCATCTTCGTGTGTCATTGCGACTGAGATGACAAATTGATTCTTTTAAAAAATGCCTGCCCTGTCTTCCCGAGGACAGTCCAACTCGTCAGAACACGGTCCTCGGGAGATGGGGATGACCGTTCCCGGCCAGCTCTGCTCTGAGGATGCCCCACCCGGGCGGGGTGGGGCCTGCTGAGCCGAAGAGGTCATCCTGAGAGCCCCTGGGGCAGAGTCTCCCGGACAGGCCGCTTCCTGTTTTCAGAGTGATGGGGAGAAAGGGGAGGAGGTTGAAGCCCAGCCTGCAGGGGCACCCACCTTTTGCGAGTGCCAGATGGGGTGCTGGGTGGTGGTGACTCCAAGCAGTTAAAGCAGAATGGGTCTCTATGGAGACCCTTCGGGCAACCGCCTGGGGCCTCACCAGCCCACCACCTCATGGACCAAGGCCCAGCTTGAGCCAGCCATCTGTCAGTCTTACCCTAAGCCCGGCAGTAATCCTCTAGCCAGCGAGGTCCTCACAGTCAAAAGAGAGGACCCAGGCTCAGTCCAAGGTCATAGAGCAGCTGAGCAGGAGGCAGTGACCTACAACCGGTAAACCCTCGGCCTGCCCCCTCTTCCAACGCAGACCCCCACCATGATCCAGAGACCCCATGTCGGAGAGCAGAGGCCATCCGGCCACCGCCTAAGGCCAGACACACGTCTATGGTATCCTTCCGAGGGGTTGCCCGGCCTCGGCTTGTACACATCCTGAGACAGCGTGTTCACTCCCTCTCGGCCCCAGCCATCCCATCTCTGAACACCTGTAGCTTCTCAGGGGCTGTTTCTCTTTTCTGATTGAGATCTGCTTTTCTGTCGCTCCCAGGCATCTTCCCCCAGTTCAAAACAGTGGCCTTCAGAGGGAGAGCTTGGACCCTGAATGCCTCATGCTGGGTCCAAAGCCGTCCTCTACCATTCATTGCTGGAGAAGACTCTTGAGAGTCCCTTGGATGGCAAGGAGATCAAATCAGTCCATCCTAAAGGAAATCAGTCTTGAATATTCATTGGAAGGACTGATCCTGAAGCTGAAACTCCAATACTTTCGCCTCCTGATGCAAAGAGCTGACTCATTTGAAAAGACTCTGATGCTGGGAAAGATTGAAGGCGGGAGGAGAAGGGGATGACAGAGGATGAGATGGTTGGATGGCATCACTGACTCAATGGACATGAGTTTGAGGAAACTCTGGGAAATGGTGATGGACAGGGACGCCTGGCGTGCTGCAGTCCATGGAGTTGCAAAAAGTTGGACACGAGTGAGCAACTGAACAACTACAGGTACTGCTATTCATCACAGAGGCCTCTGTCATCACACTGAGTTTCAAAGGACTTCAACATTTTTTAAGAATAATGTATATCTGAGATATAAATCCCCCCAAAATTAAAAACAAGCAAATGTTCAAAACATTTAGGGCAGCACCGTTTATAAAAGCCAGAAGGAGAAAGAACCCACATGTCCATCGGTGGATAAATGGAGACAAAAGTTGCAGCCTATTTGCACCAATGGAATATTACTCGGTCATCACAAGAAATGAAGCTGTGACCCTTGATACAATATGTGCTCGATCGCTCAGTCATGTCCAGCTCTTTGTGACTCCATGGACTGTGACCTGCCAGGCTCCTCTGTCCATGGAGATTCTCCAGGTAAGAATACTGGAGTGGGCTGCCATGCCCTTCTCCAGGGGATCTTCCCAACCCAGGGATCAAACCTACGCTCTTGTGCCTTCTGCATTGGCAGGTGGCATCTTATCCATGAAGCCCCGGGGGAGCCTTGCTGCAGAACAGAGAGACTCGGAAGCCTGCTTCTAATGAAAGAAGCCAGATGCCCTGGGCCACATACTCCACGACCCCATTGCTCCATGAGGTCTAGGAACAGGCAGATCCAGAGACACAGAAGGCCAGTGTCGGGCTGCTGGTGGTGGGAGGGGGTGCTTCCTGAGTGCCTGTCTGCCTGGGGACATGAATGTTTCTTGGAACTAAATACAAATGGTGACTGCCCAACACCGGGAAAGTATGAAATGCCACAGAGTCATTCACCTGAAAGGGTTAATTGTACATTACGTGAATTTTGTCTTAATTTTTAAAAATATTATATCGATAGTGATAGCAGTGTGAATTTAGTCCTTTCTTTCCAGTTAGAAGGAAGGCATGTTAATTATTGATGAGATAGGAAAAATATAAAGTGGAAAATAAAAACAAACAGAGCATGTTCATATATTTAGGCATTTCCCTTTTGCCTGTTTGCTTTGTACACATATTTTACTTTTGGTAAATTAGGAGATGGACATACACACATTTGGTGGCTCAGATGGTAAAGAATCTGCCTGCAGGGTGGGAGACCCAGGTTCGATTCCTGGGTCAGGAAGATCCCCTGGAGCAGGAAATGGCAAACCACTCCAGTATTCTGGCCTGGAAAATCCCATGGACGGAGGAGCCTGGCAGTCTACAGCCCATGGGGTCCCAAAGGGTTGGACATGACTGAGCGACGTCACTTTCATACACACATTTGGTTTCAGCTTTTTCACTCAGGTATGTTCCTGGGGTCTCAAATATTCTTCAAAATGTGCTTCTAAGCAACTGGACACTTGGTCCTTGTGTGGACACTGCGTAAACTATTTAACTCAGCCTGTGTTTGTCCTCAGAGGGGCTGCGATGAGCCGGACACCACCTTCTCCAGGGCCCTTGCCATCTGCGCAGGACGCAGGCCACTCTGTCACCAGCTGGTGACCTGCACGGGGGCGGCCAGCGGGGGGCGGGGAGGGAACAGCAGAAGGGCTGGCGTCAGCTGGAACGGACCCAGGTCTGCCCCTCTTCACTGTCGAGGAGGGTTTTCTGAGAAGGGGAACTCAGATTCACTCACTCGAGACTCTAGACAAACTGCTCACCTGCTTTTCACCGCATCACTCATCCCTCCCGAGACCTGGGGCCAGGAGAGGGACTGAGTCTCTGAGCTCTTCCTGCTTGTCTCCAAGGGCTGAGTGTCACTTGCCATTTTGATTTTTTTTTTTGTCTCTAAGCGTGGCCTGGCCGGCTTGGGGACATCAGCTGAGCAGCCAGGGGGTGGGGTGGGCCTTGTCGCCTTCCCTCTGGGAGAACGGTGGAGGCCTGTGGCGGGGGGGTGAGGGGACCCTCCCATGTGCCCTGCAGGGCTGGGGACCAGATTCCCACCCTCGCTTTGGGTTGCAAGAAAGGATTTCTCCTAACCACTCTGTATTTTATACAAGAAATACAGGAGGTGCTTGAGCTTTGGTCTAAGGGGTGGCCCAGTAGAGCCCCTATCACAACCCTCAGAGGTAGCAACCATCCTCCTTTTACAGGTGAGGAAACCGGGGTGCAGAGAGGTGAAGGGGCTTGGCCAGGTCCCACAGCAGAGCCAGAGCTCACAGGAGCCCGTGGCTGTGTGCTTGTTTTAACCTCGTGGGGCCCGGGCTTCCTGCAGTCCAGCCTTCCCCCACCCGACCCTGGAGTTCTGGCTGCCGCCAGGGACTCTCGGCAGACGTGCGCAGCACACAAGCAAGGTTTGGCGTTTTGAACACCGCCGGCACGCAGATGCTGCCTTTGTAAGCTTCCTGTCTGTCAGGAGGTGCCCCGCCCTGCAGCGTCCCCCTCCTCGTCCTCGTTGTTGTGACGGGGACCATAATGTTATGCAGAAAGGAAAGCTTGGGGACTTTTTAATTGCCTGCAATTAATTATCTGCGGAATGGCGTGAAACAACAGGCAGAGCGAGGCAGATGGGGAGATGCTAGCCGTATTTTTTCTTTCTTTTTTTGGCAGGGAACAGAACCGGGACCGAGAGTTGGAGGCTCTGGGCTCCCAGCCCCTGGCTGGCCCCTTGTGTGGGTGTGACCATCTTGGAGACCCCATCTCTATATGGGGAGATGGGGTTGAGAAGCCTGGCTGTCCAGCCCAGCGCCAAGGTTACCACTGGCATCAGGGCTCAACGGCCACACTCTGTGGGCAGATCTCAGAGCCTGGGCACAGACAGGGTCTGGGGACCTTCCTAGACTTTCCGATTCAGCCCCACCAGGAATGGCAGGGCCACTTGGCTATAGTTTAGCCTCGCCTCGAGCACGGAGCCAGACCCTCCCATCAGACTTTCTCGTGCTATGTCTCCAGGTGACAGAAGCCCCCCGGGAGCAGGTGACCACAGCTGGAGGCACGGGGGGGCTCTGATCAGGGGGTCAGCTGCATCTTGGCAACAGGAAGATGTCACCGCAGGGGCAGGGCACACTGCATTCGTGGCTTCTCGTGAATTCTCCAAGACCAGAGAGGAGGACGCACGTCATGAGAGGTGACCCTGGCTGGCAGGGCTGTGGGAACCATAGGTCAGGGCTCCAAGGCTGAGACCACCCTGCCAGGGCCCCGAGGACCAGGGCGCCCCAGATCCGAGTGAACAGTGGGTGGGGCTGGGCAGGCCCACTCCTCCCTTCTGCCCAGGGGTGACGTTCTCCTCCATCAAAGCCAGGTGAATAGAAAAATAGGAGGAAAAACCCAGCATGGTGCTTGTGAAAGAAAGCCATAGCTGAGTTCAAGAAATACTATCCCGAAAATTTGGAAAGAGACTTTCTCTCTGAAGAGGACTCACCTTCAAACCCTGAGTAAAATGGGAAACTTCTGTGGGCATCCTCGGGAGGAAGTGAGAACAAAGAGGGACTGAAAGGACGCTCTCAGGGAAGGAGTGGGGTTAAAACTGTCGGGGTGTGGGGCGGTGTGTGGGCGGCAGGGAAGGCACAGGTCAGAACAGGATCAGGGACATTCAGAAATGCTTGTGAAACTCCCCCAGACGGTGGCAGAAAAAGACCCAAAATTAACAGGAGAGGAAAACGGCCTTAACGAATAGAGCCCTCGGAGGTGGGGGGCAGGCGGGGGACATCTCTGGCAGTCCAGCGACTAAGACTCCGCGCTTTCCCTGCAGGGCGCCCGAGTTCCACCTGTGGTCAGGGAACTGGACCCCACATGCCGCAGCGAAGGGTTCCCACGCTGCAGCTACAGATCCCGTGTACCGCAGCCGAGTTCAGAGAGCCCCCGTGCCACAGCTAAGGCCCGGCGCAGCCAAGTGAATAAATACATTTTTAAAGAGGTTGGAGCCCAGGACCTCTCCTCAAAATTATAAGAGCTCCTGAGGAAGCAGTCAGAACAACTGTAAAAGAGCAATCGCCGAGGTGTGTTAGTCACTCAGTCTTGTCCGACTCTTTGTGACCCCATGGACTGCAGCCCGCCAGGCTCCTCTGTCCATGAGATTCTCCAGGCAAGAATACTGGAATGGGCTGCCATTTCCTCCTCCAATCACTGAGGACAAAGAAGAAATCTAACAGTTGGAGCGGCTCAGCTCAGCCAGGACCAGGTGGTGAGAGGAAGCCAACGTCAGACTCATCCTTGTGAATGAAGATGTTAACTGTACGCAGAGCGAACATCAGGCCAAATAAATGAGCAATCAGATCGGGATAAGGCACCCCTATAACGCTAAGTATCAAGCAAGCCGAGCACCCCCTTCCAATGCTTGAGACAAAAGGGGTGACTCAAAAATCTATATTCACAAGCTGTCATTCAGTAGAATCACCACAAGAAACTCTCAGGGCGCGTGGCCAACATCCAAAGTCAGAACAACCGGATTTTTTCACCACTGCCGTCTCTGCGGGCTTCCCTGGAGACTCAGCAGTAGTCTGCCTTCCGATGCAGGAGACCTGGGTTCGATCCCCGAGTCTGGAAGATACCCTGGAGAAGGAAATGGCAGCCTACTCCAGGATTCTTACCTGGAGAATTACAGAGGAGCCTGGCAGGCTATAGTCCGTGGGGTTGCAGAGTCGGACGCTGCTGAGTGCATATGTACGCGCGCACGCACACACACACACTGTCCTTGTGCCTTATCAGCACGACCCCCAGACTCATCCTAACACAGTCTTCAGGGTGATTTCCTAACGACCCAGAGACGATGGAACGGGAGGGATTGGTATCGAAGTCACTGTGAGAAGCCACGCACCTACGCGGCTGTCTTCACCACTGCAGCAAATATGATGATAAAACATCGGACGTGCTGCAGGTAACTCTTGAATGCAAAGACATCTGGTGAAAAAGGAATAACTCAACGGCCACCATCTGCATGTTGTGTCTACCATCCCCAGGGTCCCCTGAGAGTCTGATCCGGAGTTTCAGCCATGTCTGGGACACGGACAGATGAGAGAAGGGATTTGCCTGATGCAGGGAGGAGGGCATCCCCTGAGAGTCCTCCTTCTCTGACTGCTATAACCAGTGCTCTGCTCCCAGGGGCTGGCCCAAACCCTTCCTCTGAAGCCCGATGGCTTTGAGGGGCTGCTGCCAGAATGCGACCCCATTAGGGGTGACTATTCAGCCAAACCCTCCATCTTCCTGAGAGACGCCACGACCCCACATCAGGGAGATGCAAGAGGCTCCACAGCCCATTATGTCTATTTTCTGCTGCAAAAAAAAAAAAAAAAAAAAATTGTGGCCAAAAAAGGAAGAAATTACATTTCTTCAGTTTCACACTCTCAGATCTTTGCATTCCTCCTCCCGATGCTCTCGCCCATCAGAGAAAGCAATTTTTGAGGACCTGTGACATATCAGAAGAGAATGTTGCCATTTCTTTCCCTTTCGGCGTGGGCACGTGGAGAAGCAAAGTGGTTCAGAGAATCCCAATAAGATACTGACGACAAGGTCACCTCCCCTTGTGTTTCACACTGTGCGTTCCTTATTTTGCCCCCCACCACTCCCCCCACCGCCCCAGCACTGGCATCAGAGCCTATAAACAGAAACCACATCATGAGGCATGATGTCAAATGATATTGACATTCTCAGCTCCTCTGGGTTATGGCAGCGATTATTTCACTCTGGAAACCTCACACATGTCTATTAGGGCCGCAGAACTGTGATGCTCTCGGAACTCTGCCTGCCAGCCTACCCCAGGCACAGATTTCCTCCCTCCAGTGAAGCTCGGCCGTGGTTCTGAGGTTTCGGCCTTGGGTTGGGGAGGGGAGGCAGGCACACGCTCTCCATGGCACTTTTTATGTCGACCGGGGAGGCGGCCTCGTTCCTTGGTTTAGGAACGGCAGAGGGACCAAAGGAGCCCGAGTTGTCCTCGTTTATGTCACTCTATGATCTTGGGCAAGTCCTCTATGTTCTCCAGACCCCAGCATGCCTCCTGTAGGATGAGGGCTGACGCTCGGGGGTGTGTCTAAGTTTCCGGTCCAGGACTCAGTGTTGATGAAGCATCTCTCTCAGCTCACCATGGCAGGCAAGCTTCTTCTGCTGACATGTTACTGTTTCCAAAGTTTGGAGCATGATGGACGCAGACCCCGGCTGTAGGGTCAGGAGACGGTGCCTCCCGATTTCTAACTCCACTTTATCCGTGCTCTCTTCCTGCCCAACTCAGAGGCCACGGGAATGCCCATTTCCTTGTCACTGATAAGAAGGAATTCCCACTCCTGATCAGCAACAGTGACTTGTTACTATAACAGTTTATCCCGCTGACATCTCTGGAACACCTGCCATGTGGCAGACACCATGTTAGGAGCCAGTGTATGGATTGTGAATGAAGGAGATGAAGATGCTGCTGTTATGCCAACACTCGTGTGTTAGAGTCAGCAAGGCATGTCCACAGACAGTCTCAGTCCTCAAGACATTGTGTCTGGAGCAGATCTTGTGAATCCTATTTTACAAATGAAAACGTGAGGACACAGACATCAGGGATGCTCGGAAGACACGCATATCAGAGGCAGAATCCGAGGCTTCTGTCTTCTCTGTGCTTCTGTCTTCTCTGTGCTGTATCTAGGCTGGGGATGAAACTGACCACATACAAGCCTCAAGCGGGCAAGGACTCCTGGTCTGAGGGTGAAGCCCAGGGCATAGGTCTGCTTTGCTCTTATATGGTGAGTGACAGGTGTCGAATTGAGCCCATGTTTTTATTTGTTTATTTTTAACTGAAGGATAATTGCTTTACGATATTGTGTTGGTTTCTGCCATTCATTGATACGAATCAGCCATAGGTGTTCATATGTCCCCTCCCTGTTGAACACCCCTCCCACCCCGCACCCCATCCCACCCCTCTAGATTGTCACAGAGCCCCAGTTTGAGTTCCCTAAGTCATAGAGCACATGCCCACTGGCTGTCTATTTTACATATGGTAGTGTATATGTTTGGGCTCTCCCAGTGACTCAGAGGTAAAGAATCTGCCTGCAATGCAGGAGATGCAGGTTCCATCCTTGGGTCAGGAAGATCCTCTGGAGGAGCGCATGGCAACCACTACAATATTCTCACCTGGAGAACCCCATGAACAGAGGAGCCTCATGGGCTACAGTCCATGGGATTGCAAAGCATTGGATGCAGCTGAAGTGACTTAGCACGCACGCACATGCACAGTGTAAATGTTTCCATGCTACTTTCTCTGTTTGTCCCACTCTCCCTTCCTCCTCCTCCCCACCCCATGTCCTAACCTTTTACATCCTCTAGAGCCTGGAGAGAAGGGCTGGGATTCATAATGATGTCTTATCCAGAGCAGACCACTGTGATGCCCACCCACTCCTGAAGGCAAGCTCTCCAGTGGCACCCCTCACACCCTCAGGAAAGGAAGGCTCAATGCTTGGGGATCATTTCAGGCATTTGAACCTGCTTGAGGTGTCTCATGGGGTTGGGATGGTGAGGGGCAGCTGTGCTGGGCCTTTCTACAACCCCCGCATCATCCCACTGGGCAGCTGCCATCGCAGGCTGCTCTGTTGTTGGTCTGCCTGCTGTCCCAGGCAGCGGTGTTTCTGGGCAGCTCTCTGGAGCCAGGTTACATTTGACAAGGCCATGAACACAGAGCCAGTTGTCATCACAATAAATGTGTATTGAGCATCTGCTACGTGACCGCAGCCACACTTTTGATGGATGAGCCCAGAGTGGGCAGGGGCCTGACCTGAGGGCAGCCCTTATGTAGGGAGGGCAGTGAAGCAGGGCCTGGGTGATGGTGTTCAGCAGGACCACTCGGACTGCGTCTAGACTAAAACCGCAGCTGTGACTGCTGGTGGAACTGACTCGCCCAGACAGCAGGGTTCAGTGGGGCCGGAAGTGGGGGCGGGGTTGGTTCAAACACAGGCTGCACATTGCCTTGCTGGACGCGGCATGCCCACAGAGGGGGAAGTGGGAAGACGTCAACTTTGTCTCGGGGGCCTTCCAGTCTCAATCTTCTGTGATCCTTTCATCTCTAACAACACTCTATGTGGCAACACAAAACCACTTAGATGTCCAACTACCTGGTGATGGGTGAGTGGATCATGACATATACATGGCTTGTTTAACCATTTTGTGTAAGGGACTGTGGAAGGCAGTGTGGTGCAATGGTAAGATCATGGTCTTTGCCATCAAACATCTATGGATTCTAAACCATCTCTGCCTTTTAATGAACTGTGTGATCTAGGGCAGTTTACTCACTCTCTCTGAGCTCAGTCTGTAAGATTAGGATTAATAATCCTTTCATTTCAAAGTTCTTCTGTGTATTAGAATTAATGCTTATAAACACCTTATATCATGCTGAGTGCATACCGTATCTCCAATAAATGGTTGTAAAAATTGGCTACATCATCATTATCTAAATCACAGGCTATCTTGAAGACAGTAAAATGAGGCTTACAAAGCATTCTTAATAATGTGGAGAAAAATTACAGGATGAAAATTCAGAGCATAAAAGTGTCTCAACAACACAGTAAAGATTCCTAGAAGAAAGACAAGAAGGAAATATATCAAGGCGTTGCAAGAAGATGCCTCCAGGGGTGGGTTTGTAGGTAGGATATTACTTTCAGTATCTGGGTTGTCTTCAGTGAGCAAGCATTACTGTAGAGATGACACGAAAGACTCAGATTCAGGATGGGTTTCGGGCAGTGGGAATCCATGCTTCGGTGTAGGAGGGCTTGACTGGGTCTCTAAGGGCACCAATCAAGTGTCACAGAGGCTTGGCTGGGTCAGCACCACGGACAGCGCCCAGGGCAGCCCAGACGCTGCTTGGCTCGGGGTTCCTGGCTCAGGGATGCTTGTCGAATCTCCGGTGATCGGTGACCAGGTGAAGCCACCATTAGGCGGGCTCTCTGCTCATAGCAGGGCTTCTGGGCTCCCGATGTCATACCAGCCAAGAAGGAGACGGATGACTTGTTTCCTCTTTAGGACAGAGTCTGCTACGGTCTTTGATTGAAAGCTCACTGACTTTGGTTTAACATTCTGTTTTACACATAACAATAAGGTGAGGAGAAGTACATGCTGCCAGAAATCCTTTTCCTCACATCCTGATCAAGGGGGATATTATCACTGGGGCTGGCTTAGCTTTTTCCTATGGAAGAACTAAAAAGGGCATCAATTATTTAAGTCTGCTTTTCATTAAAAGACTGAACACCTTTTCATAGGTTTATCAAGATTTGTTATTTTTTTGTATATTGCCTTATAAGTATCTTTTTCCTTAAAATATCTTATTGTAACTTTATTAAAAATTTAAGGACATGTGAAGGCCAAAAGGCTTTGGTGTTGACAGATCCGGGTTCAGGTCTCAGGCTCACCCTCTCTCACTGGATAAACTTGAGCAAATCCCTTCTCTGGGTCTCAGTTTCCTCACCTGTAAAGAGGTGACATGTTTTTCCTTGTAGGCCGTTGTAAGGATTTGAGTATAAAACAAAGATTATACAAGGCTTTCCTAGTGGCTAAGTGGTAAAGAATTCCCCTGCTAATTCAGGAGACTTGGGTTCAAACATCCCTGGGTCAGAAAGTTGCCCCGGAGAAAGAAATGGCAACCCACTCCAGTATTCTTGCCTGGGAAATCCCGTGGACAGAGGAGCCTGGCGGGCTACAGTCCATGAGGTTGCAAAAGAGTTGGACACGACTTAGTGACTAAACAACAACATACAACTCAGCGCATCAGTATTATTGACATTCAGATGCGGTCTCCCACTGTCCTGCACCTCCTAACACTGGCCCGTAGCTCTCAAATACAATGCGAGAAACTCTCCCTCCTCGGGAGTTTGGAATTTATGCTTTTGCCACACTTGGCTCCTACTCCAAATGAGTAGACTTTAGAGACGGTCAGTCCCTCCCATAAGACTTTCTATGGGAGAAATTTAGAAGGTCAAGAATTTTGTAAAGAAGTAGGTAAATATGCAAAGTAGTTTCTATCAGTTTGAAAAAAAAAAAAGTACTGTTTATTGAGTTGTATAGAAAATGACAAGTTAGACCTACCTGCCATGAATTGGAAGGGTTTGCATTAAGCCTGGGTTTTGGAAACACAGCTGATAGGGTGAACCGGTTTAACCAAACATTCTTTTACATACCTTCATAAGCATACACTTCTAACTGTACAAAAAATCACACCCGGAAACGTGAGGTTTACGTCATTACCATCTTCCAGGAAGTATGAAATTGAGTAGGATTCCAGGACTAGGGGAAGCTTTGAGACCAAATACCGCACTTCTTCCACTTTATAGATGACAAAGGTCAGGCCCAGAGGTTGCCTGTCTTGGCCAAGGTCACCTGCCTGTCACCGAGTTGGAGCCAACACCCAGGTCCTCTGCTCAGCCCGAGGCCCCCGGCACGCACTCTCGTCTGCTTTCCTTTAGACACACTTCAGTTGTAGGGGAACTAAACACTCCCTTGAGCATATGATCAAAATTAAGAAAACTCATCAACCAACTCAAGCTGAGCGGACAAATTAACTGGAAGTAATTGTGATAGATAATTTGGTTGTAATTCATAGGCACAGACGTGAGCTGCTGGCTGGTCACTGAGAACCCTTCAAAGTGCTCTCGATAAGGTGCCCCTTCATCGGCTTGCCCACCTGACTCCACCTGTCGGTCCATCCTGCCTCCTCCATATGCCCACCTGAACTCATCGTATGCCACCTGTATGCCACCTAAGTTATCTAGATGCCCACCTGACTTCACCTGTTTACTCATCTAGCTCATCTCTATCTTCACCTGACCTCACCTGCCCGCCCACTTCAAGCTGGTACCTGGAGACACAAGGTGCCCAGTCTTTAAGGCGCTCAGTCCTCCTTCCTTACCCCTGTCACCTTCCTTCACCCCTTTCTGCTCTGGGAAAATGCTGCGACTCCCACCTGAACCCACTTGTAGCTTACCACCTGCCCCCGAGCCTTCTCGCATCGGAGCCGGGGGCTCTCCAGAGCAGGAGCCCGACTCCACCAGGCCTCTGCCTGCACCTTTCCTTCTGCAACCCAACACACACGGCAGACGGGCTGCCAGAGGACCACTTCTGTCCTCACGGGGCTTCAACGATGTTGGCGTTTCATGTGATCGTCCACAATGCTGATTTCTCTTGTAACCTCAGAAGACTGTGGCGACCAGATGCATTCCCTGGTCAATGCTGAAGGGAGCTGAGTAGCTGTAGCCTCTCAGGAGGGGCACGCACAAGGTCACAGTCCCAGCTGGTGCCACGAGCCAGGCCAACTCCATTTAGCAGCCCCAGAGCTGCTGGAGCTGGCAGCCTCCAGCTCCCAGGACCGAGCCTCAACTCCTTGCCTTGCCGTTCCAGGCCCTTCCTCTCTGACGCTTGCTCCATTTTGCAGATTTCGCTCTCCCTCTCCACCCCTCTGTGGCTACACCTTACCAATGTATCCCTCTGGCCCTACTTCTCAAGTAAGCGAGCCTTTGTACACAAGCTCTCTGGATCGTTGTCTGGCCAACTCCTATTCATCCCTCAATGCCCAGCACAAACGTCACCTCTGTAATGAGATGTGTGCCAGGTGGGATCTGACCTCTTCCATCACACAGTGCTTGGCACCCAGGAGGCACTTATCTGATTGGCCCTTTCCTAATGTCTTTTTTTTTTTTTTTGATGAATCCAAGGAGAAGCTAATATTACTTAATGAAATGTATTCATTTTCTGAAAAGAGCTCCCCAGAAATGGTTGCTGAAAGGAAGCCCATAATTTAGAAGGAAATTTCTCATTAATAGAGCCCCACTGACTTGTTACTATGTGTAGGCAACCAGCTCCTCGCAGTGAGTCTCAGAGCCTGGAAGCGTGGTTTCTCTCCGCTGCTCCGGCGCTTCAGCTGAGCTCACGGTTCAACCTTGCCCTTCCCAAGTCGCCACAGCCTAATACGCAGCTGTGCCCCAGTCATTAAAATCTTCTCTCTTCATGGAGATGTAACACCCCAACCCCGGAAAGGTGACAGTCCCAACTGCATCAATTCACAAGCCAATGGAGCTTTTCAAAAAACTAATCTCTCAATTGTGAACTCAGATCATTCATTTGTCAAATTGCTGGACAGAAGCAGAAACATGAGACCGTTTACCTTTCTCACCACACAGCAAACAGCGGGCCATAAACACGTCAGCAGCCAGACACTGCCGCCTGCTTGATTCGGCTCAGAAAACAAGGCGAGCGTGCGCTCACCTTCCCAGAGACGATGTGTAAACACCCTGGTTAATTCGCGGGATAAACAAGAGCAAGGTCGGTGCTGTCCTATCCAGACGTGCCTGTGTGGCTGAGCAACTGCGGTCTTGATTTAACTTAACGGTAATTAATCTAAATTTAATTTTAAAAACTGACACTTGCTTCAGCTACTGGAAAACTCAAGTATCTTTGGAGCAACTCAGGCGGGTGAATCCACCTTTTCAACTGCAAATTTTATGATCTCTGAATATGGATCAAGTCTTTCCAATGAAAATTTAGAGGTTGAATCGAGATGCACTGTCAGAATAAAATAAAAACTGGATTTCAAAGAGTTAGCATGAGGAAGAGTGTCAAGGATCTCCTTGGTTACTTTTACATCAGTTATTCATTGACATAATAATACTGTCTTAGATAAAATAAACTACTAAAATCAACTTTACTGTTTCTCCTTATGTTTCAAGTGTGGCTATTAGAAAATCTGAAATTCCGTATGTGGCTGGTGTGACATGTCTATGGACTGAGCTCCTTGGAACTGGGATGGGGAATGTGGACGGACACCTTCCTTTAACAAGAGAGCAGTTGCAGTAGGCTCTGGGGACTGACTCCCTCACCCAGGGTCTCCAGCAGAGGCCTGGGATCCCCGCTCCAGCTCCAGGACCTTCAGGGTGGGGCATCTCCCCAGGACCCCTCTGACTTCCGTCTCTGTCTTGCCTCCCCCACTTGAAGGTCAGACAGCAGGACTCTCAAACATCAGAAATGTGCATGGCTGGTCAGCCCGGGCCTGGGAAGAGCCACCCATGGACACAAGACAGCCATGCTTCCATCTTTATGAGATGAGCCAGCTGACGAGAAAGCCTCACATGACAGCAGTGCCCACTCTGGGTGCCCTAGAGGACAGCGGGCAGCAGTGTGGCCCAAAGCATCTTTCCCACGAACACGACCATCTCCTGCAACTCAGGCAATGAAGCTAGGGGTCCTGCTGCTGATGGGAACCGACATTTATGAGCCCTGAGCCGGGGGAAAGGGCCCCTCCACCTCCTCAGTAAGTGACTGCCCTCCCTCCCATGTCTCTCTCTCCTTTAATGGGACACAGTCCAACCACTGCTCCACCCTGTCTTCTGCATCTCACATGTGGGTCAGGGCTATTGGGAATCACGATGACCAGCTTGCAGCTGGGGCAAGGGAGCTGGAGAATTTCATCTTACTCCTTAAGACCTGAATACAAACAACTCCCTGCTCCGCAAGTGAAGACATGCGTTTGGCTCTAAACATCCAAGCTCATGATACCATTCCCGATGAGGACCCCTCCTCCCTCAGTCCATCCCTGCGGAGGGTAGGAAGGTCACCAAGGTCATCCGTGGGGAGAAGGGCGGGAAAGCCAGCAGGAACATCCCATTACAGGAGCCGTGAAGGAACAGATCCCCCCGAGCTCGGCTCACAGTCAAGCTTTCCTCACCCCCAGGCTTCGGGGAAAATGGGCTGAGAACAAGGAAACACACAAATAAGATCCAGTTGGCCCTGAGCAGCCATGAATGCAGGGCCGGTGGATACAGAATTTGCAGATACATGACCCGAGGATACGGAGGGCCAGCATCCGCAAGTGGTCCTGGAACCAATTCCCCATGGATGCCGAGGGACGACTGCAATTTCCAAACCCCAAGAGCACTTTGAAGAAAACGCAGCCATGCAAAAATGCTGGAAAGAAACGGGAGGAGAGGTCGGGGGCCATTTTAGACAGTTTTCTGCAAAAGTAAGACTTGGGAAGAGACAGAGACAGGGCTGAGAAGGAGGGTCTGTGAGGACCTTGGAGACGATGGGCCCTGAGCGGAGGGAGTGAGTCGCAGGGAGCCAAGCCTGTGCTTTCCGGGCATAGCCAGCAGATCAAGGGACCCTGGTGAGCATGGGACACACGGCCCTGGGGGCCAGGGCAGCAGTGTGACCTTCACCCGGTACGTGTTAGTTAAGGATTCAGAGGCCTGAAGCCAGCGGGGCACTTGGCAGCTGGCAGCCTGGCTGGGGCGCTTATGTGTAGCTTCTAATCAGATGCTTTGCAGGAAGACTTCGCTCTGGGGATGTCCCTGGTGGTCCAGGGGTTAAGAATCCGCCTGCCAATGCAGGGGACACAGGTTCGATCCCTGGTCTGGCATGTGGATCCCACATGCCACAGGGCAGCTAAGCCCGTGTGCCTCCACCACTGAGCCTGCGCGCCTTACCGCCTGTACTCTGCGACGAGAGGCGCCGCCACAAGGAGACGGCCACCACTCACACCTGGAGGGAAGTCCCACTCGCTGCAGCTAGAGAAAGCCCAAGTGCAGCACCCAGCACCCGGTACGGCCAATATTAAAAATAAACAAAGAAATAAAAATTTTTAAAAAAAGCAACTTGCCTTTGTCCTTGTAATTTCCTGAGGCTGGGGATGGGCGTGCATCAAGAAACTATTAGAACTGTGCTTCTGCTCATTTGATCTGAAAAGTAAAGGAGAAATCGGCTTTCCTCCTAACTGGGTTGACAATGTGGCCGCCATTCTACCTGCCTTGTCAGCCGCAGGGACCGAGGTCTTAGCTCTGTGACCTGTTGACACTGACTTGCCAAGAGGTGTCCCAGAATTTGACTTTATAAAGACAGCACCCTTCACTAAGGGTGTAATGGGATGGGCACAGCATGTGAACTTGCTGAAGTCAGATGAGTATTTTGCAAGCAAGGGACTTTCAAGAGCTGTTGAACTTGAAGATGAATTCTGAGTCTGTCTTTTACTGAAAGACACAAGTTCCACGTGAGGACTGAAGGCAGGCTGGTCTCACTCCAAGGCTTACTTAGCTCGTGTTTTCAAAAAGGAATCAACACAGGCAACTTACGCCCTCAAATCAAGAGCTGCTTGGATAATAAGTGAGAAAATCTCTCCTTTCCGAAGAGACTGGGGTTGAAGCAGGAGCACTTTGAAAATGGATGTTTGGCAGTATTTCCAATGTTATAAAAAGACGTGCATTGCTTATGAAATCTCTCAAAGGTGCAGACCTTACAATCTTGGAAGCAAAAACACCTAGCCTCCAAAGGGGTTCAGCCTGTGTTTTAGCCCATTTGTTAAAAACACAAAAAATGCAACATTTCTCAGTGGGCTTGCTGTGCCGGAAGGCTGTCCCCTTCCTGGGGGCAGGATTCCCTCACTCTGGAGAGGAGACCTCGCCCCACCCCCAGCACTGGGAGAGAACGCTCATCCCCTGGGCCATCCACCCACTCAGCCTGCAGTCACAGGGAGGACAGGTGGATGGTCTGGGGCTCCAGGCCTGGCAAGGATCGCACCCACCGTGAAGCCGACCAACACGGCGGCCCTGATCTCAGGGAGCAGACAGGATGGAGGGAGACACAGAAGGAGCCTCACTGACCTTTCAAGAGACGGGACAGGAGCACACAGGGCCCCGCGGAGGGACCAGGCCGGGTCAGGCTCCGGAAGGCTGCCTGGAGGAAGTGGTTCCGACTGAGAGGACAGCTGAAGACGTGCAGAGGGGGCTGAGAGGGGAGGATGCAGGGATTCCAGCCCCCAGGCCGGCCTGATGCGGTCCAGGCCCTGACTTAAAGGCAGAGTCTGGAGCTCTGAGCGGGATGGTGGCAGGAGGCTCAGAGAGGGTGGAGCTCAAGGTTGGTTCTGGGGAGAAACGCTCCAGCCTGGGGGTGACGATCAGCCCCACATGGTGACCTGTGGACACACCCTGCCAGGTCCTCCTGTTGTGGCCAGACCGCGCCCAGTGCCCGACGCTCCGGGCTCAGAGGCAGCCTCACCGCACTGGGTAAAGGAGGCTGAGAGGCCCCTGAAGAGCGGTGAAGGCACGGTCCATCACTGGCGGGACCCAGGAAGCCAGCTGGCTGCGCTCGGTCACAGGATAAGCTTCCACCACTGATGAGATTCACCATTCACGCCTGCCTGCGGGCTCAGGCGTGTCCGACTCTTTGCAATCCCGCAGATGGCAGCCCGCCAGGCTCCTCTGTCTATGGGATTTTCCCAGCAAGAATACTGGAGTGGGTTGCCATTTCCTTCTCCAAACTAACACTGGGTGAGCAAAACTTCATGCTAGGCCTCGTTTGGGGATGAGGCTTTGAAGTGGTCTGCCTAGGGGGACCACCCTAGGCAGACTCCCCACAGTGAGTCCCGCTGGCTGGCACAGACCTCCCCCACCGCCGCCCCCAGCTCTCAGCCCAGGTCCCTCCTGTAGCCCTGCCCCACTCCCGTCACTCCGACCATCACCCGCCACCCCCTGCCGCTGCTTTCTCCTCCCAACTCACCCTACGCTGCTGTGACAGGTCCCCCGGTGCCCCCCATCTCCTTCACCTCAGATGCAGCCCAACCACCTGCAGGGGCCTGGCCCGGAGCTGCCGTCAGGGGTGACTGGAAGTTCCCGACCCAGGCTGGTCCAGAGATCAGCTCTGCACCTTTGCCCTGGCCACGCGGACCCCTGGGATCCCTTCCCGACTCCCCGCCCTGCCCGAGTCTCCTCTGTCATGGTCTAGCTTCAAGGCTCTCTTTCAAGGCTTCTCCGGTTACCAAAGACCTCTGCCCGTGTCTGCCTCTCTTGAGCCTGGGTCTGCATCTGCTTCCCCTCCATGTCTGCAGAACCCAGCTCTAAGCCCAGAGGTGATGTGCAGAGAGCATTTGCTGAAAAAAAAACTAACAGAACAAATAACGCAAAAGCTCTTTGCCATCCTCTCTGCTTCCTGAGCAAACAGGATGCATCATTTTCATAAATATGGGATGCTCCGGCTCAGGAGATGGGGACCACTTGGCAAGATGCTTGTTAAAGCTGCAAGTGCAGATTTCCAGGGAAACAGCCCCCAGCCTCACCTCTGAGGTCTCCCTGGGTTGCCTTGGGATGCAAAGGGGGTGGTGGGCACCCGGGACCCAACCCTTCCCCCCAGCCAGGCTGCACACGTGGCAAGTAACCTCACCACCTTCCTTGTTCAAACAAATCCTCTCAGGAATGTTGGTCTCATTATCAGTGCTCCCCCACCCTGCCCACCTTTGGAGGCTGGCTTCCTGCACCCGTGAAAACCTCGCCTTCTGGAAGGAAGATGGAGCTTCCTGGGGACCGGAGGTACGGTGTCAAAGCTCAGCCGATGTCGTGCGGACTGAAGGGAAGGACAGAAGGAGTGAGAGGAAAGGCACCTTCCAAGTCGCAGCGCCTCTCTGCGTGCCCGTCCCTGCCGCTCACATCCCCAGGGACCCCACTGCCCTGCCTGTCTTCAGCAAAGCAGGTGGTCCCACAGGGTGGTGAGGGGGGCTCAGAGATCAGATCCGCTTCCCCCGAGAACAGTGAAGAGTGGGGGATGTGGATGGGTCCACTGACTTTCTGGGGGTGCCTCCCCAGCCCGCACAGGAGCAGGACCAGGGTGGGCGCTGAGTGGTGACTGGCAGCCCCCACGGAGGGTGTTGCAGGGTCTGAGTTCCCGGAGCACCTGCAGAGCCTGGAGATGGCCCAGGGCTCCCCGCTCTGTGGACACGCACGTTCACTGCCCGCCTGTCCCGGGCTCCACCGCCGCTGCTTTATGAGCCCATAAATCGGGACTCCACCGGAGGCAGGCTGCCTCTCATCCATTACTTACTGACATCCCCTCCGCAGCCATCGAAACCAAATTAATGAATTTCGCCCTCCCTCTGGCTGGCTTTATCAATAACACCTTAGACCAGGCAATCAGCTTTTAGAACCGGGGTCGGATCTGGCGGGTGGTTGGAGGGCTG
Organism: Cervus canadensis; assembly: GCF_019320065.1. Classification (NCBI taxonomy): domain Eukaryota; kingdom Metazoa; phylum Chordata; class Mammalia; order Artiodactyla; family Cervidae; genus Cervus; species Cervus canadensis. The sequence continues at coordinate 49,339,326 of NC_057411.1, read as the reverse complement.
GCTCCATCCCTGTAGCAGCAAGCGCACACCTCCCTCCTGGAAACAGGCTGCTTGCTCCAGTGCCCACCGGCAGAGCTGGAGAACAAAGCACCTTGTCCCGTCCCCCCCGCCCCAGCTAATAGATCACCCCCATTGTCGTTAAAAGCCACATCCATCAGGGTGGGGACAAGGAGGTCCCAGAGTGGCTGCATCCATCCTGGGGCTCAGAAAGGACAATTTACTTGGCCGGGAGCTGTTAAGCGGCACCTCGCTGGTTGTGTAACATATCACTCCACCCACCCTGGACCACTGCCCTAGGGTAGAGGGGAGTGCCTTGTCCCCGCTATGAGATGGGCTTGAGAAAGTCAAAATGACCTTGAGGAGCCTGGTAGAGTCTCCACAAAGGAAGGAGCATCCTGTTGTCTGTGCAAGACACACACCTCTCACAAACGGAGCGCTCCGTCTGTCGACGGCATGTCTGTGTGTCTGTGTGGACAGCATGTCCGTGTGTCCCTGGGCTACGGACACGCGTAGCACTGTGTGTGTGTACACTCGTGCCGGTGTACGACGCAGGAAGTGATGGACAGGGTGAAAGGTAGAGTCTTTTGCCAGCCAGAATCTTACAGCATCGGTTCGTCAAGCTCCAGCCTCACTCTCAGCAGCTGGGGGCTCCCTGTGTGACCGTCACCCTGGGGCGGCTCTGAGGCTGGAGAGTCTGGGTGGAGCCCCTCACCACACCCCGGGGCACCGGTTCCCTGGGGCGGTGGCAGGCAGAACCGGGAAGCGCCTCACCTGCTAATTTAAATAATTAGGGGAAACAATTACTAATTAATTCATTAAATTTAAATAACCAGGGATAAATTCTAGACAATTTATGTAGACATTCTGCCCTCAAGGGGAGGGGGCCCCTTAGGTACAGGCTTCCCTTCTGAATGAGGGGAACTATACCCACTATTTTGTAATAACTGATAAAGGGCTTCCCTGGTGGCTCAGAGGGTAAAGCATCTGCCTGCGATGCAGGAGACCCTGGTTTGATCCTTGGGTCAGGAAGATCTGCTGGAGAAGGAAATGGCAACCCACTCCAGTACTCTTGCCTGGAAAATCCATGGATGGAGAAGCCTGATAGGCTATAGTCCATGGTGTCCCAAAGAGTGGGACACGACTGAGCAACTTCACTTTCATTTTCATAAGGGAAAAGAATCTGGAGGGGATGTGTATGTGTAGCCGAGTCATTGTGCTGACCTAAACTAATACCAGTGTCAGTCACCCACGTGTGTTGCTGTTGCTGTCAGCTGCTCAGTTGTGTCTGACTCTTTGCTACCCTAAGAACTGCAGCCCACCGGGCTCCTCTGTCCCTGGGGATTCTTCAGGCAAGAATAATGGAGTGGGTTCCCATGCCCTCCTCCAGGGCATCTTCCCAACCCAGGGATCAAACCCATATCTCCTGCATTAGCAAGTGGACCCTTTACCACTACGCCACCTGGGAAACCCCAGATAGAATAAGGGTATTAGGTAAAAACCAAGGAAATCTGAATACAGTGTCGAGTTTTGTTAATAACAACACATCAGTGTCAGTTCTTTACTTGTGACAGGTGTATGGTACTAATCAGACATATTAATAACAGAGGAAGCTCTCTACAGTATCTATACAGATTTTCCTGTAAATTTAAAACTGCTACAAAATTCAAAACTCAAAAAAAAAAATGCACTTAAAAATAACTGTGGGTGTTGAAACAGCAGTGTTGGGTCTGAAGCTAAGCTCAGGTGCTTCCTAGTTGGGGTGAGGGGTGGGGGTGACCGAGAAAGCCAACGCCCACCAGCCATCCATGGGCCTGTGGCTCCCAAAGGTCCCACAGGGCAAGCTGGACCAGGTGATGGGGTCCCTGGTGGCTCAGATGGTAAAGAGTCTGCCTGCAATGCGGGAGACTGGGGTTCAATCTCTGGGTCGGGAAGATCCCCTGGAGAAGGGAATGGCAACCCATTCCAGTATCCTTGCCTGGAAAACCCCATGGACAGAGGAGCCTGGCGGGCTACAGTTCATGGGATCACAAAGAGTCGGACACGACTAAGCAACTAACGCACACTATTGGCTGAACGACAGCATGCACATCACTTCCTGACTGAGGGAGCCAAGAACCGAGTGGCTTCAGGCTTTCTGAGTGGGGAATGGATTTGTGTTGAACGACTGAGACTTGTGGGTTGCTGGTCTGCACAGCAGCTGGTGTGAATCACTCCAAGTTCACCCACCTGTGCGACCTCTGCTGGGCATTTCCCTCTGCATTAAACGGTGGTAAAGACAGGAATGTTAGGTGGTGCTCTGTAGGCTCAGTAAATGATAAGGGTCATCATCTTCACCATCACCATCATCATATTTTCACCATCTTCATTACCATCATCACCACCATTATCATCACCATCTTCATATCTTCACCATCTTCACCACCATCATCATATTTCCACCATCTTTATCACCATCATCACCATCATCATATCTCCACCATCTTCACCATCTTCACCACCATCATCACCATCCTATATCTTCACCATCTTCATCACCATCATCTCCAGTCCCTCATCATCACCATCATCACCTTCTGATGAGGATGCAGCCCACAGCCTTTGTCCTCAGCACAGGGCAAACCTCTCACCTTTCCATCAGCCTCTGAGCAGGGTGGGAGTTCCCGTCTTGGGGGCAGGCCAGGAAGCTGTTGAGAAACCATTCTTCTTCAGGGACTAGCTGTTCATTTTTAAAATTGTGTCTCATCGATCCTCCGTCAGAGGAAACAAATGTGGCCTGAGCATGCGGGGTCCCCACAGGACCCAGAGACGTCAGGCAGCCCCCGCTCCACCCTTCCTCTGAACTCACGCAGCAAACAAATAAGCCATCAGAGTGGCATGACTTCAGAGCCTGCTGGGGCACTGCGTCATGATGGAAGGAGGGGCCGGCCACTCCCCAAGGTCAGCTCCTGTGAGTAAGAGTGGGGAGGCTGCTGGGAAGTTGGGGTGTCCTCTCTTAACTATCAGGACCATTTGCTTCTTCTTTCTAGAACACTTCCTGTAATAGTCGCCGTGATCCTGGGTTCCCTTCTACAAAGAGTTTCGTGCAACCTGATGCTCCAGAGACCAGCGCAGGAGGAAGGCCTCAGGGGGAGTGCTCCCTTCTCAGCAGGTGACCTCAGGCATCCCCCTCCCCTCCAGGGCCACAGCGTCCTCATTTGTGAAATGGGAACACCGCCACCCAGGACCAACGACACTGTGAGTGATGTGCCCAAACTCCTGTGTCAGAGTCCTAACCCCCAGCACCCCAGGACGGGGCCTCATATGCAGACAGGGTCTTTACGGAGGGAGCCGAGGGGACAAGAAGTCATTGGATCCGGTGGGCCCGGATCCAACACCACTGGTGTCCTTATACACAGAGGCAATGTAAACACAGGCCCACAGGGAGGAGGCCGTGTGAAGACGGAGGCAGAGATCAGGGTGATGCTTCTAGACACCAAGGAATGGGAGATTGCCAGCAGACCCCCAGAAGCTGGGAGACGTGGGTAGGACCCTCCCCTGGAGCCTCAGGGTGAAAGTGTTCATGAAACTGTTAGTTGTTCAGTCATGTCCGACTCTGCGACCCCAAGGATTGCAGCCCGCCAGGCTCCTCTGTCCATGGGGATTCTCCAGGCAAGAACACTGGAGTGGGTAGCCTATCCCTCCTCCAGTGGATCTTCCTGACCCAGGGATCGAACCTGGGACTCCTGCATTGCAGGCGGATTCTTTACCCTCTGAGCCACCAGGGAAGCCCAAGGAATGGCAGCGATTGCCAGGAGACCCCCCCCCAGAAGCTGGGAGAGGCAGGAAGGACCCTCCCCTGGAGCCTCGAGGGAGCAGAGAGCCCTGCCCACCCCTTGATTTCGGATTTCTGACCTCAAGACCGTGAGAGAAGACATTTCTGCTGCTTACACCCCAATCCGTGGTGGTTTCTTACAGCAGCCCCAGGACATGAACAGAGGAGCCTGGCAACAAACACCCCCTGGTCTGCAGGAGGGCAGGCTTCCGCCTCTGCCTCCCACTCCTCTGCCCCTCCCACCCCTCCTTCCTTTTCCTCCCCGCCATGACTTTTCGTGTGTGCCAGCTGTCCTGCAGGGGCGGGCACCTTGGCCACTGTGACAGACAGGGGGATGTAATAAATGCTCATTCACTGCCTAGCCCTGGCTTCCTCATGTGAATGATGAGGAGATGAGGGGATGTGGGGAGCACAGAGTCACCTACTTGTGGGCACCCCCTTCTCAGGAGGACCTCAGAGAGGGCTCTGTGCCTGGCACCTGGCTCATTCTCATGGAACTATCAGCTCAGAGACGGGGGAACAGGGCAGGGGCTTCTTGGAGGAGGACATGGCCATCCGTGGTCCACCCTCCCCAAAATGTCAGAGCCCCTCACGGACAGCTGCCTCTGATAGGGCTATGAGGGTTGGCAGGGACTGGTCTAGTCACTCAGAGGATGCTTGGCCAAGTGAGGGCTCTACAAATGGTCCTCCTCGTTCCTGAGCGCCCTGTGTTTTCCAGAATGCTCTGATGGATGAGGCTGCGTTCATTCATCAGGTATTCGTCATGTGCCTTCTTTCTGCTAAAGACAATTTCCCTGTTCCAGGGACACAGGAATGAAAAACCCATTGTTCTCACCATTGAAAGGTAACAATCCGCTAACACAAGTGTTTTTTTAAGGAGAGCATTTGCCAAGTGCCAACTCTGTTTGGGAAGACACAGCGCAGTTTCACATAATCGTCTCTGTTCATCCTCGAGTGAAAGTCGCTCAGTCATGTCCAACTCTTTGCGACCCCATGGACTACACAGTCCACGGAATTCTCCAGGCCAGGATCTAAAGTGGGTAGCCTTTCCCTTCTCCAGGGAATCTCCCCAAACCAGGGATCGAACCCAGGTCCCTTGCATTTACACTTGTGAATGAGGCTCAAAAGCTTGGATCTCCCCCTTAATCCTCGAACCATCAAAAAAGAGAAGAGACAGAAAAATCTCCCATTCATGGGTGGCAAACAGCCTCAGTCATGAGGCTTACCCGACTCCCCTGCCCTCAGCTGGACAGAGGACGGCGGAGCTTTGAGGCCGGGTCCACAGCCCCGCAGCCACCCCTGTGCGGGACACCACCGGCCAACAAGTTCTCAGCAAAGCAGAGGGACGAAATCTTCCCATTGCCCACCGAGAAGTACCAGAGCTTTAAGCTAATACCTCGTGTAGTTTCCCTGGCAGGTTTCTTTCTACTAAAGCACAAACACCAACTTGGGGGAAAAAAAAACAAAGAAGAAACCTTATCAAATAAATTAAGCTGACAGTTTACCTTTCATAAAGTAATTTCTAACAAGCACCATTTCACTGGAATTAGGATGTTTACATTTTAGCCAAATTGTTCCCACTTGCGTTGCTTAGCAATAGTCAAAAGCAACAAGGTGTCTCTGTATTGACAACAGTTTAAGAAACGACCAGACAGTTTTGGATTCAAGAACACTGTCAGCCCACCTCAGATAAACAAGCTTGGATCTGTGCTGGTGTGGGGAGAGAAAAGCAGCTCATTCTGCATAGACTAGAAACTGCAGGACCAAGCTTCTAGCCAAGCTGTGTGTTAGAGGCAGTGAGCACCCCGTCAGTGGAAGTATGTAAGCAAAGGCAGATGGCGTCTGCTCAAGGAGCACCCTTCTGGGAGGGGGCAGGGGCTAGTCAGACTCCCGTCCAAACCCTGGGGCGTCACCCCTCCCGGTCAGTGGTGACGCCCACCCAGCGGGAAGGGAAGAGCTCAAACTGCAGAGGAAATAACCCCCAAGGACTTTGCTCCACGTGAGGATGGTGAGATCTTTGGGGCCAGTCCCGGCGCCTTCTGGCCCGTCCGCTGTATGCTGCTGGCCCTGGGCAGGTCACTCGCTCCCCTGAGACTCGGCTTTCTTGTTGGTCAAATGGAAGGATAGAGGCTCCAAGAGGGACAGTCGTCCTTGGTGTTGACTGTGGCATTCCCAGTCCTGGGGGCAGGCATTCAACGACACACGGTAACTGTCTACACAATCCCTGAGCAGTGGGAGTGAGACGGAGCCCTCACGTCGAGCCTGCCCATGTGGGTCTCCCCCTGCAGGCCCACCCCTCACGCCTCCCTCAGCATGGACCGGGGGCGGCCCATCCTCAGTTCCTGCTCCTCTAGACCCGGGGTTGTCAAACTGCCATCTGCTGCATGACTCTTGCCTGCGGCCTGTTTTTGTGCAGATGACGGAACTAAGAAGCCTTTTCACCTTTTTAAAGGGTTTTGTAATGGGCTGAATGTGTATGCGTGTGTGTGTGTGTGTGTGTGTGTGTGTGTGTGTGCATGTGCACTCAGTCGTGTCTGACTCTTTGCAACCCCATGAACTGCAGCCTGCCAGGGGGTTTCCCAGGCAAGAATACTGGAGTAGGTTGCCCATTCCTCTTCCAGGGGATCTTCTTGGCCCAGGGATCAAACCTGTGTCTCTGGTGTCTCTTGCATTGACAGGAGGATTCTTTACCACTGAGCCACCTGGGAAATTCGGTGGGTTGAATAGGTCCCCCAAATGTACAGCCTTTCCACAGCCTCAGAATGGGACTGTATTTGGAAATAAGGTTTCCACAGGCACGATGAGTTAAAATGAGGTCATATTGGAGCAACATGCCGTGTGCGTGCTAAGTCACTTCAGTCGTGTCCAACTCTTTGTGACCCTATAGACCACAGCCTGCCAGGCCCCTCTGTCCATGGAATTCTCCAGGCAAGAATACTGGAGTGGGTTGCCATTGCCTTCTCCAGGGGATCTTCTTGATCCAGGGATCGAACCTGTGTCTCTTGCATCTCCTGCACTGGCAGAAAAGTTCTTTACCACTGGCATCACTTGGGAGGACCACACTGGAGCAGGCTGAGCCCTAAATCTGGTGGTCATGACCTTATAGGAGGGGGCGGGTTGAGACAGACACACAGAGGAGGAGAAGCCATGTGATGACAGCAGAGATTGAGGGTTGCAGCCACAAGCCGAGGTTTGCTGACACCACCAGCAGCTGGAAGAGATAAAGAAGACTTCCTTCCCAAAGAGTCTGGAGAGCGCATGGCCCTACCAACACCTCAATTCCAGGCTTCTGGCCTCCAGAGCTGTGCAAGAATACATTTCTCTTGTCTTTAAGCCACCCAGTTTGTGGTAATTTGTTACAGCAGCCACAGGAAACAAGTACTGGTTATATTTTAAAACAATACATATCAAAACAAAGAGAGTGAGAAAAATATGCAGTGGAGACCATGTGCGCCCCTCAAAGCTATTACTATCCAATCTCTCATAGAAAAAGTTTGCCCACCTCTGTTCTTGAGTAAAACCAAGCTCGCTATCTACACCACAGCCTCAGAACTTGCTGACCTCCCAGCCCCATCCTGGGCCACCGCCTCCTCTCTGCGCCCGTGCCTCTGGCCCCAGGGCCTTTGCACATGTAACTGATCACAGCTGACCCACCACTTCCCCAGCACAGCCCTCTCTTACCAGGTGCTCCCAAAGTGGGCCTAGAGCTTTGCTATGTGGTCAGAGGGATAATTAAGTACAAGTAACAGTGAGTGATAGTTAAAATCGATGGTTAGTTGTAATTAATCAGGCAATTGTTGAGTCAATGCTTGCTCCTACCCTAGGCTGTCAACTCCATGAGGGAGGAGCTAAGCCATCAGTACCTGCCACAGTGCTCTGGGCAGATTAAGTAAGCCCTTTAGATACAGTTGTGGGAGGGAGGGAAGGAGTGGGGTGAGGGGGGAGGAAGGAAGAGGGAAGGGGAGAGGAAGGAGGAGGGACGGGGAGGGGGAGGAGAAGAGGAAGGAGGGAGGTGGTGGGGGAGAGAGGGAGGGAGTTAGTGAAAGTCACTCAGTTGTGTCTGACTCTGCCACCCCGTGTACTATACAGTCCTTGGGATTCTCCAGGCCAGAATCCTGGAGTGGGTAGTCATTGCCTTCTCCAGGGGATCTTCCCAACCCAGGGATCGAATGGGGGTCTCCTGCATCGCAGCTGGATTCTTTACCAGCTGAGCCACCAGGGAAGCCCCAGAGAGGGAGAGACAGAGGAACCTAATTTCAGAAACTCCGAGTCTCAAAGCTAAAGCTCCAATACTTTGGCCAGCTGATGGGAAGAGCTGACTCACTGGAAAAGACCCTGATGCTGGGAAAGACTGAAGGCGGGAGGAGAAGGGGACGACAGAGGATGAGATGGCTGGATGGCATCACCGACTCCATGGACATGAGTTTGAGCAGGCTCCGGGAGATGGTGGTGGACAGGGAGGCCTGGCGCGCTGCCGTCCGTGGGGTCGCAGAGTCGGACACGGCTGAGCGACTGGACAACAAGAGCAACAACAACCGGAAATGTGGGCCTGGTCCTGGCTTCCTGCCTGGCTGGAGACTCACCGGAACCTCAGATTCGAGAGCTACCTGGGGCTCTAGTTCCCAGGTCTTGATGGCTCTGCGGTACTGTATACAAGATGGAGCGAGTTTGAAGTGAGTGACAGGAGGTGCCCACTCTGGTCCAGGCTCCCACGCGGCCCCCGTTAAAAGAGGGAACGTTTACCAGACACCAGCTGTTGTTTTGGGAGACAGGCTTTAAGTCATACTGACTTGGGCAAGGAAGGTGGAGGGTAAGCACCTAAAAAAAATAAATACATACACACACACACACCTACACACACACACACACACATAAACACACACACACACACACACACACACACACACACACACACACACCTCTGAGGCAATCTGGGAGGGCTTCAGGGAGGAAGTGACTTTCAAATTGTTCACCGGGTGGGCTGGGAAAAAGCTAGACAAGAAGCAGAGTCTGAGGTCCTGTCCAAGCACCCGCCCCTGCCAGCCATTAACTGCTGTCTTGGAAAACGGCAGCGAAATCCACCTGGCTTCTCCCAGCCACTAACTAGGAGGCTTCGCGTCCATCTCGTTTGGCAAGCCTCCCTCCCGCTAACTACCAAGGCTGCATTTTTAACCCACTACGAGTCTCTGTCGATAAGGAAAGAAGGGTCTGACTCTGAGAGATGATCAACATGCTTGCAGGGACTCATGACCAAGAGGACTAGCATTAAAAGGAGACTGAGATACTCCCGCCCCTTGGCAGCAGGCCTGCGGAAGAGCCAGAGGGAGGTACCAGCCCGAGGGCCTCGGCTGGCAGCGGGGCTGCAAGTGCCCCGGCCCTCACGGCTTCCTTCCTCTGAACCTGGCCAGGTTGGGGCAGAAACAGCCCCGTGATTTTCAGGGTGCACATTGCCCACCAGGCACTGCCCAGGATGCTGTACGTGGTGAATTCTCTCCTCCACTCCTCCCAGTGGCTCATGGAATGAGTCCTGGGATCCCCTCTTTAAAGGTGGGGACCGAGACACCTGCCACCAGGGAGTGGACACACAGCCTCCGTCTGCCCCATCGCGGGGTCCACCTCCTTTCTTCCCACAACCACCCTCCCTCCAGGCAAATGAATTACCTTTCAGGTGAAGACCAACCCATCACTCTTCCCTCCCCCTCCCCCCACCCTCAGCTGCTATGCGCTTAATGGCTCCTTGGACAGAGGAGTAAATAGAGACAACCAGATCCAGACAGTCTGCCTGGAGGTCCCCACTCCTGGCCCGTCCAGACAGGGATGAGCGAAACAGGACAAACAGATCAATAAAGGTAATTATGAGCCCTTTTGGTGGGCTTAGCCAGCAGCATCTTTCCTGCACATCTCAGCTGCCAGGATGGGAGTGTTTGTCAGACCATCGCACGTCCTCGGAATCCCAGCCAGCCTTCTGCAGAGGCCTTCAGTCCCGTTGGCCTGTCACCAACGTGCATCAAAAGGACAGTCAGCCCTCGCCTGCTTCCTAACCAGAATGGCTGGGAATGAACCCCAGCTCTATGACGTCTGCGGTGTAGCCACAGGTTGCATCTCCTGACCACAGGTCATGTCTCCTGACCACAGGTGATGGTGAATGTAGATGTTTTTAAGGTTACTGGGTACCAGCCGCTGGGGCAAGCCCTTGTGGAGGCAGCTCGTTCCTCTCCTACAACCACCGGGGGGAGGGCACTGCTTTCAGTTCCATTTTACAGATGGGGAGACTGAGGCACAGAGTGGATGGGAACTCCGAGATGGCACTGCAGGTCCCAACCCAGGCCCTTCGTCCTGTTCCACCTCCCGAGGCCCCGAGATGCGGGTGGTGATCGCCTACCTGGGCCTTCCCCGTGCCATCCTTGGGCCTCTGCCTGTTAGAGACTGCCCGGCCGCCAACCCCCGGGTGTTCCCTGGGCTCTAGAGTCCCCTGGGCATGCCCTGCCCTGTGTCAGTCATGATAGCGGCTTGGGGCGTCCACCAGGCTGGTGGCAGCTTCAATCCAGCTTCGCAGAACTGGACCAGGCACTAGACCATCTCACCAGAGTCAGAGATGAACCAGGCCTGGCCAGGTCTGTGCTGAGCTCACAGTGGCGCAAGAGGGGCTCAGGGGACACTGGTGGGTGCAGGGACCACTAGCCTTCATGGAGGAGGGGTCCGCAGGCTGGGCTTTGAGGACCGAGCCAAGTTCGGCAGGAAGGACGGGAGAGTGAGTGCAGAGAGCCCCAGAGACCCATCTACCCGCCCGGCTGCTGGGACAGCAAGACACAGAGGAGAGATGGTTCCGTATGTGCAGAAACCGGGAAAACTGGTGCCAAGGTCAGGGGAGGAGTGACCCTCGGCTGACCAAAGGGTGAGGGCGGGGCGGGTCAGAGGAGGACAAGGCAGGGCCTGAGGTTCAGTCCTGGGGGGCTGCAGGAGGTCAGCCCGGAATCTTGGGGATGGACTGGGGCAGGGGTGATGAGGTATGTGTGGGGCCAGAGGACTCCCCTTTGGAGTCTGCAAGCCAGTCCCAGAGCGGCCTGGCCAGTCAGTGCAGTTGCTTATTCATGTCCAACTCTTTGCGACCCCACGGACTGCAGCATGCCAGGCCTCCCTGTCCATCACCAACTCTCAGAGTTTACTCAAACTCATGTCCATCGAGTCGCTGATGCCATCCAACTATGTCATCCTCTGTTGTCCCCTTCTCCTCCTGCTCCCAATCTTTCCCAGCATCAGGGTCTTTTCCAATGAGTCAGCTCTTCACATCAGGTGGCCAAAGTATTGGAGTTTCAGCTTCAATATCAGTCCTTCCAATGAACACCCAGGACTGATATTTAGGATGGACTGGTTGGATCTCCTTGCAGTCCAAGGGACTCTCAAGAGTCTTCTCCAACACCACAGTTCAAAAGCATCAGTTCTTCGGCGCTCAGCTTTCTTTGTGGTCCAACTCTCACATCCATACATGATTACTGGAGAAACCATGGCTTTGACTAGACAGATCTTTGCTGGCAAATCAACGTCTCTGCTTTTTAATATGCTGTCTAGGTTGGTCATAACTTTCCTTCCAAGGAGCAAGCATCTTTTAATTTCGTGGCTGCAGTCACCATCTGCAGTGATTTTGGAGCCCCCCAAAAATAAAGTTTGTCACTGTTTCCACTGTTTCCCTATCATTTCCCATGAGGTGATGGGACCAGATGCCATGATCTTAGTTTTCTGAACGTTGAGCTTAAAGCCAACGTTTTCACTCTCCTCTTTCACTTTCATCAAGAGGCGCTTTAGTTCTTCTTCACTTTCTGCCATAAATATGCTGCCCGGGGAAGATGCCAAACGTCCCTACAGGCCCTGTGACAGGCAGGCGGGGCTACACTCACGCGAGCTCATGCCCAAGTCGTGCTGCCAAACGCCCAAGGCCACGGCCCCGCTTAGGAACTGGCTGCCCCTGCAGGTCTGCTCTGAGAGCTGGGTTCTTTCCCGTCGCCTGGGAGGGGGGTCCCCTCTCTGCGAGCCGCCAGTTCATTTGGTTTCCCTCAGTCTGAAGTTCTAGCTGCAGGCTTGCGCCCAGGGCCACTTGGCGACCTCTGGAGACGTGTTCGGCCAACACCTGGGGCGACAGTGCCGCTGGGATCTAGTGCGCAGAGCCCAAGAACGCTCCTAAGTGCCTCGGAGTGCTCGGGACGGTGCCCTGCCCGCATCAAAGGATCACCAGCCCGTGGCCACAGTGCCAAGGCTGAGAGCGCCAGTCCAAGGAAATGTCTCCAGAAGGGCTTGTATATCCCTCTGGCTCCCATGGAAGCAACTCTGGTCACCTTGGCCGGCCGGACAGGGAGTGTTCCAGCAGCCCAAGGCAGTCTTGGGGAGGCAGGGGCCGTGGTCAGGTGCCAGGTCCCTCCTCCCTCCACAGCCACCATCTGCTCTGCTGCTGCAGGAAACCAGAGGCTTTTCCGGGGACCCATCTGGCTGGACTGCTTATCTTCTCTGGGTCTGTAAGCAAGTCACCCGCCTCCCTGAGCCTCACTTTCCTTGTCTGGTTGTAGAATGAAATGTGCTAATGATACAAAGTGCTTAGGATGTGGCCAACGGGAGCTACAAAGTAATGCTCAAAATTCTCCAAGCCAGGCCTCAACAGTAAGTGAACCGTGAACTTTCAGATGTTCAAGCTAGCTTTAGAAAGGCAGAGGAACCAGAGATCAAATCGCCAACCTCTGTTGGAACATCAAAGAAGCTAGAGAGTTCCAGAAAACCATCTACTTCTGCTTTATTGACTACACCAAAGCCTCTGACTGTGTGGATCACAACAAACTGTGGAAAATTCTTCAAGAGATGAGAATACCAGACCGCCTGACCTGTCTCCTGAGAAACCTGTATGCAGGTCAAGAAGCAACAGTTAGAACTGAACATGGAACAGCAGACTGGTTCCAAATCAGGAAAGGAATTATGTCAAGGCTGTATATTGTCACCCTGCTTATTTAACTTTATGCATCATGAGAAATGCTGGGTTGGATGAAGCACAAGCTGGAATCACGATTGCCAGGAGAGATATCAATAACTTCAGATAGGCAGATGACACCACCCTTATGGCAGAAAATGAAGAGGAACTAAAGAGCCTCTTGACGAAAGTGAAAGAGGAGAGTGAAAAAGTTGGCTTAAAACTCAACAATCAGAAAACCAAGGTCATGGCATCCGGTCCCATCACTTCATGGCAAATAGATGGGGAAACAGTAGAAACAGTGACAGACTTTATTTTTGGGAGGCTTCAAAATCACTACAGATGGTGTCTGAAGCCATGAAATTATAAGACGCTTACTCCTTGGAAGAAAAGCTGTGACCAACCTAGACAGTATATTAAAAAGCAGAGACATTCATTTGCCAGCAAAGGTCTGTCTAGTCAAAGCTATTGTTTCTCCAGTAATCATGTATGGATGTGAGAGCTGGACCATAAAGAAAGCTGAGCACCAAAGAACTGATGCTTTTTAACTGTGGTGTTGGAGAAGACTCTTGAGAGTCCCTTGGACTGCAAGGAGATCCAACCAGTCCATCCTGAAGGAGATCAGTCCTGGGTGTTCATTGGAAGGACTGATGCTAAAGCTGAAGCTCCAATGTTTTGGCCACCTGATGCAAAGAACTGACTCATTTGAAAAGACCCTGATGCTGCGAGAGATTGAAGGCAGGAGGAGAAGGGGAGGACAGAGGATGAGATGGTTGGATGGCATCAGCGACTCGATGGACATGTTTGTGTAAGCTCTGGGAGCTGGTGATGGACAGGGAAGCCTGGCGTGCTGCAGTCGTGGGGTCGCAGAGTCGGACACGACTGAGCGACTGAACTGAACTGAACCAAACGGGAGCTACGCTTCATCCAACAGTAGCCACTGTGCTTCCAGCTCCAGTCCTTCCCCAAACAAGGCATCACCGGGACTGGGGAGGGGAGGGGCGGCATCACATAGACCAGGGCTCAGCTCCAACCACCACCTCCTCCAGAGGAGCCCCGGGACCCCCTGTGCTTTTTCCAGAGGCATCTGCAAAGCAAGGGGCTTTGAACGGCTCATCCATAGGAGGACGGACCCTTTCTAAACGTGCTTGACATGGGAAAAGCACTCGGTAAGTATTCATTGGGTGAACAAATGATTATCATTATGATAATAGAATCTAGCCCAGAGCAGTTAATCCAATTCTCAGGCTTCATGCTTGGCTATTAATCTCTATCTACTTAATCAGTGTGATGAAGAGGCCTCGCATTGCCAGGATGCTCTACAGTCTGTAAAGAACAGACAGTCTTCAAAGCCTTTTCTTTATATCATTTGTGTCTAACAACAGGCAGAAGCCAGAACAGTGTCACCCACCCCAATCTACAGATGAATTAATTGAGACTCAGATACGAGAAAAGATTTGCGTCCTCCACATCCCCGCCGTCTGTCCCGTTGGGTGATGCATCTGAGGTCTGTGTAAGAGGAAGGAAGATGGAATGACCTCGAACACTCTCTGGGACAATGACTAATGGAGTGATTGATTGATTGATTCGCTGATTGAACTAAATGAGTGACTGTAAGGATATCAATGGTAAGTTTAATATACGGACAGTTTCAAGTCCCTGCAAACACTTAGAAGCCCCAGTTTATTCATGCACCTTTGATAAACGAATGCAGTCTGTTCTTATATACTCCTTGTCAATCCCCACCCCCAAGGTGAGCCCGACTCAAGCTCAGCATTTCGCCCTCTGAGCCGTCACACAGGCACTTCTTGCCGGGATGCTGAGTAGCCTTTCTCCTTTTCAGTCTCTGAGTGACCCTTCAAAATCCTCATGAGTCATCCCTTCTCTGGGAAGCCTCTCACCCAACTCCTGACCCCTACAGACGAGGCAGATTAAACTGCCCCTCCTCTGCGTGCCCATGGGAGGACTTCATTGTGACATCTGCCCCCCTTGCATGTCATATTGCACACTTATCTCTCCATTGAGTGCAGAGTGCCTCAGCGGTATACCTGGGACAGGTGAAGTGGGAGAAATGGGGGCTGGATGGATGGATGGAAACAGAAGGAAGAGATGGAGGGAGGGAGGGAAGATATATGAGTGGATGGAAGGCTAGATGGATAGATGGGTGGGTGAAGAGATGGATGGGTGGATGAGTAGGTGGGTGGTAAGTGGATGGATGGATGGATGGATGGATGGATGGGTGGATGGATGGAAAATCCAAGGAATGTATGGGTGAGTGGATAGGTGGATAGATGTGTGGGCAAATGGATGGATGGGTATTGCGTGGATAGGTGGATAGGATGGATGGTGGTTGGACGGGTGGATGGATGGATGTTGGGCGGATGAGTGGATGGATGAGTGGATGAATAAATGGATGGATGGATGGAAAAGTCAATGGATGGGTGGATGTGTGGATAAATGGATGGGTGCATGGATGAAAGAACAGCAAACTCTGGAGCCTAATTGTGTGACTGTATGTTCTTGAACTCTTCTTCTTGTGAAGACTGGACTTGTGTAGATTTGCAATCAGCCTAGGACTAAGTCTTGGTCTCCCCTCTCTTTGCACAGTGTCTAGCTCAATCCATCAGCTATGAACTAGGCATCTTCCTCTTTCGGCTCTCTATATCCCCTCTGGGAGAATTCTCCCGTGCCCAAGTTCTACCTGACACTTTCTACACAAGGGTCTCCAGCCCAACCCTTCCTCTAAGGTTCTCACTCACGCATCCAAATACCCTTGGACTTCTCAAGGTTCTCCAAAATCAACACGCCCCAGAGAAAATCCATTATTTTCACCACAAACCCACTCCTACCCCAGCACTTTCCCCTTCTGAGGGGTGACCCCATTGTTGAAGGCTGAAGACCACAGTCCAGACCTCCATCACCCTTCACCTGGACAGAGGCAGTGGCCTCCACCTGGGTCTCCTCCTACCCCACCAGAGCAGACTTTTCAGATAGAACCTCAATGTTGGCATCCTCTGTTTAGCACCCTTTACTGGCTTCCATCTTTATTGGGAGTCAATGACAGCTAGGATGTTAGTGGAGTGTGTAACACACAGACTGTTCCCAAAAGCCGTAGCCAATTTAGATGCATTCTTCTCTAGTGGGCAATTGCTATGCTAATTACATGTGTGTGTGCATGCTCAGTTGCTCAGCCATGTCCCACTCTTTATGACCCTATGGACTGTAGCCAGCCAGGCTCTTCTGTCCATGGAATTCTCCAGGCAAGAATACTGAGTGGGTTGCCACTTCCTCCTCCAGGGGATCTTCCTGACTCTTGTCTCCTGCATTTCCCTCACTGACAGGCGAATTCTTTACCACTGCAACACCTGGGAAGCCCATGCTAATTACAAGCCATTTTGAACGCTTTCCCCAGATAACTCTGCCTCTGCTAGCTTCCACCATGCTGACCTTTCTCCAGCTCTCTCAGCCTCAGGACCTTTGCACCTGCTATTTCCTTCCCATTTTTCACCTGCTTAACTCCTGCTTTGCATCTTGGCTCAAGTGCCACTGTTGCAGGGAGAACTCCCCAGGACCCTCTACCAGAGAGACTTCTCTTTATTTTTTTAAATGTACTTAATTGGCTGCAGCGGGTGGTGGTTGCAGCATGCTGGATCTTTTTGATGTGGTGCACGGGCTCAACAGATGTAGCGCAAGGGCTCCAGAGCGCAGGGGCTCAGCAGCTCCGCCACATGTGGGATCTCAGCTCCCTGACCAGGGATCAAGCCCAAGTCCCCTGCATTGCAAGGTGGATTGTCTACCACTGGGCCACCAGGGAAGTCCCTACCAGAGCAACTTTGAAAGCGACGTGCTCTAACACTATGCATTTCCTCCACTAACAGTTTGACCCAGTGCCTCTATCCCTCAGGGGAAGGAAAGCGTGGATGGAGTCTCTTTTGTTCCCTTTCTGATCTCCAGTGTTAACTACCTGATGGATGAGTGAGAACTCTGTGTGTGTGTGTGTGTGTGTGTGTGTGTGTGTGTGAGTCACCCAGTCATGTCCGACTCTTTGTGATCCCGTGGACTGTAGCCCACCAGACTCCTCTGTCCATGGGATTCTCCAGGCAAGAATACTGGAGTGGGTAGCCTTTCCCTTCTCCAGGGGGTCTTCTCAACCCAAGGATCGAACCCGGGTCTCCTGCATTGCAGGTGGATTCTTTACCATCTAAGCCACCAGGGAAGCCTGAGAACTGGGTGCTTTCCCCAAATGTTGGCTTTGGCTGGCTTTGGGCACCGCTGAATGGACCCCCCTCCTCAGATCCTCCCCGCCACCTGCCTCCCCAAGGTGGTGGAGGCCCCACTGTCTTCTTCTGGGTCCTGCCAGCCCACGCAGGTGTGTGGGGAGTCCTCCTGGGTGTCTGCTAGCAAGCGCCATCAGAACGCTGCCTGGTGTAAGCCATTCCCAGACAATTTCAAAGTGGATTATACCTAACTGCTCCTGGGGAAAGTGGCAATTAAAAAGAGACAGGTTAATAGCGACCCACTCACACAGCCGGAGGTTCTGGAATGATCTGGCTCAGGCAATTACCATCACTTTAATGCCCAGGATGGGTTTATCCTGAAGGGGTCCTGGGCAGGCCATCTGCGCGTTTTGGATCTCAACTCCGGCTTCCAGGAGAGGCCTAAACAGGACACGCACCTGGACGACACTTCATGCTCCTCGTGTGATGAGCATGGTGACCGGCCAGGCTGAGCACAAGACTCCCGCAGAGTCACGGCTGTGATGGCGTCTCTGCATTTTCCCCGAGCCCCAGCACCTCAGCCTGCAGGCACTTAGCTTGCATCGCTCACACCTATCTCTACACACCTCTCCCCACACACCTGTCCCCACACACCAATGCATTTACATCACGATGCCTTTCTCGAGTGCCCCAGTCCTTCCCTCTCGAGTGCCCTAGCCCTCCCCTCTCTCCTTGTGTGGCCAGCTCAGCCTGCCTGGTATTTCTCCTGGGGACCTGGCCTTCCTCAGGACTCCCACGCTCTCTGCAAGCCTCAACATTGGCACATAACTCTGTGTCTCTGCCAGGTATCTGAATGCCCTGCTGTCTCCACAAGTATGTGCAAGCGTTCAAGTTTTCCATCTCCTTCAAGATTTGACGTTTGTCTTGGAGAAAATCCTTCCTCATAACAGGGTCAGGAAAACATTTTCCTGCTTTATCTTCTAAGAGTTTCCCGGGTTTGCCTTCTCTGTACGAGTGCCTAATCCACTGGGAATGAATGATCTGTAGCGGGCGTGGGGCTCAGTCTTGTTTCTGGTCAAGGGCATCACCAACTTCCCTGCCACCATTTGAAATATGCCACCCCTTCTCCCGCCAACCACGGGCCTGAGGTTTCTGTACATTATCTGCGTCTGTCTCCAGGCACTGGTTCGATCACATCGGTCAACTTGGCTTTCCAAAACATGCCAATCGTTGTGATAATTCTGGGTATTTCCAGTGAAGCGAGGCACCCGCTTTGCCCTTCAGGGTTGCTGAGCCTTCTCTGGCTGTTTTTGGTCCTCTGCTCCTTGACTTGTTGTTTAGTTGCTCAGTCGTGTCTGACTCTGCAACTGCAGCACATGTTCATTTCCACATCGGCTGGTTAAGTTCAAACAAAAGAAAACAACCTCAAACCTATTGGTGTTTAATGCAGAAGTGCCTTGTCTCCAGATGTATTTGAAAAGAATTGACTTCTTTGCTAAACCGATTTCCCCCCATCATCACAGTATAGTCTTCCTTCATTGGCATCTTCTTAAATGTGTTTCAATAACATTCAATAATTTTGTCCATAAAAAACAAGTCCTGAGGACAAGGCAGACATCTTTTTCATCTTCCTATTTCACATATTCTAAATAGTGTACCTCTAACCATTTCAAGGGGGTTTGTTAAGTTAGTTTGGGGACTTAAAACCTTAATGGCAGAATGTCTAGCAACAGAAAGTAGGCTGAAGCCGAGGTAGAAAGGGTTTGATGGGGGTTCCTTCTCCTAGTCCCCCTAATAATATCATAATGTCACTCACTGGTGTCATCTACTCATCCACAGTAACAAACATCTTTCACACTTTACAGCTTGCAAACCATCTTCAAGCTCACAGTATTCAGCCCTCCAACATCAGAGCGTATCAGGTGAGGAGAATTCTAAAGCAGGTGTGGTTCCCCCCTGACATCTTCTGTCCAGGGTCCGTCCCTCGCAGGAGGCTGAGTGCTCCCCTTGGAGGCTCAGGGGCGAGGAGTCAGCGTCCACTCCATGGTCACCAGGGACGTGTGTTCACATTTGCCGTCTTGCTCTACACAGCCCCTCGCTGTGTCACGCACTGAAGTCCTCTGCACGTTGTGGTTCTGCTTGCATTTCTCTTCTCCAGCGATGTGAGCAATTAACTTCCTGACCCCTTTCAACAAAAGAGTCTTTAAAGTTTCTAAAAAGTATTCTTCAACTTACGTTTTCCCAACTACCAAAATAAGCAATGAGGCATGGTTTTGGCTTCCGTCAATGTCTGGACTGGAGTCCAGAAGCTTCTTTTCCACTTTCATCTTCCTCCCCTGACTTTCCCAACATAAGGCATGTGTGCTGAGTCTCTTAAGTCGTATCCGGCTCTTTGCGACCCCACGGACTGAAGCCCGCCAGGCTCCTCTGTCCATGGGATTCTCCAGGCAAGAATACTGGAGTGGGTTGCCATGTCCTCCTCCAGGGGATCTTCCTGACCCAGGGATCGAACCCGTGTCTCATGTCTCCTGCATTGGCGGGCGGGTTCTTTACCTCTAGCACCACCTGGCAGGCCCAACACACATCATAGTCCTTATTGATATTAACCAGATTTTGGATGACAGCTTTTTCTTTCCAAAAAAAATATATTTTTGACATGTGCACTTGGTTTCTCTCCAGTGTCACAGCATCTATTGAGGCTGAACCTGTTGTTTACCTGGCCTCAGTCCTGCTCCTGTGTTTCTATGCCAGACCTTCTCTGCCTTCAAAGCCCTGAGTTTAACCCAACCCTCTGATGCCAGAATAACTTTTCTGGCGTTTTCCTTTCAAGACAGATGCCTGGCCGTCTAAGTCAGATGCCTCTGTATTCCCTAAACGGACAAATGACAGCTGAGGTGAAGACAAAATCCTGAGACCACAGCTTTTCTGTCCTTATCTGCAGACCCTGAAATCCATTCTATTATTTTAAAATGTAATATTAGAAAGCATGTCTGTAATGGCCTGCTTCTTATTCTTTCATAAAGAGCTTTTCTTTCTTGAGAAAAATGACATTTTACCCTCATAATTAAAGAAAACAAGGCAGAAGGTGAGGTAGGCTTAACAAGCGCTTTTTAAAAAATTTCCTTCAAGAACTCGCCCTCTCCACCCAGCCCAACCTCATCTCTGATCACTGCTTCCGGTCCTGTCACTCTGAATTCTTATTAGAAAACACCCGTGGTTCTCAGGCTGGCCCTCTCTCCCCTCCCCTGCCTGGCATCTTCCTTCTTTTCTTTCTTAAAGCCTCTTCCTTCTTATGACCCTTTTGTCTCGAGGCTCTTCATTGGTGAGAACCCCGTGATTCGGTTTCCCTGCTCTTTCGGGCCTCTGAAATGCCCTTCGCCGGTCATTGAAATTTTGGGATCTCACAAGTGTTCCTCAACCCCCTCACTCCCATCCCACTACTTCCGCCTTCCTGGGAGCTGCATCTCATCACGGTCCTTTGTCCTAAGCGTCCCCCTTCCATCCACAGTGACCGCCCTATGGGGACAGCGCACCCCAGGACGTCATCGCCCCACAACGGTCCCCACACCCCTTCCTGCCTTATAGGCTGTGTGAGCTCAGGGGTTCAGGGTGTCGGTGCGGCCGTGGGCGGGAGCCGCATGCCTTGGCCGAGACGCCCACCCAGCAGGGCTTTTGATGGGGGGTTTCCCAACCTCTGGCTGGTGGGCAGGGCTGCTCTGGTTCATGAACTTTCTGCTGAGTGGGAGCTCACAGGTCCTAGCTTAGTCTCCATCTCTGGCAGTTCATCTACGCTCCATCTTCCTGGTCAGTTTAGCGAGAACTTGAGAAAGCTGGGGCGGGAACAGACGCTGCTTTGTCCGAGAAATCAGTGCCGTGGTCTAGAGATGCCCCTGCCCTGGTTTTATTTTTATTAAATAAAATAACATATTTTAATAAAACCCCAACCAGGTTTCATTCTTTTGGCCACACAGTGCGGCATGTGGGGATCTTAGTTCCCCGACCAGGAACCGAACCTGTGCGCTCTGTGCTGTAAGCGTGGGATCTTAACCACCAGGGAAGTCCCAACCATCCAGGTTTTAGCACAAGATTACCCTCCTCGCCTTGGTGAAAAGTACCAGTGCCTGGGGAGAGCAAGGCTTCCAGGAGCAAGCCTTCCTGGAATCTTCACCTTCCACGCAGAGGCCAGAAAAAGGACGGGTCAACTCAGAGGCCAGAAACCCCAGTGATATCACACACGCTGCTGAAGACCCTTAGAAACGACTATGCTGGACTCACGTGGGCCCTCGCTCTAGGGAAGAAAAGATATGTATTTCTTTGCCCGACAACCACATTTTGTTAAAAGTATCGCAGGACTTTGGAGGACATATAACGGCTGATTTATGTGGGACAAATAACTATTTAATTGCTGTCTAATTACATGACAATTAGAATTCCTATCGCGGCCATGTCCTTAGGTATCTATTTATGGGCTGTGTGAGGCTGTTACAGCGCCCGCAGCCATTAAGAACACCAGGAACCGCGCAGCGGGCAGGGCTGCCGGCTACAGAGCATAATTACCCATGTAATGATTCTCCTATACCCGAGTAATTACAGGCTGGTATTATTTGTGTATTACCATTTATTCACACACCTAATCACAGTCTCCTTTCACAAACTGGGACCCGGCCCAGGAAGCGCTGATCAATTTTTTTAAATAACATAAAAGTCATCTGATGAGAAGCTAGGCTATCGGGCGCCTTGTGTTCCCAAGGGGAGGCAGCCAACGTCTGCAGGGAGGGAGCTGGGAATCCAAATCTGACACCAAGTTCATCGTGGCAAACCCCACCCAGTCCGACCATGACCCAAGAGACAGAAGGACGCTGCCCTGGGCACGGTGCCCACTTGGGTGGGCTCTTTGCTGCTCTGTGGGGCCGTGGCCTCTGCCTGGTGCCTCTCTGCAGGTCGTGGCCCTTGTCACCCTCTGGTCCAGCACATACGACCCACCCCGTGTTAGGACTGCCCATTTCCATGTCTGTTGGCTCTCCTGGGCTTTGAAACTCACCATGGCCGGGGCCTAGAGGGGCTTTATTGTTTTTTGGTAGCGCGTGGGGTTGAATTCTGAGCCAGAGTAGGGGGGTCACTGTGTACCCATCAAACAGGATGGAGGGACAGGCCCCACAGAACTCTGACCCAAGAATCCCATTTATAAAAGCAATCATTTCTCGGGGTGGGAAGGGGTGGTGATGTTCTGAGACATGCAGACAAGTGATATCAAAGGTATTTTCCCTTGAGAATTTCAGTCCCATTTTTTACAGCTCTATCCAGCATCTCTTAAATAGCCAGCTCAAAGCAACCGAGGGGGTGACCCAAAAACCTCAGGAACAGGGTAGCCGGAAAGAGGGGCCAAGTCCTGGGCAGTCACTACAACTGTTAGTGCAATTAACAGAGCTCAACCTTGAATCAGGCATCCCAGGCTGCCTCCCGTATGGTGAGGAGGAGTTGCTGTCTCCCATCACCACCAGCCCCAAGCCCCAGCCCTGCTCATCAGCAGATTCATGTTGGTGCTACATTCAACTCACCCCAGGCTTTGAGAACCACCCTAGAACGAACTCTCTCTGTCCATCCCATCTCGCCTTTCATAGCCAGCTTCCCTGTGCCCCCAGAGCTGGAGCTGATGTGTACGTTCTAGTCAGTCCCCAGGGGCCTGTGACGTGGTTGTCCTGGGCAGGCCTGGGGGCAAAGATGGGTAAGACATGGTGTGGGCCCTGGAGGAGCCTTTGCCCATCTGGGGAAGATGGCTGAGACGCACCCCGATGACGAGCTCTGTGCAGGCAGTGGGCTGTGGGCATGAGTAGGAAGGAACAGGCATTAATTGAGCACCTACTATACACCTGGCTGGGTGCTGGGCCCTTCCTAAGCTTTATCATAGTCTTCCCTTCCTGTGCAGAGAACAGGCCCCATTGAGGACACAGGGTCTCAGGAGGCCAGTGGCTGCCAAAATTCACCCCACAGCGGCGAGAGCAGGGGAAGGGACCAGTGACAGGTAGATTATCAATGCCTTCAGTTCTGGCCTGCCTTCAGGGCCTGCTGGCATGGGGAACCCCTCCCCCAGCTCCTCACCCAAAGCCCCCCAGCTCCACTGGGGTCCACATCTGGAACACTGCAGGCAGGGCACTTCCACGGGAAGGCAAGCTGGCTGAAAAGTCTAGCTGTGAGGTCTTTCTTTCAAGCTAAAAATATACACTTACTGCTGTGTTTAAAGAGACAGGAAGAGAGAGTTGGAGGCTTGAAAGAAAAAATCCTCAAAAAAGGAATGACTTTTTAAACAGTATAGTTAGAAGTGATTCAACAGGAGCAACGTCAGTAAATGCTGGTGGACATGGGCACAAAGCTGTCCGAGCTTCTACCTGCTCTTATGAAATCTCACTTACCTGGCTGGAGACTCATCTTTCCCTCACTGCATTCCATTCTGGTTGGGCTGACCCCTACCTCTCAGAGAACACATGACCGGACCTGGCCAGTCAGAGCACAAGCTCCCTCTGGCCACACCCACTGCTTCAGGAACAGGTCTCATGACCCCAGCCCAGCCAATGAGAGTCTTCCCTGGGTTCTGTGTTGAAACTACTTGGAGAAGGACCCCTGCCCCTTCTGAGATCGTGGTGCTACAGATCATATGTGTCTGGGGTGTCCAGAGGTCATCTGTTCTGCCAAACAGCCAAATTGTGCCTAGGACTGAAGTTTGGCTCCAAGAGAGCAAAGTTAAGAAGTGGGGAGACAGACGCTGAGTCCTAATGTCACTATTAAAGGTCCTGGATCAAGCTGTGCCTGAAGGAAGATCTACCCTTGGTCTTCACAGTTCCATAAGCCAATGTGTTGCTCTTCCTGTTTGAGTGACTTCATATTACTTGCAATCAAATTAGTCCTGACTAATACAGCACAGGGGGAGGGGGAGGGGGAGGACAGGCATTTATTTGGTGGCTGATTTATCAGAGGAAGCCAAGTAGAACAGAAGACACTAGAAATGGAAGGCCCCTCAGATGTCACATACAGACAGCTGCCATGTGACACGGGAGCTGCCACCCCGTCACTCCGACACCCAAGCCTGACACCACGGGCTGGTCAGGCCTCCTTCCCGCTGCACGTATGTAGCCCCAAGTCCTTCCCATAGAGACTTCCAGGCAGTGATGTAGGTAGGGGGTGATGTCCAACTCGCGCCTAGCTCAGAGGGAGGTGAAGCGGCTTGTCCCAGCCTCCCTGCTAATCTAATCCCTGAAAGTACAAGAGACACTTCTTCCTTGGATTTATATCTTCCCTTGTGTCTAACGATTTCTCAGCCACACCTCTTGGATAAGCCACATGACTTGTGAGATTCCTGGAAACCAGAGTATTTGCATATAAGGGGAGGAAGGGCACGGCTGTAAATTATAGCACAACTGCCAAAGCTGGGTGACAGGCTGATACTGAAAACAGGTCTACAAAGCACTTGCCCTGGGCTTCCTTCCGCTGGCCCTCCACTCACCCTGCGCCCCCACAGAGCCAGGAGGCAGGGTGGCATGGTAAGAACCTCTGCCCGGGTGGGGCCCAGCTGTGCCACGCCTGCGTACCACCCTGACCCCGAGGAATCACTCCATCTCTCTGAGCTGCAGGCTGCTCTCCCGTCCGTGGACGCCTGTGGCTCAGCCCCTGTGTGGCTTCAGCGGGTAACAGTGTCACCAGCACTGCTCCTGGGATCGCCAACGGCTTGGTGCCCCACCCCACGCCCAGCACCCCAGAAATCACCTTGCTGAATCTTCACAGAAACCCCCCTGATGTCAGCGCCCACTTCACCAGCCAGGCTCAGAGGGGCTCAGGGCATTTTCCCACGTTCCAGTTCTGCCTGGACCACTTGTGTCTCCACTGCCAGGATGTCAGGGGGCCTCGCCTTCCTCTCCCCAGGGCTGCTGTAATTGCCCGCTGCCTGCACCAGCACCATCACGCCCATCATCACCCCCAGCTCCCCACAGACACACGCCTGCCCACTGTCCTTCATCTAGGACCCCACATTGCCAAGCTCCTTTCACTCCGAGGAGAAGCCCTTGAACCCTCACCGCAGTGGCAATGAGACCAACAGGGTAAGGTGCCCTGGGGCCCCAGGGAAGCCCATGGTGCTGGCTCTCCACAAGCACAGACACGGTGGTGTTCCCGGTCCCCACCAACTCGGGGGCCTTGGGACCCCAGCACCCTGGGGCCCTAGTGCCTGAGTTCCCTGCGGTTGCTGTGGCCAACTACCTCTCATAACTTATAACATCACAGGTGTGTTGTCTTCAGTTCTGGAGGTCTGAGTCCAGGTGTGGGCGGGGCTGGTTCCTTTCTGGAGACTCCAGGGGAGAATCCACTCTCAGCCTTTCCCAGCTCCTAGAGGAGCCTGTGGTCCTTGGCTTGCGGCCCCTCCCATCTTCAAAGCCAGCAGCATAACACCTTCCAGTCTCCCGGTTCCCTTCTCTCCTGACTCCCCCCAGCCCTCCCATTCTGTGACCACCTGCTTCCCTTGTTACATCTCCTCCTCTAATCCTCCTGCCTCCTCTTATAAGGATTACTGTGACAACAGGGATTATCCAGGATAATCGCTCAACCTCAAGATTCTTAGCTTAATCACCTCTGCACAGTCCTCTTGGCCACGAGAGGTAAGGTATTCACAGGTCTGGAGGATTAGGGCGTGGACATCTTTGGGGGTCATTTTTTGGCCCTAGCAAGGGAATGGAGTGGTGCTGCCTGCCCTAAGCACTTTAGGAGAGGCGGGACTCAGGAGCATGCACGCTGAGCGAGAGGAACATGGGGAAGCGCCTGAGCTGGAAGGGAGCGCCCCTTCTGATGGCCAGTTGGTCAGCAGGCAGGAGCCTCTGGGCATGAGATGAGGCTGGAGGCAGACAGCCTGGGTTTCACATGGAGAAATATAGAAGGCCAGGTGCCCCGGCAGAGCTGAGCTCTGGAAGCTGAGGGACGCAGGTCGGAGGGGACTGGAGTCATGAGGCGGCCACTGGGGTGAACCCAGCAAGAGGAAGGGTGGCTCGGGTAGGGGTGGCAGAGGAGATGAGAGAGGCCCCGGGCACCCATGGGCGTCCACGATGGGCGGGGTGTGGAGGGTAAGGAAGATGGCAGTGCTAACGACCACCCCCGGGGTTCTGCTTGTGTGCCCGAGGGGACAAAGGGCTGGAGACGGCCAGCTGACACATCACAGCAGGAGTCGATTGTGTAGCCTTGGGGTAGAGCCAGGGCGGTGGTTTGGGGAGGTGGGGACCCAGTACTGGTGCTAAATAAATGAATAAATAAAAGAGAGCAGAAGCTGGAGGCACTCTTATTTATCAAGGGCCTCCTCGTTGAGATCAGGTTTTCCCCCACACAGAAATCACGTTCAATTTTAAGCCGTTTTTACCAGGCTATGACCTGTCAAGCTTCCTAAGAGCTCACACTGCACAAGGACAAATGCTTTGCCTGCCTCTATTTTCTGAGCATTTGTCTTTGAAGGGGAGAGAGACGAAATTCAGGCTGCAGCCAACAGCTGATCAGAAGCAGTTTTCTTAAGTGCCGATTCTTAATGGGGAAGCTGAGCAGGAGCACCAAGGGGAACAAGGAACAGGTTCATGCTTTTCAGGAGGCTCACGACAGGGCCCTCAGCCTGGGGGCAGCATCTCCTCTGCCACCGGCTAAACAGGACTCAGCCACTGACCTTCAGTGCCACGCGGCGTGCTCTCTCTGCGTGCGTGGGTCCCCTCGGCAGCCCTGGGGCACTAGAGAATAAACCATCACATCCTCTCCCACCCAAAGGACAGCACTGTCCATCATGTCTCGCGTCTGGAGCCAGCCAGGGATTCTGTCTCCGCAATGGAGGCCACATCCAATGTGGAGACATGGCACCACAATGGGCTGGTGGGGGGGGGGGGTGTCTACACCACCCACGAAGAGAAAGGAGCTTTTCCATTCCAGGGCTCCCTCTGGGCAGGCTGGCAGTGCAGCTGAGCAATGCCCTCCTTTCTAGCACCTGAGATAGGAGAAAAACAGCAGGGCCAAGAGGGAGGCAGTCACTGGATTGAGCGTCCACTCCCCGTCGGCCGACCTGGAGACCAAGACTCTCAAGGTGTCTGAGCTCCATGGGATGGTGATCAACTGCCTCCCAAGGGCTCTGAGACGTGGCAGCGCTGCTTCTGGGCCAGCCAAGGATGCGCACCCTGGTTTGCCCTGAAGGCAGAGCCACCCAAAGGCTTTAATTTATCAAGGGAGGCCGGCAGGTCCAGCAAACATTAGGGCCTCTCAGGGCCTGCAGTAATGAAAGAGTAGACTCATGCAACGTGGGCCCCCGAGAGACGTGCTCACCACCCCGTCGCCTCGCCCGTGGGCCCCTGTTTTCTCATCTCTAACGCGGTGGCCACAATCACTGCCTTGGGGATGCTGCTGTGCCCTTGGGCAACTCCCCGTGGTCCCAGCCCAGCCTCTCTCCCCCTCACTCCACAGCCTGGGAGGACTGACACGTGAGCATGGGGAGCAGTGAGCGGAGCGCCGCAGGTGTGCGTCACGAGGTCCCTGGAACCTGCGAGTGCGGATGGAGTCCCTGACACACAGGTGGGCAGTCGCCAAGATGTGCCCGGATGGCCTTTTTGATGCACTCTAGTTGAGTTTTGGTTGTGGCTTTTGGGGTCTTAGACTCTGCATCACCTGCAGAAGAGAGAATAAATCCAGGATCCCTTTCCTTCTCTGTTTATTAGCTCCAGAGGCCAGAGCCCAGGAGGCATGTTTTCTGAGAAGGCTTTTTTCCCTTTCTCTCCTCTCTTCCAGCAATAATCTACTGGCTTCAGGAGGGCATCATTTCCACGCATTAGCTGGAAATTTGAGGGCTTCACTCCATGTCTGAGATGGAAGCTCTGTGCACCGTCAGGCCCAATTGAGCTATTTTTCTCCTGGACGGGACAGGATGCCTGGCGCTCCAGGGAAATGGAGACCATCGCTGATTGGAAGCGAAGGCCTGTTTACCTCTAGTGTACTTCCCCCTGCCCTGCAGGCCCTAAAAGCTGGCTTGTTTTCCCTCCAGGCAGGGGCTCCCACTCCTGGTAACTGACCTCTGGGATCTGGCACCAAGCCAGGGCAGGGGGTGATGCCTGGGGCCTCAGGAGGTTTCCAGGAGCCTTGACTGTTCTCAGAGAGCCAAGGTGGGTGGGGATGAAGACACCAACCCACCTGCCTCATCTTGTATGCTGAGGCTGACCAGAGAACTCCGGAACAGGAAAGAGGCCTGGGAGGCCTGCCCAAGCTAAGGGGGGCCCCCTGAGAGATCCCCCCACACAATCAGAACTGCAGTGGGCACACGTGACTATTCTGTACCATGAGCCCTGAGCACTGTCTCCCACTCCAGCCTAGCCAACCTGAGAGCATCCTGGGCATCACCTCTGGATGCCATAGGCCAGTGGACTCAGCTTTCCCATCCTGGGCTAGTAATACTCCCCCGAAGGTCTGCTGCTTCTCCAGGGCCCTCCCGTGTCCCTGTTAACCCACTGCTCATACCAGAAGGCTGGGGCATCATCTAAACACAAGACATCTCCTGACTGTGTCCTTGTCTTCCCCGTGAACCTGCCCACCTCGGTTCAGCCTCTTTATCACTCAGCTGGACCCCACCAGTGTTGGAGCCAGACGGATGCCCATTAGATGGCTGGATGAGTGAATGGATGGGTGGGTGGGGAATGGATGGATGGGTGGATGGATGGGTGGATGGGTGGATGGGTGGGTAGATGGTTGGGTGGATGGATGGATGGGTGGGTGGGTGGGTGGGTGGATGGATGGGTGGGTGGGTGGGTGGGTGGATGTATGGATGGGTGGGTGGTTGAATGGATAGATGGGTGGCTGGATGAATGGATGGATGGGTGGGTAGGTGGGCAGGTAGATGGGTGAAGAGTGGCTTTCCCTCAGTCCATTCTAGTCTCCCCACCACAGCAAAAGAGCTTTCTTAAAAAAAAAAAAAAAAAAAAAAACAGGCAAACCAGCACATCTGATCTCATCCTGAGGACTCCTCCAGCCTTGCCCTTGAGAACAGCCCATCCAGGTCCTCCCAGGAAGGCCTGGTCCCCCAACGGGTGGCCCACATGCATCCTGCCTGGAGAGCACTCTCTGGGCATGCCTCATGTTGCAAGCATGCAGGAGCGCAGGGCACCATGAACACTCCCTGGGAGGCAAGCATCTCCAGCAGACCTGCCCACCTCCTGCCCCAGAGAACTGATGCCGCCGGCGCCCAGCCCCTTCACTGGTGGAGCACACTCACTCCAAGGGAGCACCTGATGGCTGCTGAGGGGCTCCTCATGGAGGGGGCAGCCCTGGTCGGGCACAGATCCAGAGAGGCAGCCTGAGTGTAAGCACTGCATGCAAGGGCGCCACACCGGGGTGCCCACGTCCCTGTACTGTAGCAGGACACAGACATGGGTGCGGCCAGCTCCGCAGCTGCCCAGGACGGGCGCGGACACCCCTGAGCTTGCCTCCTGAAGCTCAATGTGCATCTCAAGCCCTCCTTTCCTGACAACAAGGAGATGGTGGGTCCCCCCAGGTTGATGAGAGGACACAGCAGGGGTCCAGGCTCAGGCCTGACAGCACCGTCAGAAAGACGGGGAGTGACGGGGTTGATCGTCCCAGAGTCCCCGCGGCGCGGGCACTGTGCCCACAGGCCACGTACTGGCCTGGCTCACTGGAGGGGCACCAGTTCCTGGCGCTGTCCAACACGGACGCAGCATCCTTACCACAGGGGCCAGCACGGTGCTACCCTATGCATTATTTCCTGTGATCCCCAAATTACACCGCAGAGAGCCAGGATGGGGAGATGCTGGCATGTGAACCCCCTCAAGCCGAGAACCCCCCAACTCTGTGCCTTGGCCCTTTCTGGTCAGACGCTTCTGCAGAGCAGGGAGATGCTGGTCAACACTCCGGGAGAAGATTTCAAAGCTACAGTCACACAACCCATCTCAATGAGAGGAGGAACAAAATGAAGGCCTTGACGCTAAACACGATCTTTAAAACACTGGCGCATACCTGGGCTTCCAAGCTCCGGGGAAAAAACCTCTGATTGACCATCCGGCATGGGGGTGGGGGGTGCAGCAAGCATGCCTCGGGGCTGCTGCTCTTAATGTGGGCAGGTCAGACAGAGATCGCCCCACCTTGGAGTCCTCTGAGTGACAGCAGGAGGGTCTGTGAACGGCCAAGGCCATGGGACGGGGCTGACCTCGGCTCCCTCCTGAGGACAGACCCCCACCATGCACTGCGGAGGCCAAAATGAAGAAACAAGACCAGGGAGCTGAGCCAGGAGATCAGCGGGAGAAGGGGGCGGGGCTCATGCCAGAAAAGGGCGGAGCCTCCACAGCAGGGAGGGGCGGGGGCCTCTGCCCTGGAGGGGGCGGGGCCTCCAGGTAAGTGGGCGGGGCGTGCATTCCAGGATGGGGCGGGGTCTCTACGTCGAGAAGGGTCTCTATACTAGAGAGAGGGCTCAGAGTTGGAGACCAGGATTGGGACAAAAGGCCCAGGAACCCCAAGTATTTGAGGAGAGATAGAGACAGAGGCTGGAGAAGGACCTGGCAACCCACTCCAGTGTTCCTGCTTGGGAAACCCCATGGACAGAGGAGCCTGGCCGGCTACAGTCGTTGGGGTCGCAAAGAGTTGGACTCGACCGAAGCCACAAAACAACTGTTAACAAGAGACAGAGGCAGAGATGGAGAGACAGAGCGTGCCTATTACCTGTCCTACACGTGTGGCCTTAGAGAAGACCCTGAACCTGTTGGTTCCTTCACCTGTGAGATGATGTACAAGCCCTTGCTTTAAAGGGGGTTGCAGGGATCAGAGGTAGCGTACATTAAACTCCCCATAGGAGGCCTGGTACATCAAGAGCCTTCAGAAGTCGGTCCATTCTTCAGGACGACCGGTCTCTTACCAACCATGGTTTGTGCTCTGTGACACCGAGCTTCTCTAAGGAGAGATTTTTGGCCTGATTCATTTCCACCCTGAGTGCTTGGCTCGTGGCAGTTTCTCAGGATGTCTCGGGTGAGTGAGCAGAATGAACAAGTAGATGAATCGATGGAGATCTTGTCCTGACCCCGTGCTTCCCAAATGAGGAGTCACGGCCCCAGGAGGGTGCCTGCTGGTGGCTGGGCCAGGGGTCCTGAGGTTTAAAACCAGAGCCTTCTCCTGGGTCATCAGGTTAACAGAGATTTTTTTGTTGAAACTGTGTGTCTCTGTGTGTGATTTAAGCATTCAAACCAGCGCTGACACATCATGAAATAAAGTGAAAATTCACATGAATTTTTAATATAAACCATGACACTTGAAAGCAATTCCGTGCCCTGACCGGCTCCCCCTGGGCTGTGACTACACACCCTCTCGCCCTGCCAAGGGGTTCTCCGGGCCAAGTCAGAAATGCGCTGCTAGTCCAAAGCTAAATCAGGAATTCAGACAGCACAGAAGGTGTACGGGGATGCTGAGGGATCCTAGGGGCCCCCGGGGTCTCAGGTCATGCCATGACAATGGTAGAATGTCGTGCCCATGGGCATCCAGGTGGGAGCTCTGGTTACACTACTGGCAAGACAAAAATAAAAGGATATTCATTTTGTAAGACAGGTTGCAAAGTGGTCTCTTAAGGAGCTATACAGTGCTGCTTAGTCTGTAATTGTTGCTAAATGGACTCCTAATAGCATTCACATCTTCCTGCAAAACCTATCCATTGCCGGTAACTGGAGAGGTAGACCCTCCACTCACGCTCATGCAGGCGCCCCTGTGAATAAAGGACCCGATCTTTTTCCAGATCAGACTCACGATGGGGTAAACCTCTTGCACTGGAAGGGCTCACTTTGGGCCCTGTTCTTATTCCTCCCACACAAATGCAGCAGCAGGAGAGGTGCGGTTTCCCAGGGCTCCACCAGAGTCTCAAAGGTTGAAGAAGGTTTGCACTGTCTGTCCAGCTCACCTCCCTATTCCAGTGCCCAGCTAGGTGTTTAATCTGCATCTGGTATCTGCCCCGTGCAGTAGGTACTTAAACTACATCTGGTATCTGTACCACATAGTAGGCGCTTCATCTGAATCTGATATCTATAAGATTGGACCAAGGGTTCTCACTCTCCAGCACCAAGCATGTCGCCTGGCGCATAGTAGGACCTCAACCCACATCGGCCGAATGGATGGGGCTTGATGTTGAGATGGAGTGTGGGGACCTGCTGGACCCTGCCCTCCCGTGGAGGAGAAGCCAGCACACCCAGTGGACAGAGCAGTCTGGGCTCTGCCCACGGGGATCTCACTCCCCACCTGCTGCTCCTCCACTGGGAGGAGCCCAGGAGAGTCCAGAATGCTGGAGCTGGGAGGGGCTTTGGAGAACCTCCTCATCTTACAGAGGGGGAAACTGAGGCCTGGAGAAGAAATGGGATCTTCCAGAGTCACACAGCTCAGCCATGGTCAGATGGGGTCTGGTCTGGCCACAGCACGTTACTGAATCCCCCACCTCCGTCAAAGCGGGCTGGGCTGGGCTGGGCTTGCACTGATGTGGGGACCCTTATCTGCTCCCTGGAACTTTGCCGCAGGGTGCCTGGTGAGCTCGAGGGTGTGACAGAACGTGCTCTGGCATCCAGCAGAACTGGATTCGAACCTTGCTCAATGCCAAGTACAGACACAATATGTTTACTGCATTGGTGAGAGCTGAGCTACCCCACCAGCCGGGTGACCTGGACAACTCGTCCAGCTTCCCGAGAGACTGTTTTCTCATCTAGCAATGCAGGTGACGATGCAAACCCCCAAGTCATGCCCCACGTCCACACAAATAAATGACGATTGACATCTGGTTCTGGACCAGGGCCCGGCGTACTCTGCATGATCGCCAGGGGTGGCTGAGGAACGGGGAAGCTACAGACAAGCGAATGCATGAATGCAATGATGAGAGGACATTTCTGCTTCTCCTGACGGGGCCCCACCCCAGCCCCAGTCCAGCCCATTGCTCCCATGTTTCCTGAGAATCGGCTGAGCACTAAGGGCAGTGTGCAGAGTGCCTGGGCTGCTCCCCGACCCCTAGGACCACCCTTCAGAAGCTCGCAGACCAGCACGTGGCCCCCACTCTCTCCTCCACCCTCACCAACCCCTGTGGCTTCTGGCTCTTCATTTGACATGGTCTCACATCAGCCTTTTCTGTAACAGCGACTGCGGTTTTCTGCTTCCTGTATTTCTTGAGAATCAGCTGAGCACCAAGGGCCGTGCATTTAAAACACACGGTGACATCACCGGTGGCAGACATGGGGGAGGGGGCGCCTTTGGGAACTGTCAATGTATACTCTGAGTGGCAGTAAAATAAGCAAGGTGCTTTCTGAATCCACTTGTCACGTCTTCCCTTGATCATCGCCCCAGTAAGAGATGAGATACCTGGGACCTCCCTGATGTCCCCTGGCTGGGGGGTCATGTCAGAGCTGGAATGAGGACAGGGGCCCCCAGTCTAGGTGCTGCTCCCCGGACCCCCCTCAAATTCAGGGGGCCCCACAGCACACCACGGGCCCTCCACGCCTGCTCTCCTAGGTGCAGGGGGAATCCGGGGATCAGAAAAAACTACAAGGCAATGGCATCCATTCAGCAGGACCAGCTGCTGCTTGTGACGCTCACTCACTCATTCATTCATTCCTTCAACATCAGCTGAGTGCTTGTGCGGGGCACAGGTCTACCCCCAGTGGTATTTCCAGGCAAAATTCTCAAATACCCTCTCAAGGGCATCACCGATCAGTGTTCTCTTTTTTCCTAAAGACACAAACGTCTCCCTGCCTGCACCCCTGTCCCGATGTTGTCTGCAGAGGCGACTCTGCTGCGTGCCCCAGTTGGAGCCCCCTGGACCACCCTCCCTCTGCCCGAGCCCCCAGGGGACCAGCATGGACGCCTCATTCCTGGTGCCCTTGGCCTGCTCGGAAGCCCTATCTGAAGCCCCCTTGCTGAGTTCCTGCCCATCATCTCATTAACCCCCGCCCCACCCCCTTTATCCTGGCAGTTGCTGCATGCAGGGCCTGGGTCTGTCTGTCCTCCCTGCTGTAGGCCTGGCTCTACATGAAGCCTTCCCTGACCTCCCGGCCTCGGAGACTCCCTGCTCCGTGCCTGCACTGTTGCCTCTGCCTGTCTCGTTTCCGAAGGTGGACACAGCCTTTGGGGCCAGCCCTGGAGCCACGGTCACACCCCAGCTGGTGATGCACAGAGGGGTCTCCCCTCACAGGGGCCAAGAGCAGCAGCTTGGGGGTGGCTTCAGGGCCAGGCTGGCTAGACAGACAGAACTTGGAGGATGCAGAGGAGATGAGTGGCTTGACCTCCCGTGTCCACTGCTGCCTAGAGTCTTAGGGGTGGACAGGGCTCTCCGGCCTGGGTCAGCACCAGCCCCCAGGAGCCTTGCTTGGCCTCGACTCTGAATCACAGTGACCCCAGGGAGAAAGACGGCAGTGGGCGGGAGGCAGAGCTTCTGTCCTTGCCCATCCCAGCGCTCAGCTCTCGTGGCCGATGAAGGGCCTCCATGCGCCACACACTGCTCTGCCCAGGCCTAGGCTGGGGTGCTGCCTGGGTGTGTCTCTCGCTGACCACCCCGCCCCCCAAGAGAGCCCCGCGGCTCAGAGGGTGGGGGCGGAGCTCAGGAGAGGTGAGCTGCTCACAGCAGAATGAGGGTTTGATTACCTGGAGGTTGGTAAGCTGTCCTCTTACCGACCTGGGCTGGAGTCAGACACGGGATGAGGGCCGCTCAGGGGGCAGGTGCGGCCGAGCTGGGGGTGCTGTGAGTGTGGCGGCGGTAGTGGGTGGGGGTCGTTCCCTCCCACTCACTGTCATCTCTCCACAAGAGAAGCTCCCAGCTCTGGACCCGGGTGAGGCTGGGGTCAAACCCAGCTCCCCCCCCACCAGCTCTGTGATGATTGGGTGGTAGCCTCACCTTCCTGGGCCTCAGTTTTCTGCCCCGGAAAATGGGATACTAACCCCTCCTTTCCAGGAACAGAGTGCGACCGTGCATGTGAAGACCCCGGGCAGGGTCTAGGGAGATGCAGGCATGGGCGAAACCAACCCCCTGCCTTTCTCTTCTGTCCCAAGTCCCCTCTAGGCATCAGTGTCCCCATGGAAGTTCCCCCTCCCCCCAGCAGCCCTCCCCATCTCCACATTCCGATTCTGTCCATCAAGAAACCTTTACAGCAGTGAAAGTTAAAGAGAGGGGAGGGGGGGACGGCCTGCAGAAAGCTGACATCACATTAAAAGGTGCCACCAAGATGCCCTGGACACCCCCCAGCAAACGGCAGTCCACACCAGTCCTCGTGTTCCATAAAACTCTACAAAGGGGCCTGATCCCTGCAGAACCTGCCAAGTGCACGCCTCCCCCGACTCCTCTGGGCCCAGTAACCCACCGTCAGCTTAACCGTCACATCCGCCAGCGCCCTCCACGTGGGGCCCCTGCGTGCAAGCAAGTGGCAGGCTCTGTGTTCCCATTCCCAGGGCAGGGTTACACGCCATTTCCCAGGAGGTGCCTGACCTGTCCAGGTCCCTCTCCGTGACACTGATCTGTTTCTCTGAATGGAGTCAAGCGTGCAGGACAGCTGGGGGCACACCGAGGGTACTTCCTCTGACTCATTCTGGGGTCCCAAGGGGGTCAGGAGGCAACCCTGGGCTTGCAAAAGCCCCAGTTCTCCTAGAACTTGGCATGAGTGGCAGTACCTGGAAATGGCCACGTTCCCTGACCCACAACCAGGTGGAAAGCAGAGTCAGGAGACTCTCTCAGGCCAGGAAAACAGAAAGTAAACTTCAAACGAAAAACCAAATCAACCAAAAAAAAAAAAAGTGGCAGGCGATCAGACTGTTTTTTGCTGCTTTGCCAGGACTCCAGACCAGGAAGACTCTTTCTCCCCTCCAGAGCGGCCACTACCGCCCCCCAACCCCCAACTCTGCCTGGATGGAGGCTGGCCCAGGGCAGGGGCAGACACAGACACCAGGGTAACCTTCCCTGCCCCCAGGCCCAGCCGCTGTTTTAAACCCCTTCATCCAAAGGAACTCAGGTGGAAGAGCCAAGGGTGACGCAGAGAGCTGGGAGGTAGACGCCTCACCTGCCCTGAGGGTCCCAGAGGAGCAACGTGACCCAGCCCCCCTGCCCCCCGTGCACAGAGAGACGCCGGGCGCAGCACCTACCTTTCTCTTGTTGGTCGGGCAGATGTAGAAGTTGTCAATGACGGTGGTGACGCCAGGCTGGAGGGTGAGCTTGGTGTAGGACGTCCCGAAGTCCGACGACCTGGGGGGACAGGATGACAGCTGTCAGCCACGGGTCCCCACCACGCCTCTGGGCCCTGTTGGTGTCCAGCACAGGCTGTGTGCCAGGGGTCTCTGGGGAGGCCCAGGACTCCCCCAGCTCTGTTTTCCAGCGAGCCACCTGCCCTGGGCATCCCACAGTGTCTCACCCTGTCCACGGTCTGTGTGAGTTCTACCGTAGCTTCATCACCCTCGTTAGGAAGGGTCTCACAGGTCCTGGCCATGTCTTTTTGATTCCTCAGAAAACCCTGACAGATTATGTCCCTATGTCCATCTTGCAGAGGGCCAGAGGACCAGAGGGGATCTGTTCCTGCCTGAAATCACTCAGCAAACAGGTGGCCAACTAGGACGTGCATATTAGCTGGCATCCTGTTTGTTCTACAGAAGGTCCCCACCACCCTGAGACCTGTCTGCTTGTCCATTTCCCTCTCTGGACCGTGACTTCCTCCAGGGAGCTGCACCCTCCTCCCTGACCACATGCGCCCCCAGGGCCCCTGGAAATCAGACCCCTGTCCCCGAGCCAGCTGGTGGGCGTCAGCACCCGCTCTACTCCATGGGGCCCAGGGGCCCATGTTCCTGTCTGTAAGGCAAGGCCTGCAGGAAGGAGCCTCCAAGTTCTAACCTCTGCCCAGAGCAGCCGCAGCAGCAGAAGAGATACAGGCATCAAGGGCAATTTCACAGCAGCCAGAGCATCGGGACACGGAATTAATCCCTTGTTGAAGCTCAGCACCCTCAGCTGAGCTCAGCTCAGGGACCCTGGGCCCAGCTCTCCTTGGGACCAGCCGGTTAAAACGTGCAGTGACCGCAGAGCCGGAGGCACAGTCTGACCCGGGTGGCACTTTTCACCCCCTCCCTAAACTGACACGTGAAGTCCCGGAGGCCTCAGTTTCTCCCAGAGCATCTGGTTTTCTGACCAGTCAGGAAGCTCACCCCGAGGTAGGGACACGGACAGGAGTGGGCATCCAGGGCTGCTGAGGCCCACTGGGTTGGCGGCCCTTGGACCTGTCCATCTGATCACCACTGAGACGTGTTGGACGGAGCTGAGCTCCAGGGCTGAGGGCGGCCGATCCCAGCTATTGGCGGGGGCTCGGCTGGTATCCAGTCCCCAGACCCGGCACTGTGTGGGGCCTGGGCTGCAGGTGGCCCCCTCTGGACCCATCGAAGGGCTGGGTCAAGCTGTGAGTCTCAGACTTCCCCCCTGTAGCCAGGGTCCAGAGTGAGGCCTGGAACTGCCCAGGGAAAATGCCCCACCCCTCTGGCAGTGTTGTAGCTCCATCCCATCATAGTACATCCTCACCTTTCTACAGGGATGTTCTTCCTCCCTGCCTCTTTCCTAAGCCTGCCCTTTCCCAGAGGCTCTAGGAAGATGGGTCGTGTTTATAGCCCTGGGGCTCAGTGGCCGCTTGTCCCCAGAGGTCAGGTCCTTCAAAGGCCTGAGGTCACAAGGTGCTTCCCCAGGCCAGGACAGAAAGCAGCCCCTGTGCCCCTGATTCCCAGGAACTCCAGCAGGGGCTGCCCCCACCCCACCCCACCCAGTCTCCCTCCCCCAACAGGATCCTCTGACTCTCTACCCACTCCCCTCCTCAGGTGTCATTAGGGAAGTGCTTACTCTCAACACCTTGGAGAATTGATTTTCCTTGGGAAGGAGGAGGCCAAGGCCCAGAGGAATGATTCAAAGACCCAGGAAATTCCAGAACCCCCAGGGAGAGAAAGAGTGTGTGCCTGGCAACCTCCAGCCTCTTGGTCCCCTCCCTCTCCCTCCGGCCCAACAAGCCACCTCTCAGACCTGTGATGGGCTCTGCCTCCGGGACACCTGGCCGTCTACCCTTCCCTCCATCCAGACACCCACCTGCCCCAGCCCAGCTGTTCCCTTCCCCCACCCGTGGCCACAGCAGCCTGTTCACACCTGCTCACTCAAGGGCACCTGCTGGTGTGAGCCCTCAGCAGGGAGCGAGTGGGACCCAGGCCCTGCAGCCTGGGAATCTATATTCTATCAGGTCCTGGGGAGGTGGCTGATAAAAAAGCAAAAACACAGCTCTGTCAAAGGAGACAAGGACTGGGGAGAAGCATAAACAGGGTGGGGGACAGAGGGGGCAGTAGAGAGCTGTCTCAGAGCATGGCAGGGAAGGCCCCTCAGACACCCAGCTGAGATGGGAAGGAAGGAAGAGAGGGTGCTACGTGCCAGCTACAGACACCAAGGACTGCCAGCCACCCCCAGGAGCTCAGAGAGAGGCAAGGAACAGATTTCCCCTACATCCTCCAGGAGACCCAACCCTACCAACACCCAGAACCCAGGCTTCCAGGCTCCAGACTGCGGACAACAGTTTCCATTGTCTAAAGGCAGTATGGTACTTCATGTGACAACCCCAGAAAACCCTCCATGTAGAGGGAGGTGCAGGCACAAAGGCCCAAGGAGAGGGCTCCCTCTCCCCTGTCCTCTCTAGACAAGGAAGGTGAAAGTGAAAATGAAAGTCGCTCAGTAGTGTCCAACTCTGCAACCGCATAGACTGCAGCACGCCAGGCCTCCCTGTCCATCACCAACTCCCGGAGTTTACTCAAACTCATGTCCATTGAGTCAGTGATGCCATCCAACCATCTCATCCTCTGAAACCCCCTTCTCCTCCCACCTTCAATTTTTCCCAGCATTAGAGTCTTTTCAAATGAGTTAGTTCTTTGCATCAAGTGGCCAAAGTATTGGAGTTTCAACTTTAGCTTCAGTCCTTCCAATGAATATTCAGGGCTGATTTCCTTTAGGATGGACTGGTTGGTTCTCCTTGCAGTTCAAGGGACTCTCAGGAGTCTTCTCCAAAACCACAGTTCAAAAGCATCAATTCTTCGGCACTCAGCTTTCTTTATAGTTCATCTCTCACATCCATACATGACCACTGGAAAAACCATATCTTTGACTAGACGGACTTTGTTGGCAAAGTAATATCTCTGCTTTTTAATATGCTGTCTAGGTTGGTCATAGCTTTTCTTCCAAGGAGTAAGCGTCTTTTAATTTCATGGCTGCAGTCACCATCTGCAGTGATGTGCAGTGCTCAGTATGCAAACCAGAGATGCAAACCAGATTTGCCAGGGAACACCCCAGACACCCGATGATGCACAGGGTGGGTGTCCATCTCTTCCCTGGAGTGCGATATCTCTCTGTTAGAAGCTCACCAAGCTTGAGGCACAGATGACTCAATTAAACGCCTTCCGTTTCTGATTCTTCTCTAAACTCCCCACAGCCCCAGGGTACCAGCCCTGAACCTAAATCCGCCTCCTCCTGCAGCGCCACCAGGTACCAGAACAGGAAGGCTGTGTGACCTCCAGTGAGCACGTATCCATCTCTGGGCAAGTTTCCCATAGAAACCAATCAGATTTGCCTGATGTCTGAAAACCAGCCAACAAGTGCCCCCTGGACTTGCCTGTTGAAGGGAGACTCCCCGATTCATCTCTGGATGGTCAAAATTCCTGTGAGAGCTGAGCATGTCCAGAAGGAAGAACAGGAGTGAGGGGAGGCGGGAAAAAGGAGGGTGGGGAGGAGGGGAGAAGGAGAGAGGAGGAGGGGAACAGTGCTCACCCAGGGTCTCCTCTGGGCCAGACCTCCTCCCAACCTACACCCTGACCTTCCCCAGTGCTAAGACCATCTCCAAGTTCTGACTGTAACTCAAAAGTGATGATTCCATCTAGATTTATTCAAATTAAAAATTTTGAATAAAAATAGACTCTACATCCAGCAAATAGATATATGAAAGGCAAGTGCAGTTGGAAAATTGCTATTTGTAAATTGGCTGCTTAATTGCTAAGTGTTTGTACATATGCACTTAAAAAAATGATTTAATTGAGCCGTTTTCATACTCTATAATTATTTCATTGGCATAGACGTGTGTTCAGCTCCTGCCCCTCCCCCAAGGGTGAGCCCCCCGGCTCCTAGGATATCCTTGGCTACCTTGGAAAACCGCGCAGGTGGGGAGGGGGTGCCCCCTGCGTGGCTGGTGCCACCTGCAAGCTTGTGGTCTTGAGCAAGGCCTGGACCTTGGCGAGACTCGGTTTATCTGTAAAAGGGGCCAACAGCACAGACCTCAGACACCCACGATGAGGCTGGACATGGTGGACTCACAGTCCCAGGGCCACCTGAGGGCTGCTGACCCCGCTCCGCATCTGTGTGGACCTCGCTCTGGCCGGACGCACGGCTGCGTGGACTTGCCGCCTGTGCCCTGATGATCAGGCCTCTGAGGGCCAGCACTGCCCCTGCCCGGCCATTGCGCCAAGCCCCTGGACAGACCCCAGGGCCATGCCAGGGGCCTGGGGCCCGGCTGGGAAGGGACAGGTGCAGAGTTCTTTCATGGCACAGCCAGGACTCAACTCTGGTCTCCAGGCACCTCCCCACCTCCCTCCCAGCAGGGGAGGCATTGTGTGTTAGGACGGTTTCCCAGCTGACCACCCTGCTGATGTGAGATGAGAAGGGACGGATGGCAAGGGGCCACCACCCAGGGGTCCTCAGGAACCGACAACCCCAGGGGACCTGGAAAGCTGAGGCTTTGATCCGCCACCCAGAGCAGACAAATGCACCCTCGTGGAATCATCCAGGGAAAGATCTGCCCAAGCCGCTGATAGACAGTCAAGTCATTCTAGAAAATTCCATGATGTGGCTTGAGATTTTGAGTGTGAAATTTGGAGTCAGGTGCCAGCTGGGTGGGTGAGCTGCTGGAAGGGGTCTCAGTGTGCCCTTGATGGGGCACGACAGCCGTGGTGAGGGAGACGCCAGTCAGGTCGCCCCGAGGTTCTGAGACCGTGGTCTCCCTCCAGTGGGAAAGGCATCTTGGGGGGAGATTAATAGACGTGGGGGCTGACACTCTCTGGTTACCATACCCAGGGCGGAGCTCAACCTCCCTCAGACAGGATGCCCACACTGGGCCAGGAGCACGCCTTCCCATTTTACAGGTGGGAAAACTGAGGCTCAAGGCATACCTCTTGCCTTGCGCAGGATCTCACGGCAGCTACAGGAAGCTCGGTTTAAGCCCAGGCTGTTGGCTGAAGTTGCCTCCTCTGCTCCACCCCAGGCTATGTCCAGACATGCAGTCCTGTCCCTGGGGGCTTCACAGGGCCGGGCACTGACCCCGTGTGGCTGGACTTTCCGATGCTATTTCTCCCTCTCGCAGAGCCTGGCGGGCGATGCTCTCTGCTGTGTCAGCGTTGACACGCTGACCGCAGCCCACCCCCACTCTGGAGTCCTCATAGTATTTCCTGTGGGTTTTCTCCCCGGTTTAAAGCTTCTCCTTAACTCAAGACCAGTCTTTTTATAAAAATCCATTTTATTGAAGTATAGTTGATTTGCAATATTGTGTTAATTTACACAACGTGTAAGCAACGTGACTAAGTGTCTTCTGTGGTGGCTCAGATGGTAACAAATCTGCCTGCAATACAGGAGACCTGGGTTCGATCCCTGGGTCGGGAAGATCCCTTGGAGAAGGGAAAGGCAACCCACTCCAGTATTCTTGCCTGGAGAATCTCATGGACAGAGGAGCCTGGCAGGCTACAGTCCATGGGGTCACAAAGGGTCGGACACGACTGAGCGACTAACATTTTCACTTTCGTATACTTTTTCATATTCTTTTCCACTACAACTTACCCCAGGATGTTGGATATAGTTCCCTATGCCTTACAGTAGGACCCTGTTGTTTACCCATCCTGTATATAATGGCTTGTATCTGCTAACCCCCAAATCCCACTCTGCCAACAACTTAGGGGTGGAAAGCGGTGCAGGGCCTGGGGCCAGGCCACCCTGCAAGGCTGCCCGCAGGACAGTCTGCTCGAGCCGGCTCCTGACCGGCTGCATCCGTTTACTCCATTGTGAGGATCACTTCCCTTTCAATGAACCTGTCTTATCCTTCAGAATCCCTGAGACACATGATTCCTTGGGCTCAAGAGGTCCTTCCAGAGCACCTTTCTTGAGCGCCTGTTCTGTGCCCGCTTCTTGCTGAGCTTGGAGGGGAAGGGAGGGGGGTTCTGTGGCTGGTGGTGCCAATGCGACCATACTGCCTGTTCAGATGCTGGAAACTCCACACCCACCAGCCAGCAGGCGCTGCCCGAGCCCCGTTCCTGGACCCTGCCCCTCCCGAGACCTCCTCACAGACCAGCGGCAAAGGGCTCACACCCAGCTTAGCAGGCGGCCACCAGGAACCTGTTCTGGGCTGCTCCGGTGTCCGCTCTGAATGAGCAAGGCTCCTGCCTCGTCTAGTAAGGAGCAGGGCAGGGTACCTGGCCCTGGGAGTCCAAGATCCAGGACCTTGGACATGTGGCCAAAGAGGAGCCTGGAGCCCGGAAAGGTGCCGGGAGCTCTCAAAGCCTGGGGGGGTCGGTACAGTGCCAGG
This sequence comes from Cervus canadensis, assembly GCF_019320065.1. Taxonomy (NCBI): domain Eukaryota; kingdom Metazoa; phylum Chordata; class Mammalia; order Artiodactyla; family Cervidae; genus Cervus; species Cervus canadensis. Next base: position 49,296,729 of record NC_057411.1, on the reverse strand, counting down.
GGCTCCTGGAGAACCTGAGCAGAGGTGCCGGGGGTCCCAGAGAACCGGGGGGGAGGTGTCGGGGGGCTCCTGGGGAACCCAGGGGAGGTGTGGGTGGGGAGGGAAGCTAGCAAAGGCTCTATGTGTGCCTGCGGGTCTGAGTAGGGCCGGCGGGGGAACCGGCAGGACCGGAGAAGGGAAGGGGAGAAAGAGGGCACGGCACAGAGCAGGCGTGTTTTTCTAGAAGCTTCCCTGACAGTCAGCCCCACCCAGGTTCAGTGGGGAGTTGTCTGCTCTGCGCAGTGGCGGTGAAGCCGCGAAAGCCCGGGTCTTAGGCAGAGGCTGTGGAGGGGTGAGGCCCGGAGCCCGGAGGAGAGACCGTATTACACGGGGACCTCAGCCTGGACCAACCACGGGGCTGATGCTGTTTCAGGTCCAGGATAAAGATGCTGGGTTTACGACCTCATCTGATCTTCATTCCCACCAGTGACCCTCACTGCACAAACGAAGAAACTGAGGTGCAAGCAGGTGGAGAGCCCTGCCCGGCTCACACACAGGACAAAGTGATAGACTTGGGTTTTCAGCTGGGCGTCAGCTCCCTCCAGTCTCCAGCTCTGTGGATGGTTCTGTTGGTTCTGTCTCTGGGGGTGGGAAGATGACCCAAGGCGGGGGCGGGAGGGGGACATCTTTGCAATGACTCTGTTCCCAGCTCTGGGGTCTTTCAAACTGGGTTACAACCACTGGGGCTAAATGAGGGCCGTGTGGCTGGACGTGTCCCTGGGCACCGTCCTGAGCGGGGCAGGGCTCACTGGGCTCGGCCGAAGCTGCCCGCGTGCTCACCATGACACACAGCTCTCGACCTCGGTGACCCTGCCCTTACAGCCACCCTGCACCCCTCAGCCAGGCGTACCTGCCAAGGCCACGGTGAGTCTGGTGACCCTGATGGAGGGAGGGCTGTGGAGAGGCGTGGGGAGTAGCCAGCCTCAAATGTCGCTCTAGATTTGTTGGGAAGGACACACAAGCTGGTCTGACAGCAGGCCAGGCCGGTCACTCCCTGGGGACAGGCCCTGCCGTGTCCGGCTCCTCTCCCCCGCTGCCCAGGGTGAACTGCACTGACGCACACCATCTCCCCGGGAGCCCATCGATTTGGGAGGACGCCAGGCCCCTCCGAAGCCCAGAAGTGTCATTTCAAATAGGAAGCACCCAAATAGAACAAGACAAATAATAACACAAATGACTTGCTGCAGACCACACCACGCAGTTCCCGAGAGCTTCCCAACCACGCCACTGCCTCATTATGGGGGGGTGGGGGGTGCGGCCGGGAATTCCCAGCGGTGGCGGGGGCAGAGGAGCTGGAAGAAAGCTTGAGGTGGGGGGTGGGAGCCACAGCATCAGGGGCTGAGGCTTGACATCAAAGCCTGTTGGGGGCTGGGCCAGGTTAGGCGACCCTGGTGACCTGGAATCCACTCTTAGGAAAATTCCTGAAGTGTAACGATCCACACCCGATAAAATGTCCTTCCTGATATGCTGACACACTCTCCACTCTTCTTGGAATCATTAAAAAAAAAAAAAAGAACAAGAACAGAAAAGCAGCTGCAACAATAACAGGAAGAGAATCTTCCAGTTCAACCAGCAATCAGGTCCCTTAATCCCAATGCACCTGTTCAGTCCCTGTCCACAAGAGAACGTGTTTCCATGTGGCCATTACCTGAGCCCAAATTCTGATCTGACTTTATAATTGCAAGGTCAACATTTCCTGCTGGCTGTGTAATATTCCATCCAGTGCAGGTGGCAGGACTGATGGGTCCTTGGTTAGGATGAACTTTTTAAAAGCCTTTCTAAAAACACTGAATGCCTACTATGTGCTGTGCGTTTTGGAAATTGACTATTATTTCTAATACAAACCCCTCTGCCCCTTCCCTAGGATTAAGTCCCAGGGGCTTTAAGCTCCGGCATGGCTTTTAGAAAGTATATTCTTGGATCCAATAAACTCTTAGAACTCAATAATTTAAAAGCAAGAGTCTTCATTTATTCTTAGGGGGTCCTGGCATAAGACGGTAACATTTTTACATGCCAATTCCCAGGTTATAGAATCTGACAGTCTAAATTGATTTTTTGAGTAACTGTTGACTCTGCCCAGTTTCTATTAAAGGCAGCCCAGATGATACACTGAACATTTTTAAAGAGGAAAAGAATGTAAAGAGACGTTAGCAGATGAGAGATGGGCGATCTGGAAGGAAATTCTATTTTAAGTGTTCAGAGAAATATTTCAATACAAAGCACAAAAACTGAGTGGGAAATAAGATGTTTTCAACACAACTCCCCATTCAATAAACATCAAAGAAAAGCTTTGGGTCATGAATTTGGGGACATTCGATTGACTTTTTTTTAAGGCAAAAAGTTCATGGAATACAAAACAAAGGTTGATTCAATGACAAAACTGAATAGTTAATCCAGTAACCTACAGATCTCCATTTCCAGACTGTGTCCTTAAAGACACACTCTCCCCTACCTGCCCCTGGGTTTCTGCAGGCCCCTGACCTCACATTCCTCAGCAGGAGGCCCCACGACCTGCTTTGCGTTGACATCTCAAGATCTGGGCAGGCCTCCATCCTTCCTGGACCTTGGACAAGTCAACCAATATCTCTGAGACTTAACCTGCTTGAGCTATCAGGCAATAATAAGAATAATGGTCACCAACCATCATCCATAAATAATCATCAATAATTATTCCCTCATAGGTCAAGTTCCATGCTCAGTGCTTTGGTTGGATTAACTCACTTAATCCTCCCAGCCCTTCTATGAGGCAAGATGAGGCACCAGCCCATTTCTCAGAGTAAAAGACTGAGGCACAGAGAAGTGAGGTAACACGTGGAGGAGCTGAGTGTGAACCCCAGTGGTCTGGCTCTGAGCCCAGGAAATTTAGCCCCACATCCTCACCAGCAACTACTTTCCAGAAGGGATGGTATGAAAGAAGAGACTTCTCCATCCTGTGTCTGCAAGTGTGACTCTGTGTGTGTGTGTGGCAGGGTGGGGTGGGGGGGAGGCGGTCAACAGGGAGATCACCCAGATAAGGAGACCATGGCTCCGTGTGAATCAGAAATCTCCCCTTCCTGGTCAGGCTGGGGGCGGGAGGTGAGCCTGGCCCAATTCCTTCTGGGGGCGGGGGTGGGGAGCATGCCGTCTCCCTAGGAAGCACCCTGTCCAGCCACCCCTGCGGGCACCCTGTATGCATCAACCACAGACAAAGACAGGGCCTGCCATAGAGGGTGAGAAGCCCCACTCGTTCACACCCACGTGGCCCGTGTTTTCCCAGCTGATAGAACCTGCAGGCGGGGTCAGCCAGACGCCCGGATGCTCTGTATCCCATCAGCCTACACTAGTTTCCTCTTCTCCCACGTCATGCCAATCACCCTCTGAATAGCCGCCTCCATTTCCCTAGAACCAGAGTCCCTAAGGAGAGCAGGGCCTGGGAAGGCACAAGGAGGACGCGGTTAGTACCCGTTCTGCAAGGAGAGAAGTGGGGCTCTGAGAGGAGACCCTTCCTCACGGCAGAGCCTTCAGCGGGTGCAGACGGGACACAGGAAGCCCGCATGGGTCCCCTTGCCGCTCTTCTGCGTGCCCACAGCCCCCGTGACTTACTGCTCCACCGTAAGTGGATTTCCCGGCCCCTTGATCTGCCTGAACTCTCCTCGATGGCTGGGACAGCGTCTGGCAGCCCTCTGGCCCAACACACCCCTTGCAGCGAGCGCCGGTAGATGCCGACTGAACAAGCGCATGAATGAATGACACCGTTCTCACCCAGATACCATCCCAGGTATTGCTGACACCCCACATAAGCTTGTCAGCACTCAACCCCACTGCAGGGCCCTGGAGGGCCCTCGAGACCTCCAGGTTTCTGACCACACCCCTCCTATGCAAAGGACACAAGCCCAGAGAAGGGCAGTCACTTGTCCAAGGTCACACAGCAGATGAGCAGCCAAGCAGCCGACTCTAACTGAGGTCTCCTGGCCCCCAGAGCAGTATTTCTTTATCCAGACTACTCCAAGCGGTTCTAGGCAGACAGCTGCAGGGTGGATATTAGAATCGCCCCAACTCCTGCCTACAGTCGAGGAGACAAGACAGACCCAGCCCCTCACACTTCCAAGCACCGGAGGCTTCTTCAGAATGCACCAGGTGAGTGAGGTGGGAGCAGACTGCAGGCGGTCTGCAGCAGCGTGTCCATCCCTGCAGCCCCGGGGAGGTAGCAGGACAGACAGGCCTCCAGACAGGCTCTCGGCATGCAGAGGAGGCAGCCCTGTGTCCACACCGGGCGGGCACCCAGGCCCACGCGCCAGGTGCCCTGGGAGAGGGTGAGCCGGGGCCGTGGCACCAGCCTAAGAAGGTGAGTGGCTCAGCAAAGCCCGGGCGGTTGAGTGAGCCCCCTGCAGAGCTTCTCACCCCCGTGGGGCACTTTCCTGGCCAGCCCGGGTGAGGACCACGTCTTCCCTGGAGCCAAGCTCCCACAGACGCCCCCATGGCTAAAGCAATCATTCCCAGAGAGCATCCATGGTCCACATCATGCTCACGTGGACAGGGTGTGGTGACGGGCTGATGCCAGAGGCTGTGTGACCAGGAGCTGGCTACTCGACTTAGGAGACCTCACGTGTCCCTTCTGACCAGGCCCTTCAACCCAGGGTGGTCACGAAGGTTAAATGAAGTGCCAAACCCGAACCTTCTAGCACAATCCCTGGCCCGGGAGGCAGTCAGTTCCTTCCCTCCCCCTCTATTCCCTGCCCACCCCTCTTGGAAGCAGAAAATAGGTGATTACAGTGCAGTAAAGTGTTAACTCTGCAGGGCTGGGTTGTCCAAACCCTGCACAGTCCCAGTAAGGCTCTGGCCTTTGACTGGCACTGGGAAGTTTACGTCTAAGCCCTGGCAAGTTCCTGCCTGTTCAGAGTCTCTATTTTCTGAGGCCTTGAGCCAGACAGTTAGTCTCAGCTCACAGTATGATTCCTAGTGGGGTCTTGGGTCAGCGGGCTTCCCAGGTGGCGCTAAGGGTAAAGAACCCACTTGCCAACACAGGAGACATAAGAGACCTGGGTTCAATCCCTAGGTGGGGGAGATCGCCTGGAGAAGGGAACGCAAACCCACTCCAGCATTCTTGCCTGGAAAATCCCATGGACAGAGGAGCCTAGCAGGCTACAGTCCACGGGGTTGCAAAGAGTCAGACATGACCGAGCACTTATATAGTGTTAGCTAAAACATGATATTAACACTTTATAATAAATATTAACACGGAGACGCAGGTTCAATCCCTAGGTCAAGAAGATCCCCTGGAGGAGGGCAGGGCAACCCACCCCAGTATTCTTGCCTGGAGAATTCCATGCACAGAGGAGCCTGGTGGGCTACAGTCCACGGGGTCACAAAGAGTCTGACATGACTGAAGTGACTTAGCACACGTGTGCACACTTGGGTCAGCGGGTCTCAGCCCTATCTCTGGAGGGGCTGGAGACCACGGCCAAGCACAGAGCTACATGGCTGACTTTTGGAAACAATTTGGACACCAAGACCCGGTGAGTTTCCCTGGCTGCAGCCTTTCCTATGTGTTGTCACATGTCACTGAGGCACAGGGCTCTGCCCATATGGCCAGCCAGGGTGACCAGGGCCTTTGCACATGCCATTATCCTTCCCGATGCCCACGTGGACTGACTCCTAACTGCATTCCAGGCTCTGCTCAGGCGTCCCCTCAGGCAGCAGAACACCCCACCCCAGCCCCCTCCCAGTGACTCTGCTGCTTGGCTGTGGTCCACGGTGCATATTGCTACCTGACACTGCACGTGCGTCTTGCTGATTTATTGTCTGTCTCGCTCCAGGACATCAGCTCCCGGGAGGCGAGCGCTGGCTGGTGTCTGGATTCCCTCCATGCCGGGACGCTGCAGCCTGTCTCCCTGCCACGGGGGCCCCCATCACTGATGCTGTCTTGGGGTTTTGTTTTATGAGTGATCCAGAGTCAAGTTTTATTTTCCCCTCCACGGGCCGCTGCACGTACTAAAAATCCACCTTCCCTCGCTGCCCTGTGTAGGAGCCTCGCTTGTTAAGTCAGGGCTGTTCTGGGTCCCTCCCTGGCTTGCTGCCCGTGGATCTGTCCCCCAGCCCCTGTGACCCTGAAAAGCTGCAAGACCGCGGCCCTCACCTCTGTGTCCCCTGCTCCCAGCCGAGCAGACGGGAAAGTGTGCTGATGTGAATCGGTGATGCCCAGACTATTTCCATAATGGCAATAAACGGCAGTCAAAGTGCAGCGAGGAGCCGGCCGCATCCCCGCCTCCCGAACACCCTGTCTCTGCAAAGGGGCCCTGTTCCTCCGCCTCTACCCACGGGTGCCCTGGAATCACTTAATGCACTGGCTCTCCAGGCAAGGAAACCCAAGCGGGTGGAAATTGGCAGAACGTTATTTCTCCAATTCCTAAGAATCCCATTTGAGAGTTAAATAATGACAAGATGCCTTTAAGCGCTTGAAAATTATGGGCTAAGCCGTTCTCAGGGAAGGCGCGTCATCCAGCAAGCATGCAGAATTGATGGTTCCACCCACACAGGTCTGTGGGCCGGGCAGGCAGGCAGGCAGGGAGGGAAGGCTAGCCTGGGATCTGGGCTTCTCCCAAGCACGTGGGTGTGACCCGGTCCTGGGAATCTCACCCCACTGGCAGGGCCGGCCCCCCCTGCTCTGCATCTCCTTCTGGCTACCCTGCGCCCTGGCTGCCTGCCAGCTTCCCTGGCACTAGCCCTGCAGTCCCTGGCTCTGGCCAAGGTCCTGGTTCGGCTACGCGTGGACACCCTAAGCTCCAAGTCTCATGAATGGAGATTGTGACCCCTTCACCCATGTCTCACTCCTGGAACCCAGCTGGAGCGTTGTTCTCCCTTGCCAGGGAAGCTTTTACCATCTAAGCGGAGTCGGGTGTGGGAGCTTCTGCCATCTGGGGCTGGAACTCCCGCTTGGCCCCAGCAAAACTATTTTTTAAAAGGCCTACAACTTATACCTGTGCGCATGCCCTGCTTTTTCAAAGTGCTTTCTCTTACCAGAGAGGGTCCCGTTTTAGAGACTGGAAAATCAAGGCTCAGAGAGGTTAAGTGACTTGCTCAGAAAAACCCACAGCGAGCAGGTGGAGAGGCGGGGGACCCAGGCCCGTCGGATCCTGCAGCCCTCGACCTTCCCCTCCTTCCTGCAGAGAAAGCAATGGCTACGCTCCCCCGAGTGTCCCCATGCTCCAGAAATACTGCCGCTGGCTCCGCCTTCAGCCTCTCACCTCACCTGCAGCCTGGAGGGAGGTCTGAGAATCTGCCATGAAAAAGGAAGAAGCAAACAGAGGTTCAGGGACCAGAAACAGCTTGGCCGAGGCCCTGCAGTCATAGACAAGAGTGCCTCGGGGGGACGGGCTTGGATTTGGGGGGAAAGCTCCCAAAGCTTTCCCAGAAACCCTCCCAAAGCTCCGGGGGTTCCGGCCCTGCAGAGGTGTGGGGTTGGGTTGCACACTCTCCAAAGGACAGCCACACCTGCCCGTGCCCATCAGTAGAGGGTGCTGCCCCTCGCATGGTATAAATGACGTGGAAAAGGAGGTGGGCTCAGGCCTGAGTGGGTCCTGGGAGGAGGGGCGGGGAGGAGGGAGCGGATGTTCTCTCAGGTCCTTGGGAAGCCTGAGGGTGGGTACCAGGGTGGTTGCTGAGGATGGAGTCTGGGGGCCGGGGTTCTGGGGAGGAACCTGTCCCGTCGTTCAGGCTGGGGACCAGGGAGCCTTTCCTCGTGGGATTGCGGGTTTGGCCTTGGGTGGACACCCCCAGCCCTCTTGGAGCACACTTCCCCTCTGCTTCTCTCAATGACTTGTCCATCCACCCTTCTTCCATCCTTCCATCCATCCATCCCTCATCTGCCACCCACCTGTCCATCTGTCCTTCATTTCCTCCCTCCCTGTCTCCCTCCCTCCCTTCCTTCCTTCCCTCCCTCCTTCCATCCGGCGCATACAACACACATTACCGGGTCCCTGCTCCACGCCTGGCCCTGCCCTGGCCTCTGAGACAGGACACAGAAATGCCTTGGAGAGACTGTCTCCAGGCACACGGGACGTTTGATGAGTGACTAGGGGAGCCCTTGAGATGCTCTCCCAGCCACTGCCTGCCTGGAAAGTCATCCCTGGTGCCCGTTGACGCCCCCACTGCATCTCCTGGATCCAAGGACCTGTCCCTGGGCTGATCTCAGAACATGACTCAACTTTTCTCTTTTAAAGACACCAGTCTGCCCCTCACGGTGTCCTTCAGAGGAAGCCCAGGAATGAACCTCTGGGGCTCATCCCGCTGCCCACGTGGGGGCATCCCGTGTCTGCAACAGCCGGGCGCCACCTGCCAGGACCTGCTAAAGAAGAACATGCGACTGGACCCCAGGGTGATGTCAGTTCGGTTTTCCTCCCCGTTAAGGACGTTTTCTCCCGAGGACAGATTCTCACCTGGAAACTGGCCAGGCCAAGGTGCATCTGAATTTTCTGCATCTGAGTGTCCGGGGAAGTGGCAGACGGCTGACGCTGGGGTTCCAGACACAGTGAAGGAGAGACACTCGATCTTTCAGCTCCGTGAGAAAACAGGCGGTTGCAGCCCTTGCCTGGCCTTGCTGGCGCCTGCCTCCCAGCCCCCAGGGTCACCTCCAGCCTCTGCCAGGTGCGTCTGTACCGGTCTGCAGAGACGCCCCCAGAGCCCGTTTCTCTGTCTCTCTGGGCACGGACCTCCAGTTCTCTTTCAGCACCTGGCATTCTGCCTCTTTTTCTCCGTGGGTATCTCTGTCTCCCTAGGTCCCTCAGGGTCTCCCCACACGTGCAGCTCTGTCCTTGCTTCTCTTGGCCTCTCTGTCTGTCCACATCTGTCTGAGCCAATCTCTCCCCCATTCACCCCTTCTCCGTCCCCCTTCCCTTTTCCCCTAAGGGCACCCCAAGAGAGGATGACCCACAACAGAGAGGCCTGGGGACCACGCGTGGCGTCTCACCCCCCGGCCACCCAGAAGCAGGAACCTTCCCTGCAGCGCTCCTGACCCCGGGGAGCTGACCGACGCCCTGCAGGAGCAGGTGAGCAAGAATAAACAGTGAAGCATGGGGTCAGTGCACTGTGCACTGGGGATAAAAGCAAAGGAGTAGTGGGGAGCTGGGGCTGCCATCTCAGGCGGAGTGGCCTCTCTCAGTGAGGGGACATCGGAGCAGAGGCTGGAACACACCCAGGAGCCAGTCCACATGGGCACCTGGAAACGATGGGAGCATGTGCAAAGGCCCTGAGGTGGGACTCCATGACCAGGCTGCATTTCCCGGGCACGTCTCCTCCCTGGCTCCTTGCTGACGGCCCCTGGACTCCAGGGCCCTGGAGCTGGCCTGTATCATGAAACCAGGGCCCATCAGATTCGGCCTCAGCCCGCCTGGCCAACGTGCTAACCAAGGGTCAGGAGATGGGGCGGGGGCCGCCTCACGCACAGAAGCACTGACAGCTGGGAGCACAGGGCCTCCGTCCGCTCTCAGGCCTCCCGCAGAACTCTCCCGGCCAGGACTCCGGGATCTTCGGCAGGGGCAGCCTCAGTCCCCTTCCTCCGGTTAAGTTTGCTGGCCAGCCCCACACTCAGGCGGGGTCCCACAAAGCCCTCAGGAAGGGGAGGCTTGGTGTCCACATCCCCATCTCGACCTGGGCCTCTGAACACAGCAAGGCCGCGGACCCCGTCAGAGCAACGGTCAAACCCCGCTTCGCAAGACATCCCCGCACTGTCTGCAGACACCACACTGACACCAATAAGGCAAATAAACACGGCCTTTGAAGATCAGAGGCACCGCGCTACAGTCTATTACACTAAACTCAGCGTCAAGGGTGAAAGAAAAGACAGGCTGGGATTATTCTCGCCATGGCAATTAAGAAAAGAAGAAGAAGGAAGAAAGGGGTGTTTCGAGGGAGGTCATTTCACGGTGCCTGAAGCGACGATGGTGCTGCCTGGATGGAGTTTGTGATGGGGAGAGGCAGGCCTGGGGCAGGGCCTCCCCCCTCCTCCTCTGGCTCCACGCACACGGGCGGGGTGCCCTCCTGAGACACAGCCTCTCCCGGGGCCCCCAGGACACAGCCCCGTAGGCTGGGGAGGCCGAACCTTCTCCCAGCGCCTGACGGGGTCACGGCCAAGAGGAGAGCCTGGCCTTCCTGGCCTCCCTGCAAGGCTGTTTTCTCTCCCCGTCCTATGCAGCTGTCCCCAGCTGGCCAAGCCCTTCTCTCGGGGCTTATCCAGCCTTCCTGAAGCCTCATGGTTCCCATCTGTGAGATGGGAATGGTAAGGGTGTCCTCCCCGTGGGGTCTGCCTCAGAGTCCTCCTGTTTGGGCGAATGAGCAGAGGGGACTTGGAAGGGTTTTCCTGGCTGTGCCACCAGCCTCCTATCTTCCTCCAAGTCCATCCTCTGACCTGCTCTGCTCTGAGCCCCTGGAGCCCCGGCCTTATTCCAGCCTGTCCATCTCCTCCTGAACCCACTTCCTGTTGGGTTCAGCCAATGGGAGGCTCTTGTGGGAGGCCGGAGGGCAGGAGAAGCGAGAGTTCAGTTCAGTTCAGTTCAGTCGCTCAGTTGTGTCCGACTCTTTGCGACCCCATGGACTGCAGCACACCAGGCCTCCCCGTCCATCACCAACACCCAGAGCTTACTCATGTCCATTGAGTCAGTGATGCCATCCAACCATCTCATCCTCTGTCATCCCGTTCTCCCACCTTCCATCTTTCCCAGCATCAGGGTCTTTTCCAATGAGTCAGTTCTCTGCATCAGGTGGCCAAAGTATTGGAGTTTTAGCTTCAGCATCAATCCTTCCGATGAGTATTCAGGATAGATTTCCCTTAGGATGGACCGGTTGGATCTCCTTGCAGTCCGAGGGACTCTCAAGGGTCTTCTCCAACACCATAGTTCAGAAGCAACTCTTCGGCGCCCAGCTTTCTTTATGGTCCAACTCTCACATCCATACATGACCACTGGAAACACCACAGCCTTGGCCAGATGGACCTTTGCTGGCAAAGGTTGGAGAACTCTCCCTCTGCCTCCAGGGAGTCTCCAGCAGAGACTGTCCCTGCTCCTGCTCTGGCCCCTGCTGGACCCCGGCCCCTGACCTGCGGGAACACCGCCCTGTGTTTTCGTTCTGCGGCAGAGGAGGCAGCGAACCCCGCAGGCCTCGTCTCAGCAGCCTCCCTGTCCCGGGCGGCCCCCAGCCTCGACATCACCATGTAGCCCTCTGTCCGTTCCCTGCACTTCAAGCAGGCGCTGATTTCCTCTTTGGGCCTCGTCATAGGCTGTCTCCAGCTTCCCAGGTGGTGCTTGTGGTAAAGAACCCGCCTGCCAGTGCAGGAGACCTAAGAGACCTGGGTTCGATTCCCTGGAGGAGAACATGGCAACCCACTCCGGTATTCTTGCTTGGAGACAGAGGAGCCTGGCGGGCTGCAGCCCACGGGGTCGCAAAGAGTCGGACACACCTGAACTGACAGCGAGTAGCACGCTTGCTGTCTCCACAGACACTTAACAGTGAGCGACGGTGCTACCGTACGTATTCTACGTGTCCCGCACGGCCCCGGTCTCCTTCGTGCCCTGCGCGTTGCGACACGCCTTCCCAGGGAACAGGGGCCCCTCACCGGTCACCACCAGGCCTCCCGTTAGCCCTGCCATACACCAGCCCTTTCTCCTCTTTTCTATTTTGTCTTCTTTCTGCGATCGTCTCTGTCGCTTCCTATCAATATCGGGCTTAATTTCCATGCTTTGGGTCTCTCCTCGGAGCTCTGACACACGGCACAGTCATTTTTTTTTTCACGCAATGAAAATAGCTTTGCTGTTTCATTTCTGGTTTTATCAATCACACGTGGGCATTGTGGAAACCCAGGTGATGCTCACACATACAAGAGAAAGATAAACAGCCTGCAATCCCGCTGCCCTGCTGTGACACAGTGCTAGGTGAGCCGGCGAGTGGGACGGGGGCCACGCTTCATGCTTGTCCCTCCTACTTCCGTCCCTTTCTACACCTTTTATAAAATTCACGGTCCCCCCAACCCTGCCCATCTAGCTTCCCACCACCCACTCTCAGATAAGCAGGCCAAAACAAACATCCCAGCAAGGACCCCTCTGGATCTTTCTACGAGCTCGCGTGTGTGTGTTACTCAGTCGTGTCCGACTCTTTGCGACCCCGTGGACTGTAGCCCGCCAGGCTCCTCTGTCCATGGGATTCTCCAGGCAAGAACACTGGAGTGAGTTGCCATTTCCTCCTCCAGGGGATCTTCCCGACCCAGGGATCGAGCTCGTGGCTCTTGCGTCTCCTGCGTGGGCAGGTGGATTCTTTACCACTGGACCACCAGGGAAGCACAAACTCACGCGTATGCACACACAAATGTCGACGCGGGGGCGGCTGTCCATTTAGCACAGGGTGGAAGCCCCCCCAGTGGCTGCCCCGGGCCCCCTGGAGTGAAGGGCCTCCTGCAGAGCCCTGCTTCCGGGCATCCGCCTTGCTCCCGGTCGAGCACGCTTGTCCTTGTCCCATCAGCCAGGCTGGGTGGAAGGGACACATCCACCGAGAGAACCTCAAATGCTGCTGCTTTCAGCGCTCCAGGAGGGACAGCAGGGGACTGCAGAACGCGGGTCTCCCCTGGTGTCGGAGGTTGCTAGCGGGCTCATCCCACCATGAGCACGGGGGATGCTCGCCGGCTCCTCTCACACCCTCTCCAGGAGGTCACTGAGAAAAGGTTTCCTCTCTCTCTCTCTCTTTCTGTCTCCCCTTTATTTAAGTCTCCTTGATGGACCAGGAGACAACGGCAAAGTCCTGCCTTCCCTCGCCTCTCCCTGCCACCTGGAGACAGAGCATCTTCCCCCAGGTAACTGGCTTCCACCAGGTAACCCGGCCATTCTGTGACCCTCCACCCACCCCCCCCCCCCATCCATCTGCCCTTCTTCCCCTTACAGGAGCTGTCTAGAAACCCCTCAGGGCGACTTATTACTCAGTAACAACCCTGTCCTCATCGAACTGCTGCATTTCTCATCAACCCATTTATCTGTTGAGTTTAGTTTCAGTGTTCTTGTCTTATAGGCAATTATGTTTTATATATCAAATGCATCAAGATGGTCTCTTATAAATTCTGAATTTCCTTTCTTGCTTAAATAACTCTATGTATTCTCCTTTCCTTACAATATTCCTTGCAATATTCTCCAGATATTTCCTTACAATATTCTCCAAATCTTTACAATATTTGATTTTTAACCTTTCTTTAAATTAAAAAATTTTTACTATTTTTTTTAGGCTGCACTGCGTGGCGTGTGGGATCTTAGTACCCCAACCAAGGATCAAATCCCTGCCCTCTGCATGGGGAGCACTGAGTCTTAACCACCGGGCTGCCAGGGAAATCCCCCTTTTTAACTTAAATTTCACTGATGTGTCTGAATTTTATTTGGGCACATGTCTTCAATCTAGACAACCCCATGTGCATACCTAGTCCCTTACCAAAAACAGGGCACAATTCTCCCCTCATTGGAAGACCAAATCGGCCAGTGCCATTTTTCCCCACTGACTTGATAGAAGACCTTCCTCATTAATTCTTATCTGTCAGTGTGCAAGTACGCCCTTTGGAGTCTATTTCGGGGAGGGGCTGATTCACCCACTGATAGACTGTTTCTGAGGGCAGCTACTCTATGGTAAGTTTTAATAGCTTCTAAACAAGTTCCCCTTCCTTGGCTTCTTTTACTGTTTTTAGAAATGTTTGCTATTCTTGAACTTAACGTTAGGAGAACTTGATCCATGTTCATTTGTGTACAGTAAGACTGCTAAGCCCAGGGCTAAATAAATATTGGGTCTCAGATGCCACAACCCTTGAATAAGCCAGAAACACTCAGAAACACACTTAATTCTAATAGTCACATCCTCCTGCCAATTATCATGGATTTTTGTGGGTATTTCGGACAATTAGATGTTGATGCAGTCATCGGTTCAAACGATCCTGTAAAAAACCTGCTAATGTGGGGGAAACATTCTTTTTTTTTTTTTTAATTTAAATTATTTATTTATTTTACTTTACAACATTGTATTGGTTTTGCCATACATTGACTTGAATCCGCCATGGGTGTACATGTGTTCCCCATCCTGAACCCCCCTCCCAACTCGCTCCCCATCCCATCCCTCTGGGTCATTCTTAAAGTCTCAATATAAGAGGTTATTGTAATTTTCAATTTGTGGCACTTACATTGCTTTGTTTTGTAGCTATGTGTTGGTGGATGAGTGTCTATCTCTTAAGCTCTATTTCAGACTTTGCTGCCTCTAGGAAGCCCTCCCTGACTGCACAAGGCCTCAGGGGACGTTTATGCGGCTGCTACTACCTACATAGTCCATGCCGTTTCTCAGGATTGTTTCATTCACACCTCCCAGCAGCGCTGCGAGGTCAGAACACCTGAGAGGTAGGAGCACTGAGGCTCAGAGAGGTGAAGTGACCCGCCCAGGGACACACGGCCAGCTTGGGGCTCCTTCACACCCCCGGCCACCTTGCTGCCCTAAGAGACTGAGAGCTCAGTAACGTCTGCTGAGGACTGAATAGCTGAATGGATGGACAGACACACAGATAAAACAGCTCTGCCTGCAGCCTCTGGAAACTGCTAAGTGGAAAACTACACATGCATTGCTGCGGGAAACAGGGAGTTAATTTCCCCCCTATGGCGCAAATATAGCCGTGTCCAATGGAGCTGGGTGCCATATATGTCCCACCGGCCACAGCCCCCACGGCGGACATCTTCAGGCCTCATTAGGCTCAGACCACGGCAGCCTCCTGTGCTTCAGTGGAAGCGGTCTATCCAGACTTCAAAAAGTTTGTTTTCCCACACGCTGCTTTCTGGGGTTCATGCAAGGAGGACGCCACGGCTGACACAAATGAAGCCCTTGGACTGTCCCCCCTGGCCCCCCAGTTCCCAGCAGCCTCCCCCCAGCCCCAAATGAATGCCTGACTAGAGAGTGGGGATTTAACCCTTAGCAGGGTGCTCTGTGACTGCTTCCTATGCCTGATACCCTTGGAACCACTCTGAGAGTTAAGTGCTGTGACCCCAAGCACAGATGGGGAAATGGAGGCAGAGGGGAGGCAGAGGTTAGTAACACACTCCGACAGGCTCTATTTGAAGCATCCTTCACGTGCCACCACCAGATCCTCACTCTAGCTCCAGGAGGACCGTTCAACAACAGCCCCATTTTTCCTATGAAAAAAACTGAGGGTCTTGAAGTTCATTAACTCACAAAGGTCACACAGCAGAACCCGGCTTCTGACTCAAACAGCCTGCAGCTAATCCACTGCTGGGAGAGATGGCCTTGTGTCCTGAGCCTGGATGCAAACTGCTTCCATGCAGGACTTTTTTTCCCTTCTCTACAGCCCTGGCAAAATTGACTGGTCTACAAGGATCATTCCAATGCCCTGGGCCTGGTCAAGGACAACCTAGCCGGCAGTGCAGGAGGTCGGGGTTGGGGGAGTGCCAGCCTGGGGCGGTGGTGGGGAGGGGGTCAGTCATGTGAGCAGAGGAGGAGAACAGGCCAAGAGCACTTTGGGGCCGAGAGCACTTTGGGGTCAAGAACATTGTGGGGCCAAGAGTTGACTTCTGGAACTAAAATGAAGTAGCGAGGAGAATCTGATGACAGTGATGCCCACAGGTCCAAGCTTCCTGTTCAAGGGGAGCCAGGAAGAGGCTGAGACCCCCAAAGGGAAGAGGCCAGGCTGAGGCCCAGTGTGGGGCTGGGCAACTAGGGTCCCTCCTGGTGTGCGTGGACCAAGCTGTCTGCTGTCTTCATGGGCACACAGGGTTCACATGGCCTGTTTTGGGGGGAACTGATGAGACAAATTCACTGTGGACAGGCCCCAGGTCAGTGCCTGCCCCTCCCTGCAGGCAGGATGAATGGCAGCTCTCCACGCCACCCCTCCCCAACCATGCACCATCCGCCACCACCGTGTTGGATCCATCCCCTGCACACCTTTCACAGAAAGTAGCCTTGCCCTCTGATGCAGTCATACTTCCTCTTAAAATTAAGTAGGTCTCAGCGAAGGGAAAACTGTTAATCAATTCCACACCCTCAAGTTTCCATCATATTTGTTGGTTCATCCAGTTTTTGCCATGGGATCCACCATCGTGACTCCTACTCCCATTTACACTCCAGATCTCCACCTTTGGGGATCCTGCTTACTTTACAGGTGAGAGACTAGAGCTTTGGTCCTTTGATTGGCCCTGGGCTGGAATTTCTCCACTTCAACAAGGAGCGTGGGCAAGAGGCTGGCAGGACAGCCTGGCTCCCATACCACCACATAGCCTCTGGGCTCCCCTTCTCACTGCTGGTCTCTCAGGGTCCCTGAGGATCAGGGTCTAGCTCGACCAGAGCAAGAAGGTGCCATATGGTGATAGAAATGTCACAAGTTCAGGCAAGACTAGCCGAGGGCAAAGTGAAACTTCTGGCCCCGAGGTCAAAAGTGACCAGGAATTTCAAGATGGCAGCAGGAGAGGGTGCAACCCTGTGGATCTGCTGGGTGTGGGGTCCTGGGGACCCCACAGGTCACCAGCCCCGGGGTCTGGAGTCGTCAGAAGGACGTGGGTTCAAATCCCTGCTTATTAACTGAATGATGGTAACAGTGATTAACCTCTCCACGTTTGGCTTCCTAGTTTATAAAATGAAAAGCATTCTTACTAAGATGAAATGGATTGATATTCATCAAAGGTCTTAGTGGAATCCCCAGCAGCAGATAGATACCTAACACATCTCCCAGTCTTCCACTCTGTAGCCCCAGCGAAGTCACGTGAACAAGGGAAGAACCGAACCTAGTGCCAAAACCCACTTGAAGATATTCCAGGTTCTGTACTGGGTTCTAGGTTCACCAATGGCATGTGGGTTTGAATGATGTTGATGAACAGCTGTCCAGCATTTCAAGGGCACACACTGTAACAAAAAGAGCCTTGAGCAGAAGCCAGAAGCCTCCCCGTCTGTCATTCCCAATTCCAATCTGATGGCTGAGCTTCAAAGAGCTTAGGGGAGACCGCGACAGAGGCTGCACAGGAACGAGGCCATGCCCTCACCTCTGGCACTGGGAGAGCAGTGAGGAGGCCCAGGCAGGACCACGGTGAGGTCTGCAAGGGCTCAGGGCCGGTGGTGCGAACTCACAGTAGCACCCGC
This sequence comes from Cervus canadensis, assembly GCF_019320065.1. Classification (NCBI taxonomy): domain Eukaryota; kingdom Metazoa; phylum Chordata; class Mammalia; order Artiodactyla; family Cervidae; genus Cervus; species Cervus canadensis. The sequence continues at coordinate 49,279,572 of NC_057411.1, read as the reverse complement.
TCCTCCTCTCCACCCAGGGCCTTGGGGGGCGGGGTGCACCACCGTTCCAAGTCAGAGGGGAGGGGCCGGCAAAGGGAAACCTCTCTCTTCTATGCCCCAGAACAAGCTTCGGAGGGGCTTCAGAAGCATCTTCCACGGCAACCAAGAAGCCCCTTACACCTGGCCTCCACCCTATGGGTCTCTGTGAAGTTTAAAATGAAAAGTACTGAAATGTGATATCCAGCCAGCCAGGGGTCAGGCCTGTCTGTTTAGGTCAAAGCAAGCAGCATGAGCATCTATCCTGGGCTTGGGCCCGTGTTAGCCCCTGGAGAGCACATGGCCATTTCCCTCAGCATCTGCGCCTGCCTCTAAGCCACCTCCACCTCTGGCTCTGTTTCCATCTGCATCTGTCTCTGATCTGCATCCGCCTCCATTTCCATGTCCATCTGTATCTGTATCTCTCCCTGGACCTCTATCTATACCCATCTCCATCTGTTCCTGAATCTGCATCTTTATCTGCATCTCCATCTCCATCTTATGTCTTTGTAGTCGGGGCTGGAGAATCTGTATGGACTAGATTCAAGTCAAGGTCACCACCAGCTTTGCATTTCTGTGTGTGTTAGTCGCTCAGTCGTGTCTGACTCTTTGTGACCCCGTGAACTGTAGCCCACCAGGCTCTTCTGTCCATGAAATTCTCCAGGCAAGAATACTGGAGTGGGTTGCTATTTCCTTCTCCAGGGAATCTTCCTGACCCAGGGATCGAACCTGGGTCTCCTGCATTGCAGGCAGATGCTTTACAATCTGAGCCACTAGGGAAGCCCATAGCTCAGTTGGTGAAGCATCTGCCTGCAGTGCAGGAGACTCCGGTTCGATTCCTGGGATGGGAAGATCCCCTGGAGAAGGAGAAAAGCTACTCACTCCAGTATTCTGGCCTGGAGAACTCCCTGGACTTTAAAGTCCATGGAGTCGCAGAGAGTTGGACAGGAATGAATGATTTTCACTTGTATTTCTAGAAGATATTAAAAATTTGTACCCAAAACTCTGTCACTTAATTTCCAGGCAAGTAGCCTCACTCCTTTTTTTTTCAATAGGCCCGGAATTCCAAGGCTATGAATAGGGGTGACAAATGTCTGTGCATTTTTTCCCCTTTTGAGTTTGGATTTCCCTGCTCTATGAAGGAATAACACTTCTACTTGGGGGATCTTCTGTCATCCTCTGAAAAAATGACAAAGATAAGATATATAAGTTTATGTAAAACATACATATTTTTTGAAATTTATTATTAGGTTTTGAATCTCCCAAGCCTCAGCTGAGTTTGGGCTCACATACAGAGACAGGTCTATGATCTAAGTGCCAGGATGCTATTATGGGCAAAGCCTCTCTGCTCAGCTGTTTAATTTTAAAACATGAAATCAGGTGGAACTTGTCCAATAAATGCACTGAAATTTAAGGAAGTAGCCAGATTCTTTTTTAAAAAGTTAAATAACATTTAAACAGGTTGCATTTCCCCGTGGGTCACTGCCATCCCAATGGCTTTTGAATATTCTTTTCCCCCTGGTTTGCCGAGTCTGAAGAAATAAACTTTGGAGCAAACCACGTCTCTGGGCTTGGGCTGCCTTGGAGGGAAGGGACAGCCTCTCTTTCTCCTGCACAGTAATTTTGAGCACAAACGTCATGTTTAAATTCTGGCTTTGCCCCTTCCTGCTGAGTGGTCTTGGGCAAGTCACTTCCATTCTCTGCACCTCATGTGTGCTCCCTGTCCTCAAGGCGTGGTGGGCCAGAAGGAGACAGATCTGAAAGCAGAAGTCAGGGGAGGGATGAGGTGATCACGGGGGACGAGGTGATCACGGGGGCTGAGGCCAAAGAGGAGAAGCAACAAAGGCGGCCAGCGTGGTGCTCACGGACAGGCCACTTGAGTCCACCAGCTCTTCTTTATAAACGGTCATCACCTTTCTCATCATAATCGTCTCATAATCATCTCATCTCTTGCCGACAAAGGTCTGTAGAGCCAAAGCTATGGTTTTTCCAGTAGGCCTGCATGGTTATGAGAGTTGGACCATAAAGAACTGATGCCTTTGAAATCTGGTGCTGGAGAAGACTCTTGAGAGTCCCTTGGACAGCAAAAAGATCAAACCAGTCCATCCTAAGGGAAATCAACCCTGAATATTCACTGGAAGGACGGATGCTGAAGCTGAAGTTCCAGTACTTTGGCCACCTGATGGGAAGAGCCGACTCATTGGAAAAGACCCTGATGCTGGGAAAGATTGAAAACAAAAGGAGAAGGGGGTGGCAGAGGATGAGATAGATAGCATCACTGACTCAGTGGACATGAATCTGAGCAAAGTCCAGGGGAGAGTGAAGGACTGGGAAGCCTGGTGTGCTGCATTCTCTGGGGTGGAAGAGTTGGACACGACTGAGTAACTGAATAAAACCATTCTCATCACACCCTGACTATCCCATATCCACATTATAATGCCTTTCATTTGCATTCACATAAATTACCTCTTTGAGAACAGGGATTGCTACCCAGCTCAGGATTCAGAATTGTTCATCAGCCTCATGGGGACCAGTATGACCACAGGATCCTCTTCCCCAACCAGGGAGAAGTCACCCTCAGACAGTGATGTGAGGTACAGTTTACTGAGCCCTGTGAGGCCTTGCTCTGACCTCCCAAGCCTTCTCTGGTAAGACCCTTTGTTTTGAACCTCTCACGATCCTTCTTTTGAGGGACAGGTAGACCTCCAGAGCCTAGAGGCCATCTCCTCGCTTCTGATGGTGCTCCTCCTGAAACGGGCCAACGACAACCCCATCCTCTCAGGGCTACCTCACGAGGGAAGGAGCAAGGACACAGTGCATTTGGGCCAAGCGTCTGTCTCGAGTCCACAGGCAGAGTTCAGGCTCCTCAGACACCCAGGCTGGCTGCTGGAGCCCACGCTTCCTCCCTGGGAGAGCCAGGGCTGACTGTCCTCCCAGTGCAATTACAGCGAAAATCAGAAAATCACTAACCTTACTATCAGGTGCATAATTAACTTGAGAACCTTAATTGTGTCTTAGTGGGGGAGGATCTCCCCGGTCGAGACGAGACGAGGCGTACTTTAAAAAGAAAGTAAGAGGAAGAGGGGGAATCACACCTCCAGATTCCTTCAGCCCCAAGGCGCAGAGACACAGTCAGAGAGCGAAAAGGTCCCCTTTTGTCAGCAGGATGCTGGGGTGCAGAGAAGCCTACTCTCTGGCCCTGGGTTTTGGTACACGAGTTTTGGTATATTCACTGCATGGGAAGGTGCCCAAGCCACTGGCCCCACGAGGCCAGCCTTCAGTTCTAGCACCAGCCTAGAGCCTGAGACGCCAATGGTCAAACCACACACAAGTCCCACCGAGAATAAGGATTCCAGGAGGGTGGCGGCGGCCGGCTCCCCACCCACCTGCTCCTCCCACTAGGACACGCCAGAGCGCCCCTGCCACATCCCCGTCTTATCTGTGTGCCGCCCAAGCCAGGGGGGAATCACAGCAGAAAACCATCTCTCAAAACTCTTCCTGTCTGTGCACTTATCTGCCTTTTTTTTAAAAAAACAAAATTCCCAGTGGCCCTCTGGCTTCTGCGTTTCACGACAAGGAATTTTCTGAAAAGAGGACAGCAGGCCTTCCTGATTGCGAAAGTTCACTTTGTGCCACTCTGCTTTTTACAAAAGACCTGCATTAGTACGTGTTTTCACTAGCTGAAAGCTATCTGAAAAGGACTTCGGTTTTTATGGGGGGAAAAAAAAGGTGAAAAGTGAAGCTAACATTCGATGTGTTTTGCAGCAAGGTATTAGGGGCAGTGCACCGTCCCCCCCGCCAAGCAGCAAGAGGGACACCCCCAGGCTCCTGGCCCAGAGACCACACTCAGCCTCTCAGCAGGGAGCCGCCAGAGCCATGAACTCCATCTGTGATCCTCTGCCCGTTACCTCCATGTATTGATATTCCGTGCATGTGTTAGCAAGATGCGCCCTAAGGTAATGGCTACTTCGCTTTATGCCATTTTGACTTGGGAAAGGTTTCGTAGGATCACTCTGCTCTGGGACAGAGGAGTAACCTGTGTGAGGTCTGGATCCGGCCCTCACACTAGGCAGCGATCAGGGAAGTCACTTCCCCTGGCGACCCTCAGTTTTACCCCTCTGTGCAGCGGGATCACAGAAGCACCGCTCCGAGGGTCGTGTAGGGATGAGCCGTGCTGGGTCCTGAGTGTGGAGCCCAGCACGGAGCTCACCCTCACGGTGGCCAGGCAGGTGACCACGATCGAACGGAGTGATAGTGTGACTTGCGTGACCCTCGGCGGGCACCCAGCCAGGCAGTGAGGTCACTGGGGGTCAGGCTCTTGCAGAGATGCCGGGATGCTCCTGGGTGGCGGGCAGCAAGACGGCTTCCCCCTCTCGGTGGTGTTGGGTGCTGGCCAAGGGAGGAGCCGCCTGGTTTACAAAGTTCTGCGGCCCCGGGCAAGTAAGTCCCGGACCTCCCAGAGCCTCAGACTCCTCATCTGACAACAGAAGCCACCCCACGAGGCTGTGGGGAGGGCTGACTAAGACTCTCCCCTCGGAGGAGGCAGGGCAGGGTGAGAGGCGCAGCAGGCCTTTCCTCACCATCACCCTCCTTCCTCTCCATCCTTCGTGGACCAACCAGCCCGACCGAGGGAAGAAGGCATGTCAGAGCACGGCGGGTGGGGCAAGACAGTGGGCCGAGGGGCCCTGCATGCTGAGACCTCCGCCGCTGATATCAGCCACGTGACGCTGCTGTGTCTCTGTCCCACTCTGACCCTCACTGTCCTCTTCTGCAGAGTGCCAGTAGGCACTCACAGCATCAGGGTTTGCAATGGATCAGGTCACGTGTATAACAACAAGAGCCCCTGCCCAGGGTGTATTAGACCCTCCCAGTACGTGTGGGTAACTGCACAAACTAACCTAATGAGCAGGCACTCTGTCCTGAGGCCAGGGCTGGACAGGTAGCCCTGGCCTGTCTGACAGAGCCCAGCTGTGCCTGCAGCCACGGGATGTCCACAGCCCCTCGGCCCCCACCCTGAGGACCAGGTCCCACCCTGCGGCCACCACCCTCTGCCTGGCTCCCCAGCCAGGCCCCCCCTTCCAGCCGCGGCCCTTCCACTCATGCCCACTTCCTTTCTGTGGCTTTGGCCTTTTCCAACGTGGCCCGTGAATAATGAATCCCTGTTATAAATTTAGAAAGCGTCCTTTCTCCCTGCAAGCTGGCCTTTCTCTTTATTTTTATCATGCTGGTTTGTAAGAAAGCGAATCTCTTGGAAACTCATTTTTCTCTCAACTGATTATTCTGACAGCCAAAATTAAGTTGCTAATTTTACAGCATCTGTGTGGAGCTCCTCTGGCTTTCTGCCCCACCGGCCCCCACTGACCCCCGCCCCCCGCCCATCGGGGGTCAGGGAATGGGTGAGGAGGGCTCCAGTAGCTTTCCAGAAAGTTCTAGTTCCAGGGGATGGGGTGGGGAGGTGGGAAGGGAAGGGGCCTTGGAGTCAGACTCCAGTGGGAATCCTCACACCCTGCTCCCTGGGCGGGCTGGGTGGGCATCTATCTCGCTTCTCTGGGCTTTGGGTCTCTTATCTGAGTAACACAGGAGAGGACATTCTTTGCAGGCTTCCTGAGATCTTTGTGACGTAGGGATGCAAGGATGGGTGGTGATGCTGGTACCAAGTGGGCCCACTGCTTCTGTCTCCCCATTTGTACTGCAAAATTCACAAGACACTAGACTCTTCTGGAACATTCTCAAGAGAGGTCCAAATTCCCTCCCCGTCTACTCTCCCCTGCGGGACTTGGGAGCTGACCTGTCCCTCCCAGGTCCTCTGAGTCTGGGCCTGCTCCCTCTGTGGCCAGGCCTCACCCGCCCCTCTCACTTTGCTCTGCCAGGCCTGGGCAGGTGCCAAGGACACAGGAGAAGGACTGGCGTGGGGCCCACCCTCCCAGAGCTTCTCTGCCCTCTTCGGGGCAGCAGGACAGGACAAGCAAAGGGGATGCCCAGGAAGTTGCCAGGCCCTGAGCTACAAGGGGCAGGGGTCCAACCCTCTCCGCTGTGCTCCTGTCTGCTTCCTCAAGCCCATCCTCCCCCTCTGTCAAGGTCGGTGCCAGCCTGGTGGCTCAGCCCTCGTTAATTTAGGCCCTGGCCCTTCTCTTGTCCTGGCTAAGTGCACAGTGGCATTGGTCCTCCGTGCCCTGCAACCTCAGGCTTCCCTTGCCAGCTTCCCCACCCCACCCCACCCCACACACCCCTCTCCAGCCCACCACTGCCACACACTTAGGCTCCAAGGGTTTCAAGAACCAGGCCCAGCCTCACACCTCACCACCGGCCCTGACCCAGTCTTAAGATCTTAGACCCAGTGCTCAGCACAGCTCCCGGCCAGTGTGAATGAATCTGAATGATGAGCCTATTACCATGAAGACCTGATTGCTGGGCTCTTTGTGCAAATGGGAGGCTGTGCCACACTGTGGTCAAGGCTACAGCCTCTCCACTCAGACCCCAACCCCACCCCTAACCAGCTACCTGGACCTCCCAAGTCACTTAGCCCCTCCGTAAAATGGAGAGAATGCAAGATGTTAAAATCCGACTTTAAAGTTCTCCCCTGTGAGTGTTAAATAATTCACATGAAAGAATTAACACAAGGCGAATACTCAATAAATGATGATAATGATGGTGGTGATGGTGGTGGTGATGGTGATAATGGTGGTGATGGTGATGATGGTGGTGATGGTGATGTGATGATGGTGGTCATGATAGTGGTGATGATGGTGATGGTGGTGATGATGGTGACGATGGTGATGGTGATGAAAGTGCTGGTGCGACATATTGGGGGAAGGTAAAGGACCAGTGCTACTAAGGACCTTGATATGCCAGATGCTGTGCCAGCGTTTTTACAACCAAGTATCAACGTTCTGAACTTAGGAAAGCCCCAATTCCCTGGTGACCCCAGTAAAGCACCTAAGCTCTCTGTGGCTCAGGCTCTTTCCTGGGTACCTTGGTCTGAAATGCATTCACAAGGGTGTTAGGCGGCTCAGATAAGGAAGCTGAGAGTCAAGAGTAAAGGGTTTCTGTTGAGCCAGAGCCTGGCTGGGCATCAGGACCGCGGACACCATGGCCACGCCGTTCCCTCCCCAGGCTCACTTTCCCCATCTGCGCCACGAGGCCGCTGACATCCACGGTCCGCCCGACCCTCCGGCTGTGCTGTGAGCAGATGGCCCTGGAGTGATTTGTTTCCAAGGTGAATAGGGAACACTCAGGCTTGGGTGGGTGGGGGTGTCAAGGAGGGAATCTTCAAACCTGTGACCTGAGCTGGGACAGCACTTGACCTCACGATAACAGCCGTTACCATTTAATGGATGACAAACTGAGGTCCAGAGAAGTGGGGGCGAGAGCTGCCCAAGGACACACAGCTGCTTGGGGCAGAAATCTGCCCCCAGGTCTCCCTGGCGCACGTGGATTAGAGGAGGGTGTTTGAAGGCAGCCCCGGACGCTGCCCTGAGGGTTCAGCGCTGCGCCCGTGGCCACACATCTGCGCTCCTGACTCCCAAGCCGTGTGTTTCTCATTTTCTGCATTTTTGACTCAAGCATGTTGGGTCCACCCTGAGCAATCTTGTGCGATCCTTGTATGGGGAGGGCCTTTCCCAAACTGCCACGAGCTGGAGGCGAGGCCCGGCGCCTGGATCGGGGGCTCTGAGCTCTCCTCTCTCCCTACAGAGTGAGGGCAGCCTCCCGCCTCTTCTGCTTGCTTTGGATGCCGAGCGGCCGTGTTTGCTGGCTGACTGCTCTCGGGAGCTCTCAAAGGAGGCAGAAGGCCATCTCGCGTCATTAACGGCCCGGCCGGAGCAGGCAGCCTGGGGTCCTGGGACCAGCTCCACACTCAAGCCGAATGGACTGCGACTTGAATCCCAGCCTACCGCTATGCAGCTGCATGACCTGAGGCAAGTTGCACACCCTCTCTGAGTTCCCGACTGCCCGATGGGGCTCCACCACATCCTCGTGAGATTGCCTTGAGGTTGCAGGCAGCAGGCACACTTCAGGGCTCGGCGTGCCCCTTCCTGACTCCTCAAGGGGCCACTGCCGGGGCTGAAACATGCACATTTGTGCTTGGCACAGACCAGGGGCTCAGGGAAGGGGACTGCCCATGGCATCCACTGTCCTGCCGAAGCCAGAGTTTCCTTCGTCAGCACCAGAAGTGGGAGGAGGCCCCTTGTGGGGCGTGGTGCATACACCATTGTGGTCACCAGGGCCCCCCACTTCCCATCCAGGGGATACATCCACACACACACACTCTCTCCTGAGAGCAAGGCCAGGCCAGCCTGAGCATTCCTGCTTTTCAGACGAAGATCCTGAGGTTCCAAGAGGCACAAAGACTTCCCAGACCCCCAGCTGGTCAGGGCTGTAGAAAGACTCAGGCTTGGGTCTGGGGAAAGTCCAAACACCAAGCTCGGCCATCTCTCCAGGGTCAGTGGGCACATTCCAGTGATAGCTGGAGCCAGGGAGGGGATCAGGAGAAGGGCCAGGGGGTCAAGAGGGGCAGCCTCAGAGAAAGCTGGAGGAGACCACAGCCCGGCAGAGACCTAGCCCAGATCCCCCAAGCTGGCCCCACTAGGAAGCAGGTCATGGGGGCCGAAGCCAGCCTGGAAGGCCTGCCCCCCAGACCTCAGCTGACTGCAGCCCCATCCCTGACCTGGGAGATTAGCTTTAAAAGACACGAGTGCAGGGCAGTGTGTTTGCACATGAAGGGGATGTGAGGTAACATCTACTGAGCCCAAACTGCATGCTGGGCATCTCCCCATGGGCACTCAGACCTCTCGGTGAGCAAGACGGGACTGCACCCATTTTGCAGGTGGCAAAATCGAGGCTCAGAGAAGTGTGGGGACTTACAGGGTCCCACAGCTCGAAGGAATCAGGTACGACTTGAGCCCAGCCTCGCCTCACTCCCAAGTCCTCACTTTCTGCCACGTCTCCTGTTACTCTGCTGGATCCCAGGATCCCCTGGGGCCCGAATCAATGCCGATCTCAAAGTCCTGGGAGTTTCAGCATCTCATCTGGGTAAGCGAGGTCACGGTGCTGAGGCTGGATTATGGTCCAAGAGGCCACACCATCTCCAAGTCCACTGCCCCTGGCCTGTGGGACCCCAAGCCAGCCTCCTAACGTCACCTGACAAACAGGAATAACATAAGCAGTGCTGCCTTGGATGGGGGTTGTGAGGCTTGGATGAGCTACCGTGCATACAGAAAGGGCTCAGAGGAGCTTGTGATAAAGGACTTAATACACGCGAAATAAACAGCAGCTGTTACTGCTAAAGCCGGTTCCTTTTACAGACACAAACATGGAAACTCAGAGAGGTTAAACGATGTGACCAAGGTCACACAGTATCATGGCTACGTGTGTGCTAAGTGTGTGTCCGACTGTTTGAGGCCCCATGGACTGTAGCCCGCCAGGCTTCTCTGTCCATGGGATTCTCCAGGCAAGAATACTGGAGTGGGTTGCCATGCCCTCCTCCAGGGGATCTTCCCGCCCCAGGGATTGGGCAAGCATCTCTTATGTCTCCTGCATGGACAGGCGGGTTCTTTACCACTAGTGCCGCCACATAGTATCAGGAAGAGTCAAATCCAGACAGATCTTTGTCACAGTGGCTGCGCTGCGTGTATTCAGTCAACAAGCATGACATGAGCACCTGCTGTATGCCACACCCCTCCCTGGGGCCTGGCTATCTGGGGATACCAGCGTGCAAACTGCAGCTGCTATGTCTGCCCTCGGGCAGGACGTGCCCTCATGGGGACCCGGGTCAGAAGCCGCAGGTCTGATACACAGTCACGCGCAGGAAAGCCTGTGACCAGGGTGCAGAGTGGCTGTGGGGGCAGAGGCGAGGGTGCCCCACCCTAACACGGCCTCAGGGGCACTCAGCGCCACGGACAGCCTCCTGGGGGCGGCCGTGCTCAGAGCTTGCTGCTGGTGCTTACCGCCCCTCCGCACCGGCTGTGCCCCGCCCCGCCGACCCCTCCACATGGCTCTGGAGCCCGCGCTAACCCTGCCCGGTCCACACACTGACCAGCAGGACCTCTGAGGACCTCTGAGGGACAACTCTCGAGCATCACCCTAGTGATGGGAACCCCTGGTGGCTCAGACGGTAAGGAATCCGCCTGCAATGCAGGAGACTCAGGTTCAATCCCTGGGTCGGGAGGGTCCCCTGGAGAAGGGCATGGCAACCCACTCTAGTCTTCTTGCCTGGAGAATCCCATGGACAGAGGAACCCGGCGGGCTGCAGCCCATGGGGTTGCAGAGTCAGACATGACTGAGCGACTAACTTTACTTTCACTTCCTAGGGACAGAACCATAGCTGTGTCCTTTTAACATAAAAAGGTGACTTTTGGAAAGACCCTGGGTCACCTAAGGATGCGGGCTGCTGACCAGTGGAGCTGACACTTGATTGGAGGGTTGGAATTTTCCATCCCTACCCACCCTCCAGCACCTCCAGGGAGTGGAGTGGTGCTGGAGGTTGCATCAATCAGCTGATGGCAATGATTTAATCAATCGTATCTATATAATGAAGCCTCCATTAAATGCCCCCCACCCAAAGGACAGGGTTCTGAGAGCTTCCAGGTGGTGCAAGGAGAGAGGAGCCTGGAGGGCTTAGAGGCTGCAGCCCCTTCCTCAGGCCTTTTCTTGAGCATCTCTTCCATCTGACCAGTCCTGAGTTATACTTTTTATAATACTTTTATATATACTTTTTTTATATATACTTTTATAATACTTTTTATAATAAAATGGTGATACAGTAAATAAAATGTTTCTCTGGGTTCTAGGAGCCATTCTAGAAAATTAATGGAACCTAAGGGGGGGGACCCCCTGATCTGTAGCTGGTCAGTCAGAAGCTGGTGTCAAAAGTTGGGCAGTCTGGTGGGTTCAAGCCCTTCCCCTGTAGGGTCTGATGCTATCTACAGATAGACAGTGTCGGAACTGAGCTTCATAGTAGGACATCCACCTGGTGTCGAGAACTGTTTGGTGTTGGGAAGGATCCACACTCCAGAATTGGTGTCAATAGCACAATTATTCTGAGATGCAAGGGTCTCCTCACGTCTCCTGGGGGCTCAGAAGACAGAAGCACAGGCAGTGGTGAGCACGGGTCACACGTCCACAAACACAGTGGGGTGTTTTAACACGAGGTGGCCAGTGATGTGGGAGCCACCGGTGGTCCCTCTGTAATGGGGCAGGGCTCCATGTGGCCTTTCCAGGACAGATCTCCCCCCTCCATGTCCTCTGCCTCCCCCTTGTCTAGAGAGAAACTTCAGCCAAAGAACAAATTTAGCAAGAGGGTGAGAAAATGCAGAAGCAAAGGAAACCAGTCAAACAAGACAAAAGAATAGTTTAGCCATTAAACAAAGTCAAGGACCTTTATTTCTCTTCCCAAGGCTTAGAGATCATATTCTAACCACATCCTGTGAGCAGTGTTACAGAGACTAAAACCCCACCAGGTGGAAGAACTTAGCTACACAATGACCAGACTGTCACCATGACGTGAAGTGGCTGCAGTTCTGAGAAATGGCCTCAAGAAACAAAATCAACCCTGGAATTAAAGATGAACTGTACTTAAAACAAGCAAGAGGACGCTGATCAGACCACCACAGGACCAATTTCAAGGTGACAGTCAGAGCTGACTGTGCTGTTTCTACACGTAGCCCCCCACCTCCACCCCTGCCCACCTGTGCTCCCCTAAAATTCCCCTTTAAAAGCCTTGCTCCTGATCAGCAATGGGGAGTTGGTTCTTTGGGACATGAGTCCACCTTCTCCCCAGGACTGCCGGCTTCCTCAATAAAGCAATCTTTCCTTTTACCCTACACTCAGCTGGTAAAGAATCCGCCTGCAATGTGGGAGACCCTGGGTTTGATCCCTGGGTTGGGAAGATCCCCTGGAGAAGGGAAAGGCTACCCACTTCAGTATTCTGGCCTGGAGAATTCCATGGACTGAATAATCCATGGGGTCACAAAGAGTCAGACACGACTGAGAGACTTTCACTCCCTCACTCCCTAGCTCTGGGTATTGGATTCTTGAGCCATGAGCAGCCAAACCTGAGTTTGGGAACTCCTTCACTGGGCCTGTAAACAAGCAGTCACCCCTTTCCTGAGAGTCTCAGGGGCTGTGAGCCCCCCGGCAGGCAGGCCTGGAAGAGTCTGTGTAAGGAGCAGGAGCACCAGGAAAACCCGGCAGAGGGTCAACAGGAGGCTGAGTCTACACCAGAGTGGGCCTGGGGGCCTACATAGGCGAGGGCATCCGTATCGGTGGTCTCCAACATTTTGGGCACCATGGACCAGGGCCTACATAGGTGAGGGCGTCTATATCAGCGGTCTCCAAGGGGCACCAGGGGCCAGTATCGTGGAGGACAGTTTTTCCACGGATGGAGGACAGGATGGTTTCACCCTCAGCTGGTTTCACCCTGCTGTGCACCCTAGTGCCTAACAGGCCATGGTGGGTACCAGTCTGTGGACCAGAGACTGGGATCCCTGGTCTATACCGTGTGGAGGTAGGGAAGCGGGACACATGGAGACAACTGCCCCTTCTTCCCAGCCTGATTTCCCGAGCTCTGAGGCTTAAGCTGACCCATGGGGCCCCAGTCAGAGCCCCATGATCCACTCGCTGTGGGACCCTCCCAAAGACAGCACAGCTGCGGCCCCCACCGTGGGTCGAGGAAAGCTCTGGGAGATGGAAATACTCCCTCAGTGACAGCAAACCAGGTTGGCCAGACCTGAAAGACTTGTCCAGAAAGGTAAATCGATGGTGCACGGACCCCAGGGCCCTCCCCTGAGTCCGTGGCAGACGTCACTAATCAGTCACCACGCTGTGTTAATTTCAGAGTCTCTCCCAGCTCAGAGTCCAGGTACCAGACGACCTATTAATAAATTACCTTTGATGCTGAAAACCCTCGCCCCCTCTAGGCTGAGCCACTGGGAAGACAGCTCACGACTTGCTGGAGAGTAAGCCTCTCTGTCCTGGATTCTTCCTCCTCTGTCCCTGGATGGAACCGGGACGTGCCTGAGGTCTACAAAGAGGAATTTTCACAGAATCACGGTAAGCCTGGGAAATCACACTGTTCGCCATGACCCCGAATTAAGACACAGAGCCCACACAGCCAGCATCACTCGGGGCCGGAGCTGCTGGGGCTTAATTGAGAGGAAGGCGCACAGAGGTGGGCGGCCAAGCAGCGGGGGGCTGGGGCAGGGGAGTCGAGCCCCCTCCAAGGCGACTCTGAGCTCCTGAAATGGGCTGGACCCTCACAGTAAGCAGAGTCTTGTGGAAGCTGGTATTAGCAGGTGGTCTCCCCACAGGCTGGCAATCCCCAGACAGTGGGAAGGGCAAAGGCCGGCAGAATGCTGCCTGGTCTCTCCAACACAGGTAGGTGAGAGAATTTTCCATTCTCATAGCTTTCCCATACTATTTACATCGCAGCCAACAAGCCACCGCCCAGGTATTTGTGCTGGAGGAGATTCTCAGGGCAGCCTGGACAGGGGGCAGGAGTCTCAGGTTCAAGATCGCACTCTGCCTCTCCCCATGGGGATCTTGGGCACGCCATGGCCTCTTCAAGCCTCCATCCCTTCCCCTGAAAGATGGGGCAATTTGGCCCCCGGGGGAAGGTCTCGTTCTGGTGATGGAATGTCCGGGGACCTGGGAAAGCAGAGCTTCAGTTATTCCTGAGAGATGACTCCTGCTGCTTCTGAGGTCGGGGGCTTCTTGTTCAGGGAGTGGTCACGCCGGGGCCCCTCTGTGCACGTGTGGAAGGTGAGTCACCCAGCCCCAGCCGGCAGGGGAGGGCGGTGGGGCTTTGTGCCCTCTGAGCTGGTCCTTGGGGAGGTGGGCAGTGGGAAGGACCTCCCCCTCCCAGGGGACTGGGGAGCATCCTGGCCAGAGGGATTGTAACCTCAGCATCTTCCCTCTGGGATTTGTAAGGGGCTGGAACTGTTTTCTTTCAGCCCCCGAGTCGTGTCCGACTCTGCAACACCACAGACTGCAGCCTGCCAGGCTCCTCTGTCCGTGGGATTTCCCAGGCAAGAATATTGAAGCGGGTTGCCATTTGCTACTCCAGGGAACTTCCCGACACAGGGACCGAACCTGCCTCTTCTTTACCGCTGAGCCACCAGGGAAGACCCAAGGGGTTGAATAGCCACGTCCAAAAGATGTGTCTGAATCCTAATCCCTAGAACCTGTGAATGTGAACTTATTTGGGAAAAAAAAAATGAAGGTCTTTGCAGATACAAGCGAGTTAAGCATCTCAGGACAAGATCACCCTGCATTATCCGAGAGAGTCTTAAACCTTATGACAACTGTTCTTATAAGAGGCAGAAGAGGAAACACACAAGGAGGAGGCCGTGTGAAGTCAGAGTCAGAGCCTGGAGTGATGTGGCCACAAGCTAAGGACACCAGGGGTCACCGGAAGCTGGAAGAAGCAGGAAGGGTCCCCCCCTACAGCTTTCAGAGGGAGCCCAGCCCTGCTGACACCTTGCTCTCAGACATCTGGCCTCCACACCATGAGAGAAGTCATTTTTAAGCCCCCAGTTTGCAGTAACTTGTTCCCTGGGACAGTGATGCAGGCTGTTATCAGGGGGATCTCAGCTAGGCCAGGAGGGGATGGTTCAGCCCCAGGTACCCGAGGCGCACAGGCGGGGAGGCCCCTGAATGGGACCTCCTCATGAGAAAAGGGGCTCCACCCTGGTGACCCTGCTCAGGGACAAGGGGGTCCCTGAGAAGGAGGCCGAGTCCAGCCTTGGGTGCAGTTGAGGCCGGAAGACCCTCTGAAGCCAGCTCCTCCGGCTCTGCTGACAGCCGCCCCGCAGGCCCACATGGACTCAGGGCCGTGTATTGTGGCCCCTCAGACTGGGCAGGACTCATTTTCAACCACTGGGAAGAGCATTTAGAAAAAAGCCTCAAGAATGCTGGGGAGCCTGCCGTTATGGGCCCACGGAGCTCCAAGCAATTCAGTGGAAAACTAAAGAGACCTTTCCTTCCGGGAGCGGGAATCCAAGGCCATGGTGAGGTGACCTCGAGGGCGCCGTGGTGCCTGGTAGCCGGAGTGAGTCATCAGACAGTGGCCAGAATGGAGACCGTGATGCAGGCAACAACGGGGCTGAGGGTGCTGGCGGGTTTAAGGGACCAGCCCTGGTCCTGAGCCACGGGCCTCCCTGCTCTAAGCATCCTTCCGGACCCTCCCCAACCCCAGCCTTTCAATCCAGCATTTAGTCTTTCTCCTCTGCGTGCTCAATCGCTTCATCATGTCCGACGCTTTGTGACCCCATGGACTGTAGCCCGCCAGACTCCTCTGTCCATGGGACTCTCCAGGCAAGAATACTGGAGTGGGTTGCCACGCCCTCCTCCAGGGGATCTTCTAGATCCAGGGATTGAACCAGCATTTCCATGTTAATATTTATTATAAACTGTTAATATCATGTGTTAGTTAACACTATACAAGTGCTCAGTCATGTCTGACTCTTTGCAACCCCATGCACTGTAGCCCACCAGGCTCCTCTGTCCATGGGATTCTCCAGGCAAGAGTACTGGAGTGGGTTGCCATGCCCTCCTCCAGGGGATCTTCCCGACCCAGAGATCAAACCCGTGTGTCTTACATCTGCTGCATTGGCAGGCGAGGGTTTTTTTACTGCTAGGGTCACCTGGGAAGCCCTTCCTCAGCCTGTTCTGGGCCTCACCTAGTCTGGCTCCCCTGGGCCCAGGGCAGGCCCCTAGAGGCTCCCCCCACCCGCCTCCCTGGATCTCACAGGCTGTCTCCATGGAAGCTGCCCTTCCCGGAGGGGCTGGCCGTGGGGCCGCCCGCCCTGCCTCCCACCCCCAGCTCCCCGCCTCCGCTGTGTCCACACCAAGGCCCAGCAGGAGGACCTGGAGGCCGGCCGACCCCTTGACCTGTTTCCCAGCTGGTGCTCTCCATCGTGAGGAAAGAGGAGCGGCAGGCTGGGAGTTGTAAAGGCAAAGCTGGAGGAGGAAGCTTCCCGTGGGGCTCGGCGGAGGCTGTGTAGATGAAGGGGGTTCTGCAGCATCAGGCTGGACCCCCGTGTGATGGACAAGTCGGGGGGTGGCCCCCCAGGCTCCGGGCTGGTGAGACCCCGGCGCTCTGCCTGCAGCCCATCCTGCCCAAGGCAGCTGTGTTTCCCCGCACTCGGGGTCCCTGTAAGAGCAGGACATGGCTGTCCACGGCGATAAAAGGGATGAGCGGGTCTCACCTGGAGATGGGCGAGGGGGTGCTGTGAGGACCCAGAAAGGCAATGAGCATGTGCAGGTTTCCTGCAGGGCTTGTGCCCATGGGGAGGTCCAGCCTGGGGTCAGAGTCCCGCATCGCTTGCTCACTCATTCATTCAACAGACACCCCTTAAGTACTCAGCTCGTGCCCCTACGGGAAACAAGTCAGCCAGGCTCCACACTTGGGGAGGGGCCCCCCCTTGCAGCAGGAGCGGCAGACAATTCACACACACATACACACACACACACACACACACACACGCGCGCGCGCGTGCGCACACACACACACACACATATGAGAAAGGAAGAGGGGCCCCGCAGAGGGAAGGGGTCAGGTGCAGGGAAGGCTGACATTTAATCTGTAACGTCCCTTTCAGCTCAGCATTCTCTCATTTAAAGATCGCATCATTTTGGGTTTTTTCCTTTTAAATGAGATCAGAGTGGAGGAGGTAAAAAGAAGAAAACCCCGCCGGGGTGCGAGCAGCAAGCAAGCTGAGGACTGAAAGCCTCCTCGTTCCACACTGTCATCAGCGCTTTTTACCCAGAGCCTTTCAGATCTCAAAGGGCCACACTGCTGTCTGTTACACAAATCTTGCTAAAGCAGGCTTCCCCGAGACCGTGTTCCTTCCCACGGCAAGGCCATCGTAATCCCGTCCAGCCGCTCTGTCTCGGCTCCATCAGAAAGAGAACTCGCGAAATATGAGGAAGATAAAGTCGAGGCTGGGCAGGCCACGCTGGTTCCCGGCTCGGGAAATACGGGGGGAGGCGGGTGTGAGTCGTGTGACGGCGCCGGCCTTCCGAGGGGGAGGCAGAGAGGTAACTCTTGCACACCTGAATCCATCACCTTGGAAAACACACTTGGAGAAGCACAAGCTGCCGGCAGGTGAGTCCCCACGAGTGGATGGCAGGGGCCTTGGGGCAGATAACTCTGAGACGCCTCTCATCACATGTTGATTTTTACCATGCTGTGTGTTGGCCTGAGACCTGGCCTGTAGTAAATGCTCAAGAAGTGTGAGTTTCTCTTTTCCCTGGAGGCCCCACCTCTGATAAATGAAAGGTTTGCATTAGATTATCTCAAAGTCCCACAATTCTAAGAATCCAGGTGGAAAAAGTTCTGCTTAGACTTGATTTCCAAGTTATCTTCAGGGACTCCTCTGGTGGCCCAGTGGTTAAGAATCTGCCTTCCAAGGTAAGGGACAAGGGTTCAATCCCTGGTTGGGGAACTAAGATTCCACATGCCACGGGGCAACTGAGCCCCCGCGCCCCAAATACTGAGCCTGTGCGCTAGACTGCACGCTGCAACGAGACAGAGGCCAGCACTGCTCAGGAAGAACCCGAATGCCAAAACTAAGAATGAGTGAATGAATAAATGAATTAATATAAAACAAAGTTATTTTCATATTTACCTTAGTGGAAAACATTACCAAAAATGTCTTATCTTTCACTCACTTATTAAAAACACATACACACATCAAGGACCTGCTGTGAGCCAGGTACTCTTGAACCTTAGTTCACTGGACCTTTCTAGCAAAGCCACGAGGCCAGCAGAGCAGCGGATACAAGAGGCCTGGAAAGTCCCGAGGCCACGTGGCCAGTGGGTGGGGGGCCAAGATGGGCTGTCCCCCACTTGAGGGCCCCGTGCTTGTATTTCTCGCTCGGCCAGCACACTGTAAGGAGGGCTGTGGCAGAAGATACGAGGTCCAGGCGGTTCCGAGTGCATTTCAGCAGAGCGTCTCATTCTCCACCATCAATCCCCCAAGAGGGGACTGTCTAAGTGCCCACCCCTGCATTTCACAGACAAGAAACAGACTCGGAGCTCTGCAGGGCCACAGAGGAGCCCCGAGGAGATGCACATGGTTTTCTCCAGTCCCTTCCCGTCCATGAGAACCACCTAGGGAGGGCTCTCAGGTGAGGGCAGGACCCTGCCCATCTGGCCGCAGCTGGTTGTGCCAGGCCTGGACACGGGCCCTCAGTGAATGGGACATCTTCTCCCTCCTGGGAATTTGGAACTAGGCCTGGAGAAGTGGGCTGAGGGGGCCTCTGAGCTGTTCTCTGATAAGGACTCGTGGTCCGAGGCTGCCATGATGAGCAGGACGTCTGTGGAGCAGACAGAGCAACCCCGCTGCAGGGCCAGCAGGGGAAGAGGCGTCCTCAGACAGAAGGAGGGAGGAGGAAGTGTCTGATGAAGCAGGGAGGGGACAGGCCCCAGCCCCGCCCCCACCCCAAGATGCTCACCCCCCAGTACCATCTGCCCCGCCCCTCGCCCACCCCACGATCCTCACCCCCCAGTACTGTCTGCCCTGCTCCGCCCCGCGTACTGTCTGCCCCTGGGTTCAGGAGCATACCTGATTTCCAACTACCAGCCTCACTGTACTTAAGTCAAACGGAGGCGGTTTCTATTTTGCAACCTGCAGAGCTCTAACTGGGACACACCATGGTTCACCCTCAGCTCTTCCTGCTCCAGACACTGCAGGATTATACACCAGGAGAGAGAGCCAGAGAGAGAAGGGGGGTCCCAGAGGTGTGCTCTGGCTTTGGCACGGCCTCGGGGTGGGTGTCTGCCTCCCTTCCCTCCCCGGATCCTGGTGTCCTATGTGCCCATCTTCCGAGTTACCCAATTTCACACCTGCCAAGTGACAATCCAGGCTGTGATAAGCCTGTCATTATGTGGTCCCTGCCATGTGCCCCGGGACTGTTTGCAAGGTTCCTCCTCCCTTGATCCTGGGGACAGGCATCGGCAAACCCAGACGAGCTTTCACACCCTCCCCTGCTCTGCCCAGGCTTGTGCACCGACCACACACCTGGTGTGTGCCCCGTGCCCCGCTCTGTACTGATCACAGGGAGCAGGGGCTGCCAGGCCGCTTCCCCCACCTTCTGGGCACTGACCAAGAGTTTTCAGGCACCCACAGCCAGGAATGGAGACAGGAATGGCAACCCACTCCAGTATTGCTGCCTGGAGAATCCCACGGCCAGAGGAGCCTGGCAGGTACAGCCCACGGGGTCACAGGGAGTCAGACACGACTGAGCCACAGATCACCCACGCATGCACAGCCAGGAAGCTCATCCCAAATACATTGCGAGTGGGGGGCTGGGGTAACCAAAGAAGACCTGTACCCAGGCAGAAAAAGCCCCTGAAACGTGTAGAGAGGGGGCTTCCAGGTGCCCTGTCCTCCAACGGGGGAGAGGACTGGATAGACCAAGCCCCCTGCCTCCTGGCATGGAGGGTGGACACACAGAGGAACAACGTGGAGTCCAGGGGTCATTGCTCAGCGGGGAGAGTAGCAGCGTGTTGGGGGAGATGGAAGGCCTCGCCCAGAAGGGCATTTCAGCACAGGCCCCAGGAGGTGGGGGCAAGTCACACAGACTGGGGGGCCGGTGTCCTGGGCCAGCCACAGCCCCAAGAGGAAGCCCGTGCTGCAGAGTTTCCTTCGCCATCATTGGATTTTCAACCATTTCTTTCTGTCTGAGGGTGTATGTTACTGCAGACCTACTATGCACCAGGGATCTTCTTAAATCACCTCATTGAGCAAGCGTTCCAGCCGCCGCAGTAGCGGGGGCTCCCAGGACAGGCTGACCTGCCACCCAGGTCCCGAGCTCCTCACAGCGGGGCTGCTTAGCACACAGCCCCCCTCAAGGCACCCTCACGCCTGCCCGTGTGAGGGCAAAAGAGGCCTGGGGCTGGGGGGCTAGGAGCAGGGACGTGGGTCCCAGGATCAGGGACATGTACACGTCTGCAGGCCGGCCTTCTGCACGGCTGACGCTGAATCTCTGCAGCAGCGGGCGGCTCTGGGAAGGGTGCTAACTGCACCCTCCGGTGCTGGGAGGCTGGGGGGCTCTGTGAGGAAGGGCGCTGGGCTGCTCAGGGTCAAAGCCCCCTCCACCCGGTCATCCCCAGCTGTGCCACCTTCGCCTAGAGGAGGCGGGGTGCTGTCCAGCCCCTGGTTCCCCCTGGGGTCCGGAGCCACCAGCAGCCTGAACTCTGTGAGCACAGAATCCGGAACGGGGGTGGGGGTCGCTTAGCCGCTCTGGTCCCCCGGCCGGGAGCCCTGGGGCTCTACAGTTCCCAGCGTGTGTCCCCCACAAGCTCCCCCATGGCCACCAGGATCGCCCACTGGTCTTTGCATGAGAGATGCTGGCTCTTTCCAAGACTGGAACCCACCTACCACAAGAAGTTACGTCTCATATCACGTTGCCAAACACCATCGTGCCTCTGACCCTGTTGGCTGAGACCCCTCCCCAGGGCCCAGAGGGGACCCCGAGGACGGTTCCCAATCTCTCATGGTCACTGCAAGACCTCCGGGGCGGGGGGGTTGCTGGCAACCCAGCCATGTCCCCAGCGGGGCCCTGAAGTTTAAGGGGACAGGCAAGTTCATAGCATCTTCGGGGAAACTGTCTTAGATACCAGGAGAGCCAAGCAGATGTGCACTTTCCCAGACCCAGCACTAAGAAAGGCTTTTGGAACTGCTTGCTTGAGGAAGACCAGCCCTTCCATTAAGGGAAGCGGACAGCAGCCCCGCGCCCTGGGATGTGAAATCAGGACCAAGGCCATAGGGAAGGGGCAGGGCAGGGAGAGCTGAGCAGGTGCTGGGGGAACTCTGCTGTGGAGGAGGGGAAGGGAGGAAGGAGGGGCGCGGGGGGAGGGGCGGGGAGGAGGGGGCCACAGAAGGGGGGCGGGGCGGGAGGAGGAGCCGCAGGGGAGGGGAGGGGCGGGGTGGGAGGCGGGGCTGGTGGGGGATGGGAGGGGTGGGAGGCGGGGCTGCGGGGGGACGGGCCGCAGGGGGAAGGGCAGGTGGGAGGCGGGGCCAGTCCTGCGGACCTGGGCGCTGCTGGCTGGCTGCGCGCTGGCTTCTCAGGAGTTTTTTCCATTTTGCTTTTTCCCAGGTCCATCCATGTCCCTGTTGTGTGTTGTGAGTGAAGTGGCCAGCCACCAGTGACAGTTCCTGGGTCCATCGGGCCAGATCGCAGCCTCAGCGGTTCCCCCAAACCCGTGTCTCGGCTTGGCAGTGAAGGAATCTTGATGTGGTTCGCATCTAGGAGGCTCAGTCCACCTATGCCGGACTTGAACCGAGGCGGTGACCCTTGATCATGCCAGGGCACCTCCTCCAGCCTGCTCAAGGACTTGTGAGCAAGTTTCCCAAAGAAATTCTGCCTCAAGGCCACACCATCAGCTCCTGCCTGAGGGTCCAGCCTGCAGGTCTGCCCTGCAGCTTTCTGACTTGCTAACCACCGAATACAGTAGCCAGGTCCTTAAAATAAATCTATTAACCTACGCCTTCCCAGGTGTCACTAGTGGTAAAGAATCTGCCTGCCAATGCAGGAGATGTAAGAGACGTGGGTTCGATCCCTGGGTCAGGAGGATCCCCTGGAGGAGGGCATGGCAATCCACTCCAGAATCCTTGCCTGGACAATCCCATGGACAGAGGAGCCTGACGGGTTATAGACCATGGGGTCACAAGAGTCAGACGGGACTGAAGTGACTTGGCATGGCCTGCACACTAGTGCCTGTATCTATCTTTCTATTATCTGTCTATCCATCACCTGTCCATCCATTCATCCATCCATCCATTTACCTACCCCTCTATCTCCCATTACTTTAGTTTCTCTGGAGCGTCCTGGCTGACACGCTGCCCGAGCCCCTCGCACCTGCGGAGCCTCTCAGGAAAGAGGGCCCACTGGACACTGGCCAGAGGCTGCCCTCGGCGCCCATCTGCCCCGCTCTGGGCGTTGGCACGGTGCCCACTGCAGTGCCTCATTTGCTCCCTCAGGGCCAGGGACCCAGTCTGTCCTTCTGACCGGAGCTTTCAGGTGCCAAGCCCCCACTGGCCCTCTCTGAGCAGTAGAGAAGGGCCAGTCACCGCGCTGTGCTCTGAAGGCCCGGGCTGGGCCCCAAACCACAGCACCAGAGTCCAAGCCAAAAACTGTATGTGTGTGTGTGTGTGTGTGTGTGTGTGTGTGTGTGTGTGTGCACATGCGTGCACATGTGTGTATGCTTGCACTCATGCACGTGTACGTTCAGGGCCCTTTGTGAACTGATCCCATCTTGGGGTTCCAGCCTCATCCCACCGGGATCCTTATAGTACGACCCCTAGACTTCTGCTTGCCAACCTTCTGGAAGGTTCCAGACGTCTTGCTTCTGACCCTGTGCACCTGCTGCTGCCTCAGCCTGGCGCAGTCACCCCCCAGCCCCACTTGAGCCCATCAGCTCACCCCCATCTCTGGAGCTGTCCCTGGCCAAGGAAGGCTCTTCCCACGTGTCTCCTGACCACCCATCCCCCGCTGGACATCACTGTCGCTTTAGGTACCCGAGTCACCCCACCAGGCTCCCTGGGGACACACACTGTCCCTTGCACCTCCGTACACCCAGAATGCAGGAGACCCCCACCTCCCATCCCCAGCTGCTCACCCAACTCCTCACATTCAATTCAACAAACACATGCTGATGTTTTATTGATGGCATATTTGTTCTAGAAACAGCTTTTCATCTTTGCTCATTAGCTTTTTGCATTCCTGATAACATCCCTCCTTTCGATGCTTTAATATCAAAAAATTAACGATCAATGTGTAGAACAAAGGTTGGCAGACATCGCGAGCCTAAAGGTGTTAGTCTAGCAAATTCCTCCGTGTCCAGCGTACAGAACTGCACACGCCAGAGGCCATACCATCTTTGTGAAAGAAATCAATGAAACAAAGTATCTAATTGGCAATTATGGTCTCAAGGATGAAGTGATTTTTTTTTTTTTATTAGCACTCAAGTCCTGCTTTCCTCCACAATCTGAGCTGATGAAGTTTTGCTCAGTTAATCTGGTCCCGCCTCCCAGTCACATGGGTCCCAGAGGGTTGGGGGGCCCCCCAGGGGGACGCTGATGACAAACATAATGAGGACCCACCCGCCCTGTCTCACTCAGGGAGCCCCTCCTAACGGGATCAGCGGGAGGTGGGGCTGGAGGCTCTTGCTCCTGGCTGTGAGTCTCTGCTCCCGGCTCCTCTGAGAAGCGTGGATCCGGGAAAGCAACAGGGGAGGGGGTGAAGGGTGGGCAGAGGGCTCTGTCCATCCCTCCGCCTCTTCACAGGCTGCTCTTAGAGGGCAGTGACTGGGCACCCGGGTTTGATATCGACATGCTAGGTCCTTCAAGGCCTGGGCTCCATCCTTGCCACCTGCACCCCCCATAGCTGGCCCATTGTACCAGCTGTGGGCTCTCTGGAGGCTCCATGTTCCCTTGTTCTCCTGAGGTGGGGCGTCCACCCAGCCTGGTTCCTCTCCTTGGCCCCTCCCCACCCAGCAAATCCCTACCTGCCCCCTGCTCCTCCCAACACCTTCCCTGAACCCTCCCCAACCAGCAATCCCAGCCCAGGAGGCCCCAGGAATAGAGCTGGCAGCCAGGGCATCCCTGGGTGCCCCGGGCTATCTGCCGGTGTCAACTACAAACTGGCCCTTACCAAGAGCATTGCCCATGACTGAACAACAAAGGCATTTGCCATCTGCCTCTATGGAGACTGAACCCCATGCTGCTATAGCTGTTGATCTTCAACACCCCCTGAGGGAGTTCAGAGTGGAGTGAGGCCCTCTGTGCTCCAGGGAATCCGGTGGGACAGGTCTTTAGATATTTGGATGTTTTTAGGAACAGATTTTATGATCTCCATCCTTGCATCTCCTCATATCTAGAGAAGCACTAAATCCCTTCATGGTGACATCAGACCCTCATGACTAACAAAAAGCCTTTTGTAAATTGAGTGCTTCATGGTATTGAACTCCCCCTTCACCAAAATCTTATATATCGACTTTCCCCCACTGCCACTTTGGAGCAGTCTCTCAGAGCTATCTGAGATGCTGCCTCCCAGGCTGCAGTCCTCATTTTGCTCCAAATAAAACTCAACTCACAACTCTCAAGTTGTACCTCTTTTTTTAGTCGACACCAGTAGCCCAGCAACCCAGGGTGTGGACACTCATATTGCTCTACAGACAAGGAAATGGAACCTCAGACATCAGGGTCCAGGCACTACGAACTGCCAAGAGGACTCGGACGCCCAGGCCTTCATTCAGAGCCCAGCTTCCTACTCCTCAAGGTTTATGTTCTAGAAGCATGGGGCAGGCGGGCAGGTGGGGCAAGACACCTTGGACCGTGACCTGCAAGCCTCTATCAGCAAAGCCTGTATAAAGGCTGCCCTTTGGGGATCATTCTGCAAAGTAAGACCTGTTTCTGGACCCGGAGGAAGGAGCCTCATCGCTGGGCCAGCAGCACCCAGGACCTGCCTGGTCCACACACAGAACAGCCTCCTCCCAGGAGCACCATGCATCAAGGGGACGAGAGCGGCTCAGACCTCCCCTGGGTGCCCGGTCAGCTTGCTGTGTGACGGAGGGTCAGGGGGCCCAGTGAGCCCTCCTGGGAGCACGACTGCCCTTTCCCTGGAAGGAAGGTGACTGTGGCGTGGCTGGGATGCCCAGCCCTGCCTCATCACCTACAAGTGCCATTTAAAAGACATATGGACAGGGCAGCAGGCTCGGGTCTGCACGCCTTTCTTATGAATTCACAGCTGGAGCCCTGGTAGCATCAGCTTTAATTAAAAAGACTCTCACATGGGCGAGTGCAGAGGCTCTGTCCTCACGAAAGGGGAAGGCGTGGAATGGCTCTCTGGCATCTGAAGTGGGTTCCATGAGTCGGAAGGGTCAGGGCAGTGGGAAAGGATGCTTGATGGGACACTGGGTGGAGGGAGCCCCTCCCAAGCTGCTCTGACCCCGTGAGGCCTGACCTAGAGGTGCAGAAAGACGACCCAGGCCTCCAGCCTTGGCCTCAGCTGTTCCTTGGCCTGCAACTCTCTCTCCTTTGGCCCCTCCAGGGCTGGCCGCTGCCCTAAAATGGCTCCTCCTGGGTGGGGGGGTCTCCCTGACCACCCATTTGAAATGCCAGCTCACGTTCCTTCCACCGTGGTCACCTGCCTCCTCTACTCATCACTCTGACGTCACTGATCTTCACGCATGAAACGTTCACCCATCACCGAGCACCGCTGTGGGCCCCGACACAGCAGGGCCATCGGGGTAAAGCATCAGTGTTTCTTCTTTTCGTGGCCTGCCTTCTGCCTGGGTGGAGAGGGACATGGCAACCCACTCCAGTATTCTTGCCTGGAGAATCCCCTGGACAGAGGAACTGGCAGGAAACAGTCCACAGGGTCGCAAAGAGTCAGACATGACTGAGTGACTAAGCCCTTCTGCATGGGCTTGTGAGCTCCATTGGGGCCAGGGCACTTTGCTCAAACGCTCAGCCCTGATGGTTCTCAGTTCTCTCCTCCTGGCTCAGGGTCCAGCCTGTGTGTCCCCAGGCACCTCTCGTGGACCATTACAGCAGGTCCTCCTTCTAAAGCAGCCTCTGGCTCCCTCAGCCCGAGGCAGACCGACTTAACTTCTGGCAGCCAAGGCCTCCATGGCATGCCCCTGCACCTGTCCAACAGGCCCCCACCAGCCCTACCACCCTCTGGACTCAGGATGGCCCCAGACACTCCTGCCTTCTCTTTCCTGCCCAGGTTGTCCCTCCCACCCAGATCCCCCTCCTGCAAATCTTCAAGAGAATGAACTCAGATGCTAGCTACCTATGGTGACCTCTGAGATCAGCATAAGCAGAATAGCTTTAAAAGCTTTCAGCACCTAGAATAATCACACCCTCTCCAGATGCCCCAGGGAGAGACCCTCAAGACGGCCCCAGCAAAGTACGAGGCAGCACCCCCATGTGCATGAGGAAGGGGAGGCCCAGAGAGGTGGAAGAGGGTGTCCTGAGCCACACAGCCCTGAGCTGCTCATCTGAAGGCGGCCTCTCCCAGCCTCACTCCCTGCCTGGGTACTTTCTCCTCTGCCTCTCAGACAGCCCTGCTCACAACCTCGTGTCTGTCGGTGGTGTCTGCTCTTCCCCAGTCATAGCCACAAACCCCCTGAGGGCTGCACCCTGTCTTAATCTCCTTTTAAATCCCAGCACTGCCTGGTCCAGGGGCCAGGAAAGAGCTCATGTGCTGGTGAATGGGATGCCCGTAGGGGGCTACAGCGGGGGGGTGACCCCTAGTCATACTAGAATGCTTCTTCATTTTCTTCCTCTCTAACAAGACTGAGGTGAAAAAGTGGATGGATAAGAAAGTGGGAAGATGGGTGGATGAATGGATGGGTGGGTGGGTGGATGGATTGGTGGGTAGATGGATGGGTGGGTGGATGGATATGTGGGTGGATGGATGGATGGATGGATGGAAAGAAGGATGGATGGTGAGAGGGTGAATGGATGGGAGGTTGGATTGATGGATGGATGGATAGATGGGTGGGTGGATGGATGGGTGGGTGGATGGATGGATGGATGGAATGGGTGGATAGATGGGTGGGAGACTGGATGGATGGTAGGATGGATGGATGGATAGGTGGGTGGGTGGGTGGGTAGGTAGGTGGACGCATAGATACGGTAACTTTCTGTGAGGCCCTGAGTAACTCCGTAACCCAATATGAGTCCCATTTATTCATTTGGGGAAAAGAGATGATAAGGCCCAAGGAGGAGAAAGAAAGGTTTTCCCTTGGCCACAAACCTGCCTGAGGAAGACTGCAACCCCTAGTCCTGTGACCTCAGTTCGCCTGAACCCCTCCTTTGTGACCTCTGACCTCCTCTCTCTTTTTTTTTCCAACATGACTGAATGTGAGGACCACTGTCTGGCAATAGCTGCCTCTCTCTCTCTGATGATACACTCTCACACTCTGGCTGTGACACTAATCTCACCTCCCCGCCAGATGTCAGGTGGGAGATTGTTTTTAAACAGGTCTGCAGTGGGAAAAAATGAAATTCCTTGCAGGGTTCTCAGTCTTGGCTGCAGATTGAAATCACTGGGGGAGCTTTTTAAACAGACACAAGAGTCCTACTGCAGTCCAATTTACTCAGAATCTCTGGGGGTGGGGCCTAGGCTTGTAATTTTTAAAGCACCCTCAGAGACTGGGGACCAACTAGCTAGAGACTTGGCAGCCCTTGGTGGCTAGAAGAATGCAACAGACTAGACGGGCGTTTTGAGAGCAGTCTCTCTGGATAATCAAGATCCTTCCTGTAGGTTCTGATCCATCACTTGATCTCCCAGGAGTCATCCAGAGAGCCGAGGGAAGAGAAACCACACCGCTTACCATCAAGGTCTGTGCCAAGTCAACTGCGACTTCTCAGAGTGCTGAAGCTCTTGGAGAAACAATTCTTATCCATCAGGTTAACCCCAAGATCCCTGTCTATCATCCTCTTTTCAGTTCCTTGATGTGATTTTCATTATCATCACCACCACCACCATCATCACCACCATCATCACCATCATCACAACCACCACCATTATCACAATCACCATCAACACCATCATCACCACCATCATCACTACCATCATCACCATCATCACCACCATCATGACCATCACCACCACCATCATCACCACCACCACCACCATCATCACCACCATCATCACCACCATCACCACCATCATCACCATCATCACCATCACCACCATCATCACCACCACCACCATCATGACCAGCATCATGACCACCATCACCACCACCATCACCACCATCATCACCACCATCACCACCATCATCACCACCATCATCACCATCACCACCATCATCACCACCATCATCACCATCATCACCACCATCATCACCACCATCACCACCACCATCACCACCATCATGACCACCATCATCACCACCATCACCACCATCATCACCACCATCATCACCATCACCACCATCATCATCACCATCACCACCAACATCACCACCATCACCACCATCACCACCACCATCATCACCACCATCATCACCATCATCACCACCATCATCACCATCATCACAACCACCACCATCATCACAATCACCATCATCACCACCATCATCACAATCACCATCATCACCACCATCACCACCACCACCATCATCACAATCACCATCACCACCACCACCACCACCATCATCACCATCACCACCACCATCATCACCATCACCATCACCACCATCACCACCACCATCATCACCATCACCACCACCATCATCACCATCACCATCACCACCATCACCATCACCATCATGACCATCACCACAACCATCATCACCATCACCACTATCACCACCACCATCATCCTCCTCATCCCCAGCATCACCACGTCACCACCATCGACATCATTGCTGTCTCACATCCATTGTCAAGCTCTGTGCTGAATGCCTCCTTGTTTTTCCTCACATCTGACCTCACAACAACTCTTCAAGATACTGCAGTTGATTTTCCAAATGAACACATGGTAGTTCAGAGATGTAAACAACTTGCCCAAGGTCACACAGTCACAAGATGGTACAGTGGGGATTTGGATGCACGTCTGCTTGACGCCTGATTTGGTGCTTTTAGTGGGAAGGGAGGGCTTCCCAGGTGGTGCTAGTGGTAAAGAATCTGCCTGCCATTGCAGGGGACGCAAGAGATGCAGGTTCGATCCCTGGGTCAGAAAGATCCCTGGAGGAAGAAAAGGCAACCCCCTCCAGTATTCTTGTCTGGAGAATCCGATGGACAGAGAAGTCTGGTGGGTTACAGTCCATGGGGTCACAAAGAGTCAGACACGACTGAGCGGCTGAGCACACAGCGGCACAATGGGAAGGGAAAGATGTCAAGACTCAAATTCCTCAAAGCCCAGGAACAGCCCTGCCTTTCCCTAATCGAATCCCCCCACGGTGCTGACAGTGAGAATCGATCAAGGTAGAGGAGATGATTAGAATCCAAACGACCAGCTGAGACCAGACAGAGCATTTCAACGGAAGAGGATCAAGTTGGGTGTGGAGAAAAGTAAGGCCCTGCTCTTGCACTGTTTCAGTTCACTCATTCACGCACTCATCCACCCCACAAACCTTCCCAAGTAGCCCTCTCCTGTCACACCCAGAACCTTGAGGCCAATCCAGCTCTCACATGGGCAGAGGGTAACTCCCACCCCACGATGCTTGTCCCTCGTCTTTTTGCAGAGCAGGCTCCTCAAATCATTCTGGAGACCCGGCTCTCTTCCAGGTCCAGGCTGGTCCCAGGGATGCTGAAATGACCGGGATGCGGATGAGGGACATGAAGAACGTGACAGCAGCCTGTGCAAAAGGCCTGGGTACCATGGGGCAGGGAAGCCAGCCAGGCGTGGTGCAGGGGTTAGCTACCGTAAGCGAGGCTGCGACCTGGGGCTACATTAAGAGACACTGCTCCATAGCTAGAAGCAGGCTGGGGCATCCTCCTGGGACCTGGGCTATTCACACAGAAGCCTCATGACCAGTGACTGAGGAGAAACGGAACCAGAACAGGTTCACAAGAGGGTGGCAGATATCCATCCATGCCTTTCAGGAGACAGTGGAGCTGAACTCAAGCGTGGGAGCTGGGAGCTGGGAATGGCGTGAGGGGCAGAGACCTCCCTTCTGAAGCCAGGAGGGCAGAGCCTCAGACAGGTGCACACCCCTAATCAACCCTGTGAAACTGAAAGTGAAAATGTCCAACTCTTTACAACCCCACGGACTATACACTCCATGGAATTCTCCAGGCCAGAATACTGGAGTGGTAGCCTTTCCCTTCTCCAGGGGATCTTCCCAACCCAGGGATCGAACCCCGGTCTCCCGCATGGCAGGCAGATTCTTTCCCAGCTGCACCACCAGGGAAACCCAAGAATACTGGAGTGCCCTTCTCCAGCGGATCTTTCCGACCCAGGAATTGAACCCAGGCCTCCCGCATTGCAGGTGGATTTTTTGCCAGCTGAGCCACCAGGGGAAGCCTTGTAGGCATCTCCAATGACAGGGGGCACTGGGCTGGAGCGGCCAGAGCCCGCCAGCAGGACAGACCATTGAGTGCTGGACAGTCACCCAGGAAGAAGGGTCCCTGTGCTGGAGAAGGCCCCGGGGCCATGGTCTCCTTATCTCTTGGGGCTGAGAAAGAATGATGCATCCGAGTTTTCTTGGAAAATTCCTGTCCGCTGCTGCCATCCCCAGCAAGGGTCCACGCAGACGAAGGTGGCAGTGTGGGGTGACCTGTCACTCGGACACGTTCGGCAGCTTCTAGCAGCAGCACGTGGGCCCCGTGGATCACCCAGACTGCCGTCCAGATGCTCAGGGGCCCGTGTGACCTGCTGCAACAGGAGAGCCGCAGCCGCCAGCACCTGGGCTGGAGCCAGGCTCGCCAGGTGAGGTGGCCAGATGCTGGCTGACACTAAGCCATGAGACCTCGACACCCCTCCAAGAAGCCTTGGGCACCCACAAGCCCCACGAGACTCCAGAGGGAGACACAGCCGTGTGTCATCCCTGGGCCCCCCACGGACCCTTCCCAGGCAGCCACACCTCAATCCAGGTGACAGCATCCAGCCAGGGTTCTGGGCCCTCCCCAGGGCCTCTGTCTTGCAGGACCCACAGCCTAGCCAGGGCCCCGCTCCAGGAGTCTCCCTCCCTGTCACCCCACATCTAAGCCATCAGCTGCCCGCTAGTTCTGCCTCTTAAACTGGTCATGAGTCTCCCTCCCCCCCACCTCCCTGCTTCCCCAGCTCAGGCCTCACCAGGTCTCAGCCAGACTCTCCCTGAAACCCACTGTCCACCAGCGGTCAGAGGGATCTCACAGCCCTGATTCCACTTTGGGAAACGGGTGGTGTCAGAGGTTGGGAGGTTGTAATAGAAAATACAATTTCCCTAAAATGTTCGCCGAACTGCCCGCCACCTCCCCTACCCCTACAAACCCCCAGACATCATCTCCCAGACTGCCTTGTGTGAGGTGAGGCCGTGGGACGGAACCCTGGTCAGCGGTCTGGGTCCCACTCTGGACTGGCCCATTAAACCCCCCACTGTGTGCCTCCCTGAGGACCCCGAGGAGGGCAGAGGAGCCATGAGATGGAAGGAGCCTGGGCCCCTGAATGATGGCAGGGAGTAGAGCCCAAGACCTCCCCGGCCACCCCACAGGCCGCAGCAGGCTGTGCAAGGCCAGGAAGATGCCTCCGGGTTCGGGGTTGTGGGTTGGAGCAGGCAACATCCTGAGACAGTTTTTGGCTCTGCGTCCCCGTGTGTGGAGGAAGCTGGAGGAAGGTTCCCTGTGTGTAGAGCAGAGAGGCTCCTGCCAGTGAGATCTGGGTCCATCTGGCTTTAATTCTGCCGGTCTGACCCCAGCCCTGGCTCTGCCCTGGGCTCTCTGAATCTCAGTCTCCTCATCTGCAAAATGGGAACAAGAGAGAAGCCCCCATCTTGGGACGATTGTGCAGTGATCCTGCAACCATTCATCTCTGGAACAGGAGATGCTAGGAAGTCGTCTTTCTGCTTGGCTTGTTTTCTGTGTTTGTCTACAGAGATTAAACATTAGCCCTATTTAAAATGCATACCCGTTACAAGGAGCAAAGCCTCTCATCTTTGGCAAGTGGGATTAAAGGTGAGTCTTTTCTTGCCAACATGTCCTACATTTTCTCTGTATTGTTTATAAAGGAGACTTTATAAAGACGCTGTAATTTTATAAAGGATAAAAAAACAAACTTTAAAAAAAAATGGTGAATGGATCCGTAAGCACAGCCCCCTGGGGATGGGAGACGTGTCACTATAAACATCAAAATCAGCAGAAACAAGGACACGCCACGCAGCCCAGCTCCTCCCCCATGGACTCACTGCCTCCCTGCACTTGAGCCCAAGTCCCACTGGTTGTGGAATGAAGCCAAGACGCCGCGCGTGTTACATTGTAAAGAAATCTGCAGGATTTGTACCGTTCCACTAAATTAAAATGAAAGAGAGTATTAGCAGCGCAAAGGAGAATTGTAACCGTGAAGATTAAATATTGATGCCCAGAGGATTCTTCACGGCTAACCGGAGGAGGACATTCCTGACGCCAGGCCTGCTGGGCCGCGGGAAAGCTGGAACACCCAATAGTCCTGTGTGGGCGCTTTTAGTCCTCCACTTTCAGAGAGGTCAGGTAACTTGGCCGGGACTCCCAGGACCTGGGGCAAAGCCCCCGAGGACTCTCTGCACCTCAGCATGAAGTGAGGGGGGTGGTGCTGGGGGTCTCAGGGCGAGGTGGGCCGTGACCAGAGCTGGGCACAGCTGCCCACCTCCACCCACCAGGCACACACTTGGGCTCCTCACCTCTGCACCAGGGTCCTGTGCCTGCTGGAATTAGAGAAAGTCTGGGTACCTGGGAAAATTTAGGGTGGACTATTGTCCTGGTTTTCATTCTTCATTGATTTCAATGGAAAGGGTCACAGCACACTGTTTCTGTGGGTCCCTAGGGGTGTGGGTCCTCCCAGTTCTCTCTGAATGGATACAAACACCCTAAAACAACCCATTCTTGACTGCAACACACGTCTCCCCAGATGACAAATCTGACCGTGGCCAGATTTGTGGTCAGGACCCAGCCCCCGCCCGTGGGTACCCAGCATTCAAGCTCCCTCACTAGGTTGGTTGCTCTCCTTTCTCCTTCCTCCACCCCATTCAACCCACTCCTCGTCCACAGGCCGCTGCTCTTTTCCTGAACAGACCACAGTTCCTCGGGCCTCCTGAGCTCCGGCTGTGTCCTCTCCTGTAGCACCTGCTTCCTGCCCTCCAGGTAACTTCTATTCATCCCTCAACGCCCATCACAAAACACCCCACCCGTCCCAGTCCCACAGAGCCGTCTCTGACTCCCTCAGCTAGTCAGCGGCTCACCCACGAGGGTTCCAGCAGGGTCTGTGGGTGGGACCCCGACACCATGACCCCACAGGATAGTGGAGTTGTCTGGGCCCATCTCGTTCCTCTAGACTGGAAGCATCTGCATTGTAGAGCCGTGTCCTTCATTGAGACACCTCCGGCTCTTAGCTCACTTCTGGCCAGAGGAGAAGCTCAACGCACGCTCCTTGAGGGCAATGATTGAATTAAGTAATACTGCAGTTCACAAGTGGTCCCCAAAGCCAAATAAAGAAAGGATGCTCTTGCTTTCTCTCCTTCTGCGTCCCTCAACCTAGAGGCACGGGGGGCTCGGGGGACTGGTTTGAAATCACAGCTGCCCCACACCCCGGTCTCTGCTGCTGTGTCTGGGCTCCCCATGTGTCCACCAGGAAACCACATCACGTCAGTCTGAAGCGCATCAGTATGCAGGCGGCGTGGCCTCCTGCCGAACAATTAATCGGGGCCATTTGTATGCATCGGGCTGTGCTCCGGAGCCAGGAAGGAGCGGAACCACCATCTCCCCAAATCCTCCCAATCTTCCTCCCCACTACTTCCAGATTCAATAAGCACAAATCACTGCTCTAATTTTTTTTTCCCCAAAGTTAAACAGCAAATTGCTTTGCCAGCTCCAATATTTGCAGTTTTTACAGGATGTGGGGGCCAGCCCCTTCCCTTGCGGTGGTTTCATGGTTTCCACCTGGAGCCCCGGGACCAGCAGAGGGGAAGCTGGTTCACAGACTCTCCAAGTGTCTCCCATCTGTCCTCTCCCTGACACTCTCACTGAGCTTCTCTTGAAGGTTCGGCTTTATTCCTTGGAGTTTTGGGCCCCGTGACTGTCAGACTCAAGCTGCATCCAGCGGCCTTTGGACAGGGGGTGATCCAAGCGATGAGAACTCAGCTCTCACCACCGAGGCCTGGGAGAGGCGGACTGGGCTGGTCTGGCAAGAAGCCACAGCCCAACAGTACGTGTTGGAGGGAAACACCCCAAGAGGAGCATCTCCACCGCCACCCCGGAGCACTCAGACCCCCGAGAACACACAGGCTGCTATCTGGGCACCACCTCTTTCCTTCTGGAAACCCAGCTGACCCGCGTGTCACCATCTCCACGGAGCCCTTCCCAGCAAATCCATCTCCACGCTCTCGCCCCAAAGGCCCAACGTTAAAACTCCAAGCCTCTCTTCCCAACGCCCTCCTCCAGGAGAGGAGCCAGTGGGGCCCTGTTCTGGAATGTTCTCACTGCCTGGCTCAGACTCCTGTCTGGATGCCTCTCCAAGTAGCTTCTCCCACACTCACTTCCCCGATTCCTCTCTCGGGAGGATACACTCTCTCTGCCCCGTCCTGGCCTCTAGCTCTTGGCCCAGGGCCTGGGTGAGGAGGAATCATGAGCAGGACCGACCACCTACTACGTGCAAGTCCATCACTGGGCTCTTTTGCAGCTGTCGGTGATGTGATCCATGGATCTCTCTGGCTAGACGGGTGTCAACAGCCCCACTTTATAGAAACAGATGGTTTAGGAAGACATGACACATTCAGCTGATGCGCGTGGGTGCCCGGTTCATAACCGCAGGTCGTGAAAACACCTGCGGCCTTGCAGTCGATGTCATGGCGCCTCCATAAGGGAGGGTCTGTTCCTCCACCTGCATTCGGAATCTGAGAGGCAGGCAGCCCGGTCTCCACAGGTCCCCGGGGGCAGAGCGACCTAGCTGACCAGCGCCTGAGTGCAGACGCCTGAGTCAGCTCGGCCCAGGGTGCTAACCTCCGAGGTCAGCTACAGAAAGGGTTGCTTGCAAAGTCGCTAAAGCTCGGAGCGGTCTGTAACACCGTGAGAGCTAACCGGCACACAGCTTCTCACCACAAAGCCCCCTCTATGCGCTCCACCAGGCTGTGTCTCCACGTCCCCAGGCATCAGCCGAGAAAGCAGCTGTCTTCACATCCACCAAGTGCGTCTTCCTCTCCCTTTGTCTACAAGCGGCTCTGCGTGTTACTGCACGCACTCTACACGTGAGCCCCACTTCACAGATGAGGAAACTGAGGTCCGTGTTAGCAAGGGGCAGAGTCACGAGTCTGCTCCAACCCCAAAGCTCACACCCCAGGGTCCCCTCTCACGCCTTCCCTCCCCTCTCCAAAAACCAGCGTTCGAGGGTCTAATTCAGGGGGACCAGGCGTGGGGATGGACACCAAAACCACAGGGGGTGAGGGCCACCATTTAGGAGGTTTCTAGCTGGGCCTACATGTTTTGAGGACATGTTTGCTGGTGGTGGTGATCCCAGCATCTACAATGATCCGGTAAACCTACACCACCGGCCACTTACACAACCCAGTACTCAGCCCTGGTGTGCTGAGGTGAGGTCCCCTCCCTCCTGGGCAGGACACAGGCTAACGGCCCCCTTGGCTCTCACTCAGCAGAGACAGGAGTCCAGGCCCAGTGCAGGAGGAAGGGGCCCTGGGCTCCAAGCCGCTGCTGCTCACCGAGGTGTGTGGCCCCAACAAGGCGCTCGGCGCCCTCACCTGTGAAACGGGAACCAGCGTCTCCTGCCCATCCACGTGCAGATCACATGACGAAGTAGACAGCCTTTGCAAACCATCAAATGTGCTTCTCTAATAGCAGGAAAACAAACCATCCACTTAAAAATGGACAAAGGAATGAATAGACTTTTCCCCTCCAAAGATAAACAAATAGCTGATAGGCACGTGAAAAGGTGTTCAACATCGCTAGTCCCCAGGGAAACAAGAATCGAAACCACAGTGTGATACTACCCCACAGTCATTAGCATGTGTGGGTGCTAAGTCACTTCAAGTTGTGTGCGATTCTTTGCGACCCCACGGACCGCACGCCAGGCCTCCCTGTCCATCACCAGCTCCTGGAGATTATTCAAACTCATGTCCATAGAGTCGGTGATGTCATCCAACCATCTCATCCTCTGTCGTCCCCTTCTCCTCCCACCTTCAATCTTTCCCAGCATCAGGGTCTTTTCCAGTGAGTCAGCTCTTCACATCAGTTGGTCAAAGTATTGGACTTTCAGCTTCAACATCAGTCCTTCCAATGAGTACTCAGGACTGATCTCCAGAGTCATTAGGATGGCTATTTAAAACACATACACACACACACACACACACACACACAAATCAATGTGTTAGCAAAGATGTGGAGAAATTGGAACACTTGTACACTGTTGGTGGGAATATAAAATATAAAATGAAAATAAAATGGTGGAATATAAAACTAAGGAAAATAGTATGGCAGCAAGGAGATCCAACCAGTCCATCCTAAAGGAGATCAGTCCTGAATCCGTCCTAAAGGAATCAGTCATTGGAAGGATTGATGCTGAAGCTGAAGCTCTAATATGTTGGCCACCTGATGCGAAGAACCAACTTTTTAGAAAAGACCCTGATGATGGGAAAGATTGAAGGCAGGAGGAGAATGAGACGACAGAGGATGAGAGGGTTGGATGGCATCACCGACTCGATGGACATGAGTTTTGAGCAAGCTCTGGGAGATGAAGGACAGGGAAGCCTGGCATGATGCAGTCCACGGGGTTTCGAAGAGTCAGACATAACTGAGCAACTGAACAATAACCGTAGCAAGGTGGCAGGTTCTTAAAAAAGTCAAAGGTAGGATTACCAGGTGAGTCAGCATTTCTGCCTCCGGATAATAGCCCCACAGAATTGAAAGCGAGGTCTTAACAAGGTACCTGTGTACTCATAGCTGCTTTGCTCACAATAGCCGCATTGTTCAGAACAAATGAAACGAGGAAGAGACCCAAGTGCCCGTGGACCGAAGAACGGATAAGCAAAATAAGATCTCTGCACACAATGAACTGTTGTTCACTGTTTAAAGGGGAAGGAAATCCTGTCACAGGTTTCAACCCGGATGAACCTTGAGGACATAATGCTCAGTAAAATAAAAGACAGACATGGTTCCATTTATATGAGGTCCCTAGAGCAGTCAAACTCGGAGAGAAAGTAGGAGGGTGGGAACCAGGGGCTGGGGGAGGGGGTGGAGGACGGGGAGGGCTGGAGGGGGACCGAGTTTCGGTTTGTCCCCATGACCCCAGGGGCAGGTCTGGGGCAGGTTCTGACCACACTGGGCCTAGCAGGGGTGTGAGTTAGGCAGGAGTCAGAGGTGCTGCATCCGGAACGCCCTGCCCAGCTTTTGGCTCCAACCCTGGAGAAGGCAGGTGGGCGGTGGAAGAGCCCCAGTCAAGACCTCTGATCACTGGGCTGGCTCCTCCGCCAGCGGGGCTCTCAGAATGAGCCTCACGCGTGTGAAAACAGTAAAGGTCCATTTCACATTTTATGTCACCTTTCAAAATGTCTATTTTGAGCATGTTATTTTTTTTTTTTATCACATCCATAAAATCCTAGCTCTTGAATGAGAATCCATCTCTGGGTTGGAGGTTCCACCTTTTTCCTAGCGATCACGTAGAATCTGCGGCCACCAGGTGGAGGACAGGCCAGGCTGGAGGACCAGAGGCCCAGGGGAAACTCAGCTTCTTAGGGGCGATGGGTGAGCCCAAATCCTGGCAGAAAGTCGGGGTGCAGGCAGGCGGCACAGTCCTAGGTATCCCTAGTACAGGACTGGGGCTGCTTTACTAGCTTTAATAGCTTCTTACACATTCAGACGCAAAGTCAGTCCCTTTACAGGCAGGAAATAAAGCAACGGGAGTAATTATTTTATTAAGGACCAGGGAATGATGAATAATTTAATTTGCAGAAAGAATTACAGCACGGATTGAATCTCCACGTCCTCAGGCCGAACATTACTTTCTCTCCAATTTCTTTTGACATTTCTGGCGGGGTGTGGGGGGAGGTGGGTCAGAACCTTCCAGCACGCTTTAGCTTTGCCTCCAGGGTGGGTATTCCTGGACGCTCCCAGGCGGGAGGTGACCAGAAGGGAGAAAAGAAGGATGGGGTTGGGCGGGGAGGGATGAGAAACAAAGTCCTTGCCCGAAATGTGGTGCCTTTTCTCAAGCGTGTCAGCATGAAACATGTAAATAACTCACTCAGCCCGTGTATACTGAATGCACACGTATGTGTATGCTAGGCCTCGGGAGTCGGGGGTGGGGGGTGGGCAAGGCAAGTTTGCGGTGGGGTTGGGGTCACAGTCAATACGCTCCATCAGCTGGGGCGGGATGGGGGAAGCAGGGTGGGGGATGCGTCTGTTACTCCCAGATCCGAACGTCCAGTCAAGTCATCTCGTCTTAACTTTCCCACCAGACTCCTGCTCCCAAGAAACGAGTCTTGCCCAATCTCAATTACACAGCTCTCTGCGTGTAATTCCGACAAGCCTGCGGTTGTTCCCACCGACACGGAAATTCACCTTGCCGCTCCGCTGAGCCACCCAGATGGCCGTGGAGGGCGGGCTCTGGATCCAAGGGCACCGCGGGGCTTGTGAAAGCCGAAAGGGAAAGGCGCTCTTGACATTGCATGCAGTGGAATAGGAAATCGGACCCTTAGGGGAGTCCAGGATTAAAGCTGCAGCTTCAGGCTGGTTTTCCGTCAAGGGGCGGCTCTGAAGGGTGGGGCTGGCCCCTAGCCTGTCTGGACCTCAGACGCGTGCGTGGAAGTCTCACGGCTGCACTGGCCACAGGCTGGAAGCCGCTACTTTCTGCCCGTGAGCCCTAGGCACACTTCAGTGCGGTAAGTGTCCTGGGACGCCTGGGGGGTGCCTCACTCCATCTGGGGTGTGAGATCACTCCGCCCCCACAACGTGGTGGGGGCGGTGGGCTCCTAAGACAAGCGCCATCCAGAGTGGTGAGTGCCAACCTTCGTTGGAGCCCCGGAGCCCTGTGGAAGGTGTGTGTGCGTGTCACCCAGGTGGGGGGAAGGGACCAGGGAGGCCTTTGGAGGAAGGACATCCACATGCCAGAGAGTGAAGGACGGAGCCACTGGCTTTTCCTTCCACCCTCCCCGACACTCAGGGGAGCCCCTCCGAGCCTCAGTCCTCCGCCTGTAAGAAGTGGGTGATGAGCATGAGTCCTCCTTGAATCCCATGCCCTGCGAGCTGCCTGGCGCACAGCAGATCCACAGGTGTTTGTCAGATGAATGAATGGATGTTGGATGGATTGGAGCAGAGGCTCACTTACAGATGAGTCTGACCCGGGGCGGGAGAGGGGGACAAGGAGAGCGGCTCTAGGAGACTGGGGAGAAAGGGTCCCAGAAAAGCCCCTGAAACCACACGGTCTGCCTCCTGGGGGTGTTTCCTATGAGGACTGTAGTGGAGCCAGAGCTGGGGAAGGCGGGGGCACTGCGGTGGGACCTGGCGAGCTCCAGAAGCCTGGGATCTGACACCCCGGGGCCTGGTTCCATGTCACGCAGTCTGCACTGACGTCTCAAGGCGACACTCTGCAGGGCTCCTTCAAAACAGGGCTCGGGGAGACCAGGCTGGCTGCCTACCCAGAGGGGCCGGTGCAGGTAAGCCTCCAGGGCTTGGCCTTAGAGCCTCAGACTCATGCCAGCCCCCACCACCCGCCCCGCACATCCCCTGCTAACCCATCACTTGGACCCTTACTCCACAGGCGGGAGCCCGGGTCCTCCCCCCGCAGGCTGCTCTGTCCATCTCCACGCCTTCCCACTCGCGGGTCCCGCCTCCGTCTCCTGCTCACCCTTTAGTGTTTTGCATAAGCATCACCTCCACCAAGGGCTTCCCTAGCAGCCTAGGTGGTTAAGAGTCCGCCTGCAATGCAGGAGACCCTGGTTTGATCCCTGGGTTGGGAAGATAACCTGGAGAAGGGAACCGCTACCCACTCCAGTATTCTGGCCTGGAGAATTCCATGGACTCTATAGTCCATGGGGTTGCAAAGAGTCAGACACGACGGAGCGACTTTCACTTTTCACTTTTCACCTCCACCAAGAAGCTTGCCAGGCAGGGCCCATTGCCCTGGTGTTGGGGCTCCCCTTGGCCCAGCCCGGAGCTCTGAGGCTCCTGCCACCCCAAGGTGGGCTCCCCTTGGCCCAGCCCGGAGCTCTGAGGCTCCTGCCACCCCACGGTGGGCTCCTCTTGGGCCAGGACTGTGTCTGAGCACCTGAGTTCCCAGCATCGCTCAGGCCAGGCCCCAGAGGAAGGAGGCTCAGGTCACACTTGATGAATGAATAAGTGACAACTGAATGATACATCAGTCTCGCTTATTGAAAAAAGCTGGGAAACTACCATGGTAACGTGTAAGACTGGCTCGACACACAGCCTCCCTCGCTCAACAACATCCAGTGTCTCCCCAGTACCCACGGTGCCTTGTCCCGGCCTGTGCAGTCCATAGCACCCACCCTGCGACCTCAAAATTCCCTGCCGGCCCTGCCCGCAGCCCCACACGTCCTCCCCCCCAAGGCCTTCGTGGGAGCCTTGCCTTCACCCAGGCTTCTCTATTCTCTGTCCCTGGAAAGTTCTTCCCCTCCCTCAGATTTTTCTGAGAAATACTGTGCCTCCACAATGCCCGAAAGGAGTAGGATGCCACCCACCCAGGTCAAGGCAGGCTTGTTTCAGTGTATCCCCTCCGCCGAGACCCACCCCGCCAAGCCTGCAGATCAGAGATCCCCGGCCCTGGAGGTCAGGCCCCTCTGCGGAGGCCCAATGCATGCTAGGCCTGAGCACGTCAGCTCAGAAATGAAGCTCAAGGACCTCTGGTCTCCCTTCCTGGCCTTTCCCCGAGGCCAAGAAAGCTGAGCTAAAGTGGAGACACCCAAGGAAAATGCGTTTTGGCGCAGCCCCTGCTGAGTCGCCAGCCTGACCCTAGCCCCAGGCTCATATCTGTCACTTGGGATGACATCTATGGGAGCACTCAGCTGGCTCCTGCCTGAAAGCCACCTGGGGCCAGGGTGCTGGTATCCGCTCCCCATCCCAGCTGGGCCTGGCCTCCGAGTCTGCCTCCTGTCCTTTCTGGAATAAAGTCGCCCAGCTCTGAGGCCCAACAGTGTCGAGATGAGAGGTCAGAAACCGGGTGGAACAAACGAGGTGTTCCAGAAGAGAAAACGCCCTCCAGGAAGGGCCGGGCGGTGGGGAGTCTGTCTGTGGCCCTACTAGGTGCTACGTTTGTGGAGCACCTACTGTGTGCCAGCCCCTAGAAGGCCTGGGGATGCCACGGAGAGGGGGAGACAGGAAGACGGTGTCCACGTGGGGCTGAAATGCTTGGGCGGGGCTCGGGTCTTCATGCTGGCTCTCT
Organism: Cervus canadensis; assembly: GCF_019320065.1. Lineage (NCBI taxonomy): Eukaryota > Metazoa > Chordata > Mammalia > Artiodactyla > Cervidae > Cervus > Cervus canadensis. Next base: position 49,238,523 of record NC_057411.1, on the reverse strand, counting down.
CTTATTCACCCTGCCACACACACAACTCAGCAGCACCCCTTCTCTTTGTCAGGGGCAAGACAGAGCCAGAGCAGGGGAGGGGCCAGGCAGGGTCAACAACAGGAAACAGCAGGGCGGAGCGTTACAGGGTGTGAGCGTGGCCACGCAGCCCAGCATCCCAAGTCCAGCGGCTGGGTATCCGCTTTCTCCACCTCCTCAGACCCAGGTGCGCGGGGATGTCTTCGTTCACACCGGCGACGATACAAGCGTTTGTGCCAAGAAGCCCCTTCCTGCTTTCCCATGCCTGTGTACCAGGTGAGACAGAGCTGGTGGGCTCAGAAACCAAATACCCCAGGGACGCGGAGCTTCTCCATCCCCCTGCTCCAGGCTGCCTCTCTCCTACCGAGGTTTCTGTCCTGCAGAGGGGGTCCCTCCCACCTCCGCACAGCACAAGCTCATGAGTGGGAAACAGTGGGAAAATGCACAAAAAGGCAGATTTGTCACCTGCCCTGAATGTAAAACAGAGAGCAGCTTTATGGCGCCTCCGGTTTCCTGATCGGAAAGCAAGCGTGTCATTCATTCATTCATTCATTCATTCATTCATTCAACTCACAGACAAGGAGGGCCAGGGCTGTCCTGGGAAACTTGGGCTCTAACCAGGCATCACGGTCCCTGTGGGGGTTGCTGTGGGGGTCGGAGGGTGAGGCAGGATGCAGAGAGGTGGCTCCTTCCACCCAGCTCCTCCAAGGTGAAGGAAGACATGGAAGGCTCAGAGAGGTTGAGTCACCTGCAGAAGGTCACACAGCCCTGGTGCCAGAGGGCCTCCCCACCGCTGCCTGGGTGAACCTCTTCTCTCCAAAGGAAGGAAGGAGACAACCCAGTGGCCCCCACACCATCCATGCTGGCCTGCTCAGGTATCGCTAGGACCTGCAACCGTTCCCCCATAAAGCTCCACTCCAAAGCCCACTTCCTAGGCTAGACTGTTCTCAGCCTTGATGGGAAGAGTGGGTCCCCTTGTGACCCACTAAGGTCAGCCACCTGCCCTTCAATCCTGTTGCCATACTGCCAGCCCGAGGGAGGCGGGGGTGTGAGCAGAAGGGAAGCCTGACCCAGCAGCCCGTCTGCCGCTGAGGCCACCCGTGTGTCCAGAGGACACGAGAATATCCCCCTGACGGCTCAGAGCAGCTTCCAGGGCAGAGGTGGGGAGGGGCCCCTGCCCCTCAGGGCCCACCTGGAAACAGATCTCCTTCTGCTGTCTCTCAAGAAGCCTTGGGCCTCCTGGGAAAACACCCTTTGCGTCCCAGTTCCTAGGACTCAAGATAACTGGGATGCAGGAGGAACCGGTTTAGCTACACAAAAGGTCAGAACTAGCTGGTCCTGGCTGACTCTGGCCCCAGGAGAGCCTGACTCTGTTTGGCAAACTGACTCTGGCCATTTGGAGGGGGCTGCCTGTGTATCGGGGGGATGCCTTGGGCTGACCATCTGTCTAGGGCCTGCGGTGGCCGGGCTCCAGGCTTTCCACTTAGGCCTGCAAGGAGCTAGCTCATCGTCCCCAGTTACAGATGAGAAGGGTGAGGCCCAGCCTGACAAGGGACCTCAATTAAAACCCCCCTGCCTGTTCAGAGCAGAGAGTGGGAGGACAGAGGCCAGCAACCCACGTGGGGAGGCAGACTGAATTCCAGCTCTGCTGCTTACTAGCCATCTGCTGGCCTTGGGGAAAGTCTCCTGCTCCCGGGCCTCAGTTTCCTCACCTGTAAAATGGGGATAACAGCATCAGTACCGTGAAAGGATGAAGGACAAGGATGAAGGGGAGGGGTCAGCGGGGGCCATTGCCAGGCAGACCCAGAGGAGGGCCGGCTGGCCGCTCTCCCAGGCCCTTGACCTGTCTGACTCTCTTTTCTCCCCGCCACCCACCTGCATCTGAAGAAACAGCAGCTCAGAGGGATCAGGGTCCTCCTGAGACCACGCAAGGAGGGTAGGAGGACGGTGGAGAGCAGAGAGATGGAGAGTGAGCTGAGAAGAGCTGGGGGGCTTCACGGCCTCCTCCCCGCTGGGCAGCTGGGCGCGGACAGGGAGCCCACCGGGACCTCACCTATTTGTCAGCAGATCTCAGAGCACAGAGCTTCTGAGAAGAGAGCCAGGCCCCGGGGCGGGGGCGGCTGTCAGCCACTCCTCTGTCTCTGTCTCTCCATCTGTCTGTCTCTCTCTCTCTGGCTGTCACGCACACACCCCTTCAGACACCTGTCCCACCAACAGGGCCTCAGGCTGTGTGCAGGCCCCCCCTCGATGGACAAAGCTCAGACCACCGCCACCTCCGCGGCCTCCCTACCTCGTGGCCTCGGCTTGGGTCTCTGGGCTCCCTGTCTCAGTAAACCCTGCGGTCTTGCAGCTGTTCTGCGGCTCCCACCACCCTAGAGACCAAGCCCACGCTCCCCCCCGGCTGCCCAGCCTCGTCCTGACCCAGCCTGCTCAGGGCAGCGGTCTGCGCCGCTCAGCCGTCCACCCCATCCTGCTTGGGACACCCACGGCCTCCAGTCCTTGCAGGGCGGTGAGTCTGCAGGGGGCTGGTCCCCTCCCTGGCCTGCACTTTCAGCACGGGGACCCAGGACCGGGGGCTGGGCCTTCCTAAGCCCACACAGGCCCCGCACAGGGGTGCCCCGCGCACATTTGGGAGCGGTTGGGACCCGAAGTCTACCTCCCCTGTGCCTGGAGGGGATACCGGGGCTGAGGACAGGCCAAGGCTCTACCTCAGGGCTCCAGGTGGCTCTGTGGTGGGGCCTGCCAGCCACCAGGCCAGGCCGCTTCTCCTGTTCAGGTCTAGGCCTGGGCCCAAGTCACCATGTTCCTTCACCCACTCAGCTGTTCATTCATTAACCCACTCACCCGTTCATTTGTTCATTCAGCCACTCACTTTTTCATTCATTCACCCATTCACCTCTTCATTCATTCACCCACTCACCCATTCATTCATTCATTCACTCACTCATTTATTCACCCACTCACTCCTTTGTTCCCTCACTCACTCACTCACTCACACACTCACTCACTCACTCACTTATTCACCCACTCACTCCTTTGTTCCCTCACTCACTCACTCACACACTCATTCACTCACTCACTCACTCATTCACCCACTCACTCCTTTGTTCCCTCACTCACACACTCACTCACTCACTTACTCATTTATTCACCCACTCACTCCTTTGTTCACTCACTCACTCACTCACTCACACACTCACTCACTCACTCACTCATTTATTCACCCACTCACTCCTTTGTTCACTCACTCACTCACACGCTCCCTCTCTCCCTCCCTCCCTCCCTCGCTCTGTGGCTCACGGTCACCTCTCAGGTGCTGGCCCCCCACCCCGGCACTGGACATCAGACAGGAGGACCCTGGAAGGTTGGGGCGCATGTGTTGGGAGAAGCAGGCATAGATTGGAGCATTCAGCAAAGAACCCTGCAGCTGTGGTGAGCGCTACACAGCTGGGAACAGGGCCTCCAGATTGGGGAACAGTTACTGGGGGACTGGGGGCCCCTCACGTGGTGTGGGAGCCTTGGCGTGCAGGTTGACCAGGCCGCTTCTGGGCAGGCGTGAAGAGGAGATGGTCTCACCTGGAGCCTCGGTCGTGAAGTTTAACAGCCACTGGGAACTGCAGGGTCCTGGGGAAGGGCCAGGGATGGGGGACTAGGGGCCGGAGGCTGCTCCCCCTGTTTCAGCTGTAGCTCCCCTGGTTTCCCTAATTCCTCCCCTCCACTGGGTGGTGGAGGGCGGGCGGCACCCACCAATGTGCTACTGGGAAACCCAGCTTCACCAGGTAGATCTCACGAGTCAGAGAAGACCCTCCAGCAAAGCCCCTAGACACAGGTGAGGGAAGTGAGGGCAGGGAGGGCTGAGGTCACAGCCGCTCCGCACACAGGGTGCCAGAGCCTGGGTTCATCTGGCGGCTCCGCAGGCCCCGCCCACACCCCTTTGGGACCCTCCTCCCCAGAGCAGGAAGACCCAGTTGCCCATGCGTCCCGGGGGGCCCCTGTTCGGGTGGTTTGAAGGGCAAAGCAGAGAGCAAATGGTATTTGTTTAACTAATTTCAAGGATCAAGAATTTCCAGATGTTTCCCAGGCCCAACCCTCCGCCTGGCCCAGGTGCCTGCTTCACAAACGCCCCTCTGGGGCCGAAGGGGCGGCTCCCTGGGGACCCCTGGGCGTGGTGGAATTTCTGGCTGTTGAAACTCCAGGGGAGGAGGTAGTCAGGTTCCTGGAAAACTGGAGCGATTTTCCAGGCCGAAGACAGTGGAGACAAACACAGAACCCATCTGAGAACCTGACCTCGGAGCTCCGCTGGGGAAGGAGACAGGCAGGAGGCTCCGGGGGGCCTGGCGGGGAGCCGGCCCACCCACGCCAGCTCTGAGGGCTCGCAGCATTGAAGAATGCAGCGATGAATTGCTGAAGCCGCAGAAGACCAACATTTACTGAAAACCCTGTCCAGCACACCGCCCATCTAGGGTGACTCTGGGTCCCAGCAGCCTCCCCAAGGGAATTATTGCCCCACCTCACAGCCAGGAGACAGAACCACAACACCACGCGCACACCTGCCCCGGTTCACCCACAAGTGGCTGGCAAAGCAAGGGTTTCATCCTGGTCCGTGTGTATGGATCCCACGCTGCGGATCCCACGCTGCGGGTGCAGGGGAGAGGCGAAGGAAGGAGGGAGGGAGGAGGGGAAGGGAGGAGGAAGTGGGTGGGAGGGAGGGGAAGAAGTCTTCTTTTGGACACACGAACTCCAGGTATGGCTGGCACAGGGCTCTGGGGCAACCGTGGCCACGTCAGTGACTCAGGAGATGCGCTATGCTCTGCACATCAGTCCGCCTCCGGAGGACCACACCCGATATCCTGGCTGGCTCACGCAGGTGTGCTGGGAGACCCACGCAAGGCTGTTGGCTGTGTTGGACTTGGCCAAAATACCCAAAACAAAACAAAACAAAAATGGGAGAAAGAAAACACAGCATCTCTCCAAAGGGAAACAGATCAACTGTGGGTTATCCACACAGCAGAATCCCACCTACTGACAGGGATCCGCTTTATAAACACAACACCAAGTGAGGAAGAGCAGGCCTCCAGCAGAGAGGTCCAGCTTGGGACCATGCGTGCAGATTTAAAACACACGACCCAAGGGCTGCCTTATGGACACAGACGGACGTGGTGAAACCACGAAAACACGGACGAGGATGGAACACATCAGAGTGAGAGTGGGGGTCACATGGACTGGGGGAGGGGGGGCGGCCTCGCTGTGTCTGCAATGCTCCAACTGCTCTCAAACAACCTCCAACACGTATGCAAGACATTAACATCTGCCTAGTGTCCACCGACATATAAGGGTCAATGATGTGCATTCCCACAGCCAGAAATGCTTCATAACTGCAGTGTTTTAACGTTGGCATCCATCCCTGATGGCAGCAGGGTCCTCCAGACGGGTGGCAGAAGCCATGCTTCCTGTCCTGAGCCTACCCTCCTGGCTGAAGGACCCCAGGGGCTGGCTCTGACTTCCACAGTTCCCGATACGCGGATTCATTTACTTATGCCAACCGTGCGTCTCTCCCTCCGTGGAAAATAGAACCTTTTTTTCTAGGACAGGATTAGCAAACAAATAGAAGTGACAGGATCCAAGATGATGACTGGGCACACACTGGCTGAACCTAAGGAAAGGGGTTCGGCCTCTCCGAGCCTCAGTTTTCTCATCTGTGAAATGGATGAGAGTGGACACCATGCTGCCCCGCAAGGTCGTCCTGGAGAAGCAGTGATCGTGTCCAAGGGGTGAGCAGCTAGCACACGGCCCTGCATGTCCTAAGTGACCAGTATAGGGGAGGATAGGCCACTGTGAGGCGGGTCCCGTGAGCTGGGGGCCTTGGGACAGCAGGCCCTCCCTGTCAATCAGAGCTGTCTGCCCCACAGCCCCTCCCAGAAAAGGAGGCACCTCCGTCCAGGCACAGCAGCTGTGTCACGGACTCTCAGCCTCTCTTCCAGAATAAAAGGAAATCCCCTGTGGCATCAGGGCTGCTTGGGAGGGGGTGGGGACGGCGGCCAGCACCCTTCAGCCCATAGAGGAAGCTGTCTTGCTCCCTCTCTATGGAGGGGTCCCCTGGCCGTGCCCCGGGAGCCCAGCCAGTGCACCGCCAGGCTGCCCAGGCTCCCAGCGGAGCCCAGGCCTGCCTAGCAAGGCCCTCCTGTGCCCTAGCAGCTCGCATGGCTCCCCAGTGCCCTGCCAGGCCCTCCCGGATGGAGGGAGGAGAGAATGAGCTGGACGGGGGACCGGACCCATGCCTGGAAGCACTCAGCCCGGTTTCCACAGCGACAGAACCAGAATAACCCTAATCCCTGCCCTCCTCCCCCAGCTGCCTCGGGATCCAAAGATCCCAGGGTGTGGAGAGACAGGACGATGGCAGAGGGTTCCCAGGGAGCCAGAGACACAGGGCCTGGGGACTCAGAGAGCAGCCACCTGGCTGGAATCCTGGCCCCGGCTGCCACTGACTCTGTGAGCTGCGGGTTCTTAAACCGCTGGATCGCACCGTGGCGTGGGGCACAGTGCCTCCGTCTGGGCGGCGGGGTGGGGCGGGGTTGGGGGGCTACATGAGGGCGCACCTGGGTGGGTTCAGCACGGCACCTGGCACACGTAGGTCCTTCACACCCTGTGGGCAGGATGAGGTCGGGCGGGAGGGGGGGCTCCTACAATCCTGCATATGGAAATCACCAAAGCGCTCCCTAGAATAGACAAAACAATCTTCCAAAGGGAGTACTTCAGAGGACTCACGTGGCCTGCTTTCAAGACCTACTATAATCAAAACAATACGGTCCAGACAGGAGAACTGACATGTGGATTCACGGAACAGAACAGACAGTCCAGAAACAGACCCGCCCATATATGGTCAATTGAGTTTCTGACAAAACTGCAAGGATAATTCAAGGAGGAAATGTTAAAATGAGGTCACGCTGCTGTAGGTGACAGTGAAAGCGTCAGTTGCTCAGTCACGTCTGACTCTTTGGACTGTAGCCCGCCGCACCCCTCTGTCCATGGGATTCTCCAGGCAAGAATCCTGAAGTGGGTGGCCATTTCCTTCTGCAGGGGACCTTCCCGACCCAGGGACTGAACCTGCATCTCTCGCACCGCAGGCAGATTCTTTTACCATCTGAGCCATGTAGGTGAGCCCCTTCATCAGTGGTTCTTATGAAAAGTAGGAAATTAGACACAGGCAGGCACATAGGGAGGAGGCCGTGTGACGAGGGCAGCAGAGATGGGGGTGATGCTTCTAGAAACCAGAGATTGCCAACGAAACCCCAGACACCAGGGCAAAGGCCTGGGACAGTTTCCCTCTCAACCTCAGAAGTGACCAGTCTTTTTTTTTTTTTTTATTTCTTCTTTATTTATTTATTCTTTTTTTTAGTTCTACCACTTTATTGCTACCCACCCATTTCCCTCCATCCTCGTGCACACACGCTCAGTCATGTAACCCCATGGACTGCAGCCCGCCAGGCTCCTCTGTCCATGGACTTTTCCAGGCAAGAATACTGGAGTGGGTTGCCATTTCCTTCTCCAGAAGTGACCAGTCTTGCTGAAGCCTTGATTTTGGACTCCGACCTCCAAAACTGGAGACAATAAATTTCTGTTGTTCATGCCCCCAGCCTGCTGTGTTACGCAGCCCAGGAAACCAACATGAGGACTGATGGGAGGAAACACAAGGCTGTCTGCTGACGTGCAGGCTGGGTTGGGATGAGAAGTCCCTCTGGGAGGCTGTGGGCAAGTTCTCAACTGCTCAGCACCTCAAAGAGCGCCTGGAGGTGGTCTTCCGCACTTTCACTCTGGCCGGGACCTTCCCGCAGAGGGCTGACTGCCTGTCCCAAAGCCACTCTCACCATGGCCAGAGAGGTCAGCGTTTGACCTCCCCCAAACCATGCTTCACATGGCAAATAGATGGGGAAACAGTGGAAACAGTGACAGACTTTACATTTTTGGGCTCCGAAATCACTGCAGATGGTGACTGCAGCCATGAAATTAAAGGACACTTGCTCCTCGGAAGAAAAGTTATGACCAACCTAGACAGCATATTAAAAAGCAGAGACATTGTTTTGCTAACAAAGGTCAGTCTAGTCAAGGCTATGGTTTTCCTAGTGGTCATGTATGGATGTGAGAGTTGGACTATAAAGAAAACCGAGCGCCTAAGAATTGATGTGTTTGAACTGTGGTGTTGGAGAAGACTCTTGAGAGTCCCTTGGACTGCAAGGAGATCCATCCAGTCCATCCTAAAGGAAATCAGTCCTGAGTGTTCATTGGAAGGACTGAGGTTGAAGCTGAAACTCCAATACTTTGGCCACATGATGCAACGAGCTGACTCATTAGAAAAGACCCTGAAGCTGGGAAAGATTGAAGGTGGGAGGAGAAGGGGATGACAGAGGATGAGATGGTTGGATGGCATCACCAACTCAGTGGACATGAGTTTGGGTAAACTCTGGGAGTTGGTGATGGACAGGGAGGCCTGGTGTGCTGCAGTCCATGGAGTCGCAAAGAGTCGGACATGACTGAGCGACTGAACTGACTGACTAAACCACGCCTGTCCTGGGAGGAAGCCCCGCCTCGCGCCCTCCTCCGCATCTCACCACCCAGGGCACAGGTCGGGTCCTCAGTGTCCCTCCCCCATCCGTCCTCCTCCATCCCATGCCCTGGATCAGGCGCCTGCCTCTCACCTGGATGTCACAACAACGGGCCAACAGGTCTGCCTGCCTGGGTCCCCCTCCTCCAGACCAGCCTCCTAGCTAGCTGTTCAGGTCAGACATGAGGCTGGTCCCTGCCTCCTCTCTCCCATGTCCCACATCCAAACACGCAGCACATCCGTTGGCTCTAACTTCACAGATGCAGCAGAGCCCAGAACTACTCCCCTCCCTGTCACCCAGGCCCTCACCTGGAGCTCACCTGCCTCCCTGCAGTGACCGCTGGCTCTTCCTAAGGGGTCTGGCCTCCTTGCTGTTCCTGCCTCCTGCTGCCACAGGGCCTTTGCACAGTCCCTCTAAAGCATACTCACCCCAGACACCCACCTGGTTCTCGCCCATCCCTTCTCAAGTCTTTACCCTAGTATTGTGGCCTCACTGACCACCCCCACTTCTGACCCTGCCCACCCTACATGTAATTTCTCTCCCTCTCACTCATCACCTTTCCCCATCTTACAACACCTACTTGTGTTTTATAATTGTTGCTTAATTTCTGCTCCCTCCCACTAGTTTCAGGAACCTGGGGCTTTCTCTGTTTCATTAGTTCATATGTCCCCAGTACTCAGAACAGCAGCGCTGAGCCCCTAATAGGGCCGCAATGCCTCATTGTTGAACATGTATGTGAAAGTCAAGCAAAACAGGCACAGCATGGCCCATCTGTCCTTAGGATCTGCTCGTTTTCTCTCTTCTAACAGAGTAAGAGGAACTCTGCCCACAACCAGCCTTCTCCCTGCGCCTGTGGGGATGAGATGACCTATTTTACCTGCCAGGGAGGCCCTGCCAACTCCCCCAGGTGCTTTCTGGAGGCCACCCCGCCAGGAGCGGGCAGGCCAGGTGGGGCTTGTTATGTTAAGACCCTGGTGGAGCTGCAGCCTGGCCCTGGAAGGCGGGGCGTGCCGCACCGGGAGGGGTGGGCAGGATGGCACCTGTGCAGCGGTGGGACACCAGGAGGAAGGCGAGACTCAGGGGACGATACACAGGACCACCCCGAGGCGCTGGGCGCAGGAGACCCTCGGCCAGCGCAGACGTGCGGCCCCTCGAGGGAAGGTCTCCAGGCTGTGGAGGCTCGTGTGTCTAAGGCCCCGAGCCCCACACACCTATGTCTACACCCCTTCCTCACGACCCAGCTTCGCTAATCACCAGTGTCCACCCTGGGGGCTATAGCTTCACAGCTTTTAGAAAGTGAAAGTGTTAGCTGCTCAGTCGTGTTGACTCTTTACTACCGACTCCGTTTACTGTAGCCCACCAGGGTCCTCTGTCCACGGCATTCTATAGGCAAGAATATGAGAGTGGGTTGCCATTCCCTTCTCCAGGGAATATTCCCGACCCAGGGATTAAATCTGGGTCTCCTGCAATGCAGGCAGATTCTTTACCACGCCTTTAGAGGGGCTCCTAAATGCCTGGAGGCGGGGGCCACTGGAGCTCGAAGATCCAAGTAGGCTTGAAGGATGGAGAACTAGGGTCTGCCCTTCAAAGACCCCTGCCCCTCAGCCTGTATGTCCTGGAGTCAAACTCCAATCCTACACTACTCTCCAGGGGCTCAGAGGGGCTTCACAGACGCATCCGACGTCTGGCGTGTCACAGTGCTCCACCAACACCCAGGTGCCTGGCCCCAACCCAGAGGCTCTCCATGCAGAGGGGGGTGCCTGCCCCAGGCTGCCCAGGGCCAAGGCTGGGTCCAAACCACAGCTAGCATTTAAGGTCAAGGTCAGCAGGGCCCAGAAGCCCTCTGCTGTGGATGGAATGAATCACGCCCCGTAAAAGACAGGCTGAAGGCCTAAACAGGCACCTATGAATGTGACCTTATTCTAGAAACATTAACAGCATCTTTGTACATGTGTCTCTTGAGAAATCTGTATGCAGGTCAGGAAGCAAAAGTTAGAACTGGACGTGGGACAAATCGGGAAAGGAGTATGTCAAAGCTGTATATTGTTACTCTCCTTATTTAACTTACATACAAAGTACATCATGAGAAACGCTGGGCTGGGTGAAGCAGAAGCTGGAATCTAGGAGAAATATCAATAACCTCAGATATGCAGATGACACCACCCTTATGGAAGAAAGCGAAGAACTGAAGAGCCTCTTGATGAAACTGAAACAGGAGAGTGAAAAAGTTGGCTTAAAACTCAACATTCAGAAAACTAAGATCATGGTATCTGGTCCCATCACTTCATGGCAAATAGATGGGGGAACAGGGGAAACAGTGACAGACTTTATTTTTGGGGGCTCCAAAATCACTGCAGATGGTGACTCCAGCCATGAAATTAAAAGACACTTGCTCCTTGGAAGAAAAACTGACTAACCTAAATAGCATATTATAAAGCAGAGACGTTCCTTTGCCAAAAAGGTCCATCTAATCAAAGCTATGGTTTTTCCAGTAGTCATGTATGGATATGAGAGTTGGACTATAAATAAAGCTGGAAAAAAAATAAAAAATAAAAAAAAGAAAGCTGAGCGCCGAAGAATTGATGCTTTTGAACTGTGGTGTTGGAGAAGACTCTAGAGAGTCCCTTGGACTGCAAGGAGATCCAACCAGTCCATCCTAAAGGAAATCAGTCCTGGATATTCATTGGAAAGACTGATGCTGAAACTGAAATTCCAATACTTTGATCATCTGATACAAAGAACTGACTCATTTGCAAAGACCCTGATCCTGGGAAAGACTGAAGCAGGAGAAGAAGGGAACGAGAGGATGAGATGGTTGGATGGCATCACCGACTCAATGGACATGTGTTTGAGTAAACTCTGGGAATTGGTGATGGACAGCCAGGCCTGGTGTGCTGCAGTCCATGGGGTCACAAAGAGTCGGACACGACTGAACAACCAAACTGACTGACTGTAGATGTAACTGGTTAAGAGAAGGTCATGCTGGATTAGGGTGGGCCCTACCCTAATGAGGAATGTGCTTATAAGAAGAGGACATTTGGATACAGACACAGACCCACAGGGAGAAGCCATGTGATGACAGAGACTGGGGGGACAGCCACAGGCCAAGGACACCAAAGGTTACTGGTCACCCCCAGAGCCCAGAAAGAGACAGGGAAGGATCTCCCCCCCTGCCCCGGATCTCAGCCTCCCAACGCCTTGTTCTCAGACTCTGACGGTATAAGTGGGGGCAGGCATGGTCTTCTCCTCTGTTGTTACTGTGAAGCTGAGGCCTCAAGGGGGACCCATGAGGGCAGGCCGTCCCGGGTGAGGGGGGCAGGGGCGGTGTCAGGCTCAGCGGGAGCCGGAGATGTCGTGCCCCACCCCCGTCCCGCCCACATTGGAGCCGGAGATGCCAAGCCCCGCCCTCTCCCCGCCCACATTGTAGCCGGAGATCCCGGGCCCCGCCCACATTGGATCCAGAGGTGTCAAGCCCCTCCTCTCGCCACGCCCACGTGGGAGTCGGAGGTGCCAGGCCCCACCCCTCGCCCCGCCTACATTGGAGCTGGGGTGCCGGGCCCCGCCCCTGCCCTGCCCACATCGAACATCTGTGAAGTGAGGATAGCCGGACAGCCCCGAAGTTCCTGGAGGTGCCCCTCTGTAGGAGTGCATGTGCCTCAACTCGAGGCGCGGGGCAGGCGAGCTGGCCGGTCCCTAGGAAGTGTTAGATGGCGCTGAGCTGGGCCAGCCAGACTTGCCAGTTCAGCTCTTCTCCAGGGCGCTGAAGATGCTCAGCAGGCCTCCTGGCATACATCACCCCCGGCCGCCCCATCCCAGCCCCGCTCAGGAATTCCACGGCCCTAGTCCTGCTTGTAACTCTGCCCGGCTCACCCACGCACCCACATCTGTTGGCTCAGGTACCAGTCCTGGCCTCTCACCCAGCTCCCCGGCAGCCCTCACCTGGCTCTGGCTGCCCCCACTCACCACCTGGCTCTGCCAGGCCACCCCAGGGCCTGGCTGTGGGGTCAGGCTCTGTCTGCTTCCCCGGGGCTCTCTGGCGAGCTTGGGTGCTCTCCTGGGGGAGGTCCTGACCCCCGCCTTGGGCTGCCCGCCCACACCCCCTACCAGGAGGCCCACAAAGACCAACTCAGGTAAATCCGACCTCCACCATCTCAGAAGCAACAGTGACTCTTGGGAAGGGGCTGGCTGACTCAGGAGGCTCCCACACCTACACCCCCTGGCCTCCTGGCCCTGCACCAATGGCAGCATGAACCCACTGCTAGTAAAGAAATGCTCAAAATTCTCCAAGCCAGGCTTCAGCAATAGTGAACCATGAACTTCCAGACATTCAAGCTGGTTTTAGAAAAGGCAGAGGAACCAGAGATCAAATTGCCAACATCTGCTGGATCATCAAAAAAGCAAGAGAGTTCCAGAAAAAACATTTATTTCTGCTTTATTGACTATGCCAAAGCCTTTGACTGTGTGGATCACAATAAACTGGAAAATTCTGAAAGAGATGGGAATACCAGACCACCTGATCTACCTCTTGAGAAATCTGTATGCAGGTCAGGAAGCAACAGTTAGAACTGGACCTGGAACAACAGACTGGTTCTAAATAGGAAAAGGAGTACGTCAAGGCTGTATATTGTCACCCTGCTTATTTAACTTATATGCAGAGTACATCATGAGAAACACTGGGCTGGATGAAGCACAAGCTGGAATCAAGATTGCCAGGAGAAATATCAATAACCCCAGATATGCAGATAACACCATCCTTATGGCAGAAAGTGAAGAACTAAAGAGCCTCTTGATGAAAGTGAAAGAGGAGAGTGAAAAAGTTGGCTTAAACCTCAAAATTCAGAAAACTAAGATTATGTCTTCCAGTCCCATCACTTCATCGAAAATAGATGGGGAAACAGTAGAAACAGTGGCTTACTTTATTTGGGGGGGCTTCAAAATCACTGCAGATGGTGATTGCAGCCATGAAATTAAAAGACGGTTACTCCTTGGAAGGAACGTCATGACCAACCTAGACAGCATGTTAAAAAGCAGAGACATTACTTTGTCAACAAAGGTCTGTCTTGTCAAAGCTATGGTTTTTCCAGTAATCATGTATGGATGTGAGAGTTGGACTATAAAGAAAGCTGAGCACAGAAGAATTGATGCTTTTGAACTGTGGTGTTGGAGAAGACTCTTGAGAGTCCCTTGGACTGCGAGGAGATCCAACCAGTCCATCCTAAAGGAGAGCAGTCCTGGGTGTTCATTGGAAGGACTGATGTTGAAGCTGAGACTCCAATACTTTGGCCACCTCATGCGAAGAGCTGACTCATTTGAAAAGACCCTGATGCTGGGAATGATTGAAGGTGGGAGGAGAAGGGGATGGCAGAGGATGAGATGGTTGGATGGCATCACCGATTCAACGGACATGGGTTTGGGTGGGCTCTGGGAGTTGGTGATGGACAGGGAGACCTGTCGTGCTACGGTTCATGGGGTCGCAAAGAGTCGGACACGACTGAGCGACTGAACTGAACTGAACTGAACCCGCTGCACCAGTGGCAGCACGCACACAGCTCTGGCCTCCACCTCTGCTGCGCCTCCTTCCTGGGCGCCGCCGCTGGGTGCCGACCGCAGCCCCTGCTGTGCTCAGGCCCCCTCCCCAGAGGGGCCCCCCAGGCCACCCTCTGCGAAAGCACACAGCCACCTCCACTGAACCTCGTCTGCTTTTCTTTACTGCATAGAAGTCGTTTCCACCTGGCATGAGAAGGGTCATGAGTGTTCACTCGTCCGTGGTCTATCCCTAGGACCCGAATATCCACTCCTCATCCATCTCCTTCTCTGCTGAGCCTCCAGCCCACAGCAGGGGCTGCAAAACAGGCAGGAAGCACCCTCAGTATGGCCCAGCAGCATGGGAGTGTCACCCAGAAGAGGCAGGAAAGGCAGAAAGAGAGGTGGCCCTGGGTCAGGGTGGCGGGGGGCATCAGCAACAGGCAGGATAGATGAAAGGGCTCCGAGGTCGGAGAAGCCGGCGTCTCTGTGCTCAGAGATTGCAGAACACGGGCTGGGGACCCCCCCGGGGCTGGAGCCTGTGTCCCCCCATGTGGGCAGAAGAGCGTGCACATGTCACCGTGTACATGGGGACAGCTGCCCCCTGCCCACATGCATGGTGGCCTTTAGGACTGAGGGTGAAATGGAGGCCAGAAGGCCAGGCAAAGCATTGACAAGTGGGCCCTGCTCCCGATTCCCTCACTCTCCTTGCTGGTCCTCTGGGAAGCAGGCCATCTGCAAGCTTCCTGCCCACCTCCTGTGGGTCCCCTCCCTGACCCTGGCTCAACGTATGGGGCTTCACCCACAAAATGCCCCCCTCTCACCCCCCGATCCCATTGGGACCAGGCTTATCTCTACTTAGGAAGAAAAAGTAAATACCTTCCAGGGAAATTTTTTAAACAGATGGAATTTATAAAATATACAGCAAGTGCTGCCTTTCGTTGGATGGTGGGTAGTGGAGGAATGCTGGTCGAATCATTTCCAGCACTTTCTGTAGGGTGACATCAGAGCCGTGTGGAGCAACGCCGCTGGGGGGACAGGCCCGGGGCCACCACATCAGAGCCTGGTGCATCTGCTTAGCACACACCGACCCTGGGCCCCTGCAGTCCTCCCCCAGACACCTACCCAACAGAAATGCCCACTCTGCCCACCGCACAATGAACCCAAGAATGTACAAAGCAGCGATACTTGAATAAACCCAAACTGGAAGTGCCCGATGCCAGCCCTTGGCGATGAGGACACTCTGGCGGCTGGTGCAGGGGACACTGCCAGGCAGAGAGGCCCAGGGACCACAGGGCGGGGTCTTGTCAGAGGGTGAAAGCAGCGGACACACATGCCCACCCCACTGATGCAGATTCAGGAAGAAGTGAAACTGATCAAAGGTGAAGAAAGTCAGAAAAGCGATTGCTCTGGTTGAGGGGTGATGGGTGTGGTTTACACACGTGTGTGTGTTTGCCAGGATACACCAAATTGCACAGTTACAGCGTGTACATTTTACTATATGTAAATTTTATGTCAAAAGGGTAAAGATAAATGTGTGCAAATGCAGAAGTCTACTTGGTAAATTTTGCTTTTCACAGTGGTAGGAGTTAGGTGTTCTTTTTTATCTTTCTTTTTTTTTTAAATATATATTTATTTGGCTGCACCAGGTCTTAGTTGTGGCACGCGGCATCTTTAGTTGCAGCATGTGAACTTGTAGTTGCAACATATGAGATCTAGTTCCCTGACCAGTGAATCCAGGCCCCCTGCATTGGAAGCATGGAGTCTTAGCCACTGTACAACCAGGGAAGTCCCAGGATTAGGCATTCTGAAACAACTGTTTTTATATTTTAGAGTTCAGCAAATGAGTAAGTATATTAAGGATAATGGGACCCACACTCCTCACTATTGAGCAGGGGATTAAGAGTACAGAAAAGAAGAAAACTAGAATGTTGTCCAAGATGTTGTTGCCTAAGGATCAAAGTGAACTCATTGTCTGATGAAGACATACGGTGAATGGATGATACTTGCAAGTACACATGTGTCTATATGTATGTGCCTGCCTGTCTTCATACCTACAAATGTCTGTCTCCATTTCTATGTAAACACATCCTTCCTCCATCACCCGCATCCGTAAGAGGTCAGGTGCTCACTACTCTGTTCACCAAGGTGGCTGTGATGACACCACAGTTTCAACGAGCACATCTATGCCTGGATCTTGGTTCCTAAACACTACCTTCCATCAACCAGGCTGGTTCCAGGGTTCATTCAAGGAAGGCACAAGATAAGCCTGGAGCAAGTCTTCATTTAAAAGCAGAGAAGTGCTCTAAGAACGGTGGACACTAAGAGACACACAGGCCAGCTCAAAGGGCCCCACTGAGCTGATTTGGAGCCATTTAGGCATCAGAGCAATTGTAGGCATGGACTCAGTTCAGTTCAATTTAGTTGCTCAGTCATGTCCGACTCTTTGTGACCCCATGGACTGTAGCACCCTCTTCCAACAACAAACAATAGCAAACACCCTCTTCCAACAACACAAGAGAAGACTCTACGCATGGACATCACCAGATGACCAACACCGAAATCAGAGTGATCATATTCTTTGCAGCCAAAGATGGAGAAGCTCTATACAGTCAGCAAAAACAAGACTGGGAGTGGACGGTGGCTCAGATCATGAACTCCTTATTGCCAAATTCAGAATTAAATTGAAGAAAGTGGGGAAAACCACTAGACCATTCAGGTATGACCTAAATCAAATCCCTTACAGTTATACAGTGGAAGTGAGAAATAGATTTAAGGTACTAGATCTGATAAGACAGTGCCTGATGATCTACGGACGGAGGTTCGTGACATTGTACAGGAGACAGGGAGCAAGACCATCTCCAAGAAAAAGAAATGCAAAAAAGGCATGGACTACAATCTGTTAAATAAAATAAGCATTCACAAGTCTACATAGGAAGGAGGGAAGGAAGGAAGGAAAAGAGGGAGGAAGAGGGAAGAGAAGGAAAAGCTCTTTTTTGTAGAAGAATACCAACTTAAAAATACTGAGGGAAGATGGGGTTAGCAAAGGACCAGCTATGCTAACAATGGGTAAATGTTTGATGAGAACAGAATATTTAGATACTTTCAAAGGACCTTTCTAAATATTATTAATTACAAAAAAGGAAACAGTAACTTCACAGAGGAGGAAGCAGCAGGTCTCCAGCAAGTGACCCCAGACCCGAAGTACCAGGTGGGCCCACATCCACCCTCCTCACCTGGGGCACAGAGGGGTCCTGCAATGTCTGACTGTGAGGGAACCGGGGCAGACCCAAGGGGAGAGCATCCTACAAGTAAACCGCTGGGACTCCAGGGTCAAGAAAAACACACGAAAGGTGACGGAGGGGCCGTGATGAGCGCACATAGCCCCTGACCCTGGAGCTGGGACCAGGAAGTGAAACACGGTCAGAGGGCAGCCCTGGGGCTGCTACACAGTCCCAACAAGGGCTTCGGGTTAAACAGTAGGATTATATCAACATCACAGCCCTGGATGTTGACAAATGCACTGTGATTATCTGGGAGGACGTCCTCATCCTCCAGAAACACACTGGGGCAGCTGGCATAAAGGGACATGACATCACTATGCTCTAAAAAGGTTAGGACACAAGTGTCTGTAAATACAAATGCAGGTGGATGCGTGGGTAGACGAGAGGGAAGCGGGGAGGGGACCCACGAAGCAAATCGGGCCAAGGTGCCCGAGTGACCACTGGACAGAAGTTCCTTGCTCTATTTCTGCAGTGGTCCTCTAAGTTTGAAATCGTGTCAAAATAAAACATAACCTCCACCCAGAAAAAAAACAGACGTGGCGCAACCAGAACTCTTTGAGCCCTGTTGAGGGCAGTGGACACGACCACCGTGGAAAACCGTCTGTCGGCATTTACTGGACGTTTACTCTCTGACCCCTGCAATTCTGCTCCTAGAGAAAACCCAGCAGAGATGGGGGTACACACGCATCCCTAGATGGGCACCGAAGTGTCCACGTCGGCCCCAAACTAACTGGACTTGATTCAAATGCCCACGAGGATAGAAGAGATTAGTAAAATGTGAATTCACCCGACGGATTCTGCAGAGAAATGAGGACCCACCTGGCAGACCAGACGGAGCTCGCAGGCCCAATACCGCGCCAAAGAAGCCAGAGATGAAACAATCGGGGTTCCCGGCAGTGGGCAGGGCAGTGGTGGCCGGAAGGTGCATTGGGGCTGCCCAGAATCATGAACATTGTCTGGGTCCAGGCGCTCGCTCAGTCTGTGGATCTTCCCTGAGCTGAACACTTATAATCTGTGCCCTTTCCTTTATACATGAAATATTTTAATAAAAATTCTAAAAGTAACAGGGAATTCCCTGGCAGTCCAGTGGTTAGGACTCTATGTTCTCACCACCATGGGCCTGGGTTCAATCCCTGGTCGGAGAATTAAAGATCTCACAAGTCATGCGGCTTGGTAAAATAACGAAATAAATTATTTAAAAAATATTAGAAAGTCCAAGAGAAAAGTCTCTTACGGCATCACCGACTCGACGGACATGAGTTTGAGCAAGCTCTGGGAGTGGTGATGGACAGGGAAGCCTGGCGTGCTGCCATTCATGGGGTCGCAAAGAGTCGGACACGACTGAGCAGCTGAACTGATTGAGTGACTGACGTATTTTTTTATAAAATAAAAACCAATTTCGTGTTTCCTCAGCGGGGAGAGATTTCTGGGCCTCTGGGCAGGGCGGTGCCTGGGGAAGGAGACCGTGGCAGCAGTCATGAAGGCCAAGCAGAGGTCTGGGGCTGCCCGGCCGGGGCCCTGGCGCAGGGCGGTGGGCAGGGCCTCCTGCTTGCCGGCCTGGTGCCCACAGTCCGCGTGGGATGCGAGTGGTGCTCAGGAATCTCAGGTGATGCGCTCAGTGAGGAGCAGGCACGTGGAAAGGGTGTGAAAGTGAGCCAACCCCTGCCTGCCCCAGGCAGCTCGGGATGGGGTGTCCACGTCTCCAGCCTCCGCTTTGCAAGTGAGACCCGGGAGCCGGGCAGCTGAGCGCCCAGGCTCACTTCAACCCAAAGGCTGTCCCTCCTCTGGTTCAGGGCGCCCACAGTCCTAGGGCCAGTGTGAAGAGCTCAGCAAGTGCTGTTTTCCGCATGCTCTGCCCAACCCCGGACCCAGAGGAGGTGGATGGAGCCACCCCAGCGACATTCCTCCACGAGGCGGCTGCAGTCTCGGGCCCCCAGGCCTGACCCACATAGCCGGAGGTGCGGACTGCCCCTCTGAATCTGAGAGACAGCACCATGCCGGGGGCTTACACCCTCCAAGGGGTGCAGGCGACCCCAAGGGAGCCCCCTGCCCTCGGGCCCTCGACCCGCCCACGCCTGCATGGGAGGACCCCAGGGTGGTGAGCCAAGCAGAAAGGTGGGAGCCATGAGCCAAGTGGAAAGCAGGCCAAAGGCGAGGCTGGCTGTGGAATCTTCCTTTTAATGAACCGGATCCAGCTCGGGACGCCTAGGTGTGTCCGACATCTGATCCACTTGACTGATAACTCATTTAAAAACTAAGCCAGAAAAATAAGAAGATAACGAGTGACATAGAAATGAAACAAATTCCTTCTGTGTATGGGTACTTTCAACCAACACTTTCATATCTAGGGTGGGCCAGCCCACACTCGGCCAAGTTTCCAGACCTGTTCCCTGGTGGCTGTCTCAGGAGGCCGATGGGCACTCACATCACAGATGAAGACATGAGGGGCCCTTACATGGCACTGTGGGCCCGGGCCAGGAGCAGAGCCAGCCAGGCGAGCCATTTCAAGGGCAGATGTAGGAAACAGGGCATCCGTAGGTGGTCAGTCATTAAATTCACTGCACCTTCTGGCATTAAAAGGACAGAATGCCTGTGCCGCCCACAGGGGGACAAAAATCCCCCCAAGAGTCTCTCATCCTGGGCTTCCCTGGTGGCTCAGACACTAAAGAACCTTCCTGCCTTGCGGGAGACCTGGGTTCGATCCCTGGGTTGGGAAGATGCCCTGGAGAAGGGAATGGTTACCCACTCCAGTATTCTTGCCGGCAAAATTCCTTGGAGAAGAGGATATGGTCTATGGGGTCGCAAAGAGTTGGACGCAACTGAGCAACTAACATGAACAGACATCAAAGGTTCTCTTTCTAGGAGGGGACCTAGCCAGCAGAAGACATGAGAATGGAAGGATGCACTGTGGGGAAGGGGGCAGACAGGCTTCTAGGAAAGAGGTGAGTTGTGCTTTATTGAAGACTGAGCTGGGTTTTGAAAGCTGAGCGAGAGTCTATCCAGCTGGGGGGTGGGGAGAGGGAAGGATGGTTCTCCAGGAAGAAGTGACCTGCACGCCCTGCAGGGAACCAGGGAACACCAGGGCGATGAGTCAGGCTGAGGAGGAGCCTGCAGGGCGGGGCAGCCCACCAGGCGGACCCCGGGGCTTTATAGCAGCTGCGGGGCGGCCGCGCGCGCAGTGGAGCTGGCCCCGTGACAAGGCATGCTCTGCGTGCTGCTGCTTCTGCCGGGCGTGCTGGGCGCCGCCCTGGCCGGCTCCATCTCTGGCCCCAAGGAGTGCACCAAGGGCCCGGCGGTGTGGTGTCGGGACCTGCAGGCAGCGACGCGATGTGGGGCGGTTGGGCACTGCCGCATCACGGTCTGGAGCCAGCCCACTGCCAGGTCCCTGCCCTGTGACCTGTGCCTGGACGTAGCAGCCACTGCCAGCAATGGGCTGAACCCCGAGGCCGCCGAGACCGACGTCCTGGCTGTGGTGATGAAGACCTGTGAGTGGCTTCCCAGCCAGGAGTCTTCGGTGAAATGCAAGGGGATGGTGGATGCCCACGGCTCCGCCATCCTGAGCATGCTCGGCGGGGACCTGGGCAGTGCCCCACGACAGGTGTGCACGGCTCTCACCCTCTGCCAGCCGCTGCAGAGGCGCCCGGCCACCCCGGGGCCACTCTCCGAGGAGGACATATACGACATGGTGGCCCCGTTCGTGGCCAATGGCCTCCTCGGCTCCCACCGTCAGCGGATTCCCGCGGGCACCGTGTGCCAGGACTGTGTCCGGCTGGTCACCCGGCTCCAGGGTGCCCTTGGGCCCGACCTGTCCAGCCTGGCGCAGGTGACCACACGGGAGCAGTGTGAGTCCCTGGGGCCGGGCCTGGCTTTCCTTTGCAAGAACTACATCCACCAGTTTTTTGCTCCTGCTGAGCAAACACTGAGGTTCATGCCGCCCAGCGAGATCTGCGAAAACGAAGGCTTCTGTGAGGAACGGCAGGGACCTGCCCGCTCAGCTCACGTGGCTGCCGTGGACGGGGTCCCCGCCCTAGAGCTGGCGTCTCCGTGGAAGAAGAGCGAGGTGCAGATGCAGGGTCCCGTGGCCTGTGACGTGTGCCTGCAGGTGGTGCAGAGGCTGGACCACTGGCTGGAAAGCAGCAGCAGCAAGACCCTCATCAGCCAGGCCCTGGAGCGTGTGTGTTCCACGCTGCCCCCTCCCGTGGGCCGGGAGTGCATCAAGCTGGTGGACACCTACACCCCCACGCTGGTGGACGTCCTGAGCAGAATCACCCCGGAAAAGATGTGCACAGTTGTCCGACTGTGCAGAGGATGGAGGCGGGCCCGGGCGGTCCACGAGGGCCCCACGAACACGCTGCCTGGCCTCCTGGACCAGGACAGCCTCTGCAGGGGGTGCCAGCGGCTGTTCGGTCTGTCCATCCACAACCTGGAGCAGAAGAGCACCGAGCGCCGCGTCCTGCGGGCCTTCAAGCTCGCCTGCGGCATCCTGCCGCTGCCCTTCATGGTGCAGTGCGGCCACTTCGTGAGCGAGTACCAGCCCGTTCTCATGGAGACCCTCAGGGACATGATGGACCCCACCACCCTCTGCACGAAGTTGCGCGCCTGCCGCGACCCCAGAGACGTGCTGCTGGGCACCGACCAGTGCGTCCTGGGCCCGAGCTTCTGGTGCCAGAGCCGGGAGGCAGCCCAGATGTGCAACACGGTGGAGCACTGCCAGCGCCGCGTGTGGAAGGAGGTGCCCTCGCAAGCCGAGAGTGTGGGCGACCCCGGCTGCCCCAGCCAGTATCCCCCTGCCCCCGAGAGGCCCGCCTCTCCTTGAATCCCACAGGGCCCTGTGAGGTGGGCACTGCCCCACATCCCAGATGAGAACTATGGCTCCCAGCGGGGAGGCTGGAAAGGACCTGAGCTCCGTCCTGACCCCAGGCCCATGGCTGTGCCCTTGCTCATGCCGCGAGTGGACTGGAACCACCTGTTTCACTACCGCCGCCAGCCGCCCGCCCTGGCTCTCCATCACTGTGCTGTCGCTGATGGTGGGGGGCGGGGGGGCAGGGTCTGGCAGTGGCCTCTGGTGCCCCTGCTACACTTTGCCAATGGGGTCCCACCTGGGGTGAGCAGTGGCAGGGCAGAGCATGGGTGGTGAAGGGGCCATGACGGCTGGTGGGGAGGGGGTGGTAGGTCTTATCCACCAGCCACCATCATCTGCTCAGGCCACAGCGGCTCAACCTTGGGGTCCTGGCAGTGGCCTCAAAGGTGCATATGACATGTTGAGTGTCTCTCTGGGGAGGAGGCTGGGGTTTTGGCTAAATGCCCCGAGCAGTTCTTGGGCTCAGCGAAGTCCTTCTGACACCCCACGCCCACCACAGGAGCCTCTCCCCGCACCCCAGACTCTAGGCTGCGGGGAAACCTGTGCTGCACTCCAGGTGAGGAGAGGAAAACATGCCGTGAAAGAGCCCAGGGAGTCAGACAATGGTGGGCAGATCCTCCACCTGTCGGAGCCTCAGTTTTCTAATTTGTAGAATAGGGCTGATAACACCAGTCTCATGGGGATGCTGAGACCATTAGAGGAGATGTCCCTGAGCTTCTTCCTCTGAAAGAACCAGCAGCCATCCATCTGCTGGGGCCAGCAAGACCCAGCTCAGGGTCCCCAGCAGAATCTGGCAGTGCAGGTATTGAATAAATCGCAAGCTTCCTCCCAGTGGCATTTGCTGTCTTCTCATTCTCCTGAGGCCCTGGGCACGAGCTGCTGTAGCACCCCCTTCTTTCTGGCCTTGCCCAGGCATTCCCCTCCTCCAAGAAGCCCTCCTGAGGCTCTCAGCCCAGTTCAGGCACCCTGTGTGGTTTCTCCTCATGCCATATTGTCATCATCACCCCCAGCACACAGTGTGATCCCCTTGGGGTGGCCATGGGGCATGACTCCCGCTGTCTCTCGTGCACACAGCACAGGCCTGGCACACAGTAGGTGCTGAAACATTCGTGGGTCACACACATGAGCATTTCAGTGGAGGCCGGGCCTAGAGAGGCCCCGCAGCTGCTTTCAGATGAATCCCTCTGGAGGAAGAGAAGTGCCCAGGCCTGGGTTACATACAGGAGACCCGAGTGGGCGCTGTTTACTGAGAAGCCACACCTGAGCACTTGGGTAAGTGTCCTGGGCCCCAGCCATTGCCCCAGGGAGACAGGTGCACCCGGCCTGAACTTCCAGCCTCCTTGGTGCTGGCATCTGCAGGCTGTGGCTGGGCCCACTGGTCGGCCCTGTGCACGGTGGCAAGGGCGCCGGCCCACAACCTGAGCGTCCGGATGTGCAGGGAGGGAGGCAGCCCTGCCCAGATTCCTCGACACAGATGCCTGTGATGGACGGACTTGCAGACTGTTGGACTGGGCACGGACCGCGTCTCTGGGAACAGCCCTGGGGGCTGTCGGTCTGCGGCGCCTGTCCCCTCTCTGGGACAGGGTGGGCTGTGGCCCCTCTTCTGGCCTGTCTGGGGGACACCTGCTGACAACGGTGAGACAGATCTCAGCTTCCTGGGATGTCACTGCTCACACGTGATGGCCTGGGAGCGGCCAGGAGGGGGTGAGCACCACGTCTCACGGGTGCCTCGCCCATGCAGAGCCAAGGTGCCCTCCCATCACCTCCTCCGGCCCAAAGCGGCCTGCGGCAGGCAGTCAGTGAAAGGTCTCCACGTGCCCCTCCCCCAGGCCTGGGAACCAGCTGCCCCCACCGCCCGCTCCAGACCTGTGGCTGCACGTCAGCCCAGCCGTGCACCCGGCATGCCGGTCATCCACGGACACTGACGGCTGGCCACCCCCGAGGGCTTCCCATCTGCCCCAAGAGCTCCGCCTGGCTTCACGCCTCCCCCTCCACAACCACCTTGAGGGAGGCACCGTGATCACCCCATTTCGTAGACGTGGAAACAGAAACCAGAGAGGTTCAGTAATTGGCCCAAGGTCACACAGTTAGGACGCAGTGAAGCCAGGAGTCCAGCCCAGATAGGAACGGGCTCCAGGGCCTGTGTTCCTGACCCTCACCCTCGCTGGTGGAGTTCAAGGCCTGATTCCAGCACTCCACGGCCTCTGCCTCAGTTTCCCATTCCTGAACGGATGCCCCGCTCCCTGGGTCCTCAGTGGGACCAGTGTATGTGAAGGGCCCTCTCGGCAGACACACAGTCAGGAAGAGGCTCTTCACACCTCCTCCCCCACAGGACCGGCCTTTCTGCATTTCTAGGCTGCCTCCTACGCTGTCTTTCATTGTTTTCTTTTTGCATATCTTCGTCCTAAGACACGCACTGAGGTTTCTGGATCGGATATGGCTGATTTGTTTTCCCCAAGTGAGTGTCTTAACCATGCTCTGCTGCTGTTTCCTTATCATTTCCCACATCAAATTCCTTTTCGATGAGAAAGCTGGGGGGGTGGGGGGGCGGCTAAATTAGCTGACTGCAGCTGCCAAGGCCATGAGAGCATGCATGCAGGGGTGCCGGGACACCCGGCCCCAGGGAGCCTGTGAAGGTCTCCACCGGGCAGCGGACGGAGGGCCTTGGGGAGCACTTCCTTAGCATGGAAGCCTGTGACTCCACCATCATCCCCAGACCTCTCAGTGGGTGTGTTGTAGGCTTGTGTCTGCGCACACATTCACTTCTGCATGGATGGTTTGCATAGAGCCAGAGTCTGCTGAGCCAACCCCGTATCCAGGGAGGGTAGGGGGGAGGACAGGGAGCAGGTCTGCCCTTCATGCTCCTTCCTCTGCCTCAATCTCTTTGTCTGGGAAATGGGCCACTAACCCCAAAAATGATTCCCAACAGTGGAAGTGCTTCCCAAGCCAGCCCCCTGGATGGCTGGGACCAGTGCAACAGACATCCCACTAAAGTCCTGCTTCCTCCATGGCCCTGCCCCTCTCGGTCATCTGCATCGCAGCCTCCCAGGCCTCTGTGAAGGTCCCTCCCTCCTGCCGTCCTCTGTCCCCATGTCGCCTCCCTGCCAGCATCTGTACTCATCCCACCTCGATCAGTTCAGTTCAGTTCAGTTCAGTTCAGTCGCTCAGTCACGTCCAACTCTTTGCGAACCCAGGGACTGCAGCATGCCAGGTCTCCCTGTCCATCACCAACTCCCAGAGGTTGCTCAAACTCATGTCCATCGAGTTGGTGATGCCATCCAACCATTTTATCTTCTGTCATCCCCTTCTCCTCCTGCCTTCAATCTTTCCCAGCATCAGGGTCTTCCTCAGTGGTCACCGTTGAAGGCAGTCTGGCCCCTGAACCATGGGCAGCTCCAGTTCCTAGACTTGCCCCACCTCCCCACCCCACTGCCATCCCCCCTGGGCCCCACTCGGACACTCTGGCCCACCCCTCCTCGCAGGAACTCAAGAGTGGCAGTGGGGGGTAGGCCAGGGGCAGGAGCGACCCTGACTTGAGTCAGCATCAGGTCTGTTTCATCCCCACCAGGTCCTAATGCTGGTGATGCAGGGATGTTACCGACGCCCAGCCCAGCAGGCTCAAATCTCTGTGGCCCAGAGAGAGACCGCGTCTTGCCTGGGCCCTGTCGTGGGGGTTCGAGCCCCCAAGCTTAGGCTTCAGCTGCATTTAGAGTCTGGCTCTGATGCAGTGAAAGGCATGAGAAACAGCTGCATCCGGTCCCTCCAAGACCCCCAGGGGCCTGAGCCCCAACTTACAGAAGGGTCTGCTCTTCCCTCCCTAAGAGGCCCCTAAGTACATCTTCGTGCCCCCCTGCACTGACACAGTTGCTGTGATACTGCCCTGGAGGCTCAGACTGTGCCAGATCTCACCTCTGGACCCCCGGGACGAACCAGACACAGGTGCTAGTCAGGAGCCCTGCTGGCGGCAAGCGGGGCCCATCATGCCAGGCCCAGCAGTGACTCCACATCCCTGTCTCCTGCCGCCATGGGGACCTCCCTATCTAGATGGTCCAGCTTCCAGAGACCAAGCCTGCCACCCCGGGAAGGCTGCTCTTGTCCCACTGCTCTGAAACTCCCCCAGATTCACCGCATGCCCGCTGTCACTGGGGCCAGGCCTGATTCGGCATGGTGGGACATTTCTGAGACAGTCAGGGAATCTTGGGGGCAGAGTGGAGAGAATGCAGGCCATGTGGGGGTCATGTTCGAGCCTGGCTTCGCCACTCACTGTGGTATGACCTTGGGCAGGTTCCTTAGCAAGTCTGAGCCTCGGTTGCCCTGTGCGTATGTCACGGATAGTGAAGGTGCCCCTCCCATGGCATCTGCTGGAGGACTGAGCGAGGTACCACATCGGAGCCGGGCACACACAGCTGGAGAGGTCACCAGCCCCGGCCTGAGCTAAATGTTTGCAAGTTCCTGCAGCTCGTAGAATCCGGGAACATGGGCCGAGGCCCAAGGGCCTGAGGCCACCAGGTCGGCCTTAGACAGTCTGCCCATCAGATGTTCCGGGCATTCCGACTGTCCTGCTGAGCCCCGTGCAAAGTGTGAGGTTGTCTGGGAGAAGCTGCTGGACACGGGAGGAGTGGGCAGATGGGGAAAGAGACGGCGGAGGGGAGGGAGACACAGAGATTGGGAAGGATCTTCCCATCTCCATGACACACCCCGGTTTCTCTCCAGAAAAACTAGCACCTTCAACACTCTGACAGCACGTGCTCGGTCCCCGAGCCCCAGCGGCCTCCCCCAGCTTGGCTGTGTGTGCCGGGAGGCCTGCTCTGGAGAAAACCCAGCAGTAAAGGCCCACCCAGCCTTCCCACTCCTCGGGCTCCGGGCCACCAGCCCCCACTGCATCTCAGCACACGCTTGCTGGCCGTGGGAAGCAATGTCTTGGGAATAGCAGGCTCAACCCGGGGCTCTCTGCTGAGACAAACTGGGCCCTGACCCCCAGCACCAGCCTCTCAGCCGTCCTCCCGGGCCTGCAGCCGAACAGATCCCCCGTGACTCCCGCTGAGGGGTCACGAGCTGGGGTGTCTGAAAACAGTGCTTTCCCCTCCTGGTCCCCTGGGGAAAGTGACAGGGCTACCCCCGGGGCCCTGGGCTGCAGCCTGACCCTCACGACCTGACCTGCCCACTGCTCCTCTGCCCCTCTGTTCCCCTCTGTAACTAGAAGAAGTTGGACCAGATGGGGTCAGAGCACAGATACCCTGGGCCCGAGGGTCCTGGACAATGGCTGAAGCTAGGCCCCTTGAGGGGGCAGACTGGTGGCCCATCCCTCTAGAGGTCAGAATGCCAGGCTGCCTGTAAGAGACCTCAAAATTCTTCCATGCTGACAGCGTAATAGCTTCATTTTAGAGTCCTCTTCTGGCCAAACCAAACATGCCTGAAGATGCGGCCTGGCCCGCCAGGCCCCCAGCACGTGACCTCGGCAGGCTGGGACTCTCCTGCTGGAATTCAGTGCCTGGGCCTGTGGACCAGTCTCAGAAGCCCAGCCGGTTCTGATTCCTCATGCAGCGCCCCCCTGGAGCCTCTCTGGGGTCAGGTTTCTGGTGCAGGGAGCCATTTATCCAGGACAATGGGGAGTCAAGCAAAGGAAGGGAAAGCTCAACCCTCCCAGACCAGTTTCTCAGGTTCCCTTTCCCAGGGGAAGGGCGAGATTATGAAACCGGGGCAGCAGAAAGGGAGAGGGGGCCTTCTGGGGCAGCTTACTCAACTGTCACGGGGCTGCGATGGGGAAGCGATGTGTGCTGCCCAAGGCCCCGCCGGCCAGACCTGGAGGGCTCCAGACCGTCCTCCATAGCCATCGCGGGCAGGGGTTGGGGCACCTGCCAAGGGCCGGTTGTAGGAGATGCTGGTTTAGCAGAACCTGGCACTCTGGGATGTGAGTGGGTGAAAAAAGCAGGAAGGCGCCAGGCAGGCCTTGACTCCTCCGCACAGGGCTACCTGCACCTCCCCCTGCCCCCTGCCCCCAGCCCCAGGCTCCGGGGCTCAGCCCACGGGGCTCAGATCAGGGGTGGGGCTGGGTTGGTTCTGCCTTCCTGTGGGCCCCGCCCCCCACATGCAGGCCAGCGAGCATCCTGCCAGGGGTGCCGGGGATGGCACCTGCCCCTCTAGGAGGCGGGGAGCACAGGGGTTGTGGTCTGAGGCCACTTGTGCCCTGACTTTGGTGCTGGCTGTGGCGAGCCCTGGCTAGTGACCTTCCTGGGACAGGTGGGAGCCACTTCCCAGGTCTTGAGTGCAACCCTCAGGGAAGACAAAGCGGGTCCCCTGCCCTGCTTCTCCCACTGAGACCCTCCCACACCGGGAGAAGCCATCACCCCCAGTGTGGGTGGGCTAAGGAGCTGCTGGGAGTCAGCCCTGCTGGGGGGCGGGCACCAAGAGGAGAGGTTGCTAGAGAGACGTGCAGGGTGACTTCGGGCAAGCTGCTGCCTCGTCTGGGCCCTTGTTTCCCCACCTAGTTCAGAGGGCTGTGCAGATCCGGATTCCACAGCCAGGAGGCAGGACTCAGTGTCCACACTGGGCAGACAAAGGTGGTGAAGCCAAGAGAGGCAAAGGGACATCTTGGGGTCACATGGCTCTCAGCCAGGATCTCCCCAGCTACAGACAGAGCTCCCCATTCCATTCTGCCTGAGGCATTCCTGCTGGCAGAGGATTTTCTAAAGATGGGGCAGCTGTTACCCCATTGTTCAGAAGAGGAGCCAAAGGCCAGGTCCAGCCCCTACCACCTCCTCCTCACAGACTGCTGACACCAGGGTTACTCGCCAAGGGGAGAGGGGCCAAGGTTCCTGGGAAAAGCCAGCAGCATCCCCCCAGCCAGCAGTGCATATAGATCTGCAGAGTCCTAGGAGGCTGGAGGGTTCCAGAACCTTCCTAAACCTTGGTGTGCTGGGGCAAACTCACACCAGCTCCACCAGGACAACCAGCTCCAACAGCTCACATCTGCTCATACCAGCTCACACCAGCTTGCATCTGTTCACATCAGTTCACACCAGCTCACACAAGTTCACATCAGCTCACACCAGCTCTACCAGTTCATACCAGCTCCAGTAGGACCACCGACACCACTAACTCCACCAGATCCACCAGCTCATATCAGCTCACACCAGCTCACACAGACTCACACTAGCTCATATCAGCTCACACCAGCTCCACCAAGACCACCAGCACAACTAGCTCCACCAACTCACACCAGCTCACATCAGCTCAGACCAGCTCACACCAGCTCACATCAGCTTACATCTGCTCACACCAGTTCACACCAGCTCACATCAGCTCAGCCAGCTCACACCAGCTCACATCAGCTTACATCTGTTCACACCAGTTCACACCAGCTCACATCAGCTCAGGCCAGCTCACACCAGCTCACATCAGCTTACATATGCTCACATCAGTTCACACCAGCTCACATCAGCTCATACCAACTCCACTAGGACCACCAACACCACTAGCTCCACCAGTTCTATCAGCTCATATCAGCTCACACAAGCTCACACTAGCTCACATCAGCTCACACCAGCCCCATCAGCTCACATCAGCTCACACTAGCTGAACCAGCTCACAACAGCTTGCACCTGCTCACATTAGTTCACACCAGCTCACGCAAACTCACATCAGCTCACACCAGCTAAACCAACTCATACCAGCTTGCATCAGCTCACACCAGCTCCACTAGGACCACCAACACACTAGCTCTACCAGCTCATATCAGCTCACACCAGCTCATATCAGCTCACACTAGCTCACATCAGCTCACACCAACTCATATCAGCTCACACTAGTTCACACCAGGTCCACCAGCTCCACCAGCTCACACCAGCTCCACTAGTTCACACCAGCTCGCACCAGCTGGCCAGAGTCAATCGAATACATCTCCTCCCATGTTATGTTCAGTGACTTCCTACTGGAAGCTTAAAACTGGCCATGATAAGAAACTACATCGTGGATGTTGGAAAGTGCTTCAAATTAGAAGGAGTTTTGTTGGTTTGCTTTTTGTTTCCTGGAGTGCTGGTGGTTAAACACTCACCACTCTTCCTAAAGCTCCAGAATTCAAGAACCAAAGGCAGCCTTACGCCCCTGATATATCTGCCAGGCCTCTCCGGCCTTTCTGACTACCGACTCTGCCAAATGAAGGGGGAGGGTGGGCACTGGTTCCAGAACCAAGGCAGACCTGCCCCTACCCTCCCAGAGCCGCTCACAGCCCAGCCAAACAGAATGTCCAATCTCTCTGCTTTCAACTCCTGGGTGAACCTATTGTGTGCCAGGCACTGTTCTAGGCCTTGGGATACATCGTGAGGCACACAGGCAAGGTTGCTGCTGCCTGATGGGGGAAGAGAGACAAGCCATTTATGAAAAAGTCATACCAACATTTGGAAATGGAAATTTCATTAAAGTAGTGTCATCACAAATAATGCATTGAAATCCTGAGAGATTATAGTAAATGCAATACAGAGTAAAGAAGCTGGAGGAACAGAATCTAATGGGAAGAGCTACTTAAGAGAATGTCGTCAGGGGTCCAGAGGGGGTGACACTCACCTGACTTCCGGCTCACGTCCAGGGAAGGGTTTCAGGACAGAGATGCTGGGGCAAAGGCTGGGAGTGGGCGAGAGGGGTGGGGGAGGCAGGCATGGCTGGAGTGAGTACCAGGGCTGTGGGAGAAGTGACCAGGAGGTGAGAGGCATTCTCTGGGAAGCCTGTGGGGTGCAGCAAGGGGCTGCATGGACCTCCAGGTGGGATGAAAGCCGTGGGATGGTTATAAGCTGGGCAGTGATGAGTCCCTTTCCTGAGAGCCCGCTGTGGTGCTGGGTGGGCCTAAGGGGGCAGGAAGGAGCCAAGAGACCCGAGTGTGGCTGGTGCAGACGTCCAGGTGATGGAGGCGCTGTGGGGATGGAGTGGGCAGGGGTGCAGGTTCGGGACAGATCCTGGAGGAGGAACCACAGGGCCCGCTGGTGGATCAGACGGTGAAGAGACTAAGGAGGATGTGAGTCTGAGAATAGCGTGCAGAGATCCTGGTCCTAACACATCCTCGTCCTGACACGCATGGGCCTGGGGCAGGGCCACCGATGGGGGCCGGGGGTCTCCACACTCAGCATCCCCCACCCAGCTCTGTCCTGCCCTGCAAGGGGCCTCATGCACGTGTGTGGACTGCAGCCTGCTCATCCCCTCCACAGCCACCCCAGCCTCACCCACCATCCATCCCTCGGGAGAGCTGGGGGAGGGGGCAGCCCGGGCTGTGGGAGGGAGCGGGGCAGCCCCCATCCCTGGGATTTGCATGCTTTGGCAGCAGGATATCCCTCATCCCGGGGGACCCTTGTCCTGTGGGAGGGTGTGGTCCCGACGAGGCCCAGAGCAGGGTGCTCTGAGATGAAAGGGGCTTGGCTGCCAGGTCTAGAGGGGGGACTAGAGGGGGCACAGTCCACAGAGGTGAGGGGCCAGGAGCAGATTGCGGACCGGGAGGTAGCGGAGTTTGGTTTAGACATGTTGACCCGAGGTCACGTGTCCAATCAACCTGCAGAGTTTGGTGGCCTCTGTCCGCACCACGAAGGGTGCGTGAGGGAAAATGCTGGAAGGCAGCATCAGCCAGGCTGGAATCTCCCCATCTGGTCCTTCGTTCACAAGGGAGGAGTCAGAGGTCAACGAGGGCAATGAGTAGCTGAAGGTCACAGCGAGGGGGAGAGTGGGCCTCGGTCCATCCCTCCGCCGCTGGCCGCCCTTCCCTGAAGGCCTGCCCTGCTCTCTCAGTGCCCTTCTCAGAGCAGCAAGGGCCTCAAGACACGATCTAAGCTTCACAAGGACCCAGGGGACCGGAAGAGGATAATGTGGAGACAGGCGGGCAGAGAGGCATCGGCGATGTCCAGGGAGAGATGAGGGTGGCAGGGATGGTGGGGGAGAGGACACGAGAGATGGTGACAGAGCCCCGCGGGCTGCGACTGTGGCATAGTCTCCCCACCGGCCCCAGTGCCGGGGGGACAGAGATGCTGCTGGACCGGGGGCTTTGGAGACCCCATTCACTGCACAGAGGGACTCAGGCCTGATCCAGCAACACTGGCCAAGGGCAACAGCACTGCTCAAACCATGAGGATGTAACAGCCAACGTCTCCTGTGAACCAGGCGCTGGGTTACACGTTTTCCATCCGTTACCTCGTTGGACCCATTTTACAGATGGGATAAGCTGGGCTCAGAGAGGGGAAGTGACTGCCCAAGGCCACACAGCCAATAAGACAGGGGGAACTCGTCTGTGGCCTGGAAGCCTGGGCTTTCGCACCTCTCATGCAGGCTTCGCCAGAGGGAGAAATCTGCAGAGGAGCTGCGATAACGGGCATCTCTCGGGAAATGTGTGGCATGGTGGTGCAGGGTGCGGGCTCTCCCTCTGGCAGAGCCTAGACCCTCTGGGCGCCTGCAGAAGACACAGGCAGAATTTCAGCTGCAAATACCATGCAGACCAGGGGTGGAGCAGAGCAGTGGCTGGGCCCCTGTTCTCGAGGGAACCGGGAACCGGGCTCGGGACTCTGTCTCCAAGGAGGGAGCAAAGCCGAGCAGCAGTGACGGCAGACACCTGGGCACGTGCCCTGGGCACACTGCCCGCTGTAGCTCAGGGCTAAGAACAGCCTCCTGGCCGCCTGTCCGTCTCCCCGGGAATGGAAATCCCAGCGGGGCAGAAGTCAAGTCTCTCCTTCAACTCTGAGTGCTGAGTCTAGGAGAGCGCCCAGAGGAGTCAGCGCCCCAGAAAACTAGCTGAGGGACGCAGGGAAGGGGGCATGGAGACGAAGAAGGGGTGACATGTCTTAGGTTGGGCGTGGCTTCGGGCTGATGACACCTGGTAGGTGCTGCAGAATCAGGTCTGACTGTGTGAAACCAGTCAGGAAACTCAACCTTCCACGGGCTTATTCCTGCACATCCCAGTGTTGTCCACTGAAACATGAGCAGCTTACCTGAGGCCACTATAAACGACAGAGCTGGGACACCCAGAATTAGGGTGCCCGTGATTCTCCCCGATGCAACCAACATTAGGTTTTTACCCCAAAACAGAGTAGCCTTCCTAGCATCGTAGAAACAGCCGGCATCTTGGAGCCTGTGCTGAGCAAACTCTTCCTGGAGTATCATCTACTGATCCCAGGGGCTCACTTTCTTAGACAAGAAGCCAGGGCTCAGAGAGAGGGGCTGACTGTCCCCGGAACCTGCTGCTAATGGCAGAGCTGGCTAAGCCCCTTGATGCCACTCGGCTGCCGGCACGTTCCCTGGACACTGCTCGGCCAGTAAACGGGTTTATGGCTCCATCCTTCAAAACACACTCAAGCGAGGTTTATTACATAATAGAAAACAAAGGTAGTTTGGTAATATGTTTCCCACTCGGGAGTTTTATTAAAATGCAATAAATCTCCAGGACAGAGTGTGACTTTAAAGCAAAGGGCAGAGATGCAGGTCTGCTCTTCTGCAGGGAAAGGGTCGGGGTGAGGAAGGTGCGGAGTGAGCGTGGGGTGAGGGCGTGGAAAGAATGCAGCATTCTGGCCCCGCCCATGCCAGGCTCAGCCCCTCCCAGGAGCCGCAAGGAATGGGACTTTGCACTCAGCTGGGCCCCGGAGGGCAAGAGGAATGAGGCTTCGTGATGCCAGCACTTTGTCAAATACCACTTTCCCTCCGTGGTTCTCATAACCATGCCTTCTACACCCTGCAGCCTCACTGCTCTGAATGCTGTAGCCATGTTCTTGTTCTAATCCACAAGCCCCAGCACCTAGAGGACACAGTTCATCTTGGGCTGGCTCACAAGACTGGCCTTGGTTCAACTCCCCCGGGGCCTCACAAGCGTGCTCTCCCACCCTCCTCTGCCCACCTCGCATTTTCACCACTCCAGGCCTCTTAGGATTCCTCCCACACCAGGCTGGTAGGTGCCTCTGTGATTTTGCACATACCGTTGTCTCTGTCTAGAATGTCTTTTCCTCTACCTGACTACCTGGAAAACTCCTATTCATCCTTCAAAACCCTATTTGGACATCACCTCCTCCGAAGTGTCCAGTCATTCTCTCCCATGGGTTCCTTAATGGTAGACAGATGCTGGTCCCTCCTTCAGTCCCTTCCTCTCTGACAAGGTTAGTGTCTCATTCATGGCCAATCCTAAGGCCTGAGGTTCAAGAAACGTCTACAGGGTTTGACTATCTGAAAACTGTCTTACTGTCTCATGTTCAATCTTGGTGCCCCAGCCAGGTCTCCAACTGACCAGAAACACAGACAGCCTCTGGATGCCTTCATGCCCTGTGTGGTCAACAGAATAAGCAACCCCCAAACATGTCCACCTCCTAAAGCCCAGAGCTTATGCATATGCCACCTTAGAGGCAAAGGGACTTTGACATGGTTAAGTTCAGAACTTTGAGATGGGGAGGTTCTCTTGAATTATGCAAATGAATCTGATTGAATCACATGGGTCATTAAAAGAGAGAGCCTTTCCAAGCTATGGGTAGAGAAAGAGAGGGGAAACAGACAAGTCAGAGGAGGCAACACTGGTGGCTTGAAGATGAAGGAGGGGCCACGAGCCAAAGAACGCAGGCACCTCTAGAAACCAGAAAAGGCCAGGAAAAAAAAAAGCTTTCTCTAAAGTCTCAGGGAAGGAAGCGAGCCCTATTCACACCTTCATGTTAGCCAGGGAGACCCATATCAGCCTTCCGCCCTCCAGAACTGTGTCGTAAAAAATTTGTGTTGGTTTTGAGCCACAGATTTTGTGGTCATTGGTTACAGCAAGAGAAAACCAGTGCGCCCCATGCCCCAGCCTGGCTGCTTACATGGGTTCTCCCAGTCCCTGGGGTCACCAGCCTCTGCGCCATTGCCACCTGCCTTTCTTTTTTAGGATTTTTTTTTAACGTGGACTGGTTTTCTTTTGAGTCTTTGTTGAATTTGTTACAATATTTTTTCTGTTTTATGCTTTGGTTTCTTTTGGCCACAAGTCATGTAAGATCTTAGCTCCCCAACCAGGGGTCAAACCTGCACCCGCTCCATTGGAAACTGAAGTCTTAACCCCTGGACTGCCAGAGCAGTCCCCGCCCCACTCCCTTGACTGCCTCCCCGCCCCCCCCACTTCACCGGCCATTTTCTGCCTCGTGACCTCCTATTCATCCTTCAGAACCCATTTTCCAGGTCCCTCTGATGGGACCTCGGGCCCTTGGGCCGGCCGGAGCAGCACATGCCCTGAGGCTCAGCCATGCCTCCCCGCACACACAGGCAGCAGGGCACCGTCTTGGATTCTCTGCTCTCCCACCAGTTGGGCCAGATCGTGGGTGGCAAGTGCTGGTGCTCGGTTGATTCTGAATGTTTGGTGCCAAAGCAGTGCCTGACACACCGTAGGATCTCAGAAAGCGAGTTGCAAGTGACCTGACCGGGGCTTGGGGTGGTCTAAGTCGGAGGCCTCCAGCTATTCGTGGAATTTGTTGAACAATAAGGAGGCCCCCACCTTGCTGCCGAAGCTTTACTTTAGCTGGAAGCACCTTCATGCCAGCAAAGGAGACACATTTATCTTATTTCCTTGGACCTAAACAGCTCTTTCATGTCTCTGTCCCCCAGTACAATCAGTTACAGCCTCAGAGACAGACCCTCCATACACTCAAGTACATGGCGGAATCCTGATACCCTGTAATCCAACAGACAGGAAAGAAAGTCCCTGCTTAAAATACACCCAAAGAAAATAATCAGAAAAGTGGAATAACGTACCTACGAGGCCAAGAACACAGCTTTCTTTACATCTTTACATTAGCGAAAACTGAAAATGACGCAGATGTCTAAAAATGAGGATTTGGCTAAATAAATAATATCTCCTTCATCTGAGGCTACATTACACGGCCGCTAAAAATAGTGGTTTTGGAAATATGTGGGAGCATAGGAAAATGTTTAATACTGGGATTCAAAGTTTATAAAACGTGTATACATTTGCATCTTAAAAAGACTGGTGAGAATTTTCATCTCAAACATTAACATTTGTTATCTCCTAAGGTGGCTTAACACAGGGGATTGTTTTTATGCTTCGTTGATGCCATAGTTTCTAAAATTTCTGTGATGAGCATGTGTTATCGTTTTTAAAAATAAGATATTTTTTTTAAGGAGAAGCTTCTGGAGAGGAATTTAGCAACACCCTTATCAGTACTGTCTTTAATATGTTACTAAATCTTCATAAGGTTGAATGGCATTAGGCAGCACCCTGTTATAAGGAAATGTGAGGTGGTTCCCACCGAATCCAAGAGCAGTGTTTTGTGGGTTTCAATCCAGCTCAGGAAATCCCGGATACTGAGATGACGGGAAACTCAGATCCCAAGAAGAAATGTGGAGGGATTATGCGGAGGGTCTGCAAGGGCCCAGAGGAGGAGCCTGACCCAGCCAGGGTTGGGGGTGGGGTGGGGAACTCGGGAAAAGGGGGGGACCTCTGGGCACAGAGGAATGGGGGGACAGGAAGCTGCTGCTGAGATCTGGGTGGCGGGGGGGCTTGTGACAAGGCCTGTGGGGAGGTGCCCTGCCAGACGGACGAAGGTGGGGTGGGGGGAGAACTCTAGAAGAATCTGCAGTGTCAGGGGCCCCCACGAGGTGGTTCTGGGGTAAGTGCTGGCCGCAGCATCAGAGCGTCCGCTCAGCACTCACAGGCTGGCCCTCCCCACAGAGCATCTGTCTCCGTCTCTCAAAAAAGCATCTGAGATGACCGTGTGGGCCGGGCAGCTGTGCTGTGGGCTCACGATGCCTCAGGGTCACCTGCGTGGGCCAGACTGTCATCAGCGCCGCGAGAGAAACCAGGTGCCCCTGCCAGCCATCAGAAAGCTAAATTCAGAGCCCACACCCGGCTCGTTTGGGGCCGTCCTGCAGAACCCGGGAACCTGTCTGCTTTCTGCTCGTGTCTGCTTTTTCCCTGAGAAGTCTTCCGGAGCCCGAGGGGGGGCTTACAGCAACGGGGTCAGAGGAGCAGGACGCCGGAGAGGGAGAGAGAAAACCGCTGCAGGCACGCGGGCAAGCCCAGGTGGGAAGGGGCTCCCTCGGGGTAGGTATCACACAGCGAGCTGGGACTCGGGCGTGACTGGGGTGCCCAAGGCCAGATGTTCTCATCACCCTCCAAGGCCAGCAGCGGCATTCTTGAGATGCAGCCTCGGGCCGCAGAAGGACTTTTGATCCGTCCTGTAGGTGGACCTGGCAGAGCCCGGCGGGATGGATGCTGGGGAGGGTGAGGAGGAGCACACAGGAGACGCCACAGTGGCCATGGCAACACGGAAGGCACCGTGTACGCAGAGCTGCCCTGGAAGAGCAGGGAGTCTGTGGTACCCAAGGGCCGGGGCCGAACCTTCTTCCAGAAGTCTTCCCCGACTACCACTTTCTCTGCTCAACAGAGTGGGGTGGTCCAGCACTTCCCCACAGTGCGGGCTCCCTGGTTATCACTCATCTGTTAGCCCTGCTACACTCTGAATCTCGGGGGTCACTGATCTCAGGGACTCAAACACAGAGCCTGGATGGAAGGATGCGTAGACGGATGATGGGTGGCTGGATGGAGGGATGAGGTGCAGCTGGATAGATAGGGTGTGATGGATGGATGGCTGGATGCGTGATGGGTGGGAGAGATGGCAAGAAGGAGGCCAGGGTGGCGGGGAAGAGAAGAGGCGGAAAAGAAGAGAAAGCCAGATGGCAGAGAAGATGGTCAACGTTAGTGACCAGCAGGGGTCCTCAGAGCTGGGACCCGGGACCTGCGGCAGGCCCGGCATTGGAGTCAAGACAGAGGAAGAGGTTGGGGGGCTGGGGAGGCTGAAGGATTTCCTCAAAGCTCCTGTGACCTCTCGGCCACCCCAGATCTGTTCCAGAGCCTTTTACAGGCACCCTGAGGCCTCAGAGCCTGACCTCATCCAACTGTTGATCGCAGTTGAATTACTTATTGAAGAGACTCAAACCCAGGAAGCTTTTAAGTCAGCGCCTCTCTCGATCCCTTTCTGGTCTGCGTCTTGTTTAAATCAAACTCAGGTCTCCATGGTGATGTTTAAGCAAACACAGAGAGAGACTGTTGCAGGGAGGGAGTCATAGCCGGTGGAAAGGCAGCCAGACACATCAGGGGAAGAGACGGAGGAAGGAAGCCACCCTCTGACACCTCCCAGGCGCCACATGTTGCACACACAAGGTCTCTTGTCATCCTCACGTCAAAACTGCGAGGTCTGCGTCGTCAGACTCAGGGTACAGACGAGGCCCGGGGTGGGGGGTGGGAGCCACAAAGGAGGAAAGGTGCAGAGCCAGATGGAAACTGGATCTGTCTGGGGGCACCGACCACCCGGCCTAGAATGCCTGCTATCAGCCACAGAGCATCCCATCACCATCTAAGACTCTCTCTCTAAAACAAGGCCCGCTCTTCCCGCCTACAAAGAGCGAGACTTGCCACCTGTTTAACGTTCCCTGCGAACACTCAGCACGTCCACCTGTAAGGACCCTAACAGCACAGCAGCGCTTTGTCTGCCTGGACATTCAAGGCCCCGAAGACACAGGCTGTGATCCCGGGGACTGCCTGTGGGCTTCCAGAACACTCTGCACACAGCCAAGCTCTGTCCACCTCACCCTCAGGACAGTCCAGCTGGGCAGACGTCCCCGTCCCTGGCCATCATCTGTCTCCGCAGAAAAGGACCCTGACGCTCCTTTATGTTAGTTCGTATTGAGAGGTTATCATCCGGTTGTGACTTGATGGCTCAGATTCCCTAAACTCTGCATCCTCAACATGTAACCCCCAAATTCTATATTTTAAAAAATGGAGACAGAGGGAGGTACCCTAGGAAAAATAGAGCCAAATCTGGTTTGGAAATGGAATGACATCAAAACCCAGTAGCATTGCAGGGAGACAGATGTGGTCTGGAAATCTCACAGGCCAGTTCATCTGGAACAGAAGATCTATACAGTAGTTTCCCAAAGCTCCTTCCATGGAAAACCCACCCTAGGAAATGCTCAGAGGAGCCAAAGTAAAATAAAACTTAAATTGCATAAAAAAATTTAAACAAGTAAAGTTAATTGAAGTAAATAAAAAGTAAAATAACATTTTAAATTAAATTTTTTTTAAATGAAAGCTCATGGAATCAGATGGGATTGGAGAAATGCCACATGATCTTCTCCTGGAGACGTATGGTGCCCAGTGGTGTGTTAGAGACTCTAGTGTGTTCTCCTACAAAGAAATCTGATCCATTTTCTTCCATCTAATTATGTTTGCCTAGCTTATGACCACACAACATATATTTTCTGGAAGCATCGATGAGCACCTGTTGCGCTTGAGTGTCATTCAGCAGACAAGCCCCTTCTTTCCCCTCCCGTCCCCCACTGGGACTGGGTTTGACCTGTGACTTGCATCAGCCAACGGAATTTAGCAAATGTGCGTGAACAGGAGCCTTAAGGATGCTTATAGCGGTGCGTGCCTCTCTTGCTCCCCTGTCCGTGCCTGGGAAGAAGGGGTCTTGATGGCCTCTGGCTGGTCAGCTGGGGTCCCAGCACAAATGGAGCAGAGTCAAGCCTGTCAACCGCAGGGGGAGCTGTCTGGCCACCCCAGACTACTGCAAACAAATCAGTCACCCCAGGGCGTGAGAAGAAGGAGCCTGCTGTTGCCACCGAGTTTGGGGTGACTGGTTACACAGCGTCATTGTCACTATAACTGAGGAATGCACCAGCCTACAGAAACACTCTTCTAAGAATGGCACTTCTAAGCATTGCATATTTCAAAATATGACATAGAAGAACACTCTCTGGAGGACACATTCTTAGAGAGTGTTGGAAAAGAATAAATGACAATCATAGGAGCTCAGGACACAGTTGGAGGATACCCATCTTAACATTAAGGGTCAGGAAAGGACTTGGGCTATTTGCAGCAGAGAGGCAGAGTTGAAGAAGGAATTTAGCAATAGAAAAAAGATGGGCAGGAAACACAACAGCTAAATCCCGGAGGAGGGGCCTCAAACAGTCAATAAGACACAATAAAAGAAAGTTTGATTCCAGAAAAATTCACGCAATTGCAAGATAGGATAATACTGAATTATGTTCTAACGTCCACTTGAATGCAAACACACCAAGTCTGAAGATTCCAGAGATGCGGGGCAGGAGTCGCTCTGCAGACAGACTGACAAAGGAAAGGAAGGTGGAGACAGACATGGGCGAACACACTCCGCAGCCCTGGTGGGAACAGTGGAGCCTGGGGATGAAAACCCTCATGCTCCAAAGCGGGGGAAGGTGTGGCTCAGCCAGCTTACCAGGGCTGCAGGGATAAACGACCAAAACCGAGGCGTGAGCATCAGTCGCGTTTCTAAAGGCAGCACAATGCCATCTGCGTTAGTTTGTAAATCACACTAAACCCTGGGACATATTGATCGTGGACAGACACATACGCGTGTACTTAACACAGGACACCCCCACGGGGATGACTTCTGGGGTGGGGGATGGCGGGCATGGGGGAGGTGGAAGGAAGGAGGGGGAGCTGGGCTGGATCAGAACCTGGAAGAGTGTGTTTCTTTAAGAGATGGAGAGCCCAGGAAGAGAAAAATTAACATCTGTTACAGCTAGGGAACCCGTGTTGGGCTAGACTGCGGTCTGCTGCAGTAACAGCTGAAGCCCCAAACTTCAGTGGCTTAAGCTGATTATTCCTGATCATGGACCACTGGTTCAGATAAATGACATGACCCCACAATAACCACAAGGGAGGCCAGGGAAGGGAGAAAACGCTTGGATTATTTGGTGAGCACGGGGTTGTCTCTGGCACATGGGTACTCAGGCAGCTGGCACACCACATTCCACACCTTCTGTGTCGGTTCAAGATTTCAGGACTAAAGTGAAGACGGAGGAAGAGAATCCCCCTCCCCCTCCCCCCCCCTCCCCCTGCCCGATGCAAAGAGTTGACTCATTGGAAAAGACCCTGATGCTGGAAAGATTGAGGGCAGGAGGAGAAGGGGGTGACAGAGGATGAGATGGATGGATGGCATCACCAACTCAGTGGACGTGAGTTTGAGCAAACTCAGGGAGATAGTGGAAGACAGATGAGCCTGGCATGCTGCAGTCCATGGGGTCACAAAGAGTCAGAAACGACTTAGTGACTGAACAACAGCAATAATCCCTAACAAAAGGGTGGGGTTCCACCCACTCAGAGGAAACTCGAGACCCCAGTATCCCACTCCAGTATTCCCGAGGTTGCCCCTACTAAAAGTACCACCCAAGGTCACATGTGGGGGTGGAAGGGCAGGGCTGGCACGGCCTCCACACCGTCCAGGCAGTGTGTGAATGGGGCTGTGGGCTAGGGCTACACAACAGCAGAGGGAAGAAGAGCGTAGAGAGTGAGCCAAGATCCACTTTCTCCCTGGCTCAGGACTCCCCCAGCCCTTCTTGCTCCATCTGATGGCATCAGGGCCAGCTCTGTGCTCCTGGCTCCCACCCTACCTGCTGGGATGGCCTCATAGACCGGAAGGGTCTTCCTGGTCCCGGCAGTATTTCCCAAGGACCACATCACCATATGTCCATCCATGCATCCATCTGTCATCTGTCGATCCATCTCTCTGTCCTCCCAGTCGTAAGTTTATCTGTACATCTGTCCCTCCTTCCATCCATCTATCCATCCATCTGTATATCCATCCATCCATCCACCCATCTGCCCATCTGTATATTCATCCATCCATCCACCCATCTGCCCATCTGTATATTCATCCATCCATCCACCCATCTATATATCCATCCATCCATCCATCCACCCATCCACCAACCCATCTGTATATCCATCCATCCATCCATCCATCCATCTACCCACCCATCTGTATATCCATCCATCCACCCACCCATCCACCCAACTGTATATCCATCCACCCATCTGCATATCCATCTACCCATCCATTCATCCACCCATCTATATATCCACCCTTCCATCCACCCATCCAACCATCTATATATCCACCCATCCATCCACACATCCACCCATCTATATATCCATCCATCCATCCATCCATCCATCCACCCATCTATCCACCCATCTGTACATCCATCCATCCATCCCTCCATCCACCCATCTGCATACCCATCCACTCATCCACCCATCTCCATATCCATCCATTCATTCGTCCATCCACCCACTCACCCAATGCCCAACATCACCTTCTGTACCAGATCTAACCTAGGTTCTGGGCATTGGGAGATCATCACAGGGGACCCTACTGGTCTCCATCCTCAACCTGTGTATGTTCTGGCAACCAGGGGTTGAAGGGGGCACCATACCAAACACAGGGGACAAACCATACACAGGGACCCCCACCCTCCAGGAGATATGTGATAAAGAGTGCCTGGGGTCTGCGTCATGCCAAGCAGTGGGGCGGCTTCTTTGAGGAAAAGAGGTTTACGCTGAGACGAAACGTCCATGAGGAGCCAGTACCCGAGGTTCACTACCAAGGGCACGCCATGCAGGCGCTACAGAAGGGACGGACCATACACGGTGGGCAAGGCTCAGCCAGCAGGCTGGGTGGCTGGAGACCGAGGAGTGGGGGTGAGAGTGGAGGAGGGGGCAGGGGGTGGGGTGGGGGCCAGGGGCACAGCGTCCCCGCAGGGAGTGGGGCTCGGGTGCTGGTCCAGGTGCTCTGGGGAGCCAGCGGCCTGCTGAGCCTCACTCCTAGTCAGCCCAGCCCCGGCTACTCAAAGTGAGGTCCCTGGAGCAGCAGCAGCCTGGGCCGCACCTGGAAAGCTGGTAGGCACGCAGAGCAGGGAAGCCTGAGGACTCCCGCCCTGGAGAGGCCTTTCCTGGGGCTGGTCTCCCCTGGGGCACTTCTGAGAGATCCCCACACTGAGTCCACATCTACCAAGGCAGGGTGGTAGTTTTTAAGAGCTTTTCAAATGACCTTTATGTACCTCCTGCTGAGGACAGGCTATCTACACATTGGGCCCTGCTCAGCTCTTGAGGGCTTGCGTCCACTTTCTTGGGAGCATTTACGAGGCCGCTGAGTCCCCACTGGCCATTTGGGATCCAGCTTCAGAGACCCCAAACAGACCTCTCAAGACCCCAGCCTGGGTGGCTGGCAGCAACCTGGGTTCTTGAAACTCTGTGCCCTGCAGCTGCCCAGAGATGCCCCGAGATGCAGGCTGTGGGCACTATCCAGGGGGGTACATAAGGACCATTTTGTCCTAGCGTTTGTATTTCCTGTCTATCCTGACCTTAATGTCGTCACAGGTCTGTCATGGAGGAAATACAAAGTGCACACCAGGCCTTTAGGTGTCCTGTGAGCGCTTATGTTCTTCTGTACCTGCCCTCACTGGAGAAGGAAATGGCAACCCACTCCAGTGTTCTTGCCTGGAGAATCCCGTGGACAGGGGAGCCTGGTGGGCTGCTGTCCATGGGGTCGCACAGAGTCGGACACAACTGAAGTGACTTGCAGCAGCAGCAGACCTGCCCCCGCAGTTTTTGGCCCTGACCACTGAACTGCCCCGACCGGGCTCAGACAGGACATTGGGATACACGAGTGTCAGCCTCCAGGGCGAGCGGGCAGGGCCAGACGTGGGCAAGTGTGCGTGTCACGTC
The DNA here is from genome assembly GCF_019320065.1 of Cervus canadensis. Lineage (NCBI taxonomy): Eukaryota > Metazoa > Chordata > Mammalia > Artiodactyla > Cervidae > Cervus > Cervus canadensis. The sequence goes on along the minus strand of NC_057411.1, from coordinate 49,194,699 downwards.
CCTCAGGCCCTGCAAGGAGAGGGGTCTGGGGGGCAGCAGTGGGGTGAACTGGGAAGGGCTGCTGGCCCGCCGAGCATGGAGGGCCAAAGGGGAGAATGACACAGGGCATCACTGTGAGTCACCGGGGAGACCGGATCCGGGCAGAGGTCACGCAGCTTCGTGGTGGATGCGTCCTGGGCTGAGCGGGGGCATCAGAAAGGTGTGTGTGCGGAGTCACTTCAGTCGTGTCCAACCCTTTGCCACCCTACAGACTCTAGCCCACGGGGCCCCTCTGTCCATGGGATTCTCCAGGCAAGAACACTGGAGTGGGTTGCCATGCCCTCCTCCAGGGGATCTTCCCAACCCAGGGATCGAACTCTTATCTCTTAGTCTCCTGCTCTGGCAGGTGGATTCTTTACCGCTAGCACTTCCGTTGGCATCCAGACCTCCTGAGACTGCATGCGACCTTATTTGGAAAGAGGCCTTTGCAGATGTAATGAAGTTAGAGAGCCCGAGATGAGCTCACCCTGGATCACCCGGGTGGGCCCTAAATCCAAAGATGTGTCCTTGTAAGGAACACACGGAGGAGGCCGCGTGAAGATGGAGGCAGAGACTGAAGAGATGCAGCCGCTATGAAGGCCCGCGGCCCCCATTCCCCAGGAGCTGGAAGAGGCAGGAAGGATCCTCCCCAGCACCTCCAGGGGGAGGCCAGCCCTGCCCGCATCTCCATGTCAGACTACTGGGCCGTAGGACGGTGGGAGAACATTCTTCTTGTTTTAAGCCCCTAGACTTTGGTCCTTTGCCCCAGCAGCCCTGGGACACTTGCAGAGACTGGACATGCAGGCCAGGGCAGGGTCAGCCGGCTCCTCTAGTTACCATTCACCTCGGGATGGTCCAGGAGGGGAGGTGGACCAGCTCTGTGCTTGTCCAACCCCCGAGGCCAATCAGCAGCTTTCTCGTGGGAAGGGGCTCCCACGCTTCCCCCCTCCTCCCGGCTGAGAGGCTGAGCAGAGAACAGTGTCCACGGAGAAGGAAGGGGCAGAGGGCAGCACCCTCAAAACCAGCCAGGAAGAGGCACTCCCACCATGGGGCCCACAAAAGGCAGGACAATTAAAAATGCATTCAGCTTAGATTTCAGAGAGCCATTTCCAGACTGTAAATACCACATCTGTCATTAAAAATGTATTTATTGTGATCACACAGGAGAATTCTTGGGAGTCTGGGTGCACATTCAATAGATGTGTCTTTAATAACCCCACTGAATACGTGTTTGTCAGACCCCAGCACCCTGAAACTCCACACGTGCCCTTAACGGCAGACAGCGGGCGGTGACACCCTGACCAAGGGCCGGTGGCAGTCTCGCCCCTTCTGAACAAGCTTGCACGGTCTCAACACAGGGGATGTGAGCAGGGGATGCTCGCAAGAGAAAACGCGATTAAACCCAGAAACCACTCGCCCTCGCTAGGGGCATGGAAACGGCACTGCCTCCCTTTGGGCCAGTAGGTTAGCAAGTTCCAGAAAAGCTGTCAGCCCGAAGGTGGCCAGGAGGCAGAGCACTACCCCATGTGGAGGGTTGCGTTTCTCCCGGAAGAGAATTTGGCTGCAACACGCCAGCCGTGAATCTACTCAGACCGTCTGGCTCAGAAATGGAACTCCCTAAGACGCTTCCCAGGGAACAAAGCGGAAAGGAAAGCAACATGTCAAAATGTCTTAGGACCGGTTCAAATGAATTCTTTTTAACGGCTGAGTAATATTCCATGGTGTATATGTACCACAGCTTCCTTATCCATTCATCTGCTGATGGGCATCTAGGTTGCTTCCATGTCCTGGCTATTATAAACAGTGCCGCGATGAACATTGGGGTGCACGTGTCTCTTTCAGATCTGGTTTCCTCAGTGTGTATGCCCAGAAGTGGGATTGCTGGGTCATATGGCAGTTCTATTTCCAGTTTTTTAAGAAATCTCCACACTGTTCTCCATAGTGGCTGTACTAGTTTGCATTCCCACCAACAGTGTAAGAGGGTTCCCTTTTCTCCACACCCTCTCCAGCATCTATTGCTTGTAGACTTAGTGCTCGGGCCTGGTGCACTGGGAAGACCCAGAGGAATCGGGTGGAGAGGGAGGTGGGAGTGGGGATCGGGATGGGGAATACGTGTAAATCTATTGCTGATTCATGTCAATGTATGACAAAACCCACTGAAAAAATAAATAAATTAAAAAAAAAAAAAAGAACTCCAAAAAAAAAAAAAAAAAAGTCTTAGGACCGCAGCAGGTCTAGGAGTTGTGGGTATGGTGTGAAAGTGTTGGTCGCTCAGTCGTGTCCGACTCTTTGCGACCCCACGGACTGCAGCCCACCAGGTTCCTCCGTCCACGGGATTCTACAGCCAAGAATACTGGAGTGGCTTGCCATGCCCTTCTCCTGGGGATCTTCCCAACAAAGAGATCAAACCCAGGTCTTCCGCATTGCAGGGAGATTCTTTACCATCTGAGCCACAAGGGAGGCAGGGCTAGGAGTTAGAACGAATCAATCCCAGGGGTGAGTGCACAGCCATAAAAAGTAATCACGTGGCCTGTAATACCACACGGAAAAACGGGAAGCACCTTGCATGTATGTGTGACAGAGAGAAGGTGCGCACCTTGATTCTGCGTCTCACGGTACAGCAGTCTCAGCACAAGAAAGATGAGATAAACACAGAAATCAGGCCTGACAGGTAGGGACGTAGATGAACTTTCTGGAAATAACTGATGCTTCTGCATGTATTTTTAATAAAGGGGAGGAAATGTCTGAGCCTAGAGACTGATGAGAAAAGAATGTGGAAAATTAAAATCTGTTGATTTGCTTCGGAGGAAAACTAAATTTAGACTGCGTGCTGTTCTGGGGACGATTCGTATGCAGTCTCCCTCAGTCCTCACGATTTCCCATCCAGGGATGTTTCCACTTTACAGACAAGGAGACGTAAGCTCTTGAGGGGAAAAAGAGCTCCCTGTGGAGACTCTGAGGTGGGTGGTTTGTCTTCCTTGAGACAGGCTGGGACCGGGAACCCTTTGCTGCAGAGCTTTGGACAAACGTCTCCTTGAGCAACAAAATGCAAAGAGATATAAGGGACTAAAAACAGTTGCGCGCATGCACCGTTGGAGCAAATTCTGGACAAGATTCACAAAGACCAAAAACAGCAGCTGCCATGTCTGAAGCCGTGATATTCTTTAGTTGCTCAGTCCTGTCCGACTCTTTGCGACCCCATGGACTGTAGTCCACCAGGCTCCTCTGTCCTGGAATTCTCTAGGCAAGAATACTGGAGTGGGGTTGCCATGTCCTTCTCCAGGGGATTTTCCCAACCCAGGGATTGAAGACGCATCTCCTGCATTTCAGCTGGATTCTTTACTGCTGAGTCAATCAGGGAAGCCATGTCTGAAGAGCCAGAAGCAAAAAGAGGTTTTCAGGAGCAAAACAGGGTACTGCGCCTGAACTCTGAACTCAGTACCGCCGACAGGGTGGGCAAACCACCTAAGCCAGCCCTCCTGCCCGACCCTCGGACACAGCCCTACCCTGACCCCATTTAAAGAATCAGTTCGGCCCACCTCAGGAAGTGAGCAAAGGAACCTGTTACTTGATCTAGCTCCCTCCTGCTGCAGCAGGGACCCCAGTGAAACGTTGCCTGAGTTTGTAGTCTGGCCTCTTGGAGTTTAGTCACTCAGTCGTGTCCAACTCTTTGGACCCCAAGGGCTGCAGCACGCCAGGCTTCCCTGCCCTTCACTATCTCCTGAAGTTTGCTCAAACTCATGCCCATTGAGTCGATGATGCCATCCAACCATCTCATCCTCTGCTGCCCCCTTCTCCTCCTGCCTTCACTCTTTCCCAGCATCAGGGTCTTTTCCAATGAGTTCTTCACATCAGGTGGCCAAAATATTGGCGCTTCAGCTTCAGCATCAGTCCTTCCAATGATTAAGGGGGCCAGGAACCCTGGTTGGTAACAGCCTGGCTTCCCTACCTGTACATGAAGAATTCTGACTCTTGAGGCCACACTGGAGGGCTAGCCAAGGTCATTTCCACCCCCACCAAGCCCCCACGAAGACGTGCCACAAATTTTAACTCCACCCAGCAACTCTGTGTGAAGCAGAACAGTGACACCAGGAAGGACTGCTGGCTCCTCAAGCTACACTCACAATAACCTCACCTCCTCTGTCCCTGGCTTCTGAAGATGCTGCAGGAGCAGACAGAACCTGGCTCCCACTTTCCAGGGGATTAACAAACATTCATGGAGACCTGGGCTGACAGGCAGGGGCTGGAGATTGAGTTGAATTAGTAGATGGACTCTGCTTGGAGCTAGAGAGGACGAGTGCCTCTCTCTACTTTGCAGCCAAGGGGGCCAGTCCTTGGACCATCCACCTGGAAGGGGGAACCTTCCAGGAGCCGGCCCTTCTCAAGGAGCCTGGCCCCAAAACCAGTCCCCAAATGCAAACCTTCAAAGGACAACCGATGAGATTTCACTGGAGCTTTAAAGCTCAGGCCCCTCTCCACTCTCATCCCAAACAATGAACAAACAGCCTTATCCACCCCCGGAGGAGCATATCTGAAAGCAGGCTCCTTGCTGGATGAGCTACTTCAAGGCATGAGATTGAAATATCCCAACACATAAAGAAGCGGGGGTCCTGGTCGGAAAGAATCTGTGGCGGGCTCCTCATCCTGAGGCTGGCGTGGAATTGGAAAGCAAGCTGGCGAGTCTGGGAGGCAAATCTGAGGCTGAGGGGGCGGGCTCGGAAAGGCACTTCTACTGGAAAAGGGAAGGAAAACGCACGGCTCCCCACTCCCCACATCAGCACCAGGGCGACCACGCCCGCCACCACAAGGCCACCCTGCTCCTCATCTGGCCAAGGATGCACCCAGCTCGGGGGTCATTACAGCAACTTGCAGGAGCATCAGGGCAATTCCTCCGTAAGAACCAACTAGGAATCAATCATGAAGCCCCTTCGCTAAAAGCAAAACCAAAGGCCAACAGGAAATCAACTCAAGGTGGCGACACGCATGTCAGGAGCCCTGATCAGCAGGCTTCTGTGTTTTTAATAGATTTCAAATAGAAAGAAAATGAATTAATTAACACTCAAGAAACATGTCTTGGAAAGCAAAACGGTTCAACATGCAGAGAATGTGGAAATGTCGAGCGGTGCCCCCAGGACACAGCGTCCTCGCCTGAGAGATGCATTGAAACCCCAGCCCAAGACGCTGGGATCCTTCCTTCCCCTTCCAGGGGGCTTGCGAGCTAAGTCACTTCAGCCCTACTCTTTGCGACCCCATGGACTGTAGCCCGCCAGGCTCCTCTGTCCCTGGGATTCTCCAGGCAAGAATACTGGAGTGGGTTGCCATGCCGCAGACACAAATACAAGGCTGATCATAATCCAAATGACATCTCCAGTCCTCCTCCTAGCCCACCTCCCTGAAACCATCAAAAAGGCCGCCTAACTCTTGGACTGAATTTACCTTTTACATACAGACAGATAGAGCCCATTGGCAGTGGCGGGTTCTTTATTTTCCAAGCTCTTGGACTGAGCCAGGGAGAAAGACAGACCCTTGGACCGTGAGGATAATCAGTGTATCTGGGGGACTCCGGGAGCTGCGTCGGAAGCTCGGAGCACAAGCAGAGGAAATTGTGCACTGACCTGAATTCACAAGGCAGGCCCCCTTCCCCCGGGAGGACAACAGCGAGGGGAAAGGAGCCCAGACAGAAAGGGAAGAAAGCAAAGAGCCTTCCAACGCCTGTCTGTGCCGCAGCCCTGCATGCACCGCTGACGGGACTCCTAATTGGCCTTCACCTTCTCCTACACGGGTTTTCCAGCGGAAGGGAAGTGGAGAGGCCGCCAGTGAGAGGGGGCTGCTCCAGCCAGGCCCCAGGATCTCAGGCCCAGCCTTGGAGATGCGCAGGTACAGGAGGAGACGAGGCCCGCCCTCGGGCTGACTTACCGCCACAGAGAACTTTCCAGAACCTTCCCCATGTCTGCGTGGTAATACTTGGTCAGGATCAAGATCACCTGTGATGGCAACAGAGACAAAGGCAGAGATCAGGGGCTTTCAGGGCTCTCGACGCGGGGGTATGGTGACCCTCCCCCACCCAGGATGGGGCGGGGGGTGCTCTTCCCACGAGCCCCAGCCCCCAAGCCCCAGAGCACTCAGACCCCGGGCTGGTTTCTGCTCCAAAAAGTCGCTCTGCGCCTCACAATGACTCTCGGAATATCCCACGCCCGGGAGGTCCACCCAGCAGTACCTGCCACTCAGGAGGAATCTCCCCAGCTCAGCCCTGGACTGTCTCAGACTGTGGCCCCAGGGAGCCAAGGAGGAGGTGGTCCCAGCGAGCAGGAACGGGTCGGGTGAGGCTTTGTAAGAGGGGCTTTGTCCCCACCCACACCTTCGAGAACAAGAAGCCGGCCAGAAACAGCAGTTGGGGGCTGCAGGTGAGGCTAGGGCAGCCCCGAAGTATGTGCTGTCATTAACGTTCCCTGGAGCGGCAGCCGAGGGCAGAGCTGATGACAGCTGGCCGGGAAGATGGGCGGGGACAGCTGGGACCTTGGGGGGCATGGGGGTGGGGAGGAGGCGGGCACGAGTCATCAAAGGCACACACGCTTTTTGTCGCTGGTGCTAAACTGTTTACCGCACACACTGGGCCCTAACTTAACAAAGCCTCTTCATATCAGGACTGTGCAGGAAATACAACTGTTTATAAAAATGAAAATAAATGCACATAAGCAGCAGAAAGTTTCCCACCCCCCAAAAATGTATGAACAGCAAGGGAATGAGATTTCATTCACCTGCCAGGCGAGAAAGGGTCCCCCTCTTCCCAATTACTTCACAAGCCTCTACATCAAATTTCATTTCACTCACTGCCAGACCCTATTAGCGGCTCCTAACATCCCCGTTGCTATGGGAACCCCAGGAGGTGAAGCGGGAACAGCCCCCCGGGGTCCCAGCAGAGCGGTCGGCCTGGTTAATTTGGGGTCACCACATGGGCCATCCCCAAGTTTGGTGCCTTCTGGCAAGCAGGACTTTTCTGCTCTCCATCTTGGTGGGCATAGGCACTGCCGCAGTCTGGCTGATCTTTCTTTCCCTGGTGATTAAAGCAGGGAAGATAGAAGGAGGAGATGTCAAGTGAAATGGGACAGTGTACATTTTAAAGGCAGCGATGATTAAAAAAAAAAAAATCCGAGGTCTTGTCAATGGAGGCGCGATCAGCCTGCCTTGCTCGGGAACAAAGCGATTTTCTCCTGCTGGGCTCTCGGGCTGCCCGAGTCAAGCAGGAATCATCTGAAGATTGGGGAAGGCAGCAGAGTGACAGGCCCTGGACGTGCAGGAGACAAGCGTATTTTTAACCTATTGATTTATATTTTATCATCTTGCTGTTCCCAGAGGGGATTTCAAGAAGCGGGAGCGTGACAGCTGGAAGGGACCTCAAAGTCTGTTTAATCTGGCCCTATCCAGGGCGAAATTGTCAACCTTGCGTCCTTGGAGAGCAGCTGCCATCTGGGCTCTGCTTGCACACCTGGGCAGCGGGGAGCTCAGCCCCTGGCCTGGTGCTCGGGCCCCTCTGTGCACCAAGCTCAGTCTCCTGGTAAATTCTGCCCATGTGGACTCTGTCCTGCCACAGTGGGCCATCACCAAGGGGTTCCCCCTCCCACTCCCTCTGGGTGAGATTCCCCACTCATGCCCATCCCCTTCATTCTAAGCTCCGGCCTTTGCAAAAGCTGGTCCTCATCTTGGGACCCTCTTCCTCTCCCCCCACCCCCACCTCTAATGCCTGGGTTAAATCCTACTCAGCATTCAGATCGCAGGCTAAGTGACACCACCTCCAGGAAGTCCCCCAGGCTCCTCCCCTGGATTCACTGTCTCCTCCAAAGTCCTTTAGACCCTGTGCTTCCCACTCGCCCAGCACAGCCAACAGGTCTGTCACCACCCTGAGTCACGAGCCCTTTGAGGGAGGGGGGCTGTGTCTTGTTTTATGTCCCACTGCTGGGCACAGAGCCTGATGTATCGCGAGCACTCAAACTGCTTGTTGGCAGAAATATATGTGGCATTTCCCAAACTGACGACGAGGAAGGCAGTGAAGCCAGCCAGAGCCAGGTGCCCTGGCCACCTGCTCACAAGCCACTCTTCCATCAAGGGGATGCCACCCATCTTCCTGCTGGGGGTGCCCTCCAGGCACCACGCTGACCCACCAAGCAGGAGGAGAAATGGGGTCCCGAGGCCAGGACGCAGGTTGTGCCTGCCCGGAGGTAGACCCCTGGAACTGCCCAGCTGATCAGCCTGGGGCTGGGGAGAGCCGGACAGCCCCAGCTGACACCGCTGATTCTGCAGTGGGCAGTGGGAAGACCCCTCTGCTCTGGGGGCAGACCCTCCAAGCTCCATGTCCCTCAGTCCCTGGGTCTATCCCCTGGAGGAGGAAGAGGCACCCACTCCAGTGTTCTTTCCTGGAGAACCCATCCAGTGTTCTTGCCTGGAGAATCCACTCCAGTGTTCTTGCCTGGAGAACCCACTCTACTGTTCTTGCCTGGAGAACCCACTCCAGTGTTCTTGCCTGGAAAATCCCATGGACAGAGGAGCCTGGCGGCTACAGTCCATGGGTCCCAAAGAATCGGACACAACCGGGAGATTGAGCATGCATGCATGCAAGCATTAGTTCCCAGGGCCAAAAAGAAAGAAAAGTAAAGTGTAGTCACTCAGTCATGTCGGACTCTTTGCGACCCCGTGGACTACAGCCTGCCAGGCTCCTCCGCCTGTGGGATTCTCCAGGCGAGAACACTGGAGTGGGTTGCCATGCCCTTCTCCAGGGGATCTTCCCGACCCAGGGATCGAACTCGGGTCTTCCGCATTGCAGGCAGACTCTTTACTGTCTGAGCTAACAGGAAATTCCAGTTCCCAGGGGAAGGGGCTGATGATCAAAACACAGGAGGGAGGCATTTTGATATCACTGACTGAAGAAAAAAAAATCACCTGAACATTCACAGTGAATTGGAAACTGCACCAGTTTCATAAGAGATCCACATTCTGTGCTCAGGAGACCACCCTGGGGGCCCCAGAGGAGCCTGGACGCAGCCTCATTCAATGTAACGAAGCACCTGACCTCCTGTACAGATGGGACTTGGGTCCTGGGTGAGGGCTCCCTGCCCTGGGCAGGAAGGCTGACCTACAGCGGGTGCTGAAAAAGGGGGCTGTCGGGGTGAACCTCCTGGAGGACACGGGGCTGTGGCCTTGGCCTGGCGAGGGCACGTCTGCAGGATAGCAGCTTGCTGGCTGATCTTCCGGGAGGCCCGTGGGCACCTCCCTGCCTTGAGCCTTGGACCTGCCTCGTGTCATCACGGCCTTTGGCCTCTCTGAGCCCAGCACCCCCCTCTGTCCATGGGGATGATGTAGGTCTCGGCCAATGCCTCACCCAACAGCAGAGCTGTTCTTGGGCCCACGTCTCGAGGATGAAGACCTCCTCCCGGATGAGCCCTGGCGGGCCCTGGTGTTCTCACTCACTCCCTGCACTTAGAAGGATGCCAGCCCAGGGAGGGACAGCCTGGACCAGGACAGACGGGAGAGATGCAGCAGGACGGGCTCACGACGGAGCTCTTTCCAAGCCCCATGACGCCCTGCGGCGGGAACATGACAGCGGGCAGAATCACAGCCCGTCGGCCCCGCGGCCCGGCACTTCCGCTCGGGGAGCTCTTCCATGGATGACCCGTGCACATGGACTCCTGGGTGTCCTGGGCGACTGCCCGCGCACCGTCTATAACAGCTGCAGACTGGAAGCTCCGTGCAGACCCACCGCAGGCCTGGCCCACTCGCCGGGACTCAGCTGCCCACGGGAACACGGGGCAGCGTCCAAGAGGAAAGACTTACCACGCAGACTGCAGAAAGGACCCCCCACCGGCTGCAAGGAGGCCAGCTCAGCGAGTGGAGCCGGGGAGGAACAGTGCTGTATCCCTTCTGTGTTCAACATGGGAGAGGCAGACCCCCTGAGCTGAACTAACTCTTCAGCACGGTTCCAATGGTAGGCTTTCTGTTCCCTGAATTTTACCTCCATTGAAAAAGGGAGCGAAGACAAGGGTAGATACTCATTTCCGCTTGAAGACACGTGATGACAGGGGGTGCTAGAGGGGACGGAAGAGACTTCTTACAGGGTGGTCTTTGGGGGAGGGGGAGGGCTGGCAGGGGGGAGGGGAGGTTTCCACTGGGGACCCTTTACTATCTGCAGCCCACTGGCCTGACAGCCACTCCACCTCCACACATCAGGGGCACATGTGCACACGTGCGTGTGTGTGTGTGTGTGTGTGTGTGTGAGCTTGGGTCAGCGATTCCATCTCCACACAAGAGGGGCGTGCGCGCACGTGTGTGTGTGTGTGTGTGTGTGTATGTGACCTCAGGCCACACGGCCACTCCAGGGCACCTCGCCTCTGATGAACCCTCACATCTGGCCACAGTCTTTCTCCCTCCTACCTTCAAAACATGAAAAAAAAATGCCCATTTTCATGCTGGTGGGGCTGGCGTACATGGCTGGCAAAGATTAGACCCTGATGAAAGCTTTTAGCTGGTGCTTAATAATTGCTTCCAGTGAAGCACATTGACAAATTCCTTCCTAACTAAACCGGGCTGCCTGGACCTTGAGGCAGTCCTGCTCCCTTGGGGGCAGCGAGGTGGTCGGACAAGGTGAAGGAAAACAGAAGGGTGTCCCCACCCGGAGGGTCCCCACCCCTCACCCAGACATGGCTATGAATCACGATACGGGGGAGGGCGCGGACCCCTGCCCCCCAAAAGCACCAGGCTTCTCCCAAAAAGCTTGCATGCAGGAGGCCAGGCGAGAACACACGTTCTCCCACCGTTTCCCCCAACAGCCCTGAAAATGGGCCCCTGGCCCCCACTTTGCAGATGAGAAGCCGAGGTGGGAGGGGCAGTGGCCACCCCCAGAGGCACATGCAAGAGACGGCAGAACTATAACCAGACCCACTGGCCTGAGGCCGAGCCCGTGGCTCCTTCTAGAACAGCCTCCTGGGGACTTCTCCGCAGCCCGAGCTGAAGAGGAAGGGGCTTCCTGCTGACCACAAGGCAGCCAGACCGCCTATTCCCCACCCCCCAGGAAGGCTGTCGGCTCAGCAGTGGACGCCTTCGCCTAGATGCATCCTCCATGAAGAAGTCAATTCCCGTTAAGAGAAATCAATTCCGCATTTATATACCAGTGAGGGGAATCCTGTTTCTCTCTGCTAAAGGCCCCCAAGGGGAAGGGTGAAGGGATCTGTCAGGCTCAGAAGGCCACACGGCGGGTGCTAGTTCTCCAGAGTCAGGCCTTGGCACAGCCCAGCGCTTCCCAATAGACACCCTAGACTGCGTGAGTGTCCTCACTCACTGCTGCGACCCCAGGAGGCTCACCCGCCTGCCTTCTCCCCCTCCTCCATGAAGCTTTCCTGCACTCTACATGCTGGGGAGCCTCTGGGAGCCTCCCTGCAGGTTCTCACTCCCAACTGGGCCACGAAAGCACTTGTCAACGCTGCCGATGGCCCCAGACATTTCCCTCCAGCAGAAACCTCCGCAGAGTAGAGAGCCTGGGTCCCCACCTGCCACACCCTCCCTCCGTATTCAGTTCCTGGGGCCCCCTGACTCCAGGCTCCTCTGCAGAGCCTGGAGGACTTCACAAGGGGCCAACTGTGTTCCCAGAGCCCAAGGGATCTGGTCTGAATCCTGGCTCCACGATTTAGGAGCCCTGTACTCCAGGGGGCTCAGTTCCTCATCTGTGACACAGACGCTGTGTAGGCTCCCAGGACTGGAGCAGAGATGAAATGAGGGTGGTGGGTCCACAGTGAGCTAGGTTAGGGCCAGGGTTAGAGCTGGCACTCAAGTTAGAGTTTGTATGAGGTTTAGGGTTAGGGTTAGGTTTAAAGTTTGGGGACAAATAGGGTTTCAGCAAGTGCTAGATTCAGGGTTGGGGTGGGACCGGAGGTGGCATGGGCCTTCTCTGTGAAACACTGTTTTGCATCTCATGGTCTGTGCAGCACTTGTTTAATGATACTTGTGAGAAGCATTGCGTGTGGCAGTGTAGGTGAGTTGCTATGAAGTGGAAGTGAAAGTATTACTCAGTCATGACCGACTCTTTGAGACCCCATGGACTATAGCCCGCCAGGCTCCTCTGCTCGTGAAATCCTCCAGGCAAGAATACTGGAGTGGGAAGTCATTCCCTTCTCCAGGACATCTTCCCAACCCAGGGACTGAACCTGGGTCTCCTGTATTGCAGGTAGATTCTTCACCATCTAGCCACCAGGGAAGCATCGTATGTGTTAGTGTAGGTGACAATGAAATATCTGAGAAGCTTGTTATATAAATCAATGAATGGGCAGACCTACCTACTCACCACCATAGGCTCCTCTGCCCACTTCTGTGCCCATCCTCCTTTCTTCCCTGGCCCAGACCCCTGCACCTCTCCACCTACTGGGCCAGCATAGCTGCCACCTCCTCCAGGAAGCCTTCCAGGATGTCTCCAGACTAGGTTGCTGATTTGATTACATCAGATTTTCCGACAGTGGACATGAGCTCAAGAACAATGTTTTGGGGGCTGAGCCCCATCCCCTCACCATCTGCTCTGCTCTGAAGCCCAGCACCAGGGTGAGACCCATGGCAGGGGAAGATACACAGCCTTGGACCAGACCCTGCCTGTCGGTGAACCTACACGGCTGTGTCATGACCCTCCCTGCTCTAGTGTCTCGTCTACAACACTGGAGGATAAAGGCCACACACCTCCGAGTGGCTGTGATGACAAAGTGTGATGATAACATGTGTGGAGGGCCTGGCACCCCACTGACTCAAGTTGGGGGGCTGCCCAATGGACTGTGCCTTCCCTCCTCAACAACGAAGGTGATACCCAGGCCCTCGGGGATGCTTCACCATGCTCTGAGACACCCAGCCCCAAATAGGATCCCTTTCTGAGGTCACAGGGCTTTGAACCCATTCAGTCATTCTGTCTTGGTCACAGGAATAGAGGTCAGAGGCCACCCAGCAAGTCCCAAGTAGAACCTCACTTCATCTCCCTGGTATCTGAGCAACTCCTCCTCCCTACCCCCACCCCCAAGCTTCAGAAAAGCAGGAAGAGAGCAGCTGGTGCTTCCAGGAGCAGAGGAGGTTGGAGGGGAGGTAGGTGGCCCTGGGAAGGGGTGATGGCTGCTCTCTGTGGATGCAGAAGCCAGGTGACCCCACGGAAGCCCCTTGTTCAGAAGATTCTACCAAGACAAGGCAATCCAAGGATGGCCTTTTGGAGGCTTGGGGAGGGGGAGGGGGCTTTCTGTGAGGCTCTGGGTGGGAGGGCACTGGTTCCTCTTCCTCCTAGGCGGAAGGACACAGATGCACACAGAGGCTGTTGGCCAACCAAGGCAGACACGGCAGTTTGGATCTGGGCACCAGCTTCAACCCAAAGGCAGGGATTCTCTGCAAAGGAGGCTTGGCATCCGTTTCCTGGGTCTGCCGGCTCACTGAGGATACATTGAGCAACGTCATCAGAGGAAGCCAGGTAAAGGGAACACGGATCTCGGCACTGTTTCTGTAACTTCTTGTTATTTTTAAATAAATAAAAAGAAAGTGAGACTTGGGAGACACACCTGCCAGATGTACATAGAAATAGACAGATGGAGACTATGCAAGCTCCCACCTCCCCACACCCCAAGGGCACCTGGAGACACCGCTGAGCCTGCGGCCACCCTCCATCCCCACTCTCCAACTGGCCCCGTGTTGGAAACCAAGGCCCATAAAAACGCCATTGTAACAGCAGCCACGGTGGGGTCCCTCCGCGTGATGGGCAGGCCTGGACACATGGACCAGCCAGGGCCGGGGATGCAAGAAGTAAAAGAGGACGTTAGAGGAAGAGAACAGCTCACGGGAGCCGTGGCCTTGAACCCATGACCCTGCCCACCAGCGGCCACAGCCCCTTCTCCCTGGGAGAGACAGCAAGAGGCAGGCGCCCCAGGGTAAGGTCCCAGGGGGCTTCTCCAGGGCCCCGCGGTGTCCACACTGGCAGCTGAAGTGTGGTCGTTTGCAGGGCCACACTGTTCTCCTGAACCTATTTCCCAATGCAGCTGCCCGGCCCTTGTGGGCAGCAGGTGTGTCCCTAGACTCGCTTCCAGCCCACAGAGCCCAGCACGGCAGCAGCAAGTGTGCCAGACCAGGAAAACCTCCCAATCATCATGATGTGTGAAAAGCAGACGGATTTACTCTACTGGGTCCCACGCTGAGCACTTCCTAGATGTCAGCTCCTTTAATCCTCCCAGAAGCCCTGGTTGCCGGGAACCACTCTGCTCCCGTTTTGCAGGTAGGCACGTGGGGGCACACCGAGGGAGGCTGCCCTGACTTGAGAACATAGCCCTGAGGCCTTTGGAAGTCTGGCTGCGAGAAAGGAGGCCCTTTGCCCAGTGCATCCTGGTTGAACTCACCAGTGTAAGGCTGGAGGACACCAAAGCACACTTCCTGCTGTAATCAAACTCTCATCTTGAGCTTTGGCCCCTGGAGGTGCCCGGTAAAGCAGGCTCAGAGCTCTCCTGGAGCTAAAGAGCTTAGCTGGCAGTGGAACCCCAGGCTCTTGGATCCCAGTGCTGCCTGACAGCTGACACCCTGATGGGTTTTCCTTGACCTTGGAGGGTCAGGCCCTGGGCACCAGGCTGGGCTCCGGGCAGTGGCGCCCCTCCCACCCTAGTCCACCGCGAGCCCACTGCGACCCGGCCAAGTCCCCAGCAGGCTCTCCACTGACTTTGCTCCGGATGTTTTACGGTTCCAATTTCAGATCGCGGCATGTCAGTATTTCACCACTCCTCCGAGAGCCCTCGTCCAAACAAAAGGCTACATTAAGGCTGATTTATTCGTAATGCCTCAAAGCCACCACACAGACAAGCTGACCCCCAGAGCATCCGGAGCCAGGGCCGGGTCTCCAGCCCCGCCTTTGTGGCCGCATTCGCCAGGGTTCGAGAATGAATGAGCAAGTGCACGCACAGGTGGACGGCACGTGCCAATCAGGCAGAACAGACAGCTGCCCACCAGGAAGAGAACCCCGCCTACCTGAAACAGGCCCCGCCCACTGTAACACGCCCCGCCATTGGAACAAGCCCCACCCACTGGAACAGACCCCGCCCACTGGAACAGGCCCCACCCCCTCACCCTTCTTCTTGATCCCAACTTGCTGTTCCTAAGCGCCTACGTCTTGCCCCGTCCTCCTCTCCTCCCGGGGAACATCCTAACTCCTCCCAGGAACTCCTCCCAAGCAAGTCTGTTTGGAAAAACTTCTGGAACCTTCTGCCCGCCTGCTCTGAGCCCCCACAGACCCAGGACATGGTGGGTTAGATGCAGCCCCCACAAAGGATGTCACTCTGGAGCCTGTGGAAGTGACCTGGTTTGGGAAAAGGGCCTTTGAGGATGTCGCTGAAGATCTCCAGCATATCCTGGATTATGTGAGTGGGCCCTAAGCCCAGTGACATGTGTCTGTATGAAGAGAAGAGATTGCACACAGGCAGCAGATGTGAAGATGAAGGCAGAGATCGGGGCGATGCATCTACCAGCCAAGGAACCCCAAGAATGACCAGCAGCCCCCAGAAGCTAGGGGAGGGGCCTGGGGCAGACTCTCTCTCAACAGCTTGGGGAGGGACCAGCCCTGCCAACCCCTTGACTTTGAGCTTCCAGCCTCCAGACCCTGAGAGAACAAAATCTCTGCTGTTTAACCACTCCGTTTGTGGTGCTTTGCTATGGCCGCCCCAGGACACTGATACAGGCACTCGCCCATCTTCCAGATGGGGACGCTGAGGCTCAGCTTGTAGGAGGTGATGGCTGGGAATGGGCAGGGCTGGGGTCTCCACCGGGGGCTGCCTGACTCCACAGTTAGGGACCCCTGGACCACTGCTCCAGGTGCCCCTTCAAACAGAGTCGGCCCCAGACAGCAGGGGCCATTGGAAGGCTCCCTGGGGGCCCTGTTCACAACCGCCAGTTCCCCTTGGGAGATGCTGGGGCTCCCACCTTGGGCTGGGCCTTAACAGAGAGCAGGTGAGCGCCCGCTCAACCCCTCCATCAATCAGCCACCTTCACAGGCACGCAGCCCAGGGTTTAAAAAAAAGAGTTGGGAACTAAGCTTTGAAAGGATCACTATAAATCAAAATCAGTCAGCAGAAAATAAATGGAGGAACATTACTGATCTGTGGAAAACGGCATTTTTACATCATATCTGTTTGAGGGATAAAGTGTATTTTAATAGGTGGGTCTTCATCAACGTTTCCACCTCAGCTGTCCTTTAAAAATATTATTTACCCTCCATTGCTCATGACCTGATTGAATTTTAATTTCACCCATCCCTCCTTTTTAACAGTCACTTGAAGTGAAATTTTTAATGAAATTACATGACTTTTTTTTTTTTTCCTCTTGGCCGTCACTCTTCAAAATGATGCTCGGCATTCCTACTACCTGGAAGAGTTGGCATTTTTCAGATCTATTTATGGTAATAAAGGGTAATTGGAGAAGTTGTGATGTTTCTGGTGCCACCTTCTCTAGACATAAAGCACGCCCAGGGAACCTCCTGGAGGGGGGTGGAAATTGCTGATACTGGTTCTAAAGCAGAAAGCCCTCCCCAGGCTCCCATGCCCGCCGCCTCCCCACCCCCACCCGTCTGCTGTCAGAAAACTGCACATTCCTTACTTCCAAGAATTTCTCTTTGGAGAAGATGCTGTCATATTGGAACAGAGGAGCCTGGAACAAAGGAAGCGCGAGCGATGGGGTTTAGTGAAGACTTTGGCTGTGTCTGGCCAGGAAGGCTGAGATTTTTGGGGAGCAGCAGCCCCTGAACGGGTCTCTTGACCTCACGGAGTCCAGACAGGCAGGTCACCCAGAAACACCTGTCCCTCAGGAGAGTCGGGAAATCAGGGAGGCTGGTGGCTTAGCTACCAGCTTGGAAAGTAGCCGCCACGGCCCCTCTGAGACCTGCAAAGACAAATTTATCTCCCGAGAAAGCCAGTGGGAGAGACCAACGACGGATTCTGTCCCTATTTCCAGAATCGGCTCCTCTCAGCCATCTGGGGTGCAAAATGACTTCTGGGGGCCTCAGGCATTTGGGCCTCTGCGGGCCACTTCCTCCATAAAAGATATTAACACGTCTATTTTGCAGCTGCATTGGTGTAAAACAAAAGAAGAATATATTCCTATTATACATCAAAACATTTCCTTGACCTAAAACTTTATTTCTTCTTCTTCTGATTTTAAAGGACAGTAAAACATTTTTTGTGGGTCTCTAAATGGGTTGTGGGCCCTGGCACGGAGCCCCATGTCTGCAGGAGACCCCCGCCGGCCCACCACCTCTGCTGTCCAGCTGCGGCCTGCCCCCCAGCCCCCCTCGCCTGCTGGGTTCTCAAGTGCAGGCGGGTCGGCAATACCTGCCCTCTCACCTGGGAGGACAGAGGACCCTCTCCTCTGGAAGGAGACCCTGCTAAGAGTCTCAGCAAACCTATAAACACACAGGCGCATCAGCACCATTTTCCGCTTCATTCCAGGGTTTGCAGACCAGTCTGGGACCCAGTATGGGGCTTCCCTGACGGCTCAGTTGGTAAAGGATCCCCCTGCAGTGCAGGAGACCCCGGTTCCGTTCCTGGGTCGGGAAGATCTGCTGGAGAAGGAATAGGCTACCCACTCCAGTATTCTTGGGCTTCCCTTGTGGCTCAGCTAGTAAAGAATCTGCCTGCAGTGTGGGAGACCTGGGTTCAATCCCTGGGCTGGGAAGATCCCCTGGAGAAGGAATACGCTAGTGAAGTCACTCCGTCGTGTCCGAATCTTTGCAACCCTATGGACTGCAGCCTACCACGCTCCTCCATCCATGGGATTTTCCAGGCAAGAGTACTGGAGTGGGTTGCTATTTCCTTCTTACCCTATTATTCTTGGTCTTCCCTTGTGGCCCAGCTGGTAAAGAATCTGCCTGCAATGCGGGATACCTGGGTTCAATCCCTGGGATGGAAAGATCCCCTGGAGAAGGGAAAGGCTACACACTCCAGTATTCTGGCCTGGAGAATCCCATGGACTGTGTAGTCCATGGGGTCACAAAGAGTGGGGCACCGCTGAGCGACTTTTTCAATGTCACTGGGACCCAATCAATCTATGGGCCAATAAGCCCTTTCCACTTCTTCAGCAGGGTGGACAGGAAATCAATTTCAAACTCATCTCGGTGGCCTTGACCAGCCTTGGGGCCCCTCCAGAGGGGCCTGGACTCTGTGCCTTGCGTTAAGTGTGTGGACGGCCTGGAGGCATCGCCCGGGAACCAGCTTTATGCCCAGCACTGCATCGATGTAGACGAGGAAGGAGAGGCCTGCACACCCAGGCGTGAGCATCCCCCGTGTTTCCTGCAGCCCAGACCTGCAGGCCAGGACCGCCCCACTCCATCACTCCCCCACTCAGCCCCAGGCACCAGCTTTACCCCCATCCTGGCCCTGAGATGCCTCCCCCCACCCAAGAGACGCCACCCGCCCTTTGCGGTCCTGGGGAGACTTCGGCGCCTCTCCCGTCTCAAGCTTTCCCGATGACGCCCTGTCTTCCGACCTGCGTCACTTTCTTCTTCATATCCCACCCTCATTCACCAACCCGTTTTCTCCCCAGAGGCTCCTGGAGAAGCGGGTTTGTTCCTCTTCGTTACTGCCGAACGCATGGCATCGCCTCTTCTCTGACACTTCACAGTTGGGGTCCGTCCCTTCTCGAGCACAGGGACCAAGGACTTGCCCGTCCCGCCTCCCCAGCACCTGGCACACAGTAGGTCCTCTGGCTGTGAGCAGCTGCAGGCTACATACAGCTGGTACACCAGAGTTGTCGGGCTGTCAGGGCAGATGAGGGTGGGGATGACCCCGCCGCTCTCGTTGGGACGTCTCGGGAGTTTGGAGATTAGCCGTGTCCACTACCCACTATTCTGGGACATTCCTTCAAAGACGGTTTAAATCATACTTTGAATTAGAAAGAGAATGGTAGGGGTGGGGGTGGGCAGCTGGAGGAGCATTTCCTTCTGTCCAGAGCCCACTCATTCAGTCACCTTGGGGGCACTCAGCCTTCCCCAGGGAGGAGGAAGAGGAGGGCTCTCTTCCAAAAGGGGACCTTTTAGGTGCAGCTGCCAGTGGCAGGAGCTGGGGGGCAGGCCTTTGGTGTCACATGCTGGGGAAAGCTGTCCCTAATGTGAGTCGGCCTCGAGCACAGCCTGCCCGCTCCAGGGCTCATCTCCTGGCCCTGGGGTCCCCGCCTCTCTCACAGCGCATGCATGCCTGAACGCTCTCTCAGCTGGGCTGCAGGTCAAGGAGGCCACCCCAGTCCCCTCCAAGCAGAGCCAGGAATCCTTGTCGGCATCGCTTAGCCTCAAAAAAAAACCCGTGTCTGATCATTCAGGGGCCGCCCTCAGCGTCTGCACCAGAATCACCCACCAGGAGGGCACCTTCGGAAGTTTTTTAGATATGGTAAAGAATCCGCCTGCTGTGTGGGAGACCTGGGTTGGATCCCTGGGTTGGGAAGATCCCCTGGAGAAGGGAATAGCTACCCACTCCAGTATTCTGGCCTGGAGAATTCCATGGAGAGAGGAGCCTGGGGGGCTACAGTCCATGGGGTGGCAAAGAGTTGGACACCACTGACCAAATAACACTTCACTGCTTTTACTTAAATGGGAAACTTTCGCACCATTTCTAGAAATGGAAAAGTGAGCAACTCCGACAAGAAGTCAATGGAAAGTACCCACAAAGCAACTCCACGAAAACAAAGCGTCCTCTCCTGCACTGTGTGGTTCACCCAAGATGAGCCCAGGGCCTGGGGCTGCCCTCAATTTATGAGAGGGGAAGCAGAGTGCCGTCAGAGGCATGCTCACCCAGGGCCAGGCTCTAGGATGATAGATACAAGAGTGTGGACCCCGCCAGGGCTCCAAGGTCATTGGATGCCCCTGTCCCGGCCCCTCCATGACGGCAAAAGTTCCACTGTTGAGAAAACACCCAGCTTCTCTGAATACAGAATCCCTGACACACCCAGCTTCCCTGCCATGGCCCCAGCAACCCGGAAATCCAGTGACGGGGAGCTCACCACCTCGCCAACAGAACTCCAACAGGACAAGAATTGTCAGTGAGATGGTTGACAAGCCTCAGCAACTTCCGCTTCTGTAAGACCAGGCTGACCGCAGACGCTCAGCCCCTGCGAGCGCTATTTCTGGAAAGCCAAAGAGCTGGGGAACGTGCGCGCCAGGTTCCTATCTGTGAGTAGCAGCTCTTTTCAAATTGAGCCAGGCTTGCACACAGGGCTTCCCCGGTGGCTCAGTGGAAAAGAGTCTGCCTGCCGTGCATGAGACACCAGAGACATGGGTTCAATCCCTGGGTCGGGAAGATCCCCTGGAGGAGAAAATGGCAACCTACTCCAGTATTCTCGCCTGAAAAATCCCATGGACAGAGGAGCCTGGAGGGCTACCGTCTATGAGATCGGTACCATCAAAGAGTTGGACATGACAGAGCATCTAAACAGAGTGCAGAGAGGCTCAGGCTCAGTCCTGAATCCCAGGCTAATGTTGAGCGTGTCTTTGAGAACAGTGACCCCTCACCTCTGTTGGCTGTCATCTCAGCTTCTGCTATACAAGCATCCTCACCGAGGCGGCATCTTTGCAAGACTCTGCCCCAGGGAGATGGTTCTCCCGGTGACACCCCCAGAAACCACCTCCCTGCCCTGGGCAGCATCAGATGTTCACACCTTTTCTGGAAGTGGCTGCTACATCGGAGGCCCGTGACCATCACAGTGGATGCTTTGAACGTCTGAGACCAAGTATTTCAAGAAAAGAATTTTAAAAATAACATTGGGTGGTTTCTTAAAAGCAAATGCCTGCAGCTGTCTTCACTATGTTCTCTAAGCATGCCACAGCCTAAAAGAATGTGGGACTTTCAGAGTGGTCTTGGTATAAATCTTCCAAACAAAGCAACATATTTCTAGTGAGTCCCTTGTCTCTGCTGAGAAAAAGAGTCCAGAAAAACCTTAGGGTCTACAAGATTCTGCCCCATTCTATGGGCAAGCTGCCCATCACTCCCAGCCTCGGGCTTCCTATCTGTAAAATGGGATTCTAATAATATCTGCATGAGAAGAATATTTGATGGGGAGGTGAATACCACATAAACCTCACCTGTGGATGGTAAGGCCTCATTCACACACTATTGTAACTGCAGCACTCCAGTCAAATGGCCGTTCAACTTGCTTGCTTCATATGACCGGAGGGTCCGTAATTGCCAAAGCTCCTCCTTGTGTTTAACTGAGCCTGTCTCTCCGGGGGCCTATCATTCAGCCCCAGCTCTGCCTTGGGATAGCACAGGCTGCATCTGACCCCTGAACAGCAGTCCTGACCTCCCTCCTCCCTACCCCGAGGCTCAAGTCTCCCAGCCCCCGCTGAACTTGCCGCAAACTAGTGAATAGGGAGTAAGCCAGACCCCACCTGCTATTTCTAAGTGAGTCCTTCTTTTCAAAGCAAGTCCACACGGAGAGGTGACCTCTCCCCCAGTTTGCCTCCCTCCATCCCAGGCATCCTCAACCGCCCTCCGAGCACAGGGTCCAGGGCCACAGAATTCCAAGATACCTGCACACTTGAGTTTCAGATATGTGATCGACATGCTGATTACACCAGATCAAAGAAAGATGGGTTCTGTATGATACTGAAAAATGGAGAAGGATCTGATAAAAGGCTCTCTTGCTGCCTTCTCAGCCAAGGTTAATTACAAATGCCAAGAATTAATCTGTGTCTGTGCGGGACAATGGGCCCAGAAGAGAAACATGACCCGTCCTCTAATTAAGACTGTCACAGATGGAACCCAGGCTTGGGTGGGGCAGACCTGGGCTTGTTCACAGCTGCCAGTGACCGTGGCAGTGAGCAGGGGGTCTGGTGGTGAGTGGTGGAGTTGGGCAGTGACCCGGAGATGCCGTGGGCAAAGCCTGGCCCAGGGGTCCCCTGAACAACAGGAAGGGAAGGCGTCAGACAGGAGCTTTATGTCCTCTGAATGGATGCCTAATAATAACCGTCAACGAGGAGAAGAAGCAGTTGAGTAAATTTCAACAGAGATGTTCCTTTCATTCAAGGTCACTTTCATCAGCCAAACTGGTTTCATTTTCACAGCCAAGAACAGTCACCATCTTCCCATATATATATTATCTGTAATAAATAAAGACAACCCTGCTTCTCTCCATACTTCAGGTTGGTCTACGGAATTCTAGCTAAAAGTAGAGGGGGAAAAATATATCTATATGTCTTTCATCGTGAAAACTGGCATATATTGATAACTTGTTTCAAGAGAAGAAAATGGTGGAAGGGTTGGGTTCCTGAATACAAAAAGACCTTCATGTTTGAAATCTAATTTACAACCTCTCCTTGGGGTGAAGTCACTTTATCTTCCTCCAAGGAACAAGGATGGGAACAATTCTGTTTGAGACCCAAACATCTGGCTGAATCACACCTCACATATCTCAGACAGAATACTACCTTCACAGGAGTGACTTGTTATAAAGCAGACCTGTCAAATCCAGCTCCACACATAAACTTCCTGAGCCGATTTCCCTAAATCACAAGACTGGCATTTCATCACCAGCTGCGTCTGAGGGTGTTCTGCAGTCCGGGTGAAGGAGCACCACCCTGCCACCTCCCACCAGGGCTAAAAACAGACCCATCTCCATCAACTTGACAAAGACAAAAAACTTGAATTAAGAGCCCTGTCTAAAATTAACAGCGATTGAAAGTTAATGATGGGGCAAATTTGGCAGAACGATCTCAACATGCATCAAGATGTGGTCTCGGCTTTCAGATGGGAGGCCCCAGTGGTAAATGTCATGGGAGCTCCAGCTGAGACCACGGCCATGTGGCTTTGTGAGCACCTTCCTTCCACCAGGATCAGACACTTGGCGAATGGTCTGATCTGTCAGCCCAACGCTGCCCTCAGCTCTGGGGCTGGGCTAACACACCCACTTGTCAACACCTGAAGCTGTGTCTGCCTGTCATCTCACAGCTTAGATCAGCAAGCCAGGAGCAGAGTCTATTGGGTGAATCAACTGTAGCGCAAACATTTAACTCAATCGGCAAACACACATCACGGGATCAGAGTCAAACCGTAATCAGAAAACACTCATACGCAATGTTACAGGAGTTATTTGAGATTCAATCCACAGCAGGCCCTTCCTGCACTTTCACAAGTACGTGGAAAATCTGTGTGTCTCTGTTTCTGCCAGGAGACTCTGAACTCCTGGAAGGCAACCAGCATGACCCACGCCGTGTTCAGATCCCAGCCCCGGTGCAGGGCCGGTACCCTGAGGAGGAGGCTCTGATTAACTGGGAATGGTGATCCTTGTAACTCTGCTAAAAACTACATTCACACACACCTACATGTGAATGCACAAAGACGTGGGCACGCACATGCACAGACGTGGAAAACAGACCAGATAGAAACACATCTGAGTGTAAGAACAGGTTATTAGCGAATTGCTTTCTTTTCTCTTTTGCACGCTTGCAAGTGTATCTGCATTAGGCGTGTATTGTATGATTTACAACCTGGGGGGGTGGGGGCTGTCCTGTGACAGAAGAGGTGGGTACAGCTATGCATGGTTACAGAGCTCTGTCCAGATGAGCTTTGAGGTGGCCGGGAAGGCAGAGATCACTGCCCACTGCGCTCCTGTTATGTCTCAAGAATTGCCCACACATCGCCTTGCATCGAATTCACCCGGCTCTTGTGTTTCTATTGCAGGCCACGTCTCTGGAACTTTCTAAGCTGTAAGCATTCACCCAAATTAATCTTCATAACGACCCCATGACTACAAAAGGCCCTCTTATTATCCCTGTGACTGCTGAGGTACAGAGCAGTTAGGTAACTCACACTCACATCCCAGGCAGCCGACGGGAGAGAAAGGGGTTTGAATGAGATGGAGAGACCAGCCAGGTCTACCC
Source organism: Cervus canadensis (assembly GCF_019320065.1). Lineage (NCBI taxonomy): Eukaryota > Metazoa > Chordata > Mammalia > Artiodactyla > Cervidae > Cervus > Cervus canadensis. Next base: position 49,170,788 of record NC_057411.1, on the reverse strand, counting down.
GACAAGAAATCAGCCACATTTGTTCCCATCTCTCCCCCACCCTGGGGTCACTCTCAGATCTGTCGTCTCTAAGGACACTTGGGCAGGTGGATGTTTATTTCAGTCCGGCTGAAATGTGCAAATGTGTGTGTTGCTTTGTCTGTGCTGTGGAAGTGAAGTGAAACTCGCTCAGTCATGTCTGACTCTCTGCGACCCCGTGGACTGTATAGCCCGCCAGACTCCTCCGTCCGTGGGATTCTCCAGGCAAGAATACTGGAGTGGGTTGCCATTCCCTTCTCCAAAGGTTGACATTCCCGAATTCTTCCTTTGTGTTGTTGCTTAGCTGTGATTACCACTTTCGCTGGTCTGGCCCAGGCTGGTTCCGGGCGGCCCAGCCCGAACTGAGACGCTCCTCCATGCAAACTGCGGTAGTGTAGGTGAGCCCCCCTCACGCTCAGCAGCACTGTTATCAAGAACTGGACGCATGGGACAAGCATGCCCACCCGCTGGCCCTGGCGAGTCCTCTCTCCAGAAAGGCTACAGCAGTGCGCTGCTGCTGTCCGCACGATGCCGCCAGGCCCAGGAACAGAGTGCTCACCCAGCACAGGCCGTGGGAACGTGGGGGTTTTCATGTCCTGGGAGGTCTGTGGAGCTGGCCCAGATGCTTCTTGGATTTTTCCACTTATCCTCTGAATGAGATGCTGATACAGACCCCAGCACCCCATTGGATGCCTCTGCACCCCCATGCTTGACTCAGAGGTAGGAGAAGACACAGCCTCCCATCTGAGGCTGAGTTTCCCCTCATCGTGGTAGTGAGCTCCCCATCACCAGGGGCAAGCAAGCATACACCTGGGGAGGACCTGAACGAGGTGTCCAGGGGAACTTGCCCAAGCCGGGGCTGGACCAGGCAGATTCACAGGCCCTCCCCAATCCCGTTCGCCCATCCTGCCCCTGGGCCTTTCTCATCACATGCCAGGAGCCCGGTGATAGATGGACTTGGTCAGACACTTCCTCCTGAGGATTCCCTCCAGTCCCAACCCAGATCAACCATCTGTCAATGTATTTGCAACTAAACCCCAGTCGAAGCGCAGAGGCCCATGGGAAGGCACGCTTTGGCTGGGGTGTCCCTGCTCAAGGCCCTGCCTCCCAGCCGTCGTCCACCTGGGCAGAGAGGCGGCAGGGTCACACGGCCCCTGCAGAGTCAGGGGGACAGCACAGGCCTCGGGCCCCTCAGGATACTACGGCAAAGCGTGGTCTGCTCAGAGACGAGGCCTCAGACCTTGATGGCCACCAAGACGCCAGCCTTGGGCTCATCAGGCACTTGGCCATGCAGGGTCAGAGGCGAACTTGGCCAGAGAGTGTGAATAGAAAGAGAGAAAATGGGTAAGTCAGGCCATATCATCTGAAAAATCCCACACCCGGGGAGCCTGGGGGGGATCCCGTTGCTGCTGCAAACAATTTCCATGGGAGAAACTCAGCAACATCAAGTGACCCAGTGGCCAGCAGGGTCGTGATCCGCGGTGAGCGGACGTCCCCCACCCCTATAGCTCCCGGGGCCCGTGTGTAGGCGAGCCCGTGGCAGCTCAGTTCATCCACCGGTGATTAAAACCTGCAATTCCCATGCCTCTGGGGCACTCCAGGAGTTCCAGGTTGCCCGGCCAGCCTCTCAAGGGTCCCTGCTCATCTTCCAACACGATGATCCTCAGGCCCCAGGGAGAAGGAAATAACTCTGGCTGTAACTCAATCCATTTTTTTTTTCCCCCAATCAGATAATGAATGAATAAAGTCCCACCAAGACTCTGAAACCTGGAGGCTGAGGAAGGCGGAGCACCAGACCCAAGTATGAAATAATGAATTTATAATCCCTGTCCAGAGCAGTCAGGATGGAAACTGACATCACCATGGAAACCAAGGAGGTGTCACGAGGTTCTCTGGGAGGACCGAGGCAGGCCCTTCAGCTGGTGCTCTGGGGCTGGAAAGGGTGAGAGAGCAGACGGCGGGACGGGGCCTCCCTAGTCTCGGAATCTGCTCAGTACATCCGCCCAACGGGGTGAGAACAGGCAGCCTCTCAAACCAGAATCAGGGGCCCCTGTGCCCCCAGAGTCTGCAGCCAGTACACGCGTGGGCACAGCCCTTGCGAACCTCCACAGAAACGCAGAAGGGACCTCAGGATAAACAGCCAGCTCTGTGCAGGAGGCCCCGAGAATGTTCAGCAAAAGGCCGACTCTGCTTGGTGCTGAGGACGCCCCCTCTCTGCCTCCAGGAGCTCCCCAGAGCGGGGAGAGACCCCTGAGTCAGACCAAGGCCTGGGGCAGGGTCCTGGGGTGGAGACACCCAGGAGAGGCGTGATGCCTCAGCAGAGCACTCTGGGGGACGGGGTGCGGATGCTCCGGCCAGTGGACCTCGGCGAGCAGGAGCAAAGCGCACGGTGACGAACACTGAGGCGGGGACGGCCGTGCGCACCGCGGCCGGGCGCAGCTGGGACAAAGCGCAGCGTAAAAGCAGCTCCAGGCTGTAGCCAGAAGGTGCCGGGCAAATGGAAAACAGTCTATTCGCCCAGAGAAATGCCACCTCAGCTGGGCAAGAGGCGGAGCAGCATGGGGTGCGGTAAACAATTGCAGATGCAGGAGAAGGTCCTGAAATGCTCCAGCTGCAGCCCCACAAACCGGCACATTCGCTCACAGGCCAGACGCGGCCAGAACAGCCGCCTGATGGTGATGAGCAAAACTGTTTCTTTTGGGGGAAAGATTTGACGGCGTTGATGTATAATTTTGCAATCAAAATTAGTCAGCCAAGCTGCCAAGGACCCTCATTTGAAATGGTTTTACCCGAGCTGTTAATTCTATCCTCAGCTTCCGTATAACTCATTATCGAGAACAGTAATGGCGAAGCTCCCAGATGGACCAGTCAGTCCTCTGAATACAAACTTCTCCCTCTCGCCTCCTCCATGCCCGGCCCCAGCCTGCACACTCAGGGCAGGAAACTGGGGACTCATCTCTCCCTCCCTCTGCCTGGGCTCGCTCATCAGAATAGAAGAAAAACGGCGGCAATCCTAATTCCCAGCCCTCCGGGTGACCTCAGCACAGCTCTGGTTGGAGGTCAGGGGCTCGCACCCCAGCTCAGACACGAGAGGCTGGTGAGCGTGAGCAAAGCTCATGCCCTCTCTGGGCACTGTCTCCCCCAGGCCCTTCCTGGGCACTGAAGGGGATGATCTGATAGGAAACTCCGAGCCTGCCTGTCCTGGGCACCCGGCATGGGCCGGGCACACGGCAGACGCTCCACAACAGGACTTTCTCCCGCAGGAGCTGCAGAAGCTCTCTGTTCACTATCCAGGCACTTCTGTTTTTATTACTGTCACTACTATCCCAATTTCATAGATGAGGAAACGGAGCTTAGAGAAGGGGATTCACTTGCACTTGGCTGATTTCATCCGTAAATGCTGCGTTGGGAACCAAGAATCACGGCTTTCAAACCATACGGGGGACATGACTTGACACATCCTTAAAGCCCGAGGTGTTGTCCTTGGTGGGGGAAGACTTCCAGGGGCTGCACCCAAGGGGGGCGCTCTGGATGGGAGCCCTGGAGGTGAATGGGGCACCTCCTCCAGGAGGCCGGGCCCTGTGATATTACAGGCCCCCTGCACTGTCCCCCTCACCCCCTCCATGTGTGAAGAGGGGACACGTAATCTGGGGCAGGCAGTGATGGCTGAAAAGCCCTTTGTACGCAAAGGGATCCTTCTGTCTTTAAGCTGCTCTCCAATCCCCCGTAAATCTTCCTGCAGCCCAGAGCAGAGGATTTGAGGCCCTGGGAAGCTCAGCCATTCAGAGGCAAAGCTGAAAATGCAGCTGACATGCAGCCCCCCCCGCCCCTGGTGGCGTGGGAAGGCGGGCGGGCGGGGGCGTCTGTCACCAGCTCGAGCTCTGGAGCTGCGATTCGGGGTCGGGTTCTGGGCCCCTGCCAAAGCCTTCATTATGCTTGGAGAATGTTCTTTTTAAATTGTCTCTCTTTGTTTTCCCACTCCCCCAAATTTATTTAAAAATAAACTGCGTGAATTCAATGCACGGTTTCACAGCCCCATAATAAGCAATTTCCTAGCGAGTGTCAGAGCCAACGCCGCCTCCTGAGTGCGCACGCACCCAGGCCTGTCAGCGGTTCGCAGACGCGGAACGAGCAACCCCCAAGGGTGGCAATCGTGGTGCTGGAGAAGACTCTGGAGAGCCCCTTGGACTGCAAGACCAAACCCATCCATCCTAAAGGAAATCAGCCCTGAGTACTCATTGGAAGGACTGATGCTGAAGCTGAAGCTCCAATACTTTGGCCACCCGATGTGAAGAGCTGACTCATTGGAAAAGACACTGATGCTGGGAAAGATTGAAGGCGGGAGGAGAAGGGGACGACAGAGGATGAGATGGTTGGATGGCATCACCGACTCAGTGGACATGAATCTGAGCAAACTCCGGGAGATAGTGGAGGACAGAGGAGCCTGGCGAGCTACAGTCCCTGGGGTCGCAAAGAGTCAGACACGACTTAGCCACTGGACAACAATGAGGGTGGCAGGGTCCCCTGAGAACTTGCCCGAAAATCACCCCCGTCTACTGTGTCCTGTCCTCTCTTCTTGTGCTAGCCATCTCCACAAAGATGCTATTGTGTAATACTCCAACAACCCCGCAGCAGAGATAAGATCATTCCTCTTTACAGATGAGGAACTCGAGACTCAGAGAGGTTAATGAATTTGCCAGTGTTCACATAGCTGGCAAGCGGCAGGGTAGAACATCAGGCGTAGGTTGTCCGAGTCCAGCGCCCTGGGCCTCACCGCTGTATGGATGGATTTGCTGGCTCCCCATTCTGGCCATTGTGTTCTGGACACTCCGAAGACTGCTGCTACCCCTCTTAAAGTGCGACCTCACTTGAACAGTGTTCAAGGTAGCCAGGTCATTGAAACAGACCACAGACTATCACCTCCCTGGCCGTAGGCCCGATACTTCTGTTAATGCGGCCTGGGATGGAAGTGTCACACAATTCCCCTTTGGGGAGCTGGCGCTCCACAGAGAGCCTGGGACTATTCTAACCTGCTTCTGGGATGGCAGGGCTGGGAACCTGGATGCACAAATTACATGCATCCGCATAAAATTGCTCCCGAGACTTAAGTCCCTCCCGCCGGGTCACGGTTTGCCATTAAACGGCACATGGACTCGAGCCAGGGCCTCCCCTCATCTCCCAGTGGCCTGAGTCATGGTTTCTTCCACTTTCCTGAAGCCTGGACTGGGTGACTGCCCAACCGGGACATCTTAGGGGCAGGTGTTCAGGCAGTGCCTCAGAGACTAAGTCAGCAAATGAGTGAACGGATGCTTTCAGCCCACGACTGTGTCCCAAGGGCCTGAGCCCATTGTGAACCAGAGCGCTCCCCGCTCCCGCGGGGTAGGCCGTCTTGGGGGAGCAAGGTGGACAAGCCCAGACTGGCGAGCACACAGCCCACCATGGCCACAAAGGCCATGGAGGGGCCAGGGTGAGGGATGTGGACAACGTCTCAGAGACAGGGGTGCCGGGGAGGGGGGTGGCAGGGGGAGGGGAGGAGGACGGGAGGAAGGAAGAGAGGAGGAGAGAGGTCAAAAGGGGGCCTCCCAGCCTTTCCTTCCTCATCCACAGACAGACCAGAGACGCCAAGGAGGACGAGGCTGCAGGGATGCTCTGAGAGCCTCACCCAGGCCCGGCCCTCCACATCCGCCTCCTGATGCCCAGGCTTGGTGCCCAGGCCGATGGACATTGCTGCGACACGCAAGAACAAGAGACACCTCCCGTACCTGCCAAGGGCAAACGGCACGCACCGACAGCCCCGGGCTTGTTTTGTCTGATGGCGGGGTCGGGGGGAGGGGGCGGCCCTGGCAGCCGCGTCTGTGGTCCCTGCCAAGCAAGGCAGATGAGGGTGGCTGTGAATTTATGAGATACTCTGCGAAGAAGGTGCCTGGTTTTCTCTCCTGGGGAGTCCCAGCGGGACAGTCCACACGTCGTTTATTACCGTCAGCGGGCAGTCTTGGCTGCTGCAAGCGTGATCATGAGTAGCAGGTACTTGCCAGGTTCCCGGGGCCACAAAGCTGCCCCCTCCCCCGACACAGGGGAGCCCCATCGCCCCACCCCCCGGGGAGTCCTGGGGCTCCACAGGACCCCTACGGGCAGGACCAGATGGTGGGGACCACACCTCTGTTTTGCACGTCAAGCTCTGAGGTCCTTTTTGAGGAAATGCTTCTGGACCTTAAAAATGTTTGAAAGCTGAAGACCACCCCATCCAAAGGGATCTCCTGACCACACCGGATGTCCCAAGCCCAGCCCTCACCCAGGCCCCATCTCAGGCTGCGGTACGGTTCACTGAGATGCCCCAAACAAAAGCTTGGGGGCCTGTGACACACCCTTTCCCCCACACCCCGCCCAACATACCACCCATCCCTGTCCATTCTCATCTCCCCCAGACCCTCCACCTTCCTCTCGCTTGGCTGACGTCACTCCCAGGGAGCCCCGCCCTCTCTCACCTGGACCATTGAGGCTCTCCTTGGCCCTCAGGGGACTCCTGGAACCCTCCCTTCCCTACCGAACGCCCCCCCCCCCCCACAATGCTGCAGCCAGGGCCATGTTTCCACAATGCCAGTCTGACCAAGTCCCCCTCCATGGCCCCTGACTGCTCTCCCCACCCAGCTCACAGAGCCCTGCCTGCCTGGGTCCATGGACCTCTCTCGCTCTGTGGGGACAGTACGTTACCGCTATTGAGTCACTGAGGCTGATGGCATTTCCACCAGGAGCTGTCAGCCTCACACAGACGAGATCTCACAAGTACAGGAAGATCAAGCAGCATGCAACTCAGATGCGGCAGGGCTGGGATTCAAACCCCGGCCAGCTGGCTGCCTGGTGCCTCAGATGGGTTGAGAAGATCCCCTGGGGAAGGGAAAGGCTACCCACTCCAGTATTCTTGCCTGGAGAATCCCATGGACAGAGGAGGCTCGTGGGCTACAGTCCACAGGGTCAGGAAGAGTCGGACACAACTGAGCGGCTAACACAGCCAGCTCCAAAGGGGGATTTTCTAGGCTCCTTCTGCCAGGAAGCTTGAACACAGAGAAGCTAGAAGAGCCGCTGGTGTGAACACTTGTGACCCCAGGTTCTGTCACTTACGCACTGTGTGACATCAGGTAAGGTTCCGGAGTCCTGTGACCTAAGGCTTTTCCTCTGCAGATGGAGCTGACAACCCTGGCCTCCACGTCTAGGGAATCAAGGTGAAAGCCATCTGCACAACAGGGTCTAGCATGTAGCAGGCGCTCCTGCCAAGGCTAGTTCACTACCCCTGACTTTCCTTCTGTCTTGTTAAAGGGATCAAAGCTAAAGCCATCCTCAAAGGAAGAAAAAATGTTGTGGCCAAGACTCCTTCTCATCCTGACCCTTTGCTAAACCCCTGTGCTTTGCCCCAGTGGCTCAGTGATAAAGAATCTACCTGCAGTGCTGGAGATGCAGGAGACCTCGGTTTGATCCCTGGGTCAGGAAGATCCCCTGGAGGAGGAAATGGCAGCCCACCCCAGGATTCTGGCCTGGAGAATTCCAAGGACAGAGGGCCCTGGTGGGCTATAGTCCATGGGGTCGCAAAGAGACACAATTGAGCATGCGCACAGCAGAAGAGTGGACATTGCTCTGAGCAGAAGACAGAGACAACCCAGGAAGGGGAACCTGCAGACGGACTCCAGGAGAGGGCCTCTCCAGCCCCACCGCAGTGGGGCCCCTGGCAGCACACTTTGTGGACAAGCAGTGATATCTGGGGGCTCCGGAGTCAGCCCAGAGAAAAGGTCAGTCTCGTGGCTTTATCACACTGGGAGGAACAAGAACAACATGTCGCCATGAAGACTGGTGCATTTGCCAGTCCAAGGACAGCCCAGAATGTTCCCATGTGGAGAGAAAGATGCCCACAAGTCAAGCCGGATGATCTGAGGCTGGTCAGGGTGTATGAGGCACCTGCTGCTAAGAAGACCTGGGTCGGACCTGGATTCTAAGCCCAAGCGTGTGTGTGAGGCTTTACAAGCTATGACGGTGGTGACGGTGGTGACGGTGATGGCAGTGAGGTGGTGATGGTGCTGACACCATGATGGGGGTGGTGGTGATGAAGACGATGACTGTGGTGATGTAGATGGTGGTGGTGAAGGTGATGACTGTGGGAATGTTGGTGGTGGTGATGAAGGCGATGACTGTGGTATGTTGATGGTGGTGAAGGTGATGACTGTGGTGATGTTGGTGGTGATGAAGGTGATGACTGTGGTGATGTTGATGGTGGTGAAGGCGATGACTGTGGTGATGTTGATGGTGGTGATGAAGGTGATGACTGTGGTGATGTTGATGGTGGTGGTGAAGGTGATGACTGTGGTGATGTTGGTGGTGGTGAACGTGATGACTGTGGTGATGTTGATGGTGGTGAAGGTGATGGTGGTGGTGATGATGTTGGTGGTGATGAAGGCGATGACTGTGGTGATGTTGATGGTGGTGAAGGTGATGACTGTGGTGATGTTGGTGGTGATGAAGGTGATGACTGTGGTGATGTTGATGGTGGTGGTGAAGGTGATGACTGTGGTGATGTTGGTGGTGGTGAAGGTGATGACTGTGGTGATGTTGATGGTGATGAAGGTGATGGTGGTGGTGAGGTGATGACTGTGGTGATGTTGATGGTGATGAAGGTGATGACTGTGGTGATGTTGATGGTGGTGATGAAGGTGATGACTGTGGTGATGTTGATGGTGGTGAAGGTGATGACTGTGGTGATGATGTTGGTGGTGATAAAGGCAATGACTCTGGTGATGTTGATGGTGGTGAAGGTGATGACTGTGGTGATGTTGATGGTGATGAAGGTGATGGGGGTGGTGAGGTGATGACTGTGGTGATGTTGATGGTGATGAAGGTGATGACTGTGGTGATGTTGATGGTGGTGGTGAAGGTGATGACTGTGGTGATGATGTTGGTGGTGATGAAGGCAATGACTGTGGTGATGTTGGTGGTGATGAAGGTGATGACTGTGGTGATGTTGGTGGTGATGAAGGCGATGACTGTGGTGATGTTGGTGGTGGAGGTGATGACTGTGGTGATGATGTTGGTGGTGATGAAGGCGATGAATGTGGTGATATTGGTGGTGATGAAGGCGATGACTGTGGTGATGTTGGTGGTGAAGGTGATGACTGTGGTGATGATGTTGGTGGTGATGAAGGCGATGACTGTGGTGATGTTGGTGGTGATGAAGGTGATGACTGTGGTGATGTTGATGGTGGTGGTGAAGGTGATGACTGTGGTGATGTTGGTGGTGATGAAGGTGATGACTGTGGTGATGTTGATGGTGGTGAAGGTGATGACTGTGGTGATGTTGATGGTGGTGGTGAAGGTGATGACTGTGGTGATGTTGATGGTGGTGAAGGTGCTGACTGTGGTGATGATGTTGGTGGTGATGAAGGCAATGACTGTGGTGATGTTGATGGTGGTGAAGGTGATGACTGTGGTGATGTTGGTGGTGGTGAAGGTGATGACTGTGGTGATGTTGATGGTGGTGGTGAAGGTGATGACTGTGGTGATGTTGGTGGTGGTGAAGGTGATGACTGTGGTGATGTTGATGGTGATGAAGGTGATGGTGGTGGTGAAGGTGATGACTGTGGTGATGTTGATGGTGATGAAGGTGATGACTGTGGTGATGTTGATGGTGGTGGTGAAGGTGATGACTGTGGTGATGTTGATGGTGGTAAAGGTGATGACTGTGGTGATGATGTTGGTGGTGATGAAGGCGATGACTCTGGTGATGTTGATGGTGGTGAAGGTGATGACTGTGGTGATGTTGGTGGTGATGAAGGTGATGACTGTGGTGATGTTGGTAGTGGTGAAGGTGATGACTGTGGTGATGTTGATGGTGGTGATGAAGGTGATGACTGTGGTGATGTTGATGGTGGTGAAGGTGATGACTGTGGTGATGATGGTGGTGATGAAGGCAATGACTCTGGTGATGTTGATGGTGGTGAAGGTGATGACTGTGGTGATGTTGGTGGTGATGAAGGTGATGACTGTGGTGATGTTGGTGGTGATGAAGGCGATGACTCTGGGGATGTTGATGGTGGTGGTCATGAAGGTGATGACTGTGGTGATGCTGGTGGTAGGGGTGAAGGTGATGACTGTGGTGATGGTGGTGATGAAGGTGATGACTATGGTGATGTTGGTGGTGATGAAGGTGATGACTGTGGTGATGTTGGTGGTGATGAAGGTGATGACTGTGGTGATGTTGATGGTGGTGGTAAAGGTGATGACTGTGGTGATGTTGTTGGTGGTGGTGAAGGTGATGACTGTGGTGATGTTGATGGTGGTGAAGGTGATGACTGTGGTGATGATGTTGGTGGTGATGAAGGCGATGACTGTGGTGATGTTGGTGGTGGTGAAGGTGATGACTGTGGTGATGATGTTGGTGGTGATGAAGGCGATGACTGTGGTGATGTTGGTGGTGATGAAGGCGATGACTGTGGGGATGTTGATGGTGGTGGTGAAGGCGATGACTGTGGTGATGATGATGGTGTTGGTGAAGGCGATGACTGTGGTGATGTTGATGGTGGTGAAGGTGATGACTGTGGTGATGTTGATGGTGGTGATGAAGGCGATGACTGTGGTGATGTTGGTGGTGATGAAGGCGATGACTGTGGGGATGTTGATGGTGGTGGTGAAGGCGATGACTGTGGTGATGATGATGGTGTTGGTGAAGGCGATGACTGTGGTGATGTTGATGGTGGTGAAGGTGATGACTGTGGTGATGATGTTGGTGGTGATGAAGGCGATGACTGTGGTGATGTTGGTGGTGATGAAGGCGATGACTGTGGTGATGTTGATGGTGGCGGTGAAGGTGATGACTGTGGTGATAGTGGTGATGAAGGCGATGACTGTGGTGATGTTGATGGTGGTGGTGAAGGTGATGATGAAGGTGACCACTGACAATTACGGAGCCCTCTGCAGTGTACAACATGTTGTATATGCTCAGTTCCACTTGTCTTTCACAACAAACCAATGAAGGGCTGTGCTATTACATTCTATCATTATTCCTAGTTCATAGATGGACACAGGAGCCGAGGAGGTCTAGGTGTGATTCTTAAGGTCACATCCGTAATTAGTGGCAGAGTCAACGCTTGTCCTCAGATCTGTCTGACCCCAGGGTCCACCTGAATATAATGGGAGGGGTCTGCTGGTCGAACAGGTGGGCTGAAGAGCTGCGACAGGGCCGGGGGTACATTCACAAGGAGTGACAAAAAGTCGCCGTGTATCAGAAGAACCTCGGGAAGGTCCCTGAGCCGGGTTAGTGTGGGGGCTTCTGGGGCAGGAGATGTGGCTAGACTTGGCCAAGAGAGCCTTGAAGGCCAGGCCCGGGGGCTCAGGGGTGACATCTGGGCAGAAGGTCACCAGCCGAGAAGGGCAGCTGTCGGCGTGGTCCACACCCAGTCGTGGTAAGGTTGGTGGCTGTGGTCAGCCTCCACCAGGCCTGCAGTTCTGTGGGGCAGGAGCCTCTTCCTGGACCTTGGGGCTCGGCCCCCAGCAGGGACAATCTTGTCCCAGGAGCCTGGGAGCCCATCCAGTAGCTGCATGGGTGATGAGCATATAGACTCAGTTCAGTGAGTGCCCACTAATTAATCCACATGAAAAGCCAAATAAAGCAAAAAAAAAAAACAAAAACCCAAAATCACCAATGGCCTCTTTTCCAGGTCTCTGATCTTCCATGTGGCAGGGAAAACTATCCACCCAGACTGGGTGTAAGATAAAGTGGGGTCCGGCGTGGGAACTCCATTTCTGAGCAAGCCTTGAGCTCATTTGTTAAAAGGCCAGGACCCCTCACCACGCCTGGCTGAGATGCACATTCCAAGGGTAGGGAAGGGTCTGACATCCGGGATGAGGTTCGATCATGTCCAGTCCCATCTTACCATTCTCGTCTCTCAGAGCCCCCCCACCTTCACACGGGCTGTTCCCTCTGCCCTTCCACATTCTGTCTGCCTGGCCCAAGATCACAGAGTGGGTCCTGGCGTGAAGACCCAGACCCAGGTGTCCGGACCCCAAGTTAGGTGCCCTTCTAGCTCCACGTCCCCACCTATCAGGCCATGTGTCATAGACCAGGACGGCAACAAAAGGAGGTGTGCTCATACCCCAAGGCAACCTCGGAAAGGCTCGGGCCTCCTGGAGGCCCTGGCATCTGTGTGAGCCTCACATCCACGCCGGAGCACGGTCGTTAGCCTTCCACCTCCAGCAGGGCTTCAGTTTCCCTGTCCCTCCTTAGCCATCGCGTGAAGGTCAGTTTAACGAAAGCCTCACAGCTACCGCAGCGGGGCCCCCAGCATCCCTTCTCTCCGCGTGGGGATGTCTCCTGTTGCTTTGGAGTCAGGCAAGCCGGTTCTGTATCTTTTCTTTATAAAATAATATTATTCATCGTCATTGGCTCCCTGGGGCTGCAATAACAGAAGCAGGGGGGTGGTGCTGCTATTACGCGGTCCAGCCCGCATCAGGCAGTGGCAGATCGGGGCGGGGCGGGGGGGGCGGGGCGCGGCACCAAGGGTCCGGTGGCTGGACCAGGCTTCTGGCGAGGAACTGCTAATCTGGACAAGGGTTGTAGGTGCTCGCTTTCAAACAAACGCACTAAACCCGAATCAGATCCCTGCCGCCTTGCCGTGCTGCTTGCTGGCAAGGGGTGACATTCATGGGGATGCAGTCACTGGAGACACAGGCTCGTTTCCAAAGTCACTGCACTGACAAGGTTTCCCTGAGGAAACACAGAGGTGACCATCATTTTTAAAATCTGCTTGGCATCCATGTGCTACAATTAGGCATGATGCATTTACCTCCAAATGACGTATTTTGTTTGCTAAAATAACGATCCCACTGGTGGGGAGTGTGGAGGGGGTGGGGTGGGGTGGGGCCACGCAAAGGAGGAGGAAGGGAAGGGGGCTTATAAATCCCCGCGCAGCATCGAGGAAGCCGAGGCAAGGGGATGGGCACGGAGCCCGGGGGCCTGGGTGGGACTTGGCACAGAGAAACAGAACCTGGGGACCTTGGGTCTGCACGCTTATCCTCAAACTAGAGGACATTTATCACCCCTGAGAGCAGAAAGGCGCATGAAGAGGGGCCGGGACGGGCTTTGGGGGCCAGCCCCGTTCCATCAGTCTGGCACAGGGTCTTCCAATAGGAAAACGAAGCAGTGACCGTGCAGAAACTTCAGGCTCCAGGGATAAGGACTCGCCCAGAAGGGCTGATATAACAAGGAGGAGCCACCACAATCCCACATGGAAAAGAGGGAAACAGGTGTTGGGGGGACAGTAACACTTGTGAGCTCCCTCTTCTCCAGACATTCACCCACAGGACTCACAGAACACTCAGCCTCCACCCTCAGAGGTGGGGACTGGCATACCCATTTCACAGATGAGGAAAACTGAGCCTCGGGTTCTCAGTCCAAAGTCAGACAGTCACCCGCTGATCTGGGGCTCCGACTGGTTCCAGCTGACTGGGCTGCATCACCTGCTCCCAGTGAGATTGCAGGCTTCCAGAGGCTCCGGGAGGGGTAGATGTCCCCATTTTTTTTTTTTTCTTTTGAAAAAGAAGAATATCTGAATTCAGAATGAATGACCTAGTAACCTTAGCATCAAATGAAGCACGATAATGGAATCAATGTTAAACAGAGAGTTTTGAGATTTCAGAGAGAGACACACCAATATGGACTCATCGAGAACACACAGTGCCCTCAGGAGTGAGTCGAGGGACCACGAGCTGAGTGGTCAGCGGCTGTGGGCTGGGAGATGCAGCGCGTCCTGGCATCACACCCACAGGACCTGCTCATGGCCCACTGAGATCTGCCCCCACGGCTCCAGCTCTAACTCACGGAGCCTCACACAACACAAGGGTCCCAGAAAAACCCCTTAAGCCTTAGAGGGAAGAAGCAGAAAGATACACCAGAAGGTTAGCAAGACAGAGCTTGGGCATCACCGTGGACTCCTGTCCTCGTGGTCCACGGGACACCCCGTGTATCTGCTGCTTGGCAGTCAGAGCCAGACCCAAAAGAAACAGCATACGCAACTCAACAGACAGGTACTCTGAAGTCAGACATAGCTGAGTTCAAACCCCAGCATTACAACCTCCTCATTGGCCTCAATGGTCATCCATTCACTCCTGGTTAGCTGGGTGACCTTGGGTTAAACACTTAACTTCTCTGAGCCTCCAAGTCCTCATCTTAACAGAAGATGCTGAAGCTCCAATACTTTGGCTACCTGATGCTAAGAGCTGACTCACTGGAAAAGACCCTGATGATGGGAAAAATTGAGGGCAGGAGGAGAAGGGGGTGACAGAGGATGAGATGGTTGGATGGCATCACTGACTCGATGGACATGAATTTGAGCAAACTCCGGGAGATAGTTAAGGACAGGGAAGCCTGGCATGCTGCAGTCCATGGGATCGCAAAGAGTCGGACACGACTTAGTGACTGAACAACAACAACAAAGAGAGATAACAATATACCTAGGGCAGAGTCGGGGATGTTTCAAACAACGCAAAGATTTTTAGTCGTTTTTCTCCTTTTGTTGTTTTCATAACTCACAACTTGTGAATGCAGCTTCCCTATAATGTTTCAGAGGGGAGCACCTCCCCCCGTGGCTGGCACCCGCCTGTACAGACCCCGTGGGGCCTGACCGCATCCTTGTGGTGCCCAGCCTGCACAGCCCTGGCCTAAAGTCTCGCCAACACGTCAGATGTGGGGAGTGTCGGCTCCTGTGGTCTCACAGCTTCCATCCAGCTGCCAAGTGTGGGGATTCCCTCCCCCACCCCGGGCTGCAGGTCACACCCTAAAAGGGCAGCTGCCGCAGGCCCCCTACTCCAGGGCTGGCGTGGGAGACATGGACCCCCCAGGACGAGGGACAGCTCTTCCCTGGCCCCCTGCTGTCCCCACAGGCCACGGGGCCATCTGTCAGGCCTTGGGGGTCAGGGCACAGGGGACCCAAGCCCACCCCGTTAGGAGGAGACAGGAACGAACATATCACATATCCTCCCCGCAGGAGCCCCACCAGTCCAGGCAGGCTGGAGCTGATCCAGACCGGTGACGTCAACCAGGCCCCTGTTCCAGCCACAGGCCAGGATGGGATGCATGGCCTTGCTGTGGCTGTTAGGATGAGCCAGTCATCAGACAGTCTGATGGATCACTTCCTGTGGCCTCCAGGAGGGGTGATGCTCAGGAAGGCTTGGTCATGCAGAAAGTAGGGAGGAGATGGTCCTGCTCCTCTCTGTCTGGTCAGACCACCTCCGGGGGCCCTTCTGAGCTGGCCTTGCCCTGCGCTGGTGTCCAGGGGAGGAGGCCTGGTTGGTGAGGGGAAGGATGCAGGGGCCAGGGAAGGGCGGCCACGGTCAGCAGACCTCAACGCCATCCTGTGGAAAAGGGTATGATGGCTCTACAGGACTCTGGGTTGGGTTGGGGGGCGGGGGGAAGCTGGGAGCTAGAGAGAGCGCCACCCAGAATGGAATGGACCTTGCAGGGGATGGGGGCCACCCAGGACCGCCCAGCAGAAAGGGTAGGGGACAGGAGGACAATGTCAAGACTAGATGGTTTCCTTGTCACTGTCCTCTGCGACACATGAGGCCAGGTCACCTCACCTCTCCCAGCCTCAGCTTCCTTGTCTGTAACATGGAAGTAAAGCAGCGCTGTGACGGATACTACCAGGGCTGCCTAAGCTAACGCCGAAACAGCACCACGCGTTCTGTGGGGCAAACAGCCGGCAGATCAATGGCATTTGATATTGATCAATGGTGGAAATATTAACGAGATAATTATCTACCTCATGGGGCATTAGCTAAAATAAAAAAATACTGTGAGGATTAATTAAAATAATGCCTGTGATCATTTTAACACGCTGGCTATTCAAGGGCTCAATGTGATAGCTACCATTACTACAACTCGGCATAATTGCTGTTCTCGACGGCTCCTTTCCCAGCGACAGCTACAGCGCAGGGCTCCTCTGCCCCAGGTTGCCCTCCTCCCTGGCCCTCTGTTGCCTCCTGCAGCTCGAGACCCCCCGGGGACACGATCTTGACCCCAGAAGGGCCTCCTCTCAGCCGAGGCTGGCCCCTTGGCGGCCCGTTTGTATTCTGCAGGCTAAAGTGCTATTTATTCTCAATCCTCTTGACCTGATTTTAATCCCAGCTACATTCATGTCTACAGCCATCGAGCGGAATACGTTCCGTGGAAAAATAAATTCATTCTCACAGAACGATGCTCTAACCGCAGCCGGCAAAGGTCAGGCTGAATGCATTTTCCGCCGGCTGTCGGGATCTCCAGCATAGATCTTCAGAAACTCGATGGGTCCCTTCCAAGCGGGAGTGCAGAAGAGGAACTCGGCCGGGGTATTTTTAGATCCCGCCATGGCCCCTGCTTACACAAAGCCAATTAAACAAACAGCGGCGCCCCTGAGCACTTTTCCTGAGTGGTTTTTCCTAAAAATAAATTACCCGGCATCACGAGGCTCAGCATCCCTGAGCGCCCGCAGCTGTCAGATAAAATATCTCAGTGGAGAAGCTTCAACACCTGCACTTGCAAATGGGGACCCTTGAGCGGGGTGTCTTGAGTCTGAGCTTGACCCCGATTCCCCAGGCCCGCCCAGGCCTGGACAGACTATTATCATCAATGATAAGGAGGACAGCCCCGAGCAGACCACGTGTACGATCCCGTGTCACCCGCATTAATTAGGTCACGGGCTCCCAACCCTGAGAGCGGAGATTGTGTGAATGTGATGGACACAAGAAGGGTCCGGCAAACTCCGTGACTGGCTGGAGCTCACCCAGCTGTGATGTGGGCCAACTGGGACTCAGGTCTGGGTCTGCAGACCACACAGCCTGTGCCTGCAGCCGGAGTCCCAAAGGTCACACGATGGAGCGTGGAGAGCAGGAAGACCCTCACCCTGAAGTGGCCGGGATGCAAAGCTGGATGCCCAAGATGGCTAGACCCTCCTGGTTTTCAAGAGAACTTGAACATCCAGACTCGAAGCCATAGCTCCCACTTTTTGAAGGTCGCTAACTATGACGAATTGAATTGTGCTCCACCCCAAACTCATATCTTGATGTTCTAACGTCCCAGTGCCTCAGAACATGACCTTGTTTGGAATAAGACTGTTGTAACCATCTTAAATTAGTTATGATGAGGTCATGCTGGTGGTGCTGTTTAGTTGCTAAGCTGTGTCTGACTCTATGACCCCTTGGACTGTAGCCCGCCAGCCTCCTCTGTCCATGGGATTCTCCAGGCAAAAATACTGGAGTGGGTTGCCATGCCCTCCTTCAGGGGATCTTCCCGACCCAGGGATCAAACCCACACATCTTCTTCATTGGCAGGTGGGTTCTTTACCATCTGAGCCACCGGGGAAGCCCCCTGCTGGCGTAGGGTGGTGCTAACCCACCCTGACTGCTGTCCTTAGAAGGAAGTGCTCCGTGTGAAGAGAAAGAGACAGACACAGAGGCCAGATGATAGGTCCAGTCAAGGAGGAAGACCGGGAGCAGGCCCTCCCCAACAGGCTCAGAGGAAACCAGCCCTGCCAACACCTTGGCCTTGGGCTTCCAGCCTCCGGAGCTGGGAGAGAAGGGATTTCTACTGTTGAAGTCACCAGGCTGGAGTTCTCTGTCCTGGCAGCCCCTGGAAAACAGATAAAGTCATTCATTCTCAAGTGCTTGGAGTGCCGTGGGTGACAGACAGCAGCGCCGTGGATCAGGCTAGGCCGTGGGCCATGGCTCTGCAGCCTCTGTCCTGCCCCGACTTGCATGGACTCCTGGCTTCACAAGGGAGGTGACCTTCAGTTCAGTTCAGTAGCTCAGTCGTGTCCGACTCTTTGTGATCCCATGGACTGCAGCACGCCAGGCCTCCCTGTCCATCACTGACTCCCAGAGTTTACTCAAACTCATGTCCATTGAGTCGGTGATGCCATCCAACCATCTCATCCTCTGTACAGGGTGACTAAAAGACTTTGAAAGAATAAGGCCAAAGCCAAGGCCAGGGCATCACCATCACCAGTCATGTTTAAACCTGCAAAGTCCCAAGTCACAGGCCAACCCCCACCCCCACCCCAAGTTCTGGCAGCAATTACCCTGCCCACTCTGGCTCCGGAGCCAGAAAGGTCACTTAACCTCTCTGAGCTCAGGTGCGTCCTCCTCCTCTATAACGAAGGGAGACACCCACACCCTGTAGCATCGTGACCACAGTCCCAAGACTTCGATGCATCTAGTTTATTCTGTGCACCGTTATGCATTTCCCAGAGGTTTTGCAGGGAGTGTCCACTGCTTCAACAGCCAGAAAACAAGACCCAAGCCCAGCACCCAGCCGGTCAGAGGCACTTGGGAAATGCACTGCACGAAGCCAGGGCTGTGATTCATGAGAAGGTACAATAGTTACGGGTGTTCTATCATCAGATCACACAGCATCAACTGTCACCAAGTGGAAACTACAACAGATGCCAAGAGAAAGAGACGTGAGGAGATTGTGAAACTCGTGTGGGACCTTTTCACTCCCTGTTCTCAGTTCTGGTCAGACGGAAAGAGGATAAACTAGGAAATGACACAAAAGACCTAAATTTTATTAAAAACATAGTGCTAACTGATAAGGCCAACAAAGCATCTTTTCTATCACCCATGAGACAGTCACAAAAATTGACCCAGGGTAGGGTGTGAAGGGGCTTCCCAGGTGGTGCCAATAGTATAGAACCCGCCTGTCAACGCAGAAGACGGAAGAGACGCCGGTTCGATCCCTGGGTCGGGAAGATCCCCTGGAGGAGGGCATGGCAACCCACTCCAGTATTCTTGCCTGGAGAATCCTGTGGACAGAGAAGCCTGGCAGGCTACAGTCCATGGGGTCGCAAAGAGTCGGACACGACTGAGCCACCAAACATGCTGCTCATAACCATAATAACAGAGGGTCTGGCCCACAGGAGTGTGACCTCTCTGGGTCTCAGTGTCCTCCTCTGTGAAATGGGAGTAATGAGCAGATAGTCGTTATGACAACACCGCCAGCCTCTCAGGATCATGACTTGGGGAAAGGTAACCTCTCTGAGCCTCTGTGTTGTCATCTGTAAAACGGGGTTAATGAGAATGCTAATATCCACCCAAGCGCTGTTGCAAGAATCAGAGATGACGTGGACCAAGTTCCAGTATGTAGCAGGCATTCCACGAATGTCAGCCAGTGACCGCCCCCTTCCTTAACCAGGTCACACCGACTGATCCCTCGCTCACTCTGTCACCACAGACAGCATTGTACTGATGCTAAGAAAGCTTTTCCCTGGGACCCTTCTGAAAAAAGAACAGATTCCACGTCAGCAAGACCCGGTGTAGTATTTCCTCTCTGACATATTCAGGAAATCCGAGCCTGCTCACTCCCCTCCTTGGGAACCAGAGGCGGTGGAAGCAAACAGTCCCAAGGGGTCCACCTTGAAATGGTCCCCAACAGGAGGAACCACTTTCCTTCCTTCTGGTCATCTGAGCCAATGCTGGCAGAACACACAGTCCACAGATGCTCCACCCCCACCCCAAGGTAGAGCAGGCCAGGGAGAGGGGTGGCGATGTCTCCCCCATCCCCCACCCAGCCTGGAGCTGCACGCCTGACCCGAGGCATCACGCCAAAATTAAACCTCTCATTGCAAATCAAAGAAGGATTTGTATTTCTCTATCTTCCCCCGACAGAGCTCATATTAGCTCAAGGAATCTTCTTAAAAAGTCTCGCTTTGGAAAGGTTAAGTCACCTTGAAAGAACAAAATTATCACTCAATTAGCAGTGCTGCCGATTAGCGATTATTAACACTCTAAGTGTGCAATTAGCACCTCCTTCAATCCAGTTCCTCAGCGAAGTGTCCCAGCCCAAGAGCCTGGAAGGAACTCTGATAACCACCTCGGGGACCTCACAGCACACGTCAGTTACCATCAGCTGAAGTTTTAGGCAAACTTTCAGGATCTATGAGTCTGTTATCTGCTCTGTCCCCTCATTAAACAATCCAAATTTTCACATCTGGGACTAGGAGCCAATAGAAACGCCACTATGCAAAGACTTTATATTTTTAATTAGATTTTTCAAATAAAAGAGCAAAGGCTGGGCCCTGAAGGCAGATTTGAGCTGGAACCTTCCCGAGTCCCAGGGGCAGGCGGTCAGAGACACAGAGTTGGAGATATCCAAGCAGACGGAAGGTCACAGAGCAGCCAGGGCCCCCAGCAGGCCCTGGAACAAAGGGAGGGGGCAGGGTTCGAGCAAGCTCCAGTCCTATCCCAGTTGCCTCACTTCTACACGGGCTCAGAATGACTTCTCAGTTCATTGGAGAGATTCCCCGAGATCATGGATATAAAATGTCTGGCCTGCATTGGGGCTGAGCAGCTGGCTGGCTGGTCTACCCCAGGATGGACTCGGGCCCAGGACCACAAGCACCTTCAGAAACCCCAGGGCCATCCATTCACAGGCACACTGACTCTTCAGAAAGCATTCCTGGGGGCTACTGTGTGCCCGGGGCCACCTCAGTCCCTGAAGACGTGGCTTTGAGCAGAACAGACCAGTCCCTCCCCTCTTGTTAACACTGCAATGCATGCAGAAGGGGGCCACTATGGATTGAAAGTTTGTGCCTCCCTAAAACTTGGCCACTAAAACCCTAACCCCCAGGTTATGTGTTGGGAGGTAGGGCCTTTGGGTGATGAGGTTTAGATGGGATTATAAGGGTGGGGCCCACAAGCTGGGGTTAGCACCCTTATAGGAAGAGGAAGACAGAGAGACAGCTCCCTCTACATGATGAGTACATAGCAGGACGGTTAACAAGCCAGCCCTTAACCTAGCCCTGAATCTGACCACACCTCAAGGCCAGACTTCCAGCCCCACGAACTGTGAGAAATAAACATCTGCTGTGTAAGCCCCTGTAAACATCTGTCTGTGGTGTTTCGTTACAACAGCCTGAGTAGACTAAGACAGGCCAACATAGAAAGAAAGCAATAAATAAGCCAGGTACACACTACGTCAGATGGTGACGAGCTCTGGGGGGAAACAGCAGAGAAGGGGCCAGCTCTGCAGGCGGCGGGGGTGGCCCTGAAGTCTGGGGAACAGCCCTTCTCTGGGCCGTCTGATGAGAAACCCTCTGAAGAAGTGACAATAAAGACCGGCAGGAAGAAGCAGCCACGAGAAGACTGATCCGAGCGAGGGAGTCAGTGCAAAGGCCCTGTGGCAGCGATAAGCTCGGGGGACCCAGTGGACAGAAAGGAGGCCGAGTGGCTGGGACCAGGAGACCAGGGGGAGAGGGGAGAAAGAGTCAGAGAGGGTGCAGGGCTAGGAGGGATCCCAGGTAAGGAAGCCCACCTCCCACCGGCTGGCCTGGGCTCCTTGACGTCCAGATCTCACTCAGGCAAGGAGAATGGACTGGGAAGAAGAAAGTGCTGCCTCTCCCCCAGAGGCCATTCCCTTCTCCCCCAGGGCTCACAACAAAACAACATTTCAGTCTCCCTGGAAGCGGAGTTGAGTCCTGGGGCAGAAAAGTGGGTCCAACCCTCCTTTTCCCACGATTGCAAGCATTTAGCCCAAGTTCCTTTTCCCACGATTGCAAGCATTTAGCCCAAGGCTCCCAGCACTGGGAGGGTGATCCTTCCCCTGGGTTTCATTCATAGCTGCCTCCACTGGACCTACATTTTCTATGTGCGCCCCCTCCCTCCCACCCACACAGCGGGAACAGAGGACTCCGGACTGGAGGACACAGCAGAGAGACGCAGGCTGAAGGTGCCTGGTCTCCCTGTCGCCCCCTGTGGGAGTCCCAGCCCCCTAGGACCACCCAGGCTGGTTGCTGCATAAACAAAAAGCGTAGCACTTAAGAGTGTAAAGTGGTTTGTTACAGCGGCAGACCTACACTGGCTGACACAGACCGCGTGGCAGAGCTATTTGTCCGAAGGAGAAGAATGTGTCCTGAGGCCGGGGAGGGCCCAGAGAAGCCTGGAGGACACCATAAACCCAGAAGAGCAGGAGGGGGTTCCCTGGAGGGTCTGCCTGAGGCGGGGAGGGGAGAGGGAAGTGGGGGGTGGGGGGAGGCCTCGCCTTAGTGTGGCTCCTGGACCCGGCTCGGGGTCCCTCCAAGTGAGCGCAGGGCCCCTCCCACAATGCAAACCAGTAGAACATCATTAGCTGGACGGATAAAGTGTTGAACAGACTGAGTGTTGTCAGTAAAATGTGTTTTTTCCTGCGTATGTTTGTGTTTTCCTATCACTCGATACTGTTTGGAAACAGAAGATGAGGCTGGGAGAAACAAAGACTGATCAAAGCCTCACACTTTGCACAGAGGCGCCAAACACCACCGACGGCAAACCTCCCCGTCGTGTGAAAGGAGGCGGTCGAAGGCTTGGCTGATGAATGAGGTCAAATCTGGGTTTTCGGGTTACTTTGGAGCTCTGGTTTTCCACCCAAGCCCCGGGGCCCCACTGGCTGCGGGCCCATCCACAGGGTCCCTCAGCTCTTCCCTCACTCACCTGCCAGCCCTGTGTGGAGGAGGGGGGGCGGGGGGCTCCCTCCAGCCAGTTGGCCAGAGGCTCGGGGGGACTAAGGGCGGTGGGGGCAGTGAGTGCAAGCCACAAGGACACGGCCCCCTACCCCACTTGCCAGCAACATGGTCCAAGGTGAGGGCAATGTGCAAGTGTGAGCAGTGAGCCCAGGGGCACCCCGACATGTGAACCCCAGCCTGGGGCACCCCGACAGGACCGCAGGCGGCCCCAGGCTGGCCGAGCCCTCCCGCAGCCCCTCCTTGGTCTTGCCCAGCCCCCATCAGTATCTCCCCCATCCCCTCCCCCAGACGCAGCAAGGAGCATTAATGGGCCGCCCGTGTTCAGAGGAGTGCCAGGAACTGCGGCTGGGCTGAGCAAACCCAGATGAAGGAAGCCGACCCCAGGGGTACGTTCCTACGTGAGCTCAACTCTAATAAGGAGATTAGAGGTTACAGTCGCAATTAAGAGCAGTGAATTTTTCAGAGCCAATTAAAAAAGCAATTGTGGCCAATAGTCCTTTATAAGTAAGGCAGGAGAGAAGGCCTGCGTGCGGCCTTGGTGGAAACCTCTGCAGCCCCAGCCCCGCCCTGGTGGAGCTGGCCCAGGCCCCACCCTGACAGCCTCCTGGGTCTGGCCTTTGGGCCCCTTCCCCCACAGTCCTCTGGGGGGTCCACCCAGCGGCCCCCGCACTCCTTTGAAACATGCCTGCCTGACCGTCTGAGCGGCTCCCTGGGCTCTACAAGCTCTTGGAGAGCTCAGCTGCACCCTGGCACTGAGCAGGCACTCTTTAGGAGGTCACCACCTGGCCAGGATGTAGGGGGTCAGAATTCCCAAGCACAGCATCGGACACCCTACCAAACCTGCCCAAGGACTCACCCCATTGTCCACATAACATAAGCTCTTTTTCCCATTAAAAAGTGAAAGTAAAGTCGCTCAGTCATGTCCGACTCTTTGCAACCCCATGGACTGTAGCCTGCCAGGTTCCTCCCCATGCAAGTATATACTCCAGGCAAGGATACTGGAGTGGGTTGTCATTCCTTTCTCCAGGGGATCTTCCTAACCCAGGGATCAAACCCAGGTCTCTTGCATGGCAGGCGGATTCTTTACCGTCTGAGCCACCAGGGAAGTCCATTGAATGGTCTTCCAGGTGGTCGTTTAATTTGTTGCCCGTTGATCATAACAAGTCAGTCAATTTCCTTAAGGACGGTCCGACAGTGGGCCACTGCTGTTGGCTCCTAGTCAGTTACACCGTAAATAACACTGATGTGAACATCTTCGCTGGGAATGGCTTCCCGATTGCGAATGATTTAGTGTCTTCAGAGAAACTCAGAGTAGGGTTTTCCCGTCACAGGGCAAGTGTGCTTTCTTTAAAGAGGCTGCGTCAATTCACAGCTGGGCAGGAACTCGAAACACGTGGAGAAGACCCCGTCCGCTGCATTTTTGCTGGCCCTGGGTACTACCTTCGGTTCACGTGCTCCCAGCCCCTTTTTAAAAATCTGCCGCCAAGGCATCCAAGAGAAGGATAATGTGTGGATAAAATGCATGTGGGGGAAGCAAAGGGATGTATGACAGGTTTGCAAAGGACCCCTCAGGGTATTTAAAATACAAAGCTGAGACGCTGCAGGGATGGTCTGAGTCTGTCTAGAATTGTCACCTAGGCAGCAGGCCCTAGCCACTCCCCCGCCGCCCACCTTGCCCAGGCACGGGAGGAAAGGGCAAGAGTGTTGGACGGACTGGAGCTTGCATGCATGTGTGCGTGTGTGCGTGCTAAGTTGCTTCAATCACGTCCGACTCTTTGTGACCCTATGGACGGTAGCCCTCCAGGCTCCTCTGTGCGTAGGATTCTCCAGGCAAGAGTACTGGAGTGGGTTGGACTGGAGCTTGAATGTCAGCAGCTCCGCTCAGCTGCCTCTGGGCTTCGGCTTCCCCGTGTAAACAGCTCCTCTCTCGAAAGCCTGTTGTCAAGATGAAGCACCTAATGTACTCAGAGCACTGGCTTAGCAACAGGCACATGAAGTAGGTGCTCCATGAAGCTGAGTTTCTCATCTGTAGGGCTAATAAATTACATGTATGGAGAAGGGTGTATATCTCGGCATCCTCTGTGTAGGACCAAGGAGAATGCTAGCGTCATATTCCAAACGTGATTCCAGTGATGTAAGCCCTCTCCTTTTTGCTTTCTGATGGCAAAAAGGCAGAAAAAAGACGAGTGTTAAAAACTCGGTGGGGAGGGGGTATGTCCCTGGTGGTCCAGTGGTTAAGAATCCACCTCCCAGTGCAGAGGACGTGGGTTCCACCCCTGGTCGGGGAACTAGGATCCCACATGCCATGGGGCAGCTAAACCCACACACTGCAGCTACTGAGGCTGCGCACTCTAGCGTCCAGACTCCGCAGCAAGAGGAGCCTGTCCAATGGAACAAAGAGCCCACGCGCCAGAAGGAAGACCCAGCACAGCCAAAACCTTGAAAAATAAAAACAGAGAATTCAAATCTGTTCTCTACCAGCCATGTGATTTGGTCCAGTTCCTTAGCATCTGGAAACTTGTTTCATCAACTGTAAAAATAGGGGTTTGATAAAGGAGCCAGACTTTGGGGGGTCCTGGGGGGTGGGGAGTTGAATACACAAATGCACCATGAACATCTGATTCCAGTGTCTGACATACTGTCAGAATTTA
The DNA here is from genome assembly GCF_019320065.1 of Cervus canadensis. NCBI lineage: Eukaryota > Metazoa > Chordata > Mammalia > Artiodactyla > Cervidae > Cervus > Cervus canadensis. The sequence continues at coordinate 49,145,617 of NC_057411.1, read as the reverse complement.
AGAAATATGAGTTATTTTTATTATTCCTCAAGTTCACAGAAGAACTTCCTCACACGATTTGCTTTCTCGGAACGAAATCCAATTTCCTAATTCTTGTGAGAGAGCCAGCAGCGCGGGAAGAATGAGCTGCCTGAAGGATACGCAGTTAACAGTGAGTCATTTCCCCAGGAATTCCGAAAGGGCGACCCAGGGAGGCCAGCTGATCTCACGTCCCTGCTCAGCCTCACAGGCAGGACCCTCTCAATTAACTCCATGTTGAGGGCTAATCTTAGGACGTCGTTAGACGATTGCAGAGAGCATCCTCACTCCAGTTCATCAAGACTGGTTGCCTGTTCATTTCATGCGATCCACAAAAAATGTTGTCCTTTTGAACTAGCATGGTTTCTGGGTGTTAATCGCAAGTCTATTAGCGCAGACACTGTAATAATGAATTGAAATTTACATCGTGTGTAATCTCATTAATTGTGTGATCATATCGGGTTTGACAGTTTTAATGCATTGCTAAGGGAAAATAGTCTCATACATGACATTAAAGATCTTATCAAGGTTAATTTGCCTTAAAATGTTGTTACTACGTAATTTTTCATCTCCTTTTTAAATGCTGTGGTTCAAATACATGGCGCTTTGATCTGGGGAGAAAGTACCCACACACACCCTAGAAGCAGAGTAGCATTCCTCACCTCTCAGGGGAGAAGGGAAGAGTGGAAATAAGCACGGGATTTGGAACCAGTCAGGTGAGTTTTTCAGTTCTGCTTGTATGTGCTATGTGACTGGGTAAAATGCTGAACTTCCCTGGGCCTTGAGTTCCTCGTGTGCAAAGGGCTACAAGAAGCCCTATTTCATTGGATTGTCATGAGGCTGAAACAGGTGCATAGACGGTCCAGGAGAATGCCTGACACATGGTAGGTATGTTTTATTCTTATTCGTCATTGCACTGTCAACACCTGGCATAAGGCATGGCACACGGGAAGTCCACTTTAAAAGGATCGAGGGTTGCCAAGGAGACCACATGCAAAGAGACACATGGATAGCATCAACAGAAAAGCCAATGACAAATCAAATCCACAGTAGGGGAGACTGGGCCAGGTGCCCCGACTCAGACAAGTGACCTTGAGTGGTCCGAAACGCAGAAGACCTGGAGGAGCTGCCCTGACAGCCTTCCTCAGGACAAAGGCTTTATCGTAAATCAATTCTGTTCAAGAAGCTTCTATATGGCACCGACGTGGGCCGGGTCATAGCTGTCCTCGAGCACCGGTTTTTTCATGTTTGTAGGTGAAGACAACGCTGAATGATAGGAATAAGAATAATGAACATTAATAAAGTATTTCGCATAGACATGATCCTATTTTCGATCAGCAGAGATCTGCAGAGTTCCTAGGACTATGTACAGGCTCCACGTTAGGTGTTGGGCGTACAAAGCTGATTGGGTCTGACAAGCTCCGTGGCTCCATGGTTCTTTCAAGCAGCTATAGTTTGATGAAGGTCATGATGGGGTAAATAAAAGGAGTCAGAGGAACTCATAGCAGGAGAAACTGGTGCCAGTGAAGATCTGGGAAGACCTCCTTGGAAAAGGGACAATTAAGTGAGGCTGGAGGAGAAGCATCAATTCTGCAGGAAGATAGAACAAGTACAAATGCACATGTGCCTAACAACTCAGCCCCAATATATGTAAAGAAAACCTGACAGAATTGAAAGGAGAAAAAGTAAATTCAACAATCACTGTCAGAGATTTCAGGACTCCACTTTCAGTAACGGTTAGAACAGAAGATCGGTACGGGTATAGAAGATCTGAACAACATGATCAACCCACTTGGCCCAACTGGCATTGATCAGACTCTCAGTCTAATGACAGCCGAGAAAAACGGTTTTTTCTAGGGCACAGGGAACATTCTCTCACATGCTAGTCTGTAAAATAAGACTCAATAAATACAAAAGGGTTGAAGCCATATGAAATATGTTTTCTGACCATGATGGGACTAAATTAGAGGTCATGACAAAAAGAAATTTAGGAAACTCCCAAACACTGAAAAATAAGCAACACGCTTCTCAACACCCATGGATCCAAAAAGAAATCACAAGGAAAATTAGAAAAGATGCTGAACTGCATGAAAACAAAACACAACACATCATAATGTACGGGATGCAGCTAAAACAGTGTGAAGAGGAAAATGTATAGCTTTAAATGCTTATCTTAGGAGGCAAGAAAAATCTAAAATCAACCATCTAAGCTCAAGAAGCTACAAAAGGAGGTGAAAAATCAAACCCAAAGTAAGCAGAAGGAAGGAAATAATAAAGATCACCGAAGAAATAAGTGAAATTGATGACAGAAGAGCAATAGAAAGAAATCAATGAAACCAAAATATCATTCTTGGAGAAAATAAAGAGACATGATAAACTTTTAGCTAGACTGACTTTGAAGAAAGAGAAGGAACTGGCCAGAGAAAAGATTGCTGGGAGAGCATGAAGGGAAGAGAGGAAGAAAGTATTCCAGGCAAATGACTAACAAGAGTAAAAACTCAGAGATAAGAGAGCATGAGGTTCATGGTGACAGTCGAAACTGAAGCGGGGGGTGGGGGGAATTCCTAGTCTGTGGTTTTGTCAGTGTCCTTCAGGTCAGTTCAGTCGCTCAGTCGTGTCTGACTCTTTGCGACCCCACAGACTGCAGCACGCCAGGCTTCCCTGTCCTTCACAGTCTCCTAGGGCTTACTCAAAGTCATGCCCATTGAGTCAGTGATGCCATCCAACCATCTCATCCTCTATCGTCCCCTTCTCCTCCTGCCTTCAATCTTTCCCAGCATCAGGGTCTTTTGCAATGAGTCAGCTCTTCGCATCAGGTGGCCAAAGTACTGGAGTTTCAGCTTCAACATCAGTTCTAGCAATAAACACCCAGGACTGATCTCCTTTAGGATGGACTGGTTGGATGTCCTTGCAGTCCAAGGGACTCTGAAGAGTCTTCTCCAACACCACAGTTCAGAAGCATCAATTTTTCAGCACTCAGTTTTCTTCACAGTGCAGCTCTCACATCCATACATGACCACTGGAAAAACCATAGCCTTGACTAGACATACCTTTGTTGGCAAAGTAATGTCTCTGCTTTTTAATATGCTATCTAGGTTGGTCATAACTTTCCTTCCAAGGAGTAAGCGTCTTTTAATTTCATGACTGCAATCACCATCTGCAGTGATTTTGGAGCCCTAAAAAATAAAGTCTGACACTGTTTCCACTGTCTCCCCATCTATTTCCCCTGAGGTGATGGGACCAGATGCCATGATCTTAGTTTTCTGAATGTTGAGCTTTAAGCCAATTTTTTCACTCTCCTCTTTCACTTTCATCAAGAGGCTCTTCAGTTCCTCTTCACTTTCTGCCATAAGGGTGGTGTCATCTGCATATCTGAGGTTATTGATATTTCTCCCAGCAATCTTGATTCCAGCTTGTGCTTCTTCCAGCCCAGCGTTTCTCATGATGTACTCTGCATATAAGTTAAATAAGCAGGGTGACAATATACAGCCTTGACGTACTCCTTTTCCTATTGGGAACCAGTCTGTTGTTCCATGTCCAGTTCTAACTGTTGCTTCCTGACCTGCATACAGGTTTCTCAAGAGGAAGGTCAGGTGGTCTGGTATTCCCATCTCTTTCAGAATTTTCCACAGTTTATTGTGATCCACACAGTCAAAGACTGGCGTAGTCAATAAAGCAGAAATAGATGTTTTTCTGGAACTCTCTTGCTTTTTCGATGATCCAGCAGATGTTGGCAATTTGATCTCTGGTTCCTCTGCCTTTTCTAAAACCAGCATGAATGTCTGGAAGTTCATGGTTCACGTATTGCTGAGGCCTGGCTTGGAGAATTTTGAGCATTACTTTACTAGCGTGTGAGATGAGTGCAATTGTGCGGTAGTTTGAGCATTCTTTGGGATTGCCTTTCTTAGGGATTGGAATGAAAACTGACCTTTTCCAAAGCTTAGATCACCTCAAATGTAAAAAGCCATCACTTGGAGGTTTTAAGCAGAAAAGAGACACAGTCAGGTTTTTATGGTCACTTCATCTCAAAGATGGGAAACTGAGGCTTGGGGTGGTCTTGGGAGCTGCCTGAGGTCACATGGCTGGCCAGTGGCGTTGCCAGAGCACAAAGTCAGTGACAACCAACACATCATCCTGGACAGAGCACCGGAAGGGCAGCTGGGAGACCCCCAAAACGCCATCCACCGCTGATCGTTCTTGTGTTAGTCACTCAGTCATATCCAGCTCTTTGCGACTCCGTGGACTGCAGCCCGCCAGGCTCCTCTGTCCATGGAATTCTCCAGGCAAGAGTACTGGAGTGGGCTGCCATTCCCTTCTCCAGGGGATCTTCCCAACCCAAGGATTAAACCCACGTCTCCCGCATTGCAGGCAGACTCTTTGCCATCTGAGCCGCCGGGGAAGCCATCACTGGGGGCGGCTGTACTGATGGGGCTGCTGGCAAAGCTCCTGCAGCTCCTTCCAACCACGGCATGCACGATTCTAAATAAAGACAAGCTCTGCGGCCCTGAAAGCCTATCTAATCTGTGTTTTGTAGGTTTATATTGGTCTTACGAGCGCGGCACAGCTCAGCCTTTCCTGTGCCACATACTACAAAGTTTTAAAACTTCAGAACAGATGCCAAGCAGGAATAAATACCACAGTCTCCGCTCTCTGGAACAAGCTTCTGCAACTCCCAAGTTCTCGGAAATCAGGCCCCCCACCCGGTCTGAGTGGCATTTTTATCACAAGATAAAATTCTCACTCAGCCTCCTGGAATCCGTCCTAGTCCCTGGAGAGAGAGTCACAGTGCATTTCTCCAGCCAGGGACCCAAAGCAGGGCAGACGGCGCCCCGGCCCGTGGGAGCCGAGAGCAGCCGGAGGAACCCGGCAAGGAGGGGCCCACAGTGCCAGGGTGGTGGGGGCCTGGGTGGCCCCCAGAGCTGGAAGGCAGAGCCCAGAGCTTCCAAAACCTTGACCCCCAGAATCCTGGGCCCCACCCTGGTTCAGCTGGATTCCTCTGTGCAGATAAACCGTGAGTCTGGGTGGGGGGAGCCGGGTGGACGTGGGACGGGCTTTTATGAGCTTTGCAACATCAGCCTTGAGAGTCCCTTGGACAACAAGGAGATCAAACCAGTCAACCCTAAAGGAAATCAACCCTGAATGTTCATTGGAAAGACTGATGCTGAGGCTGAAACTCCAATACTTTGGCCACCTGATGCAAAGAGCTGATTTATTGGAAAAGACCCTGATGCTGGGAATGATTGAGGGCAGGAAAAGAAGGGGGTGACAGAGGATGAGATGGTTAGATGTCATCACTGACTCAATGGACATGAGTTTGAGCCAACTCTGGGAGATAGTGAAGGACAGAGAGGCCTGGCATGCTGCAGTCCATGGGCTCGCAAAGAGTCGGACACGACTGAGTGAACAACAGTATCGGCCTCATTTCCAAGCCAGAACCCATGCTTCCAATTACCCCTCAGCCTGCTCCCTACCTCCTGCCTGTGTCTGGAGAGAGCTTGCTGGTCAAGGGTGCATTTCTGCCCCTCACTCCATGAGTCCCTCTCAGTCCCTCCGGGGCAGGGACCGCCCGGACTGCCCTCTCCTGGTGCCAGCAAATTTGAGCAACTCAGGGGTGGCACCTGTCTTTGTCATCCTCCCCCTCCTCGCTGCCCCCAGCTCCGCTGCTGCCTTCTGGAGTGTCCACTAGGGCTCTTCTGGCCCCCTGCTGACCAGGGTGGACCCCTGTTGTAACATAACAGCACCCTGACTGTGACTCTCACTCTGTCTAAGCTCCTCCTTCCAGCCAGAAGGAAAGCCCTGAGGGTGCTGGGCAAGTCACCCGGTTTTCCTCCATTTCTAGAATCTTCCATGGGATAAGCGAGGCCAAGCTGCTGGGGGCCCAGTGACCCCTGGAGAACACTCAACCTCTGCTCTTGAGGACCTGACAACTCGGCAGAGAGAGCTCACCGAGACCCCAGCTCCCAGGGGGAGGGGAGGGGAGGCACCATCACGCTGGCTGAAGTCCTGAGGTCCCCACGGCGCTACAACAGCAGTGGTCTGTGCTGAATGGATGGCGCGGGGCAGAGGGTGTCAGGACCCAGCGTCCAAACCACACCGTCCCCACCCCCCAAGGCAAGTCTACACTCACAGGCCTGGGGCAACTAACCCCTGGGGCAGCTGCCGCAGAGGCTCACCAACTCCCTCCAACTTTACGGACGGCCACTCGGAGGTTGCTGGCCATGCCGCTTCCCAGCTGCCTGCCTCGGACTGGCCACTGAACCTGGAAACCTCATGCTGCTCCTAACGAGACCAGTCTGCACCCCTCGGGGACGCAGGTGAGGCCAGGCAAGGTGCTGTGTAAGTGGAGAACAGCTTCCGTTTGGAATATTCCATGTGTCAACTGTCTGAATCCTCCAAACACGACGCACACAGGTACTGGTACTATTAGCCCTATTTTCCAGATGGGGAAACTGAGGCAGGCAGGTTCGGGAAATGCGCCCAGAGTCACTCAGGTAGAAATAGCCACTCTGGGCTCTGCAATTGGAGCCAGACGCCTGGTTCTCTGCGCTGTGCCACTTATGTAGGTCAAGTCCCTCTGCAGAGGGGCGGGGGAACAGACTAGCTCACAGGCACCCTTCACGTGCCAGGCGCAGGGCTGTGCTGCCCACACTGAATCACACCTGCCCCCTCCCGGTATCAGGACGGCTTCGTCTGCCTTACACACGCCAAGGCCGAGGCTCAGACGTGTCACCTGCCTCACCAGCGTCACTCAGCTGAGCGTGCGGACATACCAGGAGCCAAAATGAGACCCCCTGGTTGCAAAGTTCCAGCTACAGTGTTAACCTGCCCGCCACCACTCAGGACGGCCCAGATCACCTGAATCTGTCCGAAACTCACATTCTCAACCAGCGCTCAGAGTCCCCGTGAGCGCCTGGGCACGTCTGCAAATGGCACAGTCACACCAGGCTCACGCCTGGTGTTATCGTTTGAGCCGGGTGATCCTGGACCAGACCCTGGGCTTATCTGAGGTTTAGTATCGCTTGGTCCTAATTGCAGAGTCATCTGATGGGAAGAGCCCCAGCAGAAGATGATGCAGAGCGGCTGTCAAACAAACGTCACCCTGTTCCCACGCCCACCCCTGCTTCCCCACACCCTTCCACAGCATCTTTCCTGTGTCCCTGAGATCCACATGCACCCACAGGCCCCTCCACCAGGTTGGTGCCCAGGGCAGCAGGTGTCTCCACCTTCACGGTAACTGCATCTTCTTCCTGCCTCGGCACCTGCGATTCACCACTGAAGATGCTACATCCACTCAGTCACCCCACTCACGGCTCCGGGGGTTAACGACCAACACCGTGACTGCCCACGTCAGCGGCCAATTACCCCTCCCGGGCCATTTCTTTAAGGCAGATTACTTTATGCGAACATTTATAGGGGACACGTCATTACCCAGGCTTCAAAAATCCTTCAGGGAGGGAAGTCTGGGAAAGGGAGGATGAGAAAAGTCTCGCGCGGCTGGCTCTGTGTGCTGAGCTCTGGAATGCTGAGCGGGCTGGGCCAGGGGCCCTGCAGGTCACACCGCGACCCCCCCACCACCCTTGCAGACCCACGTGTCCAAGGACGCCAGGACACAGCCTGGCCTGCCAGACAGCTGCCTCCGGGCATACCCACCGCACCCCGCACTCAGCTCTTGTTCACTGAATGAAGACCAAAGAAAGGAAGCCAGTCACGCATCCCCATTGGATCCATCCAGGGCCGGTTGCGTCGCTTGAGAGGCCAAATGCAAAATGAAGATGCAGAACTTTGTTAAGAAATGATTCAGAATGTCAAAGCAGCAGCAGCAGCATGAACTAGGCACCAAGCCCTCCCACTGGGGGTCCTCTGAAGGTGAAGCCCTCTGAGCACAGGGCCCCCCCGAGCCCAGGGCTGGGAGCTGAGGGTGGGCACCTGCCCAATGGCCCAGTGGGCAGGTGGAACAGCCCTGACGATGAAGTGGGAAGGACTCTGTACAGGCTGGGCACACCGGCCCAGCCCAGCCTCCCCGCCTATGATGGCACGGGGTGGCATGCTGACACACCACTCCAGGCGGTCCTGTGTGGGGCTCAGGGGCCACGCAGGCTCGGGCCCAGGTCCTGACCCAGCCCCTTACTACCTGTGGGACCGAGGCACTGTCAATCTGCCTCCCAGCCTCAGTCGCCGCATCTATCAGATAAAAGTGTGAGCGCAGGCTCCCGTGATGGTCCAGTAGTTAAGAATTTGCCAGCCAATGCAAGGGGGACATAGGTTCGATCCCTGGTCCGGACAGATTCCAGAGGCCGCAGAGCAACCGAGCCCAAGCATCACAACTACTGAAGCCTTGCGTGCCCAGAGCCTCTGCTCCTCAACGAGAGAGGTCACTGCAATGAGAAGCCTGCACGCGGCTACTAGAATAGCCCCTGCTTGCCGCAACTAGAGAAAAGCTGAACACAGCAATGAAGAGCCAGTGCAGCCAAAATAAATAAATTAAACTGAAACAAGCAAAAAAAGATATGGGTTCCATCTTGCAGGTGCTTCCGGGTCCCTGAGAGGCGGCACTGGCAGACCCAGCTTTGTGCTTGGCACCCGGGGGCCCGTTGTGAGTCCACAGCACCAAAGTCACGCATGGCCCCCTGATGCCCAGCAAGGTCAGGGCAGCCGTGGCAGGCTAGGCCCAGCTGCTGTAATCGCCGTGCCTGGCAGGGGCCAGCCCTGCATCATACAGGGACCAGAGCAGGCCTCCCGGCTCCCATCAGCCTGTACCTCCCACACATCCCCACCTCCCTGGGTGCCAGCCTGCCCAGGTGGGCTGCAGGAGACAGGGGCAAGCCCAGGAAAGGGAGACGCCCAGACAGCGTGTGGCTGTTTTCACTCGAAATCAACACCCCGGGAGCCCTCGTCCATCTCCTGGGAGCCCAGGGCGAAAGTTCTTTGAAAAGCCCAATGGGCAACTCTGCATCAGAGTCCCTGCTCCCCACCCCCGCCGTGCCCTGGCCTCACCCACAGGCACCTCCTGCCCTCCCTGATGAGCCAGGTCTGCCTCGGCCAGCCCGTGGGTCTCTGGGGGTCCTGTCCTGTTCCTCCACCTTCAGCCCCGTTACCGGCTGCCCCCAACACTGATGTCCAAGTCAGAGCCGGGTCAGCATCCATGCTGTGTCATCTCTGGCCCTGGCCAGGGCCTTCGCCCCGCCGAGCCTCAGCTGCTCATCTGCGGGATGGGGCTAACTGCCCCTGGCGGTTCCTGGCTGCGACCCGGCCTCATCCCAGAGTGGCTCCTCCAATTCTTTGTCCTAGACCCTCACCCCCTTTGGGGGACAGTCATCCCACGAGTTCCCAGCCCCCAGAGTTGCAAATATGGAGACAACCGAGCCGGTTTTTTGTGGTTTGGATGGTAAAGAGTCTGCCCGCAATGCGGAAGACCCGAGTTCAATTCCTGCATCCAGAAGATCCCCTGGAAAAGGAAATGGCAACCCACTCCAGTATTCCTGCCTGGAAAAGCCCATGGATGGAGGAGCCTGGTGGGCTACAGTCCATGGGGTCGCAAAGAGTCAGACATGACTGAGCGACTACACTTGATTAGGAGTTGAACTGTGACCCCCAATTCACATGAGAGCCCTAACCCCCAGCACCACAGAAGGTGACCTAATTTGGAGATAAGGTCTTTACCAGGGCAATCAAGTTAAAATGAGGTCAATAGGGTGGGTCCTAACCCGATACGGCTGCTGTCCTTACAAAGAGGGGACGTTTGGATATAGGCACACGGGGAGAAGATGTGTCATGTGAAGATGAAGGCAGAGATGGGGGCAATGCCTGAACAAGACAAGGAACCCCGAAACGTGCGATGCTGAACTTTCTCCCCAGCCGGTCGACACTCCATCCCCCCAGCCCCACGGGGCCGCACCCCCAATCCAGGCTGCAGCACAGTGACAGGTGACTACCCCCAGGATCACAAGTGAGGCATCAAAGTCGCGAGGATCAACCTGCTGGAAAGCTCCCAGGGAAGCTGGGGAGGCCCCTCTCAGAAGGGGTCTTTGTGGGGGTGGCCGAGGGGCGCAGCAGTGCCCCCCAGAGTCTGCCCCGCAGCAGCCCGGCGGGTCTGTGGGTCTCCACATGTTTTCCATGGAGGCAGCGGCTCCTGCTGTGGGAAGGGCTTTGGGGGCCGCGCGGGCCACGTGCTCCCCAGAAGCCGCAGATGCGCCCCCCAGCAGCAGCCGCACGGCCCCAGGAACTGTAACCCATCATGCCAGCGACTAGTGCCCTGCCACTCGGGATTAAATAAATGGTCTCCAACTGTGATTGAGGTGGTGCATAAAATATCTCAAAATTAATTTTTAAAGAATAAGTGAGGGCATGAACGTTTTATGTGCGAGCTGAGGGGTGGGGTGAGGGGTGCCGGGGGTGGGGGGGGGCAGGCCAGAATATGCTGCAGAAAGAGCACTGGACCAGGAGTCCCCGAGCCTCCCACCCGGCCCCGCCCGAGCCTCTGGGTGACTCAGCCTCGGTTTCCACACCGGCTCAGAGGGACTGGGACCGGATGGCCTCTTAGCCCGTGAGCTCCGTTCAGCACAGACTAGACAGCCCAGCATGCTTGTCATTCAGTCAACCAGCATGCACGGTGCCCCTGCGGCTGCCAGGCTCCGTGCTGCAGCCAGGGAGCTCGGCCCCCAGAGGAACCCAACGACAGGCTGGGGGTGGGGTACACTGACAGCCACAGAGCATCTGCAGGGGCCCACAGGCGACCCCACGGGCAGTGCGCAGGTCAGGGAAGGGTGTTTCCGGCAGGGGAACAGCATGTGCCACTGCAGACCCACAGACAGGACGCTTGCTCCGGAAACTCCAAGGAGCCCCCAGGGGCCTGGAGGGGAGGCAGGATGAGAGGCTCAGGGTTGGCTCCTGGGCGGCCAGGCATGCCCTGCCAAGGGGGGTGGACCTCACCACACACGCCACAGAGAGCATGCAGACCCCGATCTTCCATCAGGATTTAGAGCCTGGCAACCGTTCTCCCAGGTGGCGCTAGCAGTAAAGAACCCAGCTGCCAATGGAGGACATGCAAGAGACACAGGTTCGATCCCTGTGTTGGGAAGATCCCCTAGCGAAGGACATGGCAACCCACTCCAGTATTCTTGCCTGGAGAACCCATGGACAGAGGAGCCTGGTGAGCTACAGTCCGTGGGGTCACAAAGAGTCAGACATGACACTAGTGAGTGAGTGAGCACTCACGCAACCGTTCTCCACACCACAGCCAGGCTGCAAAGCCGGCCCCATCACTGCAGTGAGGAGCCACTTCAGGGGCTCCACGCCATCTCCAAAGTCCAAGCCCCTTCCTGCGGCTGGAAGGCACTGCGGGGCCTGCCCACCAGGCCCCTGGCCAGACACTTGACTGCCTGCCGGTGCCTCCAGCAGGCCAGGTTTCCTCCCTTTGTACTTGCAGCCCTGCCCGCTCCCAACTCCGCTTGAACGCCCATCACATATCTATCCACAGGTCATGTTCCCAGGAAAGCCCTCGGGTCCAGCCCCTGCTCTTTTCCCCACATACTCTCCTTCCTCTTCGCAGCAACCGCTATCGTCAACAATTACAAGTGCAATTATCCACTTACGTCTCTCCCAGCCCCCAGCCTGCATGTTCCAGACAAGCAGGAACACACCCTCCCCCCATGAGTGCTGCATGCCGGACCTTCCCACCGGGTCCCCACAGAGCAGGTATTTGTCAAATCCTTGTAAGTGAATGAACACACGGGCGAATGAGTGGATTAATGAAAACCCCTGTGACCCCAACACTTTGAGATTCTACAGGGAATGTCTGTCTACAGGAATCCTCAGGTAGGAGGGAGGTCCCACGGGGCTCTGATGTGTAGAGCAGGAGCTTGTGAAACTAAGCCTTCCTGCCTCTTTAGCCACCAGTATTTATTAAACTGTCCACAGAGTTCTCCAGGCAAGAATACTGGAGTGGGTAGTCATACCCTTCTCCAGGGGATCTTCCTGATCCAGGGATCGAATCCAGGTCTCCTGCATTGCAGGCAGATTCTTTACTGTCTGCGCCACCAGGGAAGCCCATTTTTTAAACTTTCCTGGTGATTCAGTGGTAAAGAATCTGCCTACAGTGCAGAAGACCTTGGTTCGATCCCTGGGTCAGGAAAATCCCCTGGAGAAGGAAATGGCAACCCACTCCAGTATTCTTCCCTGGGGAATCCCATGGACGGAGGAGCCTGGTGGGCTACAGTCCATGGGGTCGCAAAGAGTTGGACACGACCAAGCTACTTAGTACTCACGCATGCAGTGTTTGCACAGCCCTTTGGCCCCTGTCATCTCAGTAGTTCCTACAACCATGCTGGCTGTAACGGCCTTGGTTCCTGTTTCTCAGGCAGGAACAGGGGCAGCTTGGTGATGAGTCCAGGTCCAGGGCAGTCCGTCCCAGGTCTGCACTCTTTCTGACTCAGCCAGCTGGGCCTTGAGCCCAGAGCACAAAGATCCTCTGAACTCTGGAAGCTGCCTCATGCCTGGGGCTTCAGAATCGCGCCTGGGGCCAGCTGCTCTCAGCATCTGCGTGAGGGTCTGGGAGGACCCGAGAACCCCCGTCCTGGCAGAGAGGAGCCCTTCAGCCCCCTGCTTGCCTGGATCCGCCTGGCCCAGGCCGTGGCCCTGAACCCCCCTCCCTCCCCAGCCCCGAGGAGGGACTACAAGAATTAGGGTCTCCCGGCCAACCCAGACCCCGGGAGCACAGTCATCACAGGGAGGCTGGGCGCACACCTCCTCCCAGAAGCCCCCCAACCCCACCAGGTCACTGAACTACCTGCCAGACACATGGTCACTTCCCTTCCATCAACCGAGCAGGTGGGGGGGTGGTCACAAAAAGGCAGGTGGGGCCTCCTCTAGCTCATCTAGCTTCTTCTCCTGGGAGGTGGGGTAGCCCATCCCCTCCAGGACGGGAGGAAGACCCCCATCCACACCTTCCAATGACAGAGCACGTCATAGCACAGAACAAGGCAGCTGTCACCTATCTGAGACTTTAGTTTAAAAAGTGGACCGAGGGGTCTTCCTTGGTGGTCTGGTGGGTAGAACTCCATGCTTTCACTGCCAAGGGCACAACTTCTATCTCTAGCTGGGAACTAAGATCCCACAAACCCTGTGGTGTGGCCAAAAAAAAAAAAAAAAAAAAAAAAAAATAGCGGACTCCAGTGGACAGCCAGGGCTGGGGGAGAAGTGAGCTGTCATCAGTTACCTTCCCCCCAAATCCAAGTGAGAAAGCCAGGCACTGCCAACCCCAGGCAGTAGGGGGCAGAGCTGAGACGTGAACCAGGCAGCCTCTAAACCCAGCAGCGGGGATCCCCGCCCTGGCCTTCCAGCCTCCTCCGTCCTGCACGGCCCCAGGCACCCCTCCTTGCAGGAAGAGCCGCTGGACCGCTGGACCGTCAGGCTGGGAGCCGGATCTTCTAGCCTCCCCGAGCCTCACTCTCTTCACATGTGAAAGGGCTAACGCAGCCCAGCCAGAGACCTGCCTAGAAAGCCGGCCGGGGCTGTGTGCCTTTGAGGAAGGAGGGCTGCTGATGCCCAGTCCTGGAAATTCCAGCCCCATCTGCCTCCAGCAAGACACACCTGCCATCCTGAAACAGCCTCCTCCTGTTTACAGGAAGGTGAGGAAGAGGGCGAGAGCAGGAGGGAAGCCAAGTGGCCAGCCCCCCGGCCAGGGAGCGGCGAAAGCCCGGCAACAAACCATCCCTGGAGGCAGCTCTCGGCAGGTCAGGTTGGCGGGGTGTGGGGGGGGGTGCGCGCTGATGAAGGAACCTCCAGGAGGGACTGCTCCCACGTGTTTTGGTTCTCGGGGAAATGTTTGGGTTATCAAAGCAGCCTCCCTCCCTGTAAAATTCCCTTCTCTCCCAGGGGAGGGTGCAGAACAAAAGCGGGTCTCTTTTTGTCTTCCTTTTCCAGACGAACTGGAGACCTGTGCAAAAACCACTAAAAGCAAGACATCTCTTACCCTGTTGTCAGGGCTTCCCTGGTGGCTCAGACGGTAAAGAGTCTGTCTGCGATGCGGGCGACCTGGGTTCGATCGCTGGCTCGGGAAGATCCTCTGGGGAAGGGAATGGCAACCCACTCCAGTATTCTTGCCTGGGAAATTCCATGGACAGAGGAGGCTGGTGGGCTACAGTCCATGGGGTCACAAAGAGGTGAACATGACTGAGCGACTATCACACTACTGCTAAGTCACATCAGTCGTGTCCGACTCTGTGCGACCCCATCCTTGGGATTCTCCAAGGGATTCTGCAGCCTACCAGGCTCCTCCATCCATGGGATTTTCCAGGCAAGAGTACTGGAGTGGGGTGCTATTGCCTTCTCCAATCACACTACTACTAGGGGCTAAAACAGCATGGAGATGAGAAGAGAAGGGTGGGGTGGGTGGGGTGTGTCCTGGACAAGACTTCCTAGGAATTTTGGAATTTCAAGCGTGAAGGTGGATTTGACCTTGGCACTGTTGACCAGCTCTGGGCTGGGTGAAGCAATGTAGATGCCTTCTGTGTGAAATGCTCCATGGCTCCCCACTGCTACCAAGATCCAGTTCAAAGTCCTTACCCTGGTAGATGGCATCTCAATCCACATCCTTAGATTTATTTCCTCCTAACCTCCAGTCACAGAGCTCTCCTCTCTGCTCCAGACAATACCTTGTACTCTGATGCCCACTATGCTCTCTACCAAGAATTCCCACACCCACCAGCTTCATCAGCCAACACCTACTCATCCTACAAAGCCTGTTCAGATGTCACCTCTGCCATGGAGCCTTCCTCAGAGTGGCCTGAAGAATAGTCCCTCCCTCTCTGTGTCCCAGGGCACTTTATCACCACTACCACCCAAACACAGTGGGCCGCCATGGTCTTCCCCTCCCCATCTCCCGCAGCGGACAGTGAGTCCCAGAAGGGCAGGCACTGTGTCCAGCTCTGCTCCGTATCCCGAGGCCTTACACATCTCCACGGCTTTGATTCCTCTTGTTTGTGGTCCTAGACCATGTAGCCTCCTGCAACAATCAGCGAGGTCCAGGTCATCCTACTTGACTAAGCCCAGGATTCATGTGCATCTATGAAGGGCTTAAAATTATTCACGAATAAAACTCAGTCATCAGACTGTCCACTCACTCACCTACTCATCCAACCATCTATCTACCTATCCATGCATCCATCAACACATTCATCCATCATCCATCCATCCATCTACCTATCCACCATCCATCCACACACCCATCCATCCCTCCATCTGCTCATTCATCCACCTTCCATCCCTCCACCATCCATCCATCAACCTGTCCAACATCCTTCTATCCACCCATCCATCTATCTATCCATCAACCCACCCACCATCCATCCATCCACCCATCAACCAATCCACCATCCAACTATACATCCACCCACCCCTCCATCCATCATCCACCCATCAACCCATCCATCCATCTATCCACCACTCATCCATCCCTCCACCCTTCCATCCATCTACCATCCATACATCAACCTGTCTGACATCTACTATCCATCCATCTATCATCTATCCATCCACCCATCCATCCATCCATCAACCTATCTATCAACTCATCCATCATCCATCCATCCACCCATCAACCTATTCACCGTCCAACTATACATCCACCCATCCATTCTTCCATCCACCACCCATCCACCAACCTGTCCAACATCCATCTATCCATCCATCCATCATCCATTCATCCATCCATTCATCCATCCCTCCACCCACCCACTCATACATCCCTCCATCCACCCATCCATCCATCCTTCAACCAACCCATCTATCAACCCATCCACCAACCGTTCATCCATCCACCTATCCACACACCCATCCATCCATCTACCTATCCACCATCCATCCATCAACCCATCCACCCACCCATCTATCCATCCACCATCCATCCATCCATCTATCCACCCACCCAATACACATTTCTTGAGCAACTACTACGTGCCAGGCCCTGTGCTAGGCCTGGGGAATAAACTCCACAGACAAGCCCTGGCCCTCGCAGAACTCACAGCCTCAAGGGCTTGACATTCAACAAAGCATAAGAAGACACGATGAGGGCCTGACAGGGCCACCTGGGGACCACAGGCGCCTGGCAGAGTCTGGGGAATCCAGAGTAGGAGTCGTGATTGGCTAAGGGAGAGGGGAGGAGGGGGTTCCAGGGGGAGGAGCCAGCAGGGAAGGAGGCTGGGCATGAAAGGAACCCCAGGACGGCTGCACTGGGGCCGTGGGGGAGGGTGGTGAGGGAGAAGCAGGGCCAGGGCCAGGGCGGGAACAGGGAGGCTGTGATGGGGAGGGGGCATCACGTTTGCAGGGAGGGGGCCGCTCTCAGGCTCTATCCCTGAGTGAGGACCTCCACACAGTCAATGCCCCAGACTCCTCACCCTGGGAAGACTCTCAGGGGGCAGGGTTGCCAAGAGGAATAAGAAGATGGGAAAGTGAAAAGAAAGTGAAAGTCGCCCAGTCGTGTCTGACTCTTCGAGACCCCATGGACTACAGAGTCCATAGAATTCTCCAGGCCAGAAGACTGGAGTGGGTAGCCTTTCCTTTCTCCAGGGGATATTCCTGATCCAGGGATCGAACTCAGGTCTCCTTTACTGAAGGCAGATTCTTTACCAGCTGAACCACCAGGGAAGCCCAAGAAAACTGGAATGGGTAGCCTATCCCTTCTCCAGCGGATCTTCCTGACTCAGGAATCAAACTGGGGTCTGCTGCAATGCAGGCAGATTCTTTACCAGCTGAGCTATGAGGGAAGCCCAAGATGATGGGGGGACTGAGACAACAGTCCAAAACAGCAGGAGCCGCAGAAGGCTCCGGCGCTGGGACGCGTCCAGTCGGCTCTCGTTTTAGGACGCTATCCCGGCAGCCTGGAGGCCGGACCAAGGGGGCAGAGATGGAGGAAACATCAGCTCAACGACCAGCCCTGCCGTTTCCCGCCCCAGGAGATGTGAGCTGGTTTCTCTGCCCGTTTCAGGCGCACCCCTTTCCGGGGCCCCTTCCCCAGCCCAGCTCAGGGAAGGAGAAATGTTTGGACAGAGAGAAACACTGACCACAAGATACAGCTTCGTGTTGAAGGCATTCCATCCATAAGCTGCTTCCTTATTACTTTCAGATGGTTTGAAACAACCGGCTCGGAGCCTTCGGTGGGGAAACACGGGCCACGGGGTTGGGGCTACAAGGCAGAGGCTGGATCCGGCCTCCGGGAAACACAGGCACCCAGGTCAGGGCCCTGGCTCTGTTTTGGGGTGTCTCCTTCGCGCTCCCTTGAGCCCAAGAGGAGGCAGGTTTAGTGCGAAAGCCGGCCGACCCACGCCCCCCGCGACACCAACATCTCATTTGAAAACAGCCACCATCTTCGCAGAGCAAGGGGCCTCAGAGAAGCCAGGAGGCACGCGAAGCATCTGCCGGGGTCGCCGGGGCTGCTGCGGCTTCCAGCAGGCACTTCTGGCCCTCATGGGCCGGGCTGGGAGATGCCCCGAGTCATCGTGACCCTCCCTGAGCACCTACGGGTGTGCTGGACGCTGCAGAGCCGAGAGAAAGCAGCTGTCCCCGTATCTAGGACAGACGAGGTGACACAAGGGGGCTGGCATGCAGTAGGTGCTCATTAAGCATGGCTCCCTCCCTGCTGCTTCTGCCTGTGGACACTGGTTCATGTAGATGCTGCACCCCCAAGCTGTACCCCACCCTGTAAGAGCCTTGGCGAGGCTTCCCGCCTGCTCCCCAGGACTGGCTGGGTGATCTGGGCAAAAACCCACTCTCAGGATGGCCTGCTGGAGCCCCTGTGTCCAAGCCTGGACCCCTCCCCTTCCTGTGAGACCTCCAGCAGCTCACGACCCCTCTAGGAGCCTCCGCGTCCCTGGGGCTCCCCAGGTCCACCCAGCAGGGTCTGGACATTCCCACCAGATGGATAGCCAAAGCCACTTGACACCCTGCCTCTCACAGCACCCCATGGAGCAGCCTCACAGGTCAACTGGGAGCTCATTAGAAACAGCATCCGGCCTCACCCGGACCCACTGAATCAGAACCTGAATTTTAACAAGATCCCCGGGGACGGTGGGTGTCTGAGAACCTGAGAGGCGCTGCCAGGAGGAGCCGGAAGGGGGGGCCCTTCCCTCCCAAGCCTCGCTCGGCTTTAAATCGATCCCCGACCCTCTGGCTCGCCAGCCCTCTGCTCCCACCTGAGGTTAGACTCCGCCTCACTTCTACCAGCATCTCTCAAGTCCCCCACCCGCTCACCTGTGGTCCTGTCACTCCCAGCTTCACAGATCCACACTGCCACCGCCCCCCAGGTGCCGGCCCCTGCTCCCAGGTGCCCTGACCCAGCATCACGCCACCAGCTCTGGGCTCAGGGGGCAGGACCTGCCCCAGCCCTGCCCAGAGAACCTCCCTGAGTCTGAGGCTGGGGCTGTGAACAGGCCTGGATCACAGAAGTCCCACGTGCTCCCGGCCCCAGTGGTTTCCAAACCGAAGAGAAAGAACCCCAGAGGCCCCCATGTGGGCAAAGCCCCCACCGTGTGACCTGACCTTCGCCCCCCTCCTCCGGCCTGTCCCCCCACCTCCAGGCCCTGAGACAACCACACACAGACTCCCTTGGCACTTTGATCCTCTGTCCCCTGTGGGTCTCTCTCGGGGAAGCCTAGCCAGCTCACCCGGGGGCCCTGAGAACGTTGCTTCCCTCTGAGGCTATTTCCTGGATGCTATGAGCAAGAAGACCCTTACTTCTCAGGGCCGAGGCAGGGGCAGGGCTCCCAGGCAGGTGTGGGTACCAGTTGCACCAGAGGGACCAGAGGACTGTCCACGGCAGCACTGATTTTCGTTTCCAAATTCTGCACTTTATTTCTAAATTCTCCACCCATTTCTAAATTCTGGGGCCACTGTGCCAAGTAGAAGGAGCTGGGAGACCCAAGTCCAAGGCCCAACTAGGACAGTACTTGCTGTTTCCCCATCAGGGAGAAGGCGTGTGTCCAAGAAGGACACCCCACAAGCCAGGGGTGTGGGTGGCGATGCAGTTGGAGTCCTGTACTCCAGGGAGAATGCAGGCGCCTTGGGCGGAGCTGGCCAAGAGGCTCTTTGCAGTGGGCTGACCAACAGCCCTAAATGCGTCCACGTCCTAATTCCCTGAACCTTGAACATGTTGCCTCACGTGGCAAAAGGGATTTTGAAGATGCTATGGGGTTAAGCAAGAGGTGGGGATTTATCCTGGAATGTCCAGGTGGGCCCTAAATGCAGCCACAATGTTCTCCTAAGACGAAGGCGGAGGGAGACTTGACTATGGAGCAGGAAACCAGGCAGGTTACAATGGAGGTGGGGGTTGGAACGGTGCGAGGGAGGGGCCGTGAGCCCAGACGCTGGACATGGCGAGGACTGGACCCCGCCCCGGAGCCTCAGGAGGAAGCGAGCCCTGCGCCATTGAGTTTAGCTCCTGAAGGCTCACCGCAGCCCCCGGGCCTTCAGAACCATAGGAGAGTGGGTCTGTGTTGCTTTCAGTCCCTACATCTGTGGTCTCCCTCTGAAGCACCCTCGGACATCACATTTCCCTCCTGAGTCGAGTTTGGCGCAGTGGGCTAGGATGAAGGTTTTCACTAAAAAAAAACTAGATTGGGACTGACATATACACAGTAAGGATTGATGCTTTTGAACTGTGGTGTTGGAGAAGACTCTTGAGAGTCCCTGGGACCGCAAGGAGATCCAACCAGTCCATCCTAAAGGAAATCAGTCCTGAATGTACATTGGAGGGACTGATGCTGAAGCTGAAACTGCAATACTTTGGCCTCCTGATGCAAAGAACTGACTCATTGGAAAAGACCCTGATGATTGAAAGATGGAAGGCAGGAGGAGGAGACAACAGAGAATGAGATGGCCGGAGGGCGTCACCGACTCAATGGACATGAGTTTGAGTAAGCTTCCCGGGGTTGGTGATGGACAGGGAGGCCTGGCGTGCTGCAGTCCATGGGGTCGCAGAGTCGGACACGACTGAGCGACTGAACTGAACTGATACACACTACTCTACGGAAGATAGATAGCTGACAAGGGCTTACTGTGTAGCACAGGGAACTCTACTGCTCTGTAACAGCCTGAACGGGAAAAGAATCCAAAAACCGGTGAATGTATGTATGTGTATAACTGATTCACTTCGCTGTATACCTGAAAATAGCCCAACACTGTAAATCAACTCTACTCCAATTAAACTTTTAAAAAAATTAAAAAGAAAACTGGATGTGAACTGGGCTCCCCTGCAGGCGACACCGTGTTCAGGTGGGGGGCGGGGGGCCCGCGGTTCCGAGGGTTCGGGTGGGGGCGGGGGGCCCGCGGTTCTGAGGGCCCCTCAGCGGCTCGCGCGGCCAGCGATGCGGACACCACCCTTTCCTCGAGTGGCTCCGTGTGGCTGGCGGCCGTGTCCTCGGTGGGTGGGAGACTGGCCTGCTGACCTTTGGCTCTGCCCGAAGCTTGTCCCACTCCCTCAATTCCTGGACCCCAGGAGCCTTCCCAGGTAAGCGAGCAAGAACCCGACTTCCCCTGTGCAGGCAGTGGGAAGATCGGCCCTCCAGCGGCCGGGTCCCAGCCCAGGCCAGCTCCGCGGGGCTCTGAAAGCCCCTATTGAGTGTGGAGCTTGACCCCGCGGCCTTGCTGGGAGCTCTGAGTCACAGGACTTGGAAAGAGCCTCTGGATTCTTTCCCAGAGCCGGAACACAGGCCTAGAGGGATTCAAAAACCACTTTTGCTCCAACTTGGCCTTTGTGCAGGAGGCTTCTGAGTCTGCCAGGGACTCGGGGAGAACGTACCCCACCTGATCACTGCTGTGGGCCAGCAGTGGGCCATCTGGGGCCTCTCAGGATGCAGGACTCCAGTCTTACCTGAGCTAATGGATGAGGTGGATGCCACAAGCAGGGCTGCTGGACACAGAAGGCTCCTTCTCAGGCTGCAAGGGCGGGCCCACAAGGATCAGTTGAGCACATGTGGGGAAACCAAGGTCCCCTGAAGGGCTGCCCTTGGCCAAGGTCACAGAAGGCGGTCAGTGGCAAAACCAGTGCCCTTCACAGTGTGGATAAATGACAAGCATTTGTCTTTGTCTTCACAGATCACAAGTCCATGTGGCAAAGATAGGGGCTTCCAGCTGCCTGCTAGGTCCCTAAGGCAGAGCACTTGGAAGGCACTTGAGAAACAATTTTTGAATAAATGAACCAACTCCAAACTGTCTGTCTGGGGCTGGTCCTAGGACAGCCCATGAAGATCACTCCCTGATGGACCTAAAGAGGCCTGACTGTCAAGCCCAGCCAGCCTCAATCTCAGTGGGCATGTGACCATGTCTCAGAGCCTCAGTTTCTCCATCTGTAAAATGGGAATGACAATAGCCCTGCCTCCTGGAGTGGCTATGAGGATTCAACAGTGAACACAGGTCAAAAACCCAGTACAATGGCCAGCACAGAGCTGGACCTCTGAGGATAAAGAAGAGAAGGATAAAGTCACAGTGAAGCCCCCAGCTCAGGAACTCATGTGTGGTCCGGGGTGGGGGGAGACAAGAAAAAACTTTACACGTCTTCAATGGGGTAGAGTATGGGCAGTGGCCCCAGAGAGGTCAGAGATTGCAGGGCCTTCACACAGGAGGAGCCCTCATGTGCCTGGGGAAGGAAAGAGGTTTCACGGAGGCGGCCACGTGGAGACTGATCCCCAAAGGTCAAGAAAGCTTCCAATGGGCCAATAGGAGGCAGAAGGCAAGAGCCCACAAGTGGTTCCAGAGCAGAAAGCAACACTGGTGGGGGGGGCTGATGATGAGTGAGGGGTTGAATGGCGTCCCCCCAAACTCACACCTACCTGGGACCTCAGAGCATGAGCTTGTTTGGAAATGGGGTCTTTGTAGATGTGACCACATTAAGATGGGGCCATATGAGGTAAGGATGGGCCCTGAATCCGATGACTGATAAGAGCAAGGAGACGGGGGGTGGGACACCACACACGGAGAGGAAGGTCAATGGTGCTGCTGCAGGACAAGGATGCCCAGGACAGCAAGGAGCCCCAGACGCCGGACAAGGCAGGGAGGGCTCCTTCCCAGAGCCTCCAAGGGTGCACGGGCCTGACACTGGAGCCCAGACACCTGCCTGGCCGGTACAGAATGAGTTTGGTTGTCTTGAGCCGCATTGTGGGGTTGTTCACGAAGCTCTTGGAAAGCCATGCAGTCCCCAGCCCCCAGCCGCCTGCTTGCCTGTGAATCAGAAAGGAGCAGGAGTCGGATCTTTGGCCCCCATGGAGTTGAAGCAGCCCCGGGAACACCAGCCAAGCAGCTGGGAGCAGGGCGGAGGCCCCTGAACTGCGGGGGATGGGGGACAACAGGAAGGCCACTGCGTCCCTACTCCGCCACCCACCCATCAATGGGGCCCTTCATGAGCCGCCCTCTGGCCCCACGCCAGCCCCCGCCCCACTGCCCTGCCCTTCCACCTCCATAGCCACACTTCCTGCCGGACGCCAGCCCTCGGAAGCCAGGCTGGCCTCTGGCCAGGCCCAGTGGGACCACACTCAGCCTCCCTCCTGTCCAGGGCTGGGAGGGTGATGAGGACATCAGTCTGTCATCACTGTCGTCACCGGCCCCTGGGTGCCAGGGCCATGAGGGCCTAGCGGGGTCTGGTGGGGAAAAGTGAATGAGGCTGGGGTCAGGTCTGGGGGGGCCAGTGCAGTGGGCCCGGGCCTCAGTTTCCTCCCCGTGGGGTGGGGGAGGATTCCTCTGCCTGGGGTTTGCCAGGGTCAGAAGAGGCAGTGCACGCTCGGCCCCCCCAAGTCCTGCACCCGGCACCCTCCCTCTTTCATCTCCAGGGACCTCGGTTTTTTTATTTGTAAAACCCGAGTGGAGGGGCCTGGGTGATGGTCCCATGGCTCCAAGGACACAAACCTGTGTGCTATGGAGCTGACCTTCACTGTCCAGAAAGCAGATGCCAATGCTGGAAACCACGATGTCCTCATTTGGGAACAAACCGCCATCACGAGATGCCCCCATCCTGGTCACACAGAGCACGTGGATCTGCTTGGGGCTGGGCCCCATGTCCACAAAGGACACAGAAGTCCCTGTGTCTCAGTGTCCATGGAGGAGGTGCAGCAGCAACTGTGGGCACCCAGCTCTGCGGCCTCGAATGCTGACCTGAGACTTCGGGGAGCCCCATGGCCCAGTGTACAGTCTGCACCCCGATACTCAGCTCCCCTGCAGAGGCAGTAAACGTGCACTGCTCAAACTCACATATCGTGTCTCAAGCCCAGGATCCTGGGGCCAGGTTGGGAGTGCAGAGCAGTGGGTCCCTCTGAGCCCCAGAGCCCCTCAAGGGATGCATAGCAGCTTTACACTGACTGAGGCAGAGATTCAGCTCAGATGACAAGTTTGCCCAAGAAAAAGACCTGTGCAAAGCCAGTGTTGTTTCTATAGCAGTGATGGTGCAGCTTCAGGCAGGGATGGGAGAGAAATCAACAACCATCAGCCCAGGGCCCCCCTGCAGCCTCATGGCAGTGGGGTCCCTGTTGTCAGGGGAGGAAACTAAAGCCCAGGGTCTGCTCAGGAAGCCCTGGGTGAAATGGAACCTAATGCCCATCTACTCAAAATCCCAGGAAGGACACACCCACCTCAGGACAAGATCTCTTCCTCTGAGGCCCCCAGTGACAGGCCCTAACTTGCCTGAAGCCTCTCTCCCAGCTCCCACTGTTCAGCTTGTGATTTCGTCAAACCCCAGGAACTCCAGAACGGCCTCTCATCACCTGCTTCTGAGCCTCTGCAAATGCTGATCCTTCTGTCCAGAACACCCTTCCCTGCTTCCCCATCCCATGGGATCCACTTGGCCATCACACAACGCCTCCTCCAAGAAGCACTCTGTGCTTACTCCCTTGTCCTCTCTGTGGGGGTGGTGGGGATCCCCCAGTCACCTGTCTCCCAGGGAGGGTGACCTCCCAAGGGCGGTGCCTGGCACGCCATAGGTGCTCAGCACAGGCTTGCTGGGTGAAGATGGGTGGCATTGCAGGACCATCCGCACTCATGTGCCTGACGAGCAGGGATGCACAGGGGAAAGACCCAGCGCTCACGCTGGGAGGAAACCGGTGGTCACTCAGTCCCCTGATCTGAGAAGGAAAAATCCCTGCCTATTGGACTTCCGGAGCTGTCTGCATGCTCCCAGTGATGGTGAGCTCACTCTCTCTCTGGGAGAGCTCTGTCCACATCCACACAGCTAAACCTGTAAAACCATTGATCAGTGGAGCCGCCCCCCTCCGTGGCTCTCGGGGCACCTAGCAGAGGCCCCTGGGCAGACCTGTGAGGCCAACAGGATCCCCTGAACTTCTCCCTTCTGGGATAGAGAGAACCAGTTACGGCCTTCAGCTGTTCCTTCCTCCTGCTTTCATTCACTCACTCACTCATTCATTCATTCATTCCCTGGCAGTTAGGCACCACAAGAGGTGTCTTTGCCCACATCATCTAATTTAAACCTCACAATGGCGACAAGTCCCATTTTACAGATGGATACACTGAGGCTTGTGGGAGCAGGTAGGGGGCTAGGGTCACACCCACCCCACCTGCTAGTCCCATCTCGCCTGCGCTCACCCCATCCTCCGAGCATATGCTGGCCTTTGTCCCAGGGAGGGGGCTGGGGTGGGAAGCCCCTCCACGGGCCCCCAGCCTCCTGTGCCTCCTTGGCCCGGCAGATCTGCAGTGCTGCCTTCTCTTCATCCAGGTCTGACTGCACCGTCCAGAATCACACGGCCCCGCCTTCCCTGCCCGGCCGGTCACTCCTCAGCTCCCAGACCTGCTCCTCAGTCTCTACAGCACTTACGCTCGTGTGAAATTACCTGTTAAATGACTTTTGTTTCCCCTGTTAGCACGTGGGCTCCCCGAGGGCAGGAACTCTGCTCTGCTCAGCACTATGAAAGTGTTAGTCACTCAGTCGTGCCCAACTCTTTCCGACCCCGTGGAAAAAACCCCTAGCACGCCAGGCTCCTCTGTCTGTGGAATTCTCCAGGCAAGAATACTGGAGTGGGTTGCCAGGCCCTTCTCCAAGGGATCTTCCCAATCCAGGGACTGAACCCATGTCTCCTACATTGCAGGCAGATTCTGCACCATCTGAACCACCAGGGAAGCCTTTTCACTACTACGTAAGAGCAGTAAGGCCGGGGCGCTTTCTTTAAGTGAACGTGTGGAGTGTATGGGGGTGACCGATGGCATAACCAAGCCCTGCTGTTCACATCACTCCACTGGACCCACCGCCGACCCTCTCCCGCCCTCCACGGGCAAGTGAGAGTGACACGGGGTCCGAGCCCCGTGGTGTTCAGAGCAACTCTGGCCAACATCATCAAACTGTCACAGGCTCTGCCCTTCCCTCCGGAAAGAGCGGCTCATCCGGACGTGTGGATGTGTTTGCGTTTCTAAATCCCCCCTGAGTGGCTGTCTGGCACACGTGTCAGCTGTCTCTCTGGCCATCTGGCAGCAGACTCGGAAAGCCGCGTCCTCTAAATAAATTGTCACATGTGAGTCTTCCCAGCAGGTAATACCAGACACCTCAGGTGGAGGTGGAAAACCTGGCCTTTTCTGGGTTCCCTGTGTCCAGACCTCAGGAAAAAGCCTTCTCTTCTGCGGGGACCCAGCGTTCATCCAGAACCCACAGCTCAGAAGGCAGAGAGTGTGTGGTCCCCCGTGCTCTGCACCAAGCTGGCCTGGAGGGAATCAGGACAGGTGGGGCTTCCCTTGAGATGCCATGATCCAGAAAGAAGGGCTCCTGGGGGTGAGTTTTCTAAAACCTCCACCATAGACCTCTCTAATGTTCTGAGTTGTTCAGTCACTCAGATGTGTCTGACTCTTTTTAACCCCTTGGACTGTAGCCCACCAGGCTCCTCTGACCATGGGATTCTCCAGGCAAGAATACTGCAGTGGGTTGCCATTCCCTTCTCCAGGGGATCTTCCCTATCCAGGGATTGAACCGGGTCTCCTGAATCACAGGCAGATTTACCATTTGCACCACCAGGGATAGTAAAACCTCCAGCATAAACCTCTCTAATCATTGCTTTAACTCTCGCCAATGTGGTGGAAATCTATTTTTAAGTGATGACTATGTTTCCTTCCCTTTTTAAGAAGAGTGCCCTGAATACCATGCAGTATTTGACACCACACACCCAACCATCTGTGAGAACCAGGAAGATAATACAAAGTAGAAGCAAGACGGGAACACACATTAGGGAGGAGGGGGCCCCAGCAAAGCAGAGGGCACAGCCCCCCCAAGCTGGGGCAGCTGCTGCTCTACACAAGCCAAGTACTGACATCTAGTAACGAAGGGCCAGTGTTGCCAAGCCCTTGATTTACCGGTCTCTTGACTTTTCACGAGAATCCAGAATTCTAGATTTTTATGCTTTTTAAAAGCTAGAAAAAGCCATACGAACCATATAGGACAAGTCAGAGGGGCCAGTTTGGTCCTTAAGCAACAAAACCCAAACCCACCTCAATTCCTAACTAGAAGGACTAAAACCTTGATACCAGCAGCCTGATAAAGTAAGAAGCCAGCCATTTCAGGCATAATACAGTTTACCGCCAGTCTACAATGTCTACCACTCAATCAAAACTTACAAGACATTTTTTAAAAATAGAAACAACCCAAATGGTGAATGGAAAAGCATAAACTATGATCTCTTGGAACAATGGAACATTATTCAGAAATTAAAAAGGAAAAAAAACTGATACACACTACAGGACGGATGCATCTCAAACACATTGTGTTAAATGAGAGAAGCTGGACTCAGAGGCTACAAGCCATATGATTCCACTTACATGGCGTCTGGAAAAGGCGAAACTATAGAAGAGACCAGTTCAGTGGTTGTCATGGGTGAAACAGAGAGGAGGATTGACTACACAAAGACATAAAGGTATCTGAAGGAGCAGTAGAATCTCGCTGTATCTTAATTGCAGTGGTGCTGATATGACCATAAACATTTATCAGAATTAATAATATTTTACACCTAAAGGGGTCCACTGTATGATGTGTAAATTCTACCTTGGTAACCTGTAAGGATAAAAGAATGGTCAGGCCATGGATGAGGAGCTCTGCAGGGAACAACTTAATCGTTGCACACACTGAGCAAGCACTGTTATAGTTAAGTCCCAGTTATTGAACTAATTGTTTATCTCGTTTAATCCTCCTCAGAACCCAAGGGGTAGCTTCCATCAAAGAGT
The DNA here is from genome assembly GCF_019320065.1 of Cervus canadensis. NCBI lineage: Eukaryota > Metazoa > Chordata > Mammalia > Artiodactyla > Cervidae > Cervus > Cervus canadensis. The sequence goes on along the minus strand of NC_057411.1, from coordinate 49,118,413 downwards.
TACAGGCAAAATCTGGCATCAAAGAGGGCAGGTGAGTGGCCCAAGCTCATGTAGCTGTGAGTGGGGCTGTTCCAGGCGTGTCTGACTCCCCGGAGTGTGCTGGTGGTGAATTGACGCCACGTCCTAGAGCTTGGAAGGTGAGGTCTATGAGCCCAGGAACAAGCTGGGGTTCCCCACCGCGTCTCTGGCACCCAGCACAGTGCCTTGATCCCACGAAGGGCCGTAAACCAGACAGCTCCGTGTGACGCCAGCACCTCGGAACCAACGAGCAAGGGGACAGAGCCCAGGCTGGCCACCTCCTACCTGGAACCCTCAGTGACCCACTTCCCTGACTGCCAGTTTCCCTGTCTGTAAAATGTAGACAATACATATCAACAGGATCGCTCGAAGACAAAACAAAATACACATGCAAAATGACTAACCAAGCACTTCCCGGGTCGTTCAGAGGCGAAGAATCCACCTGCCCATCAGAGGACACAGGTTTGATCCCTGGTCTTGGAACAGCCCACATGTCTCAGAGCAATGAAGCCTGTGTGCCCCAACTACTGAGCCCGCGCTCTCTGAGGCCACGTGCCACAACTGCTGAAGCTCCCAAGCTCTAGAGCCCAGACTCCACAACCAGAGAAGCCACCACAATGAGCAGCCCGCCCACCGCAATGAAAAGTAACCCCTGCTCACTGCCTCCAGAGGAAGCCCAGTGCAGCGATGAGGACCCAGCACAGCCAAAATAAATAAAGCTTTTTTAAGTGACTAACCAACGTCTGACACATAGTAAATGCTCCACTCCATAGAGTTACCGTTGCTGCTGCTATCACATCAGCCGCTGTCCTCCCTACATCCCTCACACCAAATAGTCTGGACACTTTTCGGAATGATATTCATCGCTGCTGGGGCCAGGACTGTGCTAGAAGATTCCTCTATTCAGTGCTCCCTCCCACCAGCCTTCGCTACTTCCAGCTGTTGGCTTCAAGACCAGCTCAGACAGAACCTTCTCCTCCTGCTGTAGTTCAACCCATAAATAAGGACGAGGAAGGGCAGGGGGCTCACTGCTGTCTTCACTGAGACCGCCAGGCTCTCTCGCACACTCAGAAACTCCCAGAAAAACCTTAAACCCCAAGCAGAGACTGCACCACACACCCCCTCCCATCCCTGGGGTTGCCGGCCTTGGGAGGTGACCTGTGGACCTTTGCTGTCGGGAGTTGAGGAGACGCTTCAAGGAGATAACCCCACCCCGGGTCCCTGGCAGGTCTGGTGTAAGAGAAAAGGAACTGGACTGGGTTCTAGAGACCTGGGCTTGAATCCAGTCTCTGCCACCGCTCAGCCGGTCTGCTGAGCCTGCTCTTGGATGCTCTTCCCTTGTGTGCAAAGTGGCGCAGATGCTTCCAGAATTAAGATGCTTGTAAGGAAAAGCAATGGTTCACAAAGCTATCTGAACCCTTTCCTGACCTTCAGGTGCGTGGCCCCCTGCCTGGACCTCCACCTCCCGTCCCCACCAGCCCCCAGGCCCCGCCCCGACCTGTCCACCCCTCTCCTTCCAGAGTTCCCATCCTGGACACCCATCATGTGACAACTGGATGTTTATTATGCTTATCTATTTACCACCTGCCCCTGACTCCAGAATATCAGCTCTCAGAGGGCAGCGTTTGTTTCCGATTAATTCACTGCTATGTTCCCAGAGCCTGGCGGTGTCTGGCCCACAGCAGGTGCTTCAGACCCACTTGCTGAAGACTTGGCTGGTCCCCCAACTTCTGTATTTGGGGTCATTGAATGTTTATGCCAACCTAGCCTCCCAAGCTTTGTGCAGACAAAAATTTCCAAATAACTGGAGCCCAAGATCCTACAGCAGCTTCCCCGGTGTCTCAGTGGTAATAAAACCCACCTACCAATGCCGGAGACACATGTTTGATCCCTGGGTCGGGAAGAGCCCCTGGAGAAGGAAATGGCAACCCACTCCAATATTCTTCTGGGAAATCCCGTGGACAGAGGAGCCTGGAGGGTTACACAGTCCATGGGGTTGTAAGAGTCAGACACCACTTAGTGACTGAACAACAAGACCCTGTATCAAAGCCTTGGGTGGAGGTGGAAGGGTTAACTTCTTGTAAGGCTGAAGCAGGAAGGAACCACAGGGCGGTCAGCACAGCGGTGCTAGATGGCCATGACCTTTCATTCTGAGCAATACCACCATCTGCATCAATTACCCCAGACAGTCAAGCTGTGTGCAGCCTTGAGTGTTGGCAAACTCATACATGACGACCTGTGCCCCCTCCCCCGCCCGAGCCTGGAGGACTGAGGCTCCCACGAGACCCCTCGTGCTGGGCTGGCGGGTGGATGCAGGACTCACACCAGATGTGCTGGAGAACCCTTCCCCAACCAGGCGCCTGGGCCTCCCCCGCCACCCGGAGCACGTCTGAGCCGCCGTGTGCACCCCACCTGGGTCACCCACAGACTCCAGAAGCCCCGTCCTGCGGGTGGCAGTCTCTCCTGCCCCCACGGGACCAGCTCCACGGAGCTCCCACCTGCGGTATCCAAGCTGGGGACCAGGTGTCGGGGGGCCTTCTGCTCACCCACACATTCATCACGCCGCACAAGAGCAGGGAAGGGCCCCTGCCCTCCAAGGAGGGACCCGTCCGCCCAGTGGTGTGGGGCGCCTCACACCAGGCCCACCCTCAGGGCCAGGCCATCTTGGACTCAGAGATGTGGACGGGGTAGTGGGCTCCAATTCTGGCTTCCCTGTCCCCCCAGCTGGGTGGCCTGGGGCAAGTGGCTCAGCCTCTCTGTGCCTCCGTTTCTCCAGCGGAAGATGGAGGGAATCCTGGGGAAGCTCTTGGGAGAGAGGCCAGTGTGCAGGGAGGGAGCATTAGCCATCACGGCTCACGGCAGGTGCATTTCAGGGCCAGGGGAATATACCTCTGGCCCAGCCGCCATCAGAGAACACGGTGGGGCCCTGGACTAACAGGCTTCCGTGACAGAGCTCCACAGGAATTCAAGCTCTTGATTCTGGAGTCTGAAGGCCCAAGACCAAGCTGTGGGCAGGGACGGTTCCCTCACGCCTCTTGCCCCAGCCTGGAGATGACCACCCTCTCCCTGGGTCCTCACATGGAATCCCCTCCGTGTGCATCTGCGTCCTGATTGCCTCACCAGTCACCCTGGATTGGAGCCACCCCAGTGACCTCATCTTACTTCAATCAAGCCATCAATGCCCTCAGGTCTTCCAGGTGGCACTAGTGGTAAAGAACCTGCCTGCCAAAGCAGGAGACACAGGAGAGACAGATTTGACCCCTGGGTCTGGAAGATCCCTTGGAGGAGGGCATGGCAACCCACTTCAGGATTCTTGCCTGGAGAATCCCATGGACAGAGGAGCCTGGCAGGCTACAGTCCACGGGGTTGCAGAGTCAGACGCGACTGAAGCGACTCAGCACGCAGGCACACAAAGGCCCTCACTCCAAGTTCAGCCCCGTTCTGAGGGGTTGGGGCTTCAGCTTGCAGGTTTGGGGGGACACCCTTCAGCTCATGTGCCTGGGCACTTACTCAGCATTTAATCTGCTGGTCTGGGGGGGCCCCACTGGGTTCTCATGCCCTCTGTGAGCACTCCCAGCCTCCTGTTTGCTGGCCACCCGCAGCTCCCCAAGGAGCCATCTCCCACTCCAGCCTGCCCATGCCAATGCCTTATTCATCCATCAGATCTCACTTTAGAGACCCTCCTTCCCCGGCCCCCAGCCTGGGGCTCCCCTCAGAGCTCCCCCAGCCAGACGCACTCCGTGTGTTACTACTGCCGCAGGCAGCTTGGACATGGCTCAGTGCCGTCTCCACACTGCACCGGGTATTAAAGCATCGATATTGCTGCTCAGTCACTAAGTTGTGTCTGACTCTTTGTGACCCTGTGGACTGTAGCCCACCAGGCTCCTCTGTCCATGGGATTCTCCAGGCAAGAATACTGGAGTGGGCTGCCATTTCCTCCTCCAGGGGATCTTCCTGACCCAGGGATCGAACCCACATCTCCTGTGTCTCCTGCACTGGCAGGCAGATTCTTTACTGCTGAGCCACCAGGAAAGCCTTCTCAGGGCACTTGGGGACCCCTGAAGCTTTGCTCTGGTGCTCTTAAGGGTCTCTGATGTATGGTTGTTTGGGGAGAGTTACAAGGATTCTCTGTGACCTGGGGGCTCCTGGGAAGGGCGTACGGAAGTCTATTTCAGGGAGCACCAGTTCCAGCGATGGAAATGGAATCCTGGAGGGACCCTATTCCCTCATTCAAGGGCTCCAGAGCAGGGTCTCGCCTCCCTTCCTCATGAGGCAGATGCCACTCTTACCCAACTATGTGTCCTATTCAGGAGGCTGGGGCTGGGACTTCCTGGTACCTGTTCAGAACGGCCAGGAACTATTCAAGGACACTGCCCCTCGGTCCCCACTTGCTTCTTGTATAGACATTTCATTGCTCACCCATAAATTCACCCTGTCATCCTTAATATCTAATAACAGAGTCAACATTTTCTAAGCTGAGCACTTTATGGTCATCATCTCATTTAATCCATGTAAAGGCCCAGGGAGGTCTGATAACCTGTTCAGGGTCACTTTGCAAGTGCTAATGAGGTCAGCTCCTCCAGAACAATTACCCACTGTGGTCCTGAGTGTAGTTTCTACTCACATGTTTATCCCGGACACTTTGTGATTGGGGGCTGGGGCTACACTGGCTCATAAGAGGTGCTCAGCAAAAGCTTTCTGGACGGTCTTTGTATTTTCCAGTGTACTCTGTATCCCAGATAGTTATCACTGGAGATGCTCAATAGATATTTGTCTTTTGGGGTCGCTGGAGGAATGAAGAAAAGGAGAAATGGAGGAAGAGTAAAAGGATGGTGGGTGGATGGATGAGTGGACAGATGGATGGATGGTAGGCTGGGTGGACAGGGGGATAGTGGATGGAAGAAAGGATAAATGAAGCGACAGATAAATGGTTGGATGGAAGGGTGGATGGATGGATGGATAGCTATGTAGATGATTAAAGGATAAATGGTAGATGGATCAATAGGTGGATAGATGGAGAGATGATTGGATGAATGGATAGGTAGATAGGCAGATGACTAGATGGGTGGATGGATAAATGAATGGATGAAAGGTGGATGGTCCCTAAGCCTATCCCCACCCCCGCACCATCAATGCTAGGGAAAAGTGATGTGGAGGACACAAAGCCGGCAGCAAGTTGCTGGGTGGAGAAGCTGTGGGTGTGACTCACGGGGGTAGAAGGCAGAAGCAGTGGAGGGACACAAGGGAGGTGAAGACCCAAGGCCCTTCAGAGATCAGAGAGTCCTCCTCACTAGGAGAAAGAAAGGCTTCCTGGGAGAGGCAGCATTTGGGCTACGCCTAGGAAAGTTTCCAGGAGAGACGTGGGGGAAGGGTCCTCCTGGAAGGAGGCAGGACAGGAGCAAAGTGACAGCGCAGGAGAGAGGCAATGTGCACCTGGGAGCCGGCAGCCTCCTCACCTGACTCCTTCCCGGGCCCTGAGCTCCTGCAGGTCAAAGTTCAGTCACATCCTTGTCCTCCCGCGGCAGGAGCACTGGCCTGACCCAGAGAGCAAGATGACAGGTGGTGAGGACTTCCTGCTCTGATGGGTTCAGCTCCTGCTGCATGTCCATCTGCTCAGAACCCAGGATGTGATGACGTGAATGAACACAGAAACGAGCACGCACCGAGGGCCTTGCTGTTTGTTCAGTTACTACATCATGTCCAGCTCTTTGTGACCCAATGGACTGCAGCACACCAGGCTTCCCTGTCCTTCACCATCTCCCAGAGTTTGCTCAAACTCATCTCTATTGGATTGGTGATGCCATCCAACCATCTCATCCTCTGTCATCCCCTTCTCTTCCTGCCTTCAGTCTTTCCCAGCATCAGGGTCTTTTCCAATGAGTCAGTTCTTTGCATCAGGTGGCCAAAGAATTGGAGCTTCAACTTCAGTATCAGTCCTTCCAGTGAATATTCAGGGTTGATTCCTTTAGGACTGACTAGTTTGGGCACCTACTGCATGCCAAATGCTTGACATGCCTGGCCTCAGTGACCCTCAAAACTACCTGGTCATGCTTACAAATGGGAGACTGGCCTGCCCTGGGTCACAGAGTCAGGGGCTGGCAGAGGCCGGGTTTGAGTGCGGGTCAGCTTCCTGGAAAGCCCCTGTCAGTCTACAATGGGGACGAGAGAGGAACGGGGCGGGTGGTGAGTCCCGGGCACAGCTCACACACTGGCTTCACACCTGTCCCTGGGCAGCCTGGCAAAGTCAGTTTACATGATCTCCAGGGCCTGCTCACTCTCCACTTAACATTTCCTAACAATTCATCAGGATGCAGTAAGAAAATCCATACTTTTCTTGGGAACGCTGGAGGAAGGAGCGGGGCAGCCCATGCTGCTCCTGGTCCTGCTTCTGTGCCGAGCGTGGACCAGGCCAGCCTGCCGGGCCTGCCGTCTCGCCCGGTGGGCTGGCTCAGCTGCTTTCACCCATCACTGCCCCAGTAAACCCATAAAGGAGTCAGACTCCAGGTATAAAAAGAGAGAAGGTGGCTGTGCAGCTGAAAGGACAGCTCCCACGGGGAGAAGAGGAGGCTCTGAGGTCCCCAGGCTCCACATCAGTTTCTGGAATCTTCCTGGACAGAATCCCAGCTGCTACCCAGGTGTGTCCCACGCCTGTCCCTCTTCTGTTCCCTGAGCACCCACCGGGGTGGACTCCGGGGTCTGGAGGAGGTGAACCTGCTGCCCTTCCTGCTCTCAACAGGATGCCTTAGCCCATTTGCTACAACAGAAATCCCAACACCATGTGGCCGAATCAACCAACATTTCTCTCTCGTAGCTGCAGAGCCTGGAAGTCCATGATCAGGTCCAGCATCCGGTGAGGACCCCCTCCCTTTCTGGCCTCACATGGCGAGAGGGACGAGCGAGCTCTCTGGGGTCTCTTTGCTAAGGGCACTGATCCCATTCGTGGGGGCCCCACCCTCATGATCCATGCACCTGGGGGGCTGGGATCTCAGCACATGAGTCTGAGGAGGGGGAGGGGGACATAGGCATCGAGTCTGTGGCAGAGGTCTAGGCGGGTGGGACAGGTGAGGAGGCAGAAGCCCTCATCCGGCCGAGGTGACAGGTGCATGGAGAGGCGTGCGGACTTCTGGCTGGGAGAGGACCCAGCTTTGCAGGGTCCTCCTCCTGAATGCATGAGCTGCTGAATGAGTGCCATGAGGGACCGAGGGGGAGATGTCCTGAAAGCAGGGCAGGCCCCGCCTGGATCCCAGAGCACCGGGAGCCGTGGACGGCCTTGGAGCAAAGGAGCAGCAGCAGCAGCACCATCTTTGGAAACATCCCCCAGGATGGCAGGAATGTCAGGAAGGCTGGCACAGCAAAGCCAGTGGTAGAGAGACAGCAGAGAGACAGGCCCCGGGTGGAGCAGCTGCCACCGGTCTCCTGATGGAACAAGATACCAGCAGGAGCGCTGGGCCCTGATGAGGTGAAAGACAAAGCAGCCACAACGTCCTCACGCTTGCGGTCAAGGGGACTGCCCCACCCAGAGCACGTGCAGGAGAGGTCCTCAGTCTGGGGGAAAGACCAAAGGAGCGGGGAGATGCCGGCCCATGATACGCCCTGCCAACCTCCCAGACAGCTTCCCGCTGGAATCCATCTTTGCTGAGAGATGCACATCCATCCACCAAAAAGGACCCCGAGTCAGACCAGATACAGGCACACGCGAGGTGACTGGCCAGAGACAATCCAGGAACCTGCCCCCAGGCTGTGCTGTGCGCTTAGTCGCTCAGTCCTGTCCGACTCTTTGCGACCCCATGGTCTGTTGCAAGCCAGGCTCCTCTGTCCACAGGGATATAAGCAACCTAAGCCCCGCCTACTGCACACAACTCACTCTGAGCTTACCTGTGTACTTTTCCACATGTGCGTTGCTTCTAACAAACCTTGTCTCGATTTCACAGCCTCGGTCTCTTTGCTGAATCCTTTCTTCACAGAAGACAAGGACCGAGGTCCTTCTTCTAGCCATTCCTCTGCCAGAATCAATGAGGCTACTCCAAATGAATAGATGAGGCCACGCAAGTGCCCAGAAAAGAGCTCTCTGGGGGGGTCTCTTTGGCTAAGGGCGCTAATCCCATTCAGGAGGCCTCCACCCTCATGACCGAATCACCTCCCGAAAGCTGCTCTTAGTGACCCCTAGCTTGGGCCAAAGGGATCTTTCTGTCCTCCTTACTCCCCGTCTTACCCAGGCAGCCTCTCCCCACCCCCGCTCCCTGCTCACCCCAAGTCAGCTCCTCTGCCCTCATCCTCAGGAGCTTCTCTCTCCTGCTCACCCCACAAGAAGAGGGCTGTGTCCCTGCTGCCTTTGTATCCCTAGGGCCCGGCACACAGTAGGTGCTCCACAATTTTCTAACAACCGAATGGATGACGGATGAACACTCCCACCAGACGGTGCCTCGTGGTGTGCTGATCTGAATCAATGGGGTTCATTCCACTGCTTTCCCACACATTGGAGCTCAACCAGTGTTAGAACTTGAATCCATCCAGTCAGCTCGTCTGCCGGAGTGAAATGGACCATCCTGTTCTCCCCAAGTGCAGGGGCTGCACAGACTAGGGAAGCACAAATCCAGCGTGGCCTGACAGTCACAGCACCACCAAAAGCCACACTGAGGCCCTCAAGCCCCCCAGCAGGCCTCCACCCAGCTTCATGGCCCATTCACGAGGCCCGGAGAGGTCAGCCACCCCAGGGTCCAGCCACGCAGAACATTTATTGCCCAGCTGGCTCCAGCTCAGCCCAGGGGCCTGGAGATCAAACGAGGACCTGGTACTGAAGCTGGAGTTGCATGATGTCCAATTATACAGAACCTGCTTCTCGTTGCAGAGAAAAGAACCCCCTCCCCTGCCCCCGATCATCAGAGTGGCCAGTTAGAGGCCTGAGGCCTCTGCTGGGACCTACCTGAGCCAAGGAGGGGTGTGATCTTCCCCGTCAGGCCCCCGGGTGGACAGCACAGGGTCAGCCGCACTGTAGGACGTCTGCTCATCCCCCACCAACTCAGGCAAGTCCAAGGGTAGGACCCCAGCGTAGGCTGAGCCCCAACGGTCCCCTCCATCTCGTATGGCTCACACGACCCTTACAACGTCGGCATGGGGTTGATGTCGTGATTCCAAGCTCAGGAAACTGAAGCTCAGAAGCTGGAAGCTGCCTGCCCAGGGACACACAGCCAAGGAACAGCTGTGGCACTTCTGGCTTTAGCTCCCTGAGGCTCTTGTACCAAAACAACACAAACGAGGGGCTTGCAGCAACTGAATGGGTCCTCCATGGCCTAGAGGCCAGAAGTCCCAAATCCAGGGGCTGGCAGGGCCAGGCCACCGCTGGAGTCTCTCCATTCGAGAGGGTCCTTCCTGCCTCCTCTTGCGGGCCTCCCTTGGTGGCCGCATCACCCTAACCTCTGCCCCCATCTTCACGAGCCTCCCCTCTGGGTCTGCACCCAATTCTCCCTCTTCTTAGGAAGACCCCAGGCCCTGAATCAGGGCCCCCCCACTCCAGCATCCCTGCTCTTAACTAGATCACATGTACAAAGGCCCTACTGCTAACTAAGGTCACATCCACAGGCTCAGGTGGACGTGAACTGGGAGGGACATTGTTCATCCCAATTCAGGCTGTGCCTCTTCCCCCACGCATCCTGCCGTGAACTGAACAAGGTCGTTTCACTTCTCAGCCAACAGGGCAGAGCGCCCTGCTCCCTGATGGGCGGTTCACACGGAAGACAGAGGCTCTTCCACGGCTGGGGGCTCATCTCGGTCTCGACCCCAGTTTCCCCACAAAGAACTTGCGTCTCCTCCCTCCCAGGGCTCAGAGCTCTGACGGCCTCATCTCCAGAGGTCGGGGTGGGTGGGGGCTCACGCAGGGAGCCGACCACTCTCAGCGGCATCCACCTCCACCAGCGTCCCCACACATCTGGAACTTTCTGGGACATCTGGAGGGGAGGCTCCTGGCCGGGAAGGAAGCTGTTCACATCCGTCATTCTCCTTGGGGGCAAGCTGCACCTCCTTGCCGGGGCTGGGCCAACTCTGTGAGGCTGTCTGGGGTCCCAGCTGTGGCCTCTGGCCGACCTTTCCGTGGGCCCTGCAGACATGAGGGTTCCGGTGTGTCCCAAGAGGGCCCCGGGCTCTGGGGGGAATCTGACAGCCCCTCCACACTGGGCCTGTGAGCTCAGTTCCAGCAAGTTCTTCCTGCGAAAGTCTGGCAAGTACTGCGTGGAAACAGGAAGACTTCACGTGCGGGGCAGTGGACCATGGTAAGAGGCACAATGAGGCTCCCTGAGATAAAGCGTGGGGACCCCTCTGTACGACCTGGCTCCCCAGAACACCCCCAACCATAGCAACAGGCGCAGCAGGAGCTCTGGGGGGTGGGGGCCCAGGATGGGGACTATGAGACCCAGGAAAGAGGCCTGGGTCTTGCTAACACCTGAGGAGGCACAGATGGGAGGAGGAGGAGGTGGGGGACAAAGAGGATGGAAGAGCCACGGGAGAGGGCAGGAGGGCTCACCCCACACGCACACACCCCCCAGGGAAAAGATACGAGGGCGCCCCAGCTCCGATGGGCCACAGGGCCGAAGTCAGCCGGCCAGAGCGGGCCTGTCTCTGGTATCCGGCCAGGACTGGTCAGAGCCCGAGCGTGAGCCCAAGACCCCCTAGTCACACCGCCAACAGCATGACTCACAAAAGAGCGACAGAAGCATCACCTGTAAAATCGACGGACGGCACGTCCGCAAAGTCGAATACTTCCGCCTTTCACAAGGCACTCTTCTCTTCAAAACAGGAGAAGGAAAAGGACCCCCCACAGACTGGGAGACAACGTTCGCCAATCACACGCGTGATAAAGGACTCATACTCCTGCATGTCTAGAGCTCTCGCGAAACACAACCACCACCACCTCCAAAGCACCAACGTCAAAGATGGACAAAGGAGTCTAGCAGACACCTCACCAAAAGAGACGGAAAGAGAGACAGCAGAGAAACGCAAAGAAGAGATGCGGACGTCACGGGTCACCGGGGAAATGCAAATCTAAGTGCAGTGAGGTCCCACCACACACCGACTAGATGGGCTGGAATCAAGGAGGTTGAGCATGCCAAGGGCAGGTGAGCGGGGAGGAGCTTGACTCTCGCTCATTCCCATGTGAAATGGGAGCGTTGGGAGCTTTCTCAGAAACTCAGCCTGCCTCAGCCATCCCATCCAGGCCTGGACGTTCACCCAAGAGAAAGGAGGGCACGGGTCCCCACGTAGACTTGCACAGGAAGGCTCAGCAAAGAGTTGGAAACAAACCAAATTCCCACCAACAGGCTAATGGATCAACATGCTGCGGGATGTCCACACAGCAGGATGAATGGAAGACACTATCGATGGATGGACGATGACAACATGGAAGAATCTCAGAGCAACTCCAGGGAGTGAAAGTGGACCGACAAGAGACTGGTTCTGCATGACTCCACGGAACCGTCAAGAAAGGCAAACTGACCCGCAGTGATGGGGAAGAGGTTACCTGGGAAGCCAGTGGGGGGATCATAAGAGGGCAAGAGGAGACCTCGTGGGTGACGGACACCCCACCAATGTGATGATGGTTTCACAGGAATACACGCATCCAGATATACCACATGGTGCACTTTAAATACGCGTCAACTGCATATCAATTAAACCTCAGTAAACCCTTTTTCAACCTGCTGAAGGCTGGCCGGTCCCTCTAACTCATGCAGAGCATTTTACTCTGGACCACGCTGAGCAGCATCATAGATGCACGAGGCAGTTCCATTCACAGCTTTCCCTTTGTAGATCTGCCAAGGTGTCCTGTTCAAAATCTGTCTTTGCAACCTACAATCTTCTCAGATCAGGGCAGCACAAACTCACAGGGAGGGTCGAGGCCCTGGCGGGGAGGCCCCTCTCCTGACCCACCCAGTTTCTGTCTGACGTGTACCCCTGACCTGGAGTGAGCCTGCAAGAGGGTCCCGGGAGTGGGGGTCCCGGAGATCACATCCTTGTGTTTCTGGAAATGTCACTGCTCAACTCTCCTATAGGTTTCTAGCCCCATGGTTCACAGACCATTTTTAGAATGACATCAATCTGCAAAAGCCAATTTACCAAGTGGACAGAAGTTGCATTTTATCAAGTATGCAAGTTTATTTAATAACTTCAGCTTTTAAAGCCAATCCAGATGGATAGGGAGGCTGCCCCGAGTCGTCTTTAGGGACTGCCCCACCACCACCCATGTCCCCGCCACATCCTGAGCTGTCTCTGTTTTGTGGGAAACCCTGATCCAGACAGGAAAAGCGCATCACTCTCAGAGTCCTCCCCGAGAGACGCAATCAGGCCTGGCCCCTGTAACCTAGTCGTGGGAGCTTTCTTGTGTATTCCCTACAAGCAGAAGGCAGCCGGGAGGTGTCCCGGCTTCAGAGTGCTTAAACAGTCAAATGACTTCAAAACTGAAATCCAGATCGAATGCATGTGGTGCCCCGGAAGTCTGCCCCAAGGAACCCCAAGCTTCGGAATCCACGTTCCAGGTACACGTCCCATTTTGCCGATGGGCTGCTGAGGCCTGGAGGGTCACACCCTCCGTCTTGGACTCAGGAGAGGAACCCGGCCCTGAAAGGATGCCTCGGGCCCTTACTTCTCCCAAACTCACCGCCTGCTGGTAAATGCAGGGAAAAGGGGCTGTAGCAAACCTCAACCTGCACCCACGGGGCCGGGACCCTGCCTCGAGCCAAGCCGACCACCCGCCTGGTTCAGCCTCTAGAATCAAGAGCCCAGCGTTCAAATCTCTGTCCAGCACTTGGCAGCTGTGTAACCTCAGACACCTGACTTAACCCTCTGTGACTCAGTGTCCCCACCTCTGAAATGGGCATGGTGATGATCCATACCTCCGTGAGTTGTTGAGGAGATTAAATGTGAAGCTACGGGTGCAGGGCTCAGCAGATCCAGGCCCAGGGCCAGGTTGGGGTTGGTGGGGGCAGTGGTGGGGGGCGGGTGGGCTGTGGGAAGATCACCATCAGCTCTTTGCCCAACTCTCTCAGGCCCGCCCACGTCTTGTCGGTCATCTTCCTCGCTGACCCCTGTTCCGCCTACACCTCTCTCCCCGCTCAAAGTCCCCCAAACCCACCCACCCACCCTTAAGCCTCCTCCTCCAGGAAGTCTTCCCCACTGCATACAGCGGAAAACCCACACAGAAGGGTTCCCACTGTTTCTGAATGCTGACATCTTGGTCACTTCAGCTGCCTCCCTGAAGCCCTGTTCCCTCTCTGCCCCTTGGGGTGACAGCCTTTGCCTGCAGAGCTGCTGCAGAGAGGGAACGAGCCACGGAACCCCTGCCTGGCGCCCTCGGGGCACGGATGCCGGCAGAGCCCCGTCATGTCTCCCCGTGACTGCATCACACAACCCCGTCCCTCTGCCTCCCACAGAGCTGCACGAGGTGGGGGCTGAGTCTCTGCATCCCCCTGGAGCCCAGCCCAGAGCCTAGAGGAGAGACAATGCATCACAGCCACTGACTGAATGGAGAAATTCAAGTCCCACAGCTTTGCAGCCCCATCCCAGAAGAACTCAAATAAAGGAAAATGTCTCAAACATATCCAGCAGCCAGCAAAAGCCATGTGCCTTTGTGGAGGGCTCGGGTCATGCTCCCCTTTCAAATGCTTCTGGAAAAGAAGCCCGCCATCTCCGCTCTCCTGATGTCAGTGAAGGCATCCAAGTCGGCCCTTGACCAGAGTCGTGTAAGGGAAAGGTCCGACCTTTGGCTGCCAGGAGGGTCGAAACCCTTGTGTGGGTTTCAGGTACATAAGAGGCACTCTGGATCCCTGAGTCCCCAGAAAAGTAAGAGCCCTAAATTCTATCGCCCCCCACATGTCTCTGATTCGCTGGGTCATCTGGGTGGGTCACTTGACCTCTCTGGGCGTCTCGAACGTTCTCACACACGAGTAAAGAATCCACCATTCAATGGAGTTCACGGCCGTGCACCAAGTGCCCACGGCCCCTGAGCCCCTCCCAAATGCCAGCGTCCACGCCATCCTGGCCGTGGGGCTGGCAGGACGCTAGAGGCAGATGCCCACCACCCACCCAGTGGGCAGGGCCAGGTAGGTGGAAGGTGGCGAAGGGAGGGAGGGTTCATGGGGGCGGCAGGGGGGTGGGCGTTCCAGGAAAGCTCCACAACAGCAGAGGCCAAAAGGAGGAGAAAACACGGCAACACGGTCCCATGGACAGTGGACCCCGGGGCTCAGCGAAAGCCTGGGGGTGGGCAGGAGGCCTTGGCATAGAAGGTCTGAAGTCGTGGGCATGTGGACAGAGCTCACACAGGCCAGGCCAGTGAGGGTTTCTCCAGGAGAGACAGGAGGAAGGGCAGAGAGAGGGGAGTGGGCTGGGGGGAGGGGGAGGGGTGCCTGAGCGCCAGCCCAGCTGGGGGCGGGCGGGGTGACCATCTGACTCCTTTAGGGGCTGAGAAGTGTCCAGCTCTGAGTTTGTGGGTGTGTCTGCAGTATACACCCCAACTCCATCACCCTCAGCAGGAGGGCCCCCACTTGCCAGAGTTCCAGGTACCAGGCCAGTCTGAAGCTGCTCCAGACCCAAGAAGGGAGACGGGCAGGTGCCTGCCCCACATGCAGCACCCAAGCACACACGCGCGCACATACACACGTGCCCACACTCACACAGACGCATCTCTCAGCTCCGCGCCCGCCCGTGAGGCCTGGCTGAAGCTCAGCTGTCCTCCCTGGTGTTTACAGAGCAGCTGTCAGCACCCACCCGCTGACAGTCCTTCCCCTGCCTGCGAGGAAAATGCAGGAACAATGAACAGCCCGCCACAGAGAGAAGGAGTCAGGCAAAGCCTGCAAGGAGCAGAGGCTGAGGCCCAGGCCTGCGGGCCGGTGTGGCCAGCATGGCTGGGGTGGCCGGGCGGGCACTGGGCCCCCGAGCCTCCGTTTCCTTTTTGACAACCAGAGGGAAGGCTTCCCCGGCCCTGGCTCCCCATGGGACTTGTCTGAGACAACGCCCAGGAAGTCGTGCGCATCCAAGGGGCTGTTTTTCTTCTTTTCTGGATGAATCAGTTATGGAAGGAACGTCCAGGCTGCTTGGAAGGGAAGGTGAGTTACAGCCTGGAATCTTCCAGAATCCCCTTCCCGCGGTCTGTGCAGGGTCCTTCCAGCACAGTGAGGCCTTTGTCTGGCTCTTAGAGCAGTCAGGGCTGGGAGACGAGAGGGCCGTAGGGCCCTCGGATGTGGTCAGCCAGCACGTCTGCGCCTTCCTGGGAATCACTGATCAGGCCCTGAGGCCTTGTCCCAACACAGCAGACCCCTGAGAGCTGGACCATCTCAAAAAACCCAGAGGGTGGACAGTGTGACCTTTCAGACGTCCTGTCCCCCGCCCCCTCCTCAGGGTGGGTGAGGACAGCGGGGTGAGGCTGGATGCAGGGAGTCTAGCTGGAGGCTCAAATGAGAAGGAGGAAGAGCCCTGGGCCCCCTGGGTGTTCACACTTTTCCCCCTGAGAAGTGGGGGACAGCAAAGCAACAAAGGAGCAAAGCAGCTTTGATCCCCTGGTCGGGGGATGGGGTCAAACAGACCCCCTCATCTGTCAAAAAACCTACTCCAGGGGCTGGTTGTTGCAAAGCTGCCCCCCGCCCAAGTCCAGCCCCTAGGGCCTCTTGGGGACCCCCTGCAAGTTCTCCCTGCAAGCTGCTGTCCCACGGACCCGACCTCAGTCCTCGAGGCCTGCACCGTGCCTGCACCCCTCCAAGGACCTGGCCTCTGACGCAGCTCTGCGCATTGTCCTGAGCAGAGATCTGCCTTCAGGAAAGGCCCCCAGACTGGCCCAGGACCTGTCTGGTCCCCCTTCCCCAGCACAAGCCTCCGGGAAGAGACAGTGATAGGCTGGGAGCCCCGGCGGTCATGGACGTGTTTCTCAGGCCGAGTGTCAGACGCCCTCGTCCAGCCTCTGAGCCTGCTGTTACAGCGATGCCAGCCTCAGAATGGAAGGCCGCATGGGCCTGACTTGTCTCTGCTCCCCGGGACTCAGCAGGACCTAAACAACCTCTCCCCTTCCCCTCCCTGCCCTCTGCCTCCTTCCGCCGCTCTCCCTTGGGGCCCGCCTGCCCACCCCAGAGACCAGAACTGTGGCCTTCCTTCAAGACACCGCCTCCGCCCCCACCTCCAGACAAGCATCCTGGTATCTCCCACCACCCACAGCTGCCAATCGCGGTGGATTCCCAGGCCCCGAGGGAGGCCTCCCTGTGCGTCTCTGCCCCACTCCCCCCGGCTGCACTCGTCCCCTGCCCCATGCCATCAGCTGGCCAACTGGCACATCACGTGAACACCGGGAGAGCATTTTGACAGCAGCTGGCGGAAGCAAGGTCCCAGTGGACCCGGCCACCAGCCTCTCCCTGCTATCAGGCAAACTCAGGAATGAGAGTCACGGCAGGGATTGACCACAGCCAGCAGGGACCCAAGTGGCCCCGAGAGGCTCTGCCTTCCAGCAACAGGGGGACAAGTATGAATACCCAGGGGTCCGGGGCTCTTCCTCCTTCTCATTTGAGCCTCCAGCTGGACTCCTTGCCTCCAGCCTCACCCCACCATCTGCCTTCACACCTGGTTGTTCAAGGAACAAAGAGTCCTTGATCCCCAGGGACTCTCCCAAGAACACATCTGATCAGGCATGTTCAGCTTACGTCCATTCAAGCCCTCTTGTGGCCCCAGGAGTGGAGTGGAGCCTGCTGGATGGACACTTGGGCCCCTGTGTTAGGATGCGGGGGGCGCCATAACAAAGCCCCACAAACCGGGCAGCTGGAACAACAGACACGGTTTTCAGGAGGTGGAAGTCCACGACCAAGGTGTGGGCAGGGCTGTGTCTCCTGACACCCTGCTCCCTGGGTCCCTACATGGGGGGGGGTGGGGGGGGTGTGCACCCCACCCCTCCCTTCTTGCAAGGACCAGGGTCCACCCCAGCAACCTCATTCGATCTCGATCACCTTCTTCATAGCCCGTCTCCACACAGTCATTCTGAGGTGCTGGGGGTCAGAACCTCCACACGTGGATTTTGTGGGGACACAGCTCAGCCCGGAAGAGCCCCCGAGAGCCTGCACTCCGTCCATGCGGCCGTACTTCCTACTGGTCCTTGGACGGACCCCACCCAGGACATCTTGAATCAGAAGTTGGGGTCAGTGAGGGGTCTGGGGATCAGGTGAGAGGGCAGAAGCACCCCCTAGAGGCCTGTTCTCCCTTGCACAGTTCAGTTCAGTTCAGTTGCTCAGTCGTGTCCGACTCTTTGTGACCTCATGGACCGCAGCACGCCAGCCCTCCCTGTCCTTCACCAACTCCTGGAGCTTGCTCAAATTCATGTCCATCGAGTCGGTGATGCCATCCAACCATCTCATCCTCTGTCATCCCCTTCTCCTCCCACCTTCAATCTCTCCCAGCATCAGGGTCTTTTCCAACGAGTCAGTTCTTCGCATCAGGTGGCCAAAGGATTGGAGCCTCAGCGTCAGCATCAGTCCTTCCAATGAATATTCAGGACTGATTTCCTTTAGGATGGATTGGTTGGATCTTCCTGTAGTCAAAGGGGCTCTCAAGTGTCTTCTCCAATACCACAGTTCAAAAGCATCAATTCTTCGGAGCTCAATTTTCTTTACAGTCCAACTCTCACATCCATACATGACTACTGGAAAAACCATAGCTTTGACTAGACAGACCTTTGTGGCAAAGTAATGTCTCTGCTTTTGAATATGCTGTCTAGATTGGTCATAGCTTTTCTTCCAAGGAGCAAGCATCTTGTAACTTCATGGCTGCAGTCACCATCTGCAGTGATTTTGGAGCCCCAAAAATATAAAGTATCTCACTGTTTCCATTGGTTCCCATCCATTTGCCATGAAGTGATGGGACTGGATGCTATCATCTTAGTTTTCTGAATGTTGAGTTTCAAGCCAACTTTTTCACTCTCCTCTTTCACTTTCATCAAGAGGCTCTTTAGTTCTTCACTTTCTGCCACAAGGGTGGTGTCATCTGCGTATCCGAGGTTGTTGACGTTTCTCCCAGGAAACGTCATTCCAGCTTGTGTTTCATCCAGCCCAGCATTTCACATGATGTACTCTGCATATAAGTTAAATAAGCAGATTCCCTTCTCCAGGGGATCTTCCCAACCCGGGAATCAAACCCAAGCCTCCCGCATTGCAGGCGGATTCTTTACCAGCTGAGCCGCCAGGGAAGCCCCCAGATGAGAATACAAGGCCACAAAGGGGCAGATTTGGTCTGTTGTTCTTGGCTGCCTCTCCAGCCCTGAGACCATGCTTGGTATACAGCAGGTGCTCAATAAGTATGTGGTGAATGAATGAATGGTACGAAGTCTTAGAAAGGAAACTGTACTTTGGTTTCCAGCTGTCAACCGAGGCTGACAGTTGCATTTCCTTCCTAGAGTTCCTGGGAGAAGCCCCCAGAATCACTGGGGACCGGTCACCCAGCCACGGCGACCTCCTCCCCCTCTGACCTCTGACCTCTTTCCCCAGGGCAGTGTCACAACGGGCCCCCGCAGTGAGTGTCCCCGTCACCTGCCAAGACGGTGAGCTCTGCTGAGGTCTGTGCCCAGAGCTCTGGCTGGTTTCAGATGGTGTTTTCCTTCGTCTGTGGTTCAGCAAATGACGATTAAGCACCCACAGTGAGCTGACCCCATCCAAGGTCCAGAAACAAGGATCCGACGGTAGGTGGCAGCGGAATCAGACTTCAGTACCATAAACCCTCAGTCCCCAAGGAGCGTGTGGGTCCGGAGACCCCTCAGATACCAACGTGAAAAGCAAAAATTCTCCTTCTAAATCTCCACAGCCCAGATGAAAAAACAAAGAAGAGAGACCAAGAAGGGACCAAGCAGATTTGACTGCATCCAGAATGGTGCCAACCCACACCTAGTGCATTTCAAGACCAGCAAGAGGCATGGAAGAATCTTGAAGCAGCAGAAGGGGATAAGCTAGTTCTCTTTTTAGATGAAGAAGAACTGGAGATAGTGAAAGAAAACAAGCACAGAAGACACCATCCAACAAATAAGATCCATTAATAACACACATGTAAACCTATGGCGGATTCATATTGATGGACGGCAAAACCCATCACCATATTGTAAAGTAATTATCCTCCAATTAAAATAAGTAAATCAAAAAAACTATACTCCAAAAATAAATGTAAAAAATAAAAAATAATAATTCCTTAAAGTCTGAGTTCCTGACACAGTTTAAAAGTTGCCGTCTTTACTTAATGAAGGTGGGCACGTCTCGTTGCTCTGGAGACTGTGTGTCCCTGGGGACACACTTCCTGGGCCGAGGCATCTTCTCTGACCCCACGCCTGATCCTTCTGGAGAAGGCCCCCTGGGGCACTCATTTTGGAAAATCACATTAGGCTTGCTTTCCATCCCCCAGTCTGAGCTCTGTTGTGCCCACGTGGAGGAGGACCCGGAGCACCTGCAGCATTAACCCTGCCCTGTGGACACGGCACCCTGGGCCCACGGACACCCGCGGCCCCAGAGTTCTGCAGATGGCGTCACCGCCTGGCTGGGACCGTCACACCCCCAGGGACGTGCAAACTTAAGCTATTAAAATGCACGATTAGGGAAGCTTTGCAGCGCTAATCAGATGGTAGTCTTAAGTTTACTGACACCATAAAATGCTATTTGATAACTTCATTAGCGTGTATAAAAGGAGCACATGTATATTAGGGTTTTCCGATGGCTCGGTGGGTAAAAAAAATCTGCCTGCAATGCCGGAGACACAGAAGACTCGGGTTCAATCCCTGGGTTGGGAAGATCCCCTGGAGGAGGGCATGGCAACCCACTCCAGTATTCTTGCCTAGAGAATCCCTTGGACAGAGGAGCCTGGTGGGCTATAATCCATGGGGTCTCAGAGTCAGATTCAACTGAGCACAGACGCGCACACACACACACACATGCACACACACCACTCACATGGACTGATTGCCCACTGTGTGCCTGACACTATTCTAGAAGCTGAAAGGACAACAATGGACAAACGAGCTTTTATACAAAAGTGGAGGAGACAGACAGTACTCAAGCTGCTAGGACACGGTCATGTGTAGCTGGTTAATGCCGTGGAAAAAAACCGAAGGGAGGGAGGGTCCAAAGCCTACAGGGGGAGCCCTGGGTTGCAATCCTACATAAGGAGGTCAGGGGGCCTTGCTGAAGAGCGTGACGCCTGTGCAGTGCCCCCAAGAGCCGGCACATGCTTGGCTGCAGGAAGGGCGTTTGGGTGGAGGAAATGGCAAGTGCAAAAGCCCTGAGGCTGGAGTGTGCTCAGCAGGAGCGGTTGTCATGGGAGACGGGGTGGGGTGGGCTGAGAGGAGAGGCGGTGTGGATCTCGGAGTCCTGGTGGTGAGCTTGGCTTTTCTTTCTTCTTCATGTCGATCTTTTTTAAAGTCTTTACTGCATTTGTTACAATATTGCTTCTTTTTTAGGTTTTGGTGTTTTGGGCCTCGAGGTACATGGAGTCTTAGTTCCTCGACCAGGACTCGAACCCACACTCCTTGTGTTGGAAGGTGAAGTCTTCACCGCTGGGCCACTAGGGAAGTCCCGAGCGGAGCGTGGCTTCTCTGAGTGAGATGGGAGCCCCTGCAGAGGTTTGCGGTTTATACATCTTTCTTCCAGCCACGTGCAAGCTCTTGGAGGGCGGGGAGCATGACTGGCTCCACCTACCGCTGGCTTTCCTGCGAATGCTGCCCCATAAATCCGGGGAACAAGACGGAGGCTGCAGTCGGGCCCCGGGGACAGGACTAGGGATGAGACACAGTGAGCGAAACGGCATGCAATTCAGCGCTGAGCCAGGAAAGACGGGCTGCGGGTGTAGACAGCGCAGGGTCGGCAGGTGGCCCACCCACCCACTTTCTGTGCTGCCTGTGGGTCCCAAGCGAACCACAGAGCCCACTGCAGGGGAGAGGGGAGAGGCCAGAGAGGGGAAGGCCAGGAGGAGGACCCCGGCCCGGACGTGGTGCCGTGGGATTAGGTGCCATCCGGTTTACTCAAGAGGGATCTGCAGGAAGAAGGATCCGAGGTGTTAACCACATCCTCCCAGAGCAGCTAGAGGGCAATCCGGAAACATGTGCCCGGCGAGGAACCGCCTGGGCGGTCAGCTGAGCTAATGGAAAAAGATGGGAAACGGCCCATTTTCACCTCGTTCTGAGGATTTCAGTAAACACTCTCCTCTAGGCTCCCCCCACCCGCCCCAGGACTGACGACACTCAGAGAGGGCGGTGGACCCAGCTGGGTGGGTTTTGGCCCGCCCCGGGGCTCAGGCAGCAGCTAGGGCCAGCCTACGACTTTGCCTGGTGGAGAGGGGGTTCGGTGACCTCTGGGCACAGCACACCCCAGGCCAGGCCCCTGTGCGTCTCTACCATGGACTGGACCACACCCCACGTGTCAGCCTGGCCCCGAGCCCCGGACTCTGCCCTCTGTTATGTAGAGAGCAGCTTCTGAGAACCTGTGAGACCCTGATCCACTCGCTCCATCCACTCGGGGTGTGCGGTCACCCCATCTCCGTACCCCTGGTCACCCCGAGTGTGTATAGAGAGTGATGCCTTCAGTGCTGACTCCCTGACTCCCCCATCACAAGGCAGGCGCCATGAGGGTGGGGGGTGGTTCTCTGTTCCGATTGCTGCTGTGTCTTTGAGGCCCAGCATACATAGTAGATGACAGGCTTCCCCTGGTGGCTCAGTAGTAAAGAATCTGCCTGTAATGTGGGAGACCCGGGTTCAATCCCTGGATCAGGAAGATCCCCTGGAGGAGGGCGTGGCACCCCACTCCAGTAGTCTTGCCTGGAGAATCCTAAGGACAGAGGAGCCTGGCGGGCTACAGTCCCTGGGGTTGGAAAGAGTTGGACACGACTGGGCGACTAACACTTTCACCTCCGCATAGTAGACGCTAAACATATTTGTGTGGAATGAATGAATGAGGTGGATGGGAGGACACTGAGGCTAAGCTCTGCGCTGCTGTAGGACCTAGGAGTGAGCCAGAGAGTGCCCCCCAAGAAAAGGGGCCCCCACTTCCGCCCACAGTGCCCCCCTGCTCCATGCCTCGGAGAGAACTCTCTCCTCCTTGGGTCCTCCCACTCTGGGCTCCCTCCTCCAGGAAGCTCTCCAGGCTCCCGCATGGCAAGAATCCAGCTCAGCTCCTGATCAAGCCACTGGTCAGTGACTCTGAAGGACGGGACAGTGCCTTCCCCATCTCGCAGTCAACGGGGACCAGCAGAGGGCAGTCCGTTCTCTCCTGACCCAAATCTGCCAAACTTAAGTTGTCTTGCATGCATGCGTGCTAAGTCGCTTCAGTTGTGTCCAACTCTGGGATCCCGTGGACTACAGCCCGCCAGGCTCCTCTGTCCATGGGATTCTCCAGGCAAGAATACTGGAGTGGGGTGTGGTGCCCTCCTCCAGGGGATCTTCCCCACCCAGGGATCAAACCAGCATCTCTTGTTTCCTGCATTGGCAGGCAGGTTCTTTACGACCAGAGCCACCTGGGAAGCTCTAAGTTGTTTTATCAGTTTCCAACCAGAAAAGCCGGTTCTATCAACCCCTGACTCCTGTCCTTCTGGCTCAGAAAAGTCTCTAGAACCTGTCTTGCTGCCCCTGCCCCATGCTACTCCCTCAGCTCAGGGGGCGACTAGAGTCAGGCCTGGGGGTTGCCTGGGGGAAGGACAAATGAAGGTCAAGGCGGCAGGCGGCCGGCCGAGCCCATCAGCCCCCAAGGGGTCAGATGAAGTGCCTGAGTGAGCCCTGGGCCACGGGGTCCCTGACTCCCCATTTTCAGATGACTGGACCACAGGGCTGTCTAAGGCCTCTCCCATATACCTTTAAGAAGAAAGAACCACAGAAATCAACGGAGTAGGAAATTCACCAGGAACTAACAGGCTCTCATTTCAGACTAGCGCGGGTGCCTTCGCTGTGTTTTGAAAGGAAGGGAGAGCGTTATCTCCAGCTGTTCTTTGATGTCCCAGGCCAGATGGCCTCCTAGAGATTTATCCGGGGCCGTGCGATCCATACTGAAAGGAGCTGAGCCTTGCTCAGACGAGAGGCGTCTGGGGCGGTCATCTCTAAGGGGGATACCAGCAGCAGCGCTGAGTTGATTGGTGTCCAGGGCTCATCACCGAGGGCTCATCACAACCCAGACCACCAGCCCCTCAGCCCCCCAGCCCCCACCTCACTGGGCTCCCAGCTGCCAGGACAGCCCCCTGCCCCTGCCAGGCCGCCCGCTGTGTCTGCAAAGTCTCTATTCATCCCCGCCAACCAAGCCACAGTGGGTCCCCCACCCCCAGGCTCATTTCCCTCTTGTCTGCTCACCTCCCCCACCGGCTCACCACCATTCAGCTTTATGTGCCGAGCTGGGGGGCTGGGGAGCTGGGGGTGTGGGGGTGGCAGGGCCGGGGTGGCCCTTTTGTGAGGCCTCCCGCTAATGCCTCCCGCTAATCCCGCAGTTTGCACAACTCTGCAGCGCGGGGTCACTTTTAATTATCTGCCCACCAGGCCGGTCCCAGAGGAGGACAAACACTTCCCCGAAGGGAGGCCCACGGCTCTGAGAAACGCACTGCCCACAAAGCCTCAGCCCCAACACGGGGGGAGGCGCGGGGCCCTCCAGGCCACTGGTGCTGACCCCGGGCTGGGCCGTGGACCACTCTGGGAGTTGAAGAAGGCTCCAGCCGCCCTCCTCAGAAAACCGTGCATTGTGGCCAATGATTTCCTGGCCTTGGCACTCCTCCCAGAAGCCAGACGGGGACTCCAGACCAGCCTGACCTCTGGCCCTCCATGACCCCCTTTCCAACACCCCAGCCCCCCCATTGTTCATCCTAGGTAGAGTACCTCCTTGTCCGAACCCACCCCTGCCTCTTCTGGACACAGGCGGAGCCCAGGATTCAAGGACAAGAGGCTGCCCCCAAGCATCGCTTTCCCTTCCCACGGCAGCCCCACCTTGAACCCTGAGTGGCCTTGCACACATGCTTGTGGACACCGGCGTGGACCCCCCCCAGCTCCGTTCCCCTCTGAGCCCCACCCCTCCATAACCTCTCTAGGCCAGACCTCAGGCCTGGGGGCATACACTGGCCACACAGCTCGCTCTGGGAGGACAGACCTGGAGAACCGGTTTCTCAGGCCCTGGAAGCAAGCTCGGGTCATCTGGGCACAGAATCGCAGGGTCTGAGGTACCCCAGATGCAGCCTGGAACCAGCTCCAGGAAGCCCCTTCTCCCACTCACAACTCAAGGGAAGTCAGAGCTGGGCGCTTCCAAGCGTGGGGCCAGGGCAGGCTCCCCAAGGGGCTTTGTGGATCCCAAGCAACTCCTTAGATGTGTGGGGCCCAAGTCTGGGGCCAGCCTTGCTCTGGGAGCCACAGAAAATACATCTAACCCTCTCCTGGGCAGCTCTTCAGTCGCTGGGTCTGAAACACAGATTCTAAGCCTCCAGAGCTCAGACAAGGACCTGCAAAAATGGGCCCGTGAGCTCCAGATCCGGAAGGGAACTTCAGGCCACACAGCACAAGGATTCAGCCAGGAGGAGCAGCTCGCCCAAGGACCCAGGGCCTGAGCGGGGCAGCAGGACCAGAGTCAGGCTCCCCCCATCCAACAGCATCCCTGGGAGAACAAACACAAAAGCAGCATTCATGCAGCAAGAGGGCCCCAGTGACGAGTGAGCTGGGGGGAGCCGGGGGCGGGGGTCACTTCTCCTTCCAGCCCAGTTCACTGCTTCCTCCTGCAGCCACGGAGCACCATGCAACCCCGAGACGGGCAGTGGCGGGGTGCAGGGGTGACTCAGCCGCGGTGTCCGCCCTCCAGAAAGTAGGACGCATGTGTGAGCAGTCCCTGCCCTTTCCCCCCAGGCGCAGAGCAGACGCCCAGAGAGGGAGTCCACAGGCCTCCGGGGAGGTGGGAGGATGCCCCCAGAGAGGGGGAGAGGTCAGCTGAGTCTTGGAGGCAGAGACTGTGGAGCAGGGGCGCCCCGGATGGGCAGCGGTGCGGGCGAACCCAGGGCGGTGAAGATGCGGTGTCCTGGGCGGCCGGGCTCTGAGCAGCTCAGATGCAGCCAGGCCTGTGGACTTTACCCCGAGGTGGCCGAGAAGTGGAGGACTCATGCCCCACCCGCCCCCAGCAGACAGGGGCTGCCAAGAAGGTCACTGGGGGCCCACCCTGCATTGGCACAGAGAGCAGGGACTCTGCTTCTAGGCGGGCTCGCTGTTTTTCAGCCTCTGACCTGCAGGAGGAAGGCTTCCCTGTGGTAAAGAAGGACGGAGCCTGGCTGAGTGTTTTGCAGATATTAATTCCCCTCCCCATATCCCCGAGCGGCCCTTTAACAGGTGGGAAAACTGAGGCTCAGAGAGACACAGTCATCAGACCCAGATGCCACTCCACCAGGGCTGCGTGAGCGTCCTCAGGGGCAGAAGGGAGGGGGCCGCTCGGTTTCCCGGGGCCCGCAAGGCTTTCGAAGAGGCTGCACACGACACTCCACGCTGTCACCACTGGAGAGAAAAGAGCGTCCACCCCAGAGGAAGAGATTTCTGGTTCCTGGAGGCCGTGAGAGCTCAGGGCTTCAGCCGGGGTTTCCTGGGTGTCCAGGGAGACTAGGACACCAGGCCAAGGAGCCTCAGCAATGAGGGGGTCAGCCTGAGACCCGCCAGCAGGTGGTGCTGCAGCCACAGGGCTGGGCGTCGGGTTCCACTTCCCCTGGGAGATGCCCCCAGGGTGGTCCGTCCATCCCCAGGGGCATCAGACACTCAGCGAAGGCCCGGAACCTGCTTCCGGTCTGCAAGACAGACCGGCCCTGACCGTGGGAGGGATCGTCACTTTTGTCTTCGAGGGTCATAATGGAGCACGGGCGGCCATGGGCTGGGCTCCCTGCGTCCACCACTCCGGGCGGTCCACCACCGCTCAGCTGTGGCAGGTGAGAAACTGAGGCTCGGTCCCAGGAAGTGTCCGCCTGACACGCAGGGGTGCCACACCCACGCTGGGCGCGTCCAGCCCCCCCAACCCCCACCAGGGCACCGGCCGCCACACAAATCGGGATGATGGAGCCATCCTGTCCAAACACCTGCAGTGGGCCTGCCCATCGGTGCCCCCACGCACGGAACCCAGGCAGGCAGGGTCTCCATCTGCCACGTTCAGCCCCTCGCCACCTGCAGATCCCTGCTCCGGGGCTCCAGCCCCTGCTGACCAGCCCCCTCCCCACCCTCCAACTGCTGGGCATCCAGCCTTTGCCGGCCCTGGGCCCCACCCCCACCACCAAGGCAACGTGGCACCCAGCCAGGGCCCTTGATTCACAGACAGAGCCCCGGAGCAAACCACCCGGCTGGCCGCCCCAGCTCAGGTTGCCGCCTGCAGTGGCCCCGGCTGATTATTCATGGAAATCAGGCCTCCACCATGTTCCTTGGGCTTCGGCTGGGGCTGGATTAACAATCGCCTCTTTGTGTGGAAGACCGTAGTGGTGTCTCTGGAGGGAAAGGGAGGAGGGAAGGAAAGGAGGTGGGGGGGGTGGATGGGAGGAGAGAGGAGGAAGGGAAGGGGGAGGAGGGAGAGGGGAGGAGGATGGAGAGGAAGGGAAGTGGGGAGGGGAGGGGAGGACCAGAGGGAGGAGGGACAACAGCAAGAGAAGCAGGCGAGTGGGCAGAGAAGGAAGCGGGAGGAGGGGGAGGGCAGGGGGGTACCCATGGAGGGTACCGGTAGTAGATACTGGTTGGGCCCAGGGAAC
Organism: Cervus canadensis; assembly: GCF_019320065.1. Classification (NCBI taxonomy): domain Eukaryota; kingdom Metazoa; phylum Chordata; class Mammalia; order Artiodactyla; family Cervidae; genus Cervus; species Cervus canadensis. Next base: position 49,091,692 of record NC_057411.1, on the reverse strand, counting down.
AGAACAGACTCCCCCCTCCTGAGTTCCAGAGCCCCAGGCCCCCACCACCATCGAGGCTGGGGGCACGGTGCTCCCTGTCAAAGGTGCTCCCTGGACACTGTCAGAGGCCACAGTGGTGTCTGAAGTTCTCCGGGCCCCCTCCCAGAAGGCCCAGAGGAACACCCCAGGCTCTGTCCTGGGGTGGGGGGCAGCCCAGGACGGCGGGAGACCTGGTTCTGGCCCTGGTGGGATTTACACGCAGACAACACAGTTCAGGACAGCTAGGCGATCAAACACCAGAATGGTTCCCATTCTCCCAGAATCCCGACAGCCAGGAGGCCCAAAGAACCAGTGCGGTTTTAGAGCATAAATAACAAAGAAACAGGGTAAGGGTTTTTTTAATTTTTTTTTTTAATGAACTTATGGGAAATGAAATCAAACCAGGCCACACAGCAGGGTGATAGCATCTTTGACACCCACAGTCGAATCCCGAGACCCCTCTGTCCAGAAACAAGTCAATAGCTCCACGTTACCTACAGGATAAAAGCCGACCCCTCCGGTTGGCTGTTCAACACCTGCTCAAGGATGCTCAAGTCTTGTTCTGACCACCACCCCCCTCCTGCTTCATCTCCCCCGCCCTCCTTCCCTTCAGCCCCCAGCCCCTCCCGGTGACTCCAGAGAACACGCTGTTCTCAAACTTGTCAGCCCCCCACACCCCATCACAGAACCTTATCTTCAGATTTTCCCTCTGCAGGAAACCTAGCCCGCATCTGCCCAACTCAGGCCTCCGGCCCATCCACAAGGCTTGCAGGAAACCTCCCAGATCACCACTTCCCCACCCCCATCACCACTTAGACTCTCTCAGCTGTCCCACGCTAGTGACCTGGGTGTGTGCACATGCGGGAGAGGCGCTTGGGACCTGTCGGTTAAGGAGGATGTACATGAACCCCAGCCAGCCTTCCTGGGCCGCCTCTGCGCCAACTTCCGGCGCGGACTCGGCAACAGCCAGGCCTGGATGGAAGGCGGCACGGCGGCCTCGGGGCATGGGAGACCAGGAACGAAAGCAAAATTGGACAATCAGCGGTGATCAAGAGGGTACGCTGACAGCCTTTGGAAGGAAGGAAAGAAAGATCCTGGCAGGCCAGGTCATGCCATGCATGCTGCTGGAGGAGGCCTCGGCTCTGTTAACCTAAGACATTTACCCCAGCAGTGCTAAGGAGAGCCCCTGGAGGAAGATGAGCCCTCCGAGGGGGAGCCTGGTTGACCCTCTCAGCCAAACAAAGCCCCTCCTCGCGACCTTGGTGGCCGTCCAGGGAGCAACTCCTGCAAAGAGGGGCTGCCTGCATTGGCATCAGAAATGTCAGCCCCTGTCCGGCAGCCTGGGTGACATAGAGCCCCCCAGGGAGCAAGAGGGGGGCTTTACACAAGCTCCCCGCAAACGGTCACGCCTCTAGGAATCTCTTCTAAGGAAAATAATCTTCAACTCCAAAAGTGCTGTATTCATATCTGTTGAGAACTAAAAATAACCAACAGTAAAGGGACCGTGGAACACACCTGGGAATAGCCACTCGATGTAAATGTCGGCAGCTGTCACAAACAATACAGTAAGTTCCCTACATACGAATGAGTTCTATTCCAAGAGCGCATTTGTAAGTCCAGTTTGATCAGAAGTCCAACAAAGTGAGCCCAGGTACCCAACGAACACGATCAGCTATGTGGTACCATCCTGTAATAGGTTTATAACACTTTGCACACAAATAATACATAAAAAACAAACACACAAAAACAAAGAAAGCAGTTCTAATCTTCCAGCGCGGAACCTTGAAAAGTACAGGGGTGCAGGACAACAGCTGGCACACAGGGACTGGCATCACGAGAACAGATAAGAAGAGCTACTGCCTGGAGCAGAGACAGGAGGTGGGAGACGGCAGAGCTGACGGGTCAACAGCAACAGGAGACACGAGTGTCAGTCGCTCAGTTGTGTCCGGCTCTCTGTGACCCCGTGGACTGTAGCCCACCAGGTTCCTCTGTCTGTGGGGATTCTCCAGGCAAGAACACTCGAGTGGGTCGCCATTCTGTTCTCCAGGGGACCTTCCTGGCCCAAGGGATCGAACCTGGGTCTCCTGCATTGCAGACAGATTAAGCTTCAATTTCACTCACACCTGACGTTGACGGAATGCACCTTCACATCTTTGAAAGTTCACAACTTGAAGTTTCATATGTAAGGGAATTACCATACCTGCAAGGACTGCAAAGCTGTGGTTTTCCCAGTGGTCACATATGGATGTGAGAGTTGGATCATAAAGAAAGCTGAGCGCCGAAGAATTGATGCTTTTGAACTGTGGTGTTGGAGAAGACTCTTGAGAGCCCCTTGGACTGCAAGGAGATCCAACCAGTCCATCCTAAAGGAAATCAGTCCTGAATATTCATTGGAAGGACTGATGCTGACACTGAGGCTCCAATCCTTTGGCCACCTGATGGGAAGAACTAACTCATTGGAAAAGACCCATGATGGGAGAGACTGAAGGCAGGAGGAGAAGGGGATGACAGAGGATGAGATGGTTGGATGGCATCACCGACTCAGTGGACATGAGTTTGAGTAAACTCCGGGAGTTGGTGATGGACAGGGAGGCCTGGCGTGCTGCGGTTCACGGGGTCGAAAAGAGTTAGACACAACTAGGCTGAACTGAAGCACTGTGGACGGACGAGGGGAATGTATCTGATATGAAGCTAAGCGGAAAATAAGTCAGGACACAAATTCATGCAATCAGCAAAGTCTCAACCACCAGACTCCTGACAGGAAAAAAAAAGACTGGAAGGAAACTAACCAAAGATAACCTGCCAGGGACTGGCTGCATGTGGTTACCGTGGCAACCCTCCTCCTTCCTGATTTTCTGTATTTTCTAATGAGCACAGACTATTTTTCCTTTCTTAATTAATAAGTGTCTTCTGGACAAAAACACTCAGCCCGCTGCCAAATCTCATGGCCGGTGTAGGGTCTCCACCAACGTCATCTCTGTTGGGGACAGATTTCTCAGGAAGAGCTAGAGATTGCCGGCCACCAGGACCACCACGCAGGCCACCCCCCCCCCCCCCGCCCCCGGCTCTGGCCTGCCCAGCAGGATACGATGCACCTGGCTGGCAGACAGATGCCACCAAAGTCCGCAAACTCTTCCTTCCATGAGCTCATTTCACTGGTGGCCCACCTCCTCTACAGAGGATGATAACAGAGAAAATAAACAAGGGGAACTTCAGACACACACATTTTCATCCTGTGTATCCTGAAGACACAGTGACCGCCCCCCCACCCCCCCACCCAGGTGCAGCAGGTTCCTGTGGGTCTGTCTGCAATTGCCCCCACAGTGGCCCGCTTGGGGGTTGGGGGGATGAGAAAGGCAGGAGAGAGTGTGGGGCGGGGGCGGGGGGAGACTCAGCTCACCTATCTCTGCGGAAGCCGAGTCCTGGCATCACTCGGCCTCCGAGGTTGGGCTGGCTCTCTGGGCAAAGCCCGGCCCTGGCGTGTCCTCTCCAGACCACATCCCACCCCCCACACACTGTCTCCTGCCCCTTTCCTGGGCCCCTGTGGAGCCGGGGTGTATGTGTCCCCAGCCCAACTGCGGGGGCACTTCGGTGAACCTGGATGAGCTGAGTGGCCCTTCTCTCTGCCTGTGGGCTACCTCACCCGTAAAGACAAGATTTACGCTGCATTCTCTGGGCCCCCGTGAGCATCACCCGCAAAGATCTGACGGCGTTGGGGGACTCGGCTCCTGCAGCGCCTCAACCACCCTCAACAACCGCCTGGATTCTGAGACGCCAGCCCTCACTCTGCTCGCAGCTCACTGGCCCCTTCCACTCATGCTGGGGCATTTCTGCCTCTGGAGAAGAAACGCTGGCCTGGATCACGCCCCCCCTCCAAGGTCTCATCCTCAATGTCCACAGGGCTTTGCTCTCCTGAGAAGGGCATTGCTCTACACCCGGGGTCCAGCCGGAAACCCTCGAGCCATCCCGGAAGCCTCCCCACTCAGGGAGCCCTGCAGTCCTTCACCAGGGGCGTGGTCCCCTGGTCCCACAGACCCATTGGCCAGATGGGGAAACTGAGGCCTGGAAAGGCCAAAGATTTGCTGTGAACCACAGTGACCCAGTGACTCTGCCTGTCCCTGTCCTCTCCCCAGACGCCTGGCCTCCGGGCTGGCCCAAGATAAAGGCCTGACTGGACAGCAGTGCTTGCCTCGGGTCCAGGGCTCTGGCCTTCTCCCAGACCCCACCTCATCCGCTCTGCACCTGCAGCCAGAGGGATCGTAGAGAAAGCAAGCCTAACTGCACACCCATCCGGCCGCCCTGCTGCGCTTGCTTAAAATCCCTCACTGGCTACAGGGCCCGTGTTCTCCCATCTGAGATCCCCTGCTCTTCTGTTCCCCTCCAGCCGCCTCTGCCTTGAACAGGCATGGCCGTGCCCACCCCAGGACCTTTGCACATGCCTCGCCCACTGCCTGGCCCACTCCTCCACGGGCAGCTTCACTCAGAGTCTCCCATCTGATCTCTGGGTCTCTGCTAACACGGCCCCTCCTCAGAGAGGCCCCCGATGCCCAGGGGAAGCACTCTCCCAGCACCGTGCTCCTTTGCAGCCATGCTCTCAGCTGGCATCATTAAATCACTAACCGTGAAATTAGTTCTTTAACGTCAGAGTCTCCTGCCAAGCGGGCCGGGCCAGGACCACATCTGCCTTGTTCCCCTGTCCCCTCTGCAGCGCCAGGCTTAGGGTAGGCCCTCGACCTTCATTCTCTAAGTGAATGAGGGAAGGAAGGGAGGATAAATGCTGCCTCGGACGGTCACTTCAGTGAACAGACCAGCTCAGAGACCACCTCTGATCCCACTCGCCTGGACGCACACACACAGTGACATACGACAGCAGAGGAGGAATGCCGTCTGGGAGTCTGTAGACCTGGGTTCCAGGCTCCGATCCTCCCGCTGAGCCACTGTGGCCCACAGCAAGTCTTGGGCCTTTCCAGGCCTCAGTTTCCCCATCTGGCCAATGGGTCTGTGGGACCAGGGGACAAGTCTACAGCCTGTGCCGCCAGCGATGGTCTGTGCTCCTCGCCTCCCGTCCACGGGGCTGGGCCGAGGCCACGAGGCTGTGGAGCCGCACCACGGAGGGGCCTGGGTCACCGGGCACGGCCCAGGGCCCACCCCACACACCCACGAAGTTGGCAGTCACTGCGTGAGCATGCGGGGGTCCTTGTTAGGGCAGCTCTCTCTGGCTGTCCTGATGAGTCCACGGCAAACGGCGGTAATCCTGACCTCACAGCCTCCTGACAGCAGGGCTACTTGGCTTCCTGAGGGGGAAGCTGAGGCTTCGGGAGGTTCAGTGGCCACGTGGTCTGCGAGGACATTCTCCTCTGTTTCCTCTTTGACTCCGCCATCTGAGGGCGGCAGGGGCGGGGGATGAGGGAACTATATTTAGCATATTAAACAAGCGCAGAGAAGAAGTCTAGGTTCACAGGAAAGGAAGGTTCAAAGAGGGTTGGGGATGGCAGTGGCTCTTTGCACGGCCCCCAAGCCAACACCCCACTGTAACCCGACCACGGCCAGCCCCTCACCGTCACTCCGGTATCCAAAGTCCTGTGACAGACATCGGGCACAGACTGATGTTTGCCGAGGGGGTGGACGTTCGGGGGGGCATAGAGTGGGAGGCTGGGGTTGGCAGATGTCAGCTTTTATGTACAGGATAGGTAAACAACAAAGGCCTACTATACAGCACAGGGAACTATCTGTATTCACTATCCTGCGATAAACCATAACGGAAAACAATCTATTTTTTAAAAAATGAATATAACTGGATCACTTTTCTGTACAGCAATAATTAACACAATGTTGTAAATCAACTATACTCCAATAAAATAAAATAGAAGAAAATTAATGCAAAACTACACAAAAGGTATGTCATTAATAAGTGATGTACACCCCATAAATGTAAGATTATTTTAATGTTTGGGGGAGGGAAATAATGTAATTCTCACACAGGCAGAATAAAGGAAAATAAATAAAATATTCTCAATTGCAGCAGAAAAAATATAAAGTCTTATGACACCCCGAAAGTCTGGCCCAAGTTTGGGGCCAAAACTCGTTTGGTAGCAAAGTGTGACACGCAGCCTCCCACCATCCAAAACAGAAAAGGGCTGGGAGAAAGGGGGCAACAGCAAGATGGTAACAGGGGTGGTCTCAGCCCCAGAGAGACCGAGAGGTCCACTGCACTGCAAATGGACCCCCTTGGTCTTCTACAACAAGCATACATGATGATCACCATAATGACGGCGGGAAATTAAACAAACAGAATGCCACTCGGCGGGGTCTGGGGGCAGAAATGGCAGTTCTGCAGACCTGCTGATCCTGTTCCCAGCGACGGTCGGGAGGAAAGCTTTGTGGGACTCCCCAGTAATTCCCACCACACCCCAGACATCTTGAGGATCACAATGCTGGGCCATAACGGGCCATAACGGCCTCCCCTGGGGTCAGCCATCAAGATCTTGCCAGCACGGGGTCAGGCAGCTGCCTACCGCACAAAGGCAGCCCCCACCCACCCTCCCATCCCCGCACGGCCCCCTCCCCCAGGCCCCCTGGAGGGTCAGGAGCCGCCTGTGAGGACGGCCTTTCTGTCACTCTGAAGGGGACTCTGTTCTTCTCCCCCAGTCGCTATCTAGTGGCTCCAGGTCACGGTGGCAAGGAGGTGTGCATTAAGGGTCCTTTATAGGCCCGAGCATGGTGATGCCCCCCCAGCATCTTGGGAAGATGGTCCTGCTGACTTCCGTCTCTATGTGGGATGTGCAAATAGCCTGTGTTTGTTCTCCAGCACCCGCCTTCTGCAGCTCACAGCTTTCATCCTTAAAGAGCTGCTGATAAGAGCGTCTGAAAAATGCTAATACGGAGGAAACTCCCTACAGAGTTATAATGAAAAGCTTTACATAAATTGTGATATTTTACTAATGTCCCAGGTCTGGGAGGGCTTTATTAACGACGGTGCAATCTCTTTGGCAGTTGCCACTGATCCACGTTGCCGACTTCAATGAATTCAATTCATCAAGCACGCACTGAGGGCCCACTAGGTGCCAGACACTGTTCCAGGCATGGGGGGAGCCTTCCTTCCACCAACAAATATTTACCCAGCACCCACTCAGTGGCAGACACTGAACAGCAACGGGGAGGAAAGGCAGACCTTGCCTGCGAGGCATCGAAGACAGAGAAGTGATTACTCAAAGACAGTGTGGTGGGGCTCTGAGCCGTGCAGTCTGGAAGGCTTCCTGGAGGAAGAAACATCAGGCTGAATCTCAAGGAGAAGTGGGCCAAAGAGAAGGGAAAGAGGGTGTTCCAGGCAGACAGACAAAGACTGGAAGGGATGAAGCCTCACAGCCTGTCCAGAGAATTGCAGAATCAGGGTAACACAATCGCTAATCCTGCAAGCACCCAAATCTCCAGGAACATACCCCAAACTGCAACCAGGTTCCCTGGGTGGGAGATACACCACCCTGCCCACACTAGATGGACACTGGTCTCTCACCGGGAGCCCCTTCAGGTCTAACCGTCATGCCAAGCCCAGACAGCAAAGGACTGATTGACCAGTAGAGTCAACACTGAAGGCTATGGCCCAGGACAGCACAGGGCACCTGGGAAACCCAGAAGAGAGAAGGGAAGGCTTCCTGGAGGAGGCAGTGCCTGGGCTGGGTAGCGGCCACCCCAGTCAAGAACGGCTGATGCCTACAACCCTGCTGTAGACTGAACTGTGTCCCCCACCAAGTTCATATGTTGAAAACCTAATCCTCAACGTGTTTGTAAGAGGTTGTTGTTGTCATTGTTTAGTCATTAAGTCGTGTCTGACTCTGTGCAACCCTATGGACTGTAGCCCACCAGGCTCCTCTATCCATGGGACTTCCCAGGCAAAAATACTGGAGTTGGGTGCCATTTCCTTGTCCAGGTAATGAAGGTTAAATGAAGTCATTAGGGTGGGACCCTAAACCAACAGAAGTGTGTCCTTATAAGCGGGGGTCCCCACCCTCCAGGATCTAATGCCTGATGATCTGAGGTGGAGCTGATGTCATAATAACAGAAATAAAGTGCACAATAAATGCAATGCATTTGGCTCATCTGAAACCATCCCCCACCCCGGTCCGTTGAAAAACTGTCTTCCACGAAGTCGGTCCCTGGTGCCAAAAAGGTTGGGGACCACCGCTCAGAGAAAGAGGTCTCTCTCCACCACATGACCACACAAGATGGCAGGGGTCTGCCAGTCAGGACGAGACCCTCACCAGCCCCGGAGTTGGCCGGCATCTCAACCTTGGAGTCCAGCCTCCAGAACCGTGAGAAGGAACTGACTGTGTTGAGTCCAGTCCTGATCACAGCAGCCCAAGAAGACTGAGGCAGACCCCCACCACCACCCCCTCACTCTGTCTCCAGGGCCCCCCAACACAAAAGCAACCTCACAAGCGAGGGGACCCCGAGGCCAGCCTCCCCGGCGGGCACCTGCTCTGGGTGGAGGAGGCGCCTCCCAGCCCCGGGTGGAAGGTTCACGTTCTCACTGTCCAGCCGGCCTCGTCCTTCAGGTGCCCGTCCGAGAACACGGATGACGATTCTGGCTAATTCATGGAGCTTTTCCGCGGATTAACTCGTTAATTAATGTACCGCACTTCTGAATTCGCAAGCGGCACGTTGGAGCCCCAGGGACAGCGGTCTGAAATCACGAGATGCAGCCCAGCGGCATGAATGGGTTTTCATAAAGGCCCCCTGCCTTCCCGAGCTGGGCTAGCGAACCCACCGCTCCGCTCCTCTTCCCGCCTGTCCAGAGCCCTGAACAAAGCCATCAGGAAGGGCTGGGGGCAGGGGTGGAAACTGATCAGGCTTTCAACAGACAGTTTAATGCTCTCCTCCAAACAAGACACCACTTTCAAAACAGCAGAAGAAGCGGCCTTACTTTCAAAGCGAAAAACCACCTTAAATAAATCTACTGTGTCCTTGGCTCTTTAATCCCCTAAGATGGGAAGCCCACCTCCGCCTGTCATGCAGATCAATACTCTGAATTCCTAAGAAGCTATTTTTTTTTCTTTCAGTCAAGTGTCAAATTAAAGACAGTCAATAATGGTATTGTAGTGACTTTCTTTAAAAAAAAAAAAAAGACAAATAATCTATCAGATGAACCCTAAACCTGTAAAATTAGACTTCTTCCCCAGAGGCTGGCGGGAAGAAGCAGGTGTCCCGGCCTGCATGCTCCTCCCCTGGACCCAGGGGACACACATCGGGCCCTTCCCATAGAGAAGGGAAACACGGAGATCCCCAGGCCTGCCCTCAGGGAGGGTGTTGATCAAGCTAACACAGAGGGCTGGGACCAGAGCAGCCACCAGCAGCTTGAGACACAGAGGGGAATGGAAGGCTTCCTGGAGGAGGTGGCCTCCAGACTGGGCTGCAGCCACTGTAATCAAGAAAGGCTCATGCCAAGGCCTCCTGACTCCTGTCTCTGCCCACACTGACTGCTCCTTCCTCCATCAGACCCCTTGGCAGTGCCACGTTCACCTTCCCACAACTTCCCCCGGCTTACCCAGAAACTCTCACAACCTTTTGTGTCTCCCAAGGCCTGAGATGCCCAGTTTCCTGGTCTGGGACCCAAGCTCCACACCCCCCCCAACCACCAAGTCTGCTTCAGTCAGCATCTGCTCTGTCAGCCTGCTCCGCTCTGATTAACTGAAGCCCATGCGCACACAGATATCTGAGTTTCAGCCCCAACTCCGGACCTCTGTGCCCGTGAGCAAAGCTCCCTCTGGGCCTCTCTGCTTCAGCTCGGCAGCTCGGGGCTGGCCTGGGACCAACGGCGGCCCCGCCCACCCTTCTGGCCCTGGTACCAGCCCGGTTCTAGGCCAGGCCAGCCTACCACCATTGTCCTGCTCAGCCCTGCGGCCCTGCCGGCGGAGAAAGGAAAACCGGCCTGGGAAAGACACTGCATCTCAAACCTCAGGCCTCTCCAGGACCCCCTCCCTTCTCACGCACCCCCGTTCTCTCTGCTCCCTGCAGTCCCACCTTCCTGGCCAGACTTCAGTGGGCAGCTGCTTCCCTGGCCCCCCGCCCTGGGCATAGGCTGCTTCCACCGCTGCCCTGCCCTGGTTCTCTGCCGCAGCATCTCCTGTCCGTCCGAGTGCCTCCCGGAAGGCAGGGACATGCCACCCCCGCCCCGCCCGTCACACTGGAGCAGGCTCAGGGTCGGAGCTGTGCAGTCAGAATAAACAGTCTTGGGGAGCCCTCTGGCAACTCTAGGAAATCATTTAGATGGTCCTGGGGTGGGGGAGGGGTGGAGAGGATGGGTAGACAGTAACGCCTGGCCCGGAGGGGACCTGGGAGGATGGACCAAAGACAGCAGGGGGGCAGCTGGCCCTCAGCACCCATAGGAGGGCTCTCGCTTGCCATGATGGCTAACAGTAGGCCAGTGCCAGCACTAGGGCGGCCAGGTCTGGATCCTGAGAGCTGGCCTGGGCCCCCAGGCTCATCAAGGTTGTCCTGCACATCGGAGAAGCCCACCACTCAGCAGGGGAATCTCTAATTTGCTGTCAGCTTCGCTTTAATAGCCAGCGGCCCACGTGCTCCCGGGCCCCCTGGGACTCCAAAGCCTGAGCCAGCCTGAAAGGGATTTGACACGGGGTGGGAATGCTCTACAAGGCTCTGCTGGCGACCCTTGTCTCCCCAAGAGGAATAAGGAAGGGCTGAGCCCCCAGGCGAATGCCCCTTGCCCCATCACCCCTCCTGGACTTCCCCATGGATGACCCAGCTCGGTCATCTGGTGGGACCCGGCTGGCAGGCTGCAGAACGCACAGAAAGCCCAGGAAGGCTGGGCTTAGGTTCTCAGCTCCCGGCAACCGGGTCCCTGGGGAGGACAATGGCTCTCCACAGAAAATTCAAATCAGTCCCCCACTCCGGCCAGGCCCCTGCAGCATGGGGCTGCCACGGGGGTGTGAGACGGCAGGCGGGTGTGGTGGGCTGAAAGGTGTCCCCCACAGAGAAGTCCACCTCCCCACACCCAGACCCTGCAACACGAGCCCATTTGGACAAAGGGTCTTTGCAGGTGTCGAGATGATAGTGAAGAATGTCGAGGTGTGGGCACCCTGGATGATCCAGCTGGGCCCTGAGCCCAGTGACAAGCATCATTAGGAGGGCACGGTCCTGCTCTCTGCCTGTAGCTGTTCACAGGCCTCCGGGCAGGACTCCGCAAACAGCCGTTTCATTTTGAGATGGCTCACCATCGCCCCGGTTCTCCGCAGCTCACAGACAGCAATCCCCACTCTAGGGCCCCCATCAGGGCTGCCAGGGAAGGAGCCTGCAAAATGAGGTCCCTGGAGGCCAAGGGATGAGGTCACATCACAAAGGATGCCCTCGCTTCCTTGGCCCAAGTCCTTCATGGCTCCCCAGTCTCAGGAGAAGGAGCTCCCACATCCCTGCCCCGCCCCCTCTTCCACCTCCCTCAGCCCCGACTCCCCATCCTGGGTGCTCCGGCCAGCCAGACCGAGCTCCTCCCAACCCCTGAGTGTGCCCGCCCTGCACTTGCTGGAAATTGTTGGCGAGAAGGATCAGCATAAGTCACCCGCCCAAGCCCCTGAGCTTCAAAACTTGCCTTGGACCTAGTGTCAACCCAGAGGGTGGGCACCGCAGAAGGAAACAGACCACTCTGTACACCTGTAGGCAATGGTCTGACAGAATGACCCTAGGGTAGGGAGGCCCAAGAGACACCCCATCCGATCATCACTCCAGCCCCTCCGCCGCCACCCTGAGCCTGTGCGCCGGGACTTCACAGTGCCCTCCACTCACCCATCCAGCCACTGTGTTCATTCATCCATCCATGAATGAATTCATCATGCCCTTCATCCCGTCATTCATTCATTCACTCATTCCTCATGCCCTCCATTCACCCATCGTGGTCTGAACTTTTGTGCCTCACCTGCCTCAAATTCACATGTTAAAATCTAATCCCCAACATGACGACATTAAGAGCTGGGACCTTGGGTTATGAGGATGGAGCCCTCACAAGTTGGATTAGTGTCCTTATAAGAGGCTACCAGACAGCTAGCTCCCCGCTTTTCTCACCATGCGAGGATTTAAGGAGAAGGAGCTGTCTGCAGCCCAGAAGAGGGTTCTCACCAGAAATGGGCCATGCTGAAGCCACATGTGTCTCAAAGCCTCCACAACTGTAAGTTTCTGTTGACGTGAAGCCACCACGTCTCATATCTTGTTACGCAGCCTGAACAGATGAACACAGTGCCTCCCCTTCACTCAGCACAGACACGGTTCACTCACTCAACATGAAAACATGTGCTAAGTGCCAGATGTTTGTCCCATCTCCCCACCCAGCCAGCACCCACTCTCTGCTCCCTGTTACAGCAAACCCAGAGGAGCACTGTCTCCACTGTTTGTTCACCTCCTCACTTCACTTTCTCTCCCACCCCCTCCCATCGGGTGCTTGGACTCACACTCCTTCTAGAACACAGCTGCCTTACATCATCTCATCCCTGTTCTTGTTCGTTATCTGTCCTCCTCTCTAGGGACCTTGTCTGACTCATCACGGTGCCTAGAATGGTACCAGTGGCTACTCCACCTACTGAATGAATGAGTGAGTGAGTGAACAAATGAGGGAGTGAGTGAATGAATCAATGAGGGAGTGAGGGAGCGATTGAGTGATTGAGGGAGTAAATGAGTGAGGGAGTGAATGAACAAGTGAGTGAACAAATGAGTGAGGGAGTGAATGAATGAGCAAGGGACTGAATGAGTGAGGTAGGGACTGAATGAGTGACGTAGTGACTGACTGACTGAGGGAGTGAATGACTGACAGGAGTGAACGACTGACTGAGGAGTGAATGACTGACTGACTGAGGGAGTGAATGACTGAGGGAGTGACTGACTGAGGGAGTGAATGACTGAGGAGTGACTGATTGAGTGAGGGAGTGAATGACTAAATCAGGGGGTGAATGACTGACTGAGGAGTGAATGACTGACTGAGGGCGTGAATGAATGACTGAGGAATGACTGACTGACTGAGGGAGTGAATGACTGAATCAGGGAGTGAATGACTGACTGAATCAGGGGGTGAATGACTGACTGAGGGAGTGAACAATGACTGGGGAGTGACTGACTGACTGAGGGAGTGAATGAATGACTGAGGAGTGACTGACTGACTGAGGAGTGAATGACTGACAGAGGGAGTGAGTGACTGACTGAGGAGTGAACGACTGACAGAAGTGAATGACTGAGGGAGTGAATGGCTAACTGAGGGAGTGAATGACTGAGGAGTGACTGAGTGAGTGAGGGAGTGAATGACCAAATCAGGGAGTGAATGACTGACTGAGGAGTGACTGACTGACTGAGGGAGTGAATGACTGAATCAGGGGGTGAATGACTGACTGAGGGAGTGAATGACTGACTGAGGAGTGAATGATTGACTGAGGAGTGACTGACTGACTGAATCAGGGAGTGAATGACTGAATCAGGGAGTGAATGACTGACTGAATCAGGGGGTGAATGACTGACTGAGGGAGTGAACGATGACTGGGGAGTGACTGACTGACTGAGGGCGTGAATGAATGACTGAGGAATGACTGACTGACTGAGGGAGTGAATGACTGAATCAGGGGGTGAATGACTGACTGAATCAGGGGGTGAATGACTGACTGAGGGAGTGAACGACTGACTGAGGAGTGAACGATTGACTGAGGAGTGACTGACTGACTGAATCAGGGAGTGAATGACTGAATCAGGGAGTGAATGACTGACTGAATCAGGGGGTGAATGACTGACTGAGGGAGTGAACGATGACTGGGGAGTGACTGACTGACTGAGGGCGTGAATGAATGACTGAGGAATGACTGACTGACTGAGGGAGTGAATGACTGAACAGGGGAGTGAGTGACTGACTGAGGAGTGAACGACTGACAGGAGTGAATGACTGAGGGAGTGAATGGCTAACTGAGGGAGTGAATGACTGAGGAGTGACTGAGTGAGTGAGGGAGTGAATGACCAAATCAGGGAGTGAATGACTGACTGAGGAGTGACTGACTGACTGAGGGAGTGAATGACTGAATCAGGGGGTGAATGACTGACTGAGGGAGTGAACGACTGACTGAGGAGTGAATGATTGACTGAGGAGTAACTGACTGACTGAATCAGGGAGTGAATGACTGAATCAGGGAGTGAATGACTGACTGAATCAGGGGGTGAATGACTGACTGAGGGAGTGAACGACTGACTGAGGGAGTGAATGAATGACTGAGGAGTGACTGACTGACTGAGGGGTGACTGACTGGCTGAAGATGTGACTGAATGAGTGGCAGAACCCGTGCCTCAGTGATGGCTCCTCACCTTGCCTTTCCACCACAGATGTCCGTGCCCCGCCTTCCAGGCCCAGAGAGACAGGAGCTGAGCGTGGCGCTGCTGACGGAGGCCCTGCCTGCCACGTCTCCAGAGGCGGGAACTGAGGCCTCGGGACAGACCCACCTGGGTGTGAACCCAACTCCGCCGCCTGCTACTGAGTGGGCCTGGAGTGAGGTCATTTCGTTTCTGTCCATCTCGGTTCCCTCACACACATGCTGAGGACCCAAGCGCGTCCAACTTGGGGGCCCTGACATGACCGGCACCACCCACAGACCAGCACCTCTGCCCTTAACCCCCAGCTTTTGCCAGGCTCACCACGTAATTAGTGGAGGAGCTAAGAACAAGTCCTGCGATCCAGGCCACTTTTGTGTCCTTATAACATGCAACTACATCCTCGTTAAGTTAAAATTGTATATGGCACCAAACAGTCCAATAATTCAAACTGAGCTCATTTATACCTTGCAACCCCAAGTCCTTTGCAGTCAGAATTAAGGCACACGGCTTACGCAGTCAAACCTTGATATTTTTCCCAAACGTCATTGCATGATCTACTTTTTAAAGGGGTGGTGGAGGGGCACATCCTGTTTCATAAACATGTCCACTGTCCTGACAAAGCTCTCAGCCCTCCAGAAAGTGCTTGAATCATTGTATGCTGACATTTAAATGTGCATCAGGAGGCAAAGGCCTCCCCTGGCCAGACACAGATACGGTAGCAACCTGCAGTGATAACATCACCCTGTCAGAAACATCAACCTTCATCTCTGGGCCGTCGGCAAGGCCTGGGCACAGGGCCAGGGAGGTGATCTGGGCCTGAGTAACATGGGAAGAACTGGGTAGTGAAACCAGACTCTGTTGTGAGAGCGGGTACAGAGCAAAAGTGGGGCCAGATCGGGTTCCTTTCCTGACCAAGCCCCTGATCAGAGGGGCTGTCCCAGGTCCCAGCAAAGGAGGCACTGTCAGAGCTGGAATGTGTTTGCGAGGCCTGGAGCAAATGCAGCCACTGAGGCACAATGAGTACTTGAAGATGAGGATTCTCTGCATGGACTTCTGGCTGGAAATGGAATAAAAAGATGCTCCAGTCCCCATCGGTGGACAGCAATGAACCTCGGAGGCCACTGCCTTTTCAGCACACGAGGATTCACGCCAAAAGGGAGGGGACAAGAGGAGGGAAAAATCGATATAATCACTCCCAACGGAACAGCCCACCAGGGACCTGCCAGGCTGCAACACCACAGTCTGGACATGCTGCCCACACAAATGGCTTGATGGAGGCTTGAAAATTCTCCAGGTCTACGAGAACTGGCTGGCATGAAATGAACGTGCCAAGCACGGGTGTGTGAGAAAGGGAGGATGGAAAGGTCTAGAATATGAGCAAGATGACCAGACCCAGGAAAAAGCCCAGAGGCTGGAAAGACTCTGAGAAAGCACTTGTGCTCAGAGGCCAAGGGGAAGTGGGGTGGGGGGGGCAGGAAAAGAGGGGGACACGGGCTTCCAGCAGGCAGCCCACGGATTCAGACCTTTAGGAGTTAAACGAGGCCTCGAGCCCAGCCAAGGGGACTACAAAGGAATTAGAGAGGTTTGCAAACATGTCAGGCAGCACTCGGCTGACAAGCAGATGCAGGCGAAGCGGTCCACCCGAAAGATAATGATTTCTCGCCAAAACAGCAGTCCCATCTCAAGAGCAGGGCGCCGGCTGTCACAAGCGTGACCCCCGTGCTCCGATTCCATCAGTGAGACTGACAAGTAAGAAGAGTTGTGTGCAGCGTGTAGAACGTGGAAGGAAGCACAGCCCTGACTGTCCTCAGCGGGTTCACCAGGACCGGGCTGTGTGTCTGCAATTCGGGGACATTCTGGGTGGAGCACGGTTTCATGAGAGACTTAATGTATGGTGTGGAAGGGCTGTCCTGTTTTCACGGAGCTAAAGAAGTGCTTGTACCAGGCTCTTTGGGAGACGGGAGGAAAGGCCTCTGTTATTCAGTCTCCGGTTAATTCATCAAACCCTGCTGCCTGCGAGTGACCCTTCGTGAGCACTTCCCAGGTACCAGGTGCTGGGTGAGCACTGTCCTGGGGTTAAATCCTCCCTTTCTCACTGCTGGGTCACAATCAGTACCGGCCATCTCTGCATTTTACAAAAGGGGAGGCTGAGGCCCCAAGAGGTTAAGTGACTTAGTCAAGTTGGACTAGATCACAGCACCTGCCCTCCTAACACACCCCAGACCACTTCCACCTGCTTTGCTTCATCAAATCAGATCCAAACATCCCACCAAACACTGGCCCTCCCAGAATTACAAGCAAGGTTTCCCCCTACTTAGGACAAAAGAGGGGCCATGCATGAAAGATGAAGGTGTTATCCTGCTTTAAGAAGGAAAAGAGAGAAAGTCCCCTAATGCCTGTTCTGCCACAATTTAAGTACGAATAAAGACAAGCTTTCACACAAATTCTGAAAATGAAACCACAGTTCCAAAACCCAATTCATTCATCTTTACCTCTTGAGAGTGCAGCTGTTTTTTAAAATGTTTCAGCGCCAATTTGGCACAGTGATGAAGAACCTGCCTGCAATGCAGGAGATGCAGGTTTGATCACTGAGTCGAGAAGATCCCCTGGAGGGGAGAATGGCAACCCACTCCAGTATTCCTGCCTGGAGAATCCCATGGACAGGAGCCTAGCGTGCTATAGCCCTTGGCGTTGCAAAGCTGGAGACAACTAAGAGACTGAGCGCACACACAGCACCGTTGCCCCCTCCCTAAAGGGGCACAGAAATAAGGTGACTTCTTGCACGTGGAATCCCTGTGGGTGGAGTTCTGTGGGTGCCTGATATGAAACTGGCGGGAGGCGTGGCTGGGAGTGTCAACTGCTCCCCCACCCCCGAGTTCTGACTTCTCAGTATGAGTGACACTACCCAAAAAGGAGGCAAGAGGCCTGGATTCCAGATAACTTCCAGACCTACAAGCCCCATAGCTGTCAGAGGCTGCAGCAGACGGCCACTTGATCTGAGTACAGCCAGTTGTCAGGAAGAAAGTTTTGAGATTCCAAGATTAGGGACAGCTGAGAGTCTAGGTGTAACAACAGTGTCTCCTGGGTGGTGGTCACACTTCGGAGCTGAAAGTTGCAGAAACAACACAAGGGGCTGTGTGTGGATATGAGAGGTGGACCGTAAAGAAGGTTGAGTGCCAAAGAAAGGATGCTTTCAAATGGTGGTGTTGGAGAAGACTCTCGAGAGTCCCTTGGACTGCAAGATCACACCAGTCAATCCCAAAGGAAACCCTGAATATTCATTGGAAGGACTGATGCTGAAGCTGAAACTCCAATACTTTGGTCACCTGATGCAAAGAGCCAACTCGTTGGAAAAGACCCTGATGCTGGGAAAGACTGAAGGCAGGAGGAGAAGGGGCGGCAGAGGATGAGATGGTTGGATGGCATCACCGACTCAATCAATGTACATGAACTTGAGCAAACTCAGGGAGATAGTGGAGGACAGAGGAGCCTGGCATGCTGCAGCCCATGGGGTCGCAAAGAGTCGGACACGACTTAGAGGCTGAAGAGCAGCAAAGATGAGATGGGGCACTAACTGGGCAGCAGGCAAGGAGGGGAAAGGCAATCCAGAAAGAGACACTTTTCAACCAGGTTTAATTTGAGTCTGTCCTGCTAGCTATAAATACAAACATTACCCACGACAGGTTGTTGAGCATATAGAATGCTCCCTTCGTCCCCATCTCTAAATGTAGCATATCTGTATCCCTGGAAACGGGCTCCCTCAGCATCTCCTGAACTCCTCCTGGTGAGTCTCCCTGTGGTGCAAGGCTGGACAGCTACCGCCTCCGTCTCTGATACCACATGGAGTGAATGCCTTCACCACCCTTGTCAGCGCAGAGACTGGTGCCTTTCAACTAGTTGTTCTGGTTTCTGGTAGAGCCCCCCTGGTACACTGGGATTGGGAACAAAGTCACCAAACCGCATTTTGATCCATTGTAAGTAATAGCTGAATGAAACTGACCACCGCATTCTCTGCAAGGAGATGGGATCACCCCAACAGCCATTGGTATCACTGCTCGCTTCAGGAAAGCTTTCCTGAGCAATGGGTCTATATGCATCTGTTCCAATTTCTCTCTTGACTCCAGCTGCTAGGAAGTTCAGAGCCAAATCTGTGACCCATCTTTAGCAACACAGCAAGTATTTCATGAGCTGAGCCTGTCCCTAGCTCCATCCTTTTCCTCTCCTTTTTTCCTCACTTAGTTTATTTTCATGTTGCTTTTACATCTTCAGGGATTCCCTGGTGGCTCAGTGGTAAAGAATTTGCCTGCAATGCAGGAGACACACATTTGATCCCTGGGTCAGGAAGATTCCCCTAGAGGAGGAAATGGTTACCCACTCCAGTATTCTCATGGACAGAGGAGCCTGATGGGCTCCACAGTCCATGAGGTTGTGAAAGAGTCAGACACAACTTAGTGACTAAGCAACCTCAAATCCTCTTTTTGAAAAACAACCAAAAAAAAAAAAAAAAAAGAGAGAGAGAGAGAGAAGGTACATTAGTACACGAAAAACATTTAAAATACATTTCAAGGACTCCCTTGCAGCTAGGTTCACAGTCAGAATGTCAGTTCTTGCAAGCACTTCAGCAAAACTTAAATTGGGGGCTGAGTTAGGTGGGGAGGGAGAGGGCTTTGCAGGGATGCGTGGTGGCTGGCATGAGTGGCTCCACAGATGGACTTGCCCTCTGCTGGCTTCCTGACCTCAGACCAGGCAGTAGGTTTTCTAGAAGCTTTATCTTCGAGATTCAAGCTTTGAGTTGCTCTTTCCAAGCATTTTGAAAGCAGGTAATCCTGGTGTTAAATCTCCTTTCAGGGAGCCAGACAGAAGGGTCTCTTTCTCTGCAGCCGCATCCCAACAGATCCATTCTGTGAGCAAAGAGGAGCCTTTGGTGGCAATGAAGGCACAATGCCCAGCTGCTCTCAGCTCTAATGCCCATCCTGGTAGGAGAGCTGCCCCAGTGACACAAATGCCCATCTGCACATCAGAGTCACTCCTTAATGCCCATCCCGGGATCTACAAACAGCTGCACTCTGAACCTCTACCGTCTCCAGCCTGGCGCCGTGCCCCATTTCAAACATGATCCAACAGACCAGACCCACAGAAAGGAAGGGCTCAGAGGAGCGTGGGTGGTTGGAGCCTCCTGGAAATGTGGACGGCTCACTTGAGGCATCACAATAGTCCTAACTCACTCCAGTATTCTTGCCTGGAGAATCCCCATGGGCAGAAGAGCCTGGCAGGCTACAGTCCAGGGGGTCACAAAGAGCCAGCCACGACCAAGTGACTAAGCCTCTGGCTTTCCCTGGTTGCCTCTCTCTCTCTTTATAAACAGATGCAAAGCCAGCGTGACATCTGAGGAGCCGATGAGTACGGAGACTCTGCTGCATTCAGGGAAGTGATTCCCACCAGATAAATGTCAGTACCAACGAAGCACAGAAACCCCTGAGAACTCCGGGGAGGGAGGGCTGCAGCTCTCCACCCAGCCCGGGATACGGCAGGGGGTTGCCGAGGATGGAAGTGGGCGCCCAGGAGCACCCGCCTGGGAGACAGGCTCTCCCACTTCTGCACACCCTTCAGTGGGTTGCTGAGCCTTGCCAGTTCCGGTTTCTTCCCCCATCATGCAGGCATAATGACAGGGCCTCCCCCCTCCCCGAAGGTGAGGGACCAAGGAGCCACCCCGAGGTGTCCACAGAGGCGTCGGGGAGCAGGTGCAGCCTCTCACAGCCCTGCTCCAAAAACTCCGCAGAGCTAGAAAGCCAGGGCTCAGCTCCCAGCCATCTTGGGGGCAGACAGACCCTCCAGGGCACAGACGAGCGCAGCTGGGCCCCGGAGGACCAGCCACACCGTGGCTCTGCAGGAGGGAACTGGTGGGGGCACAGGCTGGCACAGAGTGTCCCAGGACCTGGCCCAGAGGATGAGCTGCCATGGGGATGAGCGACCCCACAAGCTCAGGTGGGCGGCCACCCCGCCAGGATGCTAGCCTGCATCAATCCAGGAAGGGGCCCTGATTGAATTTTGGGGCTCGGTTGGCACCTCCACCAGAATGCCGGTGCCCAGGGGAGGTGAGAACTCGGAGGCTGCAGGGGCAGGACAGCGCCTGCACCACCTTCAATTGGGGTGACCCTTGTCAAGCCCTCAGTACCCCCAGCCAGTGAAGTGGGGTTAGGTGCCTCTCCCAGAGGCCACTGTGAGAACACACACGGCCTTGGACGTGAGAACAGGCTCATAAAGTGCTGAGCACGTCCGGGCAGTTTCGGGAGCAGCCCTGGAGCCCAGGGGTCAGGCTGCCAGCAGCAGCCCCCTGAAGTGTACATCCTGGCCTTTGTCTTCTCATCCGTGAAATGGGGAGGATGCTAGAACCAAGGCAGGTGAGCGTGCAGACAGGCCTGTGGGGTCTTCACGGACACACGCTTCGCTCACCACACATGTTCGGTCCTGTCCCAGACCCAAGAGTGATCTTCTGCAGAAGAGGACCTCCCAGAGCAAACTCCACTCCTGGAGCGGATGCATTCACGGTGCTGGAAGGCCGAGAGGATCACGGGTTGGAGAAGGGTGCTGGAGGGCCTGACAGCCTGGGACCTGACTCTGGGCACGGCCCAGCCCAGCCCAGCCCCTTGGCCTGGAACACTGGGCAGTGGGGGGTTCCCTGGTGGGAGTAACGCATGGGCAGGTGGGGACTTCTTTCTTTCCAGAAGGTCTCCTGAGAGTTGGGGGAGCAGAGGGCAGAGTCTGGGGCCCAGGCAGCGACTCATGTCTCAAATTTAATCCAACCATCTCTCCTTCTGACCTTCAAGCAAATCAACAGATTTGCAGATGGATAAGGAGACCTCGGTTTGCCCTAAGAATTTCCAAAGGCAGAGGGCACGGCAGGGCCTCGAAGCCCCGCATTCTCCCTGGGGCTCCCAGTTCCCTTTGCAGGGCTGTTTTTCTTGTCTTCCTCATGTCAAACCTGCCTGCCTTCGTTCGGCGGGCGGGGCTGCACCCACGGGTCTGCCGACGTGGGGGCCGAGCAGAAGCCATCAGGCGGTGACGGTGTTCCTGCAGCCCGGGTTAGAAACCGGAGCTTGAAGCCTTCTCCTCCTCCACAGACTCTTTGCACGTCAGAAAATCTGCCCCCGCCTCGGCCCCTCTTCGCCTCTGCTTTCCTCCCCAACCCTGCCTGCCTCAACCCCCTACCTCCACCTCCTTTCTCACCACAAGTTTAAGCTGAGCTTCTGGAAACTCGTTTTAAGCTTCCCTGCTGGAGTGAGTGAGTGTTAGTCGCTCAGTCGTGTCCAGCTGTTTGTGACCCTGTGGACTGTAGCCCACCAGGCTCCTCTGTCCATGGGATTCTCCAGGCAAGAATACTGGAGTGGGTTGCCTTTTCCTTCTCCAGGGGATCTTCCCGACTCAGGGATCGAACATGTGTCTCCTACATCGCAGGCAGATTCTTTACCGTCTGAGTCATCAGGAAAGGCTACTATTAGGAGACATTTCTAAGTATAATGACAGGTCAACTTAAAAAGCATGAGCAGATACATCCTTGACTTTATCTTATAATCTATAGGCAACGCATTAGAATATGTAATGAATCCATACACCTTTTCCAAAGGAATACCCGAGACAGAAGCAGCGATAGAGTTATAAAGGGCGATCGCCAATCAGATAAAATAATTTAGATGAAGCTTATCTCTCTCAAAGAGATGGGGGACTGAGCAAGTGGTCAGGAAGGACACACAACATGCTTTTAAGTTTGTATGAAAAATTATGTTCGGTTCCATGTTGCCGAACACACTTCTGTTTTTGCCAAATAAATCCTCTACTTCAAATTACTGTCCCTGGTGGCTCAGATGATGAAGAAGCCACCTGCAGTGCAGGAGATGTGAGAGACGTGGGTTTGACCCCTGGATCCGGAAGATTCCCTGGAGAAGGGCATGGCAACCCACTCCAGTATTCTTGCCTGGGACTTCTGATAGACAGAGGAGCTTGGTGGGTACAGACCTTAGCGTCGCAAGGAGTCAGACACAGCTGAAGTGACTGAGCCCACACAGTGCATCTCAGCGGCATTCTAGAAAGTTCTGCACACCGTCCAGCAAGGTGGGGCTTGCCTCTGCGAGCCACAGAGGCTACGGGAGTGTCCAGTGGCTGGAAGGGAACCTGGAAGAGCCAGGGCACAGATCACTCAGCGAAGAGCTGGTTTCCCGTGATTGACACAAACCCCCCAGTTACGTGGTTGGAGCATCAGTCCCCTCCCGTCACTGGAGGTTTTCCACCCGGCACCTCGCCCTCTCTGAGCCGAGGGCTGGGCCCTGGGGTGGACACGCTGGGCCTTGCATTCTTGCTCAGCGCAGGTCTGAGGAACAGATGGGTGAGGAAGAAAGTAAGACAGGACACAGAGGTCAGATCCTGGGGGGAGCCCGGCATGTGTCACGTCACATCATTCCGCTGGGAGTCCAGGCGCCTCCATCACTGGAGAGACTCCTCAAACCCCCCTCAGAGCCTACCGACTCTTGGTGTGCACACAACGTTAGTGAATTTAGCAATGCAGGTTTCCAGACCATGGGAGACTGGAAAATGACAAGGGGAGGAATCCCAGGAGCAGTGAGAAGTGAGGGCTGGGAGCCTTGCCACTTCACTCTAAAGGAAAGGCCGTCTGTGACCCTGAGCCCCAAGAAACACAGCCTGCTGAATCTCTCACCCAGGCACCTGCTGGGTCCCCGGTGACATCACCCACCTAATGCTCACCGCAACCTAGAGATCTCACCCCAACTTACAGGTGAGGAAACTGTGGCTCACCTGCTAGAATAACCAGGACACATTCCGCCATCAACAAGGCTGCCCCCGGTCTTCCAGGAAACCACCCGAGGCATTTTGGAAATGCTGTCATCAAAAGTCATTAAAAGGAAAGAAAAGGCATCAGCACTGAAAGTTGGCGGTCAGGGAGCTGGGGCTCACTGGGTACGCCCTGCTTGTCTCATCACAGCTCCCCAAGCACCCTGAGAAACACGCCAGCTCACCCGTCCTCAGCAAGAGGCAGCCGCGCTCGGAGAGGGGCAAGACGAGGTCAAGCGCTGGGGCCGGCACTCGAACCCAAGGCTCTGAGCCCAGCGCCAGAGACCTCGTCGGGCCGACCCAGACCCCTCACTCCGGAAAGCACCACTTTGTGCTGGACCAGAGCTCCGGGAGCAGGCTCTGAGCACAAAACCTTAGGACCAGCAGAGGAATGAATGATCCCTCCCTCCCCACGACAGAGAAGTGAAGCGGAACCATATCCAATTCAACACCAGCGCCTCTGAGGTTCAATATCTCACAGCCCCCGCCTACGGAGAAAGGGCACGGAGTAATGAAGCTGTTTTCAGGCCAACTGGACGCTGGAAGAGAGGAGAGGGGGGCGAAAGGTCGCAGGAGGGAGACCGAGGAGTTAATAAAACCCAGGCCGTGGGGCTGCCAGGGAAGGTCCACTTTCATTTTGGAAACTTGCAGTGTCGGATATTAAAGCACGGAGTCCAAGGCGTGGAGGAGGGGGTGGTCCACTCTGCCTGGAGGCCAGGCCACTCCCACTGGTCCCTTGGGTTCCCCCGCTCCGCCAGGCACCCCGCTTTCTTGCATCCAAGCTTCCCAAAGAGCACGGGAAGGGGGCACTGGGCCAGAGCTTCCGTGCTCACACACGGGACACCGAGGTTCAGTTCAGAGAGGGTGGTAAGGCGCCCGGAATCACACGGCTTTCATGTGGTGGAGCCAGATATACCCCCCAGATGTCCTGTTCCAAAGCCACGCTCTTAACCCTCTGACCAAGTGGCACCTGCTCCTCTCCTGGCACAAGCAGTGAATGCTGGAGCCCAGGGCAGGCCTGCCTTTCCAATCAGAGGGAACGGTTCAACAGCGGGGCTTGGCTACATCCCCACCGTCTCCCCTGCGGTGGCTTCTGAGATTCTGAGAGCTCTGCCCCCCCAGCTGTGCACACACCCCTGGGTCTCCCTGCATCCGCCTGCAGCCTGGCACACGGTGGGGGTGAGAGAGGCACCCCTGGGGCTCAGGCTGCCCTTTCCCGTGCGCCCTGTGACCCCTCACTTGCACGAAGCCCTCTCACTCACAGTCACGGTCACAAGAACTGGATCTCCCCATTTCAGGGATGGGGAAGGGGGGGTGTGCAGGCGGCCGCGCGGGGACCCGACTGCCCCAGTCACAGTTATGACAGCGTCAGCAAGTGTGACCATCACGAGCAATGTCTCCTGACTTCAAAGTCCACGTGTCCACGTGCCTCTCGGAGGGAATGCAAAGACTAAGGACACAGTGTCCCCCTGCCCCCCCGCCTCAGCCTCACCCACACACGGAGGGTGCTGACTGGACACGCCTGAGGCCCCCGGTGTGTGTTCCCATCGTCTACCCGAGCCCCGCTCCCGGGGACTGAGCCCCGGGGCCCATGGCAGAGACCATGTGACGATCCATGCTGCTGGCCCGGCCCCCACTCACTTCCTGCTCCCCTTAAGTAAACAAGGCTCATTCCAAGCCTCAGCTCAGGGTCTGCTTCTGGGGGAACCGAACCACGATGGGGGAAAAGCCAGGATCCGTGGCAGGCGGTTTCCGCCGCGTGTCCACGTGAGTCCCCAGGGGCAGGGGGACTGGCTTGGCCCTGGTCAGCGGAGAGCACTCGTGTTCCTTCTCTGCACTTCCCTCCCCAGCCTTTCCCGGATTCCCAGGGGACCCCCTCTGCAGGTCTCTGTTTTCATTCCCGAGACTTCCCATCTGCATCGTGTCCTCCCGAGTACTCCTAAGGGCGCTGGGAGATGACACCGCAAGCTGCTGGCCAGATGTGCTGGGGATCCAGCCCCGTCCCCACCTCTGGAAGCTCAGGTTCTACCAGTGATGAGCCCACAGCTCATCCCACCTCCCCAGGGCGAAGCCCAGCGCCTCCCGCTCCAGCGGCTCCCCCCACCCCATGTTTGGGAGCTCGCTGGGTGGGAAACACCGCCCCAACCCCTGCCCCGGGGAATGAATAGAAATGACGACAAAGGAAAGGGGAGGGGGCCGAGGGGGTCTCGGACAGCCCGGGCCGGTGGGGGACATTGGAGTGGAAACACTCTGGAAACTTTTGCTTCTCTTTGAACAAACATTCCTTCCCGCCTCCTCTGGGGTTCAGCTTACACTGCCAGAGCATAGGATCTGAGGGCGATTATCCCCAGCCGGCTGCGGCAGATAGTATTACCCCGTCTCGAATCATCCGTCCCGTCTCACAGGGCAGGGGAGCTCCGCTCCTCCCTGACGGGCTTTGCCCCAGGAAGCTTGCACACACGTGCCCGGGGATGTAGGCGCCTCTTGGCTTGTTTGGTTTGGTCCAGAACATCAGATGGACCAGATGCATTTACAGAGAGAAACTGGCACGCTACCCGCATATCCCTACTTTCCATTGTTGCCGTATTTCATTGATTCTAAGACCTGGGGGCTTTTGTCCCCACCCCCCAGCCCCACATTTTAACTTCCTTGAAACTGGTATGTGGCTTATAATCAATGCCATCCCTGAGTGGGGAATAAAATAGTGATGCAATTCAGGGTGCAGCTCAGAGTGTTTAGAGTGCATGAAATACAGTAACTGAAGCACTTAAATACAGCAAGGCTAAGATTGCACCCCTTTTTCTTGCTGACACCCTACCTCGCTTCACCCAGATCAGTTCACTGCAGGCCTTTCATACCATCCTGTGGTCACAAGAATGGAGCCCTTTAAAACGGGCTCACACTGGAAGTAGAAATGCTTAAGAAAGGTGGCAAAGGTGACTGGTAAATCAGAGACCCTCCCCCTCCTCCAACCCCATCCACGTGACCTGAGCACAGGTTCACACACTTCTCACACGCCAATCTTGCTGCCTCCATGCTTAAATACCTCAGAAACTGTCCATTGCCCCTGGGGCAAACTCAAGACTTCTTATCAAAGACCCGAGCCCACCCCCTCCCCCTCCCAGAGCTAAGTCTCCTATCCAGGGTCCACTCGCCCCTTCCCTGAACACACACACTCTTTCCTGCCTCGGGCCCTTTGCACATGCTGTTCTCCCAGTTCTCTCCAGTTCAGGAAACGCCTATTCATCCTTCAGGACCCCAGGCTACTCATCACGCAGCCATCGTTTACCCAGCACCTGTGCTGGGAAAGCCACCGCAAACAAAGCAGGCAGAGTCCTGCCCTCCTGGACTTTTCGTTCTAGGGGAGGGAGCCACAAAAACATTACAGAATCCACAAGAAAAACAAGTGCCCTGGAGTAAAACCTTCGGGAAGAAGCCTCAGAAGGGTTGGGGTGCTGACATTTTAGATACAGTGGCCAGGGAGGCCTCCCAGAGAAGGTGATGCGGGAGTAAAGGCCCGAAGGAGGGGGGACGGGAGGCATGTGGTCATCTGAGGAGGGCATTCCAGGCAGGGGGAACAGCCAGTACAAAGGCCTGAGATGGGATCGTACTTGGAAGATTCAAGGGATAGCAAGGAGGCCAGAGTGCTTGCGTGGGAGAGGAACAGGAGAGGAGACTGAGTGGAAACAGACTGGGCTCTTCAGGGCCTTGGGGTGCACTGAGATCACGTCACTTTTTTCCGAGAGAACTGGGGAGGCCAGGGAGAGCTCAGAGGAGAGCAGGGGACCTTCTCAGAACACAGGATGGTGTTTTCACAGGATCCCTGCGTGCAGAGCAGACAGAAAGGGACCAGGGCAGGAGCCAGGAGCCTGGCTGGGAGGCTGTCGCCATACCGCCCACCTCCATCAGACGGTTCCTGCAGAAGAGTCTCAGCATTTGGAGTTTGGCCTATTGTCGTCATGGAAACACCCACTTCCCTTAGCAAGAAAGGTTCTCCACTCCTCCAAGTGTCTGCCTGCTGCATACAACCGCGAGAGGCACAGGCGTGAATGAATGAGTGAACAAACTGGTGAATGAATGAAGGGACGCTGGTGAGGACAGAATCATAACCAACCCTTCACTGGTTCTCCCAAGAGGGGGCCAGCTGAGCTGGGGGCAGGGTGGGGCCAGCCCAGAGGGGCTGGGATTCTAACCGTGAACTTCATTCCCCAGAGGGGTATACGGTTCTAACTCAGAAAACAGAGTCTTTTTTTTTTTGCCCGCCTTGACGTCCTGAATTTCTTTCTACTTATTTGACTTGGTAAAACGCTTCACAGAAAGAGCCTTCAAGCTCTATTTTGGTCCTCACCTCCTTGACAGCGGCTTTAAGGAGAACTGCTGGATCTAGGCGAGCCTTTGTTTTTTTCATGGAGAGGCGCATTTTAATTTTAGGTTAAGTTATTCTCAGCAACAATTTTCATAGCAACTATTAGTCCCCAGACAGTGACTCTGAACACATCCAGCTTGGCAGAGAGGTGGGGGTGGAATCTGTGTGGGAGCGGGCTGGACCACCGCTGCTCCGGGTCAGCGGGACAGAAGGAGGGTCGGGTGCCCCCCAAACCCCGAGCCGGAGGGGCCGGGCCGCGGGCCGCGCTATCGTCGCGGCGTCAGCTGGGGAGCACAGAGGGGCAGGCGCGGGGGCGGCCAGGCGCCCCCCCTGCCAGAGTTCAGATCAAGCCCACTCAGCGAGGCTGTCAGGGTGAAGGCGCCAGGAGGGAGTCGCGGCATTTCTGGATCGCCGTGTGCCTGCACGGAGCGCCTGCCCACACGCCTGCACTCTGTCCTCGCCGTTCATCTGAGACACGCAGATGTCCCTGGAGGAGAGGGCGAGACTCTAAAGCCACATCGCGTGCTTTTCCCGCGGCTGCCATACAAATAACCACAAACCGGGGCCGGGAGGCAGGGGGGGCGGGTGGGGCTTAAGACAACAGAAATTCCTTTCCCTCCCCGTTCTGGAGACCGGAAATCTGGAATCAGCATCCCTGGGCAGAATCCAGGTGTGGGCAGGGCTGGGTCCCACCCCGGGAGGGGGCCAGAGAAGGAGTCCTGGGCCCCCCAACCTCCCACCCCCCCAGCCTCCCACCCCCGCACCCTGCTTCCTGATCTCTGGTGAGTGAGGTGAAAGTCGCTCAGTCATGTCCGACCCCATGGACTTTGTGACCCCATGGACTATACAGTCCATGGAATTCTCCAGGCCAGAACACTGGAGTGGGTAGCCTTTCCCCTCTCCAGGGGACCTTCCTGACCCAGGGATGGAACCCAGGTCTCCTGCACCGCAGGCAGATTCTTTACCGGCTGAGCTCTGGCAGCTCCCAGCAACTTTGGTGCTTCTCGACTCCTGCCTGCATCTTCCCGTCTCTGCTTCTGTCTGCACGGGGCCTTCTCCCTCCGTCTGCCCCTGTGTCTCAAAGCTCCCTCTCCCCTCCCGGGTAAGGACACCCGTCACTGGGTTTTGGGCCTGGAGGATGTCACCGTGAAATCCTTAACGTGATTACTTCTGCAAAGACCTCGCTTCCAAACAAGCTCGCATTCATGGGTACTGAGGTCGGGACGAGGACACACCTCTATGGGGGACACCATTCAATTTTATACCCACCATCAGGCCAGGGTGACATGGGCCCCAGTCAACACAGCACCCCACCCCACAGCCCCACCGCCACCCCACCAAGCATAGGCACCCCCCAGACACACCCCCAACTTTCTTTGCCTCTCACTGTCCCACCTACTCAGGACCTCTGCTGTTTCAGAGAATGACAAGGCCATCCTCCTGGGACCCCACCAGCACCCTGATGTCTGGTGGTCCTCAGCCCAGCACACGGACGTCAGCTCCACCAGGCCAGCAGCCCCGGGGACTGGAGGAGGCGGTGCCGGTTAAGTGGCTCCTGGACTCTGCTCCCTTCCGCCTCCATCTGCCCCCTGCCAACCACCAAGTCCCGAGCCCTTTGCTTCCAGGCCAGGCCTCCTCGTCTGTCCCAGGATCCCTGCACGCGCCCCTCCCTGGAGTCCCAGCATCAGTCCTGCGTCCACTCTCCTTCCCTCCGTCTCACTAACACCCCCATCCTAGAAGGCCTGACTATCAGACTCCCCCCTCCCTTCACCCCATCAGCTTGCTAACTCAGCGATCCTTGACACCCCTGCCCCGTGCCCCAGGCTGGGGTCTCCTCCAGACCCTTCCGCAAGCTGACCAACTCTCCCGGAAAGCCCACAGGCTTGCCACCCCCTGCACTTGCTTTGAGACACACCTCCGGCATCACCTCCTCCGTGAAGCCCTCCCTGACTCTTCTTCATCCCGCGGGCTGACTCGGTCCCTCCTCAGAGCTCCCGCCACCTTTTCAGCTTCCTTCACTCACAGCCGGGTTCCCCGCTCGTCCACCAGGGAGCTCCGGAGGACAGGGTTGGGCCTCATTCTCTGAATAGCCCCGTCCCACTGATAAGCAGCAAGGCTGTGCCAGCCACGGGCCCTCGGCCATGGCCGTAATTGCTACTAACGAGAGCACGCACCGTGTCTGCTTTGGGTGCCAGCACCTCAACTAGTTGGCCGCCGTCACTTGACGGGTGGTTGGAAGAGGTGGGTGACTGACAGACGGGTATGTGGGCGAACCAGGAGCTGTCTGTTTGGATGGTCATCCCCTTCCAGAGATGCCACCTTCGCCAGCTCTCCCTGGAGCTCTGACTAAGGGAAGGGGCCACACAAAAGAAGCTTTGGACCACTCAGCAGGACCCACCCGGCCGTTTGCTGAAGGAGGCCTAGCCCACGTCGGCTCACCTCCCGGGGCTACCCCCTACCCCGTGTGGCTGTGTGGACATCGCCCCATCCAGGGGTCTGAGGCTCGGGGTCCGTCCAGGGAGAAGGCCTGAGAGACCCTGCCCTGCAGGGGGGAGGCAGGCCCGCGACTCAGATCAGGTTTCAGGCTATGTAGACGAACCACCCGGATCCCTCCCGGAAAGCCCCTTCTCCCACAGCTGGCGCCAGCTGGCTCCAACTCGCTCACCCCGGGCAGGTGGTTTGCCAACTTTCCCGAGCACAAAGGTCACCTACCCGTGGAGTCGTCACAAAGGAGACCTTCCCCAGGCTGCAGGTGCTCTAATTACTTATCAACAGACAGACTGACAGCCCCTCCCCGCCGGGCCCAAGACAAGCCCAGCTTTTCATGAGCTCAGATCTTTCCCTCTTTTATCTACCAAGTAGGGCTAAGGAGGCTGGCAGGACCAGACGAGGGGGGAGCATGTCCCCAGTCGGCTCCAAGTGGGAGACAGAAACCACCCCCCCAACTCCGAACAGGACACTCAGAGCTGGAACCACCTGCAGGAGGCTTCTCCAAGAACCCCGGGCGCTGCCCTTGATTAAGCAAAGTATCTTGTGCAAAGAATCGAAATAAACATCCCTGGATTTAATACACCACCTCTCTATGTAAAAAGGAGGTGTTGGCGAAGAGGGGGGCGGCAGTTAACAGCCACAGTAATACTAGAAAAGCAACAAAATTTTAAAGGCTTAAGGAAAAGGAAATGTCCACTCATTAACAATCCCTCTGTCTGTCCCTCATGGCAATAATTTTCCAGCTAAATCAGGAAAGAGGCACTGCTTTAACCCATTCATTCAGTCAATACACATTTACTGAGAGACCGCCAAGTGCTTCAAGGGGGCTGAGCCCATGCTGGTCCTGATACCAGCCGGGCTCACCGGCCCTCCCAGGGACACCCCAGCCTGCCACGCCTCCTCCCCCCCAAAACTTCAGGACACCCCATGAGCAGGCCACGGTGAGGAGGGCACTGCAGCCAGGCAGGCAACTTCCGGGCTCCACTCCTCCATCCCACAGACCCCACCGCAATCTCAGTGTGGGGCTTCCCACCTTCCTGGAGCCCCAAAGGACCCCGCCTGAGGCCTGGCACTTTCGGGTCCTCAGGACGCAGGTGGAGGGTGTGTGAATGAGAGCGTGAGTGGAGGAATGAAGTTCTCGGCTGGCTCCCCGACACCCCCAACCTATGGTGGGGAGGAGACACAGATGTGGTACCAGCGGCAGGCTCGGTGAGCATCCCACCTCAGTCCAAACAGAATCTGGCCATGAGTCCTCTCTCCCTGCCTGGTTCGGGGGATCCCAGGCGGAGGGCATCCACTGTGGATCCTGCCAGCCCCCCAAACACAGCACAGAGGCAGACAGCCCCAGATGTCACTGGTCCCCTGGCCACAGTCGCCTTGAAGCAGCGTCAGCGGAGAAGATGGGTTTAGTGACTCCCACTGCCCGCAGGGCTCCTCGCCCGAATGCAGGAGGATCCCCAAGCAGGGAAGGGACCCCGTGACCCCTACACCAAGGTCACACACACAGAAGCTTCCAAACCAGGTAGAGACACGCCGGCGCCCTCCCGGGACAATGGGGAAGGTGGCAAAGCCCAGGGCAGACGCCCTGCTCAGCTCCTGTCACAGCGCTCACAGAACCAGGATCACAGGGCCTCCCAGGCAGGGTACTGTCTACCCTCCAAGCTGGGCTTTCCTGCAGGTGTGGACGCAGTAACGGGGGAGGCGGGGCTTCCCGAGGCCCCAGAGCTGTTCGGGGCGGAGCTGGACTCTTCCTGTCTCCTGAGTCCTCCTACACCAGGTGGCCAGCCTCACTGCAGATCCAGCCATGGCTGGAGCCTCTCTCAACACTGATCCTCACCTCTGACGCTGAGTATTTACAACAGTCTGGGCCTTCTCCATGCACACCGCTGCCCTTCACAGGGTCATGGAGCCCATTTTACAGATAAGGAAACTGAGGCTCACCCAGGTGACATGATTAAATCCAGCTCAATCCCGGGTCTAGACTCCCTGGTTCCCTCCAAGGTGTTCTGGGAAGAGCAGGTAAATGTGTTCACTGTTGGGATGGACCCCTGGAACCCCAGGGGGGCAAAGATTCCAGCTGCAGGACCGCGCAGAGCTCCTCCAACCCAGACGACAAAATCCCACATAGGCTGGCTGAGCACTGCAGTTATTTAGCCAAGAACGTCTGGGCTGTGTCCTGAGGCCTGAAGACAGGCCCTGATTCCCTTCACCTCCCCGAGAGCCAGACAGAGAGCGAAGCCCCGAATCCTGGTTGGAAGGCAGAACAAGACCCCAGTGCACAGGCCCAGGGTCCGCTTGGCCCCCACAGGAGGAAGGCTTCCTGGAGGCCAAGGCTTTCCCAGGATGGGAGCGGGGCTGTTCACCCTCGGGTGCCCGGATGCGGACCCCTGACGTCCCTGTGGGTGGAGGTCACGGCTGCCCCGCACTGGCTCCCTGGAAGGCATCGGGAGCAAACCTCGCCCACGGAGCTCTGGGTCTCCTGAAAGCCCTTGGGGGCCGTGCGGCCTGGAGACCCCCGTCCTGAGTCCAGCACACTTGCCTATGAAAGCTGGGCCTCAAGCCCCTCGCCCGTGAAGAGGGGGTGCTGGGCAATCCTGCCTCGCCGTCTTGGGGACGAGTGAAGGGAGAACGTGGGACCGGCTCAGCACGGCCTCAGGGTCACCGTGTGACTCTTCACACTCCATCTAAGGGCAAGGACCCCGAAGCCCAGGGATGGTCAGCCAGGGAGCCCCGAGACCACTGGGGTCCACCGCTCACCGCTCTCCTGGTCCATGATACACGGCCTCCATCAATCAGCCCCGCCCCGTCCCCTTTGGGGAGAGCGTCCCACGGCCCCGGGACCTGGGCTGGGCTCAGAGGGCACCTGGCTGTGGGTGGGATCTCCTCCCACAGAGCCAGAAGGGAATTCAGCGAATCAGCTGCTGTTGAGGGGGGCAGGGAGGAGGAGCCCTGGGTGGCCCCCTGTTTCAGGCGACAGTGATCACTCACGTCCCGGGAGGCCCGCACAGGGAAGCCAGGTCACGGGACCGGCAGCGGAGGGGCTGGGGCAGTGAGAGTGGAAACGGAAGGAGCCCACGGCCGGGCCGGGCCCGGGAGGAGGGGGACACACGCCTGAATCCTTGGAACATCTCCCCGAAAAGGACCAAGGCTCGGGTAGTTCCAGAACACTTCCAAGGTCACCGGTCAGGGCAGAGGCTTGGGGCAGACTGTCCTTCCTTTCCACACCACATGGCCTCGAGGGCCAGCACTCGGAGGAGAGACAGTCCCTGCTCCCACGTGAGGACCACCCAGAGCCTTCGTCTTGGCCGGGAGGTCTGAGGGCGTCCCCCAGGCAGTCGCAGTCGCTGGGAGCACGGTCCCCACTGCAGATCCGCCCGCCTCGGCCAGTCCCACACGGCACATGCAGCTGGGCCGTCTCTGCTGCAATCTGGACTCTGTATGGACACACACCGGTCCAGCCACCCGTTGGAGGGCAGTGATAAGCCACAGCCATGCCATTTCTGTGGCCACGGTTGCTAAGGGGAGTCCTGGAGGTCACCGCCGCAGGCGCCCAGTGGTCCCCGGATAAGAACCCTTAAAAGGGTGGTTACCCGCTCTCAGCCTGCCCTCAGGGACCCTCCTTGGCCGCCTCACCACCAAAGAGCCCCAGCCACCATCCAGGCTGTCTCTGCATACACAGCTGACCCTTGAACAATGAATGCAGGCGTTGGGGTACCAACCCTTCACAGAGCCAAAAATCCATGTATAACCTAGCGTCAGCCCCACACACCCACAGCTCTGCATCAGCAGATTCGACCAGCTGCAGGTCTGTTAAAACATACTGTTGGAAAAAGTCTGAGTGTTTAAGTGGACCTGCAAAGTTTAAGCCTGTGTTGTTCAAGGGTCAACTGTATTTCCTTAGTAAAACCTATCCCTACCAGCAGTTACCTGGGACTTCTGTTTGTTGATTTATCTCTTGTTTTGTGCCCCTCATACCAGACAGAAAGCTCTGAGAGGGCAGGGACCTATAGGTGTCCTGTTATTTCTCTGTCCTAGAGCTTAGAGACTGGCCTATAGGGAGAGGCCTCAGTGCACTGTGGATGGATGGATGGAAGGATACATGGATGGATGGATGGATGGATGATGGGTGGACAGGTAGATGAGAGACTGATGGATGCATAGATAGGTTGGTGGGTGGGTAGATGGATGGATGGTAACATAACTGGGTGGGTGGGTAGATAGATAAGTAGATGGGATAGATAGATTGATGGACAGATGAGTGGAAGAATGAATGAATAGAAAGACTACAAGTCAAGAATAAAGGAAGGAAGGGCAGAAGGAAGAGAGCACCCACATCTCCTGCCATTCTTGGCAAAGACTAACAACAGAGCACTGTACAGTTTCAAAAGGAAGTAAAGGAAATCAGGAGAGCTTCTTGGAGGAGGTGGCCTTTGAGATACCCCCTGAATGCTGGGCACAGATTGGCTGCATGGGGAAGGGAAAGGTGCAACCAGATTCTGCATGTTAACTGCAGCCGTTTGGAGTTTTCCTGATCACCTTCCCACTGCATCAACACTGTTTTTATAAAGCTAATTTCCCGATGCACCTCCACTCCCAGGACCCCTAAATCTTGCTCAAATCTATTTTGTGTACACATAAAATGTATTTATCAATATTGTTTGTTTTTTTTCCTCCTGGATTGGAATGCAAATTGTAGCTCATACATAATGCAAATTCTCCTATCCACACAAATCAAACGAAAAGGACCTTGGTCGGCTGGTTCTCCCGTTTCTTCACAGGACGCGTGGAGGGCCACGCTCAGGGGACGCTGGCCTAGGCATAGCCTCTGCAGTGTCTGTCATCACCAGGCAACACTGCTGTAAAAGATGCTTCTTCCTTTCATTATTTCTCAACCCAGTGTCTCAGGTGGTTTGCTGAGGAGCCTGATTCCCAATCCACTGTAATTGAATAATCAATTGCTGCTTCCTTAATAACTGAATTTATTAAATGCAGAATATATACAGCTGATCATTCAAGGAACTAATTTGCAAGTCAGAGCTTTTGAGGGATGGTCTAAAGAGAAGATCTATATGCTTCATAAATCTGGGAAGAGGAGGAAGAAGGGAGGAACAGAAGACAGGGAAATAAATTTCCGAGGCGTGATTTGCGTCAATAAATATAATCTCACGCCTTGGCCCCGGGTGCCACGGCAGACAAGCGTCACACTTGCTAACGAAGCGGCATGGTGAGCCTGGACCAAAACTCAAGACGTGGTGCACTGAGGCATTCACGGAACCTCACCTGAGCTGCCCAGAGCCAGGCCCTTCCTTGGAGGGGCTCTCGAATTCCAGAGCCTGGAGTCCTCTACACGGGAATCACCAGCCCCCACGGCCATCATGGGCTGGTTTGTCCAAAAACCTGCCTTAAAAATGTAATGTTAAAAGGACTTCCCTGGTGATCCAGTGGTTAAGACTCTGCGCTTCCACTGGAGGGGGCACCTGGTCATCACTAAATTCACGGGTGGCACCGAGGCAAACAACAGGGCTACTAGCTACTGAGGTGCCCTGAGCCCACGACCCAGCATGGAAGGGAGGAAAAGACGCCCAAGCAGGGGGCAAGGGGGCCCAGGTGAACGAGGCCGCCACCCCGCCCCAGCGCAGGATGGAGACGGCAAATGGGCCTGGAGGAGGTGGGGGAGCTGAGCCAATCAGAGCCTCAAACCTGTGCACGCAGGGAGGTTAAGAGACTTGTGTAGAGACACCTTCCCTCCCGGGCAGCAGGGGGTCAGGACGCCAGCCCAGCCCTGCTCCTTGCAGGGCAACCAAACGAGACAGCCCGTCCTGCCTCTTCCAGATAAGGGTTCTGACCAGTGGGCGCCCCCGGCCTGGACAGGCCAGTCTGACCGCCAGCTCCATCCTGCAGGTGAGGTCCCCGCGCGTTAGGGAAGGAGAGATGGCTCCCCTGCACGAAAACCTCCCGCTGCTCTCTGCCCGCGTCTCCAGGGCTGGAAGGAGAGGACCACACGTGATTCACACGTTCTCCTAACACCCTGCCCCCTCGCCCACCCTCTGGGCCCCAGATGGGAAAACCTCAAACCCTGCTCTAAGTAAGAAGGCCTGAGAAATTCCCGCTGAGTTTCTCAAATCACCAGCCAGCGAGCACCCCGGAGTTGCAAATTAACAGTGATGCCCTGTGACGGGTGACAGACAGTCTCCATGGCGCCCCCGACGCCCACATCTGCAGGGCCCTGGGTGGAGCGGCCAGGGCTGGCGCCTGCACCCCGCCAGTGGATGCCAAGTGGCACCAAGGAAGGTGGGCAACGTCTGGGGAGGAGCAGCAAGCAGGAGTGAGGGAGACCCTCCAGGGGTGGGCACCTCCAGGCACGGGCACCTCCAGGGCCTCCTCTCACGGGCGGACCCTCCTGCCACCCCCCGGCCCCCCTGCAGGTGGAGGCCCTGGGAGAGCACCTGCCCACGGTGACTCGGAGGCCTCAGCGCTCCTGCAGGAAAGGCTGCTGGCACGCTGAGTACAACCACGCCGCCCAGAACTGGACAGCCTGGGTTTGAAGCTCAGCTCAGCCGCTTGCTAGCTGTGTTACCCGAGGCCAGTCGCTTAACCCCTCTGTGCCGCGGCTTCTCCACCTGTTCAATGAGCACAGTAATCAAGGCGCCTGTCCCCCCGGGGCGGTGGGAGTGGGAAGGCAGTCAGTTCACCGTAAGGCCCGGCGCGCAGTCAGCTCTCAGCCGCGAGCCGTCTGTGTCACTGCCCCTTAGGCTGCTGATACCGACGGCAGAGCCTGCTGGAAAGATTCAGCTGCCCGCGCTGGAAGGCCACACTTCTCAGCCGGGACCAGAAGTCCGCCTGCGCGGCATCCTTCTGGAACGGGAGCCCTCGACTTTGGCAGTGCTGACACTGGAGGCGGTGATTCTTTGCTGTGGGCGTGCCTCCCAGGATGTCAGCAGCACCCTGGCCGCCACCCACGAGGTGCCAGCAGCTCGCCCTGCCATCGTGACAACTGGAAACTGCCCTTGAGTGAGAAGGCCTCCCGGATCCGGAGGGAGGAGGGACATCTGTGTGCCTGTATCTAGGGGAGAAGGGGGAGGGGGAGGAGGGGGAGGGGAAGACAAGGGGGAGGGGTGACAAGGTGGAAGAGAAAAGAATCTCTTCCGGGAGCCACACCCCCGTTGACAAAAGTCAAGTTCACATCCAAGACCATCCCCGCGGCTGGTTACACAAGGGGGGGCCTGTGAGAGGCTCTGACACAGAAGAGGCCTTGCCTCTGCCCCTGGATCCAGCGTGGAAAGGGAGTGATCTGGGGTGTTTTGTTTTAAATAAACTTCTTCTATTAGAAGGTTCTAGAGTTAGGTTCAGTTGCTCAGTCATGTCCGACTCTTTGCAACCCCAGGGACTGTGGCCCGCCAGGCTCCTCTGTCCATGGGATTCTGCAGGCAAGAATACTGGGGTGGGTTACATTTCCTCCTCCAGGGGATCGTCCCGATGCAGGGGTCGAACCCGCGTCTCCTGCGTCTCCGACATCGCAGGTGAGTTCTTTACCTGCCGGGCCATCAGGAAGTCTTCTGGAGTTGTAGGGAAGTTGCAGAAACGGTGCCGAGAGTCCCCGAA
Source organism: Cervus canadensis (assembly GCF_019320065.1). Classification (NCBI taxonomy): domain Eukaryota; kingdom Metazoa; phylum Chordata; class Mammalia; order Artiodactyla; family Cervidae; genus Cervus; species Cervus canadensis. Next base: position 49,054,032 of record NC_057411.1, on the reverse strand, counting down.
ACCCCGGAAACCCAGCCCCTCCCCTCTTAGCCGCCTGCGTTCCCACGGTACACTTGTCAAAGCTAATGAGGCAGGGCCGATGATACGTGATAATTAACGAAAACCCACACTCCATCCAGTTTCTTCAGCTTTCCCCTCACGTCCCTTGGGTACCCCGGGACCCATCCAGGGCACCAAGCGACACGGTCCTCACGTCCCCCAGGCCCCGCGAGGCTGTGACTGCTTCTCACTCTCGGGCACCTCACGACCCTGGCGGTTTTGAGAAGCGCCGTGCGGGCGTCTGGCAGACTGCCCCTCAGGGAGGATTTGCCGGGTGTCTTCTGATGACCAGACAGGCTCACGAGTTTGGGAGGAAGAGCCCGGAGGGGAGGCGCCCCCCCCATCATGGCAGGGACGCTGCCGTCCACATGACCCGGCACTGCGATTGACCTTGACCCTGCGGCCAAGGTCGTGCTGGCCCAGTATTCTGCACGTCCGGCACCTCTCCCCCTCACTCTGCACTCTGCGGGGAAGCTGCTGGGCACAGACCACAGCCATGCGGGGAGGCGGGCACCCCTCCTGGAGGGCAGAGGGTCCCCGTGAGTCACTGGGGTCTCTGCCTGGTTTGTCTCTTCCCTGGTCTGGGTGTCTCCGAGTTGAGTCTCGCAGGATGACCAGCCTGTCTGAGCACTAACCCCTCGAGCCCCAGGCCAATGGCCCTGAGACCCTTCTGATGGGAGGGGAGTGACTGTGGCTAGCCCGCCCGCAGGCCTCCACAGCCCAGAGCCACTGGAGGAAGAAGTCAGTCCGGGCTCTCCAGCTGAACGTCACGGCCTCTAATCACGGTCCCAGCACCAGGGATCCATTCTGACCCTGACATGCTACCTCCCCACCCCACTCCAGCCAGACTGACCACCTTACCTTGCCCCCCAAGTGACCCCCCCTTTCCCACCACTTTGCTTCCGCTCCTCCCAGCCCTCCCCTCTCCCCCGACCCTCTTATAAAACCCTCCCCCTTTCCGCAAGGTCCAGCTGGTGAGGATGGGCCAGCCCGGTGACCCTGCTCATTGTAATCTGAATGTGTTTTTTCCAGGGCTGGAAGAGGCTGGATGCGGCCATGGGTTCAGGATAGAACCTTGGGGACGCTGCACCCAGAGTCGCTCCCTCCTCCCCAAAAGGCCTGAACATCTGCTAACAAACCTCTGTGGGGAGGACTCCTGGGGATGAGGGACTTGGATGTGGGAGGCAGAGGACAGACTGCTCCGGAAAGCTCACAGCAGGAGAAGACCAGGGGACTCACTGTTAAATGCTTAACTGCTGTCATGATCCCCCACCCAGATCTTTCAGATGCCTCTTGGCCGGGAGAAACCAGGCCTCCGGGGGCCAGGGTTGGGGGGGCGGGGAGTGGGGCGTGTGGGGCGGGGGGGCTTCTAAGCCCAGCCGGGCGAGGAAGGGGCTGAGTCCAAGCAGTGCACGGGGTCCAAGTGGGGTCTCCACCCAGAACACTGGCGCTGATTGGGACCACCACACCGCCTCCCGAGGCCCCATCTGGACAACAGAGACTGTGCCGCTTGGCCCAGTGGTCTGTCTGCCGGGGGGATTTCCCCGTTCGACTGTTTCAAACATTTCAAAACAAAATGCAGCAACGATTTCAGATGCCACCCTGGAGGACCCAGGCCGACTGGAAATTCCTGCCTGTACTAATTGTTAGAATCACTCATCTCCTTGGGCTGTGGCTGGGGAAAACCATTTGCTCCCGCAGTAAACAGTGGTCCCTGCTTACAACCATCACCCTGGCGCTATGAAAAACTTCCATCAAAACAGGAATATTTTTACAGGGGTGGGGGGTAAGGAACACCCTCCTGACCCAGCCCCGCCGCTCCAAGAGCGCACATCTCACTGCAGACACAGGCACTTCTGGCCCCAGGGCTCTGCCCTGCCCACCCAGGCCCACATGTACCACGTCCAGGATCCCCTTTCTCCCAGCCATGCCCATCTCCCAGATCGTTGAGCTCCCTGAGGTGCCTGCCACAGGGCCTTGGCTCAGGCAGCAGCCCCTGCCTGGACGACCCTCACCCACCCCTACCCTCCTGCCTCAAGGCCACCCCTGGCCAGCCCTGTTCCATCACCTCCAGGGCATGCGTGCATTAGTCACTCAGTCGAGTCCCACTCTTTGTGATCCCATGGACTGCAGCCCACCAGGCTTCTCTATCCTTGGGATTCTCCAGACAAGAATATTGGAGTGGGTTGCCCTTCCGTTCATCCAGGGGCCACTCCAGAGCAGTGATTCTCAAACTCCAGGAGCATCATCAGCAAGCCCGCCCCTGAGGGCATGAAAATGCATCGCCAGGCCGCGCCCTGCAGTTCTGATTCAGCAGGTCTGGGGCCAGGCCGAGAGCCTGCATTTCCAGCACAATCTCAGTGGATGCTGCTGCGGTGGAGGCTGGTCCAGGGAACCCCACTCAGAACCACTGTCTTAGCACGCTCACCCCACACCCTCCCCACGTCTGACCCATAACAGAGGGCCCCCAAGATGGGGCTCAGGGCCACGCACCCCTCCGCTCTGCCAGACCACGACGGTAATACCAGTCGGCAGAAAGCGCCGGGCACCCTGGGTGGCGTCTCTCTCGGTCACCGCTGGTCTCCCCGGGGCTGGGCATGATGCCTGGCAGTGGAGGCCAGCACAGATCTACCAAATGGGGCAGAGACAGTGACAGATTCCAGGAGGATGCTCCAGAAAGAGGACTGGGGGCGGAAGAGGGTCCTCTCTGCATGTACGCTTGAGAGACAGAGGCGGAAGCGGAAGTAAACTGCTCCTTTTGCAGGACTTGTCAGGGCCTTTACCACCCAGGGGACAATGCACCTCTTGAAGAGGTCAAAGGACCCAAGCCCCACACGTGCATGACTGAGGATCTCTTTTTACACAGAGCACCTTATGGAGTCCCCATCCCAAGGAACCTGTTGTTCAGAAGGGCTAATGGCACTCACTCACTCACACACACACACACACACACACGTATGACACAGTTCTGTATACAATGCCAAATTAAACCCACATCAGTGCACCAGCTTCACACTCACTAACACACTGTGATTCTGGTTCCCGGGGCAGAGAGCCACGTGCTGTATCAGTGGCCACAGAGACGCCATTTCTTTAACCAGTCCCCTGTGGGAAACCGTTTGGGTCGTTTCTAATCTTTCACCATCACAAACAATTATTAGAAGCGTCTTCCTGTCTGTGCACGTCAGGTCACTTGCCTGAGTGTCTGCTTTGCAGAACTTCATGACACTGTAAAGTTCTGTCCGTTGTATGCGCAGTAGGTCTGGACACAAACAATAAAACACAGGTGCCCTGGAGTTGCAGGCTTATCAATGCACCTTGCGGCAACCGGGGGTTCCTGACTTGGAACTCCGTACTACAGGCGGGGGCCGCCACTTCCAGAGAATTCTCAATGGAATGAGGGGCCCCCCACAGGGAAGCGTCACCCTGGAGCCCACGGACGGTCCCCTCACCTCCTGGTCATGCTCCCACCCAGCCACCGTCCGGCCAGCCTGCCCTCTCAGACAAGTGACAGGTGACAGTGTCTCAGCCTCCAGGGACCCCAGGTTCCTGAGATGGGTGGTGGGTGCACCACTGCAGCTCAGAGGCCCCGGGCCCGGCCCACCCTCTCGTCCCTGCGCCGGGCATTTTGTGGGGACCCCGCCCAGGGAAGCATCTTGGACAGCACACCCCCTCCTCATTCACTGCATCTCTGAAGGGACTCCTGCACGCAGTGGGGTCTTCCCCTGATCTGTTCCTCTTCCTCTTCTGGGACGACCCTGCCCGATTCCACCCCCTCAGCGACTCGCCTCGGAAGCAGCCCACGAAGTGACTTCATGGATATACTCAGGGCTGCCAGGGCCTGAGAACAGAGCTCTTGGCAGAGCATGGCCCCCAGGCCCCAAGTCACTGATTAACTGGACCCTGGCTAAACTGAACACACACCCCAGTCCTTCCCCATTGCACAGATGGGGAAACTGAGGTCTGCAGGTTTCCTCCTCGTCAATCTAACCCAGTTAGGTTTCTGGGAAACAATGTGCTCAGCTGAAACCCCAGCCTCCTCAGACTCCACGGCTCCGGGGGTGGCTGTGTGACGGGGTTCTGACCCACAAGACGGAAATGAAAGTCACTGGGTGGGGCTTCTGAGAAAGCTTTTTTAAAAGGTTAGGTTCTCTGAAATCTTCCCTTTACTCCTCACCTCCCTACCTCCCTCCCTCCTGCTTGGAATACAGACGTGATGCCTGGAGCTATGGCAGCCATGTTGTAACAGAAGGATAAAGCCACACATTGAGGCCAGCAGAGCAGGAAAGCAATAGGAGCCTGGGACAGAAGCTGCCACCCCAGCCCTAGCTGGCTCACTCCAGACATTTTCTGGAATGGGACAAATACAGCCTTAACCAGTTAAACCACCAGTGGCCAACTGCCCCCCAGAGCAAGGGGCTAAACTGAATTTTAATCAGATGGATAGGAGGCAGCTGAAAACTGATGCCCACGGAATCAGGGGAGCTTTGAAGGATAGAGATGTCAGGGAGACAGGTATTATTTGGGAGCATCTACTACACCCAGGCACCAGTCTATCTCTTCACAACTACCCAATCAAGACACCAATAGATAGTATTCTACCAATTACAGAAAGGAACACTAAGGCTTAGGGAGAAGGAAATTTTCCCACCTGGAGTTAAAGACATTGGGAAAATATCAGAGCAAAACTCAGCATCCTGGTCATCTTGGTCCAAAACTTTCTTCCCACATAACAGCCTCCCCTCAATCAAGAACAGCATCTCATGACTCAGAGTGAGGCCTCATGTACCCATGAGATGAGATCCTCTTACAACGGGACAAGCCAAAATGTAGCCTTGCTCCCCCAACCCATCTCCATTCTATTAATACTGGTGTATATATTTCTTTAAAAAAAAAAACAAACAAACTCCTGGTTGTTCAATTCCTTAGGAAAATTTTATGATGACTCCTCACAAAACAAATTCCTCTAGAATTTGTTGCTTCACATCACAGAGCCCAGAGACAGAACAAGAAGAAAGGATGGAGCTCAGAAGACACTGTTTAAGTCCCTGGATCAAGTCATACCTGAAGCTAGAGTTCTACCCCTAGAACTGTCCATCACACAAACCCATATGCTCCTCTTTTTTCCTTTTCTTAATTGGAACTGGCCTTCGGTCATCTGCACATGAAAGGATATCACCCTACAGGACCCACTTTGGAGATGAAGAGCCTGAAGTCCAGAGAGTTCTGTCTTAGCCTGAGTCATTCAGCTTTTTGGAGTCAGAGGAGGGACAAGGTCTGTGCTCTGATCCTGCTCCAGAGTCCTCACCATCCTTCATGCCGCCTGGGGCTGCTCCCCTTAGCAGAGCAGCCAGCAGCCTGGCACCGTGGTGGTTTAGGCAACATCTTAACCAAAAGGCCCAGTTCTTTGGCTTCAGTGAAAGCCTGAGCTTCTCTTATTAGGCGGCAAAGCAAAAGGGAACCCACTGTTCTTGGCAGACTCACACCGACTTCCAAACAGCCCCAACCGGGGATGCGAGAGCCCCACATGCCCAGATGTTTCCCGCCTGTCTGTACCCGACATCTCACCTTCTCAACTACATGAAAGACCTCGGGCTGGCCGCGTCCCCGCTGTCTTTATTTTATACCCAAATATCCTGACATCTGCCTCTCGGCTGGGGAGACCTGCAGACTATCAGGGGATGTTTGGAAGATAATCATTCCATGGGATCCAAAGATACGTCTTGTGGACATAAATCTTGGGAAGTCTCTATGGAAACACACGAAAATGCATGTTGTTTTTATTAATTCTTGCAATGAAACGTCTCTGGGATACGCCTCTTGTTTAAACCACACCAGGAGAGCCAGCGTGTTTCTTGTTAGAGAGGATCCGTGGGGTTTTTAAATTATGGATGGAGCAACCTACAGAAAAGAAACCGCCCCAGTCCAGGAGGCCCGGGTGATGGGGTAATTGCTAGGTTGAAGCAGACGGTCACCCTTTCTTATGTAAGACGCGATCTTGCCTGAGCCTGCGGAGGGCAGGGTCCTGCATGCAGAGCCTCTCAGAGGCGTGAGGATAACGTCCGTAGAGAAACTCATCTCTTGCTGGAAAAGAGGAATCTGAAGGCCCCAGTCCCTTCTTTGCTGCTGTTCACACACATCTGTGCCACAGTGGGAGGGGAGCCTGGGTTCGAATCCAGCTCTCCCACATACCCCTGGGAAGCCTTGAACAGGTTACTGCACACACACACCTCTATTTCCTCATCTGTAAAGTGGGCATCTCATAGTATTGGGTTGGCCAAAAAATTCATCCAGATTTTTCCATACCATCTTACATGTATTCATGCTAAGTCACCTCAGTTGCGTCCAATTTTTCGAACTTGTGGACTGTTGCCCGCCAGGCTCCTCGGCCCATGGGACTCTCCAGGAAAGAATACTGGAGTGGGTTGCCATGCCCTCCTCCAGGGAGGAGGGACCCAGGGATCGAACCTGTGTCTCTTACATCTCCTGTGTTGGCAGGTGGGTTCTTAACCACTAGCGCCACTTGAAATGGCAACCCACTCCAGTATTCCTGCCTGGAAAATCCTAGGGACAGAGGAGCCTGGTGGGCTACAGTCCATAGAGTCACAAAGAGTCGGACACGACTGAGTGACTAAACCACTATCACCACTTGAGAAGCTCATGACATCTTACCGAAATAACCCAAAAGAACTTTTTGGCCAACTCCATACCTATCTCCTAGGAAACATGGAGGCTCAGATGAGGTGAAAAGCCTTTGTAAACCTTTGGATCTGGTCCAGGGTAAACTCTCCCAGGTGGTGGCCAAGGAAGAATAAAGAAGGCTACAGGTGGGAGGGAGGGTCAGGATGGGGGACGCACATACACCCAAGGCTGATTCATGTCAACGTGTGACAAAACCACCACAATATTGTAAAGTAATTAGCCTCCAGTTAAAATTTTAAAAAGGAAAAAAAATTTTTTTAATCAAAATGGGTAATAAAAGGGAAAAAAATAAAACATAAAAACATTAAAAATAAATTAAATAAATAAAGAAGGCTACCATTGCCCTGGCACCCCTCCTGCCAAGAGGGGAATCTACGAGCACCACCCCCACCTGAACCTGGGAGGCTCTGTAAAGTCCCTAACCAGAGAACACAGCGGATGTGCTGCCGTGCCCGTATCTGGCTCCAGGTCTTAGGAGATCAGCAGCCTCCACGTCTTGCCTTCTGGGATCCTTAACTCCTGGGACCGCCACGGTGTGAGGAAGCCCAGCGCGTGAAGAGGCCACTGAGAGAGCGACACCAGCCGGCCCGCCAACCTGTCCAGGCCGCTCCAGCCCAGCAGAACAGTGAGGAGGCCGTCGTGCACGTCCAGCCCCGTCAAGCCTTCAGATGACTCCCGCCCCACCGCCATCTGACCATAGCCGAGCAAGACCCGTGCTGCTGGGTCCAGTCAACCCGTATAACCACTGTCATAATAAATGACTGTCTGAAGACAGAGGCTGGGGGCTGTTTGTCTCTAAAGCATCACTGAAATGCCCTGACTGATGAAACCATCATCCACATACCACTGCTAAAGTGACTTAACAACAGGTCAGGAGCCCAAGGGGCTTCCCGGTGGCTCAGACAGTAAAGAATCTGCCTTCGGTGCAGGAGATCCGGGTTCGATCCCTGGGCTGGGAAGGTCCCCTGGAGAAGGAAATAGCTACCCACTCCAGTATTCTTGCCTGGAGGCTCCCATGGACAGAGGAGCCTGGCGGGATGTGGTCCACGGACTCATGAAGAGTCAGCCATGACAAACTTAAGCACACGCACACACGCAAGGGGGCCCGAGACGTTTCAGATGGTGCTGGCTGAGACCCTGCTGGCCTGATCTGCTGGCCCAAGTCATCATCCCTCCAGCCCCAGACACCAGCTGTCGGGGGTCCCGCCCCTGAGCTGTCTCCATGCTCTGGCCTGACACAGAGGCTAATCTTTCCCACGAAGACCATGAACAGGACGCTTTATCTCTGCAACATCTGGCTTCTTAAGATATTGATGTATTTTCTGCAAAACTCTGAAGAAAGCATGGGGCTTCAAACACTGTAAATACTACTGAAGAATTACATATCTTGAAAGAGAAATGAAATTAAATAAACGGCAGAGACCTTTTAAAATCAACTAGTCAAGATAAGAAAACTGAGAATGAGACACGCCAGGCGCCCAGCCAAGGTCACGGAGGGTGAGACTGATAGCCATAACCATTTCCAAAATGCTTCCGCACACCAGGCACTTCAGGACGCCGTCTCTATGTCTCATAAGAAACTGACTAGACAAGGCCATCACCCTCTTTTTTTTACAGGCGAGGAACCGGAAGCCCAGAGAGGTCGAGTAACTTGCTCAAAGCCACACAGCGGAGGCCACACACCTGGTGCCCGGATGTAAAGCCTGACTCCAAGCCATTGTCCCGCACTGCCCTGCACGTCAACAGAAGCAGCGCCTGGCCTGTAACCTCAGCTAACATACGCAGCGCATCCTCCAGCTGGCTGTCTCTTCTCCACGCACCGCCTCTCCATCCAATCCTACCTGTGGGGTCACGGAATTGTCCCGATTCACGGACGAGCGCCCTGGGCTGGGGGAGGATCCACTGCTGCCGGCCGCACACGGCAAGAAGCTGAGCCGGCATGTGGACTTGGGCCGGGCGGCCCTCCACGGAGCCGGGCCTCCCAGCTGTGTGACTGCTGGGCCCAGGCCTCAGGCCCTGACACCCCAGGGATCCCCATCCTCAGGCCGCCTCTGCACATAATACAGGGAGCTCGGGAGCTTGGATTTTTCAGTAACTAGGGGTGGAGGAGGGTAGGGGTTTTGTGCAAGAAGGAATCACGCCCTCCAGGGACCTGGATTCTGGTTACAAGAAGGGTTTTTAAAGCACCTCCCTCCACACTTTCATATTTGACCCCTCAAGGTGGGCGCCTGGCTGACGTCACTGGCGACTGGGGGGACAGACAGGCCCTGGGAGGGAGGGACCTTGGCCATGACCCCTCGCCCGTCCTGGGCAAGGCCAGCCTCCCTGGGCCTCAGTTTTCACGATCCACAAAGAGAGAGCCAGCAGTGTTCCGGCTCGGCTAAGACTCCGCGTTTACGCCCCAGAGCCTCCAAAGAAAACATATAGGAAATGTCCCCATGAAGACTAATAAATTTGCTTCTTCGTTTTGTTTTACGACGCTGTTTAGGGTTGGCCAAACAACCAAAACGCTTCAAGTGCTGAAGAAATGGTTTTCATTATATTTCAAAGGAATGTTTGGGTACAAATATTGCATTGTTTATTCATTCCAATAATTTTCTTTTCCAAGTATTCCACCGAAAACCAGATAATGGATTTCATTACCCAGAAACATTAAAGCTTCCAATAAATGCAAAAAAACACTGAAGACAGCGTCATCCGTCTAGGGTATGTAATCTTCAGTCAGCCACATCAACTCCACCGGAAACAGAGGCTCTGCCTGATGGTGTGCACACCTGCTGGCCCAGGATTCGCTAGTGACCGGCGCCTGCGAGGAGAGCACATCGAGTCTGGGCCAGGGCAGCACACTTCTCCTCCCCCAGTGCCTCCCGTTTTCAGAGCCAGGGTCTCACCTCTGCTTGCTTGGCACCCGCTGTGTGCCCCGTGGAGAAGGCTGGGATGGGGCACATCAGGGCAGACTGCCTGGAGGAGGAAGCAAATGGGCAGCACCTGTCTGGATGGGGACACTGTCCGTGGAGGAGGCGGGGTGGGAAGTGGACAGCAGGGTCAGGGGAGGGAGGATTAGATGCTCATTGCCATCTCTGTGCAGACACTCAGCATAGAAACCCTTCACGCTCGAGATGCAAGGACGAGGTGACTCACCCTGCAGGCGCCGATCACAAGCAAGGCAGGGTGCTGCACAGGAGCTCAGAACAGCGGCCCCAGACTCATCACCAGCTCTGGCCAGCCCACCCCCACCAGGGCTTCCCGGGGCCTCCATCAGGCCGCCCATCCCCAGGCACCAACGCTTTGGCTTGGAGTAGAACCTGAGCGTTCCTTTTCTAACCAAGCCCTGCAGGGACCCAGACGTATTTGGTGAGGGTGCCAAAGAGGACAGGAAAGAGTCAGGTGGGGGGGTGATGTCCCAAGACCTGTAACTTCTGAATCCTGAAATCTACAGATTAGATGCAGAGCACAGTTTCCAGTGAAGAAAAAAGGACGAGGGTGCAGAAGCGTCCTGACTGGACGTGGTCGGGTACCCTGAATGCAGATTTGAGGGCACGTGCAGGGGGCACAGAGGACCCAGGCCGTGGAACCCTCCGGCCTTCTCTCCTGGCCTTTTCTGCCTGGCTGTGGTTTCTGACATCAGCCCAGGACTGAAACTATACACAGTGTGGATCCGCTGGCGGGCAGCTCTGCGTCCCCTCAAAATGGACTCTCAGGGAACTCCGGGTACCCAGGCCGGCCTTCTGTCTACTGAACTGGGGCATCCGAGCCCCTGTGTGTGGAAAACCAGGTAGGTCAGCATCGTGGCTGACACTCGGCCACTAAGCGCAGTGAAAGCCGGGGCTTTAAATCAGAGCCCCTCACCCCTTTCGTGGTGCCAAGCCACCAACCTGGTGGCTGTGGGTGCACTTTCCAGGGCAAAGAAAGCGAAATACCCGCCCATGGGAGACTCCACTGTAGGACATCAAGGGCTCCTGAGCGTCTGGGATTTGAGGACCCCTCAGCAAAGAGGGTTCAAGGGGCCACAGGGCCTGTGGGGTGTGTGCAGACAACAGAGTCACCCCCCAAGACTCCCTGAGCACCTCGAGGGCCCAAGGCATCCTCCACTCAATGATGCGCCGCTTCCAAGCAGCATCCCAGCTCAGGCCGGGACCCGTGGCCTCCTCCCCAGCCCCTGCCATCTGCCAGGGGCGGAGCCAGCCCCCCCCCCCCGCCAGCCCCACACGCGGCCCCCAGGCATTTCTCAACCCACCTGTGAGGTCATCCCTGCCCCACACCCTCCTGTGCATGGAAAATGCTCCAGCCCGCTTTGGACCAGATGCGGGTCTGTGGTTCTGCTAAGCTGACGGGGGCACATGGTTTCCAAATGCCAGAGGGGGCCATCCCCACCACCCTTTGCCTTTATAGACATAAAGTCAAGTCTGAGCCCGGCTCAGAGGCAGTGCCTTGGGGTTCCTAACGATGCCACTTCCCACCCCCAATTATGGCCACTCAACCCCATGGGAGTGTCGCTCAGGCGTGCCAGCAATAGCTGTGACAGTCTACTCCATTATCAACCCAAGCTTCGCTGAGCACACACTCTTGTGCCAACACTGCAGCCCCAAGCATCTAACCCTGAGATCTGGGACCTGGGTGGGTGCTTGAGTCACTCACTGTTCCCTCGTCTATAAAGCAGGTAGTCCAGCCCACCCTTCAGGCCCCTTCAGGCCCCTCCAGGGCTATGCCCAGGCCCCTAACCCCTGGTAGGGACCTATGTGCCCACGCAGCACAGGGTCACTCGCCTGTTCAGCCCCACGCTGGCTGAGCACTTGCCCACCCAGCCTTGCTCTAGTGCTGGGCAGGAGGGGGGCGGGAGGAAGCAGAACCCCACCCAGTGCAGTCCAGCCTCGTCCAGCCCGGGCCAGGCACCCCCTCAGCACCCCGGGCACATTTGAAACCCTCGCCACAGGCTGTGCCGAGGCTCTGTTCCCATTTTACAGATGAAGAGACAGGCTCGGGCAAGTAAACCAAGGCCTTCTGTGCAGTGGGGCTTCCCTAGTGGCCCAGATGGTGAAGAATCTGCCTGTGATACAGGAGACGCGGGCTCCATCCCACGGTCGGGAAGATCCCCTGGAGGAAGAAATGGCAACCCCGCTCCAGTATGCTTGCCTGGAGAATCCCATGGGCAGAGGAGCCTGGCGGGCTACATACAGTCCAGGGGCTTGCAAAGAGTTGGACAGGACTCAGCGCCTGACACGTTCACCTTCACTTCACTTAGGAGAAGAGAGAGGCATAGTTGAACCCAGGTCTTTCTAAGCCTAAAGCCTGAGATGCTGCAGAGGGAAAGGAAGGCAGGCAAGAGGACTAGTGGGCCCGTCCCGCAGCCAGTCCCCGAGGTCCCTGAAGCAGGTGCTTCGAGGAACGCGGGGCTGCGTCCAGCACCCAAGGGTGACGAGAGTAAGGATGCTCACTGGGTGCCAGGCAGGCTATGCCGAGTCCCCTCCCCACCAGCCGGGAGACCCCACTGGGGCAGGTCACCGCCTGGTACAGCTGGAGTGTGAGTGGGGGAAAAGGGGTCTCCTTCCAGGCCCCCGCAGAACTTGAGCTGGTGGGAGAGCGGGCGGCCTGCCCTCCCCTTCTGCTCCCCCCGTCCCTGCACCTGGCATCTCCAGGGCACCAGGGGGCCCATGCCCTCCACCTCTGGGGGTGGGGGCAGCCCCTCGGGTTCCCTGCCTGCTTCCTCCCCTCCCCTCCCCCGCTTTCCCACAAAAGGACGGGCCTGGGCGCTGGCTGGCAGGCAGGCTCACATCCTGGCCTTGCTGACTTGCATATTAAGGCCCGGGGGTTCCCCCCTCCACCCCACCCCCCCCTGCATTCTGGAAACCTTCCGCTGGGCAGAACAATACAGTTGGAGGAGCCTGTTTGTCTGCAACTGTCTTTTCCTAATTGCCTGAAAAGGGTTTCCCCTAATTGTTTAAACAGGAGTTTGGGGTGGCGGGGGCAGCAGCTCAGGCCGGTCTGCCGGGGCTCACGGGGGGCAGGGGGGCTGGAAGGGGGCCCTGGATGCTCGGAACCAGGGGGCAGTGCCAGCGCCCCCCTTGTGCCCGCCTGCTCTCCACGCTCTGCACGGCCCCCTGAGAATGCATGGGCCCTGAAAAGGCCTTGGCAGGCCTGCCGGGGACCCTGCGCTTAACATGCAGGGCAGACGCTGGGCAGGGGTGGGGGGGGATTGGGGGGGAGTGGCAGGGACGTCACCGGCAGGATGGATGTCACCCACGCCTGGGGGAACAACAGCATCGCGTTCAACAGCAGGTCGGCAGCAGCCAGGAGAGATGAGGCCGCTTCACCCGTGGATCCTGGGAGAGACCTTGGGGATAAATCACTGAGTGGATTAGCGCCTGAGTCTAGAAAAAAACTCTCACCTCCCCATGCTCTGTCTGAGTGGAGGAACCTCCACTCCACTGGCGGCTGAGCTGGGGCTTCAGCCAAGCTGGGCTCCGTGGACAGCGGGAGCTGGTGGGCCTGGAGGGCAGGGAGCAGGGTGCCCCTTTCCCAAAAGCTTCGGAAATGGGGGCGCCCCTTCTTGGCACACGTGGGAAAGACAGGAGCCGATCAGGGGTGAAGAGAGGCAGGGAGGGCCGTGGTGACCCCACGGAGAGGGGCGGCGAGTAACCGCTAAATGGACCAGGGCTTCCCTTCTGGCCACAGGCCGCCCCCAGATCCAACAGCACCCCCACATCCGGTCAGGCCCATACCACGTGCCGGTGAAGGGCAGGGCTCGTGAGAGCAGGTGTGAGGTCGGGCTCTGCTTCCAGCCCCCTAGAGAGCTCCGCACGCCCAGGCGGGATCTGAGCGTTTCGGTGTCCGGAGGGTGCCCCCGCCCTAACTGATGAGTGCGGCTCGTGGGGCCTAAGCTGCTTGTGCAGCAGCATGGGCCACACTGCACGCCCCATCCCTCCGGGGGTCTAGGCATTTGGGAAAGGGCCAGGCGAAGGGTGCGGGTGTGACCAGCTTCCAGTAAAAGACCCCAGGCGGGCGGACAACACTTTCCCGCAGTTTTCATAACCGGACGCGGGGGAACGTGTGTCCTGAGCTGCCATACCTGAGACGCCCCCGAGCTTGTGTCTGATGCTCAGCCTCACCCCGCCCAGCTGTGCCTCTGGATCCCGCCCTGCAATAAACCAGAGCTCTGAGGACGGCTCTATGCCCAGTCCCGGGAGTCCTCCTGTAGGCCACGAAATGTGGGACTGCGCTTGGGGACCCATTTCTCTGAACCCCAGGTCTATGGCCAGGCCTAACAGGCAGAAAGATGGCTAGGATCTCCTCTCCTAGAGCCAAACCCAAGGCTATGGCCAAGATCCAGCCCTGGCCAATTTCTGTAGCTCAGTGGGCAGCCTCAGGACTGAGGAGACCAGAGTTGGGGAGACTAGACTAGTCTGTGTGATGATCAAGAGCATGGTCCCCCAGATGTGTACAGGGCTCCCCGCACAGTGAAAGTCCCTGGGAAACAGAGCTGCAGACACAGAGCTGGGAACCCACCCGACCGCATGCTCAGAGGACCAGAGTCAATGTCCCTTCTGAAACTCGCCAGCACGTGCTGCTGGCCTTCCTGGGAGAATCCCATTTGACCAGTGTTTTCCAGGGCTCAGAGCCCTGGGCTAAGTGACAAGCCACAGGCACATGGTCATGTTCACAGCTGAGTCTGGTACAAGGTCAACTAGCTTCCGGCTCAGACTCTGGGAGGAGGAGCTAGCAGTGGAGTTGGGGCAGAGGGCGATTTGGCCGGGGGGCCCGGGAACGCTGTCCCTAAGAGCTGACATCTGCACTGGGTCCTGCAGCATGAGGAGGCTTGGGAAAGCGGTGGGGAGGATGGAGACATTTTTCTCCCCAAGACAGAGAGGAAAGGACAGGCAAGTCCGATCGGCTGCTGATCAAGGAGGAAAGGAAAGCGGGGTCAGGGCCAGCGGGATGGACGGTGCACATCCCGCTAAAGGTTCAGGGACCAAATCAAGAGGCAACAGGGCCTCCAAAGCTCCAGAGCAGCGCATCCTCAGCCCCCATCCAGCTGCTTCCACAAGGCGGAGGCCGACTCTGGCCCCCACAGAGGGTGGGTGAGAGAGCCTGGCAGAACCAACGTGGCAGCCGGTAGGGGCTGGGAGGCCAAAGCCAACCAAGGTGATGTCATAGCCCCGAGAGACACCCCTGCTGGCAGCTTCCCCATCAACCCAGGGAGGGCGCCTCCCGCCCCCGGTGCTGTGTGGCCCCCACCCGTGGGTTGGCATCCCCACCACGTGGTACAGAGAGGACACACAACTCGGTCAGCTAACGGGCCACACGGCCAAGAGGGGGCACCCCAAAACCAACCAGAGCTTTCCACTCCTCCGTCCACTGGCCCCCCATTTATTTGGCAGCCCCATGACATCAGCAAGGAGATCCAGAAGACAAAGAGAGGTGTGTCCAAAACATCGGGTGAAGGATGAAATAAGGACGGCCTAACCGGGGCCCCTCAAGAGTCTGTGGTCACCAGCGCCCAACCAGCCCCAACTTCCGGGCTGATGTTGTCCAGTCCCTTCTCCACGGCGACGACCAAGATCCAAGAGGGACATGGGACAGCAAGGCCTGGACAAAGGGGAGAAGCCAGGATCTTACAAAACTGGGTGCTCTTGGTCCAAAGGCCAGGCCCCCACGAGCCCCCCTTAATACCCCGAAGCATGAGATGGGGACCTCTGGAAAGAGCTCTGAGGCTGACGAGGGCTCACGGAGGGCATGGGCGAGCGGGGTGGGCATTTACAGATGCGTGCGGGGCCACACTGCCTCACTGCTTCCAGCCCCCCTGGGTAGTAAGTGTAGCTGGATTTATCACCCCCGCCCACCCCTGCATGCAGAAGGGCAGGAGACCCGGCAGGTACACAAGGTCCCGGGTCATTAAAGGCAGGTTGCAGATTTATCAGATAAAAATGCAGGTCCCACAGTTAAATCTGGATTTCTGATACAATACACGTTATTCAAGTAGTTTCTTAGTACAAGTACGACCCTTGCAAGCTTTGAATTTGAAGTGCAAGTAAACACCTTTATTTTAGTATAGATGGTTAGATGGCATCACCGACTCAGTGGATACGAATCTGAGCAAACTCCGGGAGGTAGTGAAGGACAAAGAAGCCTAGCGGGCTGCAGCTCATGGGGTAGCAAAGAGTCGGACACGACTGAGCGACTGAAAAACAACATCCCAAATAGGACAAGGGACAGCACTTACACCACCAAAACACTCACGGTCCATTTGATTCAGAGTGAACGGAGCATCCCGTATTTTAAGAGGCATCCCCGAGAATCAAGCTGGGTCTGAAACCCATGTCCCGCTGCAGCCACTGTCTGTGAACAGGGCCTGGGGTTTGTCATATGATCACCCACTGCGTCTCCAGGAGAAGGTGATCAGTTACATGGCCATGAGACTCTAGCAAGAGCCAGGGCTGAAAAGGCTAAGTCCTCTTGAAAAGACAGTACCTTGCACTCCAGCATGATCCCGCCTGGGGAACTTGAACCCTACAGAACCGTCCAGAAGCACGGCCTCAGAGCAGGGCCCGGGGCGGCCAAGCTCTGCTCCTCCCCAACCTGGAGAAGCAGGGAGGGAGAAGCGGTTTGGCAGAATCGGGAGCAGATAATCACTCCTAATTACCGTCACTCCAGCCTCGGTGCTCCCCAGCAAATTAGAGTTTATCTTTCATTCCAGCTGACACCCTGGATTGGCTCCGCATTCTGTATCAAACAAATTACGAATCCCCGGGAAGGGCTCCTCGCCGGTAATTTGCTGGTAAAACACTTTCTGCAGAAGTAAAACCTGATTAGAATGAAGCTTGCCCACGAACACTTCTCCTCTTTCCTCCAGAGCGGGTGGAGTGTTGGTGCCCACCATCAGGGCCTGGATTTCCCAGGTGGCGCTGGTGGTAATGAACTCACATGCCAATTCAGGAGATGTAAGAGACGCAGGTTCGATCCCTGGGTGGGGAAGATCCCCTGGAGGAGGGCATGGCGACCCACTCCCATAGTCCAGGCATGCACACACCCGCCCCCTCACTCCCCAGAGCAACCAAGCTGCCCAGGGTGGACAGTGCCCCTCAGGCACACTCAGAAGAACTGCCTGCCCTACGGTCTCTGGGACCCCAGCTGTTCTCCTGGACAGCTGCAGCGCAGGGACATGCCTTATTTCTTTGAAAAAGATCAACCTCAGCCTGGATTTGGCCCTACACATAGTAAAGAACACAGCCGCAGCATCCAAAGCCCTTCTGGTACCCAGGGACCCCCTTCCACTCCTCCACAAAGCCGCCCTCCACCTCCACCACCTCTTCTAATTAAATCTGTTTGTCCTCAAGCCCCCGCATCCAAAATTAATGAAATCGCTGTTGGTTCTTTGTGGAGTAGTACATCTGGGCCATTGAATGGTCGTGTTCCAATCATTTCACTTTGCCTCTGCAAACTGCAGCCTCACCTTGCAGATTCACTCTCATCGCGAGTTAAATAGACTCTCGTCTCCAATGCCATTGCTTAAGAAAGAGCATTGTCTCTGAGAAAAAAAAATGCATTTCACATTTCAGATGACAGACTTTCAGTAACACCCGTTGGTCCACCATCCATTAGTATCTTTTAAAACCCCTGAGTGTTTCAGCACCATGTTCCTACACTTGCATTCTGTAATTTAGAAACAAAAGAGACCTCCCCCCCACAGAAAAAAATCGCATTTCAGGTGGATCGTGGTGCACATCTTAGAGAAATTCAGCTCAGCAAAATGTCCATGATGGAGCAAGGGCAGGAGAAGGAAGACTCAAAACGCTGCTTCCTTGAGCCCCATCACACAGCTTCCTCGGAGCTTTCTTACATGTGACATGATGTGCATTTGCTCAAAGCACCCCCAAGGGGTGTTATTGTTCCCATTCTACAGATGGGACACTAGAGGCTCAGAGACACTGACCAGATACTCCAGGACACAGAATCACATCTGCTCACCTCACCACGGGCTCCATGGCATGAGGCCCGAGAACCTGGTCTGCAGGAAGGACTCAACACGACTGCTGAATAAACAAGCGAATAAAGGAAAACAGAAAACCAGTCCTGCCAGAGTCAGAGTCCCGTCCTGGGGCCCCTGGGCTCACCCCACCTGCTGCCTGGCTCCACTCCACGGAGATGGACACGGGTGGGGTCCCGTCGGAGGGACAGCCAGGGCCCCTGCAGACGCCTGGGTGTCGAGCGCGGTCTCTTCTCAGGAGGAGTTCGTGGGCACAGTGGGACAGCCCTCAGAAGGAAGAGGCCTTGTGCTAACTCAACAAAAATCACTATAAGAGGAGCTCCTCTGGATGGGGAGCTTTCGCTGGGCATTTTGAAAGGCCACCTATTTCTATTGCGATCAATTTTGTTAACGTTGGATTTCCTAAAGAAGAAGAGGGGAATTGCCCACGTTATCTGCTGCTTGTCAGAAACCACATTTCTATTTCCATTCGCGGCTGGACTGGAGGCTCTGGCACACCTCCTCCGGCTACTAAAACTAGCGGCCTGCCACCGAGGGGCCAGCCACTGAGGCCAGTGTCGCCGATGGCTGAACCAGAGCTGAGGGGGCCCTGCTGGCCCCCAGGGGAGCCGTCCGGCTCCCCAAGGCTCGGGGTCTCCATCCAGAAAAGAATGGCCACTTCTCACACCTGAGATGTGAGCCTGTGTCAGAAAGTTAAAACCACAGTTCATGAGCTGCTCACCGTGGGGGTGGGGGGAGGCTGAGAACACAGGCTCCGGGCCCAGCCCGCCCCCCCACCTCCTGGCCTCGTCTCCCACCGCCCTCAGCCCCTCACTCACTGCCCTCCATGACTGGCACTGCTGGTCCATAACACAGCGGGACACACTCCTGCCCCAGGACCTTTGCACCTGCTCCGGCCCAAGCACTCCAGCATCAGATGCTCCCAAGGCTCACCTCCTCACCTCCCCACAGCAAGGGCGCCTCTGGGCACCCACCCTGAAGGGTCTCCTGCATTTCCAGACGCTCCCCCCACCCCCGCTCCTTCTCCCCTCTCCCTTACCCCACCCCCAACATTTTATTCTCTCCACTGCACATTACACACTCTCACAGGGGTGAACGTATGTCCATGTGTGAATGCCATGGGCATGTGTTCTCTTGTTCCTGTGTTTGCAGTGAGCCCCTGCTCCACAAGGATGCCGGGAGAGAGGGACTTTCAGCTATTTGGTTTCCTGCCTTGCTTTTTTTCCTTCCCCGCTCCGTTATAATCAGAGAGAAAGTCCTGAGTGATGAGGTTGACGTGAGTTGCGTTAGAGCAGGGAAAAGGAGAAGAACAATGTTCCCCTGGAGAATCCCAGGGACAGAGGAGCCTGGTGGGCCACCATCTCTGGGGTCGCACAGAGTCAGACACGACTGAAGCGACTCAGCAGCAGCAACGGCAGCTACGGTGGGAGGATTGGAATGACCCCTACCTTGCTGCTCACACCTGGGACAGCGCCTGCACACAGTTAGTGTTCAGTGAGACTCATGGCACTTGTGCTAAAGAACCCGCCTGCCAGTGCAGGAGACATAAGAGACACGGGTTCGATCCCTGGGTCTGGGAGATCCCCTGGGAAAGGACATGGCAGCCCACTCCAGTAGTCTTGCCTGGAGAATCCCATGGACAGGGGAGCCTGGCGGGCTGCCGTCTTTAGAGTCGCAAAGAGTCAGACATGACGGAGGCGACTGAGCTCAAACAAGACTCATGGGGGTGGGCACGCTCCCCTGGAGCTGGACGGTACTGACAGCTGATGCTTCCTAGGTGCTCGTGCCTGTCTGCAAACCAAACTCCGACACTAGCAGCATGACCCGAAGGGCTTGCCCACGCCGAGAAGCTGCCCCTGGGATTCAGAGAGGTGCCTCACCCTCACTGTGAACTCTAAGAGTCTCCATCCTGAGTGCTCATCAGCATGGCCCCCATGGACCCCCCAGGGACAGAGTCAGTCCCAGCACCCAGCCAGGACCTGGCCTTTCAACAGTCGCTCAGGCGCCAGAACGGACCCCACCAGGGGCTGGCCAGGGGCTCACCAGCCACACCCTCTCCAGGAATCTGTACCCTCACAGCCTGGCTGCCCAAACACTCCTCTCGAATCAGGAAGGGGTTCCCACACACCCACCCTGTGTTCAGAGCACCAGAGATGCCTCAGTCAGAAACACTGGTGGTCCAGAACCAAGGCATGGGCTTCAAGGCCAAGGGGACCGTGACAGGGCCTTCTGTGTGACCCTGGGCGAGTGGCCATAGCTCTCTCAGCCCGCTCTGCCCATCCCATCCTGGGGTGAACTCCCACTCCCCGCTCTGCACGAGCTTCAACCCGCCTCCTCTGCTAGGCTCCCCCAGCCGCCAGCCCGGAGCAGCCCGGAGCGTGGCCGCAGGGGACAGCCTGCCTCACGGCCAGAGCTTGGGCAGCTGAAGGGGCGGCAAGCCCAGCTCCACCTGAGTGCCCAGCACCGTGACAGTCAGACCCGGGACCCTGCCCCCGAGGGGCCCAGGCGGTGCCTGGGGGGCAGATCACAAAGACGGTGGTGGAGGGCAGCCCCCTGGACCTCAGCGCCCACAGAGGGGGTAAAGCTGGCATCTCCTCCTGCTTCAGAGACGCCCCCTGCCCCCCGGTAGGTGGCTATCTAACTCCCTGGCTGCACAACGCCACCCAGGGACACTCCAGAGCAGTCAGCACACGGGGTCACCAGGATGAGCCTCCCGGAAATCCTCAGACCCACAGCCCTCTAGGAGGCACAGGATGTAACCCAAAGTCACGTTCTCTTGCTAAACACAGACCGATAAATTGACAGCGGCTGTCAGCATCTCGGGGAGCTGGGCGCCTCCCTCTCTGCGGCAGCAGAACAGGCCGCTGATGGACGGAGGGGGGAGGGGACATCCTTGCCACGGCTAAGCTGCCCTCCACCACCCCCGCCCCCGCCCCTATCCCAGCTACCCGGAATCAGTTCAGGAGAGCAAAGGAATGGAAACATTCGCGGGTGATGGACAAACCTGCCGCTTCAGGGACGGAACACGTATCAGGTCACCTTTCCTGCTGGACACCTGTCACCACCCCGGCACCGTAGCGCTTGGGGGGACGGGGCTGCAAGGCTGGGGGCGGGGCTCAGCAGGGTGACCGACCCAGCATCCCCACACTCTCGCCCCCAAGCCCAGGACCATCAGCGCCTGGCCTGTCCGTCACGGCAGGCGGCCCATGCAGAGGCTCAAGCAGCCCCCCGCTCACGGCTTCCCACCTGCCCCTCAGGGCCAACTGCCTTACTTACACACGAGGAAACCAGGCCTAAGAAGGGGCCGGGACGGTGTATTACAGGTCACTCTGAGAATGCTCACCACCACCCTCTGGCGTGTGCGTGGTGATGACGCCCATTTTACAGATGGGGAAACTGAGGACGGAGGGGTAGGGCCTCCCTTGACATCCCAGCAGGCAAAGCCAGGGACCAGACTGAAACGCAGAAAGGGCGGCCACAGAGCTGGGCTCTGACTGACCTGGAAGGTGCCTCATGGCAAGGGGGAGCGGCCGTTGCCAAGACACCCTGGGACTTGACGACATCCCGTCTGAGAAGCATTCACCACACAGGAACCAGCAGCCTCACCTGGAGCCTCCCTCTGGCCCCGGGGGGGCCCGCCCCCACGGCAGCAGAAAGCTGCCCTACTCTGAACCACACGGCCGTGCTCCTCCCGAGGTGTGAGCCCACACCTGGCCCCAGGAATGAGTGGTATGAGCAGCAGGGCTGCAGGGGACGCAGCCAAAGGCCTCTGTCCGCCGTGGAGTCGGGGCTCAGCGATGGCCAGGAGGTGCGGTCATGCTCACCCTGACCGTGCTCATGGGGATCCCATCCCGCCTCGGGGCTTCTGCAGAACAAGTCCGCAGCAGCGGGCGGCCTCTGGACCGTCCCTCCCACTCTCCAGGCTGGCCTGCCCCCCACTCCTGGCTCCAGCAGGTCCCCAGGCCATCACCTTCTCACCGTTCCCCCCACCTGGGGCGCCTCACCTCCTGCGACATGGGGGTAGGACCACACCTGAACCCCGCCATCCGCCTCCACCCGCAAGTGGGCCAAGGAGTCAGACTCCGGGGTTCAGACCCCAGCCCGGCCACTCTCAGCTGTGTGACCGACCCGCGCGGCTTCCCCACCCGTACACAGGTGGTGATATATAGGTGTGCCGACCTCACAGGGCTATCGTCACAACAGAGGAGCGGACCTGAGCCACGGGGACCCCGAAGCGGCATCTGGCAGGGCAGCGGAGAGGTTTGGCTTTAACGCTGCACCTGGTGCTCCGAGTGCCCTGCGACCGTGTCCCCGTGGGGCCCCGTGATCCCCGGCCCTGCCTAGCCTTGACCTGGATCCCTGGTGCCTGACAGTCCATTGAGTGGCGTTAAACAGCATCCCGGGGCTCGTCCACGGCGTCTCCCATGGATGGGGGGCAGGGTGGCCCACAGTGATGCTCCCCCGCCCCCCAGCAGGGGGGAAGCCAGGCGTCTACACAGCATGGTGCCTCCCCCTGAGACGGCAGCAGCTGGCTCGGCGGGAGCCCCCACATTGTGCGAAGCCCAGCTGCCTGCCGAGGGCTCGATTGAAATGTCGGCACGCCTGAGCTGAGCTGGAGTCTAAAGGTCACGGACCACGCGGCTCGGCAGGGAAGCAAATTAAGAGCTCGGGACCAGAACCCGGGGTGGTGGGGGGTGGGCTTCAGAGATGATGAAAAGAATGGATCCGCCGTCCGGGGCGCCGCAGGGACTGGCATAATGAGGCCGCATGCCACGCCTCGCTTGCTAACTGGAGCTCTCGGTGGACAGAGCGCCGGGGGCCCAGGGCCCCAGGGCTGGACACTGCGGGGAGAAGCTCGCTGGGAAGGGGTACCACGAGGTCCAAACACGGCGGCCCCCAGCCCTCAGGCAGAGGCCGTGGCATCACCAGGCGTCCCCCCTTCCCTCCCCTCTGCCTGCCCACCCGTCCCTCCGTCCTCGGCACCTGTCCTGCTCCCGGATGTCAGGTCAGGTGGACACTGGCCCCACAAGCAGGCCACCAAGAGCAGGGCTGGGATCCCGAGCTGAGCGTGTCACCTGGGCTGCCGCCAAGCGCCCATGGCCACCTCCCGTCAGGAAAGGCCACCCCACCCTCGGGCCCCTGAAACGAGGTTCCCTAGAGACATTGAACCGCGTGGAGTTTCTCGCCCCAGTTCCTGTGGTGGGAGCAAAGTCAGAGCCACAGATCAGAACCCAGAGCCCGCAGTGACCCGGGCACCAGACGCCCCGATGGACACGGAAGTCACACAGGTCCAGCCCGCAAGGCGTGGGCTCGGGGTGAATCTGTCTCCTCCAGAGGTCAGGCAGCAGGACAGTCACAGCCACTGAACGGCTCACGTCCCAGGGTTGCTCAGACCGTGGGACACTTATCAGAACTCAGGAACTGACCTGAGCCCCGGGGACCCCAGAGCAGCTCCTGGTGGGGCAGCTGAGAGGTTTGGCTTGAATGTTGCACCCGGCGCTCTGCGCGCCCTGCCATGCCGCACTTGGCCGGTGGCCCCGAGTGTGTCTGAGTGTGACGGGCAGCAGGGGCGAGTGTGGACAGCGAGGGCACACTCATCCCAGCCCCGATGTCCGGCCCACGTCCAGCTAGCTACGGCCTCTGAGTCGGAGAACTAACTTACTCACAGAGAGCTCACCGTTCAGCTAAGATGCTCGCGATCTTGGCAATAAGGAGGCTCCGAAGTGAGGAACCAAATACAGGAAAAGCCCATCCTTGGCATTTCCTGGGGCTCCTCGAAGACACGGAACAGCTGTGCCATCCCCCACCCCCAGCCCGAAACAGAGCAGGGCCTGGCCGTGAACTCTTGACCGGGGAGATTCCTTCCCACAGCGGAGCCGCTGGGTCTTAACCGGAACAGCAACACTGAGCCGGAGGTGGCCTGTGACGGCGGGGACAGATGGCAGTCCGGATCAGTGAACTCAGGGGAGGGGCCGCAGCTTTCTTTGTCCTGCCTGGTAGCCAGCAGGCTGGCAGAACCACAGCCCTGCGCCCTCCACCCGTTAGGAATAAATCCATCATGACTATCCCCTTGCTGGGTCCCTCCTAGACACCAGGATTTAACCTGCCAGCAAAGAGGACAGCACCAGCCATGCCCGTGGGGCGCGTTCAGCGCAGCCTCCGTCAGCTTCCACTCTGGACGCCCCCAGAGGTGTGCGTGTTGTCAGACGGGCTCAGGTTCAAATCCAGGCTCTGCTCCTTAGGCTTTGTGACCTCAGGCCCGCTAGGTGGCCTCCTCCAGCCTCGGCCGTAAAGGAGGGGAGGGAGGCCCCTTTCCGGCGTCCGTAGCAGAGACGATCACGCCTCGCAGTCCTGCTCCGGCACACACGCCCTAGACTGAGACGCGAGGCTCCTGACCCTCCCGGCGTGGTGGGAAGCCGTAACCGGAGATCAGAGGCCCCTGGGCTGCAGGGGTCGCCAGGGGGGTTCCGGCCTGCCACAGCCACCTTTTCTCTCCCTCATGGCTTGAAAATACAGCTCCAACTTCTGACTTGCTCCCGTCGAGAGGCACGGCCTGTGTTCCCCTCCCCGTCCCCGAAACCCAGACAGGTTTCTGGCAGGGTGGTGGTGGAGGTGACACTTTGGGTCTTCCGAAGCTGCGTCCTGAAAGGCCATGGGGCCTCCGCTTCTCGTCTGGAGCCCCACGCTGGAGCCCGGGACGTTCCCGTGAGCGCCCCACTGCCCTGAGGCCACGGAGCCGGGAGGAAGCTCAAACTGGTCCACAGGCGAAGCGCACCTGGAGAGCCTGAGAGCTCGTCCAGAGGAGCGTCTGAACCGACCCCGACGGTGGGAGCCCAAGCTACGGCTGTTTCATCCGACAGTTCACGGCACAGCGGGTGCCAGGGTCCCTGCCGCCTCCCTGGACTGGACCCAACACACACACATGGTCCCCCACCCCGACAACTCCCGGGCTGGCTGGACCACGCTGGTTCCAATAGGTAGGGAGGAGAAAGGCGGAAGGGTCCAGAAGGCAGTGACAAGCAGCCGTGCCAGGGGTTGTCAAGGCCAGAAAAGACGGCTGCCTGGTGCCTGCAGATGCAGCTTCCCTGGGTCTGGAGTCACAGCTCTGCCTCCTGCCCACCCCACTCCCATCACAACTACTAAGAAGTAATTTCACATTCGCCGTTTGGTGCCTTAACAGTGCATTTTCCTCACACCCGAGGATTCGGCTAGAGAAGGCAGATTTAGAAAAGAAAATTAAATGCTGTCAGACCTGCCTTCCCCAGGCTGCCCAGCCACGCTCTGGGGGCCGCCCCTGGGGCTGTGGCCTGCGAGGTTCCTGGACCACCTGGCCAGCACTGATCTTCTGAGAAGTTTTCATCCTCCCAGAAGATGGTCTGACTTGGTTTCCTGCTCACGGTGCCTCGGGGGCCCACTGCAGACTTCCCCAACCAGCCCCGGGGTGCCTGCCCCTGTGGCCACCATACTCTTTCCACAGCTCTATCCACTGACTGATTGAGGGTCCCTTGGACACCAAGGAGACCAAACCAGTCAGTCCTAAAGGAAACCAACCCTGAATAGTCCCTGGAAGGACTGATGCTGAAGCTGAAGCTCCAAAACATTGGCCAAGAGCCGATTTATTGGAAAAGGCTCTGACTCTGGGAAAGACTGAAAATGGGAGGAGAAGCGGGGAGACAGAGGATGAGATGATTAGGTAGCATCACTGACTCAGTGGACATGAGTTTGAGCAAACTCTGGGAGAGAGTGAAGGACAGGAAAGCCTGGCATGCCGCAGTCCACGGGGTTGCAAACAGTCGGACACGACTGAACAACAGCAGGTAATGAGATGAAGGAGCCATCGAGCTCCTGTTCTGTGCCTCCGCAGTATCAGTAACCCCACTGAACAGATGAGAAAACTGAGGCCCAGAGACAGTACCCACCTCCCAGCTGCTTCAGAGCGTGGAACCTGGAGTGGGGTGGCCAGGTTCAAACTGCAGGGCTGGCCGCTGAGCCGTGTGCCCTGGTGCAAGTTACCTAAGGCCTCTGTGCCGTGACTCTCCCAGCTGCAAGTGGGGTGACGGGCCACCCCATCACCCTGCAGCCCTGGTCTGCCTACTTCCTGGCACCCTCACACCAGCCCAGCAGCAGTGGCTCAGATCTGAGCCAGGCACGAGCCAAGGGGCGGCTCCCCCTGCCCTTTGCAAAAGGCCCCTCCTCGGTGGCTCCCCACCTTCCCTCCAGCGAGCGTTTCAAGCCGGAGCCGCCCAGGTACAGAGCCTGTCCTGTGCGAGGCCACACCTAGAACCAGACACACAGCAGTGCTGGCCACCCACAGGCTGCCGCTGCCTCCCACCGGCCGTGCCCCTCGCCCAGCAGGCAACATAGATAGGTACGAGCGCCTCCCCAGGGGCATCTCTTCCACGCCCAACATCAGCCCATCTGGGAGAGCGCGGGGAGGACTTCTGACTCAAGTCCAGGTGTCACACGGGGCCTCTGGTCCCCTCCTGCGAAGCGCTGGCCTTGGGAAGGCTTCTTGGAGGATGCAGGGTCCGGCAAGGTCCAATCTGGGAGGGCACGGGGAGGACTTGTGATACAAGTCAGGGTGTCACACGGGGCCTCTGGTCCCTTACCAACCACCTCTTACCAACCACAGATCAAATTAGTCATCTGTGGAAACCAGGGACCCATGCAGGTGTCCTCCATCTTGCCAGGACTCTGGAGTGACTGATGCCCTCTGGAGCAGCTGCTGAGGGCCCTGGCTCTGAGCGCTCAGGGCCGGCCCCTGGGTGATGCACGTCCAGGGCCCCCTGGAGCCCTCTCGGAAAGCCCGTGTCCTCTGGGGATGAGCACGCTCGATGGACCAGGCCCCACCAGCGAGTGACCCTGGAATTCAGGTCACTCCCTAATAGAACCAGGCAGCCCCGCCCACCGCCCCGCACTCGGAACACTTCAGAACCAAAGGAAAGAGTCTGAAGGCTCAGCTCTGCAAGTCATAAAAGCCTTAATTAAGTAAAGATTCCTGGATCTCTTTTTTAATCTTTCAATAAAACTTCAGTAAAGACTCGGGCGGAGGGGGCTGAGGGAGCAGGGAAACCACAGTCGCTATGAGATCACAGGAGAAACACTTCAGGGCTTGCTTCACTTCCCACAAGAGCAGCCTCTAATAAACGCAGGCCAACCCGACTCACGGCTTCTCCCACGTGCAAAAATAACTGTGTGGATCCAGGCTCGGCAGGAGCCCAAAGCTCAGCAGCAACGCTCACAAGAGGTGGAGGTCGTGTCGGGGGGCTGTGTAGGGAGAAGAGAGCTGTCAGCTCCCTGCTCTGTCCATCCCTGGGGGACCACTCAGCCCTGGACCCTCGGCTCCCTTACCCACCCACACGCGCCACCCCGCCCCCTGCCCCAGATAAAGGTGCTTGTTCCAACCATGGAGACTTTGCAGAAGTCGGTGCTCCCTGCGACCTCCCAGAGTGGACCTTGCTGCACCACGCCTCCCCCAAGAAGCCCTTCACAATCGCCGCACTTCGCAGGAAGGGACCAGAGGCCCCATGGGGCATCTGGACTTGAAGCCACGCTGTGATTCTGGGACACATCAGCGGATCCTTCCAGAAAACGGGAGCACAACTAGGCAGCTGGTGTGTTCCAAGTTCGTGGTCTTTGACTGATGACCTTTCAGCAAATCTGTCCTAGGAAACTCACACACGTGGATAAAGGGTTTCATGCCAGGGTGTCGATTTGGTAACTGATGTCAGTACAATTGTTCATAATGAAATACGAGCTTCCCTCCAAGAATACAACGATGGGAAAACAATAAAGAAATGACAGTTCTCCAGATGTGCACACTCCCAGTCACAAGATAAATCAGCCACAGGCATGAAACGTACAGTGTGGGGAATACAGTCAGTAATTACATAACGTCTGTGTATGGTGTCAGGTCACATCTGGATTTATCACAGTGATGATTCTGACATGTATAGAAATATCGAATCTCTGTGTTGTATAACAGGGACTAACACTGTGTTGTAGGTCAATTATATCAATACTTCAAAAACAAACTCGTAGAGAAAGAGAACAGATTTGTGGTTACCAGAGGCAGAACAGGGTGGAGAGGGGGCGTTGGATGAAGACAGTCAAAACGTATAAACGTCTAGTTGTAAACAGATAAGTACCATGGATATAAAGTACACCGTGATAAATACAGTTAACTCTGCTGTGTGTTACATACAAAAGTTGTCATGAGTTAAATCCTAAGAGTTCTCACCACCAGAAAAAAGAAGAACCTTTTTTTTTTTTTTCCCCTAGAGTAGCCTGCCAGGCTCCTCTATCCATGGAATTCTCCAGGCAAGAATACTGGAATGGATTGCCATTTCTTTCTCCAGGGGAACTTCCCGACCCAAGGATTGAAACCATGTCTCCTGTGTCTCCTATGTTGGCGGGCAGATTCTTTTACCACGGAGTCACCTGGGAAGCCCTAAGAGTTCTCATCACAAGGAGAAAAAAAAAGAGGTCTTTTTCCTATTCCTTTCATACTGTATCTACATACAAGATGATGGATGTTCGCTAAACCTATCACTGTCATCGTTTCCAGAAGGATGTCAGACAGACCGTCAGGCTGTATAGCTTAAACTTACACAGTGCTAGTGTCATTACATCTCAATAAAACTGGAAGAAAAAACTTTAATAAAGCTCTAGAACAACAACATAAGAAGTGACAGTTCAGTCACGGTCGTTTTCAAACGATTTCCACTGATGGAGGAAAATGCTGACAAGATAATGGTAAGGGTGCAAAGAATTCCAAACCATATCACAGGGTTCTAATCTTTGCTCAGAAAGGAAATGGTCATTAACAGGGCCAGTGGCGCAGTGGATAACGCATCTGACTACGGATCAGAAAGGGAATGATCAAAAGATTGGACACTGTTATCTCTGAAGGATTATAGGTAATTTCAAGCTTCTTCTTTCTTAGACATTTCCTCTCCCAAGGTCTAAAATGAGCATGCGTTACATCCTTAAATCAACTGTAACATGAGTCTGGATTTTCTGCCATTGGTTGATTGTTGGTATTTAATGAACTACATAGTTTGGTCAATTCAGGGCTCCGGAGGTCTGTGATTTCATGCCCCCCGCCCAGATAGGGAGCAGGACCACGCAGAGGAGCCCCCCACTACCCTGGCAGGGGTCTGCCCCAAGAGGAGACAGAAGTCTCTGCAGGGTGTTTTTATAGTTTAGTTGCTCAGTCGTGTCTGACTCTTTAAGGCCCCATGAACTGTAGCCCGCCAGGCTCCTCTGTCCATGGCATTTCCAGGCAAAAATACTGGATCGGGTTACCATTTCCTCCTCCAGAGGAGCTTCCTGACCCAGGGATCAAACCCGAGTCTCCTACTTGGCAGGCGGATTCTTTACCAGTGAGCCCCCAGGGAAGTCCCGACGCAGGGTAACTAGTGGATTAATGGAGGCAGAGTGGTGCGAGGAGAGGAATAGTTTCCCAGCCGCCATCTGGTCCCCCTGCAGGAGATCTGTCCAGGCCTGCGGGTCCATGAGCGCCCTCGGGGATGCCCAGACCTGCTATGCCTCGCCCCGCCCACCCGTGCACTTCCTCACCCAGCTCTGCCATCCGGAGCCTCCCAGCCGTTTCCTGGGCCTCCAGCTCCCTCCAGCCCCTGCCCCCTGTGCCCTTCGCCACCCCGCCTGTCCCCCTGCTTAAGCACAGCCCCTGACCCCCTTCCCTCTGCTCTAGCAGCACCACCCGCTTTTTACAACAGCTTTGCTGAGATAAAATTCACACACCACACGATGTGTCTGTTTCAAAGGTACACGTCAATGATTCTTGGTGCATTCACAGAGTTGCACAAACATCGCCGTATTCGTTTAGAATATTTTCATCATCTGGAAAGGAAACCCCATTCCTTTCCTTCCCAACTCCCCATCCCCCCACCCCTCCACCTCCTCTCCCTGGCCCCTGGCTACCACGCTCCTTCTTTCTGTCTCTACGGGTCCGCCTGTTCTAGGCAGGTCACACAAACAGGACCGCACAATACGTGCTCCTCCCTGTTTGGCTTTCTTCGCCCAGCATCGTGTTTCCAAAGTTCATCCACCACACAGGGTGTATCAGCACTTCCTTTTCTTTTTAACGGCCAAATAATATTCCACTGTGTGGGCCTGCTCATGCTCAGTCACCAAGTCGCGTCCTACTCTTTGTGACCTCGTGGACTGCAGCTTCACCAGGTTCCTCTGTCTGTGGGATTTCCCAGACAAGAATACTGCACTGGGTAGCCATTTCCTTCTCCAGGGGATCTTCCCAACCCAGGGATTGAACCTGCGTCTTCTGCATTGCAGGCGGATTCTTTACTACTGAGCCGCCAGGGAAGCCCTGGTATGGATACAGTACGTTGCTTATCCATTCATCCATTGGTGGACATTTGGGTTGTTTACACTCTGGACTATGGTGAATAATGATGCAATGAGTATTCATACATGTTTCTTTATAGACACAGGTTTTTACTTCTCTTGATTTTTCAGTTCATTTCAGTCGTGTCCGACTCTTTGCAAGTCATGGACTGTAGCACGCCAGGCCTCCCTGTCCATCACCAACTCCCCGAATTTGCTCAAATTCATGTCCATCGAGTCAGTGACGCCATCCAGCCATCTCATCCTCTGTCATCCCCTTCTCCTCCTGCCTTCAATCTTTCCCAGCATCAGAGTCATTTCCAATGAGTCAGCTCTTCGAATCATGTGGCCAAAGTATGGGAGTTTCAGCTTCAGCATCAGTCCTTCCAATGAATATTCGGGATTGATTTCCTTTATGATTGACTGATTTGATCTCCTTGCAGTTCAAGGGACTCTCATGAGTCTTTTCCAACACCACAGTTCAAAAACAATTTATAAAGCAACTGAGCACATACCTGTACATATATCTGGGGGTGAGACTGCTGAGTCTGTCTGTCCCTCAAGCCTGCCAAGCCCATTCCCAGTCAGACTCTCTGCATGCAGGCTCCTAAGCCATCCATGACAGCCCTGCCCCCTGCAGATCATTATTAGTTTGATTTTCCCCATGGCATTTACCAGCATCGGAACCTACTTCACTAGTTTTTGGTTCTGGGTCCTTCCCCCTGCTAAAATACAAGCTCCACAAAGGCAGGGATTTGTCTGACTCGGTCCTGACTGAACCTCTAATCACCTAGCACAGGGCTGGACACTCCCAGGATACTCAGTGCGAATGGCTTAAGGTAATTTAATTCCCTGCATCTCAGTAAAGTGCCTCCTCTTCCAGGAAGCCTGCCCCGATCCCACTCCAGCAGCCCTGGTCAGTGTTTACCTGTCCATATGCTCAGAGGACTCAGGGCGGCTGGAGGGCCGGGTCTACTGGGTTTTCTTTCTCTGGCTCACACCTGCCCACATGGGCCTGGCACACAGCAGGTGCAGGAGAACTTTGCCAAATCACAGATCTCCCTGACACAAGTCCACCTGGATGGTTCACACCCTTCAGGGAATCAGTGATTCTCACTCATCCTTGATTCAATTCGCCCACTCGCACATCTCAAATTGGGAGGATGCTTGAAGGTAAACCCTGGCCACACGGGAAGTCATGACCAATTCTCTCATTCCGCAGGTCACACTGCCTGAGAGAGGGCCTGCCACGGAGGAGCGCAGCAGACAGCCCGGGAGAGAGCTCACAGAAACGCAGACGCTGGGCCCTCCTGGCCCACTCCCACTCGGGACATCTAAGTGATGGGCCTTTATCACAAGTTCCCCCCAGGAGAGTCTGATGCACACCAGCCTGGAAAGAAGTCTTCAAGGACATCAGTTCAGTTCAGCAACCCGGGGAAAAACAGAGAAGAAGGAAGGTGATACCATTTGCCCACCAGAACCCAGGGACATCTGGTCAACCCTAGGGGTGGGCGGCTGGCATGCCAGCACGAAGGAGAAAGTCAATGTGATTAGATGTTTAATTGGGCGCCT
The DNA here is from genome assembly GCF_019320065.1 of Cervus canadensis. Taxonomy (NCBI): domain Eukaryota; kingdom Metazoa; phylum Chordata; class Mammalia; order Artiodactyla; family Cervidae; genus Cervus; species Cervus canadensis. Next base: position 49,022,372 of record NC_057411.1, on the reverse strand, counting down.
CCGTGAGCTGGCGCATTTGCCCACGTAAGTAATTATGATTTATTAAACAGCATCCTGCTTATTAAAGCCTTCTTTCCTCTCTCTGACAAATCAGTGGAGCATTGCTTTGTTTGGGAAAATCATTCCTTTTTTAAGAAGCTGTGTGGGTGCCGCTTAATTAATCATTTACTTCCTATAGCAACATGGAAACAAACTAAATGTGCAGACTGCTGAAATCATTTCTTGAAAGTTTCACACAAGCTCACCCCCTGAATTCCTTCCCACCACACAGGACCCAGCAAGCTCCTGGAGAGGGACTAAAAACAGCAGCCTCTGAGCGCCAGCCCAGGGAGACCACCCCAAGTGCTAGACCCAGCGTAGGGCAGGGGTCTCCAACCTCCGGGATCTAATGCCTGGTGATCAGAGGTGGAGCTGACGCAATAATAGAAACAAAGTGCACGATAAATGGGAATGTGCTCGAATCATCCTGAAACCATTCCTCAACCCCTGGTCCGTGGAAAAACTTTCTACCACGAAATCAGTCCCTGGTGCCAAAAAGGTCGGGGACCGCTGGCATAGGGCACCTCCCCACTGAGTCAGGCAGCAGCTCCGGCCCTTGTGTGAATCAATCCCACCCTCACCGAAGTGAACACTGAGTGGATATTTTCAGAAAATCGGTTTGAAGGGGGCACCAACATCTTGGCCTGCCTAGGACCCACCCACGGCCCCTCTCAGATTTGAACCAGTGAACCAGTGAAGTTGCTTAGTCATGTCCAACTCTTTGCCATCCCATGGACTGTAGCCTACCAGGCTCCTCCATCCATGGAATTTTCCAGGCAAGAGTACTGGAGTGGGTTGCCATTTCCTTCTCCAGGGGAATCTTCCCAACCCAGGGATGGAACCCAGGTCTCCCGCATTGCAGGCAGACGATTTACCATCTGAGCCACCAGGGAAGCCCAGGAATTGGGAAAACCGGCCCTTCCCTCTCCTTCCGCCTCTCCCCCGCCCACCTATCTCTTTATTCTAATTATTCCCTGAGGTCCTACTATGCACCAAGCTTTAACTTAGGGTGCAGAGGGGAACCAGCGGCCCCTGTTCCAACACTGCTCCCTCCAGTGGTGGAAGGTCACAGCAACACCGATGACGTACCACACAGCAGGCGCGTGGCCCGGTCCCCTGTCACCCCTGAGCCTCAGTCTCTGCTTCAGGAGCCGGGAAAGCAGCCTGGAGCTGGCCTCCTCACTCCAGGGAAGCCTCCCCACATCAGGCCTGCAGCCAAGCCAGGGCTTGACGACAAAGCCAGGCTTGCAATCTGCAGCCTCAGCCCAGCCCCGAGGACACGAAGCCCGCTGGGCTGGGTGGCCAACACTGGCTACTGTTTAAACGCTGCAAATGCTTTTCATGGAACTAGTACTCAAGTCCATTCCACAAATCGGCTTCTTCCACCGAGTGAGCCAAACACTCCTTGATTTTCACATGGACAGGGAGGCATGATCCTGAGGCTTCATGGTGGCCCCCGAGGGGCTGGGTTAGGGTCCCATCTGCCCTGTAGGGTCTCCTGCATTTCTTCCAAATCCTCAACCCAGGACAGCTGCAGAGTAGAATCATCCAGGTGCCAGGCCTCTGCCCAGACCCACTAAACCAGGCTCCCTGGGGGAGCTGCTCAGGCTGCAGATACCGTAAAGGCAAGTTAGGGACCCCCAGATCTGCAGGGCTTCAGCACCCAGCTGTCCCATGCGGCATCTCAACCTCAACATGGCCCCAAAGCCTAAAACCATCTCTGCAGTCAGGAAATGACGAATTCTGATGGAGACAGAGAAACAGAGAGACAGGCGGATAAAAAGATAAACCAAATACGGGTTGCCTGGTGTAATTAAAGAAACAGGTGGAGACTAGAAAGATGAGTTTAAGGAGACTGACAGGAAGTCTTTGCTGCAAAGATACTCAAAGTGAGACAGAGCCAACACACTTTCAGGGCAGAGGGAATCAGGGGGACTCGGGCAATAAGGCGGGAAGGGCCGGACACCTCCAGGAAGAACAAAGCTCTGCAGAGGGCAGAGGGCAGGGCGAGGGGAGGCCAGGCGAGGAGTCCGGATTTTACGTCAAGAGCGCTGGGAAGCCCCACGGCGGTCCTCTGCACATGAACACGGCTAGATGGATACGTGTTAGAAACAAGCCACGACAGTCCCATCAGGATTCGTCGACACAACATTAAAGGGTTGCCTTCTCGACCTTTACCATCAATTCCCACCAGCTTCAGCGAAAACACACACGGAGTATGGAATCCACCATGAGTTAAATACAGAAAAGATATCAAGTCATTTTTAAATTCCCCAGTCTCCTATTTCCACCCCATATGCCGAGCAGAAATAGAGAAAAAGAATATGCAGTGTTTAACAAGGCATAGCATTTTAAATGTCTTTAATCTCTTGAGAGAGGAATTATTTCAGTGGGCTGAAGCTGATATCTATAATGAATATCTACCAAAAGTTGAACCCAAGAAAAAAACTTTTGGGGGCTAAAAATTTTCATGTGATTTCTAGGTAATTAACAGTTTGGTCTGCACTATGGTAAAAATAGGCTTTCACCTGAAACTAATTTCCTTTTTGGCTACCAAGGCCATTCTTTGAGTGATGGAGGAGAAGAAAGCTATTAGAATCCATTTACGCAGCGCAAATAGGAGGTGACACCCGGCCGAATGGGAGGTGAGCCGGCCAAGTGCAATTAGGAACACAGAATCTCCTTGTTTGGGTTTCTCCCACTGTTTAACCCAATCTTCTACTTCAGCCAAGCCCGATGGCTCACAAACCTCCAAAGGTTTGTGCTTCTGCAGGGGGCTGGCTCCTGACCCCTGGCCGGTCCAGCGGTTCAGCCCATCCTGGCCATTCGCTGGTCTGCTGGGAGTCCCACATCATGCATGCGATGGTCCACCCAAGGTCACGGCTAATCAGCAGGAGGCGCAGGCCTGGGACCTTGTGCCCCACGGGCGATGTGACCCCGGCCTGGCTTAGCTCCCTCTCCGGGTCTCTCAGCCTTCCCCCAGACCCCTCAACCATCACCATCCTAAAACCTGAGCCTCTATTCAAGACCCCAGCCTCCCAGGGGAAGTTGCTCACCAGCCACCCCCCTCAGGGCTTCCTTTCCTGCTCATTCCAACCACCGGGTGTTTTCCTGTTCATCCATTTGTGCACTGTTGTCACAAACAAGTGCGTGCGTGCTAAGCTGCTTCAGTCGTGTCCGATTCTTTGAGACCCTACGGTCCGTAGCCTGCCAGGCTCCTCTGTCCATGGGATTCTCCAGGCAAGAATACTGGAGTGGGTTGCCATGCCCTCCTCCGGGGATCTCCCCGCCCCGGAATCGAGCCTGCATCTCTTACGTCTCCTGCAGTGGCAGGCGGGCTCTTCACCACTAGTGCCACCTGGGAGGCCCTGTCACACACACTCACACACAAAACTAAGTAACTTGAGAGAAGTCCCAGGCCGTGGGCATTTCTGTCGTGAGTGTGGAGGCCACTCCCTTCCACCCACCCAGAAGGGGGATCTGCCTTCCATTCGTAAATGTTCAATAGTCGCCAATCTGTTATCATTCGGAGTTGCTCGGGGACTTCCCTGGCTGCCCAAGTGGTTAGGACTCCAAGCTTTCACTGCCGAGGGCGCCAGTTCCCTGGTCAGGGAACTAAGATCCTGCAAGCCAGACACCACGGCCAAAACAAGTTGGCCAAATTTTACCTCCAAGAGACTTAAAAACGCTCGTCTGCAGTAAAATCACACAGACTCAGGCTCAGGACAGGCCCCCAAGCAGGTCCGACAGGAGAATGGACACGAGAGGCCAAGTGTCACGCACGTCATCTAAATGCACTTAAACACAGCTTTCATTTATCTGCAACTCACTACAGACACGTCCGCTCACCTGGTCCTTCCACATTCACTGAGACCTGCTATACCCAAGGGCTCCGGCACCTGTAAGGCCACAGGGTCCTCGGGCCCTAAGCAGGGACCCCAGTGTCCCAGGGAGACGACCAAGGGCAGAACATCATGGTCTCCAGTGTGGGCGATGGTGGGGGCAAAGCAGAGGAGGCCAGCTGTCGGGTGCCCAGGCTGGAAGTTTCCAGACCAGGCAGAGGGGGTCAGAGGCACAGAGACCAAGGCCGAAGTGGAGGAGGGGCCAGAGAACAGTCAGCGGCAGCCGCAGTGTAAAGCCGGAGCAAGGCTGCTGAAGGAGAGGCAGATGGCAGGCTGACACCAGCCGCCAAAGATGCCCACGTCCTAATGCCCGGGGCCACTGCCTGCGTGACCTTGTGAGGGATCCTGCGGCTGTGATGAGGGATCTTGAGATGGGGAGGTGGTCCTGAATCGTTCAGGTGGGCCCAGCGTGCTCACACGGGCCCTCAAAAGAGGGAGGCAGAGAGAGATTTGACAGAGGGCAAGGGAACTTTGTCATGGAGGCAGATGAGGGATCTTGAGATGGGGAGGTGGTCATGAATCGTTCAGGTGGGCCCAGCGTGCTCACACGGGCCCTCAAAAGAGGGAGGCAGAGAGAGATTTGACAGAGGGCAAGGGAACTTTGTCATGGAGGCAGAGCTTGGGGTCCGGTGGCCCTGAGCTGAGGGCTGTGGGGAGGAGTCAGTGAGGAGGCCGAGAAGTGTTGACAGCCCAGAGATTGCGGTCATGCAAGGAAGGGCTGCAAGCCAAGGAGTGCGGGCACCTCCAGAAGCTGAGAGGCAGGAAACATTCTCCCGGCAGCGGGAGGGTCGGGGGAGGCCCAGGAGGAACCAGCCTTGCCCACACCTGGACTCCAGCCTGGAGAGAACGACTCTGCACTTCTGACCCCCAGAACGGTAAGAAAACACATCCGTGCTGGTCTCAGCCACTGAGCAGGTGTTGTTTGTTACGGCAGCCAAGAAGGAACCAAGGCAGGGAGACAACGGCCGTGGGAGAACGGCTGCAGACCCCACCCTTCTGCCCACACTGCTGGCCCCAGGTGGACCGGTCCTGGCTTCCACTAGGGGCCAGCGCTCACCATTCAGAGACAAGGCCACCTGGTCTCACCTTCGGCCAATGTATACCATCACATGGAGGCAAAACTGGAGTCACTCAGCAGTGCTGAGCATCACCCTACTTCCCTTTTAAAAAAAAAAAAAATTTATTTGGCGGTGCTAGGTCTTAGTTTCAGCACATGGGATCTAACTCCCTGACCAGAGACTGAACCCAGGGCCCCCTGCATTGGGAGCACAGAGTCTCAGCCACTGGATCACCTGGGAAGTCCCCACACTGCTTTCCCTGAAGTTCCTGAGTTGAACAGATTCACAGCCCGGAAACCCAAGCAGCAAAGACAGGCCCCCTTCAGGTCCATCCGGACAACACGCCCTGCTTGCCTTAGCATCGCCTTCTCAGGCAACCTCGACTCGGTGCTGACCTCAGCTGCTCTCAGAGAGACCAGACACCCTGGAATGTGCTGTCTCAGGAAGGGGGTGAGCCTCCTGTCCCTGGAAAGATCCCCAGCTGCGACTCGGTGACCTCCGAGCACCCTGGAGATGCTGAGACCTCTGAGTCCACCCTGGACTCCTCCTGGGCACCCAGCCTGTGCCCAGTAGGTGCCCACATGGCGTCTGCTGAATGATTCTGCCCCCCGGAGCCTTCCCACCCAACAGCTGTCCTTTTGGCAGAAGAAGCCGTGAGCACAGGCTGGCTTCCTTCTCAAAGACAAGACCCATCTGTGATTCACCTTCTCCCACAACTCCTGTCAGACACCCCAGGCTGGAGACTGGAGGCAAAGACATCAAAACAAAGATTCGTAGCCGACTTCCTGGCAGAAGGGATCTCAGCACTGCCCACATCTCGCTCCCCGCGGGGTACTCTGCTGCTCTGGGGAGAGACGTGAAATAAAAGCCCAGTGAGGTTGTTGCAGCTGCCCCCAAGCCCTGGAGACTCAGCCAGTGTGGGCTCGGGCGTCTGAGAGCCTTTCCCGGGTCCCCCCTCCACCCCCAGGCCCTCGGGGTCACCATCTGGAAAGGGCCCTGGCCTGGGATCCTACAGACCTGGTCTAGCCCTGCTCTACCAGCCGCAGCTCTGAACTCTGTTCAAACCACTGGACCTCCCAGCGCCTCAGTTTTCTCATCTGGAACGTGAGGCCAGGGGGCTCAAGAAGCCTGACAACACCCGTCTTCCCTGGTTTAACTGGGGGGCTCTGGGCTTCTTCGGGTTGAGATTTTGGCCACACGGGGGCAGAATGAGGGGGAAGCAGGGACCCCCCCACCGACCCTGGCTCCAGGCTAGGGTGGCCACACTGTCCCACCCCTGACTGTCTTCCACCCATGACATGACCCGAGAGGGCCGCCTCCAGCCCTAACCGGGACAGTCCACGTCCAGGGCGCAAAGCCTCGGGTGTCCCAGCAAACACTCACCCCTACTGGGGTGACATTGGCTGCCTCCCCGCACTTCACCCCAGCCAGTCCCCACGAAGCACCAGCAGCCCCCCGTGTGTGTGCTGACCAACAGGCAGTCCAGGCCACCTGGAAGGAGCCGCCACGCCAGTGAGAGGCAGGGAGGGCCACCCAAGCAGGGCCCTCCTCTGCTCTGAGCTTGGGGCACAGGGGCGTGACTCCCCGGAGATCCGGGGGGGGGCCCTGCCGACAGGCTGGGGTGCCTCACCACTCAGCAGGCTGCCAAAAGCAGAAGTGAGGAGCAGTGCTGGCCTTGACCATGTGGAAATCACGCAGTCCATAACTGACCCGTCTGGGAGTGCAGGGCCCCGGGGGAGGGGGAGCGTCATGGACGACCAAGGGAGTTCTCCCGGCGTGGGAGGATGGGCGGTCAGTGAACCGCAGGCAGAGGCTCCCCGGCTGCCTGCGGCTCAACTCCCTCACACCACAGCGCCCTCTGCAGGGCCCCACCCGGAACCATGCCTTCAGGCTCCTCTGCAGGGTCGGGGTGAAGCGGGGAGGTGTCCAGGGTCAGTGCCCTGGCCTGGCAATCAACACTTCACCTGGCAATCAGCATTTCAGTCCTGAATATTCACTGGAAGGACTGATGGTGAAGCTGAAATCCCAATACTTTGGCCATCTGATGGGAAGAGCTGACTCATTGGAAAAGACCCTGATGCTGGGAAAGATTGAAGGTGGGAGGAGAAGGGGACAACAGGGGATGAGATGGTTGGATGGCATCACTGACTCGGTGGACATGAGTTTGAGCAAGCTCCAGGAGTTGATGATGGACAGGGAGGCTTGGCGTGCTGCAGTCCATGGGGTAGCAAAGAGTCGGACACGACTGAGCGACTGAACTGAACTGAACTGGCCAAGTTGATGGGTTCAGGGTGACATGTTCCCCGTGCTGGCCAGCAGGTCTCCGTCTGGACTTCTGTTGGGAAGCACTGGTGGGAGGCAGCGTTCTTCAGCCTCGGGTGCTCAAGGAGCCATGACCAGATGGGCTGTCGGAGAAGGGGGACAACACACAGGGATGCAGAGCCCAGAGACAGAGGCCGGGGGACAGAGGCTGAGAGACTGCACCTGGGGCCCCTGGAGCCAGCCACGCCTGAAGCCGACACCCTTGACTTCTCGGACCCGTGAGCTGACGAGTCCATTTCTTTGCTCAGGCGAGTTGGAGTTGGGTTTCTGTGACTTGTGACCAAGAATCTTGCTTGACACACCCGCTTCTGCACAAAGACTCACAGGAGCCATGGGGATAGCAGGAAGCGAGAACGCACACCACCACCCTCCAGTAACCATCGGCCAACCGGGAAGATCTCCCCAGTCAGCCCAGACATGCCAGGTGGGGACACGGGGTGTGACCAACGCTGTCTGTCAGAGGCTGGGAGGAGAGGCAGACCCCGGAGCGCCGAGGGACGGGAGCCAGCCCTCACCCTGGGCCCCCTGCACTCTGCCCCTTGTCTTCTTTCCCGCAGGAATTCCTCCCCCTGCTCAGGGTTCAGGGAGGTGGGGGGACAGGAAGTCCGCCAGGGCGCCCACGGGGATGCAGGGCACAGAAGAGGTTTACACACACATCCTGCTGGGCACGTTCCCGACAGAATTAGGCAGAAACGGACACCAGATAGCATTCTTTATAGACTTGCACTACTATGGAAGATGGCCATTGCATTTTCTTCCAGGTGGAGCAAGAATAAAAGGGATTAAGGATTAGTGGACAGACTCTTAGCTACCTGCCCAGCGTCACACCCACTTCCCTCTTAATGAGCTGGAGACCTGCATGCACTTGGTGGAATTTCAGGCGGTCGATCCACACCCTTCAAAAGGCCCCATGATAAATGTCAGGGCGGTGACTGTCCAGTGTCACTGCCTGGCTCCTCCCGGGGAGTCTCCCTCCTCCCTTCCCCCACCCCACCCTCAATCCCCAAACTCACCAAACTACGGCCCTGCTGTTGCCACAACCTGGATGCCCTCCGTCCCCTTCCCCAACCCTCCTCCACCCCGCCACCACCTCTGGGAAGCCCTCCCAGGTTTCTCCAGATGGGGAGGCACAGGGGGAAGCCGTGTTCCCTTCAGGAGGGTTAAGACCGCAAGTCAGAATCTACTGACTTAGGAAAGCAAGGCAGACCCATGAGATGTCTTGTACGGTGAGTCTGTGGCCCCGACTCAGCTCTGCTATAAACATCAGGGCCTTCTGAGGATAGCAGGAGCTTCGGGAAGATCCCGGTGGGCATCAGGGTGCTGGCGGCTGGCTGCCCACCACCCCCTCCTCCTTCCCTGAAACACCTCTCACATTGCAGGTCCACACGTGGCAGTGGGTCCTCGGATCCCCTTCCTGGGATAAGAGGGGAGCCAGGTGGCAGATGGGGCCACCCTCCAGGCTCCGCCCCTTCCAAGCCAGGGCGGGGGATCCAGGCGGCTCTGGGAGCCCCTTCCCACGTTGAGGACACCCAGACCTGGGCTTGGCCATTGGCTCATCTAAGGGACTAGAGATGTCATGCCCCCCCAGGACTCTGGGGACCCTGAGGCGGGCAGAGAGGTAAGCCCAGCCCTGGGGCCTGGCAGGGCCCCGACCGAGGCAGAGAGCGGACAGACTCGCAGTCTCTCGTCCTTCACTATTGGGGCCTGGGGCCCTGCACACGGGACCTCAGGACAGGCAGGGCTGGGACCCCGTCATGCGACAGGCGTCTGGACCACAGCCCTGCCCCCCGTCCCATCCCACCCGGACCACCCCACCCCCGGCGGTAATTCCTCATCACTCCAGCGGGCAGTGCTGCATTGAAACGCTCCCAAAAGCAGGACTCTCACGAGCCCTGGGGAACAGAGGGCAGTCGCTTCCTTCCCCCACATGCCGCGTGGACAGTACTCCCACCCCCACGCTTCTCCCAGGTCAGAGGTCAAGGTGGCCAGCACGAAAGTCAGCCAGACCTCCACATCCCGGAAGGGCGAGGTGGGGATGCTGGCCAGGCAGTGTGAGGTGAGGTCCCCCCAGCATCCAGGGCCCGTCTGGCTGGCTCCTCCGTGTCAGGAGGGCACTGGTGACTTCAGGCCCAGTTCCCCTCCCCGGGGCCGGCAGTGCGGGGCTGTGGGCTGTGGGATGCTGGAAAACCAAGTCCCAAAGCACCCCTCCCACTCGACTCCCCTCCCCAGAAGGCCATGGATTTTAGGTTTCCCCATGGCTGCCGGGCTTCTGTTTGATGAGATAAAAAGAAAGTCCGATCGGACCTTAGGAGGTGAGCATTTCAGGCCATAATTCATATCAGGAAATTTGCCAGAAACCAGACGTCAAGGAGAAATACTCCCTTTAAAAGTGGGCTCTTGGAGCCCAGATTGCTGGACTTTGCTTTGTTTCAGCAAGCTACCCAGGAAACAGGATGAAAATGGAACCCGTCAAACTCCCTGTGGACGCCACCCCAGCACATTAGCACAGCTCTGGCCAGATGCTGGGGTGAGCTCCAAGCAGCCCCCAACCCCCCAGGCGTGTGGTGTAAGGGGAGGGTGCAAGCACAAAGCCACAGTCTCCAGAGATGACACCTTCTCAACCTTTTAAAAGATGACCTGCCGTGAACGGGGATGGAGAAATAATGACCTCTTAATATTATTTTCAATATTTTTTATTTTATTTTATTGGATGCACCAGGCCTTCGTTGCAACATGTGGGATATAGTTCCCCAACCAGAAATTGAACCCAGGCCCCCTGCCCTGGTCATGAGGAGTCTTAGCCACTGGACCCAGCAGGGAAGTCCCGGCAGTGACCTCTTTATGTCCATCAACTCCAGCTGCAGCTGGGCACTGCTCTCAGCACGAAGCAGGTAACAGGTCACAAGGGCGTCATCGGCACCTGGGACTTGGTCACCAAGAGAAACCCCAGGTGCTTCCCAGGGCGTGCAGACAGTGCTGCTGACCGAGAAATATCATTAACGCTAATCACAACTTCAACGCTGTAGGAGTTATCACACTTGCTGCTAACTCTCGTCAATGTGTGACTAAAGGAAATTAGTTTTAATATTTTGGTGACTTTATGACCATAGAACTTATTTCCTCTCAGTCCTCTCTATTTTAACATTGCGCTGGTTATAAGACCCACATTCTGAGAAAGTTCCGTGGGGGAGTCAAGGACACACCAAGAGCTGAGGACCCCTGTGCCAGGATGCAGGGGTGGTCCTCGGAGCTGGGAAGCCCCTCTGCGTACATCCTTGGGCAGCCCAGCAGCTACCTCCATCACGGATGAAGAACGGCTACAGGGATGAATAAAAACCCTAAAGCCCTTCTACGGTCAAGTGATAAATCAGAACATCAACTTGGATGGGGTTAAGTAGTACCGATGGGAATAAATTGAGAAAAACATAAGATTTTTTTATTGAGTGCTTTATTTTTACGGAGTGAAAATTGAATTATTTAGCTAGTCAGTGAGGAAGTGGATAGGGGAAAGGGCCTAAGGGGGAAAGGGAGGAAGTGAAGCCACGTGAACTTGAAACACCAAAGGTTAACCTTAGGAGGCAGCAGCTTCAGGGCACGCCCCTCTGGACCACCAGCCTCCCACACCCCACCCCTGGCCAGTCAGCCTACTCCTGACTTTCCCAGGAGACAGATCTGGATTTCCTGGGCTCCAGGAAACAGCCCCCTCCCCTCGGGTCTCAAATGGCAGAATGGGGGTTATCAGAGGATACCAGAAACAGCACCACTGCACCACCTCCCCGCCGCGTGGTTTCCAGGGTATGGGATAGCCCTGACCACTGTGGCTATTTCTCCTCCAAAACCACAGGGCGCTGGGTTTCTTTAGGGATTGCAGCCTTGCAACTAACTGACAAGTGGGCAAAGCTCAAGGCAGACACAGGAGTGACAGCTACATGTCAGACCACAGACTCAACCCAAACACTAACACAGAATTAACATATGATCCAGCCATCCCACAACTAGGTACATACCCAGAAGAAGTGAAAACGGGAGTTTCAATAGCCGTTTATAACCCCACGTCCATAGCAGCATTGTTCTCAATAGCCCAGATGTGGGAGCAGCCAAGTGTCCATGGATGGATGAACAGGTAAACAAGTGTGGTCCATCCACACACTGGACTATGATTCAGCCTTGAAAAGGAAGGACACTCTAATGCATGCTACAGCATGGGTGAACCTTCAGGACACTTCGTACAAAAAGGATAAATAACACGTGCCTCCACTTACACTAGGTCCTTAGAATAAACAGTCAGACTCACAGACAGAAGTAGAATGCTGGTTTCCAGAGAAAGGGAGAGGTGGGAGGGGATGGGGGGTTAGTGTTTCTTGGAGACGGAGTTTCAGTTTGGGAAGATGAGAAAGTTCTGGAGATGATGGTAGTGATAGGTGTATAACCATGTGAATGTACTTCATGCCACTCAATGTCCACTTAAAAACGGTTCGGAGGGTAAATTCTAAGTTATCTGTAATTTACCACCACTGCCAACAAAGGTCCATCTAGTCAAAGCTAAGGTTTTTCCAGTAGCCATGTATGGATGTGAGAGTTGGACTATAAAGAAAGTTGAGCGCCAAAGGATTGGTGCTTTTGAACAGTGGTGTTGGAGAAGACTCTTGAGAGTCCCTTGGACTGCAAGGAGATCCAACCAGTCCATCCTAAAGGAAATCAATCCTGAATGTTTGTTGGAAGGACTGATGCTGAAGTTGGAGCTCCAATACCTTGGCCACCCGATGCGAAGAGCTGACTCATTTGAAAAGACCCTGATTCTGGGAAAGATTGAGGGCAGGAGGAGAAGGGGACGATGAGGATGAGAGGGTTGGATGGCATCGCCAACTCGATGGACATGAGTTTGAACAAACTCCTGGAACTGGTGATGGACAGGGAGGCCTGGCGTGCTGCAGTCCATGGGGTCGCAAACAGTCGGACACGACTGAGCGACTGAACTGAACTAAACCACCACTGAGAAATAATAAAAAAGAAAAAAATGCAAAAATGTTTCTTGCCCTAAAAAAGAGCACTCAGGCTCAAGAGTGAAGAGTGACGTCACATCTTGGGCCTGTATTAGCTGTGTGACTTTGGGCAAGTCCCCTGGATGCTGCGAACCTTGCTTTTCTTGTCTGTCAAATGAGTGCAAGAGTTGCATCTTCTTAGGACTGTTCACAGGAGTAAATGAGATGATGCTTGCGATGTGCTTGGCACAGCCACGGGCACATAAAGGGGGCTGTGATTATTAACTTCATGATTACTAATCAGAAGCAATATGTAAATGATGAGAAATTGTTATTCTAAGATAGAATTACCTCCGAAGCAGAAGTATGGAGGCCATCCTAAATGCCGCCTCTCCTGCTAAAGCCCGGGAGATGGTATCTCTGACGCCTCAGATATACGCACGGCACAGACACTCATAAAGAACCCTTTCTGAATTAAAAGTCATTTGAATAGAAACAGCCACACTCGGCCTGGCTCTTTTCTCCCTTTAATTTGAACTTAATTTATCTCCGAGCATCAGGACACAGTGTCATGCGAGAGATGTGCCCTGCTGGAGTCAAGGCGAGCTCAGCATTGACGGGAATGATCGGCTTTTGCAAGAAAATCACGAAGGAAGGAGGGTGCTGTTATTTTAAGATCTTCGAGCTGGTATGAGAAGAAACTAATTAAATGATCGTAATTTTCTGGGCGAATGCAGTAACTGACTGCTGCAGAGATGCAAAATTAAGAAGCAACTTTTCTACCTCAAAAGAACAGCGGAGTTTTCATTCCTTTTTTTTCTTTCCCAGTTCTCCAGTGAGAGCTCCCATTCCAGGATTCCCATTAATGTTTAAAACAACATACAGAGCTTAATCGGGATACAGATGACACAACGCTGTGAGTCCTGGAATCCCGGAGCTGCAGCAGGAAGGGTCTCCCTGCTGCCCTCCGAGGGCTGTCCATCCGTCATCGCCAGATCCCAGGGGGCTGGGAACGGGTTGAACGGGTCTGTGTTTTACAACCCAAGCAGCACAGGTCAGGGGTGGTCGCACCGTGGGAGCCCGCGTGACGTGGCGTGGGGCATTCGCCATGCCCGCCATCCATTGGCACTCCTGGAAGAGCCACAGGTGCGTGATTTCACGGCGCTTCTGTGCCCCGCATCCACACTCACACAGAGGATGAGGCTTTCCGAGGATTCCCACGGCAAGAGCAGGCTGGGGATAGACCGCTCCATGCAAGCTTCACCTTCCAGACCCCGGGGACGGAGACCTCGCCATGACCGCGACGACAGCCAGGGCTCCCCCTGCTCCCTGAGCTGCGAAACCTGGGCACAGGCTGGCCAGGAACAGGGCTGCAGAAGCAGCTGGCTTCGAGGCTCACCAGCACCGCCCCACGCTCCATAAAGCACCCGCACCAACTCGGGAATTAGGAGGGTGAGGGCGCAACGGGCCACTGGGAAGCATCTGTAAATAACTCACTCTTTGGATGCTAAAAAAGAAAAATGAGGAAGCTCCCCACCCCAAACAGAAGGCAGTTTACAAGCTCCCCCTCCGGGTCCTTCTGAACTGGGGGATCGCCATGGGGGTGCCGGGCATGTTGCCAGCGCGTGATGTCACGCCCCCAGCCCTGCACTCCCCCGTGTCATCCTTGGGGGGCTGCGCCTGCCTCTGACCAATTACGCTAAAACCAAATGTTAAAACAACAGGAACTCTAAAGGAGGCCTACCAAGCGCTGGACTGCCTTCTAATCTGAAGGGGCATGCAGCAGAATGAAGCTAATTTATGATCTCCTTAAAACACTCTCAGGAACCCTCATGCAACTACAAATTAAATAGCCACTTCATTAAAGTAAAAGTAGATTTGTGCAATGTGTCTGGGAACCTTATTAACAGGACTGTTTTTATGCCTTTGAGCCAAGCTTCCTGATTGACAGACCTGTTCTTTCTCTGCCTGGTGCACCGGGCTTTCCCAGGATTCCATACCTCACCATCAGCCTGCACCCTCTCACCCTCCCAACCTCCTCCTCAGCCCCAGTGACGGTGACTCTACCCACCCTTCAGAGCTGCTCGAGCATCACCTCCTCCAGGAAGTCCTCCGGGACCTCCCCAGCACAGATCCTGAGGGCACCAGAATTCTGTAATAAATTTCTGTCCAGTCCCAATGTCCCACCAGGACAGGAGCTGTGACTGATTTTGCTCAGCACCCCAGCACCTAACAGATCCTCTTTTTTTTTTAACTTTTTATTTTATACTGGAATCTAGCCGATTCGCATGCTGTGACAGTTGCAAGGGCACAGAAGAATGACTCAGCCTCATACACGCATGTATCCGTTCTGCCCCAAACTGCCCTCCTGTTCACGCTGCCACATAACATTGAGCAGAGTTCCCTGGGCTGTACAGAAGGTCCCCGTCGGTTATCAACCTTAAATACAGCCAGGCAGACATGCCGATCCCCAACCCCCTAGCCATCTCCTCCCTCCATCCTCCCCACCCATCCACCCCCGCCCCCAGCAACCGTAAGTTCATTCTCTGAGCCCTAACAGGCCCTCTTAGAAAGCAGCTGCTTTGAAGGCTAACGTGAGGTCTCTTCTTGCCTGGGACTCTCAAACTTCGAGTGAGTCCTCCAGGCACAGAAGAATGCCAAAGACCCCAGGTGGTCCTGCACCCAAGACAGGCAGGCCCCCCACCACGACAACACTGCACAGCTTGCATGCCAGGACTCCCCTAGACCCGGCCCCCCCAGCGTACGAGTCCTCACCACCGCCTGCCCCTCAGCACCGGCTGCCCTCACTCTCATCATTTTGGTCCAGCCACCAGGCCCAGGCTGGCGCAGCTGACTTCCTGACAGCAAATGTGACGGCCCCTCAGTGCTGGTCACCGCATCCCTGACCTCTGTCTGCTTCTGTCTCTGTCCAGGTGGCCGCTGGCTGCCCTCGGTGAAGGCTGTTAGACAGAGAAGCAGCACTTCATCAGGGAAGATGCCCCCTGGCCAAGCACAGACCAGCCACAACTCAGCCTCACCGTGAACTAAATCTCTCTCCAATCCAGTCCCCACCCCACACACAATGCTGGACGCCGGCGCTCTGGTGGCCTGGAATTCCGAAATATCTCACGGAAGATTCCGTAGACTTAAATGGAAGACGCTGGAGCCACGAAGCCCGCCCACAAGAGCGGATCACAGCTGTCACCACGAAGCCCCCCGCCATCAGACGCCAGACTACAAATCAGCTTTGTCACCGGATTCATTCAAGAACCCGAAGGGCTTTCCATGAAGGCCTTTATGGTCCTCTGGACGTTGAAGGCTGGCCGCCAGCCAGGAGGCCAGTGCCGCTCTAGGAAAGAGAGAGGCCTGCAGCGGGGAGAGGGAAGCCGGAGCCGAGGCGGGCAGCCACGCCCTGTCCATCCTCCCTGGAGCCTGCTCTCAGACCCACTCTCCCCTCCGTCTGCCCCCTCCAGGGCCTGGGCCAGGTCTCAACGCCACAGCAGCCTCCTCCCTGGGCCTCTGTTCAGGCTCTCCCCAAGCCCGCCCTGCACGCTGCCTCCGGGGTGGTGGCGGAAACTCAGCCCGGCCCCGCGGTCACTCCCTGACCCCCTGCTTCAGGCCACGCCCTGTCGGAGCACTTTACACAGACGATCCTACTGAACCCGCACCGCAGACAGACCTTCAAGCCATCACTTCCCCCAGATCTAAGACACCGAGGCCTCGGGAGCTCAGTCAGTCCACCCCAAATCTCAGAGCCAGAAAGGGGCAGGGCCAGTACAAACCCAGGCAAGCGGATGCTTAAGCACCCATCACCCACACTGCCACACTGGGCCCTTGGGCCTCATGTTTGGGACCCATTAGGAGCTGACTTCAACCAATCTTTTGTTTTCACACTTCCTTCCTCTGGTTTCTCTTCATGCACAATGCGTTCACTGTCTCCTTAGATGACACATAACGTACCTTCACATTCCCACCTCCCAGATCTTGCTCAAGTAGTTCCTCCCCCAGAATGTTCCTCTCTATCTCCCATGTGCTCTCCCAACTCAACCCATAAGTTCACCCTGATAGCGCCTCTTCCAGGCAGCCTTCCCTGATTTCCCCACTGGGGAAGATGGTGCTCAGTCCCCATATCTTAACTTTGCATGACCATCCCTTCTTTCCCCACAGGACCCTGATGCTGGGAAAGATTGAAGGCAGGAGGAGAAGGGGACGACAGAGGATGAGACGGTTGGATGGCATCACCGACTTGATGGACATGAGTTTGAGCAAGCTCTGGGAGTTGGTGATGGACAGGGAAGCCTGGCGTGCTGCAGTCCATGGGGTCACAAAGAATCAGACACGACTCAATGACTGAACACCACCACCACAAAGACGGCCATTGAGAAGCCAGAGGGAAAGGCCTTGGGAGGTAGCAGCCCCACTGCCCCCTTGATCTTGGATGGAAGTGAAAGTGAAAGTCGCTCAGTCGTGTCCGACTCTTTGCGACCCCATGGACTATACAGTCCAAGGATTTCTCCAGGCCAGTATACTGGAGTGGGTAGCCTTTCCCTTCACCAGGGGATCTTCCCAACACAGGATTGAACCCAGGTCTCCCGCATGGCAGGTGGGTTCTTTACCAGCTGAGCCGCCAGGGAAGCCCCTGGATGACCAGCCTCCAAAACCCTGAGAGAATGAATTCTGCTGTTTGAGCCATCCAGTCTGTGGCTCTTTGTCGTGGCAGCCCTGGGAGGCTGATACAACTGCCCGGAAGGAACTTGACCTCTGAGAGGTGTGTCAGGTGTGACCCATTTCACACCTTCAGAAGCTCCATGCTCCAATTTGGAGCTCTGTGTCTCTGGGTATAAAACATGCACAAATGTTAGGTTCCCGAAGCTCCCCCAGTAGAGAGCGGGGTAGTCAGGGCAGAATTATCTCTGCTCCCCTAGACATCTCCAACCCAATCCTGCAAACAAGGACACAGCTGAAGCAGAAAAGGGAGGGGGCAGGGCAGGCCAATCCGTGGCCCAACAGTAACAAAGCCAAACAACCGGGCCTGGCTGCAGGAAGCTCCGTCCATTAGCGTGTCAAAGCCACAGTTCCACTGCCCTAAAGAAAGGCATGCGGATGAGCTGTACTTAAATATATAACCGTGGGATTTCCCGGAAGCGGGAAAATTGGGACAGGGCACAGCACCTGTCCCATTGGGGTCGCATGAAACCCTGAGCCTGGAGGCAGAGACCTGCGTCCTGTCATACGTGCCCTGTGTGTGTGTGTGTGTGTGTGTGTGTGAGAGAGAGCCTGGAGGCAGAGACCTGCATCCTGTCATACGTGCCCTGTGTGTGTGTGTGTGTGTGTGTGTGTGTGGTTAGTTGCTCAGTCGTGTCCGACTCTTTGCAACCCCATGGACTGTAGTCCGCCAGGCTCTCGCTTCTGCCCGTGGAATTCTCCAGGCAAGAATACTGGAGTAGGTTGCCATTCACCTTCCCCAGGGGATCTTCCCAACCCAGGGATGGAACCCGGGTCTCCTGCATTGCAGTCGGATTCTTTACTGTCTGAGCCACCTGGGAAGCCCTCATTCTTGTCATATTTGCCTCCAAATCACCCCTCTGCCTCTGAGGGCAGCTAGGGAGACTCACAACCTGGAGCCTCTGTGCACCACCCCGTCTGGAAGCATCAAAGGTAACACCGGTTGGTTGCAATGAAACATTCATTTCACACCTAACAATTCATTTCTATGGCTAAACGGCAGACAGAAAGGCAGTGTCTGAACTTCCAAGCAAGTCCACTTCTGCATCTCCATGGGAGCAGGAAGAAACCAAGCCTTTGGAAGGAAAAAGCACATATGTTCTCAGCGCTACAGCCACGGGGCCTGTCCTGGAGCCAGCTCACATCCTGTGATTCGCCATTCCTTTCTGCAGATGCTCTAAAGTACCGTTTTAAGCAGCCTACCCCTCTCAGCAAATGCTTTTTCTATTAACTTTGAAAAACACCTGACACAGTAAAGCAAACACTTCCTCTGCTCACGTAAAGCACCTGGGCAGAGCCTAGCTCCTTGGATCCGGATACCTGTGCAAACGAAGAGAAATAAAATTTTGAAAAGACTCTGCTCAGCACATCAGCCTCGAGTCAGTTTCTTTCCTGTTGCCGCTTTCAAATATGGGGCTTTCAAGCGGAGGAGCGGAGGTGATCCAAGTGCAGAATCCTGGCTAAAATCCTTGGCCCTGTGGCTGCCAGAGGGACTTGGAGCGCATTTCTGAGAGTGGAGAAAATAACATAACGCATGCGCGGAGTGCTAAGAAACTAGAGACACGGGGGGGGGAATGGCTTTCCTCAGCGCTTGGTTACAGCTTTCACTCCTCCTGAATTTTCCCCAGGCAAGTGAAACTCAGGCATCACCTGCTGCCAAAGCCAAAGAATTTGATGTGCTTTTCCAGAGAGGACTCCAGTCTCCCATTCCAGAGAATGGGTGATGGGGCGAGGGAAGGGGGGGACATTGACAAGCGAAGTGGGAGGTGCTTGATCCAAACGCCTGGTCAGCATCTCCGGGCTGCTCTGCCCGCCTTCTCACCCACAGACGCTAACAGCCATGAGTACTTGGGCTTCCGCCTCCTGAGTGTCTTGCTAAGTGCCAGGCCACGCCCGGCTCCCCACAGTCACCCCTGCCCGTACTGCCTTTCCTAGCTCCAGGGGAGCAAGGCATCTCCCAAAGCTCCTCTCCAAATCTGGTCTTCCTGCCCCCCACTAGAGAGAAACCAGCACCCCCCTCCCACTTCCCACTCCCAACCTCCCCCTTCCAGGCATTCACCTGCCAACAGCCAGGAAACAGTCATAAGGGACCCACTCAACTCAGCCACTGTCCCCGAGGAGAAAAGCCAGGCGGGCTCCTCTGCCAGGCCCTGCCCCCTCGTCTCTCCAAGGCAACTCTGCAGTCAATGGGGGTCGGCGGGCTGGCGCTCAGAGAGCCCTGAAGGTGCTGGTCCCATCTGGGAGGCTGGTCTCCACCGCTCCGTGTCTCTCCCTAACTTCTTTCACCCCACCAGCCACCCTCCCCCCGACAAAGCTAAAAGGAATTAGTTTCTGGACGAATCTGGGGTGGGTGGGGGTCTTGGTTTGGATGTTCTGGCTCCACAGGATTGACTTAGGAGTCAATATTTGTTTGTTCCCTTGAGTTACTGGTGTCCAGGTTTTGCCCTGCAGCCCCAAAGGTACAGCTTAGGGTACACAGGGCAAGGTTTGGAAGGAAAGCGGAACGAGGGAAGGGCAGGGCCCAGCTGCACGTCCGGGGTCTGACCCATCTCCCCGGACGCGTGCGGGTTTGGACGGCCAGGCACTCTCCTGGTGGCTCAGATGGTAAAGAAACCGTCTGCAATGCAGGAGACCCAGGTTTCGTCTCTAGGCCAGGAAGATCCCCTGGAGGAGGAAATGGCAACTCACTCCAGTATTCTTGCCTGGAGAGTCCCATGGACAGAGGAGCCTGGTGGGCTACAGTCCATGTGGTCTCAAAGGGTCGGATAAGACTGAGTGACTAACACTTGGACGCCCAGGGCTCTTCCAAGGAGGTGGGCGCCTGCTACCCTCCTTACGGCCCCTCAGGGCCCTGATTGCCTCCTGCTGGCCAGCCCTGCCCAGGGAGTGAGCCCCGGCCCCGCCCCACCCCCAGGGCATCCAGTCTGACTGGAGATGGCAGAAATGACCAGATACCAGAGACCTGGCGTTGGCAGGAGAAGCTGGCTGGGGAGGGTGGCCAGCGGGGCACTGAGCTCTGGGCCAAGCAGGCCCGGCCAGCGCTGCCCCTGCACCAACAGACTCACTCCCCCGCCGCATCCCTTCTCCAGCAGAATTTCCCACCCCAGGGCGCCCAGCACGCAGGGGCTAGACAGAGGAGCTGAGGAACAGCACGCCCAGCACAGGCTACACTCCTGCCCTGCCTCGAAGCGCGCCTGGGCCCCACCCCTCCACTCCCGATGGACGCAGGGCCTGGCCCTGTGCCACCTCTCCAGAAGTTTGGGGAGCAGTGGTCAAGGAGAAGGGTTGGGGGCAGCCCCTGGCAATGAGCGGACAGGGATGGAAGGGAGTGAGGAGGGGTGCCCATCTGTCTCCCCATAACCGGCCACTCCCACTCCCTATCCCCAAACTAGCGCCATCTGGGGCTGCTAGGAGGTGACCTCAGCACGATCCTGGGCCATCTACTGAGATGGGAGCAAAGCGAGGTGGGAGGGCAGGCTGGCTGTGCTCCCCACCTCCAACCCCACCCACGGGAAGATAGGTGAGGGTTAGCCCCATACCCCTGCCACACCACCCAAAGGAAGTGGGTACAACCCACAGGGCTGGTGGAAGGAGGCGCCAGAGGACCCTAACAGAAGTGTCTTTGCTGGGCAAGGGTGTCCAACTTCCAGCTGGAGCCAGGCCAAAGTAGCGGCGAAGGTGGGGAAGGGCGGGGAGCGCAGGGAGCTGGCCAGAGCGCCGCGCGGAGCCCAACTCCCCGGGTTAGCGGATCCCCGCACATCCAGGTGCGTCCGGCGGCGGGTCCTCGGGACGGGAAGAGGGGCGGCCCCAGAACCGGACGCCGGGCTGACCGCGGGGGTCCTGGAGCCCGTGGAGGTGCCAAGAGCGGGTACCGGGTAGACCAGGGTGGAGAGGGTCCTGGAACCAGAAAAATCCCAAAGCAGCGCTGGGCGGACCCGGCGGAGCATGAAGGCGATCGAGGAGCAACACCGAGTTGGGAGTGATCTTAAAAGGCCTGGGGGCGTCCCAAGGTGGCTGGGGTCCCAAAACCTCCAGAGACACCCCCAACCTGCAATCTGGAGGCCAGTGGGGGCGCCCCCAGACGGCTCAGGGTCCTGGAAATCAGTGGAAATGTCCCCAGAGGTGAGGCAGGGTGCTCACGTATCTGGAGACCTCTTCCCAAGTGGCCCAGGGACAGCAGGGGCGCCGCCGGGGTAACTCCCGTCCCCAGGTCTCCGAGAATAGCGGGGTGACCGCGGGGTCGTCCAGAAGTGGGGACTCAGAGGTGTCCGGGTCAGGGCCCGCGGGGGGCGCGCGGAGGTCACTTACACTGCTGTTCTCGCCCGTCCAGTGCACCATCGCCTGATTGTGCGTCGCGTCCCCCTTGAGCACGAACGACGTGCTGATGAGCGAGGCTTGCGCCCGCGAAGCCGCTCCGGCCATCGGCGCTGCCCGCGCCCAGCGCCCCTGGCCCGCGGCGGGGGCGCCGTCCTCGCCGGGACCCGGAGCCTGGCCGGGACCCGGGGTACCGGGCTCCTCGTCGCGCGCCTGCCGACCCTCGCCACCGCCGGGCAGCGCGCGCCCAGCACGCGGGTTCGGCGGCGCCCGGATCAGCCGGGCGCGGGGACCCAGGCGCCCGGGCTCCGGAGAGCGCCCCGCCGCCCCGCAGGCGGCCAGCAGCAGCAGCAGCAGCAGGAGCGGCCGCGAGCGCGGCGAGCGCGGCGGCGGCGGCGGCGGCGGCACCCCTGGGCTCGGGGCTCGGGCGGCGGGGCCGGGGCCCTTCGGGGCGCGCGGGGATCCCCGGAGCGCCATGGCCGCCGAGGGGCGGCGGCGGGGCGGCGCGGGCGAGAGAGACCGCGGCCGGGAGAGCGGAGGGCGCTGGGGAGCGCGAGCGAGAGCGCAGAGAAAGGAGCCGGCGAGGGGAGGGCGCCGGCGGGAGGAGGGGACTCGGCGCTCCGCCGCCGCCACCACGCAGCCGAGGGCGCACCGCCACCTGCCGGCCAGCCCCAGCCCGCCCGGGCGAGCGCCAGACGCTCAGCAACCGGGGCTGGAGGAGGTCCTGGGGCGCGCCCCCACCCTCCAGGGCCACAGGCCACGGACTCCTGTCCGCGCCTTGCTCCTTCCCTGCTCCTCCCCGCTCTGCTGCCCTCCGCCCTTCCTCCAGCCCTTTCTCCTGCATTTACTCAGCACCTACTCTGGAAGAGCCAAGTGCCAGGCACTGGGGATAACCGCCTGAGCACAGCCGGGGGCCTGGTTCAGCAGCTGAGAGTCTGCTGTCGGAGACAGACCACCCCCAAGTGGACGCGATCATGGGCGAAATCGCCCCAGGGAGACAGGACGAAGCCAGATCATAAGTGGAAAGGTAGTCTCTTACAGGGGCCTCTGAAGCAGTAGCAGTGTGTCGGAATCGAACCCAGCACCTTGAGGATGAGGAGGAGACCTTTAGAAGTTGGGGGTGGGCAGGGGGAGTACTTCGAAAACCCTAAGGCAGCTTCCAGACGACCTATTCCTGCAGCCACGCCTGCGGCCAAGGCTTCCGGACTTGCAGATAGTGGCTTTTTGTCCCAACCCCGGAGGCCACCAAGGGGGCAGCCCTGAAGGTAAGCACAGACACCTGGGCGAGGAGAGGGTGTGGGCAAGGTCCCATTCCGAGCCTGGCAGGCCACCGCGCAGAGTTGGGAGAGAGGCTCAGAGCGTGGAAGCCCTCTCCCAAGGTCATGAACTACTTTAGGCAGAATTGAATGTAAGAGTCAGCTCCGCATCCCCTGCCAGGCCAGGGGCCGCCCTGCCTCCATCCCTGCCCCCCCCCACCCCCCTCAGTGGCCCCTGCATTAGAAATCCTCAGGCTCAGTGCCCTTGTCAAACTCTCCTCCCAGATGGGTCTCTGTTTCAGAAAGAGAAAGAGAGAATGCTCACAGAGAGAGCCTAACAGGGCAAAGCAGCAAAGCCTCGAACATTCAGGAAAGATAGACAGAGGGGCTTCCTGCTGGCCCCCAAAGAGCTCAACCACCCAGCACCCTCTCTTCTGCATGCCCACCCAGATTCAACCAGAATTCATGCTCAGTAAGAGACTGGGCTTGCTCTGTGCCCAGCGCTGGGGTGGGGGGCATGGGGCTGACTAGATATCTACACTGCCATCTCCTACCTCAGAGCATGCCCTCACCCCTCCACCATGTAAATTCCCAATCTGTCAGAGTCTGACTCTCCAGCTCATGCCCAGGGTCAGGAGAGCAGGGGGGAGCCAACAGCTGGAGGAACATCTGTCCAACACAGGGACAGAGCAGAACAGAACGGGGTCAGTGCGGGGCTGAAGGGAGGGAGGACCAGGTGCGGGGGTGCGTGTGAGCTCAGCTGCAAACTCGTGTGCGAATCTTTGCGACTCCGTGGGCTGTAGCCCACCAGCCTCCTCTGTCCATGGGGATTCTCCAAGCAAGAATGCCAGAGTGGGTTGCCATGACTTCCTCCAGTGGATCTTCCCAACCCAGGGATCAAACCTAAATCTCTTACGTCTCCTGCATTGGCAAGCAGGTTCTTTACCACTAACACCCCCTGGGAAGCCCTGACTCATCCCTTATCTAAATCCAAAGCTCAGAGACGTTATTTCCCCCAGATTTCTCAGCTTACAAACACTTCTGGGCCTGGGGACCCAGTGATGAGAGAGGAAGACAAGATCCCTGTTCTGAGGAGAAGTGTCTGTCCTCGTGCAGATAGGCAGATCTGGGAGAAAACCCAGACAGTGCTACACAACCAGGAGAAGCCAAGGCAGGTGTGGGATGGTGATGAAGGGGTGCTGGGGGCCAGGTGACTTTGAGCAAAGAGGGAAAGGAGCTGCATGGACCTGGCAAGAAGAGCCGTCCCAGCAGAGGGGGAGCCCATGAGCTGCAGCACGTCCCAGAGCAGCTGAGCGCTCAGAGGGGGAATGCGCCAGGCCTGATCTGTGTTCACAAAGCACAGCAAAGACTCCGGGGGGCTTCAAGCAGGGGAGCGAGGGCAGCGGCGTTCTTATAGCATCACTCTGGCCGGGGGGAGGACAGGTGCAAGAAGGCCTTAGGACATGACCGTCCGGGACCTGAGAGAGGCCAGGGCGGCTGGGCACGGGGGCGGGCAGAGACGGAGGAGGAGGAGTGGAGGGAAGCCAGCTTCTGGGTGCCTCCTACCTGCTGTGTTCACCTTCCTTAGTGACCCACGTCAGGGACTCAGACACATGGCTGCAAGAGAAAGGCACAGGCAAGTGTAGAAAGCAAAGGAGAGCGTCAAGCAGGCTTCCTGTCTGACACCCCTGGTGCAGAGGGATCTCGGGAGGCCACAGAGGCCATGTCTGTGGCGCCCACCAAGGTGGCTGACGGCTGGAGCGTGAATGCTGACAGAGGCGTTGCAAAGCCGGGCAACGTGTGGACACGGGTTCAGTACCTGGTATTGGGTGCATGGAATAAATATTAACACCTCATTCTTCACAACAGCAAGATCCTAAGACTGGGAAACCAGCCCCAGCATCCTACCTCTTCACCTCCATGCAAGCCACTGGACTCCGGACTGAATCAGGCCTGCTCCTGCTCCTGGGGGAATTCACAATCTGATGGGGGAGTGCACAGTATGATGGGGGAAACACAGTCTAATGGGGAAAGCACACAGTCTGATGTGGGAGGCACACAGTCTGATGGAGGAGATGCACAGTCTGATGGGGGAAACACACAGTCTGATGTGGGAGGCACACAGTCTGATGGTGGAGTTCACAGTCTGATGGGGGAGATGTACAGTCTGATGGTGGAGTTCACAGTCTGATGGGGGAGATGTACAGTCTGATGGGGGAGTTCACAGCCTGATGGAGGAGATGCACAGTCTGATGGGGGAGTTCACAGCCTGAGGGTGGAGTTCCCAGTCTGGTGGTGGAGTTCACAGTCTGGTGGTGGAATTCACAGTCTGATGGGGGAGGCGCACAGTCTGATGAGGGAGGCACACAGTCTGATGGGGGAGGCACAGTCTGATGGAGGAGATGTACAGTCTGAGGGTGGAGTTCACAGTCTGGTGGTGGAATTCACAGTCTGATGGGGGTGGCCCACGGTCTGATGAGGGAGGCACACAGTCTGATGGAGTTCACAGTCTGGTCGGGGAGGTGCCCGCTAAACAGAGAGCGACATCAGGGAAGCAGGCGCTCCCAGGGAGACATCTGGGAGCCTAAAGGAAGGGAGCCACCTTCTGGGGTTCAGGGGGACGTTGCTCAGAGGCGTGCCCTTGACTCCTCCTCCCAGTAATAGCAACAACAGAAACATGTGGTCGGTGCCCCTTGCGGGGCGCCTCCTCTGGGCGAGCACTGTTTGAATGGAAGCGTTCACTGAACCTCTGATGTCCATACGGGGGCAGTCCTGTTCTCCCCAATTTAAAGGTGAGGACGGTCACAGCACGCAGGGGGCAGTAATTTTTCTTAATTTATTTTTTAATTGAAGGATAATTGCTTTACAGAATTTTGTTGATTTCTGTCAAACCTCAACATGAAGCGATCAGGTTGTGACATCTGTCACCGCATTGACCGCCAGGGTGGATTCGGCCAATCCGGCTGGCTAGGCGGTGTCCCTTTCCTCCCTCACCGCCCACGTGCAGTCCAAGAGGATGCCCTCCCCAGGCGGAGGAGGACCAGTCGTCCGTCAAGGGTATACGGGTAGCTGCTCTCCCCTGCTAGAACCTCCGAACAAGCTCTCGAACAATCTCCAAACAAGGGGGCCGTGATTTACTTGAAGGGTTCCAAGGCCCACGTCCTCATGCATCGACTGGGCGTCCTGAGTATCGCCCAGCTTCACCTCTCTGTTTTAGAAACTTGCCTCGCCTGTAAAATGGGACCAGTGCAGCCCTGACTGGGGCACTCTCCATGTGTCAGCTCTGGACCTGTGGCATCAGCGTTGATGACAACTGGCTAGAAATGCTGGTTTCCGGGCCCACCCCACACCTTGCATCCTTGTATGCTTGCTTGGTCGTGTCCGACTCTTTGCAACCCCGTGGATAGTAGCCCGCCAGGCTTTCTCTCCAGCTTTTAATCAGACCACCTGCTCATTAAACATCTCAAGCTTTTTTTAATTATCAAAGGTCTCTTTGATAATATTTTAATATTATATTTTAATTTAATTTAGTGACAACATTTTAATTTATCTTTATAATCATGGCAAAGCTCAAGAGATACAGCTCCCCAGCCTGTCCATCTCAGAAACGGTCAAGGAATCACAAGAGAACCTCACCAGGGACACCGGGGGGCCCGGTAGGAGGGAGGCCGAGCATCCAGACAGGCTGGTGGGGGGCTGGGCTCCACAGAGGGGTGCCCGGGCCACTCCCTCAGCCACCCCGCTCGGCCCCCAGGAACCCTGAGACATTCCGTACCTGCTCCAGGGCAGGGGGGCAGCCGTGACTTGCAGACAAGTCTCCTAATGACTGTCAGTGAACAACAGGGTTAGAGGGGACAGCTTTGAGGGGAAGGATCAGCGCTACAACCTCATTACCGGGTTGTCAGGGGAGACGGAGGCGGCAGTGGGGTCGGCCAGTCAGGAGAGAAGTCTGATCCCGAGATGGAAGGGAAGCGTGTCCAGACGGAGGAGGAAGACGGGGCCCCACGGCGAGACCGCCGCGGGGGAGACAGAGGACGCGGTGGCGGTCCCTTGGGGGCATGGCAAGGGGGCAACCGTGGCGGTGGTGGCTGCTTCCTGCTCGAGGCAGGAATTTCCATGCCTGGAGTGTCAACGCTGCGGGCCCCCAAACCCCAAACCCCTGGCGTGAGAGACCAGCCAGGCAGGAGGCCGGGCCGGACAGGGCGCAGGTGACCGCCAGCCACTTCCGGCCAGCAGGGCTCTCTTTAATCACAGATGCCGCATGGCAGGTGCTGCAAACAGCTTGGTTCATTTCTCTCCTGCTCATCAAATGTTTGCTGAGCACCTACTGTGTGCCTGGCTTGAGTCCAGGCCCCCGGGAGAGAACAGGGAAGGGGTCAGACCAAATCATCGGAGGCAAAAACAGGAACTGGTGGAGAGACAGGGAAGCGTGGTCCTGGCAGAGGGGCCAGCGTGGAGCAGGAGCTGGAGGAAAACCATGCAGGGGCCTTAGAGGAAGAGCTTCAGGGGGCTGCGTGCAGGGTGGGGCCGGGCGGGGAGAGAAGGTCCCTGGTCCCCGGAGCATCCATCGTGGTTCCCAGGGGGCCAGGCGGTGACCAGAGCTGGCAGGCAGCCTCGGGAAGGTCAGCACCAGCGATGGCAACGGCGGGTCGATGACACTGGGGCAGAGACATGGAGACGCTCTCCCAGCGCTACCTCGCCAGCTCTGCCCCAGGAGCTTTGCAGGGTTGCCATGCCCTCCACCACCCTACCCCTGGGGGAGGAGGGGCGGCGGAGAGCCCCACACCGTCTCCTCATCACAGCGGAAGAAGCTACAGCACAGCATAACAAGGCTAACAAGGCGGAGGCTTGCCCAGGTCTCCACCAGCAGCACGGGGGTGGCCGTGCGCTCAGGCTTCCCCGCATGCGGATGAGCCCCGGGTCGTGGCCTGTGCCTGGGGGTGGGGGGGTCCCTCCAGGCCAGGCTCCTCTGCCTTGGCTTTCACCTCTGTCTTCCCCCCAAGCCGGTCGGGCCAGCATCAGCTCCACTGACACCTGGTGAGACCAAGGCTCCTGGCGTGGACAGTGACCAGCCCACCCCGTGCAGTGGGGAAGTGCAGCCGTGGGGCCTGAGCCTGGGCCACCCCTGAGCCCTGCCGATCCCATCTTTCCTGTCACACAGAGCCCTGTGGGGACAGAGAGCAGGGATAGAGACCAGCGCGGGCCGGTTCAGGAAGGGAGCTGTCTCAGACGCCCCTCTCTCCTCCCAGGAGGGAGCCCCTCTCCTACCGGATGGAGGTGTGACGCAGGAGGGAGCCCTCGGGGCCTCGGACCACCGTAGTACCGAGCCATCTCCTGTGGGTACCAGGGGAGGCCTGGGAACGTAGCTCCCATGGACCCAGAAGCGTGGGGTCCCTCACCTGGGGCCAGAGCCCAGTTTGGTCCCTCTCGCAGGCAGGGCGGAGGGGCGGAAGGCTGGACTCAGGAGTGACAGACCTTCAACCAAACAGAAACCGTCCTTGGGGCAAATCGCCGAGGCCAGAGTCTTGGCACAGCCCCGGGCCACGGTAGGAGCCCACAGAATGTCTGTGAAGGAGGAGACAAAAGCAGGGCAGAGGGCAAAGGTGGGGGACACAGCCAGCCTCGGGGGGCCCACCTCTTCCTCAGCCTCACCCACGGCGGAAGGCAAGTGCCCCCTACACACCCCCACCTCCACCACACACCAGGGTCCATTGGAATTGCAAGAGGGGGCCAAACATGCCAGTTGCCTCCTGTGTGCCTGTGTTTTGGTGCACAGTTATTCTGATCTTAGAAGCAGAGAAGCCCAGAGAAGCTGAGTAACCTGCCTTGGATCAGACAGCTGGAGAGAGGCAGCCTGGACACAGGTGCTCACCGTCCTGGTTCAGACGTGGCTGTGAATGCACTGGCAATGCCTGCCTGCCACGTGGGTGCCCTGCGTCTGAAAGTGCCCCCCTCGTGGAGGCGTAACTGGCGTTTGTCGGGGGAAATGAGCTCAGAGCGGGGGTGAGGAGCGAGCCTGGAGCTGAGTGTGGGCTGCGCCCTGCAGATGAGTCACTGAGCGTCTCTGGACCTCTGTCTTCTCGTGTGTTCGGTGAGAATGGTCATCGGTTGTGTGTGGATAAATGTCTGTGAGATGCCCAGAAGGGTGTTTCTGTGGGGTGCGTGGCTTAGGAAACACCCCATCTCTAAGGTGCGACATGTGCGGATTAAGGACAGAAAAGCCCTGCAGTTTAACAGTCTGCTTGACTTTGATGAATTCAGTTTCTCCCCCGACTTTCTGACCTGGTAGTTCTTTACTTCCACTTAGCAGCACGAACACTCCAGAGAACACGGGCTAGTACAGAAATATGTGCTGAGCACGAGGAAGACACAGGCAGGGAAGAACTTATTCTGCCTGAGGGGCTGTGTCAGGAAGAAATACGTTTGAGCAGGTCTTGGGCCCCAGCTGGAGTGAAACAGAGGGTGCAGCACAGACAGGGGTCAAAGGAATGAGGGCGCCTGGTCCACGCGGGGCGGGCACGTGTGGCTGACTGCCTAGGACAGAGCCGTGCCCTTTAGACTGGAGGAGAGAATGGGCTTCTCCTGAGATCAAAGAGACCGTTCTAGGGTTTTCAGAGAAGGAACAGCATGATCAGATTTGTGTTTCGGAAAGCTGCTTCCGGCAGATTCTGAAAGCTGGAGCTTGGAAAGGAGACAAGAGACCAGCTGGGGGCCATGGCATTGCTCCAGGAGGGTGACGATGAGACCTGAGCAGAGTCATGGGCCGCGGTGGAGAGGAGGAGGTAAGAGGTGGGTCCCCGGAACCTGGGATGGTGCAAGATGAAAAGGACGGGGGAGTCGAAGAGGCTCTGAGGCCTCTGGGAGAATGAGGGTGCCGTGTTCCTCCTCGGGGAACAAATTTGAAGGAGAAGGTGTCTGTGGGGCGTCTTGGAGGTGTTAGGCGAGGCCAGGCTGGGCTGCAGTCACGAAGTTTAGCCCCGATGTCGGGGGGTAACCCAGGAAAGGTGCATCGCATTCATTCACAAAGTCTGAGGCAGGTCGACTGGCCCTCCTCCATCCTGCAGTCCTCCAGTCGCAACAGGTGACCTCCAGGGTCACTGTGGCAGAGGAGAGAGGACTGCATGGGCGTTTCGTGGGGACTGGACCTGGCCGGCACTCCAGCACTCACGCCCCAGTGGCCAGAACCTGGGGTCACGGCCTCCTCCTGCCCACAGCACATGGACATTTGGCAAGCACTACTTGTCCCTGTCATGCCGGCAGGGAGGCTCCAGAGACCCTTGGAGATGGTGATCGGCAAAGTCTCAGGGCTTGAGACGCAGATGTGGGCATGACGGTTGAATGAGATCACCCAGGGGGAAAAAAGGAAAAGAGAACCCTAGGGTAAAACCAGCAACACCTCTCAGGTTGCATTGATCTTTAGGAATTCCCAGAGGATGATAAGATTTAGTCCAAAATCTCTTGTTTCCAAATATCTGATTATTTGTTGTCATGTAGATAAGGCATCCAGATTTTTCCTGAATTTTTCAGTTTCCATATGGTTCCTTGGCATCTCACAGGCAGCCAAAAGCACTTGGCAAGCGTTTGCGTGCTGTGGCACTCTGTAACACTCTCTCTGTGTAAGGCCAAGACCTCACGATGATAGATTGGTCTGGAGCAGAGGTTTTCAAAGCCTTCAGTTCCAATAAACATTTTAAGAGGGAACTCACTGTATTCCTACCTTTAAGTGTTGCTCTAGAAATCAAAATGTGTGCTTTAAAATTATTGTATATGAAACTGAGTTTTTTTTAAATTTAAACGCTTTCTACACTTAGCATTTTTTAAAAAATAAAATTTTCCACAAATAAAATTTTGGTTGAAAATCATGGTCTGAGGGAAAACTTTTCCTTGGAATGTGTTCCTGCCTTAACCAAGACTAGCAGAGGAAAATGGGATGCTTCTTCCAAATGGCTCTTGCAAAAGCCTCTCCCTGAGGCCAGGGTCCCCACTCAGAGACCATAGGCATCCCCTTTTTGCTCTCCACTTGGCCTCACTGTTCAGCACCATGGTGGGCATACAGTAGGCTCTCAATCCATATTGGATGGATGGGTGGATGTGTGGGTAGGTGGGTGGGTGGATAGATGGGTAGGTGGATGGGTGTGTGGATGGATGGGTGGATGGGTGGGTAGCTGGGTGGGTGGATGGGTGGGTAGGTGGTTGGGTAGGTGGATGGGTAGATGGGTGGATGGACGGTGGGTGGGTGGGTGTATGGATAGATGGGTGGGTGGTTGGGTAGGTGAACAGGTAGATGGGTGGATGGGTGGTGGGTGGGTGGATCATTTACACTGTTACATTGGAAACTCCTAGACATTCAGACTTCTAAACTACAACTGCTAAAATGAACAGCAATTTGTGGACGGGAAAAGCCCTGGACTGGGAGTCAGGAGACCCATCTCCCATGTTACCACTCCATGGGCTAAGCTTTGAGAAGTTGGGAAGGTCCCCTTCACTGTGAATACGACTATTTTCCTCCTCTGCTAAATGAGGTCTTATCCACTTGAGCCAACTTTTATAGCTTCATATCCAGCCACTTCTCCCCTACCCCCATCCTCCCAAGGACCGTGAACTGTGCCCACAACTTTCCCAATCAAAAATGCACTTCAGGGAGGCAGAACTTCCACTTAACGGCCAAATGAAGAGGTTGGCAAATCCTCTCTCCAAAAATCAGTTATAAACTGCACAAACTGACCAAAAACAACAACAACAACAACAACTATTTCCATGCCCTGGAAGTCATCCAAGAGCATGCAACCATCAGAGAAGTGTTTGTGCTTGAAAGCTGCTGAACTTCAGGCACAAGCAGTGGGAGCCTACAGCATTCTGGCCCAGGGCTGCTCCCACGCCACTGTCCCGGCTGGAGAGACTCAGAGATCCTGCAAGACAGGGCAGGTCGTGAGGACCAGCAGCTGCAATGGCACAGGCGAAGGGAACTCACACAGCCTGGAACAGTGGGTGATGGCCATGCCCAGTAGCCCTGTTCATGGAAATTAGTGTCTTGGAGGTTGTGTAGAATGACCAAAGCTGTGTGCCTCTAAAAAGGACCCAAGGCAACCCCAGACTCCTAGCTAACCCCATGACCATGTGCATACATAGGAAACATACAAGGCCTGGTAAAAAGCAAAAGCCAGGCAGACTATAAATGCCTAAATTTTGAGAGTGCTCCTCTATCCACACACAGGTCTGTGACAGAGCTTAGAAGGCTTCCTAGCTCAAGGTGTTTCAGAATGACCTCTGATCAAATACTGGCTGACCTCGAAGCTATGCAAAGACAGGGGATCAGAAGCCAGACTTAAAAATAAAAATTAGAAATTGAAAACAAAGAACCAGCATCAGAGACAGATTTCACAGATTTAACCCAGGCATGTTTAAGCAAATAAACAAAAAATAGCAACAATCATCTGGAGGAAATAAAAGTCCAGGGTTGGCACAATATACAACCCAAAATGTCTAGTTTTCAACAACAAAATTATTAAGAAATGCAAAGAAACAGGAAAATATGACCAATATCGGAGTAGGCAGTCTTTAGAGGTCTCTAGAAATTGGTGGTAGTGAAAGATTTCAAAGTTGCTAATCAGAAGTATTAAAAGAAAGCATAACAGTAATAAATCAACAAGTAAAGAGTCTCAATAAGGAGGAGGAATAATGTAAAAGAACCAATGGCAAATCTGAGATAGCAAATCAGTGAACTTGATAGATTAATGAAAATTATCAATATGAAGAACAGAAAGAGATAAAATATTGATGAAAAATGAACAGAGCCTCAGAGACCCATAGAACAACATCAAGCACACCAACTTACGTATTACGTAGGTCTCAGTGGGGAGGAGAGAGAGGAACAGGGCTGAAAGAAAACTTGAGAAATAATGGGCAAAAGTTTTCAAAATTGATGAAAAAACTTTAAACATCCAAGAAATTCAAGAAACCCCAGGTAGGTTAAATACAGAAATG
Organism: Cervus canadensis; assembly: GCF_019320065.1. Lineage (NCBI taxonomy): Eukaryota > Metazoa > Chordata > Mammalia > Artiodactyla > Cervidae > Cervus > Cervus canadensis. The sequence goes on along the minus strand of NC_057411.1, from coordinate 48,989,790 downwards.
TGCACCTAGGTACATCATAATCAACTTATTGAAAGACAAGGAGAAAAACATGAATGAAGAAAAAAAAAGCCAACTTATTAGGTATTTGGGGAGCAATATGATTAACAGGGGAAAAAACAGAGGACAGATGCTGTGGAATGACATATTCAAAATGCTAAATGAAAAAAATAAATAAATAAAACCTGCCACTAAGAATTATATGTCCTGCAAAACTATCCTCCAAAAAGTGTAGATGAAATCAAGATAGACAGAGTGACAGAACTCATGGCTAACAGACTTGTCTTATAAAAAATACTGAATGAAGTCCTTCAGGGTGAAAAGGAATGACACCAGATGGTAAAAGAAATCAATAAGAAGAAATAAAAAGCACCAGAAATGGTAAACATGAGGGTTAATGTAAAATACCATACAAGTATTCTATTAAATTCTGTAGAAGACATTCATAATAATCATATCTTCTTATTGCTAGGTTTATAACACTAAAAATGTAATATATATGTGATACTCATAGCACAAAGAGGGGGAAATTGAAACTATATTAGAGGAAAGTTTCCACATTTGATTGAAAATAAATTAGTATTAATCTGAAGTAGATTGTGACAAATTAAAATATATTTTGCAGTCGCGAGAGCAACCACAAAGAAAATAATTTAAAATATGTTTAAAGAAATTAAAGCAAATAACAAATACTGGAGAAGATGTGGAGAAAAGGGAACCCTTGTGCACTGTCGTTGGGAGCATAAGTTAGTGAAGCCACTATGCAAAACAGTATGGAGTTTCTTTATAAAACTAAAAAGAGAACTACCATATGATTCAGCAATTCCATTCCTGAGTATATATCCAGAAAAACACATGCATTCAAATTAGATATCACCACAGAGAGAAATCTGTGGAAGTCCCAAATATTTCAATACTGAACAACATATTCCTAATCAACTCAAGGGTCAAAGAAGCAATCACGAGAGAATTAGAAACTATTTTTAAATGGTTGAAAATCCCAACAATAAATGAAAATTCAGAGCATGCAGCTAAAGAAGTGTGTTAAAGGGAATGTCTATGTCTGAAAAGAGAACAAAATGTCTTAAATAATTTAAAGAGACTAGAAAAAGAAGATTAAGCAGAAGAAAGGAAAATAGGAAAGATTAGAACAGAAATCAATGAAACAGAAAACAGAAAAGCAATGGAGAAAATGGGTGAAACTAAAAGCTGGTTCTTTAAAAAGACAACAAAAATTGGCAGTCTTTTAGCTAGATGGATGAAGAAAAACAAAAGAGAAAAGATACACAAATTACCAAAATCAAGCATGAAAAGATGGTATCATGGCCAATAATACAGAGATAATTTCTAGAAATATACAAATTACCAACACTGGTCCAAGATGAAATATAAAGTCTGGGATTTCCCTGGTGGTCCAGCGGTTAAGAACCTGCCTTCCAAAGCTTGGGATGTGCGTTTGACCTTGAGTCAGGGAACCAAGGTCCCACATACCACAGGGCAACTAAGCCTGCTCATGGCAACTAGACAGATGAACTGACATAGCGAAATAAACAACTAAATATTTTTAAAAGGATGAAATATAAAATCTGAATAGATTTGCAAAAAAGAAACTGAGTTAATAATCTTAAATCCTCCCACCAGAAAAGCCCAGACCACCCACCTTCACTGGCGAAGTCTACCAAATATTGCTATTTAAAGAAGAAATATTATCAGTCCTTCACAAACTCTTCAGAAAATAGAGGAAGAGGGAAGATTTTTCAATTTGTCTATTCCTTATTAAATTGATATCAAAACCCTAAATAAAATATCAGTTCAGTTCAGTTCAGTCGCTCAGTCATGTCCGACTGTTTGCGACCCCGTGGACTGGAGCACGCCAGGCTTCCCTGTCTATCGCCAACTCCCAAAGCTTGCTCAAACTCATATCTGTCGAGTTGGTGATGCCACCATCCAACCATCTCATCCTCTGTCTCCCCCTCTTCTCCTGCCGTAAATCTTTCCCGGCTTCAGGGTCTTTTCAAATGAGTCAGCTCTTCCCATCAGGTGGCCAAAGTATTGGAGTTTCAGCTTCAGCATCAGTCCTTCTAATGAATATTCGGGACTGATTACCTTTAAGATTGACTAGTTGTATCTCCTTGCAGTCCAAGAGACTCTCAAGAGTCTTCTCCAACATCACAGCTCAAAAGTATCAATTCTTCAGCACTCAGCTTTCTTTATGGTCCAACTCTCACATCCATACATGACTACTGGAAAAACCATAGCTTTGACTAGACAGATCTTTGTTGGCAAAGTAATGTCTCTGCTTTTTGATATGCTATCTAGGTTGGTCATAGCTTTTCTTCCAAGGAGCAAGAGTCTTTTAATTTCAAAATATTAACAAACTGAAGTCAGCAACATGTAAATAGGATTCTACAACATGACCCAGTTGAATTTATCCTAGGAATTCAAGGTTTGTTTACATCCACATATCAACTAATGTAATACACTATATCACGAGAACAAGGGGAAAATCACATGATTATCTCACAGAAAAAGCATTTTAAAAACACAGTACCCACTGATGATAAAAAAAAAAAGAAAGAAAGAAAAAGCTCAGCAAAGTAGAAATAAAGGTGAACTTCCTCAGCCTGAAAACAGACATCTACAAAAGTCCATAGGTAATATCATATTTAATGAGGAAAACAAACAAACAAAAACTGAATGCTTTCCCTTCAAAGATCAGGATTAAGGCAAGGACATCTGTTTGTACCACTTTTATTCAATATTTGACCAGAGCAAAAAGACAAATAATCAAAAGTGTCCAGATTCAAAATGAAAACATTAAACTAGGTTTTTTCACAGATGATGTGATCCTTTATGTAGAAAATCCCCAGAGATCCATAAAAACACAGTTAGAAGTAATAAACAAGGTTAGCAAGGCTGCACAATACAAGATCACTATACAAAACTCAATTGTATTTCTATATACTAGGAACAAGCAATCCAAAAATGAAATGAAGGAAACAATTCCATTTACAATTACATCAAAAAGAATAAAGTGCTTAGGAATAAATTTAACAAAAGAACTGCAAGACCTGAAACACTGAAATCTAGCAAACATTGCTGAGAGGGAGAGGTTAAAGATGCTCTAAATAAATGGAGAAATATTCCACGTTCATGGATTGGAAGCCTCGATGTTGTCAAGATGGCAGTTCTCTACAAATTGATCAATAAATCCAATGTAATTCCTGTAAAATCTCATTAGGCTTTTTTTTAATGGAAATCCATACGCCAGTCCTAAATTTTATGTAGAAATGCAAAAGATCTAGAATTGCCAAAATAATTTTTAAAAACAGCAAAGTTGTAAGACTTATTCTACCTGATTTCTAACTTCCTGTTAAGCCTCAGTAATTAAGACATTGGGGCACTCATGGAAGGAAAAATGTAAAGCTCAAAGGAATAGATCAGAACAGATTGCCTGATGGACTATGGATGGAGGTTCTTGACATTGTACAGGAGACAGGGATCAAGACCACCCCCAAGAAAAAGAAATGCAAAAAGGCAAAATGACTGTCTGAGGAGGCCTTACAAATAGCTGTGAAAAGAAGAAAAATGAAAAGCAAAGGAGAAAAGGAAAGATATAAGCATCTGAATGCAGAGTTCCAAAAAACAGCAAGGAAAGATAAGAAAGCCTTCCTCAGCGATCAATGCAAAGAAATAGAGGAAAACAATAGAATGGGAAAGACTAGAGATCTCTTCAAGAAAATTAGAGATACCAAGGGAACATTTCATGCAAACATGGGCTCAATAAAGGATAGAAATGGTACGGACCTAACAGAAGCAGAAGATACTAAGAAGAGGTGGCAAGAATACACAGAAGAACTATACAAAAAAGATCATGACCCAGATAATCACGATGGTGTGATCACTCACCTAGAGTCAGACATCCTGGAATGTGAAGTCAGGTGGGCCTTAGGAAGCATCATTATGAACAAAGCTAGTGAAGGTGAAAGAATTCCAGTTGAGCTATTTCAAATCCTAAAAGATGATGCTGTGAAAGTGCTGCACTCAATATGTCACCAAATTTGGAAAACTCAGGACTGGAAAAGCTCAGTTTTCATTCCAATCCCTAAGAAAGGCAATCCCAAAGAAAGCTCAAACTACTGAACAACTGCACTCATCTCACACACTAGTAAAGTAATGCTCAAAATTCTCCAAGCCAGGCTTCAGCAATACGTGAACTGTGAACTTCCAGATGTTCAAGCTGGTTTTAGAAAAGGCAGAGGAACCAGAGATCAAATTGCCAACATCTGCTGGATCATTGAAAAAGCAACAGAGTTCCAGAAAAACATCTATTTCTGCTTTACTGACTATGCCAAAGCCTTTGACTGTGTGGATCACAATAAACTGTGGAAAATTCTGAAAGAGACGGGAATACCAGACCACCTGACCTGCCTCTTGAGAAACCTGTATGCAGGTCAGGAAGCAAGAGTTAGAACTGGACATGGAACAACAGACTGGTTCCAAATAGGAAAAGGAGTACGTCAAGGCTGTATATTGTCACCCTGCTTATTTAACTTAAATGCAGAGCACGTCATGAGAAACGCTGGGCTGGAAGAAGCACAAGCTGAAATCAAGATTGCCGGGAGAAATATCAATAACCTCAGATATGCAGATGACACCACCCTTATGACAGAGAGTGAAGAGGAACTAAAGAACCTCTTGATGAAAGTGAAAGAGGAGAGTGAAAAAGTTGGCTTAAACCTCAACATTCAGAAAACTAAGATCATGGCATCTGGTCCCATCACTTCACGGCAAATAGATGTGGAAACAGTGGAAACAGTGGCTGACTTTATTTTGGGGGGCTCCAAAATCACTGCAGATGGTGATTGCAGCCATGAAATTAAAAGATGCTTACTCCTTGGAAGGAAAGTTATGACCAACCTAGACAGCATATTAAAGAGCAGAGACATTACTCTGCCAGCAAAGGTCCATCTAGTCAAGGCTATGGTTTTTCCAGTAGTCATGTATGGATGTGAGAGTTGGACCATAAAGAAAGCTGAGGACCGAAGAATTGATGTTTTTGAACTGTGGTGTTGGAGAAGACTCTTGAGAGTCCCTTGGAGTGCAAGGAGATCCAACCAGTCCATCCTAAAGGAGATCAGTCCTGGCTGTTCATTGGAAGGACTGATGTTGAAGCAAAAACTCCAGTACTTTGGCCACCTCATGCGAAGAGTTGACTCATTGGAAAAGACCCTGATGCTGGGAGGGATTGGGGGCAGGAGGAGAAGGGGATGACAGAGGATGAGACGGCTGGATGGCATCACTGACTTAACGGACATGAGTTTGGGTTAATTCCAGGAACTGGTGATGGATAGGGAGGCCTGGCATGCTGCGCTTCATGCAAAGAGTTGGACACGACTGAGCAACTGAACTTAATTGAACTAAACTAATGGAACAGAATCAGAGTCCAGAAATAAACCCAGTTAGGTAATAGATTTTTGGCAAAGGTGCAGAGAGAACTCAGTAGGGTGCAAAATAACCTTGTATCCAGAATGTATGAACTCTTAATCCTTGAGAAGATCCCACCAAAAATAAAAAGCAATTTAAAGATGGACAAAAGAACTGAGTAGACATTTCACCAGAGGAGATAATGCTAACGGATAATAAGCACATAAGAAGACATTTAACATCATTAGTCATTAGAGAAATACAAATTAAAACTGCAGTGATCTGCTTCTACACACCCACAAAAGTAACCCTAATAAAGAAGACAGACGTGAATAAGATACAGGAACACGAGCGCTGCAGGCATTGCTGCGGGAGAAATGTATACCAGGGTGGAGATGGCACAACCACTTTGGGAAAAAGAAACTGACAGTTTCCTAAAAAGTGAACATGGACTTTGCACAACACGCTCAATACCTCTGAGCCTTACTCCCCTCATCTGTAAAATGGGGGTAACTATAAGGGTACCCACCTCTCAGGGGTGTGAGATCAAGTCCACTCAAGAATCCACTCAAGAGAGGGACTTCCCTAGTGATCCAGTGGCTAAGATTCTGTGATCTCAATGCGATCCCTGGTCAGGGAACTAGATCCCACATGATGCAACTAAGAGTTGAAAGCCACAGCCAAAGATTCTGCATGCCACAACGGAAGTCTAAGACTTCACACACTGAGAGAGTCAGTTCCTAGGCAGGTTGATAAGAAGTCCGGGGGTCCCCCAGGAGAGAGGGGCCTGGGGTTCTCAAGGAGGAGGAAAGGACAACCTTTATTTTTTCTCTACATTCCTTAGTCTTAGCCACATTTTTTCCCTTAAGTCCGGAACTGATGATTACACAACAAACAACTCAGTTCAAACTCTGTACTAGGGGATTCTATAACAGTGTATCCTGCTTGAGGACAGTTTCTCCTTCCTGAAAACCTGACTAATCCTATTCTCTAAAAATGTAAATTATGGGAGGGGATCTAGTAGGATCTTTCTATTGTTAAGTTCTAAACCTGTGATCCTAATATGTAAATTGTGGGAGTGGGTCTGATAAAATTTTCACAAGCTTGAGACATTCTTTTGATTTATTGTAATAACTAACTAAAAAGTATGTAATTCCCTTGCTAAACTAGAGAGTAAGGCACTCTCCCCCCGCTTCTGATGTCTATGTCAGAAGCTTTCTCTGCCGCTTTTCACTGTAATAAAACTTCTGCCACACATGCCACACAAGAGCCCTGAGTGGTCAAGCCTGGTCTCTGGTCCCGAAGCTAAATCTTCGGAGATCACAAATCTGACACTGTAATCTGAATCCTTTTCCAGTAGTCATGTGTGGATGTGAGAGTTGGACTCTAAAGAAAGCTGAGCACCGAAGAATTGATGCTTTTGAACTGTGGTGTTGGAGAAGACTCTTGAAAGTCTCTTGGACTGTAAGGAGATCCAACCAGTCCATCCTAAAGGAACTCAGTCTTGGGTTTTCATTGGAGGGACTGATGTTGAAGCTGAAACTCCAATATTTTGGCCACCTGATGTGAAGAGCTGACTCATTTGAAAAGACCCTGATGTTGGGAAAGATTGAAGGCAGGAGGAGAACGGGACGACAGAGGATGAGATGGTTGGATGGCATCACCGACTCAGTGGACATGGGTTTGGGTAAACTTCGGGAGTTGGTGATGGACAGGGAGGCCTGGTGTGCTGCGGTTCATGGGGTCTCAACGAGTTGGACACTACTGAGCAACTGAACGGAACTGAACTAAATCCGAATCCGACTTTGTTCACCGTAAGATATCAATGCCACAACTAAGACCCGGCAAAGCCAGAAAAATAAATAAAAAGAATTCACCAGAGAGAGATAAAACATCCACCCACACCAAGAATATATGTGGATGTTCACAACAGCATCATTCATTATCATTCATTATAGCCCCAAACTAGAAACAACTCCAATGTCCATCAAATGAGCTGCAGATAAACAAAATATAGCAGACACCTCCAAGGAAACACACTTTATCAATGAAGGGGAATGAGAAACTATCTGATGTGTGCCACACCACGGACAAACCTCAAAAACATCATGCCAAGTGTGAGACAGCCAGACTCCAAACTGACATATTGTACGATTCTATTTATTTCAAATTGTGCAGGCAAAGCCAATTCATAGAAATGGAAAGCAGACTCGCGGTCGCCGGGGTGGGGTGTGGACTGACTGCAGACGGGCGCTGACTGGGGTGGCGGCCGTGTTCCAGGACCAGACCGAGGGGCGACTGTGCGAATCTAGACGTGTGCTGAACGTCAGTGGATGGCACAGTGACGACGGTGGATTCCACGGTGTGTGAACTGTCCCTCCTGTAATACAGCCGCTTTTCAAGAAGAAAGAAAAGTGCTCTGGGTTTTCATCCTTCACCGGTTCAAACAGCATTTCTTGAGTGTTTCCTGCGTTCAGCCTCCGCTGGATGCTGGGCACTTGGGGTAAATTATAGTACATGTTTCCTCACCTCGGTTCTCAGCCTTCTGTGATCCTCATCCCCAATTTACAGATGGAAAGAGTGAGGCTCCGAGGGGGAGCCCTGAGTGCAGTAACCCAGCAACCGTCAGAGCCGAGGTCTGAACGCTCACAGCGTCCAGCCCAGCCCCTTCACCTCCACCTCAGGACCCCAGGTCCTCACACTTCCCCCATTCCAGTCCTGCTTAGCACCGCAGAACCAGCACGAAAGCCTTCACCCTGGGAGCTGGCCTCCTCCCCACCAGGAGACAACCCCCTCTTGCCCCTCTGTCCCTCTGCTCACACCCCTTCGCCCCGCAGTGGCCTCCCCTGGCTGCCTCCTAGGTTCCCCGGTTCCCTTCTGCTCTGCTGGGACCTGTTCTCATGTACCCTCCGGTCCTAAGCTGCTTCCTTCCCCATCTCCATCTGCGTCCCCATCTTCTTGGACCCCACCATGGATTTAGGCTGGGATAGCTGATATCTTCCACCCACGTGCTAGCTGAGACCCAATGGGGGCGGCTGCCTAGAGCTGCCGTTGGAGATCAAGGCTTCACAGATTCCTGTGCCTGATCAGTTAGTGGTGTCTGCCCCGGGTGAGGGCGTGTGAGTCAGTCCTGGTTTAAGTTCAGCCTCCCAAGGACCTTTAATCGCAGCAGGAGGATTTGCAGGTTGTATGTTCAAGGGTGGAATTTGTAGCACCTCTACAAGCAAAGGGGCTTCCCTGGTGGTTCATTGGTAAAAAATCTGCCTGCAATACAGGAGACACAGGAGACTGGGGGTTCAGTCACTGGGTTGGGAAGATCCTCTGTAAGAGGGCATGGCAACCCACTTCAGTATTCTTGTCTGGAGAGTCCCATGGACAGAGGAGCCTGGCGAGCTACAGACCATGGGGTCACAAAGAATCAAATATGATTGAGTGACTTCACATTTGTTATGTTCATTCATTAGAAGGCAGAGGGCACTTTCCCAGAGCTGACGCCTCCACGGAACTACAAAGCGACGTCCAATCCCACATAGAGGTCAGGTCTGCAATGGAACCTTCCAACATCCTGCGGGACACCTGATTTTCCAAGCCAAGTTGTGGGAGGTTTTCCTGGCTTTCTTTTCAAATAGATGAAGTCAAGTATGGTGTGAATAGAGAAAAGATTGCGAGGCTGTCTTGGCAAGCCAATTTCCATAGTCACGTGGGGATCCTGAGAGGTAAGTCTGCTAAGAGGTGACCGGCCACATGATCGAAGCACATTGGCACTAAAAATATTTTAAAAGCCCTTCTCTTGATTTATACCCAAAAGAAAATATTGCCAAGGAGAATGAGTTTTCAACTCAAGTAGCACTTATGCCTGATCTAGCTAAATTAGCTCTTTTGAACGGGTGGTTTTGCTCTGATGCCTGTAATAACAATAACAATAATATGCATTTAGAGGGTGTTTTATCCTCTCCAAAGCACAGATCTTTCACGGTGTACCATTCCCCTCATCCCAGATGATCAGCGGGGTGACAGGCAAGGGGGATGGAGGTTTGGAGGGCAGGCGCTAACAGAGACTGATCACATTTAGCAAAATCAGATTTCAAATATGGGTGGGAGCCAATGTCTGGGTGCTCAAAGAAGCCTGGAGATCAAGAGGCCAGAAATCAGCCTTCCCCTCTGCTGTGGACTGAATCATTTCCCTCCTAAATTCATCTGCTGAAGCCCTAGGCACTAACATGATGGTATTTGGAGGTGGGGCCTTGGGGTGATTAGATTACACGGCGTCATGAGAGCGGGTCCCCCAGGATGGAATTAGTGTCCTTACAAGAAGAGAAAGACACTTGGGCCTTTCCTCTCTCCCTTGGCCACGTGAGCACACCGTGAGGAGTTGGCACCTGTCAAGCCAGGAAGGGAGCCCCCCTCCCCCAGATACTGAAACTTCTAGGAATCTTAGACCTTGATCTTAGACTCCCCAGCTTCCAGAACTGTGAGAAATGAACCGCTGCTGTTCAAGCCGCCCAGACAGCGATGTCGTCAGGAGCATGAAACCCACGCTTAGTGGTTCATCATTAGTCCACACCCCAGCCCCCAGTTCAAAGACCCTCTACCATGACTTTGTTAAACAAGCCGATTCCGACCCAGGACAGGTGCCCAGGGTCCAGCTTTGCCCTGAACACCACCCTAAATCACATCCAGGACCATCTCTGAGTGAGTCCTACACGCCAGCCCTGCTACTAGCTCTTTACATGGGTCACCTCCATCTTGGCTGACAAGCATCATCACCCATTTCCCAGATGAAGAAACTGAGGCTCCTGGAGGGACCTGTTCAGGCTCCCACTGCTGGCAAGCGGCAGGGCTGAGACTGAATCCCACCTGTCTGACTCCACAGCCAGAGGGGTCCTCACCCAGGGCCTGGACCATCCTAGGGGCAGCTGGGTCCCTGGGAAGGGGGAGGTGGGGCCGTCTCTGCAAAGCCTTTCCCACTGTTCTGGAACTCATCTCTCCCGCGGGACACTCTCACTCACTCACAAAGGACCGAGCTCTTCTCCCGTCTTACCCTTGACATTTTTCTTTATGTTGAGATTATTTTGATTGCAAGCGACAGCATCACAGCCGGAGCGCACAGCATGGGCGAAGGCGCGGAGGTGTGACGCGGGCACAATAGGGTTAGGAAGCTGACTCATTCACAGCGGGGCCGCCAGCCGTGGGCAGGAGGCTGGAGAGGCAGCGTGACGAAGGGCTTCAGACGCTGTTCCCCAGGTCTCGAGGGGTCCCTTGGGGTCTTGAGACAGGGAGGGCATCGCCCCACCTCCCCATTGCTGCTCAGCAAGGGGGTTTATGGATGACCCTGCACCCTCCCTAAATTCCTCGCTCAGCCTCTGCTCTGAGAAGTGTCAGCACCCAGGCGATGCTGGGAGCAGCCGACCGCAGCCCTGCCCAAAATCAGCAACCACCTCAGCACCCGGGGACCCCAATCCTGGACTGACCACCCCTCCCCGGGGCTGCCAGGCTTTCTTACCCTCAGGCAGCCTCTCTCTCCACCCTCCTCGTTCACTGCAGTGACACGGAAACCCAGGTAAAGAAAACCCAGGCCGGGACATGCAAGGGCATTGGCCCTCATTACAGAAAACAAATGAGGACCCAGAGTGCCATGGACCTTACGTGGCAGAAATTCCAAGGCTCCTTGGATGAATAATATATGAATAATCACGCAGCTTTGCACTTTTTAAATGCTTTAATCCAAGACCTTTGCCAACAAAGGTTCGTCTAGTCAAAGCTCTGGTTTTTCCAGTAGTCATATGGCTGTGAGAGTTGGATTATAAAGAAAGCTGAGCACCGAAGAACTGATGCTTTTGAACTGTGGTGTTGGAGAAGACTCGAGAGTCCCTTGGACTGCAAGGAGATCCAACCAGTCCATCCTAAAGGAGATCAGTCCTGGGTGTTCATTGGAAGGACTGATGCTGAAGCTGAAACATCAATACTTTGGCCACCTGATGCAAAGAACTGACTCATTTATAAAGCCCTAATGCTGGGAAGATTGAAGGCAGGAGGAGAAGGGGATGAGATGGTTGGATGGCATCACTGACTCGATGGACATGAGTCTGAGTAAACTCCAGGAGTTGGTGATGGACAGGGAGGCCTGGCGTGCTGCAGTCCATGGCATCGCAAAGAGTTGGACATGACTGAGCGACTGAACTGAACTGAACCCAAGAGCTTCGGGTCCTTTGAAAATCACATATTTGGTTCAGGGAGCATCCTCTAAACACCTCCTCTCCAAGCTGGGCACTGGGTAATTCTGGAATCACCTGTGCATTCGGGGGAGCCCCAGAGGAGCTGTCTGGGTGCCTCGCTCAGAGGGGTGATGACGAGGGTTCAGCGGAAGGGCTTTGCGTGGACCCGGGCCGGGGCTGAGGGGCCCCCACGGCAAGCGGTGGCTGCCCGGGTCAACAGCCAGCAGGGCCACCACGGCTAGGCCCGGAGGGGCGAAAGGGTTGAAGCCACAGAAACGCGCCTCTCCCAGGTCTCGGTTAGCGGTCTGGGACCAGGCATCAGCAGGCTGGCTGCTTCTGAGGCTGAGAGGGGAGGGAGGGTATCTCTCCCAGGCCTCTCTCCTAGTTCCTGGGGCTTTGCTGGCCAGCCTAGGTGTTGCTCGGCCTATAGATTTCTGCCTTCATCATCACTTGGCTTTTTGTGTGGTGTGTGGTGTGCATGTGAGACCCTGTATCTAAACGCCCCCTTTTTAAAAGGACGCAGGCATGTTGGACCCACCCTAATGGCCTAACCTTAATTGGATCATCTGTAAAGACCTTGTCTCCTAAGAAGTTCCCATTCGAGGTCCCGGGGACTCCAGCATATGAATCACGTGTCAGAGGGGACACCACGGTTAAACCCACAACACAACATAAAACAGACACGCAAGAGCATGTGAAACAAACGTCGGCTTCACTGGGGCGCTGTGCAAGTGACCACAGCCCAGGACGAGAAGCAGCACGTGCCGGCCCCCGAGGCCCCCCGGGCCCTTCCCGAGGTGGCCAGCGCCGGCTGCGATGTCACGGCGGCCTTGCGGTGTTGTATGGTTTCGTCCCCACATCCCCATGTGCATGAGACCCACGGCTCAGCTGCGATCTGACATCTCGTAAACGGAGGCAGACGCAGGGCCCAGCTTCCTGCACCCGGCGTGTTGTCAGGCTCGGCCCTGTCTCGGAGCGTGGCTCCCGTCGCAGAAGACCCACCCAGGGCCCTGTCGTGCGGGCCCAGCCCTGCCGTTTCCACCACGTGGATGCAGCACCGGCCTCTCAGGCTGTCCATGTATCCCTGCCCACGGAAGGACTGGGTGGGCTGCTGGGCCCAAGGGGAGGGGCATCTTGAATTCCCTGGAGAACGGCAAACAGTCCTCCCAAGCATGGCCCCAACTGTGAGCAAGCTTTGGCAGGGAGGATGGAGCCGAGCACCCAGAGGAAATGGAGGGTCTGTTCTCCAGAGCGGGGTTGCCAGCATCCATGAGAGGGTGGCCTTTTTGGGGCACCAGCTCCATGCCAGACGTCCATCCACTTTGCCTGGAATCATCTAGCGGCCCTGAAGGGTGTTGTCCAAAGGTCCCAGCTTCCCAGGTAAGAAGTGAGAGAGTTGAGTGACCAGGGTCACACGGCAGATCTGAGTTTGGAACCCCAAGCTGTCCGGGCAACGTTAAAACACGAGGAAACACACGGGAGGCGGTCGGGAGGAGAGAAGCTTTCAGTTCTAACGCCCTCATGCCAGGAGTGAGCTGAGAATAGCAGAACAGGACACGACATCTCTAAACAGGCAGAACACCGCCTAATTCTCCCTGGCCCTGAGTCCCTCCCTCTATCAGCTCCCGGACGTTTGGGAGCCTGAGCTCTGACTCTGACAAGCTGCCCCAGATGTGCTTAAACCTCGGGGCATTTTCAATGTATTTTGTGTCTCGTGATTTATAGACGAAGCCCTGGAGAAGGCCTGCTCAGATGGCCACAGAGAGGAACGCATTCGTAGAGGACCAGTTACATCAGTTATTTCTGGTACACTTAGCAAGCTGACCACGCTTCTCCCTTCCAGAGACCTTGGAGGGTCTCTTCTTACCAGGGGCATCTCGGGGCATCTGTTCTTAGGAGGATGCTCTGGGCTCTGCTCTCCACCTTTCTTATCACCTCTCACGCAGTGATTTTCAGAACCGTTCAGAGCAGTGAGAGGTGCCAGGAAATAATCCGAAACATGAATCCTCTGCAGACCTGTTTTCAGCCCGTCTTTGCACCCCGGTGAAGTCATCAACATCGGCTGAGTCTGTCCTTGTGGCTCTGGGCCTGCCCTTCCCACCAGCTCCCCTGACTCCAGCGACTCCCAACCCAGGGTGTTACCCTCGGCCAGTCCAGGGAGAGGAGGCAGTGGGTGGCCTCATTTTGCCAGATGAGGGAACCGCATGTCAGACCAAGCAACCAGGCACAGAGCCGACACCAGGACCGGAGCTGAGGCCACCCTGCCCTTTCCCACGGCCATCAGAGCACTGTGGTTCCAGGACCAAGGACATCCCATTTTCCAGTCTACCTGGGGGCTTGACAGGGTGGGTTAACAACATAAACTGCTTGAGACGGTTTGAATTGCTTCCCGCCAGCATCGTACGCTTAAGTCCTAACCCCTGTGTCTCCAAACATGACCTTATTTGGAAATAATAAGTCCCACAACGAGAGTACTTAATTAAGCCGAGGTCATGCTGTAGGGTGATCAAATCCAGCATGACTGGAGTCCTTACAATTAGAGGACTTTAGGCTTCCCAGATGGCACCATGGTAAAGAATCTGCCTGCAGTGCAGGAGACCCGGGTTCGATCCCTGGATCGGGAAGATCCCGCAGAGAAGGGAATGGCAACCCACTCCAGTATTCTTGCCTGGAGAATCCCATGGACAGAGGAGCTTGACAGGCTATATAGTCCATGGGGTCACAAAGAGTCAGACATGACTTAGCAACTTAAGGACTAAGCACCTATGCACACAAGCCCAGACTCAGGAAAGCATTTAAGATGCATAGAGGAAAAAATATAATCCAGCATCATTCAAAAGAGACTGTTCTTTGAGTCAATGAGAGAGGATCCTTTTTCACTCTTTAATTCAACCAGTGAATCCTGAGAGCCTATCACGGAGCAGATGTTTCTCTACCCGCTAGGAGCAAGCAGCGCACAGCAGGAATCCCTGTCTTCTTGAGCTTGTTTTCCAGTGGAGAGAAGGAGAGGATAAACAGAGGAAATAAACAAAACTCTGGAGTGTGTCAGACACTAAGTTGCAAGGAGAAAAACAAGGCAGGAAAAGGGGCCGGGGGTGCGGCAGGGGGTCTGACCACAGACCTTGGGCACGGCTGGGATCACTGGCCTGTCTCCTGCCCCCTTCTCTGTTGGCACCCACCTGTGCCTGGGGGCCAGGCACGTTCATATCGGGAGAAAACATCTGGGTTTTGGGTCTCTGAATGCCCAGCGAAGGTTGGGTGAAACAGCCCAGACCCTCGAGTGGACTAGCTCCCTGGGCATGGTCCTTGACCATGAAAAAAAGGGTGGAGAGAGGTGAGCGGACACACCCCCGCTCTGTGCTCTCACCTGTGAAAGGGTCAGTGACTCAGTCGTGTTCGACCCTTTGCAACCCCGTGAACTGTAGCCCCTCAGGCTCCTCTGTCCATGGGATTCTCCAGGCAAGAACACTGGAGTGGGGTTGCCATGCCCTCCTCCGGGGGATCTTCTGTACCCAGAGATCAAACCCAGGTCTTCTGCATTGCAGGCAGATTCTTTACTGTCAGGGCCACTAGAGGGGTCCCCTGTGGACTCCTCCAAAACACAACCTCTTCCTGAAAGCTTTCTGGAGAATTCCTGTGGGCCAGGTGGCCTCCTGAGCGTCTCACGGTTCACCCTGAGACCAGAGACACAGTGGTCCCTCCTCCAGCCCTCAGAAGCTCCCTCCCCGCCTCATTCTCACCAGCCTGGACCTGCCCCTCCCGAGTGAAGCGTGAACACCACAGTCCTGGCCTGTGTGTTCCCTTAGGACCGCAGCTCCAACAAGATGCAATTTTAAATGTTCCAAAAGGCACTATCCTCACCAAGGAAGGGCATTTGACAAAAGCCTCAAAGAGGTGAGAGAAGCAGCCACGTGGGTATTTGGGGGAAAGGGCATTCTAGGCAGAGGAGACAGCAAGTGCAAAGGGCCTGAGGCAGGAGCACTTCAGGGGGTTTCCAGGGACAGCATGGAGGCCAGTGTGGCGGGAACGTGTGAGCAGGCAGGAGAGGAGGAGGAGACGCGATCAGAGAGGAAGCAGGGGTGACGTCTGGGTGACCCAGGAACCACTGGAGGTCTTTGACTCAGGAGTAACTTGATCCAGCTTGAGCTTTAAAAAGATCACTCTGGCTGCTGAGTTGAAAATAGACTTGGAGGAGGGGTATAGGAGGGAGGCAGGAAGCCCTGATAATTCCATAATTCGGGTGTCAGAGGGTGGTGGCTTGAATCGGGATGGAAGCAGCGAGAAGAGGGGACACGGGACAGAGGACTCTGGAAACCCTTGGCTGGTCAAGTGGACAGGCGGGGTGGACGTGTGGAAGATGGGTCATAGGAAGAAGACGAGATTCAAGGATGACCCCCCACACCCAAGGCTTCGGTCCGAGCTACCGGAAGGATGGAGTCACCATGAACTGAGATGGGGAGAAAAGAGGGCGGAGCAGAGTGAGGGGAAAGGGCAGAAGTTTGCTGGGCTACTGATGAATACCAAGGGAAAGGCATCTTTATACTGGGGAACCCAAGCAGAGACCACCTTAAGCAGGCCAGCAAGGACGACACAGTGACTTCATGTGCCTCCTGGCATGATGTGCCAGGAAAGATGCAACAGATGTTGGACCTGAATCTACAGTGAGGCAGCAGTCAGCAAATCCCAAGCAAGGGATGCTCTCCAAAATAAGTGGTCTGAATTCTTCTGAAGCATCAGTGTTATGGGGGGATTGAGATGGGGGGGCTGGGATAGTAATGCATTAGGTTAAAGCAGACCAGAAGGCATGACAACTAAATGCAATGTATTATCCTTTTTAAAAAAAAAAATTTTATGTGAATCATTTTTAAAGTCTTTATTGACTCTGTAACAATATTGCTATTGCTTTTGTTGTTTGTGTTCTGGGATTCTGGCCGTGAGGCCCCTGGGATCTTTGCTCCCTGACCTGGAATCAAACCTGCACCCTCTGCATGGGAAGGCAAATTCCTAACCTCTGGATCACCAGGGATGTCCCTAATGTGATCCTTGATTGAATCTTGACTTAAAAAAAAAATAAAAAATCAGCCATAAGGAATATTATTTGGATGAGTAGGGAAATTCGAATATGGATTTATTCTAGAAAATAACATTGTATCCGTACTAAATTTCTGGAGGGTGATTGCTGTTGTGATGGTTAATTTTATGTGTCAGCTAGAAGGGTGTTCTGGATGAGATTAACATTTATAATGGTCAGTTGGGGGTAAAGTAGGTCACCCCCCTACATTGTGTGGGTGGGTTGTGTCCAATCAGTGGAAGTCCTAAATAGAGCAAACCTGTCTCCCTGAGACCTGGGGGCTTCCAGCAGAGCCTTGAGGCTCCCAGGCATCACTGACTCTCCTGGGGCTCCAGCCTGCTGGCCCATCTGCAGACTCTGGACCGCCGACCCCCATAATCACAAGAACCAGTTCTTATAAAAAATCATGTATATACTATACATCTATACATCCCCATCGAATGACTTCTGTTTCTCTGAAGAACCCTGGCTAACGCAATGATGATGCGCTTGTGTTGGAGGACACGCTAGGAGGACACGTGGGCCAAAGTCTTTGGGAGCAAAGTGTCTGCAACTTGCTCTCAAATGGGTCAGCAAACAGGAGAGTGTGCAGGGGGTGGTGTGTGTGTGTGTACAATCACCAGGCCAAGGGAGAGCACAGTTACATTGTTCTAGTCTTTCTGTCTTTCTAGAGGTTCTAAATGTTTCAAAATAAAAATCAGAGGGAGAGAAAGGGGGCTTCTTCTGATGCCTTGCTATTACCTTGGAGTCAAGTCTTCGGCACAGAAAACTCACCACTCTGGCGCAGCAAATCCCCCCACCCACCCCCGTGCTAAGTCGCTTCAGTCATGTCCGACTCTTTGCCACCCCATGGACGGTAGCCCACCAGGTTCCTCTGCCCATGGGATTCTCTAGGCAAAAATACTGGAGTGGGTTGCCATGCCCTCTTCCAGGGGATCTTCCCGACCCAGGGACTGAAGCCGCATCTCTTATGTCTCTGGCATTGGCAGGCGGATTCTTTACCGCTAGCGCCATCTGGGAAGTCCCACCTACCCCCCCTCGTGATGCTGCCTAAACATGTAGCTAGATGCAGCTGCAATGTGACTGTAAATAAGTCTGGGGAAGAAATTGACAGGAGGGCTGAATCACAACACCTGCCTCAGAGAAGCCCCTGTTCCCCGGGTGAGGTCAGGGCTTACACTGTGTCTCTCCTGGCTGCTGATGCCTCTCTATATTCTGCTGGTCTCTGGTCTCCTCCTGGAGCCCCAGCGCTGACTCTGGGACATGGGGAGGCACCCTGAGTGGCACCTGGACCAGCTGGGGGGCGCACCCAGTTCAGGGACACCGGGGGGACTCGCTGAAGCCACCAGGACCTCTGGATGATTCTAGGAGGCCAAGGGCACTACTCTGTGACCGGCGATCCATCCCTGCTCACGTGGGCCAGAGATCCTCACGCTGGCCCGCAAGGGCCCGATGTGAGCCTGCCCCCTACCGCGCTGGGGGGTGTCAGGAGTTGGAGGCAGCCTGGGGGCCTCCCCAGGCTCCGTGGTGGGTCAGGGTAAGAGCACGATGCAGAGTGAGGAACAGCAGAGTTCAGGCTGGGGATGAATATGGAGACGAGGGCCAGACCACTTGCGAAAGCAGAGCTCTGACCCTCGACCCACAGCCGCGGGCCCAGGGAGCCAGACGCCTGTGAGTCAGACCTGCAGGAGTCAGACTCCTGTCTCTGGTGACAGCCCAGGCAGTCAGACAGCAACCCCAGTGACAATCGGCCAGGACTCGATCAATACCGGACGGCCTCCCTAATCACGCTCCCAAATCAGGACGAGAGGGACCCAACTGCCCCCTCAACAGTCACCTAGGACGCGCCCCCACCCCGACTTCGGGCAGCCCCCCAGCTCCATCAGGCACGCGGAGCCCCCTTCTCTCCACTGGGAAGAAGCCCACCCCCTCTGCCAGCCTCTGAGTCTCTGCCAAACACAAATGACAAGGCTAAGCCCTGGCTCAGCCAGCTCTGAGCCAACAGCCTTTGCCTGTCTCCTTCTGTTGGTCTTTGTTTATTTCCATGATGTACAGAGCAGTAGGGACAAAGGTTTGAAAACACAGAACTTCGTAAAACCCTGCCAGCTAGCTGCGCATCACAACCTCACTAGCACGAATTCAACTTACACGCACACACGTGTTCACCAAAAGCCACAGCCAACCACAAGCAACCTCAGAGACCAGCCCCGTAGAACAGGGAGGGGAGTGAGGGGGCTTTGGGGTATGGTGTCATTCTGTTTCTTGACCTGGGTTGCTGATCACACTGGTTTAATAAATGTTGTGAAAATCTCTTCTAGCCACACACTTAACAATCTGTGCACCTTTCTGTATGTATGTTTACTTGCGTGATTTTTCAGTTAAAAGTTTGCTCACAATCCCTGCCCCGAAAAAGATCCGTGCCCACTGGATAAAAATGAAGGTGTGCACTAGGCACCTGGAACAGTGGTCTGGGGGGCGGGGGCGAGACGGGGAGACCGAGGAATAAACAGATAAACAGCCACGAGAGAGGCCTGGAGGGGACGGGGGTGGGGAGTCCCAGGCCGGGGAGTGAGGACAAGCCCAGCCCTCTGGGCAGGGCAGGGGAACCAGGTGGAACAGGGGTTCGAGCCACGTCATGACTATATCCGCTGTGTCAAAAGCCGTCGGTCCTCAGACGACAAGAATCGCGAAGGCTGCCGACACTAGGAGTCGTGACAATGTGGCTCAACCCTAACCGGCCGGTGATTTTTTTTTTTTTTTAACCTCCATCAAAGCTTTAAACGCATGGCTTTTTTGACCCTACAATTCATTCCACCTGTAGCAAGACACGCAGTTGAAACTCGTTGGGCCCACGCCAGCAGGCCGGCACCGAGGCATCCCCGTGACCACGTTGGTCAGCCTCGGGGACACTGAGCATCTCTCCGCATCAGCCTTGCAACGTGAATGGCAGACCGTCAGACCTAGACCCCACCGGCCCCTGGCCCCGTGGATCAAGGCAGCCCAGTGTCCACGGGGTGACCGCCCAGGACAGAGTGACCTCCAGGAGGGGCGGACAGGAGGTGTGAGGATCACTTCAGAAACACAGTTTCATGCTCATCTCTTTATGGAACAAATCGCTGCAAGTCTGAAAGGTCAGACTGCTGGATAGACCCTCGGGGCAGCACTGGGTGGCCCGCAGAGGGTCCCCTGGCCCCTGGGATGCTCACGCTCCCCACAGCGGGATTTGGTGCTCCTGTGGTTTTCAGATGAAACCCGAGCGGGAAGGACAGGGCTGGCCGAATGGGACACTGGGTCCTTGTGATGAGAGGGGGCCTGGAGAAACACATGCTGTCCCGGTTTTGCCGTGTGTCCCCAGGAGACACGGGCGGGAGCAAGGAGCTGGGTTCTCAGCCATCACGAGAACCTGACCCAGCCCCTCCTCTCTGGCCCCGGCTCACCGGCAGGCCAGCGGCCCGGGAGCTGGACAAGGTCATTTCCGGCCGCCGGTCAGAACCCGCTCCAAGAGTCACCCTACCCCCGGCCACCACTGCAGCTCAGCCCACCCCCTTTCCCCTTGAAAACCTGAGTCCAGCCTCAGAAACACCTGTGGTCACCCCACCTGGCTGCAGGCCGTCGGCTGCCAGGAGGACAGTGAGTGGAGGGCGGAGAAGATGCCAGCCGCTTCGCTCACCCACGCTGATCTCGGAGGAACAGGCTTTATGGCTCCTCGCTCTGGCCTTGCTGGGCGGTTCCCTCCAGGTCCGGAACACACCGGCCCCCACCCCTGCCCCTTCCTTCCTGGCAGCTCCTCCTCACCTCCTGCACCCACGGACCATCCCTACCACACTCACGCATCTGGCTCATCACCAAGCTGCGTGTCAGCCAGGCCGGCGGGTCTGGAGGCCAGCGCGGTGTCAGGGTGCTGACTCAGCTCGTTATTCCCGGGGCTCAGATGTGGTTACAGGGCAGGCATGCCTCTCCCGCCCCATGGGGCCCCTCACCCCGGCACAGCCCTGTAAACCACGCTCACAGCAGCTCCTTCCAGTCCCTGCCCTCTGGAGCAGGGTTAAATGGGGGCCCCAGAAAGATTCACCCACATCCTAACCCCCAGAACCTGCCATTATGAGCTTATTTGAGAACAGATGGGATTTGCCTACAGGTGTAATTCAGGTCTTGAGATGAGTTCATCTTGATTTAGGTGGGCCCTCACCCACTCCAGTATTCTTGTCTGGAGAATCCCATGGATGGAGGAGCCTGGTAGGCAACAGTCCACCAGGTCGCAAAGAGTCGGACACCACTGAGCGACTTCGCGTTCACTTTAATCCAACAACAGGGGTCCTAACATGAGAAAGGTGGGCCTAGGGGCTTCCGTGGTGGCTCAGATGGTAAAGAATCTGCCCGCAATGCAGGAGACCCGGGTTCGATCCCTGGGTCAGGAAGATCCCCTGGATAACAGAATGGCTACCCACTCCAGTATTCTTGCCGGAAGAATCCTATGGGCAGAGGAGCCTGGCAGGCTGCAGTCTGCCACTGCTGCTGCTAAGTCACTTCAGTCGTGACCTACTCTGTGCGACCCCATAGATGGCAGCCCACCAGGCTCCCCCGTCCCTGGGGTTCTCCAGGCAAGAACACTGGAGTGGGTTGCCATTTCCTTCTCCAATGCATGAAAGTGAAAAGCGAAAGTGAAGTCGCTCAGTCGTTTCTGACTCTTAGCGACCCCATGGATTGTAGCCCACAGGCTCCTCCGTCCACGGGATTTTCCAGGCAAGAGTACTGTAGTGGGGTGCCATGGCCTTCTCCGGGGCTGCAGTCTAGAGGGTCACAAAGAGTGAACACAACTGAATGACTTTCACTTCAAAGACAAAGAAACACGAAGGAGACCATGGGAGGGTGGAGGCCAAACCACGCAGCTCTGAGAACACTGCTGGGAGCTGCAGGGGGGCCTGGGACGGACCCTCTCTCCCAACCTCAGAGGAGGCGCCCGGGATAAGCTTGGTGTCAAGCTCCTGGCCTCCTGAACCGAGAGGGCACATCTCTGTTGTCTTAAGGCCCTCATTTCGTGGCAACTTGCTCCGCCAGCCCTAGGATGCTGACACGCCCTCTGGGGCCCTGGTGACAGAAGAGGGGCTGCACCCCTCTGCTCTGGGCCCTTTGCCCGGAGAAATCACAGCAGCTTCCAGCATCCAGCATGCCACGGGTCTTGCTTTCCCGAAGAGGCTGCTGCTGCTGGCGACAGACGTCAGAACCCAAGGCTCAGGAGACCCTCTCTCCAGGAGACCTGAAAATTCATCTCAGAGGGGTACCCACTCTGCCTGGTGTGTAAAAAGCCCACCTCATCTGCCAATAGCCCTGCTCCAGCCCCCTTGGGGAGAAGGGGCCATGGGTGGCCACAGGGAGGCCGGCCCCCCCAGCCCCGCCCCCGGCTCCCTCAGCTCCTCCCTGCAGCTCTGGGGGGCCTGCAGGCAGACTGGGGCCTCGTGCCAGGACATTCGTCTTGGCGTCTGCAGCTTCCCCTTCTCCTTTAGCCGCTCAGAGCCGCGTGAAGCCACATCTGGAGACAAACACTGTCATCTAGCAGAAGCAAGTGTTCTGCTGGGTCTTTCTCATCAGGAGAAAACACAGCTGAAGCCTCTGGGTTTGGCCAATTTCGAATTCTTTCTCCTTCCTGCCTGTCAGTCTGTCATTAGTCACTGTCTGCGTCTCAGCCCAGTCTGTCATGTAACAAAATACCGCAAACAATATCAGAAATGTATTTTCTCACAGTCCTGGAGACCAGAGGTCCGAGATCAAGGTGTCACCAGGGTCAGTTTCTGGTGAGGTTTCTGGTCGGTTTCTCCTTCCACTGTGTCCTCCCAAGGCCAAGAGAGAGCCAGCTCGGGTGTCCCTTCCTACAAAGGCACCAACCCCTTGGATCTGGACCCCACGCTTATGGCCTCATTTCACCTCAATCACCTCCTGAAAGCCTCCAAACAGTTGCGGGAGGTTGAAAAGGCTTTAAGTTCTTAAAGTACACCAAGAGAGATCATTGGTAAGCCTCACTTCTCTTGATGAAAATGTCTCATTTCTGGGTGTGTCTTCCCTGGTGGCTCAGATGGCAAAGAATTTGCCTGCAATGCAGAAGACCCAGGTTTGATCCTGGGTAGAGAAGATTCCCTACGGAAAAAGCAATGGCACCCCACTCCAGTACTCTCGCCTGGAAAATCCCATGGACGGAGGAGCCTGGTAGGCTACAGTCCATGGGGTTGTGAAGAGTTGGACACGACTGAGCGACTTCACTTTCACTTTTCACTTTTATGCACTGGAGAAGGAAATGGCAACCCACTCCAGTGTTCTTGCCTGGAGAATCCCAGGGACGGGAGCCTGATGGGCTGCCGTCTATGGGGTCACACAGAGTTGGACACGACTAATGTGACTTAGCAGCAGTAGCAGAGAAGATCCCCTGGAGAAGGAACTGGCAACCCACTCCAGTATTCTTGCCTGGAGAATCTCACGGACAGAGGAGCCTGTCAGGCTACAGTCCATGAGGTCACAAGGAGTTGGACACGACTGACCGACTGACACTTGACCTTAACTTTTTCTGAAAAGAACGAGCACTGGGTTAGGAGTACAGGGCTGCTCCTAGGGAGCAGAGAGATGGTTCAGAAACCAAATACAGTCCCACTGGGGCAGCGGCTTCAACATGTGACTCTGGGGACACAATGCAGCCCATAGCAGGCGTCTTTACCCTCTTGGGTCTTCCCTGTTCGCTCAGACGGTAAAGAATCTGCCTGCAACATGGGAGACTGGGGTTCAATCTCTGGGTTGGGAAGATCCCCAGGAGAGGGAATGTATGCCCACTCCAGTATCCTTGCCTGGAGAATTCCACGGACAGAGGAGCCTGGCGGGCTACAGTCCACGGGATGCCGGAGAGTCGGACATGACTGAGCGACTAACACTTTGCGTTGTTCACCCTCTTGGGATCTCATCTGGTCCCACGCACAGCAGTCTCTGTGGATGGGGGACAAAATAGAGGCTCTGAAGGCCCCTCTTCCACAGAGGCTCACCCCAGTGAGAATCCCAAACCCCAACCTGGCTGGTGACAAAGATTCCCTCCTGGGCCCGGCTAGAGGCAGCCCCCAGCGAGCCCTTTCTCAGGCCTCAACCTCGGCATGCAAGGACGTGGCCAAATACCACCACCGTTTCTAAGGGCTCAAGGCCACCTCCTGAGCAGGATCTCAGGCCCCCCTTGAAGAGCCTGCCCGGGGAGCTGAAGGCTGGCCAGAGCTGGCTGATCCCACACCCGAGGTGGGCCCATGTCCTGGCTTCCGTGGGAGGGGAGGGCCTGACTCCAGAAGCACTGACGGCAAACCCAGAAGGTCATCACATGCACCCACTTCCTGTCCCACTTGCTATAATTTTCACACACCCCTGACCCCACCTCCCCCTCCCTGTAAGATGCCCAATCACCTCTGCACACGCGCAAGTGAAGGTCGGGACACGCTGGACTCTTTCCACTGCGACAGTTATCATGGCTGAAATCTGTCCTTGACACTGTGGCTGGTGTCCGGCTTTGTTATCTCTGACGCCAGCCACTCACCCAGTGCTTCCCAGGTGGCGCTAATGGTGAAGAACCCACCTGCCAATGCAGGAGACCATAAGAAACGTGATTTTGATCCTTGGGTTGGGAAGATCCCCTTGAGCAGGGCATGGCCACCCACTCCAGTATTCTTGCTTGGAGAATCCCATGGACAGAGAATCCTGGCAGGTTAGGGTCCATAGGGCTGCAAAGAGGTTGCAAAGTGACTTAGCACGCATGCACACCCACCCAGCACGTATGCGGCCTCCGTGGTTAAGCCAAATTCTCACACCAAACAGGTCAGAACAGGAAGAATCAGCCCTTTAACAACCTTGCGTCCTACTGTGTGATGGCATTCACAATGAACACACTTGGACTTGAACTGTCCACACCAGGAGCCCAGGGCAGTAGGTACTGTGAGAGGGGACCAGCGGGTGTAGAGAGCCAGGCTGATCATGACTTGGGGGGTGGAACGCGGTGCGTGGAGACCCCCACGCACACATACACCACTCCCACCTGCTCGCCAGCCTGTCCCCTGAAGGGCTGGCTGAGTTCCAAGGTTCTTCCCTCACCAGGGAAGCCTCACCATAGTCAGGAATCTCGACTGGCTCCAGAAAGGTCCAGAATGCCTCCCCGGGCAGCAGGCCACTCCCAAGAGCAGGTGGTGACGGTGGACGTGATATGAGCCTTTGCAAAGGGGACATGCCATGTCCACTGCCACGCCCCGTGTGGGGCTCCCAGGATCTGGACAACAGCACGGGCCATGAGTGCCCGCTTCCCCAGGAGCCCCGCTGGGGCACACGTGTTGGGAGCTGGGGAGGGTGTGGGTGGAGGGCCCAGCCCCCAGGCCTGCCTCCCGGCACAGCGTGTCTGGGGCTCTGCCGTGTGCCCTGGGGCCGCTCACTCAGCCTCTCTGAGCCACTCCACACAGAGGAGCGCCCACCTGCCCTATGGGCCAGTGTGGACACGCCCTGAGTGAGAATCCGCGTACCTGGGCCCCAGGTGGAAACTGTGTTCACCTTTCAAGGGGCGTGGCTGCTTCTCCCGAAGCCAGCGGCCCTGCTGTGGCTCATGTGGAAGGGATGGCCCCAGGGGTGAGGCAAGAGTTGCCGCTCTCTCCTCACAGGCCGAATATATTAACCCACCGAGGCCACCGTCGCTATCACCACTATTGCGTTATGAGCAGAAACCTGAGCCGGGAAAGGAAGTTCCATGTGCGGAGGCGCAGAGGCACGAGAGACCGGCTTCACCCTGAGAAGCATGGGGCCGGGACCCGGCCGAGCAAGGGTGCCTGGGTGAGTGTGGCCTCCAGAGGCCGGTCAGACCAGGGCCTGCCAACCACAGTGGGGTCAGAACAGACACGGCCGACTCAGATTTGCCTGCGAGCAGACTTGCTCTTACTAAAGTGTGAAGGGCACCCCGGGGTGGGTGAGGCCGATGAGAAAAGAGAACGCTCTGAGGCTTCAGATGTGAGATGACAGGGTCTGGGCCTGGGCAGGGCTGGGGGATGGGGGAGGATGCCACAGAGTCCAGAGCTGTCTAGGAGCAGAAAACAGCCAGGCGTGCATGTGGGCTAAGTCGCTTCAGTCGTGTCCAACTCTGAGACCCTATGGACTGTGGCCCTGCCAGGCTCCTCTGTCCTGGGATTCTGCAGACAGAAATACTGGAGTGGGTAGCCATGCCCTCCTCCGGGGGATCTTCCCGACCCAGAGATCAAACTCGCATCTCTTATGTCTCCTGTATTGGCCGGCGGGTTCTTCACCACTAGCACCACCTGGGAAGTCCAAACGGCAAGGCGGGCACGTGTTAAGGTGGGTGTAGTGTGGCAGAGGGGACTGGAAGCACAGGTAGCATCTTTCATCATCCTTGAACCTGGGGGCACAGCCTTGGCTGGCCAAGGCGCTCAGCTCCCAGTGCCAAGGACGCTGGGCGAGGGTGTTGGGAGACAGACTGGGGCTCTCCCGATGCCCGCGGCTCTCGTGCGCCCAGAGCCAGCGATCCTTATCTCTGCGCAAGCGGAGGGAGATAATCAATCTCTATTTGGGGCGGGAAAGGCGGACAAGCACCATTACCGCAGGAGAGAAGACACGAGACCACTCCCAGAGACAAGCATGATTAATAGCCGGGGCGTTGATTTAAGGGGGGAGATTAGAAGAACGCAGCCCGGATCTCTGCAGGGGTGAGGTGGGCCGGCGCTGAGAGCCAAGGAGGGAGGCGTGGTAGCCTGAGAAATCCCATTTCGGGGCTGATGGGCAGGGGCAAGACCGGGAGGACAGCTGACAGATGAACACGCCGTCTGAAGGTAGGAAAACAACTTTCCAAGACGGAGAGGGGATTTCCCCGCCAGGAGTGGGGAATCTGGCCACAAGCAGCAGAGACTCGCGGTCCCCCACTCTAGACATGCAGACCCCTCATGCGGCTATGCTGTGGAAGGCCGACCCTCAGGGTTCAGAAGTCCAGGGACAGGCAGGACTCAGGTCCTAACAGAGGTGACGGGAGGTTCTCTGACCCGGCCTTCGAAGGGGCCTCTAGCCTCAGGGTTGTCCAGAGACACAGAAGCAACAGACTGCATGTGGGCGCACACACACAGAGGGGGTTATTTTAAGGAATTGGCTCCTGAGACGATGAGGGCTGGCAAATCCAAAATCTGCAGGACAGGCCAGCGAGCTGGACACCCAGGCCAGAGCGGAAGGCCATCTGCTGGCAGAGCCCCCTCTTCCTTGGGGACCTCGGTCTTTTTTCACTAATGCCTTCGCCTGATTGGGCAAGGCCCACCCACACCACAGCCAGTTATCCACCTTACTGCAAGTCTACTGATTTAAATGCTCTGTTCAGTCGCTCAGTCGTGTCCGACTCTTTGCAACCCCATGGACTGCAGCTTGCCAGGCCTCCCTGTCCGTCACCAACACCCAGAGCTTGCTCAAACTCATGTCCATTGAGTCGGTGATACCATCCAACCATCTCATCTTCTGTCATCCCCTTCTCCTCCCACCTTCAATCTTTCCCAGCATCAGGGTCTTTTCCAATGAGTCAGGTCTTCGCATCAGGTGGCCAAAGTATTGGAGCTTCAGCTTCAGCATCAGTCCTTCCGATGAATATTCAGAGTTGATTTCCTTTACGATTGACTGGTTGGATCTCCTTGCAGTCCAAGGGACTCTCAAAAGTCTTCTCCAACACCACAGTTCAAAAGCATCAATTCTTTAGCACTCAGCCTTCTTCATGGTCCAACTCTCATATCCGTATATGACTACTGGAAAAACCATGGCTTTGACTATATAGGCCTTTGTCGGCAAAGTGATGTCTCTGTTTTTTAATACACTATCTAGGTTTGTCATAGTTTTTCTTCCAAGAACCAAGTGTCTTTTAATTTCATGCTGCAGTCATCGTCAGCAGTGATTTTGGAACCCAAAAACATAGTCTCTCACTGTTTCCATTCTTTCCCCATCTGTTTGCCATGAAGTGATGGAACTGGATGCCGTGATCTTAGTTTTTTGAATGTTTAAGCCAGCTTTTTCACTCTCCTAGATGCCACCATTTAAAAGAATTTTTTCATCATCCCTATTTTTATTAAAACAATACAAAACCTTATAGCACATAAATATACAGCTTATCTATTATCATCTATGACTGAACACACACACACAGTGTTTTCAAATTTTTACTGTAGTAAACGATTTTCATAAACATCATCTCACCTCTTTACTTCTTTGTCCAAATTCCTTTTCTTCCCTTAATTCCCCAAAGTGGAATTCCTAAAGCAAGTAGGAAGAAAAAAGTGAAAGTCACTCAGTCATATACAACTCTTTGCGACCCCATGGACTATACAGTCCACGGAATTCTCCAGGCCAGAATACTGGAGTGAGTAGCCTTTCCCTTCTCCAGTGGATCTTCCCAACCCAGGGATCGAACCCAGATCTCCCGCATTGCAGGCGGGTTCTTTACCAGCTGAGCCACCAGGGAAGCCCCAAACTGTTGAATCCACCCTTTTTAGCGTATGATCCTGAGTCTTCACATATATTTACAGTCATGTAACCAGCATGATCGGGATGAAAAACATTTCCATCACCCCGAAAAGCGCCCTTGTGCCCTGAAGCTGTCCTCTCGGGCCAGAGTCCCGAGTACCCCGTGGAATGTGCGTGGTACTTAAGGTAGAACTCAGGCCCCCAGCCCCATCCTGTACCAAGGGACTGAGCTTAGACAGGGTCAGTGGTAACAGAGAACAGGAGAGACGAGAGATGTTCTATTAACGTGACCCTGCTGGATAAAAACGAATGAGCTTTTGGGCACAAAGCAGTTGGACGTTTTTGTACAGTGGGACAACAGCCTTCCCCACACCCTTGGATTTCGCCAACTTCTAGCCCTGAAGCCCAAAGAAGTTAAGACACTTACTCAGAGTCACATAGCAACTGGGGGAGCAGAAGTCCCAAACACTCTGCCCGCCCCCCCCGAGGCTGCAGACCTCTCGTTGTTCCCTCCACCATCACTTCCTCCCCATTATGAACTCTCCTTCCTGGCCGTCTCTCCACCCCAGAGGCCCGGAGCATACAGAGGATAATGAGGGCAGGCCAATGCAAAAATCACATGAACACTTCATGGTGACTTTGAAATGTTTTGGTGAAACCAGGCCTCCAATGGCAGATCTAAATTGCATCACATGAGGTCTGGAGGGTAGTGACCTCATGGAGGCACAGACAACAGGAGGAGGTGCCAAGTGAGAGAGATGTCAGAGACTCAGCTGCCTCTGGGCCTCGACCACCAAAGCGCTTACATCCCCAGCAGAAGGGGTACCTGGCTCCCTGACCCACCCCCTGAAGACCCGGTGGGCCTCAGACGAGTAGAGGACGTGTGCCCAGGGCTCCTTCAGGGCTCAGCACCAGATCTTGGGCCTGTCCTTCCCATTGCCCTGGTCCAGGAAGAGCCCCTAGAGGGTAGGGGCCAAGCCCGTTCAGGCCACTGAACCCTGCAGTCATTGCTGTGACTGCAGGGCACGTCTGCTGTCTACAGAACAGAAAGAGACTCACAGATACAGAGAACGGACCTGTGGCTGCCAACAGCAGGAGGATGGCGTGGGAGGGTGAGATTTGCAGGTGCAAACTATCACACAAGGAATGGAAAAGCACCAAGGCCCTGCTGATCAGCACAGGGAACCGTGTCCCACATCCTGGGATAAACCGTATTGGAAAAGAAAAAATAACAATAATCGCACCTAACTCGCATGGGTTTTACTTTAGCAAATTAAAGAAGGGAATATATTAGTTCAGTTCAGTCGCTCAGTCGTGTCCGACTCTTTGCGACCCCATGGACTGCAGCACGCCAGGCCTCCCTGTCCATCGCCAACTCCCAGAGTTTACTCAAATTCATGTCCATCAAGTTGGTGATGCCATCCCACCATCTCATCCTCTGTCATCCCCTTCTCCTCCTGCCTTCAATCTTTCCCAACATCAGGGTCTTTTCCAGTGAGTCAGTTCTTTGCATCAGATAGTCAAAGCATTGGAGTTTCAGCTTCAGCATTAGTCCTTCCAAGGAATATTCAGGACTGATCTCCTTTAGGATGGACTGGTTGGATCTCCTCGCAGTCCAAGGGACTCTCAAGGGTCGTCTCCAACACCACAGTTCAAAAGCATCAGTTCTTCAGCACTCAGCTTTGACTTCTACCATCTGTGTCCCCAGTGCCCAGGTCTCAGAAACACTTGTTGACCGACTGACCGGTCACTCCCCCTGCCCCAATCACCTAGCCATGGCCTCTGACTGGTAATAACACTACAGTTGATGAGCTAAAGAGTATAGACTCTGGAGCCGGGTTGCCGGGTTCCGGCCCCAGCCCCACCAACTCCTTGCTGTGTGGCTCCAGGTGCCCCTCAACCTCTCTGTTTCTCTGCTGGAAATGGAAGTGGTTGAGTCTGTGCCCTGAAGAATGGCCAGGGAATGGCACAGAGGATGTGTAAAAGGAGCACCGTGAGCCCTCAAGAAGTAACTGTTTTTACAAACACTGATGAATATAACTTTCCATGCCCTCTGCCCGCCTTCCTCCCCGGAAGGGCTGGGACAGGAAGGTGGGGGGTCCCAGACGGGAGAGCGATGAGGCTGCGATCAGCCACGTCGGAGGGGCTGATAAATAGAGGTGAGTCCAGAGAGGGCTTAGCCAGCCTCTCCAGTCGGCTGTAAATAAAGGGCTGGAGCCCAGGGAGGGGCTGCCTCGGCCAACACGGATGCGGTGGGGCTGTCATCCATCACCCCACATGCAGTTGCAGGCGGCCCCACCAGGGCCCCCAGGCTGGAGTGTCAGCGAGCGTCCGGAGGCTCAGAAACAACCACCCCCACCCCCAGGAGGGACACTGGCCGGGGCGGGGGCCCGGTCCTGTCCGGAGAGTGAGGAGGCTGGGGACGCAGACAGGCCTGGGTCCTGCAGCGCCGCCCTAGGGCCTCACACATGCGCTGCCCTGACCCTACCTCACTCTTATCCCCACCTACAGCTGAGGAGACCGAGGCACAGAGGAGCTAAGAAACTTGCCCAAGACCACTTGGCTAATACATTGACTGAGCCAGGATTTGACCCCCACCCCCAAACCCAGTGCTTTAATGTCTCTCGGGCCATAGGGAGCCACAGAAGGTTACTGAGGGAGAGAGGGACCTGGTCGCTCTGCATGGAGTTGGGTGGAGGATGAGGCTGGAGGGGGAGGTCTGGCCACAATCCCGTCCGTGTCTGTGATGGACAGCAGCCCTGGAGCAGCAGAGTCCGGGCCCTACGTGGGGATCAGCAGTGATGGCCCTGAGTGGGGAGTGGGGTGGGGGTTCTGAGAGCCTCTTCTGATTGGCGTTTCCCACTCTTCATCACGAGGTCAGGAACAAGTGGCCCGCAAGTCCACTCCCAGTGCCACCGCCAGGCCCGGCTGCTGTCCCTTTCCTCCCTCTTAGCTGAGGCCACCTCCCAGTTCCAAGGCCAGGCCTGCGGGCAGCTCCGAAACAGGGCGACGTTGACGGTGTGGCTTCTCGGGACACTCCACCCCCAGACGTCCTCACTGTACCTTGGCCGGAGGAGGTCGGCCCCAGTCCTTGCGGTTCTGACTTGTTCAGCTGTGGCTGAATTATCCAGAGAGAGAAGCCGGCTCCCCTCCCGGGGGTGGGGGAGGGCCGGCCGGTGGGCATCATGCCCCTCTCTCCCCCGCTGCAGAGCAGCCTCCGTGCCCCCGCCCTGCCTGGCACACACACTTGGCTGGGTCTGCAAAAATAACAAAATATGAAATTCAGATTAATGTTCTGTTTAGTCGGGATCTGAATTTCAAATCAGGACGAGCTGACTCAGATTGACTACAGTCCGTCTCCCTGAGCCCATCAGCCCGCACCTGGGCCCCGAGTGAGGGGTTCTACCCGGGGGAGCCCAGCATATCCGGACGGGTGGGCGGGCGCTGTGTGCCAAAACAGGTAGGTTGACAGGCCCCAGGCTCTGCCTTCGGAGGTCAGCAGGGTCCAGACCCCCAGCTGGGCTTCCACGCCAGCCTTCCCACCAAAAATCAACAACCTCCGGTTGATGTGGGGTTTTTCCAGCTTTACTGAGGTACAGCTGACAAATTTGTAAGATATTTACAGTGCGTGTCATGGTGATTTGATATATAGATACACTGTGAAAATATTCCTCCCATCTAGTTAATTACCACATCAGTCACATCACATGTTTATCTCTTTTCCTTTTTTTTTTCCTTTGGTGAGACTATGTAAGTTCTACTCTCTTAGCAAGGACTTCCCTGGTAGCTCAGACGGCAAAGAATCTGTCTGCAATGCGGAAGACCTGGGTTTGAACCCTGGGTAGAGAAGTTCCCCTGGAGAAGGAAATGGCATCCCACTCCCGTATCCTTGCCTGGAGAATCCCATGGACAGAGGAGCCAGGAGGGCTATAGTCCATGGGGTCACAAACAGTTGGACACGACTGAGCGACTAACACACACACACTCTTAGCAAAGTTCAATTATACGTACAATGTATCAACCATAGATATCAACCAATGTATCAAACGAAGGCGGCGTATTAAACAGCAGACACATCACTTTGCCAACAAAGGTCCGTCTAGTCAAGGCTATGGTTTTTCCAGAAGTCATGTATGGAAGTGAGAGTTGGACCATAAAGAAGGCTGAGCACCAAAGAACTGATGCTTTCGAATGGTGGTGTTGGAGAAGACTCTTGAGAGTCCCTTGAACTGCAAGGAGATCCAGCCAGTCCATCCTAAAGGAAATCAGTCCTGAATATTCATTGGAAACCGATGCTGAAGCTGAGTCTCCAATAATTTGGCCACCTAATGCAAGGAGCCAACTCATCAGAAAAGACCCTGATGCTGCGAAAGACTGACGGCAAAGGGAGAAAGAGGCAGCAGAGGACGAGATGGTTGGATGGCATCACCGACTCAACAGACATGACTTTGAGCAAGCTCTGGGAGACGGTGAAGGACAGGGAAGCCTGGTGTGCTGCAGTCCTGGGGTCACAGAGAGTCGGACACGACTTAGCGACTGAACGACACGCAACATCAACCACAGTTACCAGGTTTTATGTTAGACCCTCACCTCTTATTCATCTTACAGCTAAAGTTTGTACCCTTCTGTCATCCCCTGTTGCTTCTCCCCCACTCCCGACTGCCCCTGGCAACTACTTCCCTATTTGTTACTATGAATTTGACTGTTTAAAAAATATTCCACACACACACAAAAATATTCCAAATAGAGGTGACACCATACGGTCCTTATCTTTCTCTCCCTGACTTATCTCACTTAACATAATACCCTCAAGTTTCCAGCCATCCTTCTTTCTCATGGCTGGATGATATTTTGATTGCTTTTTTTCCCCATTAATTTTGCCGCACTGGCTACCGTCGGTCCACACCAGAGCTAAGAGAAGACGCACCCGCTGGCCCCTTCACACATTCCCCTCTCGCGTGGCCCCTCTGGGCCTGGCACCGGTCAGCTGAAGGCCAGCCCTGGCCTGGGACACCGAAGACGTCGGGACCCGACGGTGTGCCCCCGTCCTGGCACCTCCGTCTCCCGCTCGGGTGCTGACCCTCCTGAGCCTCATTTCCCCACCTGGGAAAGGGGACCACACCTCCTCCTGCAGGGAGCTGGCTGGGCCCGCGTGCGCTCTGCTCAGCAGCACACAGCAGGATCTTGTTCAGGAGGCCCACGTCCCAGGCCCCGTCCCCAGCAGGCGGGGGGTCGGGGCTGGACACCGGAGGGAACACACAGACCGAACTTCCCGTCCTCATGCGGCTGACGCTCCGGGCTGTAGTTCTCAATGCAGGGGCGGTTCGGTCTCTCAGAGGCCACCGGGCCGGGTGGACATGGGTCTGGTTTTCACAAAGCTGGGGGCGGGCCTGCTCCTGGCCTCCACTGGGTGGAGGAACGGTCACTGCTAACACACAGGACAGACGCCCGCAGGGAGTCACCCAGCCCCAAACGTCCGGAGAGCCAAGGCAGAGGAGCACTGCTCTAGGGAGGGACAGTAGAGCAGACGAACAAGGAAAACCGACAATGGCCAGAAGGTGCCGAGAGCTACGGAGTCAGCCCCACGCACGCAGGCAGGCAGACGAGAGTCGTCTTTCCCAGCACAGCAAGCATGAGGCTGCAAGTGGGGTACATGCTCCCGGGCCTGAGACCCCGAGGCACGCTGCCCACCTGGCGTTAAACCAGGCCACAGACGGTCCACGGCCACTGCGGGCAGACGTGCAAGGCCCCCAAAGTGCCCGCTGCAGCCTTCACCGGCGGCCCCAGGGCCCCAGACGTAACGGGCCAGACCCCTGTCCCCGAGACCCCCAGGCCAGCAGAGGACACACACTCGGTGTCTGGCACCCTGGCCACCTGCAGACTGTGTGTTCTTCAGCCGGTGGCCTGGCCCGCTCTCCCAGATGTAACATGGGGACCCTGGTGGGACTCTGGGGTCAGATGGGACCTGGTCGTATGACGGGCTCAGTCAGGGTCACTGGTGTTATGGTACACAGTGGCGGGGGGGGGGGGCATGGAAGGTTCTGGAACACTGAAAGGAGGGAATGCTGAGTATGCCAGGACACAGAGGAGCTTAGAGGGGCTTCCCTGAGAATGGGGCACCCCCTTGGGGTCTCACACCAGGTAAGCAGATCAGGAAGGAAGGTAAGACAAACGGACTCACAGGGTGGACGCCTCTGGTGTGTACGTGTGTGTTTGTGAAGACAAAGCGGGGGACGGGGTAGGACATGACACTGGGGTTCAACACCTACGAGGCAGTGATCGCCACACCTAGGACACTACTTCACCCTCACCTCCTAACTGCACCGACGGGCTCTTCTCAACTCAGCAGCCAGAGGTTCCCTTGAAACCTTTCCCTCTCATCACAGGCAGTGTACAAGCCAGGTCCTTACCAAACCCCACATCTGCCCCACGCAGACCTCACCCCGTGAGCCCCGCTCTCCTGTGCCCCCCACCCCCATGGCTCCAGCCACACGGGCCTCCTCGCCCGTTCCAGGAACACTAGTGCCTCAGGGCCTTTGCACCCGCTGTGCCCTCAACCAGGAGCTCATTCCCATCAGTACTCCAGGCTTCGCTCCACCCTCCTTCAGGGCTTTGTGCAGGCAGTGATGATGTCACAGAGAACACGACCTTTGAGCTGGGCCTTGAGGGGTGAGTCAGAGTTTGCCAAATGGAGGAAGGGTGACCTCTTCTGGAAGAGGGGTCCTGCATGGACGGAGGGTGCTGTGTGGGAGAGCAGGGCAGACCTGGGTCCAGGGCCCAGCAGGGAGACCTGTAGGAGCTGACCAAGAGGAGAGAGCCAAGGAGGAGGAGCCACGTCTCAAAGTCTGGAGACTGGGAGCCATCAAGGAGGGGACTCTGAGGGTCGGGCCTCACCAAGAAACGGCTGCTTCGTTCCCTTGCTCTCCTTCACAGGTAAGTTGGCATCATTGTGAATTACTGCACTGATCCACTCTATAACATTTTCTATTATTGGAGTATAATTACTTCTGAAGTATATATGCAAGCCAAGAAGCAACAGTTAGAACTGGTCATGGAATAACAAACTGGTTCAAAACTGGAAGAGGAGTCCGTCAAGGCTGTATATTGTCACCCTGCTTATTTAACTTGTCTGTAGAGCACATCATGCGAAATACTGGGCTGGATGAAGCACAACCTGGAATCAAGACTGCCGGGAGAAACAGCAACAATCTCAGATATGCAGATGACACCAATGTAATGGCAGAAAGCAAAGAGGAACTAAGAGCCTCTTGATGAAAGTGAAATTTCAGTTCAGCTCAGTTGTGTTCAACACTTTGCGACCCCATGGACTATAGCACGCCAGGCTTCCCTGTCCATTACCAACTTCTGGAGCTTGCTCAAATTCATATCCATCGAGTTGGTGATGCCATCCAACCATCTCATCCTCTGCCATCCCCTTCTCCTGCCCTCAATCTTTCCCAGTATCAGGGTCTTTTCAAATGAGTCAGCTCTTCCCATCAGGTGGCCAAAGTATTGGAGTTTCAGCTTCAACATCAGTCCTTCCAATGAACATTCAGGACTGATTTCCTTTAGCATGGGCTGGTTGGATCTCTTTGCAGTCCAAGGGACTCTCAAGAGTCTTCTCCAACACCACGGCTCAAAAGCATCAATTCTTTGGTGCTCAGCTTTCTTTATAGTCCAACTCTCCCATCCATACATGACTACTGGAAAAACCATAGCCTTGACTAGAAGAACCCTGCCAAGCCTGTTTCCAAAAGGGTGGCACCAATCTGCACTCCCATCTGCTATAGACAAGCCTCCTGATTGGTTCACCTCCCTGCTAATGACTGGTCCGTGCCAGGCATGTGATGTCCATCTGATCAATGAGGTCTGAGGAGAGGACTGCCCAAGGGATGCTGGGAGATTCCCTTAATTCCCAATGACTCACAGGAAGAGACCAGCTCTCCTCTTCCTATGGATATCCTTGTGTCTGAATGAGATGCTCCAGCGATCTTGTGACCATCAGGAGCGCCCATCAGAGCAGAAAGATGGAAAGACCTGAGTCCTAGAGTCCATCACAGAGCCCCTGAATGAACCACCCCTGGAGCTGCCCCGCCTTTGGACTTCTGCTTGTTACCAGGAACCATGAATGTTCCTTGTTGTTTCCATCATTCTGAGCTGAGTTTACTGTTACTTTTTCAAGTAACAGCTGCCTTCCCGCCTCATTGTCCAGTAAATCTGCGGTGACTCACTCCCCTCTAAAGCAAATTCTTTCTGCTTAAATCAGCCAGAGTGGGTTTTGGTTACTTGCAGCTTAGAACACTGATGATTCAGAGGAGAGTCTGAATGCAGGTCTGTTTGCCAACGAGCAGTAGCGTTGAGACAGGGATGAGAGAGCGTGCCTGAGGTGGAGATGGGAGCTCCAGGGGTTCACCACCACCTCTCAGATGGGAACCTGGAAGGTCACAGGGCAGGAACACAGCAGGGGGCAGATACTGGAGGGACTTGAACACTGAGCAAAAGAATGTTGACTTTGTTCTTTAAGTCGTGTGATTTTGACCAAAAGGGTCACCTACTAGAATTTACGTTTTAGGGAATTTACCTGGATGAGGTACTTAGGGGCCTTGGGGAGAGGGTCTGGCATCTTCTGAGCTTCTACCGTGTGGGTGATCACGTCCCCACACCATCTCAGCAAATCCACACAAATCCCCTCTGAGGGAGAGATTAATCTCTTTTCCAGATGAGAGACCGGGGGTGCAAATCCAGGAAGTGACCGGGCCAGACTGGCCAGCTGGTCAGGGCACAGGGAAAATCGACAAACACCAGACTTAGGCTTTTTCAATCCCATCCTGCTGCATTCCCACGCATCGGAAGAGGGTTTGCACTCCCGGTCTGATTCTCCAAAAATCATCTGTGCTGCTCCAGGGAGGGTGAAACCTTTATCCCAGTCAGCATCATGTTTCTGTCATTCTTAAAAGCCAGTGACCAGGTCAGGAGTTTTACATCTGTCTCGTCTCACAGCTGCCGAGGCCGATAAGTGATTTTCCATCTTCTCATGCAACACTGATTTAAACAAAGCCTTTGCCAGGTGACGATGCTTGTCTGCGTGTCGTAAAGGAAGCTGAAGACATTTCGGAGCAGTGCAGGAGCAGTGGGGGCAACCTCAGGGCAACCAGGGCGGGGCGGGGGGGGAGTTGATCTTAGCCCCCGGCCTGGGAGGCAGAGTCCAAAACCTGTGCTGCTTCTGTAGAAGCTACAGAGAGGGAAGTCTGCCAGAAAACCCCAAGCTGAGCTCACTGCCAGCCTCTTCCCAGCCTGAGCAGGGTGCATGGGTCACGGGAACTGTGTTGATTTAGCAGAAACCCAGGGACTGGCGCAGTGGTAAAGAATCCACCTGCCAGTGCGGGAGACTCGATCGCAGCTTTGATCCCTGGGTTGGGAAAATTCCCTGGAGTAGGAATTGGCAACCCACTCCAGTATTCTTGCCTGGAGAATCCCATGGGCAGAGGAGCCTGGAGGGCCACAGTCCAAGGGGTCACAGAGAGTTGGACAGGGCTGAACACACACGCATGCACGTGCAGGGACAGTTATGAAGAAGCAGCAATTCCAAACACCTGTAGGGGCCGGGCGCTCTGGGGACAGATGCTGTCTGACTGTTTGATTCTCCTGACCAGCCCCTAAGGTAAGGTCTGCCCTTGCCATCCCCACTGTACAGGTGGGAAACTGAGGCCCAGGGTCACCGCGGGACTTGCTCACACAGCTGGTAGGACCTGGACCCAAGCCCGGGGCTGTCTGATTCTGAATCCAGTCCACTTACCTGGCCACTCACCATGTGAGCACCAAGTGATCAGGGAGGCCTCATGGAGGAGGAAGCATTTGTGCGGAGCCCTGAAGGGTAAGTAAGAGCCAGAGGTGTTAAGGGCAGAGAAAGGCTTTTCCCAGAAAGGGGAGAAGTGTGAGCTGAGGCGCAGAGGTGAACAGCCAGGAAGACAAAGCTGCAGAGAGTCCCTTCAACCCTCCATGAACCTCTCCTTTAAACTCATCTCAAGACGGAAAGCTGGGAGAAGCTACATCCCAAAGGAAGATTTGAGACTCAATTTCTCCCTGGAACAAAACTCTCAGGCCAAGATTTTAAAATTCTTTTCCTCTTGGAAAAAACATATCTGGTTTCAAGTCTACGTTTTTGGCAACCTCACTGCCAGAGTCTCTTTCCATTCAGGAGAAACGATGTATCCCCAGCATCTGATGGGGAATGAGGCCTGGGAGGCGGGGAACAGACAGGGTGGGTGCAGAGAAGGAAAAGGCAGAAAGGAGGCCTGTGAGGGGCTCTGATCCAGAGGGGGTGGGGTGGGGTGCTGGGGCACAGCAGAGGGAAGGAAAGGAACACCCACTGAGCACCCACTACACACAAATATCCCTGAGGGTACCGCTGCTCAGGCCTGCCTGGCAGCCTGCTTGAGCTGATGACACCCCAAATCCCAGTCTGCCTTCTGGCTGGCCAACATTCAGAAAGAACCTACTGGGTGCGTGATGCTCCCCTGTATCAGAGGAAAGAGTTCAGCCTCTGTGACTCCTTCCCCATCAGAAGAACAAATGTACTTCCTTGATCAGAAGGAACTCACAGAGCAGTAAGATGAGACATTAATTAATTGAAGACATCCCCAATAGAAGAAGCGCTTGCATGGCCAGACCCAGCAGCCTGTGAGGGGCAACAAGAGGCCAGCAGGTGGCCTCAGGGGCGAGGTCAGTTCTTCAAAGACTCTGGGCACCTGCTCTTGACGGGGGCCGGGACCACAGGAGACTCAGATGCAGGCAGTGAGAAGCTCACAGTATATACCTAGGCAGCGTGTGTGGAGGGCACCCCTCTGCCTCACCAGCTCTGGTTTGAGGCCATGGAGAGTTAGAGGACGTGATGCAAACAGAGGCTTTCAATGCACCTGCCTTGTGAGACTTGGTCTCCTGTGCTCTGGAGCTCCGCCATGAGCCTGGCTCCCAGAATGACACCTGGAAGAAACCTGAAACCAGCCCAAGGCTGGGAACCAAGCCCTGCTGACCCACAGCCTTGGCCAGACGTGCAGCCATTCTGCAGACCCATGAGTAAGAAAATAAGTACTTCCTGTAATAAGCCACCTAATTTGGGGGGGGGGGTAATTTGTTACGTAGCATTACTGGGGCAATAACTGACTGATACATGATGACATGGTACCATCAAGGCTTATTTGGAAGGCTCCTCTGTCCATGGAATTCTCCAGGCAAGAATACTGGAGTGGGTAGCCATGCCTTTCTCCAGGAGATCTTCCCGACCCAGGGATCAAATTCGGGTCTCTCGCGTGGCAGCCAGATTCTTTACCATCTGAGACACCAGGGGAAGCCCCTTTTGGAGGTAAACGCAAGTGAGCTCAAAGGAAATCCTGAGTAGTTAGAGAAGGCTTCTGGGAGCAGGTGACATGTGGACTCAGCCTTGAAGGGTAAGTAGGAAAAGAAAACTGGAAGTCTCTCTCAGCTGATGGAGTAACCACAGACAAGGAGCAAAGGAGGGGAAGAAACGGACTCTGCAGGGAAGCTGCACACAGGACGGTGTAGTCAGGGCACGCGGGCCGCGCCCGGCACGATTACAGCCTGGCTGGACCACTGCAGAACAGGAAACCCGCACGCTCCCTGGCAACCGTCAAGCCTGAGCAGTGATCCTCCCTTATGGCCACCCCCGTTCTGCCCTGGGAGACGTTCTGTTGCCCACTGCCCCCCACGGCCCCAACTCAGTGCTCCGTGGAGACGAGTCTGCTGGGCCACGCGTCTCCATGGCCACCTGAGGTGAGCACTGGAGAGAAGGCCATCTTTCGCGGGGCGGACCCCTCCATGGCCCGCCTCTTTCTGATGCCACTTGGTGAGCCCAGGGACAGTCCGAGGGGTTTAACAGCCATGAGCCCAGACAGGTCCAGGCTGCTTTAGTTACCTGGTTCCCTCAAAACCTAGACAGTTTCCGGTCCACTCCACGTGCACACGCTCACAGCCACGCCTGGACTCGAAGCCTGAACATCTGAGTGTGTCCGCCCTGTGCTGGGCCCATAGCCCCGGACTCCGCCCAGCAGTGTTTGTCTCGAGGTCATTAGGACACCGAGCTCCAGAGAGAAAGACCCCCTTCCGCCGGATTATTACTGGGAGATTCTTTCAACGGTTCCTGCCAGCAGGAGGACTGGGGCATCCGGCCCGTTTCCTGCTACGCCTGTGCCCGCCCCGCATCGAGCTGCCCACGTCACCTTCAGTTCGGGGTAGAAAAGTGCTGACCCTTTCACCTCTAGAGGCCTGCGCTGGTCAAGGTAGATGGCAGGCATGGCCTCGCGTGCACCGTGTCCTCCTCTACCCCTCCTTACAGACGGGCCGGCTCTAGTGTCAGCTCACACGTGTCTCGAGGGACCAGCACGCGCCCACATTCTGAGCCTTGCCCTCCACCCCCTCACTCTGCGACCCGGACAGCACAGCACAGCTGAGGGCCATCAAATAAAACCTCCTCCGCCGCATCGCACGGGTCTTCAGCCTTCCCATCGCGATGGGTCTGCTCGAATAGCCCCTCCTTCCTTCCCCATTCAGCCAAGCCCACAGTTTCCGTTCTGTTACTCATCGCGTCCTCCTCTGGCCACCAAAGTCTCCTTCAGCCAGCATTCCGATCAGCAGCTCCTAACAGCAGCCCCCTTTGCACAGTCAGAGCCCCGGGCAGGGAGAGGGCTGCACTGAACACTGACCATCCCCACTGGTGCCCACAGGCCCTGGGGACCCTCTCAGGAAGGAGGTCGGGCCCTTGGAAGGGCACCGGCGGGGGGTCAGGGGGTGTGGACTTTCCAATTTCATCAGAGGGTGAGGTTTCAAAAACTACCTCGGGGGGACTGACCCCCTAGACTCCCCTTCAAGGGTGGAGGTGGCCAGCCTTCAATCCCCACCCCGCTCAGGACAGGCCTCTGCACCCGAGGCCACGACCCTGCAGGACAGCCCACCTTCAAGGATGGTCCAGGCTGCAGTAGAAGGACCTGATGCTTCTCAGCTCGGAAGGGCCTTCGAGCTCCAGAGCCCTCTGCCGGGCTGGACGGGGCTGCCCAGGGCCTGGGCTCCACCGAACAACTTCTGCCGAATCCTGCTTCTCTCCTCTCCCATTCCTGTGGCTTGCTTCCCAAGGGCGCCCCGGATACAGCCTCAGCACATCAGTGCCACCTCGGGTCAGCTTCCCGGGGACCCAGCCTGGGACTCCAAGGTGTAGCGCTTGCGTCCCCGGAGGGTCCTGGACGCCCTCAGGGATGACGTCGGAGGAACAGCCAAGACCCGACGGCAGACTCAGGAGGAAGCACAAGGCCGCCCCGGGGTCCAGAGCGGCGAAGACTCCCCAGCGTCCAGGGAGGACGGGTCCTGGGGCCCAGGGTGCAGCCGGGGGAGACGACGGGGTGGGCGGGTGAGCCCAGCCTTGTCAGCGGAGCACTCACGTGTGCACGCACACCCGTGGCTGCTGGGGCGGCCCTCCAAACCCAGAGAATCGGGGCAACCCCGTCCACACGTGGGAAGGAGACACACAGGCCGGTTGCACAGAGGCGGTGCTGGGCACGGCTTTTCGGTCATCAGGTGTCTGAACAGCCATGCCGTCTGGAGAGACGTGCAAACCATCACCCCCACCTGCTTGGACCCCAGCCCCTGGGCTGTAGGAGCCCCTTGGCCGCTTGGGGTGCTAGGAGCCTGTGAACGCGGCCGTCACATTACAGATGCCCAACCCCCATCTCTGTGTAGCTGCCGTGTCCTGAATCCAGGAGCTGCTGCCTGGGGATGGAGAGCTCAGCATGCTCAGGCAGGAGCAGGGGTGGCAAAGGCTTGGCCCCTCCAGCTGGGGCAGAAGACAGACATCAGAGAGGGGCTTCGGGGTCACCATTGAGGCGAGGGGGCCCTCAAGGGCACACAGGAGCTGAACTTGGAGGTGGAGGCTGGGAACAGGGGGACGGGGGAGGCTGGTTTCTCCTGAGTTCATCCTGGGATGCTCCATCAGGGACGGCAGGGCCAGAGGAACAGAGCAGAATGCCTCCGGCCAAGAGCCAGGGAGATGTGGAGATGTGAACCATGCCCTGGCCTCTCCACTGTGTTCTTATCTCCATTCCTTGGAACAAGCTGTGTCCCCCACTGTGAGGCTTTGGAAGGCTCTCTCTCTCCACCACCCTTTCTTAGATAATAAGCAGGCTGGATAAGCACCAATCCAGGGCTCCACGGGAAGTTCCAGAACTTGTTCAGGGACCCAGACTCTTTCTGTCTCTAGGATCCTGGGGATATGTTCTCTCCTGATGGTCACAGGATGGCTGCCAGGATACCAGACATCATGTCACCATTCCAGGCAGGAGGGAGGAGAGCAGACTAAGTGCAAAAGATGTTCCCGAAGCCCCGCCCAGGAATTCCGCTCACATCCCCATGGCCAGTACTGAGTCATGTGCCCACCCACGTGGCAACCGAGCCCGAGGAGTCTGCGTTTTATCCAGACGTGATGCAGCCCCCCAGCACAAAACCAGGGTTCTGCCTGAGGTAAAGAGAGAAGGGAATATTGGGTAGGGACTCAGCCTCTTCCAACTGTGGAGGGTGGGTGGGACGGTTCAGAATGGAGGCGGGAGCCCAGGGAGGGGGCCGGGCAATGGCCCAGATGACAGCTGGGAAGACCTTGGGGATGCAGCAGGAGGAGCGGACAGTATGCCCCGCAGCAGGGCCATCCCCTGCTGGTCCACGGGAGGAACGAGCTGGAGAGGCCGAGCCTGCAGGCGGATTCCCCGCAGCCCGTGACCTTGTGAAGCTGGGTGTCTGGGGCCATCTGCACACCCCCGCACCCCGTCCCTGGCCACCCCCATGCATTCCCCACCCTGC
Organism: Cervus canadensis; assembly: GCF_019320065.1. Lineage (NCBI taxonomy): Eukaryota > Metazoa > Chordata > Mammalia > Artiodactyla > Cervidae > Cervus > Cervus canadensis. Next base: position 48,946,728 of record NC_057411.1, on the reverse strand, counting down.
TTCTCCATCCTCCCGCCCCAGGGGGCCTCCTGGCGTCTCCCCGGTGTCCTGTCCTGGGTGCCCAGCCCAGGCCCTGCCCAGGCCCAGAGGCGGGGGGGCAGGGGGAATCTGGGCAGGATGCCCAGGGAGGCGGTGTGGGCCTGCAGCTGAGGCTGGATCTGTCCTTCTATAAAGACTCCCAAGTCCACTCCGTCCCCCGTGCGGGCGGCACGCACACATTAAAGTCACCTCGGACTGGAGAACTGTGGGCGTGGGTGGGTTGGGTGGTTTTCTTAGTATCCTCCCAGGTTTAATCCTTTAGTTCAGTCACTCAGTCGTGTCCAACTCTTTGCGACCCCATGGACTGCAGCACGCCAGGCCTCCCTGTCCATCACCAACTCCTGGAGTTTACTCAAACTCATGTCCATCAAGTTGGTGATGCCATCCAACCATCTCATCCTCTGTCGTCCCCTTCTCCTCCCGCCTTTAATCCTTTGGCGTTGGCCAAAACCTCTGCCTCAGAAGCCACCCGGCCTGGGAGATGAGCAGCCTTGTGGCAGAAGGCGGCCCTGCCTTCTTCCCTGGCCAGGGTGGGACTGCATGTGAGCGCCGGTGGAGGGAGCAGAGCCCCTGGCAGGGATCTGAGCCGGACTTTCTCCCTGCAGTGCCCCCCTGCCCCCCGTGGTCACCCCTGATGGGGGCATCTGTTTGCCTGAAGCTGCGTCAGTTTCCCTCTGCTGCAGCCCTCACCTGCAATACCTCCACCTCCGTCACCCCCACGGCCCCAGCCCTGGAAGGACACACGGTCACACGCAACTTGCACACACATGCCTGTGTACATATACACCACACGTACATATGCGTGTGCTCATACATGCACAGGCACACACACCACACACACATGCCCAGATGTGTATGTGCACACATTACACATACATACATGCACACACATATGCACAGGTACACACATCATATACACATGCTCGGGTGTATGTGTATGCACATTATACACATATGTATGTGCACACACGCATATGCCAAGGTACACACACCACACACATGCCCGGGTGCGCACACATTGCATTCACATGTGTGTGTATACATTACACACATATGCATGTGTGCACACATGCCCATGTACACATGTTCACATGCACATGTGCGTATGTTCACATGTACACACCATTACACGTGTGCATGCTCACCTATTCACATACATCCTCTTCTCCACACACTCCCATGCCCACCCACACCCACCCTGTCAGGATGGCTCTGGCCCAGTGGCCCTGCTGCGACCATACCACATGGTCGGTTTCCTCTCCCTCCTCATCACGCAGGGCAGGGCCGGCCCACCCCATGCCTTCTTCTGCTGGGCCATCTCCCCCAGGCTCCTTCCATGCAGGCACCACGGTCACGGCCCCAGCTCCGGCAGACTCCCCAGGCAATGCCTCTGCTCAAGCTGTCCCAACACAGCCAAGACCCTCCACAGCTGGTGGGCCAGCATCTTCTCCTGGCTGCTCAGGAGCAGTCTGGCTGCCTCTGCCTCTGTCAGAAAGTTCTGGCTGTGTTTGGGGGTCCCAGCGCCGCCCCCACCTCCCACCCCTAGGGTCCTTCTCGGGCCGGAGTCAGAACTCCACCATCACTCCCTCCCTGCTCAGGGCCCAGGGTTCAGCCTCCCATCCTTCCTCTGTAGGTGCCACAGCCTCTCCGTTTCTGGTCCAGCTGTGTGTCCTAAGGCAGGTCACTTAACCTCTCTGAGTCTCAGTAGCCACACCTTAGGACAGGGACACTGGACTCTGCGTCAGCTGTGCACTCAGCTTGGCCCAATCATTGCATGCTGGCACACAGGGCGCTCTGGCCTGCCTGCTGGGGACTCATGCCTGGCTTGTGGCAGGGAGGTCACGGCCCCTCTCTGAAAACCCCACTGGGGGTGGAAGCATGGAGGAGTTCCCAAAACTCGGGGACACTGGACAAACAGGTTGATGATCCTGTCTCCCCAGCATGGGGGTCATGAGGATCATGCCCATATGGTATTTTTACCTCTAAAGGGAGTTATAGCAAGACCACTTTTCTGAGAGATTAACAGCCACCTCTTTCAAACAAAATCCCTCCCCAGGCTGCAGGCTGGATGCTGGCTGGAAACCTCTTGGTTTTAGCTTAGTCTCCAGAAGGGCTGGTTTCTGGACCTGGGTGTGGATGGAGGCGTGGGCCAGATGGAAGGAAGTGGGTCTGGACAGACACTCGCTGTCTGCAGAAGGTTCAGGTGGGACCCCAAAGCAGGAGACGCCCTGTAAAATTCCCACTCAGCTGCATCACTGCCAAATTCTCATTCCCCCAGACAGTTCCTCCCAGCTGTGCACACACACAGACAAACACACACATGTATACACACACGTGCACATGCATATCTGTGAACACAGGTGTGCGTGTGTATGTGCACATAAGTACACATGCATACCATTGTGACATGTGTGTGCACACGGGACACGCACACGTGTCTGCATGTGCACGTGCATGCACATGTGTTCACACACAGACTTCGAGGTGACTTGTGCATGGCCAGATTCCAGCTAGAAGTACTCCGGGTGACCAGGGTGCTCAGGGCATGGGGTGGCATCCTTGCCACGGAGGATCAGGCAGTCTCGTGTTGGCCTCACACGCTGGGACAGGGTGGGGGCCGTGGTCCCTGTTATTGCGTTCAGGGCACACAGGGCCCACCGCACTCGTGGGGAGGCAGCGCACACCTGCGTCTTCCAAAGTCACACACTCTGCATGCCCGGCAGATGGTCGCTCTGGCCCCTCCTCCCCGCCCCGCCCCTCCTCCTGTCCACACACCTCTCAAAGTGGAGGCGACAGCCTGGCTTCCAGCTCCTGGCACACAATTCGATGGCGGAGGCCACATGGAGACCAAGGAACCCGGGGAGTGGAGGAAAGAGGGGGAGAACCCAGGAGGTATAAGGCTTACCTGGGGACTGCGGAATCCCCAGCAATGTTCACTGATACAATGATGGGGGAAATTGAGCTGTTGTCCTGGGCAGTAACTGAAAGATGCAATCTAGCAGAAACCCATTATCCTGCAAGTTATTTCTGATGAAATTACCCCAGAAAGGGTGCTTCAAACTTAATGACCTGCCCCCACCGCCATGCTGAGTTAGTGCTCAGGGCCCATTTTCACAGTCCTTCACTTAACACCCACTCACTGAGAGCTCTGCTCAGCCCTAGGCCCTGCTCTGGGCACTGGTGCTTCAGCTGTGACCAAGACGCACAGGACCGACCCCAGCCTCACAGGGCTAATGTTTTAGAGGAAAACAGTGAAAGGCATGCCGAGGAGGCTGCTGCTATTTCATCTGTTCTCTTAGCAGCTTGGGACGAGCAGCCGTGGCGGCCAGCCTCTGCCTTTACTATGGCCCACCCGCAGTAGGTGTCTTGGGTTGAACAAATGAATAAACAAACGGAAACTAAAATGAGACCTGCAGAACCTATTTGCCAGATAGGAAGAAGGTAACCCAAACACAAATCGTGAGGAACACAGCTGCAGCCCAGAGGCAGTTAATCCGTCCCAGCCCCGTTTTATTCTCCAGCCGAATCTCCCTCTTGTGGGCTGCTTTCTCTCTTTGGCAGCGTTGCAGTTTTAGCAAAAAAAAAAAAAAAAAACCACAAGTGCTCAGCGCGCAGTCACTTCAGTTGTGTCTGCCTCTTGGTGACCCCATGGACTGCCAGCCTCCTCTGTCGGTGAGATTGTCCTGGCAAGAATACAGGAGTAGGTTGCCATTTCCTTCTCCAGGGGATCTCCCCGACCCAGGGATCGAACCCACATCTCCTGCAGCTCCTGCATTGCAGGTGGAGTCCTTACCACTGAGCCACCAGGGAAGCCTGCCCCCCTGCCATGCCAAAAAAAAAAAAATACAAGATCTTCAGCAAAATTTGAATTTCAGATTAAGTAACATGATTTTTAGTAACAAATATGTCCCATGCATTATTTGGGAGATACTTATACTAAAAGGGATTCACTGTTTATCTGGAATTCACGTTTAACCGGGCACCCTGTGTTTTACCTGGCCACCCTCTCCCCAGGTGAGGGCAGGTGGGCCTGGGTGGGTCAGCGGAGGATGGGCTGGCGGCTGAGAAGGAGATGGATCTCTCAGGACACACCTTTTGTTTTGTACGCGAGTTACTTAACTCTTTAAATAGCTATTCTCATTGTGAGACTCACAGTTAGCATTAGGGGAAGCTGATGTTTGGCCATTCTGAAACCACCCAGAGGTTAACCATAAAGAGACAGAGGGATGCTCAGTGGGATCAGAAGCACCTAAGTCCACACTTCAAGCAAGTGCAGGGCCGGAAGGGCAGCTCCTGCACCCACGTGGGGCCACCTGGGCTCCATCTCTCCATCTGGGGCCAACACTCGCTATGTCTGCTTCCCCAGAGTGACGAAAATATGAACTTGCACAAGAACTTCTGATGTGAGCTGGAGTGTGACTCTCCTCCACACAAAACGCTGCCACCAGTGAGAGCGTGTCCACACGGTTGTGTGTACACAGGCGCTCACAGCAGCACCACCCCCAGAGGTCAAACGGTGGGAACCACACCCGTACACGGGACGAATGGGTGAGCCGAACGTGGTCCATCCACATGCTGGAATACCATTCAGCCAGGAAAAAGAGCGGGGTGGATGTAGCCTGCAACACGGATGAAACTCCAGGACAAGATGCTCAGCCGGACACGAAAGGCCACACCCCGTGGGATTCCATTCCTGTGAAATGTCCAGAACAGGGAAACCTGCTGAGATAGAGAGCTGGTGAGAGATGTTGCTCAGGGTTCGGGCGGAGGGGTGGGAGTGACCCTGGCTAAACGGTGCGGGATTTCTTTTCAAGATGATGAAATTGGTCTATAATCGACTGTGGTTGCACAACCATCGAATATATTAAACCTGTTTAATTGTCTGTTTAATGGGTGGATTAAATGGTATGAGAATGATGCCTCAATAAAATTGTTAAAATTTCTTTATTAATTTTTACTGGAGCATAGTTGCATTACAATGTCATGTTTAAAAATTTTTTTTCAAAAAGATGCCATGGCCTGTGTGTGCCTGGCTTCCTCCCACCCTCCTCCCACCAGCCAGGCCCTTCCTGCCTTCGTGGCCCCCCGCCTCTTCCCGGAATTTTCTCCCCCCAGGTTCAGCGCCCTCACCCTGTCCCTGGGGGCTGCCCGTGCTCCCCACCTCACCCCACATCCTCTAACACACACAGTAGGCAGATGACTGGCTTTGTTTCTTGCTTGCCATCACATCCCCCACCCCGGATCGTAAGTCCCACTCAGGGAAGAGGGGTGGTCTGTGTTGCTCCCAGCTATATCCCCAGCTCCAGAGACAGGGCCAGGTACCCAGCCAGAACTTACAACGTATTTGGGAAACGGAGAAGATCAGGGTGGGTCAGAAGGAACAGAAGTGAGGATCCTGAGTCCCCCCAAAAGAAGCAATGACCAGGAATGTCCTCCAGAAATAAAGCGGAGGGGCTTGTAGATATGATGGTCCCCGGGCTTCCCACAGGCGTCCACGTGCAGGTCAGAAGGTCAGGTTCCGCCTCATTCCCCTCTCTGAGCCACGGCACCCCCATCATGGGACCTCCCTCCATCCACTCCCCCAATCACGCTGCCACCACCCCAGGCCAGGCCACCAAGCACCATCTCTCCGATGAGTAGGTGATAAAGATGCCAAGGGAAGCCCCCTGACAGTCAGCAGCTCTTTAAAAGTCCCAGCATCTGCGGGTGGGCGGCAGGGGAGGATCACGGTGGGGGCTGCCTCCCTGCAGGCAGAGTGGGCACAGAAAACCGCAAGGTGGTTTGATTTCTCCTCACTCCCTCCGTCTTCCAGGTTGTAAAGCCTCCTCACCCACATTGTTTTTATTTAAACCTTACCCTGGGAATTGTGCATAACGACCTCTGCGTTAGAGGAGAGCGTGGACGTGGAGATGGGACCAGGCGTCTGGCCCCGGGGTCTCGCACGCTCCACCCCCAGGAGGCAGGTGGTCAGCATGGAAGTGGCTAGCCCAGCCTGTGGGCAACACCCAGGAGAGGACTCACAGGAACACCTCTGCTTGGGGGGGGAAGAGTTGGCAGAGGTCTACATCTGCACGCTGAAGAACCAAAGTTAAAATATTGTATCAAAAAACAAGAAAGGTTTTCATACACGAATCCCTGTGGATGATAAACTTTCATGAGGTGCCCGGAAAGGCAGCTATTTTTACTTCAGCCGTCTTCAGGGTGGGCTCGCACATAGGAGATGAAAACCACGTGGGGCCTCTGACGCTCACGGTCGGTTTATCATTTCCACTCTTGCTTGGGCTCCGCCGTCAGAGAGCTCCCTGCGAGGACTCCGTGACTTTCCTGCCAGCCTGCTTCTCCCCCTTGCCTGTGAGGTCTGCTGGACCTGCAAGTCCAAAATCTGTCCTCCTGGCCCATGACTCGCTCAAGCCCAGGCTCGGAAACCAAGCTAGGTCCCAGAAGGTCTCCAACGATTGGTCCCCTGTACCAGGGGCAGGGTCGGGGGCTCTGGGATCTGAGCCCTGAGGACCACAGAAGCCTGGACTTCAGGGGGTCAGCTTCCCCAGCTGCCCAGAAGAACTGCTAAATAAAGACCCAGAGGAAGGCAGCCCCCCGGGGTGGAGAGAGCAACAGAGGCAGCCCCCACCCCCAAGCTTGGCAGAGCCGGGAGCCAGCCCAACACCTGGCCTTGCTAATTACACGAGCCATCAACTCCCTCCCTGGAGCCAGAGTGAGCTGGGTTTCTGTCACCTGCAAATGCAGCCAAAAATGTCTCAAACTAGCTGCATGGGGGATTTCTTTTTAAAGAACAGCTTGGTGAACTGGGCTCTCTGGGCCTGAATTCTGGCGCTTGATCTCATGACTAACCAGGTGATCTCAGCCCAGGCGTTGCATCCTCCCATGACTCAGTTTCTCACCTATAAAATGGAGCTGATATTCAAGGCTGCTTCTCGGCACCCATGAGGAAGTGATGAAATAACAGATGAGACGCACGCCAGAAAGTCAAAGTGGTTCAGGGGAACAGTTGGCGTCTCCCACCCAGCGTCACTACCTGCCCATTTCCACCTCCCGCTCCGGACTCCAGCTCCCTGAGAACAGAAGCCTCCCCCTCCTAATCTCTTCACCCCCGACACCTAGCACCAGGCCTGTCGTTGTTGTTCAGTCATTCAGTCGTGTCCAACTCTTTGCGACCCCATGGAAGGCAGCACTCCAGGCCTCTCTGTCCTTCACCATCTCCCGGAGCTTGCTGAAACTCATGTCCATGGAGTTGGTGATGCCATCCAACCATCTCATCCTCTGTCGTCCCCTTCTCCTCCCGCCTTCAATCTTTCCCAGCATCAGGGTCTTTTCCAATGAGTCACTTCGTCGCATCAGGTGGCCAAAGTATTGGAGCTTCAGCTTCAGCATCAGTCCTTCCAATGAGGCTCCAGGCCTGGAAGGTGCTAAAAACCTGGGTGGGTTTACATCTGAAAGAACCGAAAGCAGGGACTAGAACAAATATGTGCACATACATGTCCACAGCAGCGTTATTCATAAGAGCCAAGAGGTGGAAGCAACTCTCATGTCCCCGGATGGGTGAAGGGATCAGCAAAATGTGGTCCAAACACACAGCAGAATATTCAGTCTTACAAAGGAAGGGAGTTCTGACACAGGCTGCAACAGGGACGAACCTTGAGGGCATTCTGCTCAGTGAAGTAAGTCACTCACAAAAAGGCAAATCCACTCCTATAAGTACGGTTCCTTTTATGTAAGTCCTCAGAGCCGTCAAATTCCTGGAGACAGAAAGTAGGATGACGGGCGCCTGGGGCTGGAGGAGCTGGGAGTGTTGTTTGATGGGGACAGAGGTTCAGTTTGAGAAGATGGAAAAACTCTGGAGGAGGATGGCAAAGATGGTTGTGCCACCACGTGAACGCACGTAACGCCACCGAACGGCACACCTCATGGGTGAGGGGGGTTTAGGTTCTGGGCATTTTAACACAATTTTTTTAAAACCTGGAAAGCAGGGCTTGAAGCACACTGAACGGGAGGCATTAAGCAACTTCAGCAAACAAAACAGGGGAGCCCAAAGCAACTTGTCTGCCATTAAAATCACTCTTGGAATCGGAACAGGAGTCCTGCTGTGTTTGGCCTTTGCAAATCGCTAGTTGGGAATCAAGCCTGCTCCATAAACGCATCCGGGTTTTGGAGCCACAGTGGTGGAACTGCTTGCAATGAGGCCGTGCTGGGTGAGGATCATTTAATCCCCGCACAAAAGGCAGAGGCGACACTTGTCCCCAGCGTAAACTTGGCAAAGCGGAGGCTTGCAGGGCAGGGCGCGGGGATGCGGGGACGCGGGGACGCGGGGACGTGTCTGTAGCACCAACAACACGCAGCAGAGAGCCCAGCCTCCACACTTTCTGGATGTTTCTGCATCTACCCGGTAAACAATGCTAACAGCAGAGAATCTTTGGATTCGGAGAGAAACCGTCCACATTTTGTTTACCAGCTTGCGCGGGGCTCAGCTTTTTTCAGCGCACATGTTTTAGTTTAGCCATTTTAAAAATACATATTTAAACAAGAAAATTTCATTCACATGGGAAGGTAGAACTCCATGAATCAAACATGTGTAGCGCCTTTGGTTATTTACAGAGACCTTGTAGAGTCCCTGGTTTATTTGGTCTTCAAAACCACCTGGGAGGCAGGATTCGCCCCCTGTCAGAGGTGGGGGAGGGATGGTGGTAAGATCTGTCTCCCTCCCTCTGGACAAGGGTGACTCCGGCAGAGCCAGGACCAGCTCCTGGCTGCCTCTCTCCTCGACCTCTGACCTCCGTACTCCTTTCACACCTGTGTCATCACCCCGCCTTCGGTGCCTACCTTGGGGAGAACTGGAAGGACCCATAAAACCATAACATAAGGGCGGGCTCATTCAGCCTGGAATCCTGAGCAAGCCGAGCTAAGTCGCTTCAGTCATGCCCGACTCTGCCACCCCATTGACTGGCTCCTCTGTCCATGGGCTTCTCCAGACAAAAATACTGGAGTGGGTTGGCATGCCCTCCTCTGCCCTCCTCCAGGGGATTTTCCCAACCCAGGGATCCAACCGACAGAGCCCACCAACCAGATAGAACCCTCCTCTCTCCTGTCTCCTGCACTGGCAGGCAGGTTCTTTACCACTAGCGCCCCCTGGGAAGCCTCTGAGCACCGAACACCAATACCAGAGACTTAAATAAACAGGGGAAAGGTGGGAGAAGGGAGGAAGGATGAAAGGAGCGGGAGGAAGATTAGAGGCACAAGGTCAGCCTAGTATTGACCCAGCAGGGGCTTTGCACATAAATCTCTAATTGCTGGTCGTTTAGGCAAAGTAAAGCAGTATCAAATCTCCATCGCAGGAGCGCCGAAAGGAACACACAAGAATCCCCAAGGCCAACAGCCGGGGCCCAGCAGGCAAGTGCCCGGTACACAGGGCCCGGGCCCTGGCTCCGGCAGCACCGCGGGTGGACGAATACCAGCCTGGCCCGCGGGGGGCCCGTGTGTGGACAATCTGAGCGCTGACGGCGCGCTGGCGGACCGCGAGCTTCCCTTACGACCCGCCGGGCCTCCGTGCTCACAGCACTGACAATCGGAGAGCCCGGTGGCACACGCGCCAAGCCCTGCGTGTGCATCCACGCATCACTCCATCCTCCCACTCTCCCCGCCAGGAGGGGCCAGAAGGTAGCAGAAGCGGGGGGGATGGGGGGGGGGACCCTGCCGGGATGGGGGGAACCCAGGCAGCCCCGCTCCGGAGCCCTGCCCCCGGCCCCCAGCACTGACCCGCCTCGCCCTGGTGGGAGGGGTTAGGGAAGCTGCGGGGCGGGGATGGGGCCTGAGGGCCGAAGCGGAGGCGGAGCCAAGAGACAACACCTCCACACCCGCGCCACCCCTCCCACCACCCCACCCCACCCCCACACCCCCCTACCCCCCGCGGAGTGCAGAGCAGGGCTTGGCGCCGGAGCCAAAACCCATTCCAGCGGCCTGGTGTTTAGGCAGTCAAGCAGGGAAGAGATGACCTCACAGGAAACTGAGGACCAGACCCTGGGTCCCGAAACTGGGACGCAGAGGTGCGTGCGTGCTGCGTGCTAAGCCGATTCAGTCGTGCCTGACTCCTCTTTGAGACCACGGACTGTACCCTGCCAGGCTCCTCTGTCCCTAGGGTTCTCCAGGCAAGAACACTGGGTTACCCTACCTTCCTCCCTGGGGGATCTTCCTGACCCAGGGATGGAACCTGTGTTTCTTCCGTGGCCTGCATGGCAGGCGGGTTCTTTACCCCTCCTGCCACCTGGGAAGCCCTTGAAGCAGAGGTAATTTACTGTCAATGCAATAAGGAGGCATGGCAGGGTGAGGCAGCTGGTTGCCAAAGGGAGATGTGCCTTTTAGAAAGATGCTCTGGGTACCACATAAACGGTAGGTTAGAGGAGAGGTGACCCGGTAGCAGCCATCTTTGACCACTAGGGCCGTGACTGTGGGGCTGGACAGAACTGGACACACTCAGGTGGACTGTTATGGAGACTTCCCTCCTGGTGATCATTGAAGCTGCATTGCTCAGAGAAGGCTCCACTCTGCCCTAAAACCCATCACCAATAAAGAAGAGATCACCCATTGCTTCACACCAGCAGGGGAGACAAAAATAGCAAGCGATCCAGGTAAACCTGGAGGAGGAAATGGCACCCCCTCCCAGTATTCTCACTTGGGAAAGCCCATGGGCAGAGGAGCCTGGTGGGCTACAGTCCACGGGGCCGCAGAGAGTCAGACATGACTGAGCATCTGAGCAGAGACGCAGGTAAACCAACAGAAGCTGCCGCAAGAGAGGGCACGTAGCACTCTGGCGCTCAGTACTGCGCCCATAAAGAAGAGGGGTCTCCTGTGAACTGAACGTTTTTCCCCCCAAAATTCACATGTTGAGGCCCTAACACCTCACCCCCCTCCTTGCTAGAGGTGGGCCTTTGGGTGATTAGATCATGAGGGTGGGGTCCCTGATGGGATTCGTGCCCTCCTCAGAGAAGGAGACACACAGGGAGAAGGCAGCCATCCCCAAGTTAGGAAGAGAAATCCCCTAGGAGCCCGACCACGCCGGCCCCCTGGCCTTGGACTGGGGGTGTCCAGAGCTGTGAGAAGTAAGCCTGGGCGGTCTGAGCCCCGAGTGTGTGGCATTTTGTTGAGCCAAGACAGGCATGACCACTGCAGCCTGGGAGGTCAGCAGAAGGCCTTCTGGTCCAGGATCACCTGCTCATTCTGAGAGGCACAGCCCAGGGGACTGCCCCCATCTACAGATGAGGGACTCAGAGCGGGAGAGTGGCCAGTGCAAAGTCACACAGTCACTGAGGAGCAGATGCACCCCTCTAGAAGATACTTGGCATAGACTACGAGACCCAGGCTCAAATCCTGGATCACCCTCTAGCCACGTCACCCCAGGAAACTGACTTAACTGTGAGCCTCAGTTTTACGCATCTGTAAAATAGGGACACTAATATTTACCACAAAGAGTCATTTTGACATGTGAATGAAGTTACATGTAAGAAATGCTGTTGTAAACTGACAGGGTGCAGGCGTCCATGAGTTGTCATGACACTCTTTACTTCATGAGAAAAGCTGCCTTTTTCACTGAGACCCTCTGGAGAGCTCCCAGCAATCCTTCAGAGCCCCACCCCAACACCCCCCTCTGGGAGGGTTATCATGACTCCTCCACGCAGGATCCAGGGTGCAGACTCCAGGCACAGCTTCCCCACAGAATTGCAATGATCTGCCAACATGCTGGCCCCTCTGGCCCGCACTCACGGAGGGCAGGGGCTGGCACCAGCTCTATGCCTGGTTCCCACAAAGGGGCTCAGAAATGTTTGCTGAATTAATGCAAAAAAAAAAAAAAAAAAAGAAAGAAAAATCACATTTACTTAGCTCCTACTTGGCATCAGACCCTTAAGCTGACTTAAACCCAGGAGCCCTCAGGGGAGGTCCCAGTCTTTGGCCAATAAATATGAATGCCAGTAGCCCCTGTCACTTCCAGCGGAAGCTTCAGAACCAGAGCAGGACACCTTGTCCCCTTGTCCTTCCGCAGAATCTCCGGCAGCACCCTGGCTCCCAGGTGGCCAGGGTTCCGGAGCCAAGCGGACAGCGTTGGTGCCCATGCTCAGAGTCACTGATGCTTGGGCTTGCTTGCAGAAGCCCTGCTCTGTCGCCGGGTGTTTGGCCTGGGTTTCTTCGCAGGCAGATGAAAAGGCTGGGCAACCCATCTCCAGGACCCACAGCTTCCTCGCCCTGGACTAGATAAACTTGCCCTCGAGTGGGGCGGTTCTACACCTTCTCCCAGGTCCCTGTGGGAGTGATCCTGTTGTCCACAGGGTCGTCAGCCCCAAAGAAAGCAACCTCGTGTGCCTCCTTCGCTCCCTCTCTCTCTCCCCTACTGGCCATCATCTCCCAGGTAAACTGCCTGCCCTGCAAAGCTTTATCTTGAGGACTGCTTTTGAGGACCCCAACCTCAGACGAGGGATGAGAAGGACTTCTTGCAGGGCCCTCATATGGCCCACGAGAGGCATGGGATTTGAGCAGGAAATAAGCCTTTGTTCCAAGCCCCTGGGGCTGGAGAGCTGTTTGTCACAGCAGCAAAACTCAGTTGAGCCGAGAACCGTGATCCCCTTTGGAGATGCAGACGAAAGGCTCAGAGAGCCAGTGGCCAAGGAGGCTCGGTTGGCAGAGCTGCCCCACTGTAGGGTGGACGCTCTTAACCACCTCCTGGTGCAGGAGGGGGTGTGGGGAGAAGGTGAGTCCCCCCAGCCTGCAGGCCCCCAGGCGGCACTGGGAGCGGCCGAGGCTCTCCAGCCGGTCCTTGGTCTCCTGCACCCTGGGAGCACTGCTCTCCTCCCCTCGCGGACCATTTCCGCTCTTGAGCCAGCACACAGACGCCGGCCCAGGTTCTGGAAGAGACGACAGTCTCCTCGGGTGTCCACAGTCTCCCCCCAACACAGAGTATCCCCTTTCTCTGCCACCTGGGGGTCGCCCATCAGCCTCTGCCCCTGGGACCCCTTGAGATCAGCCTTGGTGCCCCACTTTGGAGCCTCCTGAGGACGGGGTTCTGTCTTTGGTGGGGAGTTTGGAGGGAGGTTCAGGGTAGATCTCTCCTCAGACCCTCCTTGGTCAGCCGAAGGACCATTGCCAGCTGTTTGTTTTCCAGAGTTTGCAGTTTTCTTGGCAGCTCTGTCCAGGCCTTGAACATTCTCAAGGTGTTTTTTGTTAAGTACTCTTTGAGCTTTAATGAGAGAGGAGACAGAAGCGGGGTGAGACAGAGAGGAGACACCTGAAGCCCCTCTTGGAGCTGATATATCCTTCACAGCCTTGGGGCCTGAGGATGGGTGGAGGGCTGCAGAGATTTGCGTAACCATTTGAAAGCCAGGGGCTGGATGAGTCCACCCCTGACCCCTGGGCCTGGCTCAAAGGCTGCATTTTTCAAGGCTCTTTCTCTAGACACCCTGGCCAGAGCACAGATGGTGTATAAAATTTTCCTGGCTGGATTCCCATTGTTCATTTTCCGGCCTCCCCAGGAACTGAGAGGTTCTTTCTGTGGCCACAGTGCCTGACCGGAGCTGCCAGTCCTGGGCAGGTGGAGAGCGCCCCGTCATGGAAGGCATGCAAGCTAGGGATGCCTCCAGTGGCTCCCAGGACCTCTGACACCCAGCTGGATGTTACACCACTTAACTAATGTCTCACCGGAGACCCCCCGCCAGAGTCTCAGCTCCAGCATCTGCCAGGGGAACGTGATCAGGCGTGGACAGTGGTGGCCTGGGGCCAGTCCCCATCAGGTGTGACCTTACACACAGGACCAGGTCACCCATCCTCTTTTCTCTGTCTTTACAAGGCACAAGGGCATCTCCTGCCTAGGTAAGGCTATGCATGCCTGGACTTTGCACTACCTCCCAGCCCCTGGCCACCAGGCTATCCTGACACGCACATCAAAAGGTGGCGGACAGCTCCCGGAGCTTTCAGCATCTCAGAGGCAGGGCCACTCCTGAAAGGGATGAGCTGTGATTGGCCACACCAGTCCTGGCATCACATTCCTCTGGCCTGTGATTGGTTAAAGTGTGGGCATGTGACCCACTGGTGCCCAATGAGAGGCAAGGGGACTCTGCCAGAGGAGCTTCCCTTCTTGATCTCAAGGTCTTCCTGTCCTCCGTCTTTCTGCCTGGGATGTGGATGTGATGTCCGGAGGCACAGCAGCCTCACTCCTGGCAGCTTCATGCAGCAGCTTGAAATCACACCAGGGGCCGCTCCCCCCATGAACCCTCCTCTACATAACCTCAAGACCACACCCTCCTACAGATGAGGAAACTGAGGCTCAGAGTGGTTAAGCAACGTGTCCGAGGCCACACAGTCAGGAAGGGGCAGAGCCTGTTTCAAGGAGACTAAGAAACCAGGCTTCTCTCCCTCTACGCCACCCCAGAGAAGCTAGCTGCAGGGTCCGGATCAGGGGCCAGTTCCTGGGCTTCTCAGGGGGTGCACACTTCTGGAATATGTGGCTGCATCTTCACCCCAGTACACTGCCTTCAGGGTCAAGACCAGTAACAGAGACCACAGGGCTTCCCTGATGGCTCAGCGGTTCCTGATCTGGGAACATCCCACACGCCACGGAGCAGTTAAGCCCGTGAACCACAGCTACTGAGCCAGTGCTCTAGAGCCTGTGCTCCGCAACAAGAGAAACCACTGCAGTGAGAAGCCCACGCGCTGTAACTAGAGCATAGGCCCCCCCCACCCCCCCGCCAACTAGAGAAAACACTGGCACAGTCAGGGGCGGGACACGGTAGGCTGCCTGCTCTAGCCAGGGCAGCCTTCTCTGGGCTGCGTGCGCCCCATGGAGGTGCTGAACGGTCTCGAGGGAAAAGCAGGGAGGAGAGCTGGAGCCAGGGCCCACCCTGCTCTGCCCCTCTGCACATCTGGTGGCCTAGATGGGATTCTGCCCTCACTGCCCAGGCTCCGCTACCTGCAGGAGCTCCTCCAGGGGGGTCTCTGCGGCAGGGCGAGGGCATGCGTGTTGGAGTCCGATGGACCCAAGTTTTAGCCCACCTCCACCCCTCCCTGGCTAGCGACACCCCCTGCCCCTCATCTGACACTGGCTTCCTCCCTTAAAGACCCTGGGAAAATAGCACCAGCCCACAGGAGGCTGTTGCAGGTTCAGGGAAGGGGCAGGTTTCAGCAGCGCGGGGGGCTCAGAGCAAGTGCTCTGTACACAGCCGCAGTCATGCTTATTATTATTTTCATTTTTTGGCTGTGCTGGGTCTTTGTCGCTGCATGGAGGTCCCGCAGAGGAGGTCCTAGAAAGAGGGCCCGATATATACGCCACTTCTCTGACTGTCCCACCCGCAGCACTCCGAGGGCAGGGCAGGGTGTCTTACCACCTCCTCCAACACCGGAATCCACAGCAGAGCCGGCACTGGCCGACACCTGTAGTGTGTTGAATAGGCATCTGCACTGGGATCCACGGGTACCCAGAACTCGTGCATGTGGACAGTTGGGCCTGGAAGCCCAAAGAGGACTGGGCAAAAATGCGTGTTCCAGGAGCTGTGAGTCAGGCCAGCACACGGGCCATCACCAGGCCCAGGGCTCCGAGATGGAGCCTTCTGCTCCACAGCCCAAACAGCTCCCCAAACCTGGACCCTCCACGGCATCCCACCATTGCCTACAAGATAGAACTGTGCCACACTGTCGTTGTTTAGTCACTTGTTTCTGATTCTTTGTGGCCCCACAGGCTGTACCCGCCAGGCTCCTGTGTCCATGGGATTCTCCAGTCAAGAATACTGGAGTGGGTTGCCATTTCCTTTTCCAGAAGTTTTTCCCAACCCAGGGATCAAACCTGCATCTACTGCATTGGCAGGCGGATTCTTCACCACTGAGCCACCTGGAAGCCCACATCAACTACCTTGTATGTTCTTTTTGAAAAATCACAGCCTGCATTGTGACCAAATACAGAATATTTCTTCTCAGAGCTTCAGCGGCTATTCAGCTGCTTTTCTGCCCCTGACGACTAGGTGTTTCATTTTGTCTGCTTTGTTCCTGCCACAAGGGCGTCCCTGCTGAGATGGCTCCGTGACCCAGGGGCACGTCCTCTGCCTGGGGTCCTGCAGGGGGGCTCATTCCGAGGGCATATTGTCACACTGTTCACTGAAAACCTTCATGAGCTCAGAGATATTTAACACACATATTTTCCCGGCTGCACAAGGCAGCTGGGGTGCCTGCCCCTCCCTGGCTCTCTGAAGACAAACCCCAAGCACCTGAGGTCATCCTTGGGGTCGGCGTCCATCAGCCCGCATGCCTTCCCTGCCAGCAGGAATAGAAATGTCCAGGCAGAAAGGAGTCCATCTTTCTCAGCTAAGGAGTATATTGAGTGTAACTTGTTACATGGATTTTTCAAAATATAGCATGTGCGAGACATTTCCAGGAACAAAGAAGAATTGGAGGCAGGTTATTTAAATCATCTCTCTTGGGGCTTTCCTGGTGGATCAGTGGTAGAGAATCCACCTGCCAGTGTAGGAGACACAGGTTCGATCCCTGATTTGGGAAGTCCCACGAGCTGCAGAGCCACTAAGCCCGGGTACCACAGCTAGGGAGCCTGTGCTCTGGAGCCCAGGAACCACGGTTGCTGAAACCCACGTGCCTTGGAGCCCGTATTCTGCGCCAACAAAAGCCATCACAGTGAGAAACTCATGCACCACAGAGTAGCCCCTACCCTCTGCAACTAGAGAAAAGCCCACGCAGCAGTGAAGACCCAGCACAGCCAAAAAATAAATAAATAAAAGTATTTTTTAAATAAGTAAATAAATCATCTCTCTTGGCTAAACTCTTTGCAGAGGTGGGGAGTGGGGGATCCACAAGGCATCTGGGGACTGACCTGGGAGCCACGGCTGGGTTGAGCTCCGTTGAGCCACATTTATCACCTCGAAGCTAACTGCTTGCCTCTAGACAGGACCAGACACCTGGCAAACAGCCCGGCCCGTGCACTAAATCAAGGCTGGCGTGGAACTGAAGGCGGGGGCAGCTGGGAGAGAAGGCTGGACTCTGAGAGGGGGTGTCAGTGGCTTGGGAGGAGGCCCCTTGCAGCTCTGTTGTTATCCTGGCATGCGAGGGAATCAGCAGATTGGAGGAGGACCAGGTGAAGTTGAGGAGGAAGGAAGAGAAACTGGAGGGGGCAGTGACGGGGGAAGGATGTGAGGAAAAACAGTTCCTTCTGTTCTGCTCAGCACACTGAGAGGAGGCAAGCTGAGCCCACAGCCTCAGCCAAGATAAGAGCAAAGACCTTCCCCCTCTCACTCCTGGTGTGATCAGGACCTTAATGAAGGAGGGCACAGAGGAGAAACCTAAAACAGCAATGGCAATCCAGGAGTGTTTCCTGGAGGAGGTGACAGACAGACTGGAACCTGAGTCAAAAGATAGCTACCAGCCAGACTGATTCAAAATTGGGAAAGGAGTATGTCAAAGCTGTATACTGTCACGCTGCTTATTTAGCTTCTATGCTGAGTACACCAAGTGAAATGCCAGGCTGGACAAATCACAAGCTGGAATCAACGTGGCTGGGAGAAATAGCAACAACCTCAGATATGCAGCTGATACCACTTTAATGGCAGAAAGCGAAGAGGAACTAATCAGCCTCTGATGAGGGTGGATGAAGAGAATTTAAAAGCTGGCTTAAAGCTCAACATTCAAAAAACTAAGATCATGGCATCCAGTCCCATCACTTCATGACAAATAGAAGGGGGAAAATTGGAAACAGTGACAGATTTTCTTTTCTTAGACTCCAAAATCACTGTGGACAGTAACTGCAGCCATGAAATTAAAAGATACTTGGTCCTTGGAAGGAAAACTATGACAAACCTAGATGGCTTATTAAAAAGCAAAGACGTTACTTTGCTGACAAAGGTCCATATAGTCAAAACTATGGCGTTTCTAGTACTCATGTACAGATATGAGAGTTGGACCATAAAGAAGGCTGAGAGCCAAAGAATTGATGCTTTTGAATTGTTGTACTGGAGAAGTCTCTTGAGAGTCCCTTGAACAGCAAGGAGATCAAACCAGTCAGTCATAAAGGAAATCAACCCTGGATATTCATTGGAAGGACTGATGCTGAAGCTGGAGCTCCAATCCTTTGGCCACCTGATGCGAAGAACTGACTCATTTGAGAAGACCCTGATGCTGGGAGAGATTGGAGGGGGGAGGAGAAGGGAACGACAGAGGATGAGATGTTGGATGGCATCATCAACTCAATGGACATGAGTCTGAGCAAGCTCCAGGAGATAGTAAAGGACAGGGAGGCCGGGAGTGCTACCGTCCACGGGGTGGCAAAGAGTCAGACACGACTCAGCGACTGAACAACAATACAACAATCAGGCAGGCAAAGGCCGCTTGGGGTCAGAGGTTCAGGAGGAGAGGAAGGGATGCTCCAGGCTGGGACTCTAGCGAACAGAGGGCCTGCAAGATGTCAGTTCAGCATGCTGCTCAGGCCTGGAGGGCAAGGAGTTGAGGCTGGTCATCCTAGGAATGTGAGCTTTAGCCCGGAGCCAGCAGGGAACCACGTGTGGGTGGCAGAAAGGAACCGCGTGATCAGACGTACCCAGGGGCCCAGCCAGTGGTTCCTCACCTGTGTTCTCAGCCAGGGGCGATGTCAGGGAAATGACTGGGTGGATGGGAAACCAGAATGTTCCCTCTGTGGCCGGACAAGTTGATTTTGGAGACTGTGGCTTCTATCTGTGGGCCGGCGGGTCTCCCGACACTGGGCCCCAGGCCTCCCCAGTGTGGACAGGCTGCCTTCGTGGGGCCCAGAGAAGTGTGCTCGGACTCTGCTGGCCGACCTCACGTACCAGGACTGCCGCCTGTCAGTGGCTCAGAGCCCAGAAGCAGAAGTCTGAGTTAGTGCTTGCAGGGCCCTGCAAAGACACAGCACCAGGGACAGATTTATACAAGGGCAGGTTTATTAGAGGACTCAGCTCGCGGGGTTGTGGAGGCTGAGAAGACCCACAGTCACACAATTTGCAAGCTGGAGGCCCAGGAAAGCCAATGGTGTAATTCAGTCCAAGTGCAAAGGCCTGAGAATCCTCACCCCGCCCCCACCCCATACCTGTCAATATGACTTTACTTGGAAATGAGGTCTTTGTAGACGTAATCAGTGACGATGGAGAATGGTGTGCCCTAATCCTAATCTTTGGCTGTGAAAACTCCCCTTGGAGAAAGTGCTCTCCAGCGTCCCACCTGACGGAAAAGCAGTCCAATTCGTGAAGCCACTTTAACTTGAGTCCCGGCAGGAACAGGGGCTTCCCAGGTGGTGCCAGGGGTAAAGAACATGCCTGCCAACGCAGGAGATGTAAGGACACAGCTGCTTCCCTGGGGCTTGAAGATGCCCTGGAAGAGGAAATGGCAACTCACTCCAGTATCCTCGCCTGGAGAATCCCATGAACAGGGGAGCCTGGCAGGCTACAGTCAGTGGTATCGTAAAGAGTCAGACAGGACTGAAGCAACTTAGCATGCATGCACTCATGGACAGGGAAACGGGTGGTTGCGAAAGGGGCTGTTTCTCCCAGGACTTTAAGAGGCCTTCACTCATTCATCCACTCACCTCCAGGGGCTCACACTGGGCACCAGGGGCAGTCATGAGCTGCTGAGATTCACAGCAGATAAAACAGACCCGCTCTGCCCTCACAAACTTACGTGCTGGTCAGGAGAAGCCCAAGAGAGGCGAGACAAGTAAGCAAGACAGATGTGCAGCAGGGTGGACCGGTGGCGGGGAGCAGAGTCTGGAAGGAGCAAGCTGGCCGTCTGGGACAGAAGTGGGCTCAAACCCTGGTTCCAGCGTGCATTGGCTGTGGACCTCTTTTAGTTTGTCAGCCACTGGGGTGGGGAGAACAGGCAGAGCCTAGAATTCAGCAGTGCTGAATGAGTGGATGGAGAACCCAGCCTCACAAACTCGTGAAAGCACAGCGCTGGCTCACAGGAGGTGTCTCATCGAATTCCTGCGATGTTGAGGAGAGGGGTCTCCCATACCCAGAGAAGGTGGAGGGTCACAGAAGACCCCAGATAAAGCTGTTGCTGGCATCCTCTGCAGGACTAGAATGTTAAGCTGGGAAGAGATTATGAGAATGAAGACCTTATTTCTCAGACTCCCTTGCAGCTAGGCATGACCACATGACTCAGGCCAACAGGGTGTGAGCTGATATGGCACCTGGCATCCTGACCACCTCCTCAGAAGACTCTTGCAGTGTGGTCTTTCCCTTCCCCCACTTCTGCCAGCCTGCTTTTTGGGATGTTGCTGTGAGAACCATGGTGAGGGCAAGGGCCACACCCTGGGGAAGGCAGAGCTGTGAGCAGGAAGGAGTCGGGGCCCCTGAAGACCTGGGGTCACAGAGCCACCCAGACTTTGGCAGATGGGGAATTAAACTTCTCTGGCTTAAGTTACTGTTGCTTTGGTTCCTAGTCCAGGAGGGCGTAAGGAGGAGGGCAGAGGCAGGTGTGCCCACTGCTTCCATGGGCCCTGCATCCATGTCCATGTTTTCTGACAGTCAGGCCACCAGTGGTGGGAAGGAGGTTCTGAGGCACTCTGGGTTCAGCCACAGCTCCATAGAGTCCCTCTGCCCTTGTGCCCTGCTCATGGGAAGTCCAGGCTTTTCACAATAACATGAGTGTTTTGGGCCTTGTGAAACAGGCAAGAGGTACAGCTCACCTCTGCTCATCATAGGGTCCCAGCTGTTACCTCAAGATGCCTATGGCTCCAGCTTTGGGTTTGTGATCAATCCAAGGTCAGGGTCAAGGGTTCAAGGGAAGACAAAGAGTGCAGGTGCCCAAGGTCCTAACAGCGACAAGAGAAAAAGGAACTTGGGAGGAGGAGATGTTACTATTCCTGTTATCCTACCATTTCACCGACAAAGGTCCATACCATCAAAGCTATGGTTTTCCCAGTAGTCATGTGTGGATGTGAGAGTCTGGACCATAAAGAAGACTGAGCGCTGAAGAATTGATGCTTTCAAACTGTGGTATTGGAGAAGACTCTTGAGAGTCCCTTGGACTGCAAGGTGATCAATCCAGTCAATCGTAAAATTCTGAATATTCATTGGAAGGACTGATGCTGAAGCTGAAGCTCCAATACTTTGGCCACCTAATGCAAAGAACTGACTCATTGGACAAGACCCTGATGCTGGGAAAGATTGA
Organism: Cervus canadensis; assembly: GCF_019320065.1. Lineage (NCBI taxonomy): Eukaryota > Metazoa > Chordata > Mammalia > Artiodactyla > Cervidae > Cervus > Cervus canadensis. The sequence continues at coordinate 48,925,524 of NC_057411.1, read as the reverse complement.
AGGTGGGGGAGAAGGGGATGACAGAGGATGAGATGGTTGGATGGCATCACTGACTCAATGGACATGAGTTTGAGCAAACTGCAGGAGATGGTGAAGGACAGAGGACCCGGGCGTGTGCAGTCCATGGGATTGCAGAGCTGGACACAACTTAGCCACTCAATAACAACAACAACATCCTACCATTTACATTTTCTAATGGTTCCATAAAGAGCATCCACTGTTTTCATAATGAGAAGCTGTCCCCCCCTCATGCTTCACACAGCTCTCACTTTTCTTCTCACTAACGGCTGATTCTATTGATGCCCAGGAATATTCCAATCGCAGTGCAGTTCAGGGATGAACAATTTAATCAGCCTCAGATTCAGATCCTCTCCCATGTCCACGGGCTTTGTAAGACACTTCTCTCGGGGCTCAGGAGTTTGCCACCACCCCCTCCTTCCCTGTCCTTCAGGCATCTCTGCAGGAGGAGGCGATGGTGCCCACCCTGCACCCAAGCCACCCCTGGAGACCACTGGTTCCGGGGGGCTGCCGCCGGCCCCCAGATGCTCTTAACTGTCGGTTCACGTGTTTCTTCGTTCCTCATGCAACTGATCTGGCTCTTTTTGCAGAAGGTTATTTCAGCCTGAGCGTCTGTGGCCCCTTCCAGTGGCATTTTCTCACCAAGAACATACACTTCAGTTTGGAGCCCGTGTGCTCCAGAGGAATGACAGTGCAACTTGCTGGTGGTTGTCAGACCCCTCTTCCAGGAAAGGCTCTTAACCAGGGAGCCCCTGTCTCCCCCAGCCGCAGGGGTTTTTTTTTTTTTTGGTGGCGGGGTGGAGGGGGGGTGGCTCCCCTGTAACACTGAAACAAGTGAACAAACAAAAGTGGGCCAAGAATGAGACACCACGATGGGAATTGGAACAAGGTGTATGGTTAATCCATTCTGTGTACTGAGAGCCCAGATAAAGTGGAGAGGGTGGACGTAATGCCCACCTCCTAGGATGGAGACATGGCTTAGCGAGCCAGGTGGGGTTTCCATTGTGCCACATCTCAAGGCTGGGCTCTGGTCTGGGGGCCTGCTCAGATGGTCCGTGGAGTCCAGCTCCTTGAGACAGCAGATCTGAGGCCCTCACGTCCTTGCTGGTGGCCAGATGGGGGCTGCTCTCTGCTCTGAGGCCACCTTCTCACTGGACCCCCCCAGCTTCACACCAGCTGCAGAGATCCTTCTCATGCCGTGAAGCATTCTGACTTTGCCTGAAGAAGGAAACTTTCTGCTTTTAAACAGCTCACCAAGATTGAGCCCACCAGATACTCTCTACAAAAGGTCACTGGCTTAGGACTCCAGCTACATCTACAAAGTCCTTTCACAGCGGCACCTAGCATTTGATTGAAAAACCAGGGGTGGGTAGCTTTAGTCCGTTTTTAGAATTCTGTCCGCTGTACCCATCATACCCATATATTTTTTTAATTTTTGTATTTCGGAGTTGGATAAAAGATGAAAATCCATGCCCCTGCTGATAGATAGTAATAATAAAGAGGATAATGCAGCTTGTGGCAGCAGCCAACACTCTGATGACCGTTCTGGCTTCAACTGTGAAGGTTATGTGGGCTGGGATTGGTTGGGAAAAACAGGCAAAATTTCTGCCTTTTTCCGAGTGTGTGATGAATCTGGCCCATCTCCCATCCCCGCATCACTGCAGGGTGGGCTGGTCCAGGAGGAGACACCTGCACAAAGCCTGGCACTTGCAGGTGCTCAGCTGTCACAAACAGCATGGCCCACATGCTGTCGTGTCTTCTGCATGACCTTCTCCTGAGGACATTTTCTGTTACACGTGACTCCATCCTCTTTGGGCTTCCCTGATAGCTCAGTTGGTAAAAAATCTGCCTGCAGTGCAGGAGACTCCGGTTCGATTCCTGGGTCAGGAAGATCCACTGGGAAAGGGAAAGGCTACCCACTCTAGTATTCTTGGGCTTCCCTTGTGGCTCAGCTGGTAAAGAATCTGCCTGCAATGCGAGAGACCTGGGTTTGACCCCTAGGTTGGGAAGATCCCCTGTGAAGGGAAAGGCTACCCACTCCAGTATTCTGGCCTGGAGAATTCCAAGGACTGTATAGTCCATGGGGTCGCAAAGAGTCGGACACGACTGAGCGACTTTCACTCCTTTCCATTTTTGTTGGGGGCACCGTGGGCTGTTCATCTTGCTCTTCCTGCACCCCCTGCCCGGGCCACCCACTCGCTTTGCTGGAAATGCATTCCAAGGGCTGACGCAGGAGTCTTCCCATGCTGGCAGCTTCACGTCCAAGTACTGATGACTTGCACTGGGGTGAACTTCCAGACCTCAGCAGGCTGTCAAGGATGCCGTTCCCAACGTGGCCACGAAGTGGCAGCACAGACAGGCCTCCACTCAGGCAAGTCGACCGTTCTGGATGTAGATCCAGGGTATGGCCTCTTGGCTGTCCTGGACCAGTGTTCAGTGACAGCAGAAACATCATGATGACCACAGCCATCCATTGTCTGTTTCAAGACACAGAAGCCATCACTGTTGATAGTCCCCATGCTGTACTGTGAGCTCTTTACAGCAGGCTTCCCATCTGATTCCCTTGAGTCCTAAGAAGAGATAGGAAATGAGGATTTGCACCTCTTTTAATCCTCAAAATAAACGATATAGTCCGAGTTTTACAGGTGAGCGGATCAATGCTGAGAGCAATTAAATGATGCTGCCCAAGGTCACAGCCAATGAGAAACATGTTCTAAATTTTATTAGCGTATAGCTTTTTGTTTTCTGTTGGAGTATAATTGCTTCATAATGCTGTTAGTTCACAAAGTGAACCAGCAGAGTGTACTGATTTACAATGCTGTGTTAGTTTCAGGTAAACAGCAAAGTGATTCAATTAAATATACACACATATTCATTCTTTTTCAGATTGCTTTCCCATATAGGTGATAACAGAATATTGAGTGGAGATCTCTGTGCTATACTGTAGGTCCTTGCTGGTTATCTATTTTACATACAGCAGTGTATGTTACTTCCAAGCTCCTAATTTATCCCTTCCCCATGACGTGTATTTTACTATAGAAAAGTTCACACAGAGAAGAAAATGATCCTAACTCCCACACTATTTATCAACCAGCTACCACCATTATCAACATTTTGCCTCTTGTGTTTCTTCCATCCTCATTTTTTTTTCAGCCTACATAATCATAAAGCAAATTCCAAATTCTGTGGCAATTTAAATACTTCCATTGGCATCTCCGAACAATTACAGTATTTTTATCTAAACTCTAGGCTACCTCACTCTAACAAAAATATCAGTAACTCCTGTCATCTAGCAGTTTATATTTGACTGTTCCCTTTATCTTACAGACGTCTTTTTTCATAGTTGGTTTGTTCAACCATGATTCAAATAAGGTCCACACATTCCATCTTTTATGTGCTCTAACTTCCTTTTTTTCCTCTAGACCCCTAACTAATAAACTGGGTCACTTGCCCAACAGAACGTCTTACATTCTGGATTTGACTTTTTGCCTCCTTCTGCGAGTGGCGCAGGGCCTGACATTCAATGTGATGAATGCTCTCATTGGGAGCAAAGCAGGAGCACAGAGGTTTGGTCCTCACAGATGGGACACGCAGGCAGCACTCTCTTGGGATACCACGGGCTCTGCGATTCTGGCAGAGGGGACAGCAGCTGTGAGACAAGTACAAACAGCACCTGGGCTCCTTCGTGGCCCGAGACACAGGAGCACTGTCATTTGCTAAGAGTAAGGAAAACATTTGGATTTTATGAGCTTCGGTTGTGTCCCCAGAAGCTGTCCTCGATGCTATTTTGGTAGGCTTTGTGTCTTACTCGGAGAAAACCGGGCTTCCCTTGTAGCTCTGTGGGTAAAGAATCTGCCTGCCGTGCCGGGGACCCCGGTTTGATCCCTGGGTAGGGAAGATCCCCCGGAGAAGGAGATGGCAACCCACTCCAGTATCCTTGCCTGGAGAATCTCATAGACACAGGAGCCTGGTGGGCTGCAGTCCATGGGGTCGAAAAGAGTCGGGCACGACTGAGCGACTAACACACTGAAAAAACGGAAGGTGGAAGAAGAGTGCAAACCAAACACACCGCCCGTCTCCTCACCCAGCCCCGACACCTCCGCGCTGGGCCACACACGCTTCCCGGTTTTTGCGTTAATAAAACCCACAGTACCGGCGGAGGCCCCCTCCGGCCACCAGTCCGCCCTCCTGCGTCGCGAAGTCGCCGGCAGGACGGGCGGTGACCGCCTACCGCTGTTTTAACCGACTTTCCTCGAGCCCTGCGGTCGCCCGTACACGAGCTTTCGTCCTTGACCTATTTGCCTTTAGCCTACACTGAGCACCCAGAGTCTGGCTCGGTCCCAGGAGCTCGGGCTGTGAGGGAGCAAAGGACAAAAGCCCTGGCGCCTCACCACCTCCCAGAGCAAGGAGCGCCCCGAAACATGAGGCACACGTACAGAAGGGAGAGGCCCAACTGGAAACCGCGCTCGAGAGTCTCCTCGCCCCCTCAGTCCGCACTTCCGGCGCCCTCCCCCATGCTCTCTCTCTATTGGTTCTTTCCTTGACCACGCCCCTCCACGGAGGAGTCTGTTTCCTTCACCTTTCACCTCAGCTTCACTTTCTGGGACCTCGCAAGGTCTCAAACCCCGCCCATCACCCAGACCGGCAATTATTGGTGAACACGGCCTGTCCATCAAAGGAATAACGGTGGTGGATTGGATGAGGGGAAGCAATTGGGCGGGATAAGCAAGAAAAGAGCCTTGCGCATGCCTGGTGCGCGCGCGCAGTGCCGGCAGTAGTCATGGCGGCTCGGTGCGTGCGGCTGGCGCGGCGCAGCCTCCCGGCTTTCGCGTTGTCTCTCAGGTAAGGGGCGCCGATGGCCAGGCTTAGGAGGGGCGCGGTGCCCTCGCTGGCTCGGACGCGAACCCTGCCCGGCTCCGGCCCGGGCGTCATGGGGGGCTTCCAGACGCGGGGCACGGGTTCCGCTGGGCTCTCCGGGGGGGCCTGCCCGGCCACCCCTCTGTCCGTGCTGCTCGCGGGGCGGACGGGACGGCGCCCCGCGCGAGGCGGCGGTGGCGAGCGGCCTCATTCCGCCCGGCCCGAGCTTCCTCCACCTCCGCGTGCTGCGGAGTCGGAGCACAGAAGGGCCGCAGCCCCTACCTAACCCGCCGTGGAGAGAGCCGCTGACTTAGAGCGGTGACGCCGCGGCAGAGGTCACGAGGCCCTGCCCTCTCCTTGGCTTTTCTTTTGCCTTTTTTTTTTTTAAACCTGCGGTTTCTGCCGTTTCAAAGTCCGGCCTCCTAACTTAGTTTAGCCCGTGCTTAGCGGGCTGATCCTGAAGCTGAAACTCCCAATACTTTGGCCACCTGATGCGGAGAACTGACTCATTGGAAAAGATCCTGATGCTGGGAAAGATTGAAGGCGGGAGAAGGGGAGGTCAGAGGATCAGATGGTTGGATGGCATCACCGACTCAGTGGACATGAGTTTGAGTAAACTCTGGGAGTTGGAGATGGACAGGGAGGCCTGGCTTGCTGCAGTCCATGGGGTCGCAAAGAGGCGGACATGACTGAGCGACTGAACTGAACTAGCACCTTCAACGTTGGGGGGAGCTTTGGGGAACCAGGTTATCTGTTAAGAGAAGCTGCTTTGGGCCGAACACGGGGTAGAAGCTGCGCGGAGCAGGACCCGGACTTTGCCTTCAAGTAGCTTTATTTAGTGATGGTGAGACGGTAAACGGGGACGAGGACAGGGCGAGGGGTTGAAGCTGCGATTCTAGCCTGATCCACTGTGTAAACAGCGTGGGAACAAACCTACCTGGGGAGTCATGAGTGAGGAGAGGCTGTTGGCTCAATTTGCGGTTTTTGTAACTGGCGTTGATTGCCTGGACGTGTGCGCGGGCTCAGTGCCTTCAGTCGTGTCCTATTCTTTGCGATCATTTGGCTGGTAGCCAGTCAAGCTCCTTTGTCCATGGGGATTTTCCAGACAGGAATACTGGAGTGGGATGCTATGCCCTCCTCCAGGGGATCTTCCTGACCCAGGGATTGAACCGGCTTCTCTTGTGTCTCCTGCATTGGCAACTGGGTTATTTACCACCAGCGCCACCTGGGAAATCCAGTTGATTGCCAGTACTGCGTGCATTTCTGCCTTTTGTGTAAGGAGGCTCAAGTAGGGGAGAGAGCAAATTGAATTATGTGCAGAGCTCTGGGAGTAACTGAGTTCTGGGAGCCTCCCTGCAAACCCAGACTGGCTGCTGCGGGAGTCCCAGGCGCTTCAGGAGGGGGTCTGCTGAGTGGAGCGGACCCGAAAGGCTGTGACTGTTACACCCGGAGGTCAGGACAGCTAGAAACTAAGGCAGGTCACAACAGCACACTCCATTTTTAGATGATTAGTTTTTTTAATCGCAGAAGTAAAAATAGCAGTATAAAGGTTATTGGTCTTCACCCCCATGTTGTTGTTCAGTTGCTCAGTTGTGTCCAGCTCTGCCGCTGCATGCACTGGAGCCTGCCAGGCTTCCTTGCCGTCACTGTCTCCCAGAGTTTGCTCACACTCACGTCCATTGAGTTGGTGATGCCATCCAACCTTCTTTTCGTCTGTCATCCCCTTCTCCTCCTGCCCTCCATCCTTCCCAACATTGGGGTCTTTTCCAGTGAATCAGCTCTTCACATAAGTATTGATAACAGACTAGTGTATCCTTTTATTCTCCTCAAAATAGGACTTCTGGTTTGTGTTTATGAAACTGCGGTCATGCTTTGTGTATCTCTCTAAGTTGCGTTTCTTCCCATACAGCAGCCCCGTGGTGGAGCCAAAAGATGGCAGGTGAACACTGCCCTCCATCTGCTGGCTGCTCAGTGTTCCAGGCCATGGGAGCAACAGTTTGTTCAGCTGTGTCCTTCTGAGCAGTATTCTGTTTCCAGCTTTTCATCCTGGAAAACATCTGTACATGCTGCCTTAAACACCCTTGTACACATGTTCTGTGTGCCCTTCGCTTTCCTGTTCATTGAGGCAGCTTTCTTTAATCTGGGACGGAAATTGAATGTAGTTTATTTTCAGATTGGTCTGTAGCATACTTTAGAGCTCCACTGGACCTGTTAAACAGATCCGTATTATTCATTAATGGCGCTGTGGCCTTGAGCTTATTACTTAACCTTTTCCACATGGGGATCAGATTGGGTAATATCCCAAGTCATTTCCAGCATTAGTTTTAGAGCTTTTGTGTTTTCCCCTGTACATACCACCCCATGCTTTCCTGCCTCCACACCTTTGTTCACACCCTTCCTGAAGTGGGTCTGTCTTATCTCTTTGTGGCTTTGTATGTGAACTCTTGCCTGTTCTTCAAAGTCCCTCTGCTCAAATCCTTTCCCAGACTTCCATTTCTCGAAAGCTAGAAATATTCTACTCTGAGCCTCCCAAAGCACTTGGTTCCTCTTTTATCACTTTCAAACCCAAGTTACAGTTCTATGTGTATAGATACCTTTTTGCATGACCATAAGTACCCTGTGGGCAAGATGTCTGCCCACGAGGCTTTGTAATGGGCAGCAGCACTGGACCTCACCTCCAGTAGGAGCTCTTTCTTCAGCACGTGGTGGGGTCTGGATGATCAGAAGTTCCTGAGAGTGAGGAGAAGGGGAGATTAGTACTGTAGCCTTGGTGCACTGACGTTTTAGTTTAGCTGTGTATTGCAGAAGACTTACATAAGCAAATAGCTTCCATACGTCATATGCAGTTTACCTTTATTGTATCTAAGACAAATCCTTTCTCCCCCATGTAGCAAGTAGTTTTAAATTACCTTTGATTTCCAAAGTCGTCCATCTGACTTTAACAAGCAGAAGAATCATGATCTTAATTTCTGTCATGTGGACTTGCCTTCAGGTCTTCTCCTCGGCTGCTGTGCACAGCTGCAAAGCAGAAAAACAATGGCCAGAACCTGGAAGAGGACGCAGGTCAGAATGAACAGAAGACAGATCTTCCCTCCACGGAGAAGACTCTCATAGAAGAGAAGGTCAAGCTGGAAGAGCAGCTGAAGGAGACCATGGTAAGGCTGTGGGCTCTCGTGAGGAACGTGGTCTGTGGAAATCCAGGTCCGTCTTCCGGGATGTCAAGATGGCCTACTTGACAACAGAGGCGGAAGCCAGACGAATTCCGTCCCTGTCGGGTTCTACAGCAAGTTACTGCTGAAGAAAGGCTAGAACTCAAATCCACTGTGACTCTGGTTGTCATGAGATGTATCTTCATGTGCTACATAGATTATATTGAATTAAGACTGAAAATGGTCTTTACAAGTGATGAATATTCAGTAGGGCCCTTAAGGCTGGGTCTTTGGGGGGACGAAGGTGGGAGTCAAAGGTAAAGTCACGTGATGCTTTCCTCGGGATGTTGGAGTTTTATGAACTAATTAGTAATACAGATTATGACCTCGTGTGGAAAAGGGTTGTTCAGTTGCTCAGTCATGTCCAACTCCTTGCGACCCCATGGACTACAGCACTCCAGGCCTCTTTGTCCCTCACCATCTCCTGGAGTCTGCCCACATTCATGTCCCCCAAGTCGGTGATGCCATCCGGCCATCTCTTCCTCTGTCTTCACCACCACCTCCTGCCTTCAATCCTTCCCAGCATCAGGGTCTTTTCCAGTGAGTCAGTTCTTCGCATCAGGTGGCCAAAGTATTGGAGCTTCAGCATCAGTCCTTCCAATGAATATTCAGGTTTGATTTCCTTTAGGATGGACTGCTTTGGTCACTTTGCAGTCCAAGGAACTCGCAAGAGTCTTCTCCAGCACCACAGTTCGATAGTATCAGTTCGTTGGCATTCAGCCGTTTTTATTGTCCAGCTCTCACATCTATATGTGACTGCTGGAAAAACCATAGCTTTGACTAGACGGACCTTTGTCAGCAAAGTAGTGTCTCTGCTTTTCAATAAGCTGTTTAGATTTGTTGTAGCTTTTTTTCCAGGGAGCAAGCATCTTTTAACTTCATGGCTGCAGTCACCATCCACAGTGGAGCACCGTCCATTTTGGAGCACAAGAAAATAGTCTGTCACTGGTTCCATCATATCCCCATCTGTTTGCCATGAAGCACTGTGCTAGGGCTTTGCTAACCCCTTTGTTTGTATGAATCCTCACAGCAGCCCTGTGAGTCAGCCGTTAACACCCCTGTTTACAGATGAGGAAACTGAGGCCCAGGACTGTTTGGTAAAACTTCCCAAGGTCACCTTGCTGCCCAGGGGCAGGCCCACTGTCTGAGCCTCTGAGACCTTGCTCTTAACCGCAGCACTGGAGCCCCCAGAAAGCTGAAGGCAGTAACCTAGTGCCCAGAAGAAAAAGAGAAATGCCAGGAGATGGATACAATTACAGGAAGAGTTGGTGCAAAATGAGGAAGATACCAGAGTTCTGATGATTATTACACAATAAGTGTTCCAACTGAACCGTATCGGGGCAATATTAAAAATACCAAAGGTTCATTCCTGAGGTTTTTCGTCTTCTGTGGGGTAGAGGCCAAAGCTGTCCACTCAGGGTTGTTCTCCTGACCCTCTCCTCAGGGTATGAGAGCCAAGCCAGGTCAGCCTGCACCCTGGGTTCTAGGGTTCCCTCGAGCTGGAGATTCTGCAGAGGAATGAATGGTCCTTGAGAGGAACCATCAGAACCAGGAGAAACTAGCAGCTTTTCTTGTGCTTTCCCCAGCTGTACACAGTGAGAATGACCGTGGGGGGTTATGAATATGTGATGCCTGGCCGTCTTATTCCCCACGTGGTGGGAATAGTGGCACTGGTTAATTTACTTCCGTTTATTATGCAGCAGCTGTTTGTAACCCAGTCTCCAAAGTACTGATCGCTGCTGGTTATATTTTGACTTGCAGTTTGTTATATCAGATTTGTTTTCCTATGAGTTTGTTCCAGATTTATTTCATGTGAATTTTTCTTCCTTTTTTTTTTTTTAAAGGAAAAATACAAGCGAGCTCTAGCAGATACTGAGAACTTGCGGCAGAGGAGCCAAAAACTGGTGGAGGAGGCAAAACTATATGGTAACTTGAAGCACTTATATGATATTGATCCTGGGAAATACGGACAAGGAAGTGGGGGGGTGTGTGGTCTCAGACAACATGATTGATCAGGTGGGGAGGTCGGGTGGCTGCCGGTTGCATTCCCTCCAGTTGTTGAGATGAGTCAGCTATTGCCTAGGAGGAGCAGAGCTGGCTTGTGACGCACACTCGTAGTGGTGAGCGTAATTCCTTCAGTAGGAGAGGATCCTTCTCTCTCCCGCACAAGGACCGCAGTGTGCGCCTGCAGGTACTCGCAGAGGTGCCCTGTGAGGCTCGGGTCCTCGGCCGCAGCAGCCCTGACGCTGGTCTCACGTAAGACCTCGTCAGTCGCTGTCTGCATTGACACCGTTGGATCCTTCTGTCATCATGCTTCCCACCTTCAGTTGAGGTCAGTGAGGCTGAAATGATTTGCCGCTAAAATGGCCATGGCACCAAGGCCTGCCTCCCTACCCCATATATGCTGTGCTGGTCACACAGAGGACCATCTGAGTACTTAGGGGACACAGCTTTCAGTCTCCCTGTTCTGGATGCAGAACCAATAAGAGGTTAAACCCTCTGCCCAAGGACAGACCTTGAGTGCTTGCAGGTTCAGCACAGAGAACAAACCTCTTTTTCTAATTTTATTGAAGTATATAGTTGATGTGTAATGTGTTAATTTTTGCTGTGCAGCAAGGTGACTCAGTTATACGTCTTTTTACATCCTTTTCCATTATTCCCTATCATAGGATATTAACCGTAGTTCCCCATGCTACACAGTGGTGACCTGTTCATTCTGTATGTAATAGTTTGCACATGCTCATCTTCTGTAGAAGATGTCATGGGTAATTTGATAGTGTGCATGCTCAGTCACTCAGTCGTGTCCAACTCTGTGACCCCATGGACTGTAGCTCACCAGGCCCCTCTGTCCATGGGAGCATCCTGGAAAGAAGACTGGAGTAGGTTGCCATTTCCTCCTCCAGAGAATCTTGCCAACTGATGGATCGCACCCAAGATTCCTGTGTCTCCTGCATTGGCAGGCAGGTTCTTTACCACCGAGCCACCTGGGAAACCCTGTCAATTTGATCGTGATCATATTAAATCTGTAGATTGTTTTGGGCATTGTGGCCATTTTAACAATGTTAATTCTTCCAAGAAGAGCATGAAATATCTTTCCATTTCTTTGAATCATTTTCGATTTCCTTCACTCATGGTTTATAGTTCTCAGCATATGTCTTTCACCTCCTTGTCAGGTTTATTCCTAAGTTTTCTATTACTTGATGTGATTTTAAAGGATATTGCTCTTTACATTCTCCTTCTGATATTTCATTGTTAGTGTAAAAAAAATTTGGCCAATTTCTGTATATTAATCTTATATCCTGATATCTTGCTGAATTCATTTATTCTAGTAGTTTTTGTGTGGAGTCTCAGGGCTTTCAATATGTATTGTATTGTGTCATCTGTATATACTGACAATTTTATCTCTTCTTGTGGCTGAGACTTCCAGTACTATGTTGACTAAAGTGGTAAGAGTGGGCATCCTTGTGAATGGATGTTGGATCATACCGTTTTTCTTCATCTATTGAGATGATCATGTGGTTTTTGTCTTTTTTTCTTGTTGACGTGGTGTATCTCATTGATTGATTTGGATATGTTGAACTATCATTATGACCCTGGGATGAATCCATCTTGGTCACGGTGTATGATCTTTTTTATGTGTTGCTAATTTCCATTTGCTAATATTTTGTTGAGCATTTTTGCATCTATATTCATCAAGGATATTGGCCTGTAATTTATTATTTTTTTCAGTACTGTCTTTTCTTTGATTTTTGTATCGGGGTAATGGTGGCTTCATAGAATGTCTTTGGGAGTGTTCCTTCCTCTTCATTCTTTTCAAAGAGTTTGAGAAGAATTGGTAGAAGTTCTTTCTATGTTTGATAGAATTCACCTGTGAAGCCATCTGGTCCTGGACTTTTGTTTGTAGGAAATTTCTTTTAATTACACAATCTATTGCACGTCTAGTTATCAGTTTGTTCAGATTATCTGTATCTTCTTGATTCAGTTTTGGTGGGCTGCATCTTTGTAGGAACTTGTTTGTGTCTTCTAGGTTGTCAGGTTTGTTGGCATATAATTAATTGTTCATAATAGTCTCAATGTTTTTTATTTCTGTGGTATCAGTTGTGGTTTCTCTTTCATTTCTTATTTTCTTTATTTGGATCCTCTCCCTTTTCTTGGTGAGCCAATTTTTGTTTTTGTTTTTTAATCTCTAGTTTCTCTCTGATCTTTATTTCCTTGCTTCTGTTGACTTCAGGTTTTGTTTCTTATTTTTCTAATTCTTTTAGGTGGTAGGTTGGGTTGTTTTGAGATCTTTCTTGTTTCTTAAAGAACTCCTGTATCACTGTGAACTTCCCTCTAAAAACTGCTTTTGCTGCATCCTGTAGACTTTGTATGCTTGTGTTTCATTGTCATTTGTCCCTAGGTAATTTTTAATTTCTGCTTTAATTTCATTGTTGACCCATTGATATTTTAGTAGCTTGTTGTTTAATTCCATGTAGTTGGGTTTTTTGGTTTTGTTTTTTCCATTTCTTTTTCTGGGGGTTGATATCTAGGTTCATGCAGTTGAGGTCAGAAAAGACGCTGGAAATAATTTCTGTTCTGTTAAACTTGTTGAGGCTTGTTTTTGTGCCCCAGCGTGTGGTCATCCTAGAAAAGGCTCCGTGTGCACTTGAACGTGTATTCTGGTTTTCTGGATGGAATATCTTGAGCATATCAGTTAAGTCTGACTGTTCTGTTGTATCATTTTGGATCCCTGTTGCCTTATTGACTTTCTGTCTAGCTCTGTCCATTGATGTGAGTGGGGCAGTAAAGTCCTACTGTTGTATTCCTATAAAGTTTCTCACTTTACGTCTGTTAGCATTTGTTTTATGTACTTTGGGTGCTCTTGTGTTGGGTACATAGATGTTGAGGAATATATCTTCTTGTGTTGATTTTTAATATCATGTAGTGTTTTTCTTTATCTGTGTTTATAGCTTCTGTTGTGATGTCTGTTTTGTCTGATGAATATTGTGACCCCCCCCCCCCCACTTTCTTATTTCCCTTTGCATGAAGTATCTTTTTCTCTGTCCCCTCAACTTTCAGCCTGTGTGCGTCCTTTGGTTAAAGTAGGTCTCTGGTAGACTGTGTATTGTAGTTTGATGTATATTTGTTTTTTGTATTGTGCTTGTTGTCTTTTTGGGTTTTGTAAATCTGTTGTGTGTTGTTGATTTGTGGTTACCCTGTTTTTCAAGTACGTTAATCTCTTCTATATCTGCTTGCTTTAGACTGGTAGTCATATAGGCTCAAACATATTCTAGGAAAAACAAGTCAACATTTTTTGACTCCTTCCCCGTACTTTATGATTTTGATGTTGTCTTTTACATTTTTAGTGTTTACCCTTCAGCTATTCATTGTGGTTGTCATTGATTTCACAGAAATTTTTTTTTTTTTTCAATCTCTGTACTGACTTTAAGTGATTCACTTTACAGTTGGGTTTTCTCTTGCTTATAGCTTCTTCTTTTCTACTTAGAGAAGACTTTTCAATGTTTCTTTTAGCATAGGTTTAGTATTACTGTACTCAAAGTACAAAGAGTTTTTGCTTGTCTAAAACGTTCTTTGTCTCCTTCTAAATGATAGTCTTGCTGGGTAGAGTATCAGGTCGCAGATTTTTCCCTTTCAGGACTTTGAATACATCTTGCCACTCCCTTTTGGCCGCAGTGTTTCTGTAGAGAAATCGGCTGATAGCTATGTGGGAATTCCCTTATAGTTAACTCTCTTTTTTTTTTTTTTGCTCTTTAGAATCCTCTCTTTAACTGTTGCCATTTCAATTGATTTTTTTTTTAATGTGGACCATTTTTAAAGTCTTCATTAAATTTGTTACAATATTGTTTCTATTTTGTTTTTTTCACTTAAAGAGGTGGGATTTTAGCTCCCTGATCAGGAATTGAACCCACACCTGCTACATTGTAAGGTATAGTCTTAACTCGCTGGACCACCAGGAAAGTGCCCAGCCATGATGTATTCAAATACATTTTCATCCCCCGCCCTTTTCTTTTCTACTAGAATCCCTATACGTTGGCAAACTTTAAATTATCCGGTACTTCTCTTATGTTGCTTTCATATTTTTTCATTTGGCTTTCTTGTCTGCTGTTCTGATTGGGTGATTTCCATTATTCTGCCTTCCAGATTTCTTATTTGTTAGGAGAAACAATTACCTACTGTGGTCTTGGAGGGCTTTTGTGTGTGTGTGTGTATTTGTGCGGGAGCCTCCCTGTGTAGTAGCCTGAGTGGGTCTACCATTTTTGGAGCAAGACCTGCTTTTATAGAATAGGTGCTGCTGGGTGTCCTGGCCACTGTCCCACTGATGGGGGGTGTGACTGGTTGAGCAGGGCCTCCCCTCTACTCCATGGTTGTCACGGCCCTGTCAGGGGAAGGGTCTGCTCCCTCCTGGTCGGAGTGGACACCCCCAGGTCTGTTTCTGAGCTGCAGAGTGAGGTGGGCGGGAGTGAGCGCTCCCTCTGGGAGGGGAGCCGCTGAACACCCCTCCACTGCAGCTGTCTACCGGGGAGCGTGCTGCCGCCTGTTATGCGTGCTCAGTCGTGTCCGACTCCGCGGCCCCGTAGACAGACTGCAGCCCACCAGGCTCCTCTGTCCATGGAATTCTCCAGGCAGGAATACTGGAGTGGGTTGCCATGCTCTCCTCCAGGGGACCCTCCTGACCCAGGGATCGAACCTGCGTCTCCTGCCTCAACAGGCGGATTCTTTACTGCTGAGCCACCAGGGAAGCCCTCCCATTCCCCGGGCTCACAGAGTATGCTGTTGTCACGCTGCCCTCAGCCCCACCTCCACCGTGGGAACGCAGGCAGGCAGCCCTGGCGTGTCCCACTGCCGTGTTCCCAAAGCTACCAATGCAGACCTCCTGGAGCCCAGACCCAGCCTTGCCTTCATGGGCACGCCCACCAAGTGCACAGATTCAGGCCTTAGTAGGCCGGGACTGTCCCAGCCACGAGCACCAGGCCCCTCGGATGCCCCACAGATGCCGCTGAGCCTACAGAGCTGGGGCTTGGCCTGGGTTTAGATCCGCGCCTGCGTGGGGGTGATCGGCCGGCACTGGCGGGCTCCCAGGGCTCCGAGAGGCCGCGCTCCACAGGCCCTCTGACCAGCGCGCCTTCTGCAGACGCGCTTTGCTCTCAGTGCCGTCAGCTCCGCTCCTGTTTTCCTTCCTGTCTTTGGTCGTCCCCTGCCCTGGCTGCGTGCCTGCTGCCCTCTACATGTCCACGTTCTCTCATCACCCCCCCACTGACCTGCCCTCCGACAGGGCTGAGTGCTGTCCACACACAGGTGAGCTGCCAGGTCAGACCTTTCTTCTCCATTCTAGGCCTGGTTGTCTCTACCTGGATGTCTCAGAGGTATTTTAAACTGAATTCTCCCCTCTGTGCTTTTCTTCCTCGTTTGAGTAAATGATACTATTGCCTGCACAGGTGTTCAGGTCAGTCATCTGAAACTACGCTCCCCTCTCACCCCAGGGGTGGGGACGGCTGGCCTGCACTCCCACCCCCCTCCACCGCCTGCTGCACTCTGCCCAGGCCAGCTTCAGCTCCCACGTTAGCTCCACACCCTTGGCAGAGTGGCGTCAGCTCCCCTCTGCCCAGTCCACCACCGCCCCGGAGCCGTCAGCTCCTCTGGGTTTGCGTCATCTTGGTGGACGGGCGCCCTGGGCTCCCGGAATGCGTGGCTCACTCCTGACTCTCAGTCCGCACCGCAGGCTCAGGAAGCCATGTCCCTGCGGTTAATGGTCCTCAGCACTCACGAGGGCTCCTTCCTGGAAGTATAATTGGTAATTGTCTCTCACTGTGGCGATCGTGCCCTGCGTGTCTCAGACCAACACTCCACGTGGGCAGACGTTTCCCCAGCAGCTCGAACGAGGGGTTAGTCCTTAATAGATGCTCACATTTTTATTGGATGGGTAGACTTTTTTATTTCACTTTACAGCAACTGGGTGAAAATACTGTGTAAAAAAAGAGAAGCTGTAAACAAGCATTGCCTCTTCAAAGCATAGAACCTTTGAAACTTGAGAAGACTTGAGCCGGTTGTGCTGGAGCCTCGAGGTTGCTGCGCTGCGGGGGAGGGGGCGCCTCTCCTCAGCCCCAGCTTCCTGCATCCAGCATCTGAAGGGTTGTCTTGAAACCACAGACGTTTGTGTTTATATAAAATTTTTTTAACTGTTATTTCTTCTGTTAGATTAAGGCTTGGGGCGTGTCCTGGTAACTTTGACCTCATGGTGCCCAGTAATGGCTAATGTTTATCGAGCACTTACAGTGTTCTAGGCGCTGTGATGTGAGTGACTTCCTGTCCTCGTAAGCTCGCTGTGTGTCGGGTACTGTTGTCCCTGTTCTATAACCAGAGCAGCTTCCGCACGGTCACAGGGCTGTCCGGTGACAGCCGGGGGCATGGCTGCGGCCGGCAGCTGAGGTGGCGGGCCGGCCCCGCCCTGCCGGCCCCGGCTGTGGCAGGGAGGCGCTCGGGAGCCTGTGTGTCCCCTCGGTCTGGAGCAGGACTCGGGGTTTTCAGTCTGGCTCTGCAGCTTTTCAGCTGCCTGTCTTTACACCTCATTGGCTTTTGTCTAAACCTCGGGAAAGTGTTTTTTTTGTTTAATCCAGCCCATTTAAATTCTAGGACAAACTAGTGATTTGAAAACAGGTGTGTGACAGAAGGACTTCCCAGGTGGCTCAGTGGTAGGGAATCGACCTGCCGCTGCAGGAGACGCGGATTGAGTCTCTGGGTCGGGAAGATCCCGGGGAGAAGGGAATGGCAGTCCCCTCCAGTCTTCTTGTCTGGAGACTCCCTCGGACAGAGGCGCCTGGAGGGCTGCAGTCCCCGGGGTCGCAAGAGTAGGACACGACTGTGAGCACGCACACAAGGAGGGCTTGTGGCTTGCGCGGCCTGCGCAGTTGACGCAGGGTGCAGTGACGGTCTCCCTTAACCTGGCGCAGGCATCCAGGGCTTCTGCAAGGACCTGCTGGAAGTGGCGGACATCTTGGAGAAGGCCACACAGTGCGTCCCGAAGGAGGAGATTCGAGACGACAACCCCCACCTGAAGAACCTCTACGAGGGGCTCGTGATGACCGAAGTCCAGATCCAGAAGGTGTTCACGAAGCACGGCCTGCTCCGGCTGGACCCCCTGGGCGCCAAGTTCGACCCGTACGAGCATGAGGCGCTGTTCCACACGCCGGTCGAGGGGAAGGAGCCGGGCACGGTGGCGCTGGTGAACAAAGTGGGCTACAAGCTGCATGGGCGCACCCTGAGGCCCGCCCTGGTGGGGGTGGTGAAGGAGGCCTAGCGGCCCGCGGGCGCCAGCGCCATCTCACCCGCCGACTCTCCAGGGCGGGTTTGTCTTTCCTCACCTATGAATACTCTTGACCCTTTCCTAAACCTTGCTGCAAGGCTTTGGTAACCGGCGGCTCCACAGGAAAGCCAGCCACTTGCGCAGCTGCGTTAACTAACTGGAATACGGGAGCCTGTCTGTCCGTTGATTTTTAACACACGTTCCGCGTGCTTACGGAACAGGCTGCAGGGACGCTACTGGACTCTGGGGTATCACGAAAAACACTGTGTCTGCTCAGACTCTGGCGACGTCAGAGTGTTTCAAGTAAATAAAAGGCCTTCAGGAACCACGTCTGCTGGCTGGCCGAGCCGGCTGCTGTGCGTCCTGCGCGTCTCACTGGCCGGCGCGCTCCCGGTATGCTTGGCTTTCCCTCGGGCAGTGGCGGGGAGCGCTGGGGGCGGTGTGTGTGGCCCTTGGTGACAAACGTGACTTGAGTTCCTTTATCATCAGTAACCACCTGCCTGCCGAGAACCTCACACCTCTGTATTTTGCCCCATTTCGGAAGGTGACAGAGTCAGTTACCATTGTCCTGTTTCGTTTGCCTCTGGAAGTGTTTAAATCTATACCCAGCTAGTGACCAGTGACCTAACAGTGTTTCCCCTAGTAAGATGGAGTTTCCTAGAGAAACCTGAGGACTCTGTGCTTGGTATATTTTAAATGTTACATTTTATTTAAGAGGATTAAAGCCCTGATGTTATTTTCCTACGTTCTGGTAGCTGTTCTGTGTGCTTTGATGGCGGAGATCCTCACGGAAGGACAGTGTGACGTAGCTCTCCGGGTCTCTGCTCAGACACTGCAGCTGTGTGCCTGATGCCCAGACGTGTTGGCTCGTGTTCCGGAAGGGCGAGTGGCTTCCTCCTGGGCTTCCCCTGGCTGGTGCTGGCGGCCAGTGCTCGGGGCAGGCCTGGGTCCGCCCCCGACCGTGAGAGGACCACGGACGCTCAGGAGCAGCACCATCAGGGACACGTGACCGGCGACCACTGACCCTGTGATGCTCGCCTTAGGACCCTGCTTCCCTCACGTTAAGGGAAAAACTGAATGACTGAGGTTCTGTTAAAAGTACCAGAGGAAAAGTAACCTTCTGCTCTCTTTGCTTCTGAGGGGTACTTCAGGGACTGAAGATCAGTACAGTTACATCTATTTACTGCATAAAGATGGGGGGCACTCAAGTTTGAAAGGTATAGGTAATAATCCCATCATTAAAATTGCAAAGAAATTTCCCCTTTTTAAGTTGCTTTAAATTATTTGGTCAAAAGCATAGCCCAGGGATTTCCCTGGTGGTCCAGTGGCTAAGAATCCACCTCCCGATGAATGGGACTCGGGTTTGATCCCTAGTTGGGCAACTAAGATCCCACATGCCACGGGGCAACTAAGCCACAACTAGAGACTCCATGCTCTGCAGGGAAACATCCCGCCTGCTGCAGCTACAACCTGAGGCAGCCAACTAAATAAATGTTAAAATACATACACGTATACATATAAAAAGGCCTAGTCCAGAACTAAAGGCGGTAGAGTGCCCTGAGGAAACCACGCCAGGAGTCACGCTCGCTTTGACACCGCGGCTGTGGGCACACGGTTTTGTCTCTCTGGCTGCATCTGTATGCTGAGCGTGAGTAATTCTCACACTAGTTTCTGTGCGTGTCCCCTCTCATCCCTTTTCAGCTGCAGCTGCTAAAAGGTGCTAAACCCAGAGACGGTCTGGCCTCAATGGGAACTGTTTCCTGTTCACTCATCCACAGTCACCACTAACAGGAAAACACGGACCGTGTCCATGCTGACACCGCAGTCAGAGGCCCGCGGGCTGCACTTGCGTCGGGTTCCCGACTTCTCCCTAACTGCGGCCTGGATTCGTTCCTCCATGTAGGTCACGGACCTGCACTGTCTCCTCACCATAGACTTCCGCAGCCTGGCTCCACGGAAGCTCTGGGTGTTTCATTCCTTTCTGGGAAGGAGCGCTGGCCTGAAGGGCTTTTCTGCCTAACAGTTTGGAGGGAAAACGGGCGCGATGACCAAGAGCCACACTAAGATCCTGATGCTGAGGACTGGCTCGCACCACCCACGAGACTGAAAAGCTGTGGCTGAGGGGCAGGCAGTAAAGAGCACGCCGTGACACTGTCTGGTTCTCAACCTGTTTAATGTGTAAAAGGGAAAAAGGCGGTAGGCAGAGTTTCGGTCTGAATACATTCTCGGAATGCTGGCCATCCAGAGCATCGTTCTGAACAGCTGATTATCTTCTGACTCGAGAGAGTTTTAGTTTTGAAAAGACCTAATTCCATGGGATCATTGGTGACTCATTTATCATAAGAATTAAATACAGAAATTTAAAGGCTCCGAGCAAACAGCAGGGGCGGGACTAATGCAACAGTAATAGCTGGAGTTGATGGGACAAGAGGCAACCAATCATAAAATTACTTTTCCCTTGTAACAAAGGGTTCACACTTTTAACATAAATTATACATTCATTATGGTGTTTAAAAACAGTCAAGCCTAAATAAATTCTTCATACCATCGAGAAAAGACACACACACTGAAAACCTGCTTAAGCACAGAACTTCTCGTCTGACAGTTCTGGGCCGGGGCCACGCACATTTTACAGGGAGCTTTTGCTTCTCAAGCTTCGTGAAAGTCTGGCAATCATTTTGTATAAAAATAGGACTTAAATTTAAAACCTCACCAAACTAGGAATCTGATGTAGAAAATCGGTCACACTGGAGTGGCTAAAGCTCACAGTTCTCACTTCAGCCCGCGTCCCAGTGACCTGCGAGGCCCCGCCCCGCGTGTCCGAAGCCTTGGGGGGCCCAAGTCCCTGAAGCGCTAGCGGGTTCCCCGGGGGGCGCTGCGCTGCTGCTCCAGGAACCCTGGCTGAGAACCCCTAGAGGGACGTAGCACCGTCTCCGCCTCTGCTCGGCGCAGACCGTGTCCACACTCTCAGCAGCCGTGGTTACCCTGCGGGTGGCGCTCAAACGTGACGCCACCACCCGCTGCTTTCCTGTCAGAGAGGTCCCGGGCTTGCGGTCAGGTCGCGGGGAGTGCTGCTCTGCCAGCATGCGACGCGGTTTACACCCATAGCCACGGACGACTTGTTTGAGCGTCAGGCACTCAGTCCGACTCTCTGCAACTCCGTGGACGGTGGCCCGCCAAGGCTCCTCTGTCCGTGGGGGTTCTCCAAGGCAAGAATACTGGAATGGGTTGCCATTTCCTTCTCCAGATCTTCCCGACCCAAGGATTGAACCCAGGTCTCCTGCATTGCAGCTGGGTACCATCTGAGTCACCAGGGAAGCCCCCAATATACTTGAAGTGTATATTTAATGCTGGAAGTTCACCCTAGGGGACAGACAGAAGGATGTGAAAGGAAAAGGCACCATAATTAAGCCGTCCTTGGAAACGATGAGGTTTTTTTTTTTTCCTTTTTTCTCAAACACCTTCACTTCAGTGTAACTTCAAGCCCAAGCATTCTGGGAGGTAAACAGTCTGGTAGCTACGACGGATGAGAGGCAGGATGCGCCTCAGGACGACTGGAGGAGCACTGGGGTCTGGCCACTCCATGGACTCTACAGCAGAGCCTTGGACACAAGAGCCCCGGGCAGCTGGAGGACACATGACTCCTCAGGTTCCCGCAGAAGGCGCCGTGCCCGTCACGGAAGGGCACCCCTGAGAGCCTCTCTGAACCCGGCTGGGCAGAGCCACGCCGGAGTCTGGCTCAAGGCGGCGGCCCCGAGAAGCAGTGCCCAGGCCTCCAGGCCACAGGGGTCCCTCTTGCCTAGCCCAGCGCCTGACACCACAAAAGATAAGACATGTGGCCAGTCTCAGAGAAAGAGGGGCTTGCCACTGGGGTGAGAACCCTGGAAGGAGCTGACCCAAAACCCAGAACTCTCAACTCTCAGTGAACTTCATTTAAAATGAGTTCTTCCAAGTAAAACACACGGCCAAGTTCTAAGCACAGCAAGAAGCACCTCCAGGGGAGGAGGCCCCGCATCCCCCCCAGACACCGCGGTGAGCTCCCTCAAAGTGCCACCGCCAACCGTCGTGGGGAAGCTCAGTTCGGCCAAACCATTCACCACCAAATTCCTCCAGGCCAGTCCCTAGGGATGCCCGACCCGCCCTTTCCCGGCCTCTTCTCCTGCGCGGCCGGCGCCCTCCACCTAAAGTGCCACCTGCCCGCCGCCACCGAGGGCAGCCGCGCGGAGCTCAGGTCACAGGGGTGAGCTGGCGGCCGGCAGGGAAGAGCTCCCCTCCGCCCATCTCACAGTCCTGTACCACTGGGAAGCAACAAAAAAAAAAAGTAAATTTCCCGATCTCATCATCATGTGTCCACACTCAACACTTAAAGGCAAATCCTCATCTTAAAGTACTACGTTTAGGGATTCAGTTAAAATATACATGGGTTTTGTCTTCCCCTTGATCCGACTGTTGCTATTGCTTCTTCAGAGGACCGTAAAAAGAATTGATACCCTAAAAAAAGAACTCGATTTGTTTAAAAAAAAGAGCAACAATGCGGGGTAGGGGTGGGGGGGGGGCGGAAAAGCGTTTCCTCTCCCCCTCCTGCCCACCCCGTTTCGTTTTGGCTCACAAATTTTTTTTTTTCCCTCTTCGCTGTCGGTGTGCTCTCGCGGTGACTATCCTCCATCTGTCCATCCGTCCATCCCGGGCGCTCCGGGCGGCGGGCTTCAGGAGGCGTCCCTGGATATCCACCCGCTCTCGGTGAGGAAGTTCAGGATCCTCTTCTTCAGGACTTTGTCCAGGTAGCTGGGCAGGCGGCTCTTGGAGGGGATGCCCTGGCGCTTCTGCAGGTGGTCCTTGATGATGATGGTCTTCACGGTCACGTAGCGCGCGGGGCTCAGGTTGAGCGAGCTGCACAGCACCTTCTCGCGGTCCGACAGGAGCTCGAAGCCCGGCAGGTGCTCGATGGCCGCGAACTCGCCGTCTCGGCCCTCCTCCTTGCCCCGCTTGGCACCCCCCGCCGCCGCGGCCGCCGCCGCAGCCGCCTTGTTCTCCTTGCGCTTCTCGCGCTTGTGCCGGGCCGCCTCGTACTCGGCCGACTCCTCCATCTTGGTGATGCCGTTGCGCCGGTAGCGCTGCAGCTCGCGGATCTTGGCGCGCAGCATCTTCTCCTTGTGCATGTTCTCGAACAGGTCGTCGAACTCCTTGCACGACATGAACTGGTAGAGCGGCCGCAGCTTCAGCCGCAGCTCCTTCTCCTCCTTGCTGACCTTGCGCCGCGCCGCCCGCTCCTTCTCCTTCTTGTCCTTGCCCAGGAAGGCGGGCACCAGGTTGTAGTCGCGCGCGATGTTCTTGCGCCGCTGCCGCTCGCGGAGCTTGCGCACGTACATGTCCACGTGCGCGCGCTTCAGCTCGATCTCCACGTCGTCGTCGTCGTAGTTGACCGAGAGCCCGCTGATGAGCGTCTCGGCGTCCTGGTCGTACTCGATCTCGTAGTCGTCCCGCAGCGGCATGTAGCCCAGCTGCTGCTGCTCGGCCACCGAGATGTCTAGGGGAGGCAAGGGGGTGGTGAGGCTGGGAGAGAGGGGGCCCCCACTGGGGCAGGTGTGGTCGGTCACCCGGTTGGGGATGGTGTCGGGGATGCAGGCCTTGCCCAGGTTTCCGTGGATGTACATGCTTACGTAATGCTCCATCACTTCCTGGGGGGTCCGGGAAGCGCCGACGTGAGCTGCCATGTCCTCCTGCAGAGACGAGAAGCGATCAGAGCGTCAGGCGCAGGCTGGGCGCGGGGCTCCCTAGGCAGCTCCACCCCGCGGCCCGCAGGCACCGTGATGTCTGTCCCCCACAGCCACTCTGGCTGGGCTGATCCCCTGGATGGAGGGAGAACCTTTGGGGAATCCACCCCCGGAGAAAGTCAGGAACTCAGAAAGGCGCCGATCCGCTCAGAGGGCAGAGCTGAAACCCACATCCCAGACCCCACCTCTTCTCCTGGTTCTCTTAAGAGGACAAGCAGAGGCCACCCGGGCTGGGGCTGCCCTGCCTCCCAGCAGCCTGGCTGCGAGCCTAACAGGCCTGGGTGGACAGCCAGAGCCCAGGGGGCCCCTGCTGGCCCTAGTGACCTCTCCACTCTGAACTAGGAGAACAGATGCGGCCCGGGGCCTTCCGACCAGGGAGGGAGGCTGGCTCACTGCACCGCCTGCGTCCCAACGCAAAGCACCAGGCTCCGTCTCTGATGCCCCAGCCCTGGGCCGGTGTGTCCCTTCCCCGGCTGGCGGTCAGGTGACCCGGGAATCGGGCCACCGCTTCTGCGGGCCCCTGGGGTCCAGCAAGCAGCGGGAGACCGACCCGGGCTGCAGACAGGGGTCACGCCTCCAGAAGGGACCCGCCCTGCGCGCACAGGATTATTAATGGGAGGAAATTGTACAAGTCCCTCAATCTTTTCCTTCTGCCAAGAGGCCTCTTCCTTAAAGGGAACCGCTAAAGCCACTTGAGAAAGCAGCCGCCTGCAGTGTGCACTCGCTCCCAGCAGCCACTCCGCGCCCCGCCGGCCTCACTCCCCTGGCTCTGCCCAGAGACGCTCAGCGCCCCGCCACGGTCAGGATGGTCCCTGCACCCCCACAGGCAGAACGGGAGCCCAAAAAACCAGCCGGTCCCCTGGGGGGCTGACCCTGCCGACCAACCAGGCACAGAGGGGAGGAAGGTGTCAGGAAGCCCCTCAGAGTGACCAGACTGGCGTCCACCCTGCCAGCCTCTCCCCACGGGGCGCCGCTCAGGTGGCAGAAAAGGCCACACCGGGACCCATCCTGCCAGGCCGCCTCTGTGCACAGTGAGGGGAAGCGGGGATCAGAGCTGAGAGCAGGCCGTCTGCTGGAGAATCTACACGGTTCTTCCTTCAAAAACCTCTCTCAGCACCAAGTCTGCAGTTATCCTTTCCCAGGAAACGTTTTGTCCGAAAAAGCAAAAGCAAGTCACAGCCATCACTACCGTCACCAGCTCCCAGATGGTGAGCCCGCGGTCCTCACAGTAAAGGAACCAGGGGGCTCTGGGGGTCAGTAACGCTGTGCCGCAGCTCAGCCCACCCCAGCTGGTTCCAAGGAGCCTCCGAGACACACGTCCTTCCAGTAGGAAAGGCTGTGCTCCCCAGGGAGCCGGGGGCGGGGCACCACCGGCCTGCGCTGCACTGCCCGCGCTGGCCGGCAGCCGGGGTCGTGGGAGCCACATCTGACCGTCGCCAGGGCCCCCCCAGCGCGGTGCGGCTCAGCACGGGGGCCCCAGGCCTCGTCCAGTGTGGCCCTGCAGGAGAGCTCTGCCCTCCGAGAGGCCGCTGCCCCCTGGCGCCCCGGCAGCCTACCCCCAGCGCCCCCCGGGTACTCAGCGAGGGGGAGACTCAGCCCGAGGGCGCGGCGGGAGGTTGAGCAGCGATCGGTGTCTGAGCGAACCGAGGCGTCCCCGTGACCTGTCCGGGGGCCTCTCTGTCAGCTCCCACCGTGCGGACGGAGCAGGCAGGGGCTGTGTGGCCGTTCTCCGGCAAGGCTGCCGGGCCCTGTGAGGCCCCGCACGCGAGGGGCCAGGAGGCGCGGCCCGCCTGCGCTGTCAGACACTCCCTAAGGGCCCGGGACCGCAGCCCGGTGCCCAGGGCACGGAGCAGGGTGGCTGGGGGTGCTGGGAGGGAGGCCCTCCGCTGTCTGCCTTCTGAGGACTTGACGCTTTCCGCTGGACGCAGGTACTGCCCGTTCTGAAAACGAAGGGCAGTCCCGAGCATGAGAGAAGCAGGAGGGGGCACCTGGGCCGCTGGGGACCGCTGGGGGGCCAGGACGCGGGGCCGACCCCCACCACAGGCGCCCCGCATGCCCGCGCCAGCACTACCTCGTGCCCCGGAGACAGGAGGAAGTGTGCGCCCGGGGCAGCTGCCTCACGGCGGTCTGTGCGGGAGTTGATTTCTGTGCCGACACTGAACTTCCTGCCCCAGGAGATGCAAAACGCTCACGTTCTGAGACGGAACGGGGAAGGGAGGTGGAGGTTCTGTGCACTAGTTTTTCACTTTTATCAGTAAAACTAAAAGGGACCTCTTTAAAGTTAAATTCTGCCTCAATTCTCTGTTTAAACAGGTCTAAGATTTTCATCAAAAATTACTTAAGTTGCTCAGCCGTGTCCGACTCTGTGACCCCATGGACTGCAGCACGCCAGGCTTCCCTGTCCATCACCAACTCCTGGAGCTTGCTCAAACTCATGTCCATTGAGTCAGTGATGCCATCCAACCATCTCATCCTCTATCATCCCCTTCTCCTCCTGCCTTCAATCTTTCCCAGCATCAGGGTCTTTCCCAGTGAGTCAGCTCTTCGCATCAGGTGGCCAAAGTATTGGAGTTTCAGCTTCAGCATCAGTCCTTCCAAGGAATAGTCAGGACTGATGTCCTTTAGGATTGACTTGTTGGATCTCCTTGCATCAAATATATATACACACACACACACATACACACACACACACACACATATACGTATACATATACATATAAAACACAGCGTCCTTAAAAGAGAGGACCTCTGTTCCGGGAGGCAGCCCCCGCCCCCCAGGCAGCACACAGGGCGGTTGGTTCCTCGGGGCTCACAGGCAGGTTGCCCACCGCTCAGCGTCTTGCTCCATGAACGTCCGCACTCCTGGGGCCTCCGCCTGTGGAGGCGGACGGCCTGGGATAAGAAGCCGGGCAGTCTCCAGACACACAGGCTGGGCTTCCCCAGCCCTGTCAGGCAAGGGGCCGGATGGCCATGGGCCCTGTGCCGCCACCTCGGTGAGCCAGCTCCTCTTCCATTAACACAGGGGTTTCTGGCTCCAGAGGGACCTGGGCGGTGGCTGTTCATGGAGCCACATCAGTGGGGCTGGTGCCCTGCACCCAGGTCCCCAGGACCCCGCATCGCCGACCACCTTAGCCACTGCCTAGGGGGAGGCTGCTACTCAGGGAGGCGCTGGGCAGTGACTGCTGAGAATCGACCCCGGGGACTGCCAAGTCAGCTCGGTGCCAGTGAGAAAGGCCTGGGAAAGCCCCAGAGCCTGACTTCACGGGCTCTGAGACTGCGGGCCGTGACGGAAGGGGACGGCCCGGCTCTGACCCTCCGAGTCCAGGGAGCACACACAGGTTCCGGGAAGCGGTGACGGACACAGCCCGACGAAGACGGTCCACGCCGGCCACTGGCCCGGCATCCCACTCGTCTGGTCTCACGCGTCTCTGGTCCCCACGTGTCAGCAGGTCACACCAGGGGGGACGGTCCCGTCCACGCCTCACAGCGGCCCGTGACGGCAGGGGGGACATGGGCAGTGGGGAGGTCCTGTCCCTCGCGTGTTCGAGGTCCAAGTTGTTTTGCTTCATCCAGATGGGTGGATGGACAAACAGACGGGACTGCTGGGCGGGCAATGAGCAGCTGAAGTTTCGGCGAAAGAGACTTGAAGGGAAAGTTCAAGTACAAGTGAAATGAACAAGGCACACAGCTGTAGCTGAAGGGGGCCCCTCCCACCGCAGCTCGCGGTAACACCCGGGAAGCAGCCCAAAGTCTGCAGGCTTGTTTTCCTATACACGAACTTAAAAAAAAAAGACTCCCATCTTTAGAACAAGGTGAGGAGAGTTCGGTATGCCGATTCCTGGAGTCATTTGAAAAAGAAAGAAAACGCATCTCTGAGACCCTGCACCGGCCGTGAGATCACCGAAGGGAAAAGATGTAGGACAGTCCCACGGCAGGCTGGCCAGCTCCCGGGGGTGGCCTCGGGGGCTCTCCCCTCCGGCCAAGGCCGCCCCCGCCCTGTGACCCGGCCTCTGCCCACAAATGCCAGCTGCCCTCTCTGCCCAGAGCCTGGGGCCGGGCCTCGGGCCCTGCTCCAGGCCCCACCCCTTCACTGCTGAGTGACCTGGACGCGTCACTAACTTCTCTGCGCCTCCTGGTCGGGATTACGGGGGTGCTACTGCCTGCCACCACCACAGGACAGTCGGGGATTAAATGAGGTGATCCTGGTGCTGGGCACGGCTTGGCCCATGGACGCTGGCTTTGTTATTCCTGCTTCCACGGCCTGTGTTCACCAAGGTCCCCTCCTCCAGGAAGGCTTCCGTGGTGCCCAGAGTGAGGCTCACGTCCTGGCTCCTCACTCACTGCCATGAGACGTGTGTCATCTCGGCTCCTGCTGATCATCTGTAATTGCTCCTCTTAAGGGTTTTGTCAGGATAAAACACACCATCGTGAACAGCCACAGTCAACGTGTACGGACATTTACGGGTTTCACCTCATCTCATCCTCCGAGCCGCGTCCCCCGCCTCCCAGATCGCGAGGACCACCTTGGGCACGGCCACCCCTGGGACAGAGGCCAGCTCTCGCCCACCCGCAGGCAGAGCCGTGCCAGCAACCCCTTTCCGGACGGACCAGCTCACAGGCGTGCAGCCTCGGTGCCCTCTCTGACCCCCCGGACGTGTGGGGGACACCGCGGGACCCACTTCTTGCCGGTGCAGAGCATCCAGTCCCATCTCTGCGCGAACCAGCGCCTTTACCAGGATGACTCGTTCATGTCACAGAGCACCCTTCCCGTGCGGGTCGTCGGCGGGGCTGCTCTGGAGTACCCCGAAGGGAGCACGTCCCTTCCTGACCAGACTTGTGTCTGCCTGGGGGGTGGAGGCCGGGAGGCTGGCTTCGTTCCGAGGCTCCAGGGCCAGGCCTGGGAGGGGCGAGCATGCTACATCCCCCCAGGGAGACATGGCTCCCGCTTCCTCGTTCTTTAAAGGAAGAAGCCTCAAGAGGACAGAAGCAACCAGAGGGCCCACCATGTGGGCAGCTGGGGTAGAGACCCAGGGGGGCAGCCAGGATGCTGCAGGGCCTGGGGGGATGGGGTGAGGGGGGGCAGAAAGAGCCGCCTGCCGGGCCAGGAGAGCGCGGGGTCCAAGGCCGAGGAGCGGGCGGTGGGCCCGCAGGACCGGGTGAGGTCAGAGCCGTGGGCCCAGGAGGGCGCTCCAGGCTGGCTGCCCCCGAGGACCCAACCTGGGCTCTGGACTCGGACCCGGGCCTGCAGACCTGCCGGCCGCCCGCGTGCTCCGGTGTGCATGCACCTCCCCGCAGCTGGGACTCTGGCCCAGCACACCCTCACGGGGCCCTGGATGCGGCCGCTTCCCTCTCCAGCCCAGCCGGTCACCTTTTACAGTGAAGAGAATGCCCACCGGCCTCTCGAGCGCTGGGAAGACGCCCTGGGCCGGCCGCCTGCATCTCCAGACCCTCCCCCTGCCCTCCAGCCCCGCTCCATGCTGGCCGGTCAGGGCCAGCTGCCACGATAACTGGTCTCCCGTGCATCCTTCCAGGCCAGCGGCCCCTCCAAGTGCCCTGTGTCCCTGGGCCACCGCTTCCGTCTGACGGGTCTCTTTTTTTTTTAAAGCTAGAAAGCTCCATAAGCCTCCGCTCTGTCCCAGGGTCCCCGTCCTCTTCCCTGAACTCAAGATTCACCCGCTCAGACCTGTGACCACCCCTCACGGGGACTAAAGCCTCTCAGGTCAAATCAGGCTACACTTGTGAGACAGCTTTATGAAGCCACGGGCCCCTCTGCAAAAACCGCATGGCGGGTCCTCCAGGAACACACAGGATTACCTCACCATCCAGCAATTCCACCTCCTGGTGTTTACCCTAACTAACAAGGACTCCAGCGCTATCTGGACACCTGTGTTCACCACAGAAGCACCCCCGAGAGCCAGGGCCCATCCAGACGAGCAGATAAACCAAGTGTGGTCCGTCCACACCGCGGACTGTTACTCAGCCTCAAGCACGAAGGAGGTTCTGACACCCGCTACAATACTGGCCAAGCCGGGACGTTATCCTAAGAAACAAGGCAAAGAGCTCAGACAGTGTGTGAACCCACTTAGGTGAGGTCCCTAGACAGGTAAACCCACAGCGACACCAAGGAGAACAGCAGCTAAGAGGGGCTGCGGGAGGCGGAGACGGGGTTAGTGTTTAACGAGGACTGACTTTCTGTTCGTGAAGACAAGAGAGTTCCGGCCAGTGGTGACGCCCCCCAGCAGCACTAATGCGCTCCATGCCCCTGAACTGGACACTCACAAGTGGTTAAGATGGGGAACTTTACATCATGTATCAGTTCGGTCACTCAGTCACGGTCGACTCCTTGCGACCCCGTGGACGGCAGCACGCCAGGCCTCCCTGTCCATCAACTGCCGGGGCTTGCTCAGACTCGGTTCCATTGAGTCGGTGATGCCATCCAACCATCTCATCCTCTGTCGTCCCCTTTTCCTCCCGCCTTCAATCTTTCCCAGCATCAGCGTCTTTTCCAATGAGTTAGTCCTTCACATCAGGTGGCCAAAGTATTGGAGATTCAGCATCAGTCCTTCCAATGAATATTCAAGCCTGATTTCCTTTAGGATTGACTGGTTTGATCTCCTTGCAGTCCACTGTATGTCTAATGTATACATAAAGTGTATACTACGTATACATAAAGTATGTGTATACATGGATACATGTATCTAATATATACATAAAGTATACACTGGATACATGTACCCATGTAAATATGTATTTTACGTATGCATTATGTATATATAATATATACTTTACCACAATAAAAATATATACATTTTTCAAATAGTAAAAGTTTTACAAGTTGCATGCCTTACTCTAGCTACACCGGTGCTTCTTAAAGTAAAGGGTCCCCGGGACAGCAGCAGCATCACCTGGGAACCTGTTGGAACTGCGGACTCTCACGCCGCCCCCTGACCTCCTGACTTCAGAAGGGTGGGGTGGCGGGGGAGGACAGGACTGTGCTTAAGGAGCCTCCCAGGGTTTTCTCAATCACTCTGAGAGTTTGAAAACCACTTGCTCAGGGACTGGCTTTCCCTGGTGCTCCGGTGGACTCCATGCTCCCTCAGCAGGGCTGCAGGTTCAACCCCGAGCCAGGGGACTAGGGCCCACAGAACCAGCCCCCCAAACAACAAAGGCCCCGCTCTGCATAACTCTCTGACCTCTAGCTGGCTTCTCCACCCAAGCTCTTCCCTGCCCCTCCTTGATGGCGATTAAGACCCCCGCTCTCAGGAAGCTGACAGGATGAACTGACCCATTTCCCACCAACGCACAGAAGGCCTCCGCCCTGCCGAGGAGGAGAAGTGCGCTGAGGACTCACTGCATCAGAGCCCCGGACTCTCTGTAACCGCTGCATCCAGACCTCACCCGCGGACGCTCTGCGTGTAGCATGGGGTCCAGCACAACATGGGTCCTGAGCGAGTGCCAGACGATGAAGGCACACAGCGCGTCCGCGTCACCCAGCCTGCCGGGCCCCACTGTCATCCACGCAGGGAGAGCCCTTGTTCATGACGTTCCGCCTGCCTCCGGTAATCAGCCTGAACGTACGTTCACAGCACAAGGCCTCGCAGAGTCCACAGACCACTCCACATCCTTTTTCAACTTGAAATCAAGCTTCGGGGCCAGCGTGAACCCCACCTGCCCCTGGAGTCCTCCTGACCACCAGAGGTGGGGGGGGCCCAGGCCTCCCTAAAACCGGTCGATGCTCCAGCAACCAACCAACGAATGCGCGGCGCCGTGGGAAAGTGCAGCCTGGTGTTCACATCCGTGCTTGCGTCCCCCAGGGTCCGTGTCCTCCAACCTCGAACCTGCACAGCGCCCAGCACGCAACCAGCGGCCCGGGACGAGGCAGCTCAGAACCCACGGTGCTGGGACGTGGTGGGCCCAGTGAAGTCTGAGCTCTTGCCTGGCCTCCCGTCACAGGTGTCAGCCCCTCACCCCCTGTCCTCTCTGCTGCTCGTCCCAAACCCTCCTGGCCTTGCGGCCAGCACCCCTCAGCCAGGCCCGGACCCTGGGACACGCTGTGAGCAAACGGTCCAGACTTCAGCAGGGCCTGTCCCCACGGAGTCCCCACAACCCCGCGCCCACGTGTACCACCAGAGAAATCACAACGGTCTCGCCTGCCTCTGCATCACTGTCCCCACACGCACACCCGCCCGTGGGACCAGGTCCCTGTCCCTCAGCCCCGGCCCCCTTATTCACCCCCCACCCAGTCGGGTCAAGAACCGGCTCCAGCCAGGAGCACGCAGCAGGAGGTTAAGCCCCGGCTCTGGCCTCACCACGTGGAAGCCGGGGCCTGGAACAGGGCCTTGCATTCTCGGGATCGCTGCTCTTCAACCAAGAACCAGCCCACAGCCTGCTGAAAGGAGCAGGCAGACACGCGTGCAAAGCGCCTCACCCAGAGCCCGCACCTGCTGACGGCGGCCTGCTCACACCTGGAAACAGCCCGCATCTCAGCACTGCAGAGGAGCCTCTGAGGAAGCAGAGCGAAGCTCAGGGCAAAGGCGCCCCAGAGAGCAGAGGGAGAGATGGGAGAGCCACGCCCCAGCCTGCCCGTGGACCTCCGACCCCAGACCCCAAGGCCTGCTAAGCAGGGAGAAGCCCCCGGCTTTGTCTCTTGGAGCAGCTGAGCCTGCTGCCAGCCCAGAGTCGGAACCTGCCTTTCAGCACGCTTTCCAGATGGTTTGAGCGCAAGTTAAAGTAGTCCTGCTCTCAGAGCACCCTCCCGGCCTCCCTCGGCATCTACAGTACATCTTTTAGCCCCAGGCTCACTTTTCAAGTATTTTCCGCAGAGCTGCAGGGGAGGCAGTGCTGACGGGGCGGCTCGGAGCACAGACTCGGACACCAAACGATTCGGCCCGAAGCCTGTGGCACAGACCTGTGCTGGGAGGCTCTCACAAGGAACCACGCGAGCTCAGCACAGGGCCCGGCACCCAGCGAGCCTCTCGGTCCATGCCAGCTATTTTTAGCGGCAACTGCAGAGATAAGAGCTGCAAAAATGAAGCGGGGAAGGGAAGTCTCTCTGAAGCACTGATATGGGAGCAGAAAGACCACTCACAAACCATGATTGGGGGGGTCGGGGAGTGGGGAGCACTCTCAACAGAACAAATAACAAATGATCAAAAGGATCCCGGGGTAGGTAGACGCTGAAAGGCCCTGCAGGCCCTCAAGTTTCATCTCCGTACAACTGGAAGCCGCTGCAGGCTGATGGGAGGTGACCTGTCCTCAGACACGGCTCCAATCCTGCTTCCTGGAACGGGCTGCAGGGCCCGGGGACCAAGCAGAGAGGCCAGTCCGGAGGCTCCAGGAGCTGTCAGGCAAGAGATGGACACCAGCCTGCGCTGAGGCTGTGAGAAGAGGCTAGCTTCTGGAAGATTCTGAAGATAGGGCTGCCACTGAACTGGACCCGGAAGAAGGCCCTGAGGATGGTACTTCATTTGCAGCCCAAGGAGCCAACCGATCAAGGTGTGAGATTTGGGTCAAGGGAAGTGGAGGAGTCCAGGGAATACGCACCGGGATGGCAGGGATGGGTTTGCAACCAGAGGCTGGACCTCAGGACCAGCCCGCCACAACCCTGTAACGCCCATGAAGGCCAGGCTGACACCATTCCTTCCACACTCCTTCACCGTCACAGGACGCGCATGGAGCAGAGGCTCCACACACGTCCATGGACAGCGCTTCAGGACCAAGTGAGGGGGGTCCGGGGGGTGGCCTCCGTGATGCTGGCACTCAGCTGAGAACCGGGAGCAGTGTCTCTAAGGAGCTGGGAGAGGCTCGAGATTCCAGGGCTGCGGAATGGGCACGGGTCCCCGAAGACGGGCTCGCTTGACCGACAGAAAAAAGCTAACCTAAATACAGGCAGGGCAGGTTTGGGGACGCGGGGAGAAGCGTGGAACGTCTCCAACGGCAAGCCCAGGAGAAGGGGCCGGCGGTCGGGCCCCAGCATCTGTGGGCTCAACCCTGCTCTGACATTTTAGACAAGGGACAGAGTACGGGATGATTCTGGTGGCCTGGGAGGATTCTGGAACAATCCCGCCCCCCCCCGCCCCCCCCGTGGATGGCGAGGGACGGCTGTGCTGCTGGAGAAGTGGTTCGGGGAGCTGGGGGACCACCACATGGAAGGGTATGGAAAGAGGAGGGAGTGGGCTCCCGTCTCTCCCCCCGCACTTCTCACAACGCCTGGAGGTGGCCACACATCCCTAGTGGTTATGGGCCAAAAGCCAGCCAGGCCTTCTCCTTCTAACACGGCCGAAAGCCTCCTCTTGCAGAGTGCAAAGAACACTCAGAGACCACCTGGGGAAGAGCCACCACATCCCTCTCTCTCCAGAGCCCGATGTGGACGAGTGCAGTCCAGCTGTGTTCTCCCTCGGATAAATGTCCCCAAAGAAACCTCCTGAGAGAAAGTGAAGTCGCCCGGTCGTGCCTAACTCTGCGACCCCGTGGATGGTAGCCCACTGGGTTCCCCTGTCCATGGGGATCCTCCAGGCAAGAATACTGGAGTGGGTTGCCATTTCCCTTCTCCAGGGGATCTTCCCAACCCAGGGGTCAAACCCCGGGGTATCCTGCACTGCTGGGGCACTCTTTACCAACTGGGCCCCCAGTGGAGAGACCCAAATGCAAAAGGTCAGGCATGGCCCAGTCCATGCGCTCCGCGGCAGAACCCACTCAGCCCAGGTCACACGAAGCCCAGGGTGTCGCGGGGACGCAAGGGTCAACAAGTGCCTGGCAGGGGCCACAAGGCCACAAAGTGAGTGGTGGCCGCGGCGGTGAGGGTGGCGGGGAGGACCAGGAGCGCCTGCCTGCAGGGCAGAAGGCGTAGAGAGGAGCTGCTCTGGCCTTCAGCACACTGTCCCCCAGGCAAAACCCACTCCTTCCTGGGCCGCCCTACTGCTGTCAAGGCTCAGAGCCGCCCGTGTCCCCCCGACTCCCTTCTGGGGAGTCCCCTGCGGGGCGCCGGGCTTCGCCCAAGGGGTGCACTAGACAGACACCCGCAGAGGTCACCCCAAAAGGCTGGGAAAACGGCCCGGGGGTGGGGGGTGGGGGGCAGTCAGCCCGATTCCCGCTCCCCCGCCCCGCTACTTCCTGCTGTGTGACCTTGGGCGGCTGGCTCACCCTCTCTGTGCGCCTGGCCCTGCCCCGGGAGGCGGGCGCGGGCCCGTACCCCCCGCCCATGGCCACCCCCCGCGCCCTCGCGGAGCCAGCACCCCCGCAGGTGCGCCTGGGGGCCCGCCGCTCACCCAGTTCCCGAAGCCGAACTGCTCGATGGCATCCAGCAGCAGCTGCTCCTCGCGGCTGGTCCAGCCGCCCTCGGCCTCGGGCCCCCAGAGCGTGAAGCGCCCGCCGTCCACCAGCTGGTAGCCGTGGTAGCGGCGGTGGTGGCCGATCTCGGCGCCGGCGGAGAAGCACTCGGGGCACAGCTCGATGTCCTGGCACTCAGTGCAGCGGAAGCGCAGCGGGCTCACCTCGGCCAGGCAGTACACGCAGTACTTCTTGCCGAGCTCCGCCATCTTCCGCCGCCGGGGCCCCGCCGCCCCGCGCTCCAGCGAAACCGCCGCGGCCGCCGCCGCCGCGGCCGCCCCGCCCCAGGCGCCCGCTGCAGCCGGCCTGCCGGGCCGCGCGTCCCGCCTCAGCGCGCAGGCGCCCTCGGGCCGACCTGGTCGCGCACCGCGCAGGCGCCGCCGGGCGGGGGGGGTGGGGGTGGGGGACCCGGCCTGCTGCTCTGCGCCTGCGCTTCCTCCCCGCACCCCAACCCCAGAGGCCCCGACGCTCTGGCAAGCGGGCGGAAAAGGAAGCCGCGGCGGGACGCGCCCCGCCCCCTTTCGGTGAGAGCCTACGCCCTCCGCCAATCAAAGCCGCCCCCCGTCGTCCGTGAGCAGCCTCCCATTGGTC
This sequence comes from Cervus canadensis, assembly GCF_019320065.1. Taxonomy (NCBI): domain Eukaryota; kingdom Metazoa; phylum Chordata; class Mammalia; order Artiodactyla; family Cervidae; genus Cervus; species Cervus canadensis. The sequence continues at coordinate 48,890,446 of NC_057411.1, read as the reverse complement.
TGCTCTGGCCTGGAGGCGGGGAGAACGGGGCGGGGCCCCAGGCCCTGGAAAGCGGGCGGAAAAGGAAGCACTGCGGGATGTGCCCCGCCCCTTCTAGGTACGAGCCTACGCTCTCCGCCAATCAAAGCCGCCCCCCCGTCGTACGGGCGCGGTCTCCCATTGGTCTGCTCTGGCCGGGAAGGCGGGGAGGAGAAGGGGCGGGGCGTGGGGCAGAGGCCCAGCCAATCGCCGGGCCCCTCCGCGCGCGCCCCTGGTTGCCCCTGGAAACCGAACAGCCAGCAGCTCCCCGCCGGAGGGTCTGCGGCGCTGACCTGAAGGGAGGGAGATGGACGACCACCCTGGGGACCCCGAGACGGAAGATGGAGAGGTGGAGAGTCTGGCCTCGCGGCTGTCCGGGGTCAAGGCCAGCTCCGTCCCCCCCTCCCCGGTGGAACCCGCGAAGCCGGAGCCGGAGACGAAGACCGTAGAGGCTTCGGAGGAAGGCGCCGCCGCGCCGAAGCCGGCCAAATCCCAGGAAGGGCTGGCGGTCACCGAAGCTGCTGACGAGGAGGGGTCCGAAGAGCTTGAGAGCCCGGCCGAGGCCCAGGAGGAAGCCGAGCCAGGGAAGCCTCGGGAGGCCGGGCCTGGGGAGCCAGCCGAGCCGGAGCCCGAGGAACCCGAGGAGGAGGGGGAGGAGGAGGAGGGCGAAGAAGAGGCTGCGGCGGCGGCGGTGGCGGAGCCCGGGAGGAAGGGAGCCCCGTCGCAGGTCTCTCTGCAGCAGGCCACGGTCGGCAAGGAAGAGGCCGCGGCAGCCCGGGGCACTGCGCAGGAAGGCCAGGTAGAGGAGGACGAAGAGAGCGAGGCGAGCGAGGAGGGGTTGGAGGCCCGGGTCCCCCGGAAAGACGAGGACGAGCTGAGAAACCTCGACGAGGGGCTCGCTGTCGAGCCTCACGACTGGAGCGAGGACGAGCAGAAGCAGCAGGAGCAACAGCTGCGCGCCGAGCTCCTGGAGCAGTATCGCGCCCTGGTGGTGGAGCGCGGCCGCTACCAACGCTACAACATCTACCTGCAGCACAGGATCTTCGAGGCGCTGCGCAAGAAGAAGGGTGTGGAGGCCGCCGCCGAGGCGCCCGGAGGCGACAGGGGCGCGGAGCCCGAGGCCTCTGAGAAAGAGCAGGCCTACCTCCGCCACCTGGCCGTCCTGGAGGACCTGCGGAAGCAGGAGGCCGACGACCTGCGCTGGTATCACCACGAGCTGGATCAGCTGAAGCTGCAGTGCCAAGAGAAGGTCTCCCGGGTGGACAAGGAGTGGCGGCGCTTCCAGGCGCTCAAGAAGCAGGTGGTGATGCAGGCCATGGGCAGCTGCCGGATGAGGGGCGGCCGCCAGGTCGCTCTGCGAGAGGTGGAGCAGATCCAGGCTCTGGAGGATAAGAAGGAGAAGGAGATGAGCGCCGTGAGGCTAGAGAACGTGCAGCTGAAGCAGAGCCTGGTGCATTTTGAAACCAGGATGAGGACCCAGGAGGACCTGACCGAGGGCCTGCTCCTGATAGACTTTGAACAGCTCAAGATCGAGAACCAGACCTTCAACGAAAAGGTCGAGGAGCGGAACGAGGAGCTCCTGAAACTGCGCCACAAGGTGACCAACAACGTGCAGATAATAACTCACGTGAAGGAAAAGTTACACTTTGTGGACATAGAAAACATGTGTAAAAAGGCAGAGCTCATGGAGATTGAGGCTCAGGTGGCCCAGAAGAGGGACATCTTGACCAAGACTAAGCAAGCCCGAGATGGCCTGCGGCTTGACAACATCAGGCTGAATCAGAAGTGTGGGCTTCTGGGCAAGGAATCCCTCCTCCGGGACATGGAAGAGAAGGTGGACAGGACGGAGGTGCTCAACCAGCGCCTGGCGAGCCTGAAGCACCACCACGCCGGGCTTGTTCTGTCCTGTAGAGGCGTGAAGCAGAAGATTAGGGAGGCCAAGGCCTTTCTGCCCTCCTGACTCAACTGATGGGCAACTTCAGTCTCAGCAAACTCCATCCTTCACTAACTGCTGTTCTCCCTTTGTTGTCACTCTCGAAAAGGCCCCTGATGACTGGGATGAAATTGTGTTTTATATTTTTAATTTTTCAGCTTCCAAATTAATGCTGAGCACAGAATTGAGTTAAATATAGAGAAAATAGTAAAACAGGTGCAGGGAAACAAACAGGGATGGCTTAATGTACCCGATTTCTCATAAAAAGCTGTCACAGACCTTTTTCTCTCTGAGCAATTCCATAATTTCAGTGTCCTGACACTGAGGAGAACTGATCCTCCTCTATGTTCAAGAGTGTTCAACAAACGGGCAGAGTGCCCAACAAATTCCTGTGCACCAAGCACAAGAGTAAATCCTCTTTGAATGGATTGAACTGTGTGGTCCTGAATCGCTGGTTTCAGTTCAAACCTCACTAATTCCCTTAAAACTGTTTTGCATGTAAACAGCGCTAGCTTCTGGGGTAATCAACACCCAGGAAAAGAGGGATGAGAAACAGGGAGAAGAGCCTTGTCCAATGAAAGGAGGCTCAGTCTGTCTAACTGTGAATGTCTGTTTCTGGCTCAAGGACAGTCTTCAATGCTAGTGAAACATTTTCTTGGACCCACTAAAGAAATGCATTGATCTGTACCAAAAATGAAATTTTGTTTTCCAGTGAAGACAAAATGGTGACTGTATTGTGTTTTGCAGGTGCAAAATATACAGAGTGGTGTGACTGCTGAGTGTCTACAAGCCTTTCGTTTTCAGCAAGATATTTTCAGATCTCAGACCATCACTAAGCACATGATTTTTTACTGTGCCAAATATTAACATGAAGAAACCCCTGACAGGTCTATCCCCTTAACCTGAAATCAGCGATGGCTGTTTTAAGGTCTCTTTGATGCTTTGGGAGTCAGGGGCTTTATTTCTTTGTAATCTTAGCTTGAATTTTGAGATGTGTGCAGATTTGGGATTAAAAGTATTCTTCCATCCCTAAATTTAAGAAGGATCATAAGAAGGGTGATCTCTTCTTCGGTGCTAAATACCTTTAGAAAACCCCACTGTACGCAGATGACTCAGTTGTGAGACTATCACGATAACTTTTGTCTTTCGATGACATTTTGTTTTTTAAAGCCAATAAGGACTGATTAAAATTCCCTAACTTCCACAGCATGAATACTCTTTTATAATATCGTACTTAGTCAAAGCACATAAACGTAACAGTGAGGACAGTAAAAAGCTTTGCCTTCCTGCTTCCCTTCTCTTTTTCCTCTACAACTTTTTTCATCTTCTCTGTATCCTATTCATCAAGACCAAAGTAAAACAGTGATTCCCTGGCGGATAGAACTTGGTTTTTCCTGTGCCTCAGACTGGGAACAGCAGTGGCCCACTCTTGTGGCTGGGGAGGCTTCAAAGACAAGCTGGCAACAGACTCGGTGCCTATAGCTTTTATGATGAGTCTCCCGGCCTTTGGTTCACTAGAGAGAGAACAAGTATTTTCAGCTGACTTTGAACCACCGGCAATTACCCAGGTGGATTTCCTCATCAGCCATCAACCTGGTGACCAGTAGGTCTCTGAGATGTGGGGGTGTGGGTGTGTGGGTGTATTCAGTCATGTTTAAGCTGCAAAATTACCGATGTCCTCTCCAATTATGTTACCTGTGCTGAAGATGTTCCAGTTGACTAGAAGGTAATAATCTTCTGTTAACTATTTCATAACGAAGTTCCAATAACTCACAAGCTGTTTCAGACAGACCATGTCCGAGGAAGAAAGCCAGGGACCCAAAAATCATCATCTGCCTCCCTCAGCGCCTGACAGCTGTCTGCAGGCACAGCGCCACCCCAGCCTGTGACCCGCCCGCCCCTCTGTGACCGTACCCCCAGGAGACAGAGGCCCTGGGAGGCAGACGGTGGGTTTATCATCCTCCCTGCTGACCACCACAGTGAGCAGGAGAGTCGGGCGCAATAAATTTGTTGGGTTAATAACATTCACGTTTGTCTCATTTGCTGAATATATTTGTTACTTGAATTCCTATTACGTGTCAGGCAACAAGTCCCATGCCAGATTCAAAAATGATGACAGGTAGTAACGAGGATGTCTCAACAAAGCAGAGCCAATGAGGACAAGGACAGGGAGGCAGGCTAGTAGCTTTGGAAGGAGGACCCCAGAGACACAAAGTTGTCCATTCCAGCAGATCCGCCCCCTTCCTCGAGGGGACAGTTACAGAGCAGTGCCCCAGTCCGGACTAGAAACCCCTAAAATTAAGATTCTTATGAACACCAAAAGGCTATAAACACCTAAAATTAAGATGATCCTTATGAACACCAAAAGGCTACAAAATGAACACCAAAACACCCCTAAAATTAAGATGATTCTTATGAACACTCTTTGTCAAAAAGTACAGGGCCTGAAAAATGGAAGCACAAGACAATCTAAATAATATGTCCATGAAACTAGCCTCTTGGTTTTCTGATTTCTACATTTTATCCTAATTTAGAAAATAAAACACACAACCACTTGCTAATCTTCGGGGAGATGGCCAAGGCCTTTCCTTAAGGGTAGAATCTTTGATTCTCGAATGACTGCACCCATTTTGAATCGTCTATGGCATCTCTTAAATTTCTTGCAAAATAACCTCACCGCAGACTCCCGTCTCATCCTCTCTCAAATCCTGGCCACTCCACCTCCTCCATCAGGCAGGTGGCTCGGCCTGTGTGCGCCTCCGTCTCCTCGGTGGTCACTTCAGAGTTGTCCTGAGGATCAAACATACTTTAAGGAAAGGTTTAATGTAGTGCCTGGCACGCAGTTAACATGTAACATCCAACATACTAAGTATTCTCCAGCTGTCTCACCCCCACCCAACTCAACAGCATCTGAAAGAGATTTGCCTTTACTGAGACTTTTCAAAGCTTTTAGTGTTCTTAGAAGCAACAGTTTCTTTTCGCAACACTGTTTTGACATAGCATTTAATTGAATTATGTAAATACAATAACTACTACCATTGGCATAAAAAACTTGAGAATAATCAGTGACTTAGGCTCAACTCATGGAAGTAGCTGTCTAAGTGCCAGACAGCAGCCTACAGGCAAGGGAGATTCAGGGTGAACTAGCCTTTCTCTCTGTTTTTAAATGATCTGAACTGGATGAGGCTGCTGTTACAGAGGGCTTTTTGTTTCTTGTTGGCATCGGCGGCATAAGGGACACAGGCACTACCTGGATAAAGCCCAAGGCATCTGAAAAGGAAACACTTCTTCACCACTAAATGAAAACCATTTTTGGATGACAGCACATGTGAAATTTTTTAGTTCCTCAGTGGAAATACATGCTTTTCTTTTCGTGTAAGTTCGTCTGCAGTCATAATTTAGATTTTTACCACTAGTCAGGCGTGCATGCTTGCTCAGTCGCTTCAGTGGTCTCCGACTCTTTGTGACCCCACAGACTGTAGCCCGCCAGGCTCCTCTGTCCACAGGATTCTCCAAGCAAGAAGACTGGAGAGGGTTGCCACTTCCTTCTCCAGAAGATCTTCCTGACCCAGGGATCGAATCTGTGCCTCCTGCATTTCCAGAAGATTCTTTACCCACTGAGCCACCTGGGAAGGGTGTCTTTTATAAAAAGAGAGTGCATCCACCCCCAATACTAGTTTGTTTTAAACTCTGAGATGGTCTTAGGGTGATGAAGCATGCAGATGCTATGGATGAAAGGGACCCCAGGAGACGACTTCTACTGTGTCCCGTCTGAGGACCTGGCTCTAAGGCTTCCCTCTGCCGGCCACACCCCTCCTGTGCTCCTCCTGGTGACCCAGAGCTCACCCCAAGGCCTGGCTGGGGGGCGCCCGCCTCCCGGCCCTGCTGGTGCAGCACCTCCTTCCCTCTCTTGCCTTCTTGGCAGGCTGCACACTTCAGGGGGTGGTTGTCTTTGACCTGTCAGGCCCCTAGTTTCTCTTGGGAAAACACTCCCCAACTTCCACCCTTGCCACAGTTGGCCAGGGGTCACCCTTCAGGGCCAGCCATCAGGCACGGCTCTGCCTCCTCAGAGCAGAGGTCAGAAGCCCCAGAGCAACATGTTCTCTGGGGAGCCTCGGGCCAGAGTCTGAGTCCCCACTCTGCCACCACACAGCCGGAGGGGCCCAAAGCAGATCGCTTCTGAGCCACGCCTCCGACACGGCCGCGACAGAGCTGCTGCGGAGATAAATGAAGTCATCCTGGAGACTGAGCCCCAGGCCTGGCGTGGGCGGAGCAGTGAGCGAACCCCCAGCTGTCAACCCTCGATAACCCTCCACCAGCCTCAGCCTGCAGAGGGTGGAGACCACAGGGCAGTGGCCCGGAGCCCTGGGGCAGGCTGCCCGTGGAGAGGGAGGGCGCTGTTTCTGAGCACCGTGCGGGGCGCAGAGACTTCAGAGCAAACGGCCCAGAAGCCGGGCGCCTGAGAACGGAAGGACGGGCACACACACCAGCAACGTGAGCGTCCATCTCTCTGCCCGGCTCCGGGACCTGGTGGACCACGTCACGCTCACTGCCCCCGCGGTGGGGTAGCACCGCTGGTCTCCGCCCCCCAGACGGCGAGGGGCCACGGGTGCCCGCGGACACCGCAGGGCACCCGGCAGACTCAGGGTCAGGGAAAGAGCCTAGCAGCTGGCCCGGAGAACCTGACGCCCTGCTAGGACGGGTGGCAGGCACAGGGGGTGGGGAGTGTGAGCAGGTGAGCGGAGCAGGCGCCGTGGGCCAGGGGACCAGGGGCTAAAGCTGCAGGCGATCAGGCTCAAGGGGCAGCAAGCCTGGGGCTCCCCTCAGCCTGGAAGGGGGGTGGCACTAACCTTCCTTCCGATCCCCGGACCAAATCACAGTAACCGAACCACCTCTTTTATTTAACTGAGACTAGTAAGTAACTGCATTTGAAAATATCCAAATAGCACGATGCTCAAAGTCAAACTTTACCATACTTTGGGGTGAGAACTCTAAACTTGAAACCAAATGGCAGTGAACATAAGCAACAATTTTACATGACTTTTATTTAATAAAACCACATATTTACAATTCAAAAAGCCCTAGTTTGATACACTTTCCTAAATAAAATTAAAGGTTAACTGTACAAGCAATTAAAACATGATATGTAGCAAGTGTTATCAGGAGTTTTCTATCAGCAAACTATTTAAAATAGTCAAAAACGGAGCAGTTAAAAAGTACCCTTTAAAGTGAACGTTGTTGTAGATGGGATTTCAGTGACTGGTGGGGACACGGCAACCGACTCTAAGGTGCCAGCCGCAGAGGCCCCAACCCTGACATCTCACTTTCTGAACATCAGTGGCACTGGAAGTGGAGAGGGCCAACTTCCCAAGAGGGAGCTGCGTTTCAACTCTGCTTCCGGTTTTCCGAAACCAGAACGGCAAGCAGAGAAGCGCAGCCCTGTGCTGTCTGGCAGCCCTCTGCCCTCTGTGGCAAGTGGCTGAGCAACCTTGGACTGGGACCTCGAACTTCCCAGACTCCGAGGTGGACACATCAGCCAGCAGAGAGCCTGCGTGGTCCCTGAACAGGTCACGAAAACTTCCTCTAAACTACAGATCTGGAAGTGTTGCAGAATGGCCTGAAATCCTGCTTAAAAACTCAATGCATATACGGTGCTATCCGAAGAGATTTACGTCGAACCGTCTGACAGCCACGTTGAGGGCTGGGGGGGCTGATGGCACGTGGAGGCGCACAAACGTATTCGCAGCAACTGCCTGTGGCCCCGGCTGCATCGCTTTCTGTCACCACTTCGGGAACGTCTTTATGTACAGTAAGAAAATATATACATCTTTCATGAACAGAAAGCCCACGTCATGGGAGGAGACCATGTACGTCTGCGAGGAAGGGCGTGAAGGGGCCGGCAGCCCGTTTCCAGGCCCGCCCCGGCCCAGTTACGCTCAGCCCCTCACGGAGTCTGGGAACGGCTGCCCCGGAGCTCGGTGGAGACAGAAGGCCTCCTCCAAGGGGTCAGGCAGGTCGGCGATTCAAGGCCGAGGCAAGAAGTGGTGGGGGATGCTCTGCAAGCTCCCCGGGGAGTTCAGCCAGGAACACGAGGGGGGAAAGGACATGTGGGATAGAGCCAGGGTGGAGGGCATGAGGACCGACCACCGGCTCGGCAACTTGCTTTGTACCTGAAGTCATCGGCAGGCATGGCAGGTGGAGAAAAACCTATAAAAGTAACGCTGTGGTTAGGCTCCACCCCGAGGGCGGACGTATGGCTGAGAAGGGCGGCTGGGCGGCAAGTGGCGTGGGCCTGGCCTCCCGAGCACTCTGGAGACCGGTGCGCCTGGGCGCGCGCACGTGGGAGCCGTGTCCATGGGGACGGGGCTGTCCTTTGGACTTCTCCATGCCGACGGTCTTCACGTCTCTGAATTCAGATAACCAAAGCTCTTAAAGCCAAGTTCGCCAAATCAGTCAAGGAAAAGCTGGGACAAAAAGGTGGCGAATTGGGGGGGGGGGGGCCGAGGCTGCCAGCAGGGACGCTGAGAATTCCTGCCAAGGTAATTGGGCCGCTGGACGCGTGCTGCTCGCGCCCCGCTCCTCACGGGGCCGGGCCGTCCTGTCAGTGAGTCGACAGTGTGAGGCAGGGTCAAGCGCGGCCCCGCCCCAAGCGTGCTGGCCCGGCCTCCTCCGAAACCAGCGGGCAGGCAGGGGCCGGGCTCAAAGAGACCGGCTGCGCACGAAAGCCCATCGCTACTGTCGCAGGGTCTGTGTGAGCCGCCGCTGCCGGACAAACGGGGGTGCAGGCTCCGGGACAGCGAGGCCCCCGGAACCTGAGCACGCGCTGTCAGCCCCGGTGCTGGAATTTCGTCAAGGCAACGTGGTAAAAGGTCAGCCTGAAGGTCAGATCGTGTGTGTTCCGGGGAGCCCACCGCACCAGTCAGCGGCTGTCCTCCGAGAGCCCGTCTTCCTGTCATGCTGTCTTTGGTAGGCGGGCTTTAAAAACAAGACCTGCAGCTCTGGAAGGATTACCTCGGCAACTAAAATCAGCAGTCCCTTTTCGACTAAAATCTGTAGATATGAGCCAATGACATCTCTGAGGTCTCCCAAATAACATTTCTCATGCACCTTGGCTAACAAAAAATTGTAATGTACTTTCTGGTAGTTGACATAAAAGCATTACAATTTAATTAACTTTTGCTGAAATGAGGGGAGGGAATTCGCCACTGGCCTGTTTTTAAACCATGCAGAATACGCAGTGGTTAGCCATGGTCATCATTCCACTGAGCTTCTTAAGGCTTAGCCTTGGTTTAATTCTTTAAAAGTGTTTTTTGTTTGTTGTGTTGTGTTTAAGGCCAACTCCAGCATTAGGGATCAAACGTGGAAACAGCCCGTCCTCCGGAGCTGCCAGGGCATCCGCCTGAGGCCACACAGGTGCCGCGTGGAGCCTGCTTCCCAGCCGAGTGCGAGTCCACCTGCCTTGTCAATGCCGCAGAGACGGGCTTCCTTTCTCCATCTCCCTGCTGTCCTTCTGCAAGGCAGTCAGCACCTGGCAATCACAGGGAGACACCGGTGGGCAACGGACAACACACACGGACACAGGTCCTCACAGCCCCCCCGGCGGCCACTCCGGTCCACCTCCACACTCCTCCAGACTCACCTTCCTACCACGGAGCCCAGGTCACACACTCTCTGGGCTAGGACGTTAGCCCAGGGGCTTCCCTCCGGGCACCAGCTGCAGGGCTACCGGGCTCTGCCCCTTCCAGTCTGGCTCCAGCCCCCGCGTGCCCCACCAGCGAAGCCAGGCTTCCTGCTCCAGAAGGCTCATGTGCCCTCTGCCCTGTCCCTCTCTCCTCACCAGGGAACGAGCAATCCTTCCAAGGTCCGGGAGATACCAGCTCCCCAACAGGCCTCCCTGAGTGTCCCCAGGGCAACCTAGCTCCCTTCTCCTTGCTGCTCTGAGCTCTAAGTTAACACCTTTATTTTTAAAAACATGGCATTCCACTCTGATTGCTTAACAGCAGGGACAAGACGGGTCCATTTACTGCAGCCATGCAGAGCACTGCCAGGCACCACCCACAAAGCAGCCACGTAACTGGCACAACGTGGAAGGCAGGGCGCGGCAGACACATGAGCGACCCGCTAAAAGCCACACCGCTCACACGGATCCACACTTACATGGGTCTCATTTCGGAACCAAGGGGATCTCCAGAGCACCAGTTCCTGAAACTCCTTGGGCCCAGCACTGGACCACTTTAGGCAAAGTACAAATTACAGGGGGGTAAAGCAGAAACACTGCATGAGAGTTTCAAATAAATGGCACAGAAGGGCTAATGGCAGGTCAAAGCCCCCCCTGTCTTCCCCTGAGTGGGTGAGATGCCCAGCCAAACACAACCGCTTAACTGTTTGGTAAAGCTCAGCAGGATCTTAACCTGAAGCACAAACCACCGTTCCCGCGGGGCCTGTAACTACAGACTCACTGCCAGGCGCTCGGTCAGGCCAACTCCTACTACCGCCCCACTACCAGAGGACGTCCTACTACCTAACAACCTCTGACCTGGTCTTAACCGGCAATTTTCACCTCAAATGCAAGAAGCAGAGTGACAGATCTGGATTCAACCCGTCTGTCTGTGCGTGTCTCTGCGGGTGTGGGACGGGGGTGGGGGAGGACCAGTGAAACACAAAGGGAGGTCAGCAGACCACAGCGTGCGCGATGAAAAGCCAAGGCAGCAATGGCTGAGTGACGGGCATGGTCATCAGGAAGGGCCCTGGCTCTCTGAAGACACTTTAGAGCATCGGTGCAAGTCCTAGGAGACTCCAGAGTACACTCACGCGCAGGCGGGCGTGCACCTGTGCGGTCTGGCGGGGACCCCCACTCAGAGGCCCTGCCCAGCCCAGCGCTCTGCCATCACCATCCTCAAACCCTGGACACTAATTCTGAACGCGAGGCCCCATACCTTCGTTCTGTGTTGCCCATTTATTTCTTAATCAGAGAAAGGCTCGTCTTTCCTCTCACCAGATCCCTGATAATTATACAGCCAGTCCTCCTCACACAGGAGCTCAGGTTCCTATTTTCTTTAACAGCTTACTGAGACATAATTCACATACCACACATAAAATTCACCCACTTCATGCGTCCAACGGCTTTTAGGACACTCACAGATGATGTGCGGCCCTCGGCACAGCCCATTTCAGGACATCGTCATTGGGGCAAGAGTGAGCCCTGCCCTCCGGCTGTCACAGCCCTGCGCCACTCACCGCGTCTAGTCTCTGCAGCTCCCCTTCTGAAACTGCCCAGGAATAACGGGACCACGCAGTGTGTGGTCTTCAGGGTCTGGCTTTCTCACCTCATGTAGTGTTCTGAAGGTGCACCCGTACTGTCGATGAATCAGTACCTCACCCCTTTTCATAAACTGAATATGCATTCATTTCAGGAACGTAGTTCACAGCACACTCAGCACAGAGCAGCGCTCCCCGCCCCCGGCCGGTGAGGCCAGGGGAGCCTGTCACGGTATCACCCCAGGGCCGGCCGGCAGCTGCGCTCTCCCTAAAGACCCAGACAGGAAGGAAGTCCACCAGCCAGAGAGCATCACAGGAGGTGAGGCAGGACCAGCTTGGGGGTGGGGGGGCAGAGACTGAAGGGCCCAGGGCAGAGGGAACCCTCTCTGGGTAACAAATAAATAGGCACTGAATTGTTTACTCTAAAAAGGGTGAGGTTTATGGTAAATTATTAAAGCTGTTACAAAAATAAGTAGGCCACTAAGATCAGAGAAAGAGAATCAGATCACCTGTGAAGTAATCTGGTCAAACGTAAAAACTGGGACCCTCCTCGAGCCTCCAGGTCTGTCAATTTACAGGAAACAGAGAAGGACCATGACGAACACCACGACAGAGACAGAAGCAGCAAAACCCAGACTGTGAGAACTGCTACTGGACGTGACCTCGTTTCTTCAATAGATAGAGGGGGAAGGGAGCAGTGGAAAGGAGGAGTAACCCTATACATTAAAAGAAGGTGTCAAAGACTTTTCATCCAATTACAACGTGTAGGCCTTATCTAGATCTTGATTTAAGCAAAGGACAACGCTACTGCTGATGTCTGAAAACAGAAATCTGAAAGTTGACTGGATACTTGACAGGCACATGGGGTTGGTTATTCTCTTTTCTTCTATTTTGAATGTACTGTAAATCTTCCACTAATAAAAAAACCCCATAAATCAGGAACAAGCACTATATGGCAAGGACAAGCCTCCCCCCAGGACTTGACGCTCAGGCAAACTGGGCATACACAGCGCCCAGAGGCCGGGAGTTCTGTTTTCCCTTTTATGTGATAAAGACTACGAACAGACAACACCAGACCAACGCCACAGGGTCAAACACCTGGAGGGAAGTCCGGAGGGGAGGCCTGGGAGAGGTGGGCCCAGGAGGACGCGCTCCCGAGCGCTCGGCTGGGCAGCCCTGAGAGCAGCTGCCGGAGCCCCAGCAGCCCCAGCAACACGTCCGGGGAAGCCCTCCTCTCCCCCCCCCCCGCCTCCCCCCACCTTCCCTCCCCCCTTTCCCTCCCCCCTCCCCACCCCCCTCCCCTCTACAACTGCTGAGGACTCACGGCCCCTCTCTGGGCCTCCTCTGTCGGTGAGATAGTGACAGGTCAGCCCCCTTGGCTCTCTGTCTCTGGGATTTAAAAAGCGGGGGAAGCTTGCTTTACAGAAGACTGCCAGGCAGAGGGCCTGTGCTCCTGGCAAACCAGAGGGTCTGACTCCGACGTCAGTGCAGGAGGGTGCTGCCACTGTTGCTCACTCGCCCAGTCATGTCTGCCTCTTTGCGATCCCGTGGACTGTACCTGCCAGGCTCCTCTGTCCATGGGATTCTCCAGGCAAAAATATTGGAGTAGCTTGCCCTTTCCTTCTTCAGAGGATCCTCCCAACCCAGAGATCAAACCCACGTCTCCTGCACTGGCAGGCAGGTTCTTTACCATCTGAGCCACCTGGGAAGCCCCTGGAGGAGAGGTGGGGAGGTTCTTCTTCTCCAGCTCCTTCCCTCAACGGAGACCCAAAGAGGGAACGACTGCCCAAGACCGCCTGTGGCAGAGCCAGGCCCCAAACCCAGGGCACCTTCCAGACGGCCGGTTCCTCACGGGGCGCTCCATAGAAGCCGCTTCCTCAACCAGACAGGGGGTAGGGAACAAAAGCCCACTCACCTGAGCCCACTTCTTGTTTCGACTCTGCATCTGAATGCTGGCGATGGAAGCAAAGAACTCCTCAGCAGGCAGGTCCTCAGGCAGCCGCGTGAGGAACTGTGCCACGTGAATGAAGTCCATCCTGGTCAGGACATCCTGGAATAGCCTGAGGAGGCCCAGGGCCGTGCGGAACAGGAACTCTTCCCCATCGCGGCAGAACACATCCCAGACCCGGCAGGCCAGGTCGAGGGGCAGGGACTTGCTGTAGAGAGTAAAGATCCTGGGGGAGAGAGGGGGCGTCAGATCCCAGAGGGACCATGGCGGAGCCCTGGCTCAGGGCCGATTCTCTCCGGTGCACCTGAGTTTAGGCCCTTTCACACTTAATGTCCTGGGGGGGGCAGTAGGGTGGGGTGGCGGTGAGGTGTGGAGCTCTAGGCCTGCATTCACACTGAAGGTCAATTTAAACATTTTCTAAAACAGCATGATCAGCTTTCACAAAGAATCTCAAACAACGGACAGTTTCTGAATTAGACAGCAGGTCCTTCTGCATGCAACATGTTTATCTCGAACCTACTATGTGCTTATCATTACTCTGAGGCAGGCACTAGACGTTAATACGGCAGGCAGAGCTTAGATTGGTGGGAAATAAAAACAGTGAACGGAAATGTAGAACTGAATCGACACGCGCGCACCCGACCTCTGAGGAGCACTGTACACCTTCCTCCCAGCAGGGGTCACAAAAGGAAGAGAGGAACATTTTCCAGGTAAGTCTGACAGTGGACTACAAGAAACTGATCTTATATTTAAAACCACCAGGTGAAAACAGTAAGCAAAACACAGATATGCATTCCCTTAAAAAACTGTGACAATCACAATTCAAATCACCACACACAGTCCCGGGTGACCAGAGCACGTCAACAGGTAGGTGAGTCCAGGCTGACTGTGTGGAGCAGTCCTCCCGCCGCCTGGGGCCGTATCCGAGGCATCTCCTGACCCCACACCCAGACAGACATGCCCACCCACCTGGGCTCCCCTCCACTCCGAGGCTCTGAGGACCGTGCTGTCTGCCCCCACCCTCCCCTTGGATGCCGCCCCCCGGCGGGGAGCCCCGCATCCCCACCCTACATGGGACACAGCATCTGGCATCTCCATGCACACCAGTGTCCGCAAGCTCCCAGCCCACTCCAGGATGTCACAGGTGTCCGGGAGCGGGTCTCGCTGCCTTCCCACCAGACAACCCTCACTGCTCCTGGGAAATCACTTTCCCACAGGCTGCAGCATTCCCTTAGTGCCCACGCTGACCCCAAAACACGCAAGGGCCGAAGGCACCTGAACGCAGGGGCTGCGCTCGGGCTGCAGGCCGCCGTGGTCGGGAGGGCCTGTCACCCAGCCTTTAAGGCAGGACTCTCTCCTGCAGCGGGGTCTACACCACGCTGGCAAGTCTGCTCACAAGCTGCAAGGCTCTCTGCCTGCCAAGACCTCCAGGGTGTGAACTCCACCCTCATCCCTGGAAGGGTGCTCTGCCCCAGGAACAGCCTTTCCTCCAGGACCTGGGGAACAGGCATGCAGTGAAGGCAGAGCATTCAACACACCAAGACCCCATAGCACTCAGTACTTGGCTGACAAAGCTCCGTCTAGTCAAAGCTATGGCTTTTCCAGCAGTCATGTATGGACGTGAGAGCTGGACCACAAAGAAGGCTGAGCGCCAAAGAATTGATGCTTTTGAACTGCGGTGCTGGAGAAGACTCTTGAGAGTCTCATGGACTGCAAGGAGATCCAACTAGTCAATCCTAAAGGAAATCAAACCTGAATATTCATTGGAGGGACTGATGCTGAAGCTCCAATACTCTGGCCACCTGATGGGAAGAACTGACTCATTGGAAAAGACCCTGATGCTGGGAAAGATTGAAGGCAGGAGAAGGGGACGACAGGATGAGATGGTTGGATGGCATCACCGACTCAAAGGACGTGAGTTTGAGCAAACTCCAGGAGTTGATGATGGACAGGGAGGCCTGGCATGCTGTAGTCCATAGGGTTGCAAAGAGTTGGACACAACTGAACAACAAACCTTCAGGGCCATTCCTTGTCAGTGCTTTAAAACTCAAGAGATTCAAGAAAGGTATAAAAAATTAGATTTCAAATCAGATGCCAGAACAAGGACACAGAGGTCTGAGAAAAATCACTGCAGCTCCTGCCACCAATAGTAAAAGAACTAGACCCTGAACACGTGCCCTGGAAGTCCAGAGTGGGCCATGTGCCCTCAGGCAAAGGCAAGGAGGACCCCTTACCTTTAAAGTCATAACAAACCTTCTGCCTGAGCATCTTACTGTCTCAAAAAACAGAAAACCACCTCATCACTTGGTCTAGAAAACAGTTTGAGAGAGAGCTAAGAGATCTTTGTTTCAAATCCCAACCTGAACATTCTCAACTCTAGAGGACATTTTATTTTTAAAAAATGAAAAGCAAGTGACCTAATCTGCAATACTACTTACCTGCCGATTCACAGGTGAAAATCACACCTTTACATCTTAAAAGTATAGTAGACTTAAGCAAAAAAAAAAAAAAGCCTGGTAAAATTGAGTGGCTACAGGCAAAGAGAGAGAGAAACAACAGAAGAACTTTCTCTAACACAATATTCTTCAGTTCAGATTTGTGTGTGGTCTTTGTAAACTGCCTCAGATACATTGTGAAGCTGATGTTCCAACAATCAAGAGTGCCACACTCACCTGGCAGACAGTAGTAGTTCTAGTGCTATTTATTGTTATAATTTTTTAAAATGTATACAAAAAAGGAAAAGGAAATGGCAACCCACTCCAGTATTCTTGCCTGGGAAACCCCATGGACAGAGGAGCCTGGAGGGCTACAGTCCATGGGGTCGAAAAGAGCTGGACACGATTAAACCACAGCAATAAATAAAATGTAGTCAAGCATTTTCAAGAACAACAACAACAAAAAAAATGTATACAAAAAAGATACATTTTAAACACATTAGAAGTATTGTTTACTGAATGGAAAAAGGAAGGGATAAAAAGAGTAACTATAGACAAACAAGAGAAGATTCATGTGAAATAGTGACTAGTTTTCCATGAACTCAGAAGTACAATCAACCTAATCCTCTTCAACTAACACTTTTTAATAAATACTTTTTTT
The DNA here is from genome assembly GCF_019320065.1 of Cervus canadensis. Classification (NCBI taxonomy): domain Eukaryota; kingdom Metazoa; phylum Chordata; class Mammalia; order Artiodactyla; family Cervidae; genus Cervus; species Cervus canadensis. The sequence continues at coordinate 48,874,193 of NC_057411.1, read as the reverse complement.
TATTAACTTTATTTTTTGGCCACATGGTGTGTGGGAGCTTAGCTCCCCAACCAGGTATCAAACCTGAGCCCTCTGCATTGGGAGCGCAAAGCCTTAACCACTGGACCACCAGGGAGGTCCCTCAATTTACATTTTTTAAAAAATTCACAAGAATTCACCAGTCAAGCTGTTAGCAACCATCTGCCTTACTGAGTTGGCAAATAAAGATTATTTGCAGGTAGCATTTGTGGTGCAGAAACTGTTCAAAGTGCAAAAACTCACACTGAACTTAGGATGAACTTAAGATAAGTACAGCCAAGCCCAGTCCTCCCCCGCCACCCCTGCAAAGCAACGCCACCCTGAAGGCTTGTGATGCCCACCTGCTCGATCCTGCTGACCATCCCCCATCGCTCCACAAGCAGCTCTTGAGATCTGAGCCCTGCTGATTCTAAGCCACACATCATAAACGGCTTTTAAAGCCTGCTCTACGCCAGTCACTGTTCTTTGTGGTGAGAATACGCAGAATCCAACAGAATAGACAGCTTTCCCTGCCCTCGTGGGTGGAAAGGCTGAATGAAGCGCACAGAACGTCAGATGTGGATTCAGATAAAAAGCAGGGTGGGAGGCAGGGACTGCCAGTCTGGGTGTGTGAACAGGACGGTCAGGGTGAGCACGTGCCTGAAAAGCGCCACTTCCGCAAAGCCGCGAGGAGGAAGCCGAGGCGGGAGAAGGGGTCAGGGAAGCCCCAGACAGCACAGAGAGCTCTCAGCTCGGAGGCAGAGGTAACCCAGCGCATCCGCTGATGGGCCCAGAGGCCACTGGGCTTGAAGCCCTAACAGCCAAAGGGAGAACCCGTGAGGATGCCTGTGGGGACCGGGGCCTTAGAGGCCGCTGCAGGGCCTGCAGGTTTCCTTCTACATGAGACAGAAACTAGCGAAGGGGCTGAACAGCGGAGGGGCCCGGTCACTGTGCTGAGACGCTCTTGCAGGGGAATGCAGGCCTCGCCAGGGCGGCCACTGAACCCACCAGGCAGCTCGGCACAGGACTGCAGCACAGGGGGCGGCCAGAGCAGAGGGGGCAGCCGGAGCAGAGGGGGCAGCCGGAGCAGAGGGGGCGGAGGGGCGGCCGGAGCAGAGGGGGTGGCCAGGGCAGAGGGGGCCGCCGGAGCAGAACGAACATGGATGCGTCTCACAGGAAATGCGACAGACGGGTCTGCGGTGCCAACTCCACGGGTGAGCTGTGGGACCTCTGGTTTGGACCTGAGCTCAAGTCACTGGACATCCAGCTGGATACATCAATCAATCTGAAGTTCAGAAGAGGGCTCTGGGGCTGGCGACACTTTGTATATAGATGGTACCAGATAAAAGAAACATTCTGGAATCACAGAGTGAAGAATGTCAAATGCTGCTGAAAAGTCAAAACAGGACTGAGACCTGATCACCAAGCTTGGAGTTCATGTGGAAAGCTATAAATTGTGTCATACACGGTGTCATTTACTATCTACAGGTACTGAAATGGAATCATTAAGGCCTTGAATCTTACCGTATCTTAAATAAAATGTGCCTTTTAAAGAAAAACATGTGAAAGTTTTCCCCTGACAACGTGTCCCCTCACCACAGCTCAGCCTAGACGGCCCTCCCAGGAAGGCTGCTTCCTGCCCCTGGGCTGGGCCGGGCCTCTCCCGTCAGCTGCTCACACGGCGCCTCATACGTCTGTCTCACAACAGCCATCGACCGGGGAAGCAGGAACCCAGGACTTCTCACCCGCCAGACAGGTGTGCTGTGCTTCCCGGGACGACTGCACATTACTGCACTGGGCATCAAAAGATGACAGCTTCAGGGCTGCCCTGGAGGCGCGGCGGCCAACGCAGGAGACACAGGTGCAATCCCTGGAATGGGACGACCACGCCTCGAAGTAACTAAGCAGCTAAGAGCTAAGTAAAAGAGCAACATTTCTGACAGTTCATCAGAACTATTGAGCCTGCGCCGAAGAGCCCAGAAACCACCACGACTGAGCCTAGGAACCACAACGACTGAAGCCCTTGGGGCCTGGAGCCTGCAGTCTGAAACACCACCACCACGAGAAGCCCCACGCCGCAACCAGGGAGCATCCCCACCCACCACAACTGGATGAAAGCCTGTGCGGCAAGGAAGACCCAGCACCAGCAACAAAATAAAATTATTTTTAAAATGACGGCTTCAGGTACCAATTCAACTAATTCAAAAAAAAGGTCTTTCTATATTGCTAAACTAATAAAGTGGCTAAAGGCGCATAAAAGACAACAAAGACAAATTGTGTGTCTCTATTTCCCCCATAATATACGTAAGAGGAACAGAACAATTTCGTTTTTTGTTTCCTTTTTCCCGTCAAGGCTTCACATTTCCAATGGCCATGCCTAGCCTAATTGCTGGCCTGCAAACAGGGAGCAGGCCAGGGCAGGGAGACAGGGAAGCCAGGCCGGGAGGCAGAAGCTGCCTCTCAGAAGTCGATGCTGGGAGAACCGCCACCGCCCTGCGCTGCTCACGGAGCCCACGAGGAGCACACGCCCCCGGGCCGGGCGCTGCTCCACACGCCCCCGGGTCAGCCACGGCCACCCCTGAGGGAGCTCCGTCTCCATCTCCACTTCACAGGTGCTGGTGGTGGTCGCTCACTCGGTCGAGTCCGACTCTCTGCGACCCCATGGACTGCAGCACGCCAGGCTTCCCTGTCCATCACCAACTCCCGGAGCCTGCTCAAACTCATGTCCATTGAGTCTGTGATGCCATCCAACCATCTCATCCTCTGTCGTCCCCTTCTCCTCCCGCCTTCAATCCCACCCAGCATCAGGGTCTTTTCCAATGAGTTGGCTCTTTGCATCAGGTGGCCAAAGTATTGGAGCTTCAGCATCAATCCATCCAATGAATATTCGGGACTGATTTCCTTTAGAATTGACTGCTTGGATCTCCTTGCAGTTCAAGGGACTCTCGAGTCTTTTCCAACACCACAGTTCAAAAGCATCAATTCTTCAGCACTCGGCCTTCTTTGTGGTCCAACTCTCACATCCATCATGACCACTGGAAAAACCACAGGTGAGGAAATCACAAAGAAAGGAGGATGCAGAAACACAGGTTTTAGCCTGAGGTAAAAGAGGAAAAGGATCAAACCAGTCAGTCCCAAAGGAAATCAACCCTGAATATTCAATGGAAGGACTGATGCTGACGCTGAAGCTCCAGTACTTTGGCCACCTGATGTGAAGAGCTGACTTATTGGAAAAGACCCTGATGCTGGGAAAGATTGAAAGCAGGAGGAGAAGGGGATGACAGAGGATGAGATGGTTGAATGGCATCATTGCCTGAATGGATGTGAGCCTGAGCAAACTCAGGATACGGTAAAGGACAGGGGAGCCTGGCGTGCTGCAGTCCATGGGGTCAGAGTCAGACACGACTTGGTGACTGAACACCACCACGAAGGGAAGACGTCACCATGTGGTGTCCTCACCGAGAAGACACCGCTGGAGACCTGGACCTTCAGGGCCTGATGCCATCGATGTCCAGCTGTGCCCAGAGCATTCCTCCCTGACTGGCTCCTACGAAGGAGCCTCCGTCCCCAGCGCTGGCTTGGGAAGCGGCCCTGAACCTCAGCCCTACCCACCACAGTGCTCCCAGTGCCCTAAAAATTCAGACGAGCAATGTAGACACTGCTAGGTAACTACTCAGCCTCCTTAGATTCTATGCGATTAAATAAAACAACATGAAACACCCAACAGAGAACCGCATTCATTTAAAAACTGAAGGTAGTTTTATATAAGCCTGCACTCAAATGTAATTAACAAGCCCAACTCTTCCCCCGACAATCCTGGAAGCAAGCAGAGAGAACCACCTCTGAGCCCCCAGAGCACCCTCCAATTTGAGCCCACAGGTGTTTCCACCTTCGGCGCCAGCCCTGAGCAGACAACAGGTAAGCAATGTGAACCCTGCCTCAGCACCCAGGCTCCGTCATCCGCCAGGTGGGGGTGGGTGGGCCAGTGACCACAGGCTATGTGGGTCCTTCCGCCTGAAGGTCCCCCACTCTCAGGCTCCGAACCCTCTTCCCGCCCTCCACACACACACTGAGGAGGCCCCCACATGGGATGCCAGATGGGACTTAGACCCCTGGAGCTCAGCGAGACAACTCTGCTCTGGAGGAATTTTTAGGCAGACCCCAAACAGGAAAGTAGAAGCTATGAGTGAAAGGGATGCTGGATGCCATGGAAACGAAACTCTTCCATCAGTAATTTCACCCCAACCTGCCTTTAAGGTAGAGACTCAGCATGATGACAGGATCTCCAAGTACCACCAAACGTTCAAGAAACATTAATCAGGATACAGAATGTTCTGCTTAATTATCTCATTAATTCAGGATTATTTATTACAAAACTTACCCACGCCTCCTAATAACTAACGTTTGACAGCGGTGGGAAATATTTTGACGAGTTAACCGACCGCAAGTCAGTCCTTCTACAAAACATGGACATCTGATGGTCTGGACACTCAAAACTCTGTAGGAAGCCGGGCACGGAGGGCGAGACCCAACTCGGCCCCTCTGTGTCTGTGTGAGCAGAGAGGAGAGACGAGCACACGGGCTAAGATCTCTGCCAGGAGGACGGCCTCAGCGAGTGAATCTGAGTCTCTACTGTGAAGTCTCTGCAGCGCTGGGCAGACGGCAGCCCCGAACACGGGGGGAGGCAGGCACCCACGTGAGCCTCAGGCTGGACTCCGTGCATCTCAGACCTGAGGAAGGGGCCCCTCGGGAGTGGGTACATCACTGGGTCCAGGACTCCGAGCCCAGCATGGGGCCGGGCACTGGGGTCACTGAGGAGACTGACCACGCTGGGTACTGTGGAGGCAGCGAGAAGCAGGGGTGTTCTCATGAAGGGAAGCCCCCAACTGCTGCAGGGAGCAGAGAGAGAGGGGGTTCTGGAAGAGGGGCTCTCAGACTGGGCAAGACCACGTCTTATAAAACTAATGCTATAATTAGGGGGTGGAGAGAGTGCCCCGGGAAGGAAGAAGGAGCAAGTCCTAGACAGCTCCTGGCGGGCAGACAGGTCTCCCGTGAGCACCCCCACGGCTCACTCAGGGCACTCAGCAGCCAAACTGCAGGGGCCACAGCCGTGCAGCGGGACAGGGGTGGGGGTGAGGGTGGGGCAGCGACCCGCACCCTCTGCAGACACAGGCGTGCACAGGCGTGTGTGCCTCAGGCAGCCCCGCCGCCAGGGAGCACGCGTGGCCTGGGAAGGGGCTGGGACACAGAAGCAGCAGAACAAGCAGGGGAGTGAGCCAGCTGGACCGCCCGCTGTGGGAGGGGCCTCGCTGGCTCCCTCTGTGCTAAAAGGGCCCTGCTCCGGGCGCTGTGGAGATGCAACAGAGCAGCGCTGTCTCCGAAACACCAGCCTCCGGGGCAGGTCCTGAGCGGCGCCCGCCCCTTCCCTGGGCTTCCTGCCCACTCTGCTCCCGCTCTGAGCTCCCACCTGACGGCGAGCACCGAACCGAGCGCCTGGGCCCCGCGGGCCGCGCGCAGATGTGCACTGCGTGGATTCCTGGGCTCAGATCAACTTAAATACCTACTAGCGACTTCCTGTGCACCCAGCCCTGCGCTGGGACTACAAACACAGAAGGGATCCCGTGGTCCTTACTCTGGGAAGCAGCCAAGCCCCAGCACCGAGAGAGGCCTCATCCAGGCACCACGAGCATCCACGGGGCCTCAGGCTCCAAGCACATCGCGTCACAAAGGTCTAAGGGGAGGAGTCCTCGGAGCGGTCCTGCACCCAGACACCTGGCGCTCTGCTCCACATTCACCACCCATGAGTCCGACCCTCGCTACCCACGCTCATCAGCGCATCGACTGCAGCTCTGGGGCCCTCTGCACGGGGTATGCTGCCTTGCTAAGAAATTCCTCAGACTCAACCCACTCCGAGGGGAAGCACGCAGGCTCTGGAGCTGGCGCTGAGCTCGAACGCCGGCGCTGCCATCCAGCGAGCCAACGACCTCAGGCAGGTCACTCTGCCTCGCGGAGCCTCCATTTCCTCACGTGTCAAACAGAGGTCTTAAAATTCGCTCCCAGGGCTAGATTAGTTCTAAGGGTTAGATGAATGAGATCCCGTGAGAAGCGCTGAAGCCAACAGACGCAAGTCCCCGTGGCCTGGGCCCCTCTCCCCCATCAGCCCGGAACGAAGCAGAGACGCTCCCTGCATGACAGCGCTCCTCATGCTGCCCATCATGACCGTCACTGACCGCTGCTCTGAGATACCATCAGCCTGGAGCAGCACCAACATAGTAAAAGCTAGTAAGAATTGTTTCTTAAAACTGTTTGTCACATACATTATCTTGTATTGCTCCAAACACACGGCCACACACTGCGTCACAATACACTACTGATTTACTTTTGCAAGTCAGGGTAAAAATAAGCTTGAGAGACACTATTCCCAGACAGTGTTTTCCAGAGTTCCTTGTGAGCCTGGAATCCTAAGAATCTAACTCAGAGGCCTAAGCAGAAAGGTCAAAGCTGAAGAATCCGGTCCCACATGACCCTCAATTGACACCGTCCCCCAGAGGTCACGGGCCCCAGGCCTGGGTATCTTCGAGGTCAGGGTTCACAGTCAAATCCCACAGCACAGGTGCACAAACAGGCGTGCAGCAGGACAGCCTGTCCAAAAGTTGAGTGTTCACAGAGAGGAGAAATCATTTGCTGGTTAAACAGAGGTGACCTTTAATCCTGGCCCCAAACACTCCCAGACAGGGCAGCCCAGCCCCCCAGCAGCAGCGGCTTTGTGGCCTCACGTCTGGACTGATCCCCAGTGACACCAGCCCCGACCTCCATACCCTCGTCCCCGGCATGAATTCAGCAGAGTTGGAACAGTCTCAGGGTCAGGACAGAAGCAACGAATGCTAAGCATCCCACAGGCTCGCTCCCAGGGAAGCAGACAAATCAGCTTTACTTAAACAGCGGGGCCTCGTTCGGAAGACACTTGGCCTTTACCTCTAGAGGTGAGCCTTTGCCTCCTGAAACAAGTGAGCACAGAGGAAAGCCAAGCCCACTGTGTGCTCCCAGCAGTTGTGGACTCACCACGCACGTCGGTGCAGGAACCCAAATGGCCTCTCAGCCCAGAGACACCTCCTTCTGCAGAGGCGCCTTCGCAAGGCTGGTGCCCCCGTACAGGGCCCTCAGAGGCCAGTCGTCTGGGTGGACAGACGAGGCCACAGGCTTAGGGAGGCTCCCCGGCCGTGCTCGGGCCACAGGGACGTAACGGGAGCGGCCGGGGCTCAGGCGGGATTCCAGGACCCGAGACACCTCTCCCGGATCCCCGGGTGCCCTGGCCTCCTCACCTGGCACCAGGTGGGGGACACCCCAGCCTTTCCAGCCTCTCCTCAGACAACCAATCCACCCTGCACGAAGACCTCCTGGTCTAGGCTCCAACAGGAGCTCTCTGGAACCTCGTATACGTCTACTTCGATATCGAACAGGTACCCTAAAACCAAAGTGTCCAACACCAGCTCCGCTCTCCGTCTTGCCAAACCCGGCACCCCTCACAGCCACAGGATGCCCCGGGGCCACAGCCTCCAGCCAGCGCCTCCCCCTCCCAGCCCTCCACCCACTTCTGCGGCCTCAGCTCAAGCCCCATTCTTTCCCCTTCACCGTCTCTGCCTCCAGGTTCCCCTGCCGCCCAGGGAACCAGAAACTCGCTTCTGGGCGGAACCTGGCGCCATTCTCGCCCCAAGTGGAAGCCGCCAGCCGCTCCCGCTGGCCCCTGGACTCCTGTCTGAGGCCCTCAGCTTGGCATCCACGACCCCTGACTTGGCCGCTGGAGCTCACACCTGCCGCCCTCGCCCTTTGCGGGAAGCTCCCATGTCCCCACTCCACCGGAGCTCGCACCTGCCGCTCTCGGCCCTTTGCGGGAGGCTCCCACATCCCCACTCCACCGGAGCTCATGCCTGCCGTCTGGCCCTTTGCAGGAGGCTCCCACGTCCCCACCCCACCAGCCACGGCCTGTTGATCCCAGAGCACGCATGCTCTTGGCAGGCCTTGGCTCCAGCTCTGGGTCGCCCCCATGGGCCCTGATGCCCCCACAGGCTGCACGGCCCAGGGTCCAGGCGCGGGCGCTCCTCCAAGCGGGAGCTCCGGGCGTAAAGTGCAGAGCCTGCCCTCGACCCCAGCAGAGAGCCTGTACGGGCCGGGGGCTGAGCAATGTCTCGGGGAGGAACGGATAAAGGGCATGTTGAAAACACAGAGGCCCAAGGCATCTTCCTCCCCTGGAGGGAGTTCTGAAGGAGCAGTGAGAGTCACGTGGCGTCAAGAGAGGATCAGAGCCTAGCCGATGACCCGCAGCCCAGGCTGTGAACACAGGGCGGCTCGGGCTCAGGATGGAAGGGAGACTATAAAGCAGGAGGTAGGGGCCAGCTGGGCCCCGAAAGAAGCCAGCAGTGAGGAATGAAAGATGGGGGCACAGACATGAGAAAACACTCTCAAAACGCACAAAAATATAGTCTTACCAATCAATTAGGTAGATGTCTGGAGTTAAATTGTTTTTCTTGAAATGAGCAAATAATTTCGGCAAGTTTTCTTCAAAGAATACCTCAAATGCAGCAAAGTACGTCAACATCTGGGGAGAAGATGTGAAATACACTAATAAATACATTATCAGCACACGTTTCCAATCTACAGAGAAAGTCAGTACACTTAACGCCTCTAGAATGCAACAATCATCTTCGTATGTAAACTGCTCACGTATCTTTCCTGGTAACCCTACACCAGGCACTGAACAGGCGATTTGTAAACAGCACAATCTCTAACCTCCTGTAATGTCACTGTGACTGACCACACCTTATCCTTTCTTCAACTTGTACAAAACAGAACTGAAACCCAGAGTGTTAGAGAAAGTTCCAGTCACTTAGTCAAGTCCGACTCTTTGTGACCCCATGGACGGAAGCCCACCAGGCTCCTCTGTGCGTGGGATTCTCCAGGCAAGAACACTGGAGCGGGCTGCCCTTTCCTTCTGCAGAGCAGGTACATAACTTGCCTAACGAGGGCGCCTCATGTGCGTTCAAGGTGTGGCCTCGAACTCACGCCCTGACCCACAGCAAAGGCTGACTCCTGACGGCTCATTCTTCTCTAAGAACCAGGAAGGAATGAACCGTCTAAGAACAATCTGAGGAAACACACGGCCTCTGTGCCGACCCCCAGCCTTTCCAGAGGCAGTCTGATACTGACACTTGGGCAATGGCGACTGCGGGGCGACCGCGGGCCTCCTCACGTGCAGCCGGTGAGCACAGTGTGGGAGAAAACACGGAAGGGACAGGGAGCCGCCCCAGCCCGCATCTCACCGCACGGGCTCAACTTCCTATGGGGTCTGCAGGAAAACCCCATGCACCGTGGGGTGCAGCGCCGAAACAGCTGCGGGGCACCGGCCTCCCCCACGGGCCTCCAGGTGGGGGACCGAGCCGAGCGCCGGCTCTGACAAAAAGCGAAGATGTCCGTGCAGGGCACCCCTCCTCTCTCACTCCAAGGGTTTATTTTCAGAAACACTTGCTGGAAGAATGTATTTCGAAATTCACACATACAGCTATTAACCGCCCGTTTTTCAGGGTCAACACAACACAACGCCCCGGTAATCCTCCACACTGTACAGTGCTACTTGCTCCAAGTAACCCCGGGGAGGGAGAAATGGAAACTTCCGGCCGAACAGAAGGACCAGGCCGCTCTTGCTCTGTGAAGACACGGCACCCGGAGCACCACACACCCAAGGGGATACTTACAAGGCCATGGTCCACTCGGAAAAACGCCATCTGACAGGGTTTATTCAAAAGATTAGAAAAAGCAATGAAGGCATCTGCAGTATCTAAGTTCAAGATCAACACGGCCGCTATGAAGGACATGCCCTGAACCTGAGGGGAGGAGAGAGGGCGGGTTAAACCACCAGCAGCCACCACGGTCAGAGCAGCTCCTGCGTCTTACTGAAGGAGGAACCTACATGCCCTCACACTGGAAGGGCCCACGCTGCCCCCGCCGGCTGCCACCCCCTGAAGGCTAGGCCCACGGCCTCGAGGACCCTGCCCGTCCTGAGGCAGAGTCGCTGCCCTGCCACGCTGGCCGCCTGTCTGCACCCCTTCATTCCCAAACCCTCCTCTGCACCTGACCGACTCGCTGCCTTCTAGAAGGTACAGCATAGGGGCACCATGGAAACGTACATCTAAGGGAACATGTCACTCTAAAGCCATGCAGGCACATGCCCGCTAAGCCGCAGAAACGTCAGCAGCATAGTTTTAAAAACAGTTACAGCTAAAAAGCTTTTCTGATTTAATGCTGGGGGGGAAAAAAAATCACATGCAAAAAAATGAAAATCAAACCCAATTAAAACGTGATCAATGGAGAAGGAAACGGCAACCCACTCCAGTACTCTTGCCTGGGAAATCTCACGGACCTAGAGGAGCCTGGAGGGCTACAGTCCACAGGGTCGCAACAAGAGTCGGACACGACTGAGTGACTAGGCTCGTACGTCAGGCTTTGAAAAAAAAAAATGATCGATGCCACAGAGCAGCTAGGGCAGCTCAATTTCCCTATAAGAAAACTGAGGCAAGTCATTGACCGTGAGCCTTTCATAGCCCACAAAAACGGGGGCACGTGACCAGCCATCTGCAGCTACGGTGAGATGGTGGAGAGCGTGACTTTCTTTCTAGAGGAGAAGGTCAGAAAATCTCGGAAAGGTTCACTTACATAACCCACATCCGGTCGGTAACAAGTGTACGCGCCCAAGATGCTGTGCAGCGTGTCGTGGTACGGGCCACCCTACAAGGACCAACACACCAGAGACACGCGTCAGCCCGGTCAGTGCGTGCACAGGGGCCGCCCGCAGCGCGGCGGAGCCCGGGAGGACTCGCTGCCAAGTGTCACAGGCCGCTCGGCACGTGTCACGGGACTGGACGAGTCAACCGCCGGCCACAGCGGACGAGCTCCACCTACAAGCCGCTCTGAAACAAGCTGGCGGGCCGGGCGTGAGCACCACCCTGGAACAACACCCTTAATTCAGCTGCTGCTGGGTGACTGTACTGCCCCTTCAAGTTCAAGGTGACCGGGCACCCAGGCTCTTCAGAGCAGGTAGGTGCCCATGGTCAGTCCGCCTCTGCCTCCCACCACACCCTCATCCTGATGATTCTTTCTGCCCCCTTGCCCCGCGCTGCCTGTCACTGTCTGTGTTTACGACGTTTCAGCACAGCAGGCGCAGGTTGCTAACTCATCTGCTGTTGTTTATTCCACTATCCTTTACTGGTTACCTAGTGTGTGCAAAGCATGATGCTAGAAACACGGGCACGATAGAATCGGACTGGGTATTTAGAAGTCATATTAACTATCTGTCGGAAAGGCTTTAGCTCAGTTCACTTCAGTCGCTCAGTCGTGTCCGACTCTTTGCAACCCCATGGACTGCAGCATGCCAGGCTTCCCTGTCCATCATTAGCTACCCTTATTTTTAACAGTCTGAAAGTATTAACAAAAGACCCGCCCTCCCAATAAAAATCCCCAGTATTTTTCAAACCTGATCACAAATACATGCAATTTGGCATTTTAGACAAAACGTATTTAAAGCAACAGATCACCACCACTTACTTGCTGGAAAATGCAGAGACTGGGGAACGTTCTGGAGATGTCCAGTTTAATCAGCTCCAGACTGGCTTCTCTGTCTGCTGCTGAAAAACCAGCATCTGCCAAAAGACCACGAGTTATCACACCTCTCAGAGGCAAGTCTGTGGAGCAACTGCAAGGCTTCAGACTCTTAGGAGAGTCAAACAAGGAAGGGACGCTCTTCAGGAGCACGCGGGCCTAATTACAACCTGAACCTACAGCATCAACAGTTTGCAGAGTTCTTTAAGAGCAAAAATCTCACAGTACCATCTAAGGCTAGATCATCATCAGATATTTTCTAGGGTCTGAAATCAAGATTTAATTTGATATTACCTTTTATCAACAACTGTCAGTGGAATTAAGGACAAGTAAGGGAATAAACACAAATGAATTCCACACACAGATAACATCAGAAAAATCATTTGATCTAGAACATCGCTGGTATAAACGTAGAATATGTGGGAGTTACTGCAGCATAACATTACTGTGTGTTATTTGTAACAAATAACTATGGATAACTTGCTTTATATTTTTAAAATTCCAATACCACATGGTATAAAAAAATATCAGCAAAATAGATACTACTTAACCAACGGAAGCAACCACAATCATTTGTGTGACATGGAAAACTCTGAAAGCATAACCTAGGGAACGGGCAGTGTCCCGTCCCTTTGGAAGACCCTCCAACTCTCCTCTATAGACTGGCACGTGGGTCCTCCTAGGGGCCAGGCTACTGTCCATCAGCGAACAAAGGAAGCCATACATGACGACCAGCCCTCCAGCACGTCTGGACACAGACAACTCTCAGGAACTTGTATCACCTTTCTTATAAAAGCTTTTTTTCTTTAACTCATTTGATCTAAAAAAAAAAAAAAAAAATCCCCTTTTTGGAATTCCCTGGGGGTCTACTGGTTAGGACTCGGGCGCTTTAGCCCAGGTTCAAGCCCTGGTCAAGGAACTAAGGTCTCGTGTGCCATACTACACAGCCAAAAAAAAATTTTTTTAATCCCTTTTCCCAAGAAGATTTCAGAAATTTGCACCAACCACTATTTCAGTTAAGGAAGCTTTCTTTGTTATGTGATAAATAATGACGTGCATAATATTTACAACTTATACAGCTGTGACCAAAAGAGCGCGCTGGTGTTGCCGTCACACATACCTTCGGTCTCTGCTTCGGAGCCTCCCGTGCTCAAAGACCGCCACCGCTCCTTTGCTCGGGCGAGGCAGATGTCGAAGAGCTCTGCAAGAAAAGTCTTCGGTAAGCATCACATGCATACGCACGTCTCCCCAGCACACCAGAGAATACACTGCCGGCTCGTTCAAATAATTAAAGTTCAACCACAGACTCCACACTTACTATAGCTACTTCTTCCCTTCTGGCCGGAAGGCACTTCTGTTTTCTAAAGACATCACCATATAGAAAGAAATACACAAAATGCCACTATGCCTGGTGTTTATTACACCGCCCACCCATAAAGCTGTTCTGTTTTGATGTGCTTGATGAGGCTATGGCCTCACTAGACTCTGAGCTCCTGGGGGTAAGACTGTGAGAGCCTCTGGTCATATCTGAATCCAGAACAAACAGCACCAGGACTGACACAGATCAGGACCATCGGTGAGCACGTGACTGATGAGCAAGGTGGGAAACAAGCAGAAAGCCCATCTGGTTTCAAAGAAAGACCAGACGGACCCGCTACCCCCGGCCCAGTCTTCCTGAACTTGTTGCCTGAAAGTGCGGGAAGGGTGAAAGCAACACAGGCAGAAGTTTCAAAAATAAATGTTCTCAGTGGCAGCAAAGTAGCAAGACAGTCTCTCATAAGACAACCATCAAATCTCCATATCTGGAACTTATTTGTTCACTCTTCTCTTTGGGTAGTCTGGCACTAGTGAAATAACTTGAGCTCACAAATCTCTCTGCCGTGCACAGACCTCCACGCCCCACCCTTCCTCAAAGACTGAACCCAGAGACACCTCCGAACCTCTGCTGGCCCATCCAGCCCTGGGTGCCTCCCGGTTCCTCTGCCTCCAACACTGCCCAGCCACTGGCTGCCCTGGATCATGAACAGTCACTGAGACTTCCATTGCTGCTGCCCAGAGAATTCCTACCGCTTTATTCTTTCCTTCAGTACTTCTGGAAAATAAAGCAGAGCACAACTGCCTTCCAGACAGTAAATGATATTTTTAAAAATACAGGAGAAATTCTAGTAACACTATTGTGTTGTAACAAGCGAAATTGTGATTACCAACCTTCCTCTAATCTTGTGAAGGAAGGACCTGACTACGCTCGTCTGCAAGGGCAGAACAACTATGAAACGAAACATCACATTAACTTCATATTAACCTGGAAGGCAGCATGTATCTGAGCTCAGCAGCTTATGGGACAAACCTGGGGATGTGCTGAGCGGGAGCCACAGGGTCTGGGGCGCCCCTGCCCGCTCTGCTTCCAGGAGGCGGGCGGAGCTTTGCTCACTTTGGCAGGAGGTGGACGAAAACCACCACGTGGCCCCTGACCACGGGGAACCGCTTCCCAGCGAGAGATCTGACAGTTAAAGCACAGAGGCGGGCAGCCCTGGGGTAGCATAGGTCAGAGGGCAGTTTTCACAACACCGCCATGGTTTAACTGGCACGCGTTTGTGGGCAGAGAGGGAGTTCAGTGACTCCACCTTCTTCCCGGAGGAGCTCCCAAGTGCAAGGCTGACTCCCCCCAGAGTGAAGGTAACGGTACTACCAGGCTGACGTTCAGCGACTTTCCAACTGCACAGCCACAGAAACAGCAAAACCTTGGGGCTTCCTGAATCGCAGCACGGGCTTCAGGGTTAGCTGACTGACCTGTCAGCGTGGCTGACAGGTTAGCTGACAGGGCTGACAGGGCTTCAGGGTTAGCTGACTGACCTGTCAGCGTGGCTGACAGGTTAGCTGACAGGGCTGACAGGGCTTCAGGGTTAGCTGACTGACTTGTCAGCGTGGCTGACTTCCTCAGTAGGGAAACAAGGTCAATAGCTCCTGCCCCTCAGACTGCTGTCAACGTTCCCCAAGACGTGAGAAAGGACCTATCCGATGCCTGGCCTCAAGAGGGGGCTTCAAGCTCATCAGTGTAGTCACGGTGGCTTCCATACACAGCCAATCTTGAGACTAAGGAGGACCCAATAAGGTGGCATTCACACGCATTCATTCACTCCTTCATCCATCCAGCCAACCCTTCCTGAGGGCCTGACTGTGCAGAGAGGTTGTACAGGGTTTCAGGTGACGGAAGGGACATGAAGGCATGAGGCCCCAGCCTGCTGAGCACCAAGTGAGGTGGGTAGCTGACTTCAGCAGCTAGTTACAGAAGGAAGACACAATTTAAATAAAACAGGCCGATATCGAGACTTGCGCGGACTGTCAAGGCATGTGACTGATTAAGCCATTTAGCCTGATACACTGTGATACAGACCTATGGGGGATTTTAATTTAAATGAAACCAGTGCAGCCAATGGTGAGAATGAAAAATTAAATAGAATCCACACACACAGAGAATGCTGCATTGCACCCAGCTGGCTTAGAGCTGTTGACACGTTTAGAACAGTCCCTGTTCTTGAGACAAATGGTCGTCCATTCTTCAAACACTGACTTCTGGGGAAGCTTTTGTGAAACCATTTCCACAAGTAAATGTTACACATCTTTTCACCTACAGAGGTTAAGTTTTGGGCAGGTATGGGCTAACCAAAAAAAAAGAAAAAATGGAACTCTGAGGAGATGACAAAGAAAAGAACCAGTAACCATCCACCCAACCAGCTGTCACTACTCAAGAGGAAGAACACTGCTGGCCGGGGCTGAAATTGCAGCGTAAGATCAATATCTTAAAAATAAAATTTACAACAACAGTATGAACCCCAGCCACAGAGAAGATACAAACCAATCTATTTTACACTCAAGGGCCTTCAACGGGGTCAAAAACCAGCCACCACCAACTCTACAAGCTGGGCACTAATACAGAGAAGACAAGGAAAGAGTTCCTGGCCTAGGCAGTGTAGACCGCAGACAGAGAGGAAATTTGATATTACTTTTATGAACAACCGTCAGTGGAATTATGAACAAGTAAGAGAGTAAACACAAATGAATTCCAGACACGGAAAACACCAAAAAAAATCATTTTATATAGAACACTGCAAGTCTAAATGTAGAATATGTTTATTCTAGACTGCAGACAGAGAGGAAGGGAGGGAAGTAAAGATTTCTGTTTACCGGGCACTTCACTGTGGGCCTGAGCTAACAGGGTGGGTTTCACCCCGGGTCCCAGCCTGCAGAGCGCTGGACAGGGAGGGAGTGAAGCAGGGGACACACTCGTGGAAGAAAAGCTCGGCCGAACTGTCCAAGGGCATGCAGCGGGACAGACAGCCCTGAGAAAGCAGGGTCCAGGAGCTCTCTGGTGGTCGGTGGCTAGGACTCGGGGCTTTCAGTACTGTGGACCGGGGTTCAATCCCTGGTCTGGGAACTAAGATCCCACAAGCTGCGCAGCATGGCACCTCCAAAAATGAGGGTACAGAGCTCCCCTCCCTCTGGACTGAAGCTACTAGACCCTTAGGGGCCAGGCTGTAGCATACTGTGCTGTCCCCGCTAAGCGGCTTATATATAAGACGCCGGGGCCAGGCGGGATCACAAAAACCCCAAACACAGCACCTCCACAGACAGAAACACCCCCCACACACTGTTTTCCTGTCCCCATTAAGGCTTGCTTTCCACAGGACTTGAGGAGAGATCCCGGCGTGACTCAGCCCACAGATGCCCCACCCCGTGTGTCAGGGAAGGAGGCGGGCTCAGGAGGGAGGCAGGCGTCGGCTCTGAACCACCAGATGACTGAGGCACCCAGGGGGAAACCCCGGTCCCCACTCCACCACTTCCCAGAGGGCACACTGGCCTCTCGAAGGACACGGCTTCGTGGCAACGGCTGCCTTTCTTCCTGACCGGGCACACAGGATGAAAGACACCTCGGGACCGAGGGTAGGCTCCCCGGGCTGAGGACCACGCAAGCCACTCACCGTGGGTGATGTTTAACTCGTTGCCAATGGCTAAGCTCCAGACCTTGCCTCTCACGCTGGGAGGGATTCCCTGCCACCACAAATCTCGAACTTTTCTAGAGCACCACCTGGACGAAAATGGAAGCATGAGCCTTTATCAGTTTGTTCTCAGTGAAGAAACACTTGTCTGCCCATATGCTTAACCCCAAGCCAAAGAAGTGTATATCACAGCCCTGGCCTCAGGGGGCTCACAGCTCAGCGATCTGTACCGACCAGGAGACCAACGGCTGCCTTCCACTGGGCAGTGAACATGCCAGGCACACTGCGGGCACTGCTCACGCACAGAGGGCACCAGCAACCAGAGGCGCCCAGAGCCCTGCTCCGAAGCAGAGTCTGCCTGACAGAGCATTCCGAGCAGACGAAGAGTGGGAAGGGCTTTCTGAGCGGAAAGCGCAGCAACAAGAGACGACCTGGCCTGCTCCGGGAACCGCACACAGCTGGGCAAGTGTCAGGGTGGGGGGGCCAGGAGGCACCGCCGCAGAGCGGCAGGGGGCGGGCAGACCCCAGGGCCTCGTGACGGGAGCCAGAGGGCACAGCCGCCCACCTCCGCAGTGCTGCATGCGGGCGAAGCACTCAGGCAACGAGCTGAGAGCGGACTCACACCGCTCCGAGCTGCACAGGGGGGCTGCGTCTGCTGCACACAGTGAACACACGCTGCTAACAGACGGGGACAAGCGTGAAGGTGCCGAAGGGAGCATGGGCTGATGGCGCAGAGCCCACGGCTGCAGCCCCATCCCACCCTCACCTGGGAACCTGGAGGAAGCCCCTTCTCCTCTCTCACTCAGCGCCCTCCTCCCTAAGGCCAAGATGATGAAACCTCTCCCCACACAGAGGGCCTGAGAGGATGAAATGGGGAGGCCACAAAGGCAGCCAGCACAGAGCCTGGCACCCGGCGCGGGTCACTGAGTGGCAGTTCTGGTGTGCATGCGCGCCTCTGGATGCCATCAAGCATCAGGCGGTGCGGGATGGGCCTGACCGGGTCCTGCCACCACAGAGGGAGACAGTCCAGGCTTCTGAATACCTCAACTCTTGTTACTGGGCCCCATTTGGGAAGAAGAGCTTTCTGACCATGTGTAGCCTACTAAAGACACTGCCTAGAGAAACAGGCTCTGGGCACAGCGTGTCGTCCCAGTGGAAAGCCTCAACACAGTGATCTCCCCCCAACCCCACCCCCAGTGATGAAGTGAATGCCAGCCAGGGTAAGTGCCAGAGCAAGTCCCCAACTTCCTGACCCACGGTTCAGGTGGAAAGGAAGAAAAAGAGGAACTAGCATCCAAGCCTCTCCACAGCTCCCGCTGATGGGGCGAAGCCCAAAAGGAGCCACCAGCCTCTGTGAGTGGGCCTGGGACTGCTGTCCATCCACACACCAGCCCCCAGCCATCCACACACCAGTCCAGGGCTGCTGTCTGCACACTGGCACCCAGCCACCCTGAACACACAGGAGGAAAAGATCCACAGCGCCTCTTCAGACAGAAAGAAGACAGCAGCTGCAGTGGGTCCTGACTCCTGGGGGCTGTCGTCAGAGCAGCTCCCGCACCCCGGCTCACTCAGAGGACAGAGACACTTGAGCAGACGGTGCAGTGTACCCGGGGGTCCTCTACTGGCACCTGGAGCCAGGGCCAGGGCAGAAAAGGCTTCCCCAAGGAAGACTGAGCTTTAAGAACAAAGCGTTAACTGGACAAGTAGATACGGGGCAAGAGCACGTGAGACAGCCGGAACAGAACAGGCAAAGGCCCTGAGGCTCCCCAAGGGAAGGACTCGTCCAAGCAAAGGAGTGGTGAAAGGTGAGGCCACAGGGAAAGGGACCGGCCACGTCACGGGAGGCCCACCAGCTAAGCCACGAAACTCCCGTCTTACACGGGAGTCACAGGAAGCTGCTGCCATGTGAAGTGTGGAAGTGACACAGGACTGTGCCGCAGACAATCCTCTGACTGCTGAGGACACGACGAGGGGGAAGGGGCAGGAGAGGAGGGCTGCCACAGCGCCCAGGGAGGAACAAGGCTGAACCAAGGCAGGGGAAGGAGACCGTGTGGCTCAAACTCATCAGGTAACTTCATCAAAGTCTGTGACGCGAGCTACACTGAATACAGCTGCTTCCCATAAATTCTGCCAGGAAACGACATGCCATCCAGGGTGTCTGTGAGGTCAGAGCTTACATTGTTTCCCAGTTGGGCAAAATCTCGTTGTTCCAAGTGAGGACCGCATTTCCAATACTTTCTTCTAGTCTGCATCTTTCTTCCAGCTGCTTTTTCCTCCTCTGGGCTTCTTTCAGCTCTAGACATCACAATTAAAAAGAAGAAGAAAACATCTGTTAGCTGATATCCACTGATTCTCAGCTGGGCAACTTTACTCAAAGAGTCAGGCTGCAAAAACCCCAGAAAGACAGCACTGAAGTGGAGCAGTGTTTAAGACCTGACCTGGTTCATCGCACAGCTTAGAAGTCTAGAAACCTTAGCTGCTATTTATCATTCAGTCAGCTTTTTGTAACACACATATCATATAACATGTATACAGAAAAGTACTCAGACAAGAACATGACAAAACTATCACATAGTAGACAAACCCATGGAATCACCAGCCCGACCAGGCGGCCGCACAGGAGCAGACACCAGCAGCTCTGCGCTCATCACCCAGTCCCCTTCCCGGTGGGACCTGCACCCTCACCTCTCACAGCGTAAGAGTAACTCTTAGCATGCAGCAGCAACCTAGAGAAATACCACGCCTTTTCACTTACATATACCTTCTTGGGGGGTAAAATACACAAAACATAAAATGTCCCACTTTATCCCCGTTAAGCGTGAAGCTCAGTGGCATGAAGTACATTCACACTGTTATGCAACCATCACGGTCACCTTCCAAACTGGAACTCTGTCCCCATGAAACACCCACTTCCCATGCCATCCCTTTCCCGCTCCCCAGCCCCTGGCAACCTCCAGTCTAATTTCTGTGTCTGTGAATCTGACTATTCTATTGGGTTGGCCAAAGAAGTTCACTTGAGGTTTTTTGTTGGAACTTTGGCCAATCCAATAGATACCTCATATAGGTGGAATCATACAGAATTTATCCTTTTGTGTCTGGTTTATTTCACTTAGAACAATGTCTTCAAGCTTCATGTTGTAGCATGTGTCAGAACTTCATTCCCTTTTAAGGCTGAACGATATTCCGTTGCATGGGCAGACCATGTCACTTTATTACATACACTTTTTAAACATCTAAGAATCGTAGGGTTTTTAGGTGTCATGAGGCACTTTAACAAGTCCCAACACATCTCCTTCTAAGTAAGGGGAGCTGAGCCCACGGAGGGCAGAGAGCCACCTCCCCATCCCTACGAGCTAAGGCTTTGCCCACCCTTGCACTCTCATCCTACACAGACTCTTTCCTCACGTAAATTCAAAGTATTACCTTGAATAAAGTTACCAGGAATGAATAGTTGGCAGAAATGTACATTTTTGATGAAAAATTATAAATTTCAAAATATTAAAGGCATTCACCAAAGTTCAGGTTCTAAAGCTTCGAAAGGGAGAGAGAAAACGCCCGGGAAGGCACAGAGCCCTGTGCTGCCCTCCGTGACCGAGACGCGTGAGCTCCGCTACCTCGCTTCTTGGCCTGAACCACCATCTCTTCATACTGCTGCCGGTGCTTCTGAGCTTCTTCAGCTGGCTTTGCTGGGAGATTTCTTGATAGGGAAAAAAAAAAGATTTTTCACCATTTTAAATATTAAAGAGAAACTTGAAGCATCGTTTACTTAAAAAACGAGAAGCTCAAAGACCAAAACCACCTTTGTTAGATGATAAAGACACAGCCTAAAAAAATTTTTTTTACAAAACTAAAATAAAGCTCATTTTTAAAAACTTTAAATCTGAAGGTTAGCAGAAAGAAGAAAATAGCAATTACCCACAATTCCAACAGAGATAAACACTTAAATCTTTTAGTGTCTTTTTTCACCCCAGGTCTCCAAAGAAACTTTGATTTGACCACATGCATTGATCACTGTCAGCAGTCACTGGTGAAGTACTCTAATGGCATATATTATATATGCATGAATCTACTCCCTGGCCTGTCTTTTAAGTGTGCAAGTCTCATACTAGCTATGTGGTTCATCTGTCTGATATCTGTATCTATATACACACATACACATAGCTTCATACAGCGATTCTAAACATCTAAATGTGGTGGACAGCTTCGAATTCTGGTTAAAAAAATAAAAGGCATGTTCTCTTTCTGAAACGTGCTGGTGAGTTTGCTGGCTCTGGAGAACTGGGAGGGTGGCCACGTCTGGCTGGCTGGCTACCTCGCAGCGTCACCCGCACTCCCCGCGCTGAGCTGAATGACTGTCTCTACTGCACGGCAACAGCTCACGTCTCAGGGAGCATCACAAGGGCTGAGCTTCACAGGGTGGCAGCTGTTACCCACAGTCCCTAAGTGCCTACCTACCTCCGAGCCCGCCATGTCAGTTTCTCTTCCCACCTACCCATACATCCACAATGTCCAACGACCAAAAGTTAACATCAGAAGACACATATTGCTTCTTCAGACTTCATCAATTTTAAATGTCAGGGTTGGCAGGGACCTTAGAAATTCTAGCTCAGTGTTTTACAATCTCTCCTCAAGGAAAAAAAAAAAGTTGTGGAATCTTTCTGTTCAAAAATAGGGTTCTATGGAAACCTGATGTTAACTAGTGATAAGCTCTGGCCTGGTACGATGGAGCAATCCCTTTATCTAACTAAGGTCTCCAAACACGATCCGCAGGCCAGTCACCGAAACCGATCTCGTCAGTTCCAGGCAAACCAGAGGCTGGAAGGGAGGGGACTCACTAGGCTCACCCAGCCTGTTTACCGCAGCACATCCTGAAGAACCAGCAGGCTAGTGCAGGCACTGTTCTGCCGTTGTCTGGGGTACCTCCAAAACACCCTCTTCAGAGTATTCACTCTGCTGTTTCTTACAGTTACAAGCCAGTCTATAATTAATAACAGCTCTGCAAGTATTTAGACATGCTACATTAAAAAGTCACTTGAACGGAAAATCCGGGTTGAAACTTCTAGTTTAGGGCTTCCCTGGTGGCTCGGTGATAAAGAATCTGCCTGCCAACACAGGAGACTCGGGTTCATCCCCTGATCCGGGGAAGATCCCACATGCCACGGAGCAGCTACCCCTCTGTGCCGCAGCTACTGAGTCTGTGTTCTAGAGCCCGGAGCTGCACCTGGAGAAGGCACTGCAGTGAGAAGCCAGCCTCCTGGACTAGAGAGGAGCCTCTGCTCTCCACATCGAGGGAGAAAAGCCTGAGCGGCAGCAAAGACCCAACAGAGCCAAAAATAAAAATTAATTAGTTAAAAGAAACCCACTTCTATGTTACATGAAACTTTTCCCAATCAGTCATACTGTCATACAGGATACACATTAGCACAGGGGACAGACGGAACCTGTGTTTTCAATAAGTGACGTGCCAACTTGTTCTTCCCCTCATGACCCGGTCCTTTGCTAATGAAACGGTGACCACAAATGGACTTATCCCCCAAAAGAAACTCTCTACAGACTCTTGTTCAGACTCACGCTGGTCTGTCTTCCAGGATGAGTGCGGTGGTGGAAAGAGGCTCAAAATCAAGATTCTTCCTCACATTCTGCTTCGGAGAGGGAGGCTTGCTAGGTCGTCCAGCCTTGTCTTCATATTCCTAGGACAAAGAAACCAGGGATAACTCCAGGCCCAGCCAATTCTGAGGTTACAAAGTAAGAAAGCTGTTTTGTTATGAATTATGAAGTCCTTTAAGTTGACTGTGAGGACGACACACTGACAGTATTTCTTGCTCTTAGAAGGAAGAACTGCCAGTGAGAGGCTTCCTGCAGCTCTGCCAGCTCAGGCCATCACTTCACGGGGACTGGGGGCCTTCCACACCAGCAGGGAAGTCACTAAAGATCTCATCCTTCCAGCTGCCCCTCTGAGGGACCACAAACATTGACTCAGGTCTCCCATGCATCGTCTGTGTAAGAGGCGTGTACTCTGTCTTCTGGACAAGTTAATCTGAAATGATTGTTGCAGTGGCAACCAGGAAGCTCAGAGTCAGAGTGACAGCCAATTCTGGCACTCCTCTGAACCCCTGGCTTCATCTCCCACTCCCATCCTAAATTTCTAAAGCATTTTCATTTATCCCACTGCATTTTATCGATTTTTGTTAACTTTTCAAATCTTTTCCAAAATGAGGAAGGAGATAAAAAGTTTTTGCTTGCAGGTGCTTAAAGCTGTTTCATTTTCTTAAAGCAGAAACATCAAAAAAAGAAATTCTTTAACACCTTTGTATGAAGCCATCGTTGCCAGTTGGTACATAAATAATTGTGCCATGCCCTGGAAATCTTGGAGCAGTGTCCGCACCTTCAGGTCACTAATCTGTCCTGTGAACTGCAACCACAAAACCTCAGTCACACCTAGTGACCCACATTCCAAACACCCAACCAGCAGAGTTCAGGAGAGCCAAGTACCCTGGGCCCAAGAGTCCAGTTTCTAAAATCATGTGTGTATCCTTGTGTGCATGGGCGCATGCTAAGTCACTTTGTCACACTGACTCTCTGCAACCCTATGGATTGTAGCCTGCTGGGCTCCTCTGTCCGTGGGACTCTCCAGGCAAGGACAGTGCAGTGGGTTGTCATGCCCTCCTCCTCTGTACCCTTAGCCTTCTGCAAAAATAAAAACGAGCATTTTCTTGTTGTCTATTACAGGCAAGGCTCTCAGGACTCTCCCTTAAGTCAAGGCAGCCGAGCTGGGAAGGTTAGGACAAACAACAGAGCAGCTGGCCTAAGATCTAAGTGAGCACTCCAGATGCAACAGAAGCAGTATCAGCAGTGGAAAGTGATGAATTGCTAAGTGAATTTTATTAACTCTAGTTGTTAATGGGGTGTTACTGGTAAAATTATTTGGCTATCGATTACTCTCTCAGACAGAAAAGCCTACTGAGGTTTCTAAAAAGCTTAAAGGAAAAACTGCTTCCTCAGAACCCACAGGTTGTGAGAAGGGTGTGCCCCGAGACGCAGGTGGGAGGGGCAGTTTCTGAACCTCTGGACGTACAGGGTTAGACGGCTCAGCGTTGTTCGTTGCTGTTGTTCAGTTGCTATGCCGTGTCTGACCCTTTGTGACCCCACGGACTGCAGCACACAAGGTTTCCCTGTCCTTCACCATCTCCCAGAGCTTGCTCAAACCCATGTCCATTGAGACGGTGATGCCATCCAACCATCTCATCCTCTGTTGCCCCCTTCTCCTGCTCTCAATCTTTCCCAGCATCAAGGTCTTTTCCAATGAGTCACCCTGATGTAAAATGGTTCCATTAAAATCTAAAATGACCTCCGCTTACCCAAAGCTGAGAAAACGGACTCGTGTGTTCAGCCATTCAAACACTTGAGCACCTCCATGTGCCAGGCACTCAGCTGCAACTTAACATGGTAATAAACAACTATGAGGAAGTGTCATATGTAGCACCTGAAGCAGAACCTTGAACTTTATAGGAAAACTATCTAGAGTTGTGCTCAGAAAGGTTCTGAGACACGTTGCATTTTAACAAGCATTGTTAATGAACACCCTGTAAAGTGCTACTCATGTGCTGACCCTGGTCTGATGAACTACATGCCAAGGCCAAAGAAGCGGAGCCCCAAGTTAGATGCCCCAGAATGTGGATGCCCATTGCCACTTGCTACTGGGCGCTTTATCTCCATAACAGTCTCTACGGCAGGCGTCACCGTGTTTTACAAGTAGGACCCCTGAGGTTCAAAGTGACTTGCCCCCAGGCCCACAGCCAGCAAGGTGCTGAACCTGTAGGACTCTCCTCTCCGACCCTCTGCGCAGGCCTGACCTCCCCCGCGGATACACTCAAAACACGTGTGCAGCCATGGAGAGAAGGGCCCAGGGCCCATTCAAGTCACGTGTGGTCTCTAGGGCCAGACAGGCCCGGCAGCAAATTCAGATCCACCAAGAACCAGCCTCGACCTCCGGCGAAGCACAACGAAGCCTGCCGGTGCCTCACTTCCTCATCTGCAACACGGGGAACAGCGCCTGGCAGAGGGGGCTGTCTCAGGAGTGGGGCGAGGCGAGTGAGGCAGCCAGCGCAGCCCCCGGGGCAGAGGGGTGCTCCCGGAAGGCTGGCCCCGGCTGCTGTCTGCCACGACCGTTTTCCCCTGGGGCCTGAAACTATGTAAGGCAGGGGGAAAAAATGCTCTATGGCCAAACAACAATCAAGGAGCCCTGCAAAGTCTGCAAAGAGCACAGATATGAAAAGGAGTTGTAACGTTAATTAAATGCCTTGATTTGTGATCTTTAAAAGATCAGTCTCTTCAGTGGGAGCTCAGAGGCTCCATCATAGATGATAAAACACAGCACAGCTGTAACGAGCCAAGCGCTTCCCAAGGGCTTAACACACACGGGACTGGCTCAGCGGCCCCCTCACGCCGCCCCGCCCGGAGAGAGGACCTGCAGCGGGGCGGCCCGGAGGGGGCCGCAGGAGACGAGCAGGAGCACCCAAGCCGCCCACCGCAGGCTGCACGGGCCAGAAGGCGTTCACTCACTCACGTTCAGTCCAAATAAAGCTTCCATCTATGACACAAACCTGTGACAGCCAATTAAGTACAGACGCAAGGCAGATACTTATGATTTACTCACATACTGCACGGCATGATTAAAAAAAAATAGGCCTGTCCCGTCCACACTTGCAATCCCAGGGAAGGCCTCTTCAACATTTTAAACGGCATTTCAGAACACGAACAGCTCTGGAGATTGTTAACAGGTCCTACTCCAAACCTAGTGCTCACACTGCTACCTAGAGAAGTCAACAGTAAGCTCATCTTCCAAACCGGACAAGCCAACATCAGGAACAAGAGAGAGGACGCGTCACTCTCAGGAAAAAAACAACTTTCAGCTGTGAGTTTATCAACATTGAGGTCAGCATGTGATGTGGCAAGAGCTGGAGATTTGGAAGCAGAAAGACTCAGTTCTAAGTCCTAGCTCTGATCTGAGGCAAATCATCTTGCTTCTCTCTCAGCCATGAAAAGGAGCAACTGTGAAGACTCCCGCGATGGTGAGGTGACGGACATGCGTTCTATGGCTGCCCATAAAGTATGAGCCCTTTCCCTGTGCCAGGCAAACGGCGGGGTCATCCCTGCCTCAGTCCAAGTCACCATCTCAAAGCTTCTTCTCCTGGGGCCCCGATGGGATCAAGTTGCAAAGTTTTCTGGTTTAAACCAAGTAACAATGCCATTCATTGCTGTGGAAGTCCTGCAGGCTAATAAAGATAAAACATCCACTCAAGGAACGGCTACAGATTCCAACACCCTGTATAACCTGAGGGAATTTAGAATGGAGTTCTTCAAAGTTCTAGGGGCAAATCAGTTTAAATGGTCATGACAGCATTTTTTAAATCAAACAAACAACAACAAAAAAACCAGGGTGCACACAGTAAGGAGACTGTGTTTCAGTTCTATACCTACTTATAGCTGTGCCTTTTAAGAGCACTGAGTCTCAACCCAAACTGTCTAACCCAGGGATAGGAGGGCGGGTGCCAAACAAGGTTTGCAGGCCACTCATTCAGAACAGGTCATAGTCCCTGCCGGGAGTGGTTTACCTCGTATGCTGCTGGGAAGGTAAGACCAGCAGCAGAGGGAGAGCAGCAAACAAAACCTACTGTACCCCACCCCAAGAAAACCGACTGTACTAACCAGGGGCTAACTGCGGGGCATGTCTGATAACCCAGCAAAGGGTCAGGACAAAAAGCAGCAAGCAGGCAGCGAGCCAAGACAGCTGAACAGGGCCTCGACACCACACAGGGGCAGGGACCTCATGTGTGAAGGGGACGTGCAGACCCCAGGCCTGAAGGGCTCATGCCAGCTGGGGCAGGAAGATGCCAGCAGAGGCTGCGAGGCCAGGGCAGATAACAAACCACGCTGTGAAAGGGCAAGCCACAGCTGCGGGAGCCCCAAGGACAGGACACCGATGGCTGGAGCGAGGCAGAGAAAGCGTTTCCTAAAGGGTGCCATCTCAGTGCACAGAGGACGGAGGAGCTGGGCTAGAAGCCACGAGAGCCAGGCATCCTGACAGCATGACAGCGGCCAAGAGACAACGCTCGGCAGGCCTGTCTGTGGGCGGCACGGGCACTTTAAACCGGGAACGATGCTGAGTCAAAGTTCTGTTCCAGATTTCCCCGGCTCAGTAACGAGCTACCTGGAAGTGATGGGACAAGCTGAGAGCAAAGGAGAGAAAGAGAAAAGGAAGAGCCAGCCTTGGCGCAGAGCCAGGCAGTGAGCAGCCCAGGGCGCGACGAGCCCGGTCAACACAGCCAGCGGCAAGGTCTTCCTCCTGTGCACGATCCGAACAGCGCATCAGACTCCAAAACTAAGTGTGTATACTCTGCTGGTTAAAGAAGAAATGACAAAAAGTCTACCTCAACAGACATTTGCCTAAGAGGAAACGATCAAGATTCCCAAAGGGTGAAAAGGAGGAATTCCTGGGAGAATGACCAGAGGGGTGTCACTGCTACTCACAGCACTGGAAGAGCATGGTGAAAGGCAGCCGTTTATGCCCCAATGTGGCAACAGAAGCCCCTCAGCTTCCTGAAGTCTACCTCAGCTACAAGGAGAAAGGGTCATCAGTCAAAACCTGTGCTTATGCCTTGGACTCAACTGGTTACAGTATCAAGAGGAGCTTTTTAAAACAAACAGAAGGTTTTAGAGGTATGTCTAGAATAAAAGCACAGCAGGTCACCACCTGGCACCTATTAGAAGACTAATAAGCCAACAAGAGTGACACCACGGCCACCACCTGGGCACAGGCGAGGGCCCTGCCGGAGAGGCGCTGGGTGGGAGTTGGCAGCAGGCCTGGGTCTGAACCAGCACTTCCCGACCATCACCACCAGCAGCGCGACCTTGAGCGTGTTTCTTCAGGCCTCCAAGCCTGTTTCCCCATCTATTCAATAGGAATGAACCAACATAACACACAGCCATAGCAGGGGTCCAAAAAAGGCCAAGGGGTGTTACTACAAAATGATTTCTCATAGTTTTTCCCCACTAAGAAGGGTGCTTAATAAGGCTGCGGTGAAGACCAGATGAACGTGAAGCATCCAGAACACTGCAGCGGGCTTTGCCCTTTGTAACGAGCAACTTTTGGGGAGGGGTGAGCGTGGTTTTGGAATGTGGGACACGAGACGGGTTATGTTCTGCCATTTACAGCGAGTAGGAGTAGCCTGAACAGGTCTTACAAACACTGGGACTTCTGAAGCGACAGTCCTCTGTGACCAATGAGGCTGACTTCACAGTAAGAGGGACCCCCGGGATCCTCTGAAGGGCTCCTCCTACTTCACCTCTTTCACCCACTTACTAGTCTTTTCCCCAGAAAGCATCCTCTAGGTTACTGGAAATGTTGGCATTTGGGAAACAACTCTCAGGAGGCCTGTCATAGTCCTTCCAAAACATGTAGAACACAGACCTTCATCTGTGGACTGGTGAATTAAATGGAATAAATCTGAACTATGGGTTTTAACAAGCCTGCCTACTGTTGCCATCTGACCACCTTTATTCGCACGTGCAGCGAACAGGGGGGAGTAGGGTCCTGATCCCGTACAAAGGCTTCCCCACTCAGGCCTCTAAGAGGGGTGCCTGGCCTGTCCTCAATCTGAACACCGGCTTGCAATCCCCTTGTGGGCGATGAGAATCAGGACGCGCCGGTGCTCCCTCTTACGGTCTCCCACGGTACCCGTTAAAACTCAACCCTTTCCAGGGCACCGCAGACAAAGCACGGCAGTTGAGGAGGAAGGCGCAGCGCCGCGGCCGCATGCAAGCTGCAGCTCGCTGGAGCAGAGAAGATGCATGGAGCGCCCACACATGCACACGGCGCACCCACGCGGGGACCTCCGGCCGGGGCCGGGCAGGCGGGCCCCCCGGAGGGGCGTGCTTGGGCCCGGCTCCACTCACCATGAACGCCGTGGGGCTCAGAGGCGCGCGGCCGGCGGCTCCATGCCCGAGCGGGGCTCCGCGGCGGGACCTCGGGCGGCGGCTCCGGCGGCTCCGGCGGCGGCGGCGGGCGGGCGGAGGCGGCAGGCCGCTCAATCGCGCGCAGACGCCGCGCAGCCAATCCGCGGCTCGGGTTCGGCGCGTTAGGCCTGGCTCGCCGGGGACCCCGGCGCCGGGGCGGGACTGGGGCCGGGCCCCCGAGGCCCTCTGGGGTCCCTGCACCGCGGGCCAGGCAGGGGGATCGCGCGGCGCCCTCAGGACCCCTCGGGGCGTGCCCACGCGGGCTGGGGGGGAGGGGGGGGCGGGTCTAGCCGCGGGATGCCCGCCCCGATACAACCGGGCCTGAGTGCTGCCCGCACCGAGCAAGTGACTCTGCGCGCTGAGCACAGACACCACGCTGCAAAACTCTCCCTCCGAAGGCCAGTGGCGCAGCGCCGGGCAGCATGCGCCAGACCTCTGCTTTGTGAGACTTCTGAAAATGAGACGCGTATGCTACCAGAAGGAACTGCATAAAAATAGTAACACTGGTAACCCCCGGGGAGTGGGGTGATAGCTGTTTTCTTCTCCTCTTTGTACTGTTCAGTTCAGTCGCTCAGTCGTGTCCGACTCTTTGCGATCCAGTGGACCGCAGCACGCCAGGCCTCCCTGTCCATCACCAACTCCCGGAGTTTACTCAAACTCATGTCCATCGAGTCGGTGATGCCATCCAACCATCTCATCCTCTGTCGTCCCCTTCTCCTCCCGCCTTCAGTCTTTCCCAGCATCAGGGTCTTGTACTGTACTACAGTTCAAATTTTTCCACAATAAGATCAGTTCACTTAAAACGTTAGGCTGCACACAGAAGCGTAATAGTAGAAATCTGACGAGTGATAGCTTCTAGGGGACTGACTGGGAAGGGGCAGAATGTATCACTGGGGGTGACAATTACTATCTTGATAAGCATTCCTCAAAACTAATTGAATAGTATGCTTCAGAGGAGAGCATTCCACTGTTTGCAGATCATACCTCAATGCTTTAAGTCTTAAAATCTACTGTGAGGTCAAAACGATTGCTGGTCAGCCCATGGGTCTAATGTTCAAGGGCTGAGCTCTGGGTCTGAGACAGCACAGACCCTTCTTCCTTGATGGAAACTCACAACTCCTCAGACCATGGAAGGAGGCTTTCCCCAGCTGATTTTTCTTAATAATAGCATTACCAAGTTACCACTAGAAACTTCACTCAGAAACCTACAGTGTCCATCAAGCTGCATTTGAGGAGTCAGACAACAATAAGACATTTTCATAAGTCGCTGGCAGTTGCAGCCATTTTAGAAAGAATCTGGCAGTGTCTTATATATACAGTTCAATACACATCGACACAACCAAGTGGCTAAACCACCACCACCACACTTGTAGGAATCTACCCAAAAGAAATAAAAAATACATCCACAAAAAGTCTTGCTAGCAAATATGCACAGCAGCATTATTCATTATAGCCCAAGACCAAAAAAAATCCACTGTGTGAGGAATGTATAAACAGCACCTACAGTGATGAACAGGGGCAATGATACATGCTGCACATGGACAGCACACAGGCGAGCCTCAGGGCGCTGTGGAGTGAAAGGCAGACGAAAGATAATATGCATTCCATTTATATGAAATGTCTTTGATAAGCAAATCTCTCGACAGAAAGCAAATCAATCTTTGCCTGGAGCTGGAGGTGGAAGTGGAGATTCACTGCAAATAGGCATGAGGGAACTCTCCTGAGTGATGGAAATATTCTACATCTGGGTTGCAGTGACCGTTGCGTAACTGTGTAAGTTTATTAAGAAATCATGAACATGTGCACTGAGTGAATCTGATGGTAAATAATCATACCACAATAAAGCCATTTGTTAAAAGTAATAGGATAAAAGGGGAGAGGCTGATTCTGGCTGGAAGGATTAAGGAAAGCCTTGTTTACAAAACTTACTCAAAATCTGGAAGTAAGACAAATGCATGGGGGAGAGGTGTCTCTTCAGTTTATACCTGGATGTTTTTAACCAGCCTCCCTGAAGGTTTTAATCCTTTAGGAGATAAGCCTTGCTACCCGCCACTCGATTAGAACCCAGAGACTGTGAGTGACATATTAACTTGCACATTTATGTCAACTGAAAGCTTAACTCCAAAGGTGACGTTTTCCTACCCTATTCGTTTATTTAAATCTAACCTAGCAATCTTATTCTAATTCTTTTTTTGGTTTTATAACTATCTACTTCCTCAAATGTCTGGAATAAATTTTTCCATCTTACTGCTTCATTTCACACATCTCCTCAATCTTTAACCCATGATCATTTTTTTTTTTAAAAAGGTAAATGTCATCAAAGAATGGTAGAGTAACTGTTTTCCATTAAGAGAATAAAGTGACAAACAACCAAGGTCAAAACACAAACCTGACTGGCTGCTGGTGCATAAAGAACAGTTAGGCGCAACTAGAGAAGGCAGAGATGATCTGGTCATGAACGTCTGAACATGGCCACGGTCAGGTGCTGTTGCAGAAATTACTGATGATTTTTTAAAGCCTAATAACACCTTCATGGTTGTGTAGAGGCTGAACGGTGATGTATTTATGGGTAAGATGTCATGATACCTGCAAGTTACTTTCAAGTGATTCCATTTTTTAAAACTAGAAAGGCATGATAAAATGAATATGGCAAAATGTCAACAACTGTTCAATCTAAGCAGAGCATATATAGCTGTTCATCATGAAATTATTCCTTGAACCCTTCTCTAGGTTTGAGGTTTTTCTTCACAAGGGGACTAAACCAGTACGAAGGCCGACCTCATCTTCAGATCTCATCTTAAATACCTTCCCTGCAGAAACACTCTCTTCCCTACCATGCAAGCTACAGCAAGGCCCTGTTCATCTCCCTCCTAGCATCACGTTCTGTTTTCTCACAGCACTTAATCAAACCTTGTAATTATACGACTCTCTGATTAGTACTTATTTCCCTCAAGAGACTCGGAAACCTCTGAGGGTGGGGACTGGCTGTTGTCTCTCCACCACTGAAGACGAGCAAAGCCCCCAGCACAGAGGAGACACGCAACCTGTGTGAACTCCGTCATTCTCCCATCCGTCTTTTCATCTCTCCCCAAGCACTAGTGCTTGGCCCTAGGACTAAAGATGAACAAGGCTCCTGTCCTCAAGTCCCTCACAGACCAGCAAGCAGATGATTACCACACTCTGTGGGTGCTTGATCTGTGACGGAGAGGAATCGGAGGCCTCCAAGAGCCCCAGGAGAGGCAGCTGACCCAGCCTGAGGAGTTACTGTGTCCTTCCAGAAATAAGTCCTGAAACAGGAAGAAAGCTCGTTCTGTTCTCAAAGATAGGCGTTCTCAGCCTCTCCTACCAACATCTAGTCCACACGTACTTTAGAGGTCAGCCAGCTGGAGCCCGCAGACTCACTCAATTTAAATATGACAGACACGTGTTAAGCATGGGCTAAATACATATTAAGATAATGCTTACCAAAAACACACTGCTTATCTCCTCTGGCAGGTCATAACCTGCAAGTTACTTTAACAATAGTTTCTATCACATATTTTAGATCTGAGTACCATTTATAAAGTTTTAACTATATACCATGTGAGGACAGGTTGAATCTACTAAAATTTGAAACTTAAAAATAAGAAGTCAACAGAGCCTCTTTTCTATCTCAGTATGGCATTAGATGTGACTTTTATCTTAATTCACCTGTAAAGAATTCTGCCTCCTGAAGTTTCTGAGTTAGCCAGAGCTCATTCCCAGGCTACCAGCACACTTGATTTAGTTCCTTATTGATTAATCTACAACAAGGTTGTCTTTACCCTCTGAGGTCAAGGAGGTGAGACTGGGTGATGTGTTCCATGCAGCACCCTAACACACAGCTAACAAAACCCAGCCTTGCTTCAGGCCACTGGGCTTCAAAGGAAAGGACCGGCTCCAGTGCCCAATTGAGGAAACTGGTTAAATAAACCAAAATATGGCTACACAAAGGCCATAACTTAGTGCGTAAAAATGAGATCATGGGAGAATACTTAATGATATGGGGAAATGTGTATGTTGTCACAGAGATAAGAAAAAAGTCTACAAAGTGGCGTGCTTTGAAATGCCGACATTCATCCATTTAACGGGCTTCCCTCGTGGCTCAGACAGTAAAGCATCCACCTGCAATGTGGGAGACCTGGGTTCAATCCCTGGGTTGGGAAGATCCCCTGGAGAAAGGCATGGCTGCCCACTCCAGTATTATGGCCTGGAGAATCCCAAGGACTGTATAGTCCATGGGGTCGCAAGGAGTTGGGCATAATTGAGAGACTTTCACTTTCACCCATTTAACAAATTTGTATTAACCATCCAATAAAGCTAGGTACTGTTCTAGGCCCTGGAGAGAAAGTGAAAAGCAAACAAGGTCTGCTCCTAGGCTTCGTGAATTCATATTCTGGGAGGGGTCAAGAGGCAGGCAACAAAGAGGCAACAAGCAAGTGGGCAAGAGTTTACGACGGAGAAAAGTGCTGTGCAGAAAATACCCGACAGCCCTCTGGCAGAGGACGGTCCTTCAGACTGGTGGTCAGGGAAAACTGCTTAGAAGACACCACCTAGGAGGGAGCATCTGAGGTGTGAGCTAAGACAGATGAGTCCCATTCAACACTCTCAACCCCGTGAGCTGAGTCAGTCCTGTGCTAGGCTGAGGGACGGCCCCCAGACACGCCCATGTCTTAATCCTGGGGACCTGTGACTGTTAGTTTACATGGTAGAAAGGACTCTGCAGGCAGGATTAACGTTATGGGCCCTGAGATGGGGAGATTACCCTTCATTATCTGGGTGGGCCCAAAATAGCCACAACTGTCCTCAGAAGATGCAAGCAGAGGAGGGCGTGACTATAGCAGGGGAAGGCAATGCGCTGATGGCAACAGAAACTGCAGTGATGCAGCCACAAGCCGAGGAAGGCCAGCAGCTTACAGAACCTGGGACAGGAGGCACCGGTTCTCTCCCGGGTCTCTAAGGAGACCAGCCCTGCCGACACTTTGATTTTAGCCTGGAAGATTCATTTCAGATTTCTGACCTCCTCACTACAGGAGGATCCATCTATTGTTTTAAGCCACCAAGTTTGGCGGTGATTTATTGAGGAGCAGCAGGAAATGAGTATAGGCACCATGAGCATCCTCTCCCCACCCCCTCTTTTCCCAGACGCAGCAGCTGAGGCTCTGAGTAACTTCCCCGGTTAAGAGACAGCTGGTCAGGGACAGGGCGGGATTTCAACCCGGGCAGTCTGGATCGAGCCTCTTCCTATCAACTCCCCTGGTGCACAGTATTCAAACTACGACATCAGTTTACCACAGTCGTGTCCCCTCCATGGCCCTAAGGCCACACTAACTATCAGACACGGGCATAGGATCAAGGAACAAACCTAACACCTGCCTGTTAATTCAAGGATACCACGGAGTGGGAAAGACTGAGGGCAAGAGAAGGGGGCAACAGAGGATGAGATGGTTGGATGGCATCACTGACTTAATGGACATGAGTTTGAGCAAGCTCCAGGAGATGGTGAAGGACAGGGAGGCCTGGCGTGCTGCAGTCCACGGGGTTGCAAAGAGTCAGACACGACTGAGCGACTGAACAACAATGGAGCTTCCAGTGGCAAAGACAAAACTCCAGCTGAAGTGCTTCCACATGCTGACAAGATGCAAAGCGACATTCTGAGTTCAACTTAGACTAGTAACTTAAAGGACAGTTTAGAGGAAACTTAAAGGAAAGTTCATAGCCTTACCCCTCTCAAATCTGACGTTTCTTCAAGTCCCACGTGGGCGCTTGCTGCCTATGCCTCCTCCGAAGGGTCAGCTATGCTCCATGCATCACAGCCCAAGACAAGCCAGCCAGGCCTATGCCCAAACCCCTGGGAAAGGCCCAAGATGTGTCTTCCCTGCTGATCCAACAGTGTTCACAGATTATAAAATACTTTAAAAATCTCAATCTTCCATTGGGAATTAGATTGATGTGGGAAAAAAGCAGTTTTCTCTGGCTGTCAATATTTTTGTATCAACACATTAAATTGTTCACGGAAGCACAGGAGCATTTGAAAGCTCCCAAGGGCCACCTCCCCACATCTTCCTCCGAAGCGGCCCGGATTCAACTACTTGCCTGGAACACGCTTTGCTGGTTCAGGTTATTCAGCAGGCTACTCAGCTGCAGACATGATCACCGGAGCCCACAGTCAGTCACAGACCAGGTTCAGAAGACGGACAGTCCCCTCTGAACAGTCCCGGCCAGGGCGTCTTCAGGGTCAGACTGGGCAAGTCTCCTGAGAGCCGATCGTGGACACGCCAGAGAGAAGCTGCACAACTCGGTCACAAACGTGTGCCCGCGAGCGAAGCGTACACGGTCCCCTGGGTCAGAGGAAGGCTGGGGAGGGTAGGCCGGCAGGGCGCCGAGCCTCAGGTGAAGAAGGCTTTCCTGTTTGACTCTGCCTGCCTCTGTCATTTGGGGATTCTACAGGTGTCTTTTTCATGAACTATTTTTTATAACTTGAAAAAAAACAAAACAATTTTTAAGCTATTTCAGATGGAATTCAAGACTGATTTTGCCAACTACAAATTTCCAAAACACACTGAACACTCCTGACAGAGGCAAAGTTGTTTTATTTTATTTTTTTAAGATTTTTATCCACTACAAGAGTAAAGGTATAGCCCTGAGGTGAGACCAGAACATGAGAAGCCACTGACATTTACTGAGCTTTCACTGGACACCAACCACTGTTCCAGGAACATCCACACTTAAAAACAAGATGACTGCAGTAGCTTTTATGTATTTATTTTGGCTGCACCACGCAGCACACAGGGTCTTAGCCTATCGGTCGAACCCGTGGAAGCAGAGAGTCTTTTAACCAAGGAACTAGGAACTACTGTGACTACCACCACCCACTACCACCACTGGGGCCACTACCACCCAGATTTCCTCCCACTGAACCTTCACAAGCACAGGCAAGATGGGCATTATCTTTGCAGAGAAGGAGACCACAGGTGAGAGAGGCAAAGTCAAGTCAGTGGCCTGAAGTCACGCAGCTGACTGTGAGTGACAGAATCAGGACACAGACCAGGGGCTCTCTGCTCCAGAGTCAGAGCCCCTCCCAAGCCTGAGACCCTCTGACCCCAGCAGGGTCTGTGGCCCTAGTAAAGACCGGCCCGTTCATTTCCTGGTCTCGAGCTACTACATCCCCCAGGGAGCCCCAGTGGAAAGACTGAAAGTGTGCCCTGAATTCTGCCCTCTCAGACTGACGGGCAAAGGCATCACTTCCACACCTGGAAAAAGAAGCAAACCTCCCTTGAGAAGCACCGTGCACCGGAATCCAGTTTATGGTATCATGGCATCTGAGGTAAGAGAGTTAAACTGCTCAGATGAATTAACTGTCACCACGACAATAGTAGGAGACAATCCATGCACAGAATAAAAACTGTTCAAATTAAATGACCACACCGCCATTTTCCTTTCTCCTTGCTTCCCCCTTTCTTTCTCTTCCACAAACGCCTCATAGAAAAATCTGATATATAACCTGCTGCCTCTCTAAAATCCAAGATTAATAAGAATTAGATATTTTATACTCGTAGCTCAGTCGGTAAAGAATCTGCCTGCGATGCAGATTCTTTGTTGGCAAAGTAATGTCTCTGCTTCTTAATATGCTGTCTAGGTTGGTCATAGCTTTTCTTCTAAGGAGCAAGCCTCTTTTAATTTCATGGCTGCAGTCACCATCTGCAATGATTTTGGAGCCCAAGAAAATAAAGTCTGTCGCTGTTTCCACTGTTTCCCCATCTATTTGCCATGAAGTGACGGGACCAGATGCCATGATCTTAGTCTTTTGAATGTTGAGTTTTAAGCCAGCTTTTTCACTCTCCTCTTTCACTTTCATCAGGAGGCTTTTTAGTTCTTCACTTTCTGCCATAAGGGTGGTATACGCATATCTGGGGATATTGATATTTCTCCTGGCAATCTTGATTCCAGCTTGTGCTTCAACCAGTTCAGCATTTCTCATGATGTACTCTGCATATAAGTTAAATAAGCAGGGTGTCAAGATACAGCCTTGACATATTCCTTTCCCGATTTGGAACCAGTCTGTTGTTCCATGTACAATTCTAACTGTTGCTTCTTGACCTGCATACGGATTTCTCAGGAGGTAGGTTAGGTGGTCTGGTAGTCCCATCTCTTTAAGAATTTTCCAGTTTGCTATGATCCACACAGTCAAAGGCTTTGGCGTAGTCAATAAAGCAGAAGTAGATGTTTTTCTGGAACTCTCTTGCTTTTTTGGTGATCTAACAGATGTTGGCAATTTGATCTCTGGTTCCTCTGCCTTTTCTAAATCCAGCTTGCACATCTGAAAGTTCTCAGTTCACATACTGTTAAAGCCTGGTTTAGAGAATTTTGAGCATCCCTTTGCTAGCATGTGAGATGAATGCAATTGTGCGGTAGTTTGAACATTTTTCAGCATTGCCTTTCTTTGGGATTGGAATGAAAACTGACCTTTTCCAGTCCCGTGGCCACTGCTGCATTTTCCAAATTTGCTGGCATATTGAGTGCAGCATTTTCACAGCATCATCTTTTAGGACTTG
Organism: Cervus canadensis; assembly: GCF_019320065.1. Taxonomy (NCBI): domain Eukaryota; kingdom Metazoa; phylum Chordata; class Mammalia; order Artiodactyla; family Cervidae; genus Cervus; species Cervus canadensis. Next base: position 48,836,962 of record NC_057411.1, on the reverse strand, counting down.
AAAAAGCTCAACTGAAATTCCATCACCTCCACTAGCTTTGTTCGTAGTGATGCTTCCTAAGACCCACTTGACTTCGGACTCCAGAATGTCTGGCTTTAGGTGAGTGATCACACCAACATGGTTACCTGGGTCATTAAGATCTTTTCTCTATAGTTCTTTTGTATATTCTTGCCACCTTTTCTTAATATCTTCTGCTTCTGTTAGGTCCATACTGTTTCTGACCTTTACTGTGCCCATCTTTGCATGAAATGTTCCTTTGGTATCTCTAATTTTTTTGAAGAGATCTCTAATCTTTCCCATTCAATTGTTTTCCTCATTTCTTTACACTGATCACTTAGGAAGGCGCTCTTATCTCTCCTTGCTATTTTTTGGAACTCTGCATTCAGATGGGTATCTTTCCTTTTCTCCTTTGCCTTTAGCTTCTCTTGTTTTCTCAGCTATTTGTAAGTCTCCCTCAAACAACCATTTTGCCTTTTTGCATTTATTTTTCTGGGGATGGTCTTGATCACTGCCTCTTGTACAATGTCATGAGCCTCCATCCATAGTTCTTCAGGCACTCTATCAGATCTAATTATCCCTTGAATCTATTTGTGACTTCCACTGTATAATCATAAGGGATTTGATTTAGGACATACCTGAATGGTCTAGTGGTTTTCCCTATTTTCTTCAATTTAAGTCTGAATTTGGCTATAAGGAGTTCATGATCTGAGCCACAGTCACCTCCCAGTCTTTCTTTAAATATTTGAGAGCTCATCAATGAAACCCCCTCTAGGCTTGGAGATTTCTTTTATGGAAGGTTTTTAACTACAATTTCCATTTCATTAATAATTACAGCACAATTTGTTATCTATTGCATCCTGAATGAGCTTTGGTGATTTGTGACTTTCAAGGAAGTGGATCATTTCATCTAAGTTATCAAACTTATGTTTGGAGAGTTATTTACTACATTCTCTTACCCTTTTAATTTCTGCAGCGTCTGCAGTAGTATCTCCTCTTTTAATTTCTCTTACTGATAATTTGGTTCTCCTTTCTTTTTGTCAGTTTTGTTCATGTTTGATTTTGTTGATCATTTCAGAGAACCAGGTTGTGGTTTCTTTGACTATTAATTTTTTTTTTCAATTTCAGTGTCTTCTGTTCTTACATGTGTTATTTTCTTCCTTTCGCTTGTTTTGGGTTCATTTGCTCCTTTTACAATTTCTTAAGGTAGAAAATTAGATTAGAGAACTTTTCTCTTTTCTAATCAGACTGGCTTACTGCTATAAATTCCCTTCTTGGGGAGTTCCCCAGCAGTCCAGTGGTAAAGACACTGTGCTTTCACTGCCGAGGGCCCAGGTTTGATCCTTGGTTGGGGAACTAAGATCCCACAAGTCACGCAGTGAGGCCAAAAAAATAAAAACGTCCTTCTAAGCAGCGCATCCCACAAATTTTGATAGACTGTATTTTTGTTCAGTTGAAAATATTTTCTCATTTTCCTTGTGACTCTCTTATTGTCCCAAAACTTATCTAGAAGCATATGCTCAGTCGCTCAGTCATGATCAGCTCTTCTGTGACTCCATGGACTGCATGCAGCCCACCAGGCTCCTCTGTCCATGGGATTCTCCAGGCCGACAGTAATGGATTAGATTAGCGTTTCCTTCTCCAGGGGTTTAGAAGCATGTTACTTGTTTAATTTCCAAGTGTGGGGAGATGTTCTTCTTATCTTTCTGATCCTGTAACTCCACTGTGGTGAGGGAAGATAGTGTGTATAAACTGAACCCTTTCCAATCTAGTTTATTTTATGCTGCAGGTTGCGGTCTATCTTGGTGACCAGCCACGTGAGCCTGAGAAGGTGTGTCGTGCTCAGGCTGGGGCATGGCATCCTCTCCAGACGCCCAGCAGCCTGGCTCGGTGACGGGAGGCGCTCCTGTGCTGCCCACTCACTCCGTCAGGAGCCCCATCGTTACTGAGAGGGACGCGGACGTTTCAGGCGCGACCGTGGACATGCCTGCTTGTTTCGGATCCGTCAGGTTCTTCTGGGCATCGTGCAGCTCTGCTGTTAGATGTACACGCAACGTGACTATGTCTTCATTGGGAACATCCCACCTCATCCCTGGTGATTTTCTTTGCTCTGAAGTCTGCTTTTCCTGATGTTACTGTATCTGCTCCATCTGCATTTTCACTAGTGTCTTCATGGCAGTGTTATCTTTTTGCATCCTTTAATTATAACTACATGTTTTATATTTGAAGTGAATTTCTTTTACACAGTATATAGTTGGGTCATTGCTTCTGAACCCATTCTGACAATGTCAGACACAACTGGTATGCTCAGACCATTTATATTAAGGTAAATTATTGATATGTCTCAATTTGGGCCATCCAGCTTATGTTTTCTGTTTTTCTTTCCTACATTTCCTCTTGCCTGTCTTGATTTCACTTCCTGGAACTTTCTTTAGAATTCCATTTTAAAATATTTTGTTTTTTGTTCTCTTTGTGAAGTTTAGTAGTTGATCTGAGATTTACAATATCTATCTCTCACAATCTAATTAGAATCAATATTTTAGCACTTCAAGTGGAATGTGGAAACATCACCATCATATCCCCTCCCGCTTCTTGCTTTATCTGTAATACATACTACATCGACATATGCTGAAAATCCCATACAACAACATAGTTTTTGCTTTCAACAGGACATATTTTAAAGACCTCATTAAGAGAACAATGGCCTGTTGTGTTCATCTGGACTTTGACCATTTCTGTTCCTCTTCCTTCCTAATGTTTCAGGTTTCTTCTACTGTAATGTCCCTACTGTCTGGAAAACTTCCTTCAGTAATTTTTTTAGATCTGCTGGCAGCAAATTCCCTCAGTTTTCCTTTATCTGAAAAGATCTTTATTTTACTTCCACTGCTGAAGGGTATTTTTGCTGGATATAGATAGAATCTGGGGTTGATAGTTCTTTTCTTGAGTTAAGTAAGGCATAAGTCATGTCACATAGGGCCACCCAAGATGGACGGGTCACATTAGAAAGTTCTGACAAAACATGGTCCACTGGAGCAGGGAATGGCAAACCGCTCCAGGATTCTTGCTGTGAGAATCCCATGAACAGTATAAAAAGGCAAAAAGATATGACACTGGAAAATAAGTGCCCCCACAGGTCAGAAGGTGTCCAATATGCTACTGGGGAAGAACAGAGGGCAATTACTAATAGCTCCAGAAAGAATGAGGCAGCTGGGCCAGGGTGGATTATATTCTTTGCAGTCAAAGTTGGAGGAGGTCTATATAGTCGGCAAAAACAAGACATGGAGCTATGGCTCAGATCATCAGCTCCTTGTTGCAAGATCCAGGCTTAAATTTAAGAAAGTAGGGAAACCACTAGGCCATCCAGATATGATCTAAATCAAATCCCTTATGATTATACAGTGGAAGTGATAAATACATTCAAGGGATTAGACCTGGTAGAGTGCCTGAAGAACTATGGACAGAAGTTCATGACACTGTACAGGAGGCAGTGACCAAAACCATCGTAAAAGAAAAAGAAATGCAAGAAGGCAAAGTGGTTATCTGAGGAGGTCTTACAAATAGCTGAGGAAAGAAGAAAATTAAAAAGCAAGGGAGAAAAGGGAAAGATACACCCAACTGCATGCAGAGTTCCCGAGAACAGCAAGGAGAGATAAGAAGGCCTTCTCAAATGAACAATGCAGAGAAGTAGAGGAAAACAATAGAATGGGAAAGAATAGAAATCTCTTCAAGGAAATCGAGGATATCAAGGGAACATTTCAAGCTAGGATGGGCACAATAAAGGAAAGAAATGGTAAGGACCTAACAGAGGTAGAAGAGATTAATACAAGGAGGCGGCAAAAATACACAGAACTGTACAAAAATGGTCTTAATGACCAGGATAACAATGATGGTGTGGTCACTCACCTAGAGTCAGACATCCTAGTGTGAAGTCACGTGGGCCTTAGGAAGCATTACCACAAACAAAGCTATCAGAGGTGATGGAATTCCAGCTGAGCTATTTCAAATCCTAAAAGATAATGCTGTGAAAGTGCTGTACTCAATATGCCAGCAAATTTGGAAAACTCAGCAGTGGCCACAGGACAGAAAAAGGTCAGTTTTCATTTCAATCCCAAAGAAAGGCAATGCCGAAAAATGTTCAAACTACCACACAACTGCACTCATCTCACACACTAACAAAGTAATGCTCAAAATTCTCCAAGCTAGGCTTTAACAGTACATGAACCAAGAACTTTCAGGTGTTCAAGCTGGATTTAGAAGAGGCAGAAGAACAGAGTCAAACTGCCAACATCCACTGGATCACAGAGAAAGGAGGGGAATTCCAGAAAAACATCTACTTCTGCTTCACTGACTACGTTAAAGCCTTTGACTTTGTGGATCACAACAAACTGGAAAATTTTTAAAGAGATGGGAATACCAGACCACCTTAACTGTCTCCTGAGAAACCTGTATGTGGTTCAGGAAGCAACAGTTAGAACCTTACATGGAACAACTGACTGGTTCAAAATTGGGAAAGCAGTACAACAAGGCTGTATATTGTCACTCTGCTTATTTAACTTGTATGCAGAGTACATCATGCAAAATGCCAGGATTGATGACTCACAAGCTGGAATTAAGATTGCTAGGAGAAAAAAAAAAAGATTGCTAGGAGAAATATCAACAACCTCAGATACACAGATGATACCACATTAATGGCAGAAAGAGAAGAGTATCTAAAGAGCCTCCTGATAAGGGTAAAAGAGGAGAGTGAAAAAGCTGGTTTAAAACTCAACATTCAAAAAACTAAGATCATGGCATCTGGTCCCATCACTTCATGGCAAATAGAAAGGGAAAATGTGGAAGCAGTGACAGATTTTATTTTCTTGGGCTCCAGAATCACCGTGGACAGTTACTGCAGCCATGAAATTAAAAAGCACGCTTGCTCATTGGAAGGAAAGTTATGACAAGCCTAGACATTAAAAAGAGTTAAAGTATTAAAAAGCAAAGACATCACTTTGCCGACAAAGATCCATATAGTCAAAGCTATGGTTTTTCCAGTAGTCATGTATGGATGTGAGAGTTGGACCATAAAGAAAGCTGAGCACCAAAGAATTGATGCTTTTGAACTGTGGTGTTGGAGAAGACTCTTGAGAGTCCCTCAGACTGCAAAGAGATCCAACCAGTCCATCCTAAAGGAAATCAGTTCTGAATATTCATCGGAAGGACTGATGCTGAAGCTGAAGCTCCATTACCTTGGCTACCTGATGCGAAGAGCCAACTCACTGGAAAAGACCCTGATGCGGGGAAAGACTGGACGCAAAATGACAAGAGGCCGTCAGAGGATGAGATGGTTGGATGGCATCACTGACTCAATGGACATGAGTTTGAGCAAACTCCGGGAGATGGTGAAGGACAAGGGAACCTGACATGCTGCAGGCCATGGAGTCGCAAAGAGTCAGATGCAATTCAGGGACTGAACAATGAGAAGTTCTTTCCTTTCGGCGCTTTAAAAAATGCTGTTTCATTTCCTGCTGGCCTCCATGGTTTCTGATGGGAAAAGCAAGTCATAAACCCTCCTTCCCCAGTAAGTGATATACTTTCTCTGGCTGCTTCTAAGATTTATTTTCTTTGTCTACATTTTCAGCACCATGGTTATGACATGTCTGGGCACTGACTTTGTGAGTTCATCCTGTCTGGAGTTCACTGAGCCTCCTGGTCCCCCGAATCTGTAGGTTTATATCTTTTGCAAGATTTGCAACACAATCAGCCCTTATTTATACTACCCTGTGTCAAGCTGGGGATACCAGAGGATGCAAAGAGTGGTAAGTGTGACCCATTCAGCGGAGCTTCCGGTCTTCCTCTCCAAACCACCCGCTACTACTTCCTTTCCAGAGTCTCACACTGCTGCTCCAGGTACTATGTTTATGTTCGAGTGGTGTGGCTCCCTTCACTGGGAGAGACATGTTAGAGTATGCTTCATCCTTCTTGTCTGTAACTGAGATATGATCTTTTTTGTAAACTGGTTCGAACTCATTTTCCAAATGCATAAGGGATTATAAGAAAGAATGAAGAAAGGTTTTGTTTTTAAATGAAATTAAATTGTTTTAGAGTATACTTGTAGGCCAGCTACCAATTACCTGCAGTGAGCACTCAAGGCTTTTCCTTCTTGCAATTTATGATGCTTCACAATTTTCTGAGAACCCAGAGGTGAGAATGAATGTCACTTTTAAGTTGTCCTGGTTTTGCCTTATTCTGGGCAAAACTTTAACATCTAAGACCTGACTTGAAATTCCAGAAGGTCACTGAAGACATCCCATATTATATGAACCCAAACACATGTACTCGTGTTTACTCCCCTGACAGAGTTCTGTCCAGGATGGTGAAGCCTGCAAACTTGTTCCCGCTGCTGCTATCCTTGTCACAAGCAGCAACTGCCTCAGAGCCCGCCCAGGACTGAAACTTGCTGTTCAACCTCACTTCCTGACAACACTGCCAGTCCCCCACATCTGTATACACGGTGTGAGGCCTAAAAGAGCGACAGATATGTTCTGAAGCATCATCCCAGGTGTTTGCACTCCGGAGACCCTCTGATGTGTACTCAAATTACGAAGACTCGCTATCATTTTTCAAATGGCCTTTTCTTTAAAAAAAAAAAGTGAAAAGCACATGGAAAAATTAGTGAAAGGAAAAACACCAAAATGCAAACAGTGATCACTTAGGGGGGCAGTAATTTCCAAGTGTTATTTTATTTCCTAATATTCTTATACATCTTCTACACATTACTATAACCAAGTCAAAGTGTAAGTCACCATGTCCAACTCTCTGTGAACCCATGGACTGTAGCCCAGTGGTTCTAAAGCTTCAGACCAGAAAGAGAAGGCCAAGGCTGTCATCTACCAAAAGCTGCAAAGGGAACAGGTCTGACAGATGAGAAAAAAAGAAAATCAGAGTTTAGCTTTGGTGCTTGTTTATCAGGGAAGGCCTACCAGACGTCCAGAGGAAGCTGTCGGGCAGGCAGCCGGAGGCCCATGTGTGAGGCAGAGCTGGGATTCAAACCTAGCAAGTCTGACTCCAAAGTCCATGTTTTTAAATCACTACAGGATGCCACTTCTACTCAAGTACAAAATATTTCCAAAGAGAAAGGGGAAAGGAATTAAGAGTCTACTGAATATCTTAATTATGCTTTAGCCCTGACTAGAGCTACTGCCACCATCTGGGATCACCAGTCTGGACACTCAGGCCCCAGGGACGGGCCCTCTGAAGCGGGGAGGGGAGGCTGGGAGAACCGATGCCTTTGAGAGCAGCCAGCTCCAGCCTGCGCCCAGGAGCTTCCTCCCAGCTCAGGGGAGGGCCCAGGGTGAGGGGTGAGCGGCTCCAGCACACAGGACGGAGGCAGGGTTGTGTGAGGCATGTGGGTTCCGTTACCTCCTTTATTATTGATGCTTAGAGCCAGATGGCCCTCTTGTGTGCAGTATCGTGTTACTACATAATTAACTGACCTATCACTCAGTTCACAGGAACCCTCTAAGAACATAATCCACGTTTGCCTTTAAAAAAGGGGGGTTTGACGAAGACAGCAAAGAAATTCAAGCATGATGCAAGTGGCATTAAGAGCCATGGGAAAATCTACACAGCATAATGTATATAAAAAGTATAACTTTTTAGAAAAGTGTAGATTTCTTCAAAAATTTTGTAACAGCTTAGCTACTGAGTTTCCTAAGAAACGGCAGAGCTGAGCTCTGCGTGTGAACACACATTTTAATTGTGTTATTTTAACAACCTACACAATAAGTGATCCAAATTCAAAATGTAACAGTCTCTAAAAATGAATTCCAACACTGATTTATTTTGCAAGTCTCCTGGGTCCCGACAACTGCTATAAGGAACATTAGACAACGTTCGAAACACCATGAATTTGCCGAAACATAAACAATGAAATCTGTACAAAGCCAGTCTGTGGTCTGAGCCAGAGCCCCACACAGTGCACCCCCAGACCTAACACGTCTATACTTGGAGGGGCCACAAGGCTTAGCAGTCCCACGACTTCCACGGGCACTGAGCCAGACCCCCTTCTCTCACCCGGACAAGACCAAGAGCTGCACGCTTGCCAGGGGGCCTCATCATTCCCTGCATGAGGAAAGCCCTCGGGCTCCCCACAGCCTCCAGGTCAGGGGCAGGCTCCAAGCCCATCACATCCCATCCCACAGGTCCCACCAACAGGACGGCCTGCCCCCTGCGCCCTGGGCTCCCACTGCACAAAGCCTGGAGCTCAGGCCGCCTGGCACCTGGCACCTGCCCCCTACACTTCCTGCAGAGGAGGAGCCACGTCGAGGGCCTTGGCACCCGAAGGCCTGGGGCTGAACTCCAGTTCCTCTGCTTTCCAGCTGCACACTCACTCGGCCTGGTCCCAGGGCGCCTTTGGTAAAATGAAGACAGCAACTAATTTCTTCTGGAGGTTGTGGCGAGTTTTAAATGAACTAGAAACCCTGGTGATGACTCATTTAACCCCAGTGCGTGTTCCCCATGGAGGCCCTGCCTTCCTCTCAGTAACCCTGCCCTGGAATCATTTCCGCACCAGAGGGGTGTTCTGGAGCGTGGGAGCAGTGCCATTTCTCTAACTCCAGGGCGATGCACGAGGCTGGCTCTTAGAGAAGTGTCTACTGAACAAGTGTCAGTGGATAAAAAACCGAGGTTCAGTGCGGGGCGGGGGGGGGAGGGGGTCAGCTACTGGCGGTGTCATGGCACTGGGCAAACGCCCCACTGTCAGGATGGCTGGGACCCAGGGCCAAGCAGAAGGTGCGAGTGGCCATAGTCGGGGCGGTTGAGGCCACAAACACGCCCTGGCCTTGCTTAGTCTGTGATTGAGCCCGCTCCCAGGAAGGAGGAGCGCCTGCCTCCAGGGCTGGCCCCTGCCCCGCGGCGGGCAAAGGAGCCCAAGGTGGCGAGACACCCTGAACCCCACCCTCCCCAAAAGGCAGGTGGGCAGCTTTCGCCAGCGAGGAGAAGGGGGTCACACAGCAGCCTGGGTAACGAAGGCCCCAGCCTCCCTGCTCCTAGGCGGCACGGGAATGGGTAAGTCCCAAACGGAGAATTCTTTAATATCAAACACAATTAATAAAAATTTGATCACATTTGTAACTCTTATTGGAAAAAAACTGATTAAATTTAATCAAGTTCTAAACAGCTAAAACCCTTGGGATCAAGAAGGGAGAATTCTTTAATATCAAACACAATTAATAAAAATTTGATCACATTTGTAGCTCTTATTGGGAAAAAACTGATTAAATTTAATCAAATTCTAAAGCCCAGCCCTCTCAACTTTCCCATGTGTGCATACAAGCTGGAAGAAGAAGGTTGAAGTCACCCAGGTTCTGAAGACAGACTTAAATAGCAGGTACTTGGCATGCAAGTTAAAAAACAAAGCTTTCCAATTTCAAAGCCTCAATAATGGTCATTTATGCAAGGCTCATAAATGGGTGCTGTACCCCATGTTTCTGTGTCTTTGTACCCTGTATACCTGCTGTAACTTCTTTGAGTCTCTCTGAGCATTCTCTCGAAGCGGTACTTTTCCAAATAACTTCCATCCCAAGTCATTTTGTTTGTCAAGTCTTGCATTCTGTTTTCTAGCAAGCAAATTCCTGTAAGAAGAAAATAAAAGAGTTAGGGAATTGTTGGATACTTACAGAAACACGAGGACAGCTGAATCACTCTAGTGAAAACAAGCAGACTTTCCTTTGAGAGATCAATATGCTGAATCACAGACTTTAATTCTGCAGACTTGATTTTCATGTAGACACGGAATTATGAAGCAGGTGAAAAGCTCTTGAACCACAAGTAAGCTTTTTGTAATTCAATGAAAATATGTACAAGTTCTGTCATTGAGAGTAAGGATATGTATTACAGCGTAATAAAGTATATCCAGAAAAAGTGAGCTTTGAAGTCAGACCAAACTGAACTGAAACCCTGGTTCAGTCATTCACCAGCTGTGTGACTCTGGTCTGTACATTAGCTTCTCTGAGACTCAGCTTCCTCATGTTTAACAAGGGTCACCATATGAATTAAAGACACAGGTACGTGACCGGTGCTCAAAGGGTAACAGCTGCTCTAGTACTAACCTGTAACTTAGTGTAAATTATCTATAAGGTAAATCTATATTATCTATTTATAAAGTCTCCATGTATCATAAAAAGAAAGCCACTCATGAAACAGTCACACGGTCTTCCCTCCCAGCAACATATAAACAGACCCGAGTAACACAAATAAATCCTAAATGGTGCTACAAAATAAACTGTTTTGGAACACACCACATTGGCTCATTCACTGAAAATGAATGGTTTTTAGGGCCCACTGGAAAGTTTAAGATAAGCATGAAGCGTCTTGTGTGCTAGAAAGAAGGTGCTCAAAGAAATATGGCGACAGGTTTAACAAAAACAGTACCCGGCTTGAAAGGGCTCTCGCTTGACTAAATCTGGAATGTGATCATCAAAATACATAATGACAACAAGGGATTATAACCCACCAATAAAAAAAGAAATCCATGAGCCCAAATGGATATGGATATAAATAGGAAAATGAATACATGAGTGAAGGTGGAAGGAAAATTCTTAGAATGCCCCAAATAAGTATTCTTTCCGGAGAAATCCAATGGACAGAGGAGCCTGGCAGACTACAGTCCATGGGGTCACAAAGAGTCACACATGACTTAGCAACTAAACAACAACAGTGAGCAGAGAAAGACTGATGGACTTCTGGATTAGTCAATGGGCGCTAAAACTAGTAGGTGAAAGCTGGATGAAGAAAAGGATTTTTACGTAGTTTGAAAGTATCTCCCATAAATTACTTGTTGATTACAAAGACAAAATTAATTATCTTCACAGTGGAGACACCTCCCTAGCCAAGTGATCACAGTGGGCATCCCCAGCATCAGGATGGACAGTGCAGGGCACCTCCTCTGATGCTGAGAACACCACACCAGGTTGATGGCAATTACCAAAAAATGCATCACCTGAATATCACCATGAGGAAACAGGAACACACCGAAACAGAGGGACAGCCTGTGAAACAATGACTCTGACTCTAAAAATGTCAGTGTCCCATGTGGACAAAAAACACCACCTATCATTTTGGTAAACAAAGAATGCTGCCTCCCACCAAGCCATCAGCCACTGTAGCCATCTCTAACGGTACACCCTGAGGGGATTCAAGATGCAGAAAACCAGGATGCTGGCCCCATAGAGCAATGATGTATTTCAAAGGAATGATTTCAATCAGCCCAGACTTCTCCATCTTCCCATACACGGAAAAGCTCTACAGTCGTTAACACGAGATGGCTGTTTTTCGTGATTGGCAGTAATGTTTTGATGTTTCACTACATGGCGTTTTGTTTTTGTTTTCTTCAGCAAAAACTCCTCTATACCCTGGTTCCATCAAAGCTATCAGAGAGGCTGCCTTCCCAGGCTATAGTGCTCAGTATGGCCACCTGATAAAACAGAATCCTCAGCTTTTAGGTGAAGCATTTCTCTCAGCTGACAAAGAAAGACTGAGGAACTGTCCCAGATTAAAAGGGGGCTAAAGACCCGGGGGCTCCCCGGTGGCTCAGGTGAAGAGCCCCCACCAGTGCGGGAAACGCGGGAGACATGGGCGCTGTCCCGGGGTTGGGAAGATCCCCTGGAGGAGGGCGTGGCAACCCATGCTGCTACTCTTGCCCGGATTATCCCACGGACAGAGGAGCCTGGTGGGCTAGTCTACAGGGTTGCAAAGAATCTGACAGGACTTGAAGCAACTCAGCACAGCACACACACAGAGAGACCTGACAGTTAAACGCAGGAGGAGCAGGGGGTGACAGAGGATGAGATGGCTGGATGGCATCACTGACTCAATGGACATAAGTTTGAGCAAACTTCAGGAGACAGTGAAGGACAGGGAGGCCTGGCGTGCTGGAGTCCATAGGGTCACAAAGAACCAGACACAACTCAGCAACTGAACAACAACAGGTGGATCCTGTACCACATCCTGGACCACGGGCCAAAAAAGGTATAAAGAAGACTACTGGGACAGCTGACGCCATGTGAACACAGACTACAGAGGAGAACAGCCCTGGGTCATATTACATTTCCTGGTCGTGCTAACTGTGCTGTGGTCACAGAAGAGAGTGCCCTTCTGGTATACTTTCCATTGGATCCCAGGGAAAGCAAGATAATTTGAGAGAAACATCTACTTCTGCTTCATTGACTACGCTAAAGCCTTTGACTCTGTGGATCACAGCAAACTATGGAAAATTCTTAAAGAGATGGCAATACTAGACCACATTACTTGCCTCCTGAGAAACCTGTATGCAGGTCAAGAAGCAATAGTCAGAATCTTACATGGGACAACGAACTGGTTCAAAATGGGGAATGGAATACAACAAGGCTATATGTTGTCACCCTGCTTATTTAACTTGCATGCAGAGTACATCATGCGAAATGCTGGGCTGCAGGAAGCACAAGCTGGAATCAAGACTGCTGGGAAAAATCTCAATAACCTCAGATATGCAGATGACACCACCCTTATGGCAGAAATCGAGGAGGAAACTAAAGAGCCTCTTGATGAACGTGAAAGGAGAATGAAAAAGTTGGCTTAAAACTTAACATTCAAAAAAATGAGATCATGGTATCCGGTCCCATCACTTCATGGCAAATAGATGGGGAAACAGTGGAAACAGTGACTGACTTTATTTTCTTGGGCTCCAAAATCACTGCAGACAGTGACTGCAGCCATGAAATTAAAAAGACGCTTGCTCCTTAGAAAAGAAGCTATGACAAACCTAAACGGTATATTAAAAAGCAGAGATATTACTTTGCCGACAAAGGTCCATCCAGTCAAAGCACTGGTTTTTCCAGTAGTCATGTATGGATGTGAGAGTTGGATCATAAAGAAAGCTGAGGGCTGAAGAATTGATGTTTTTGAACTGTGGTGCTGGAGAAGACTCTTGAGTCCCTTGGACTGCAAGGAGATCAAACCAGTCTATCCTAAAGGAAATCAACCTTTATTGACTGGAAGGACTGATGTTGAAGCTGAAGCTCCAATACTTTGGCCACCTGATACAAAGAACTGACTCACTGGAAAAGACCCTGATGCTGAAAAAGACTGAAGGCAGGAGGAGAAGGGGACAACAAAGGATGAGATGGCTGGATGGCATCACTGACTCGATGGACATGAGTTTGAGCAAGCTCCGGGAGATGGTGATGGACAGGGAAGCCTGGCGTGCTGCCGTCCATGGGGTCGCAGAGAGTCGGACACGACTGAGCGACTGAGCAAAAGCAAAGGGGCGCCTCCCAACCGCCTCTGCTGTGCTTCCCCGCAACCCTCACGCACTCACGTAGGACACCTTACTCACAGAATGGGTAAAACAAAAGGAATGAAACGTAAACAGCTAGTGAATTTGGGTAAAGAAAATATGGAAGTTCCTTATATGTTTCTTGCAAAGTCTCTATAAACTTAAAATTATATCTCCCAAATGTTACAAAAACTTTCAAAAAAGGTTCTTTGTGTTCTTCCTTGCTTTTCTCTGGTGGTTTATAATGGAACCTATTCAGAAGTTGGTTTCATATTCCCAAGGCAATGTCTATTTACATTTGTAAGAAATGATGTTTGAGGTGTCTCCAGGCCCAATCTGTTTAACATCTAGGATCCAGCCAGCGGTAAAAGAGACGTACTACACATTTTAAACCACACCGAATCCTTTGGCACCCAGAAGGGGTCTAAGAATTTGGGCATCCAGAGCTTGGGTTCTAAGGGCTTATATTTTGCTAAAGAGAGGAGGTGCCTCTGGGGAAGAGAACTGGGCGCCAAGGGGCAAAGGCAAGGAAATCAAAGACACCTGGAAAGGAGAGGGCCAGGGATGAGAGGCCCACCTTCCCGAGGACCCTGACCTGACTGCAGGGACGGGAGTTACTAAGGGTGTGGAGGGGTAACAGTAGGGAACCACTCAGAGGTGACTGGGCACGGGGAAACGCAAAACAACTCTGGGCTTTGTGATCTGGGAGGCTGAGTGTAAATCGAGATGCTTTTCACTGAAGACGACTGACAGGAAGTGAACCAGGAGCAACAGAAACCTTGGTTTTTCTGTCCACTGCTAAGGCTACATAACGTCACACAGACAGAGTGCAGATAAAGTTTATCAAAACTCAAAGTGGTGGGACACTTCCCTGGCAGTCCAGAGGTTACAACTCTGCACTTTCAATGTAGGGGCATGGGTTCCATCCCTGGTTGGGGAACAAAGATCCCACATGCCACCTGGTGAGGCCAAAAAAAAAAAAAAAATCAAAGTTGCATAATTATTTTTAGCATAAGAACTCAAGCTATACATTACAGGCCATGATTTTTGAAAGGTCTGTAAATGGTATCTTTGGATGTATTATTTTTTGTGTCTTGCTAAGGTCACCACAAGTACCCAGGAGCTCCGAGCAGAAAGCACTCCCTCCGAGCTTCAGCTGCATGTCACCTGCAGCTCCAGCACTGGCGCAGGGAGCAGAGAGCCCAGCCAGCAAAGGCTCCCTGCCACCTGCTCCCCTTACCAGTCACGGTCACGGGGAGACTGCTGTGGAGCTGGCTGCTGGGCCCAGGAGCCAGGGGGAGCCCAGGGCGCACCTCTGCCCATCACAGGACCCACTCCGGGGGCCAGATGCAGAGCGAGCCCCCAGGCCAACCTGTGCCTTCAGCCCCTGTGCTGCGGTCCAGGTGTGGGGCTCAGAGATGCCCTTGGGGACGCCCACACGTGGGGCTGCTCCCGCCAGTCCAACAGGGCCCGGAGGGAGGGGGTGTCTGGGTCCCTGGGGGTGTCCCCACGCGAGCTTTGTGACCACGTTGTAGCCCAGCCTGGGTCCCAGAGGCTGAGCGCCCTCGTGCCGCTGGAGAAGGCAGTGGTCCTTCCACCGCGCGTGTCCTCAGGGGGACAAGTACGAGAGGAGGGGGCAGGCTGGGACCCACCCCAGGCCAGGGGGAGCCGACCCCCTCCTAGGGTGGGGCCCACAGACTGGCATGCAGGCAGACTCAAGGCGACAGAGTCAATCTGGACAAGTCGGAGCTCGGGACTGAGGATGAGACAGCGGAAACCTCTGAGCAGGGGAGGGGTCCCCCAGGGGCTCCTGGCAGGTGGGGGGGCTGATAGACAGGGGAGGGGTGGCCCAAGGGCGGCAGCCAGCAGGGGTAACAATGGCTCAAGGCAGCCACGAGGACTGAGAACCGGCGCCCCAGGGAAGGGCCCTGGGGGGAGGGCGAAAACCCCGCTACAGGGAACGAGCGCCTCCTCCACCGGCCGCATCGGGGACCGCCACAGGCCTCCCCTCAGTCTCTGACTGAAGAGCGGAGACGACAGGGAAACGGAGGGGACACGTCCCCGCACTGAAGGCAGTGACACCACCAGGCTGACAAGGAGCCAGGGCTGTGCCCGCGCCCTCTCCAGGGCGCGGCAGTCCCCTCCACAAGGCGTCCACCGCCTCTCAGCACTCTGCAGAGTCCCACGCTGCCCACCTGCACACAGCAGCACACACACACACCAGACACACACGTAGCGGGCACAACCTACAACCTAACTCCCCAGGAGCTCCTTCCTCAAGGCTGGCGGGCGAGGGATGTGGGCGTGGTGGCTGCGGGGATGCCCCTGAAGACCCTGGGGGACACAGGACTCGCTGCCCCGAGGCTGGCTGCGGCGTGGGGGCCTCAGCAGCGCGGCCCCAGAAGCCCCCCGGAGGTGGGGGGGCGGCCGGAGTGGAGGTGCCGCTCTGCAGCCCCCAGCCTCACTCCCGCGGCCAGGGCCACTATGGGCGCGCACCACGCTGCACGGCAGGAACAGGCAGCCCTCGATGCTCAGAGACCCTCAGGCTCTCCTCAACTCCGCTCTCGCCCACTGTCCTCCGCCCCGGGGCCTCCAGGGCTGGCCCCCACTTTGGCCTCAGCGGTCCCCCAGGCGGAGCTCCAAGACCCGCGAGCCCTGGGCCCCCGCCGAACTCCAACGGCATCCCTCCCAGAGCCCAGGGCCCTCTCTGGAAAGCGCAGGGGGACCAGAGTTCCTGGCACTCTCACACTCGCCCTTCCCTCCGCCCTTCCCACCGCCCGCTCAGATGGTATAGAGTCCGCCTGCAAGCCAGGGGACCTGGGTTCGATCCCTGGGTTGGGAAGATCCCCCAGAGAAGGAAATGGCCACCCAATCCAGTATGCTTGTCTGGGAAATCCCATGGACAGAGGAGCCTGGCATGGGGTCGCAAGGGTCAAACACAACTTGGCGACTAAACCCCCCACCCTCAAAGCGCTCCTGACGACGAGCCAGGAGGGGCAGCCTCACGGGGAGGCACGAGGGTGAACGCAGGCGCCAGGCTCACCGGCGGCACACAGACACCCGCACACACACAGGGCCCCAGGAAGTTACCGAGGGGCCAAGCAGGGAGCCCCTGTCCTCTGGCTCAAGCAGCCTCTCCGAGCCAGTGCTCTGCACCCGAAGGCAGGCGTCAAGGTCGGCGGGCTGAAGGAAGGTGACCCAGGAGGTGCGGGCCCCACCAGAGGTCTATGGTTAACGCACATCAGATCCATTTTACAATAAAGCTGAAGAGCCTCAGGAAACACACATTAGAGTCTGTCAACAGGTCAGCCACATCCGGCTACAAGGGAAGAGCGTCATCCTCAAAGCCTGAGAGGGCAAGAAAGCCGAAGGCAAGAAAAAGGAGCCAGGGTCTCCCCCAGCTTTTATCCACGGCTGGCAAAATACTTATTCCTGTCTCAACAGGCACAACTCAGAGGACAAGATATGGGACACCAATGACCAAGCCACGTTTAAAATAACAGTGTGCCCAGACTCAGGGAACGAGCTTATGGTTGCCAGGGAGGAGGGGAAGGTTAGGGAGTTTGGGATGGACATGTACACTCCGCTGTATTTAAAATGGATAACCAACAAGGACCTACTGTATGGCACAGGGAACTCTGCTCAGTGATACGTGGCAGCCTGGCTGGGAGGGGAGTTTGGGGGAGAGTGGATACCTGCTTATGTATGGCTGTCCCTTAGCTGTTCATGTGAAACTATCACGACGTGGTTAACTGGCTATACCCCAATACAAAATAAGACATTTTAAAAAACATAAACCGCAGTGTGTCAAGTCTGCCAGGTCCCCCGTGAGGCTGGACGCACAGGCCTGGCGGATGCCAGGCTGCGGGAGACCAGTGCCGTCAGATGCAGCAACGAAGTTGCTCACTGACATTTACCTGGGACAGGATGGGCCTGTGGGACCCCAGTCCTCCCCAGGAGCAGTCAGGCCAGAGCCCGCAGAGATTCAGGCACTGCTTTCCCTTTCTCAGCCTCCTCCACACTCTGAGTCACTGGGGTCCTCACCGTCGAAGGCTGGTCCAGTGCGCCCCGTCGGCAGGAGGCACAGGGGAGGCCGACACCCAAAGCGGGGAAAGGCAGCCGCGTGTGCGTGGGGAAACGACACCCCGAGGCCTGACGGCCCTCACCTTCTGACAAAAGGCGTGGCCCTGCACTGGGGCCGCCCGCCACACACGCGGCCACTGAGCCCTAGGAGCGTGCAGAGAGCCACGCTGAGACGGCGCTCTGGCCAAGTGAGACTTTCACTCAGGTGTCCCAGAAAGACTGAAGGGGCCCAAGGGCGCGTGATCCATGCGTACGCAGCCTTAAAGGGTCAGGGGGCACCTCCTGAAAGACGGTGGAGTGTGCATTTTTAAAGGGAAGAAAGCAAGGTACACCACAGATCACCGTAGGTGCTGCGTTAACACGTGCATGTGCAGCTGCCTGGCACGCACAGCCCAGCTCGAGAAGACAGACGGGCCCCGTCGCCGCCGCGCCCGGACGGCTGCCGGGGCCAAGGCACGGGGCAGAAAGGGGGGCTTCATCACGCACGCTCCTGGGCTCTGCGTTCTGAGCCGTGCAGATGCATCACCTTTTGAAAAAAGTTAAAAAGAAATAAAAAAGTTGCTGTTAAACGAGGAATTCCTGCCGATAAAAAAATGAACTGCTTCTGCGCCACTCTCACCCCATCCTTCAGATCAGAAAGGCCTCATCCAACCCCAGAGGGCAGCTGGCAGCATCACACAGTGAGTTCAGGGAGCGCCTGCCGTGTTAAGGCAGAAGTGTCTGAAGCAAAAGAGCTGAAGAGGAAATGAAAATGTCCCACGACCGCGCGACTGATGCACAAACAAAAAGCTTCTTGGAAGAGAGGACTGAAGCTACTTAAGTAGATCACTGTGCCTTCTGCGCCTTCAGAGCGGGTCCTGCAAGGACCCTTGAGCAGGGCAGGCTGGAGGGCCATGCCTGGGAGGGCCTGGGTCCCAGCTCACACGGGTCCCTGGGCTTCAGAGGCCAAGCCAGCGAGCCAGAAATGGTGACAGTGTCCAAGGAAAACGGCCTCAGAGCGAGGTAAGTCCCCGAGGCTGCCCAGCGGGGGCTCACAACCAGGCCAGAGGCGGCAGACAGATGGAGGCTGCCCCACGACATGGCCCAGCTGCCCTGTGATACGAAGGAAGACTGGCTATCTGCCGCCCTGCAGAGGCACAGAGAGCCAGCGAGCAGTCACCAGGGCGCTGCAGGCACGGTCCGGTCCCACTCCCATGCTTTTCCCATCAGAAAGCCAAGAAGCTGCAAGGGCGTGGGGTGGGGAGGAACGTGAAAGATGAAAAGGCAGACACAGAAAGACCAAGGACCAGGCCGCCTGAGCGTGACGCCGAGCTGAGCGGGGCCTCCGGCTGGGCCACGTGCGGGGCGCCTCCAGTGCCCCACCCCCACCCCTCCTCCCGCTGCCCGTCTGCAAGGGCAAAGCTACCTCTGGGGAGCCTCGAAGGTCATACAATTTGGGGAATGCTCTTCAAGGAAAAAAAAAAAAACTAACTAGGTACACAAAGTTGTACCTAATTGGGTACCAGTGAGAGGTCCTGACTCATTGGAAAAGACCCTGATGCTGGGAAAGATTGAGGGCAGGAGGAGAAAGGGACGACAGAGGATGAGATGGTTGGATGGCATCACTGACTCAATGGACATGGGTTTGGGTGGACTCCGGGAGTTGGTGATGGACAGGGAGGCGTGGCGTGCTGCAGTCCATGGGGTCGCAAAGAGTCGGACACAACTGAGCGACTGAACTGGAACTGGAGAGGTCCTAACAGTCAGGCATCCCTAATACTGTCATAAACCCAGTTTTAATTGCTTCTGAACCCTCGGACGAGTGACGCAGTGGCCGCTTGAGCTCACAGGTCACCAAACTCCGGCACAGTCCAACATTCCACATCTCTGCTTTTAGGTGAGTGATTACAGAGCCAAGGGCCGATGCAAAGGTTTCGAGGCTGTCTTCACAGGTGGTGAGGCTGAGGCTGTTACCTTCACCTCCACCCCCCGAGCTAACTTTCCCGAGTTACTGAAACCAAAAGAAGGCAATTCGAGGAGCAGGTGAGAATGCTCGCTGACAAGAGGCCTGCGAGGAGCTCGACCTGGGTCCCTGCCCCCGCGGGGTCAACGCGCTGCGTGTGAGCTGAGCGCAGCGCCACCTCGGGCACATGGATACATTCCTAGATGCTGTCACCGTGGCTGTGCTTGTCTTTGTCACCGGAAGGCAGAGTCCGTGAGCACGAACACCGTCTCTTCCACTTACTGTGGGCCTCCAGTGTCTAGAACGGTTCCTGGCCTCCAGGAAAAGACTCAAACTCATCAAACGTGTGCTTTTACAGGGAATTTTCATAAAGATTATCAGAGAGTTACTCCTGTCCATTTAAAACTGAAGCAGCCAGGACTGGGAGAGGGCGAGGAGTCCTGCCCAGGGAGAGGCTGTCCCGGAGGGCGGAGGAGGGCTGGGACGGGAGGACAGTCCTCGCCAACCCAGTGGAACAGGTTCCACAAGCCACCCACACTCCGCAGGGTTTCTCAGAACTTGTCAGAGTCTTGAGAAATAGACCTCGGATGTCTTCCTCCTTTGAGAGGCCGTACATTCCAACTCCTGGCTGTGATTCAGTAATTACTTGGGGCTTCCCACTCTCTCGCTCCTGTCTCAGTGACAAACTGCTGGTGACTTCTGATCCCACAGCATTCGGAAACCAACAGAAATAGGCAGCGTTCGGTTCCCCGGAGGACTGCCTGGCCCAGCTGGGTATCTCCTCCAGCGTCTCCTGAGTCACAGACCACCTGTCAGGCTCCAGCAGCAGGCACTTCTTGGGTAGTTTATGTGTGAAACAATGCTACAGGAAAGGTGCTATAGTTACTACGATGCAGACAGCATAACCTCACACAGGCTCAGTGAGGTAAAAAAATTCACTCCTCGAGAGACAGCTCAATCCTGACACTCGCGTGCGGCAGAGAAGGGGAGAAGCTCCACGGACTCCTCGCAAGTCCGCCTCCCATGTGTTTCATCCAGATTCCCACCCCCCACGACTGACGGAGGGTCAGGCCGCTCCACGGCCGCACAGACGCACACCAGGCCTCGGCTCTGCTCTGAAAGCACGAGAGGAAGACGCTGGCCCACTCTGACCGTCAGAGAGACACCAAGGAAAAGCCGCACTCTGCAGAGCAAACCTCCTGTGTGATCAGATTCTACCTACCTTGTGGGAAAAAGAAAGTAAGGAAGACACCGAGGTCTTATGACCACAAGCACTGTGCCCCAAATTCCTAGTTCCACACACAGTTAAAAGTCCCCAGGAGTCTCTCTCCTTTTTCAAAAATGTTACCCAAGCATCAGCTGATACTAAACATTTAATCTGCTAAAAGCAGTGCCAACACTCGGGGTGAGGGGCGGGGGACAGTGAGCACGAATGTAAACTCGCGCTCCTGGCACACACAGCAGACCCCTGCTGATCACCGCCACATTAACCTGCAGAACAGCCGAGGAAACAAGTCTGCCCCATGCGGGCTTGGAGGTGGGGAGCTAAACCACGTTAAAGCCTGTCTAACATGGAGAAACCGTGCTCCAGTTAAGTCTGCAATCACAGAAGCAAGGCAAGACCGCAACCACCAACCTGTCCGTCAACAGCAACGCAGGGGAAACGGCCATCACGTCTCCCGGCAGCGCCTGGCTCTGAGGGGCCAGCCACAGGAGCGCGTGCCTCCCCTGGGAACATTCCTGCCCGGCGGAGCCGCAGTCCTGGGCAGCACCACGGGCGCCCTTCTGAGCCCAATCCACGCAGTCTGGAAGGCTAAGGAAGGCTGGGCGGAGCGGACCTGCTGGAAAGGTGAGGTGGTAGGGGTGTGCAGGGCTCTGACTCCTAGCCAGTCCCTGGGAGGCTGGGTGTGGGCAGTCTGGGAGGAAGTCTGATCGACCAGGTTTCCAGGGCCTCACACAGACCCACTCGTGCAGCTCAGCGCCCTGCAGAGACCCAGAGTCACAGCGCAGTAGGACAGGCTCACCTGACCCCAAAACCCACAGGCGCTGTGGACTGAGAAGGCAGGCGAAGAGTACCTGGAACAACTGAGCACCTCCTCTGGGCCAGACACTGCGCTTTGTGTAGAAGCAACCAGGTTTTCTGGTGAGTCACAAACATGGTCACTAAGTCTCTGTCCAAACACTTGCCTTAGAACCATCACTAGGGGATTGTCCCTCCATGACTTCAAATAGTGTTAAAGCTTTTTTAAGGGACAAGATCTAACTAGCAACTTCAAGGTCTACAGAATGGATCTATTCTAAAGCCACAAGATATCATGGGTATCATGGCCCTTGGGCCAGGCATCATTCAATCATTTGTCAACAGTCAGCCCACGGTAAGACAATCCTCCAGGCGCCCAGCTGGGGTTCTCTTGCTACTAATCAGCTCCGTCGTCCAGGTCTATTTGGCACATGTCTGTATGTCTGAAATTACACAAAAGACATCTGACTGGAGACGGCAGGCAGACATCTCTGGCAAGAGGAGCTGGTGAGGAACAGAGGGAAATTTTACTTTATGCTACAAAGTACTATACTGCTGCTTTATTTAAAAAAACATCAAATCTTTGCAACTAAAAAGAAAAAACAGACAAGCATGGGTGCTAAGAGGGTACCGTGTGGCCCTCAGCAGACATCTGTCCCCAGCCCTGGGACCAGGGAACAAGATGGACACGACTCCCACCCCAGTGCAGCGGACACTAATGGACACACTCTGCAGAAGCCGGGGACCCCAGAGTGGGAGTCTAGACCGGAGGCAGCGTCACCTACCTAGGAGCTGGCTAGAAATACACATCTTGACCCCACCCAGACCTACGGGGTCAGAAAGCCTGTGGCGCGGCCCAGCAAGCTGTTTAACAGGCCCTCCAGGTGGCTCGGATGCAGCTAAGGTTTGAGAAGCACTGTTCTGACTACACGTACACACTTCAAACAATTCCTGCTCGCCTACTTAGCACTTCTGGTCAAACTCCTCACTACCAGAGGGGTCAGACTGACACGCTTCCATCTGTACCTCAGGGTGAGACCAGAGCAGCCATTCACAAAGTGGGCACAGGACACTCACTCTGAGGACCCGAGAAGCTGCTGCAAGAGGTTCACAGAGAGGCCACTGAAGGGGCTTCTCACAAAGCCCTGGGAGAGACTAGCGGCCAGAGCCCCCCAGCAACAGCCCGCTTTCCTGGGCTTCATCTGCAGTCTCCTCCTCGGGAGGCTCCAGAACACGCATGTTCCTACAGTCCTTCCAAGTTCTTCCTCAACCTGCAGTATTCATGTTTTATAATTATACCTCAGCAAAAAAAAATGTTTCCAGAAATATCCGTAATTTTAAAACTCACAGAGAAAACTCAGGTCCAGATGGTCTCACTGGTGAATTCTTCTGAACATTTAAGGAAGAAACCTGCACAAACTCTTTCAGAAAACAAACCTTTTACTACCCCCCCACCACAGCAAATTTATTATGGCACTCAACTGATGCATTTATATGTCTGATTCATCAAGAAAAACAGGACTTTCTAACGACCCTGGGAGGGTTATCTGACATGGGTTAGTATGTACATGCATACATGTTAAATTCCCATAAAGGCTTTTTATTATTTTTAAAAATTCATATACAACAGAACTGACTTTTTGGTGTGCAGGTCTCTGAGTTTTAACACACTGGTTGGTTCATTTAACCACCAGAGAAAAATCTTACAGATTGTCTTTGAAAAAACAGAAACAAGAACATTCCTCAACCTATTTTATAAGGTAAACATAATCTTCACACCAAAACTGGACAGAGAACATTGTAAGAAAGGAAAATTACAGGCTATACTCTTATGAATAGAGGCAGAAAATTTTTTTAATTATATTTATATTAGCAAATCAAATCCAACAAGGATGATCTATCAAAAACATTTGAGATTATTCTAAGGATATAAAGGATGATCTATCAAGAACAGCTGAGATTATTCTAAGGAAGCAAAGTTAGTTTACTTAACATTAGAAAAACGTTATTCACCACATAAAGAAAATAAAGGAGAAAACGCATCATCAATAGATGTGGGGGGAAAAAAAGCATTTGATAAATGCAACACAGTCATGATTTTTTAAATCGTAAAACTATGAATAAAAGCAAACAATTTTTATCAGATTCCTTAATATGATTTTTTTAAAAATACTTATTACTATAAAGTAAGGCATCTAATAAAACACATCTTATTGCAAAAGTCATACTTAGTGGGGAAATGGTGAAAGCCTTCCCAGAGACCAGCACCATACAAGGCTCTCTGCCAGCATTACTTCAATTTCACCTGTATGGGAGATGCTGGTTCACACAGTAACTTAAGAAAAGGAAATAAAAAGTGTAAGAATTGGAAAGAAACAAACCCATCCACAGACAGCATGATATTCTACAGAAAAAAATCAAAAGAAACCACAGATAAACTGTAAGAACTGAATTGAGCAAGATTCTGGGAGTCAAGGTCTATGCACAAAAATTAACTCCATTTCCAACTAACGCTTATAAAATGGCATTGTAAAAACCATAAAAAATAACACGTATCTTGGAATAAATTTAATGAAACACAAAACCTCTACATAAAAAAACTATAAAATAGTGTGGAAAAAAATTTTAAAAACTAAATAAATGAAAGGATATACCATATTCAGAGATTAGAAGTCTACTATAGATTAGATTAGAAGTCTTCTACTATACAATTCTTCTGTAGTAAAAAATAACCAACAGATTCAATGTAATCCCAAACAAAATCAGAGCAGATTTTTTGTAGTAATTGCCAAACTGACTTTTAAAATTTACAGGGAAATGACAATGACCTAGAATAACCAAAACAATGTTAAAGAAGAACAAAGCAGGACAGCTACTCTACAGATATCAAGACCTATGATACAGTAATAGTATCTAAGAGAATATGAGTGAGCGAGCAAATAGATGATGGAACATACACAGCCACCTGGCTTACTTCAAAGGCTCAGCGGGACGGATGATCTTTACAATCAGTAGGGATTAACTGCTCACTACCCCACACTGTAACAGAACACTAACTGTGATGGACTACAGCTCTAGTTGGCAAAGGCAAAACAAAGCTTCTAGAAGGTAACGTGCCTGCATGCTAGGTCGCTTCAGTCGCGTTCAACCCAAGGATCGAGCCTGTGTCTCTCAGGTCTCCTGCACTGACAAGCAGGCTCTCTGCCACTAGCACCACCTGGGAAGCCCAGGAGATAACTCAGACTTTCTTAAACAAGACACAAAAGGCACTAACGATAAAAAGAAAAATTCTATGAAGCAGAATTCATCACCATGAAGAACTTTTGTTAGTTAATAAAGCAAACTTTTAAAATATTAAGAGAATAAAAAAGTAAGCCATAGTGTAGAAGATATGGGCTTCCCTCGTGGCTCAGTCGGTAAAGAATCTGCCTGCAATGCAGGAGACCCGGGTTCAAATCCTGCGCCAGGAAGATCCCCTGGAGAAGGAAATGGCAGCCCACTCCAGTATTCCTGCCTGGAGAATCCCATGGACAGAGGAGCTGGGCAGGTTACAGTCCATGGGGTCGAAAGAGTTGGACATGACTTAGTGACCAAACCACCACCACCAGAAGATATTGCAATACCTACCTCTCACAAAGGACTCTCATTCTGAATACAGACAGTACGCCTACAAACCAGTTAAGACAAACCTTGACAGGCATGCCACAAAGGGAGATTCTCAAACAATCAGCAAGACAGGAAACAGTGCATCGAATCATGAGTCATCAGAGAAATGTAAATGAAAGCTAAATACCCCAACCCTATCACCAGAATGACAAAAAGGAAAAAAAGCCAGGAAACCGACACCACCAAGGTTGGGAGAGGAAGGAGCCATGTGCACTGCGTCTGAGCACATTCTGGGACAGCCGCCCCGGAAGACCACCCAGCCTCGTCCACGAAAGCAGACCCAGCGAGTCCACCTGAGGTTTACGTGCACAGAGAGACACTACTCCCAGCGTTCTTCCCAGTGGTCACGAGCGGAACAAACGAAACATCCATCCACAGGAGAACGCAAAGGGATGGGTCTATCTGTACAACTGAAAACCTCGCAGAATGAGGGAGAATGAACACCGCTGGCACACGGGAACCACCAGGGCGAGGCTCGGACAAAACTGAGCAAAGACAGCCAGACACCAAAGTACACGCAGTGTGACGCCACACCGCCAAAGCTCACAACAAGCGGAACGAGCCTCTGGCGACACAAGTGGGAACAGTGGTGGCCCCTGGGGAGCGAGGTCCTGACCGAGAAGGGGCATGACTCTCCGGGGGCACACACGGACGCTCACTCTGTCCACTTTCGGCAAACACCAGTCAGCTCCAGGCGCTCTCCTCTGGAGCCTCCGGGCTGATGGAGCCCATTTCCGCCAAGTCCCCCCTCTGTGCCCCCAGAGCACTCACACTGGCGGAGAGCTGGGGGCTGTGTGTCAGTTATTTCTGTGCCACTGCCCACTACATACAGGGGACCTTACTTGGGCTTTGTACCCCCAAGGCCTGGCATAAGACTGCTGGATTTGCTGCATTAACAGGTAATTCATTAACTAACCCTGAAACTGCACCACCGCCTCCGAGCCTCCCACTGATAAGTCAGAGAGCAAAACAAAACCCCGTGTTATCCTGGGCCACAACCTCCTTGAAATCGCCTTCAAACACTCCCAACACTTAAATACAGGAAGGAAAGATTAAACAGAGATGCCTTCTCTAACATCAGCTTAGGTTTTTAAGTGGAGAGAAAGAGAAGACATGGCGAAAACATGCCTACATAATGTAGTACAGAACACTGCTAAGGGGAAAAAAAAAAACACAAATGTATTCTTAATCTCTGTCTGGACACCAAAGAGAAGAGGGGGAACGGAGTTGCTAGCTAGTAACAGTCTGCAAGCATCATGAATCATGAGCGGTCTGAGGACCACAATGGCAGTTGGGAAAAGGGACGAAATGGCCATGCTCTTTCCATTTTAGGGATCATGACGGCTAAGATCTGACCTCAGGTGGAAAAAGCATACACAGGATTCAGCGTCAGGCAGAGCTGGGCTCCAAGCCCACCTTGGTACCAAGCTGCTGGCCTCGGGTAAGGAAAGAACTCCTGGTGTTGAGGCCCCAGCACTCAGTCACCCGGCTCGGGACTGCTAAGCGTGCTCATCAGTGACACTGACAGCAGTCTGTTCATCACGCAGGGCCGAGCACCGCGTCTCGTTTCATCCTGACCCTAGTCACACTCAGCAGTTGCAAATCCACTTTTAATGCAGGAGACTGCCTGCAATGCAGGAGACACAGATTTGACCCTTGGGTCGGGAAGATCCCCTGGAAAAGGAAATGGCTACCCACTCCAGTATTCTTGCCTGAGAAATCCCATGGACAGAGGATCCTGGCAGGCTACAGTCCATGGAGTTGCAAGAATTGGACACCACTTAGCAACTAACCACCACCACCTAGTCAGTCATACATGTTATTTCTTTCACTCAACAAATACATTTTGAGCACTGATCATCTCCGAGGGAGGGCCAAGTTCAAGAAATACAATCGATGATGACCAGAGACATAGGTGTCCATCCTCGACAGGCTTATGTATAATCTTCCTCAAAATGAGGAAATTCAGAGACATAACCTTGCCTAAGGTCATGCAGTAAACCGGAAGGCTTGGATCTGGACTTAAGTCCATATTTTCCAAGGACGGTTCTCAATCCTGGCTGCAAACTACAATCACCTAGGCAGCTTTTTCAAAACCCCTAATGCCCCGCTCTCACCCTAAACCGATTAAAACGTCTCCGAGGGCAGGGCCTGGACAATTTTTTTTCCCCAAGTTTTCTGAATAATTCCATTGTGTTGCAAAGGCTGAGAACTTTGCTCCTTCAGTAATAAATGTTCCCTTCCCCTGCTATCTGTTTAATTGATGCTTTAATCTACGCATATGAATTTAAGATTAACTCCTTTCCAGCAGTTTCCATGAACAGTGAATTACTTTTAGAGTTTGCTTTAAACGGCCCAACAATTCTACTTGCTAAAGCAAAACCGAACTGTGAACACCTGCTTTGTGATGAAAACGTTTCTGTCTCCTCTGTTTCCACCCATCAGGCTAGTGCAGGTCCCTAACCCAGGGGCACGTAGAGCCCGCCTGCCTGCACCCTCTCCCTCCACAGCAGCAAGTCCAGGCCCTGCCCCAGGATTCGCTAGAGCCCCGCGGATCCTTGTCTCCTCTCGTACGGAAAACACTCAGCCCGGAGTGTGCACACCGCAGGCCTTGCCCGTGAGGATTCAAACAGACCAGTCTCTTACGTGCGGCTCCAGAACAAGAGCTCATG
Source organism: Cervus canadensis (assembly GCF_019320065.1). NCBI lineage: Eukaryota > Metazoa > Chordata > Mammalia > Artiodactyla > Cervidae > Cervus > Cervus canadensis. The sequence goes on along the minus strand of NC_057411.1, from coordinate 48,809,288 downwards.
CTGGGCAAGTGAACAGAACCGAGTCACATTCTAACGCTCCAGGGCCAGGCAAGGACACCAGCTGGCCATCAGAGATGACTAAGCCCCAGGCCCTGTCTTCGAGGGGCCCACAGTAAGAGCGAGACAGAACACCACTGAACTAAACTAAGAGAGGCTGCGGGAATAGAGGGCAGCAAGCCTGGAGGAGGCTGCCTCTGCCCTGGCCACGGCTGGGAAGGCTTCACAGAAGAGATGTCAGCTGGGCTGGGCAGTGAAGCTGTGCAGAAATTGGCCCGGGGGACCAGAGCAGAGGGAAAGACAGTGTGTCAGGTAAAGGTCGGGCAGCGTGAACCAGCAGCACTGGGCTCAGAGCATTCAGTCCCGTGAGCCAGAGCAAATGCCGGGGGGAAGGAGAAAAGTGGAAAGTGGACATGTTAGTTGCTCAGTCATGTCCAACTCTTTGGGACCCCGTGGACTGTAGCTCACCAGGCTCCTCTGTCCATGGGATGCTCCAGGCAAGAACACTGGAGTGGGTTGCCGTGCCCTCCTCCAGGGGATCATCTCGGTCCCGGGATCGAACGTGGGTCTCCTGCACTGCAAGCAGATTCTTTACCATCTGAGCCACCAGGGGAACCCAAGGAAAGGAAGGGAGGAAGCCAAAGGCATCCCTGCACTCTGCAGACCGCAGGATGTGGGAGGACAAATCCTCCCAAACTTCAGCTTAGTAGCCGGAGGCCAGCGCTACGAACAATCCCAACAGCCCGCCAGCCCTCACTGAGTCTCCTCCTCACACAGCAGGGGCTGGGCCTCCGCTGCCGTAAACCCGCACCCAGGAGAGGGCTCCCGGAGGCTCTCCACCACCACCCGGGGAGACGGCAGATCAGGGCAGACCCGGGGTCAGGGCCACCGTCAGGAGGCAAGAAGCACTTCTGGGATTCTGTCCCAGGAAGTCATCTGAAATGCACACAGTGCACACTGAGGTGCACACAGCCAATTTTATCATCAAAAAGTAGGAACAAAAACCATTTCCTTATTGTGGGATCAGTAAATGATTCACAGGATGGAATACCACCACAAAGACATCAGTATGTATGAACAATTAATTTTCAATCATGTGAGAAAATGTTTTCAATAAGTAAAAAAAAAGCAGGATATCAAGCTGTAGTGATAACACACATTTTTATGGACAAAATTCAGAGAAAGTCTATAAGAAAATACAGTAAAGAGGAAAATCAGTAGCAGGTGTAAAAGTGGAAAAGACAAAAATAAAATGATGAACATAAAAAGTCAAAATTCTCCTACATATTTCTCAACAAAGAGAAGCTTTGGGAAAACATGTAAAAGAAGGTTTACCATTAAAAACAAAAGGCAAAAACCTCCCACAAGAACACGCCAGTTTCACAGACACCGCTGGTGTGGACGCCACACATGCAATCTGAAACCTACACCGCGGGGTGACCTGACGGGGGAGCTCAAACTGTTGGGGGGAGGGGGGGCTTCTCTCATATTCTAGAACAGTAACAAAGCTGAAAAGGAAAATATTTAGATTTTAAGAGCTAAGGGCTCCCGATCTCTTTACTACTGTTTTAGATGCACAGTCTATCCCTCATTGACCTTAAAGGATTTACTGAACACCTATTAAGCGCCTGTACTGGCCAGGAAAACAGAACCAGAACAAATAAGTTACGTAAGACGCAGCCCCTGCCGTCAACCTGCAGGAAACTCATGATGAGGGGGCTGCAGAGGGTGTGAGTGCTGTTGCAAAACAAGACCACGGGCTGTGGATCCAAATGAGGGGGTCTGGGGGGGACAGCTGCTCAGAGACGGCTTTTCAGAGGGACAACGGGAGTTTGCCAGCAGAGCAGGCAGAGGCGCAGGGTAACCACAGCTGGCTCAGAGGACTCACTGGTTTTTCGGGGCTGAGTTGCACGGCTTGCAGGATCTTAGCTCCCCGATCCAGGGATGGAATGTATGTGCCCTGCTTTAGAAGCAGAGGCTTAACCACTGGACCACCAGGGAAGTCCCCAGAGAACTCTTAAGTCACGTTCCGTCAGGTTTTGTCTCTGTTACTGTAAGTCAGGTTTTGGTCGGGTTTTGTGGCTGTGGCACAGGATGGGGGCTAGATGCAGAATGCTCCCTGGGTCACGTCAAGCACTTAGGTGTTGATGCTGCAGATGGTGAGAACTACCATATAAGCAAGAGGGTGACAGAGCATTCAACGAATCGACCCCAGGCATTACTTCTGATGAAGAAAGGGGATCAAGAAAAATGATGCAGAAAAGTGGCCGGCCAAGGCTCCTCACTCTTCACCAAACCCACTCCCTCCTGATCCAGGCACTGGCCCTGTTTCCCAGCCCTCCTCACAGGCGGGTGCAGCCACGGGACAAGAAAAATGGCCTGCCAAAGCTCCGCGGTCACAATGCCAACATCCACGGGATCATCGAAAAAGCAAGAGAGTTCCAGAAAAACAGCTACTTCTGCTTTATTTGACTAAGCCAAAGCCTCTGACTGTGTGGATCACAACAAACTGTGGAAAATTCTTAGAGAGATGGGAATACCAGACCACCTGACCTTCATCCTGAGAAACCTGTATCCAGGCACTGGCCCCGTTTCCCAGCTCCCCTCACAGGTGTGTGTGGCCACAGGTCGGAGCACCAGCCAATAAGCTGTGAGTGGGGTGATGTGCCCCCTTCAAGTGTGCGCTCCCCAGGAAACCCCCCACACCCAGCGCATTCAGGCTCTGTCGCCTCTCTGGCTTGATGCAGAGGAGCCTGGAATCCTCAGGTCGAAATCGACAGAGCCCCGAGATGGAGAGACATGGAAGAGAGTGGAAATAAACCTCCACTGTGTCTGAGCCATCAAATATATTTCAAGTTTGTTACAGCAGCTAGCATTCACCTAAGCAAATACGTAGTTATGTCTTCTCCCCACAAACTCTTAAAGTGAAAAGTGAAAGTGAAGTCGCTCAGTCATGTCCAACTCTTTGCGACCCCATGGACTATAGCCTACCAGGCTCCTCCGTCCACGGGATTTTCCAGGCAAGAGTACTGGAGTGGGTTGCCATTTCCTTCTCCACAATCTCTCACCACCACTCAATTTCTTCTGCCTTAAAAACAACTGCTGCCAAAGGAACTTCTAGAAAGAATGAAACCTGTTCATTCCAGGGTAAAGACTCAGAGTAAATAGTCAGGTGCAAGGGTGGGGCTGACCAGGAAACATTCTTCCTCGTCTAACTGGCCTCCTGCCCCCTTCTTCCTCCTCACACTAGGCTCCCTTCCCCCTGTGAACAAAAAAAAAAGAAGAAAAAAAAAAAATGCCGCCCGCCATTCCAGGAAACATGAATGCTGCCTACCATCCAGCAGCAGCTACGACAGGAGCCCATCTGGTGCGCCCTGAGGGGGTTCAGCGTGGAGAAAACCAGACCCCTGGCCCTAGACAGTTAAGGTACACACCAAAGGGATGGTTTCAATTAGCACAGGCTCTTGCATCTTGCCATACGTAGACAAGCTCTAAAACCATTAACTTCAGATATCTGCTTTCTGTGATTAGCAATAATCTTTTGTGTTTGACTACAAGTTGTTTCTTTCCCCCATCAAAAAACTCCAGACCCTGGCTCCTTGTTTAGCTCTCTGGAACAGTCAGTCCATCAGCGCTATCAGAGAGGCTGCCTCCCCGGGCTGGGCCTCAGGAGCGCCGCCGAATGAAGCAGAGTTCTCACCCAGGTTGTGGGTGGTGCCCTTCTTTAGTCAACACGGCTCTGCAGGATGTGCACTGGGAGGCAGAGCCCAGGCCCTCCTGACCTTTCCCCTAGACCTCCCCTCCTAGGCTTCCCTGGTGGCTCAGACGGTCAAGAATCCACCTGCAATGCAGGAGACCTGGGTTGGATCCCAGGGTTGGAAAGATCCCCTGGAGAAGAGAATGGCAACCCACTACAGTATTCTTGCCTGGAGAACTAGGAGCCTGGTGGGCTACAGTCCATGGGGTCACGAAGAGTCGGACAGGACTGAGCAACTAACACTTTCACTTCTTTCCCCTCCTGCTAGGAAATACATTAACCACTCAATCCTGAAACCTAAAGGAAATGAGGACTTAATTCCAAACCCTAGTTTCCAGACCCCTACAAACATTCACTCTTCCCTGTAACACTGTACACAGAGATTGAATTCTAAAAGCGTCTGACTGGAAGCAAAGGGGAATGAACAGGAAAGTGGACTGGGGAGGGGAGGGGGGTTCACCAGGCCATTAGGCAAATCTGGATGACTCATCACTCCTCCATATATAGAGCCTTACAGGAATCCCGAGACAAACCACAAGGACTCACAACAGAGAATCAGCAGAAGTGGAATTGAAACAACTCTCCCTTACAGACCCAGGTCAGTTCACATAAACAGGAACTAGCTGATCTGATGTGGCAATCCAGTAAGACGTGCACATGAAAAATGCAGAAGGCACAGCAGAGTTTAAATGTCAGCTACATCGAGTATCCAGGACTCTACAAACAAACACGCAGTCGTTTTAAAATAAGCACTACTCAAGGTGGAAAACCGAGCAAGACAGTATTAACTGCTCTATCATCCCACTAACGTTTTTTAAGTAGAACAGATCTTATACTCAGCTGGGCAGAGGGAAATTTATTTCTGGGTAGTGAGTAGCTGGCAGCTGAAGACGTGTGTTGCAGGAATGGGTCTGCCTGTGGGTGTGTCCATACCCTTGGACCCCCCCGAGTGTCCTGAACTGCACACTGAGTCACCCTCCCAGGCTGACCATAACTTCAGTTTCCATAAAGATGCAGCATGTGACTTCCCGATAGTGCCAAGACGCTGGGGGTGTGGCATCAAGTCAGGAAGCCAAACGAATCTTGCAAAGAACAAAGATGTTCTCTTCATGCCCCACTCCCCAAAACTACCTTGCTTGTGGCTGTGGAACTGCTAAGGACATGAACACCTTGTAGAAGCCAGGGCAGAAATGATGCAGAGAAATCAGGGCAGCCTATGAGGTTTACCAGGAACATGGTCCGGTTACTGAACAGGACATATACAGAGACGTGCAGGCTGAAGACATTCTTTCTTGGTTCAGTTCAGGCTGCTCCTGATTACTGACTCCAGCACTCGGGAACAAAAAGTCCCTGCCCGCCCCCACCTGAGGCCAACGGGCATGTCAGTGTCAGCACCCAACAGCAAGCAGCTGAACATAAAGGCTTTCTTTCCTCAGGTATAGACAAGCTTCCTAATCCTCAAACGGGAAGGAAGCAGATCATCAGACCCAGCTGGGATTTCCCAAAACACCTTCCTGTTCCCTTGAGTTCCTCCACACCTAACAGAGAACTGGTGAGACCACAGAAAACCAGCCGGTGGCCTGATTTTAATCAAGTCATCAGTAACGTGAAAGAGATCCATCAGGTTCACCCTCCAGGACCGACTGAATCCTTTGTTTCTCTTTTTTCAGCTGCTCATTTCTTGGGCAAGCTGGCACTTCTGAGCATTCCTTCACTCATTCGTTTACTCAAGCAAGAAGCGGGGAAGAGATTCCTGATAAATTCTAGAGAGGGCGCAGCACTGACCACTGGGCCAAGCACTGTGCGTGGCCTCGTTATCGCCACACCAGAGACAAGGGAAACTGGCTCCAGGAAAACGAAGCCAAGGGCCCGCCCCCAGCCCGGAGGGCAGAGGGGACAGTCACGCCCCTGGCTCCACGACTGCTCTCTCTGAGCTGCCCCCTCCTCGAGTCGCTGGAGGGACGACAGACACCTCAAACACCCCTCGGAGGGGCAGGCTCCCCCCTCCCCGACCCTTCAGTATCGGGGATTCTGAACCTCATCCCTGAGCTCACAGGCGTGTCAGACCGGCCTCAGGTGAGACCCTCAACACTCGGCATGTGGCTCTCGCCCCACCCCTCCTTCCAGAGGAGGAGGCAGGCCTCCTGTCTGCTCACTCCCTCTCCACAGGGTCCTGGGGATGGCTCCTTCCACAGGCTGCCCTGGGCTTCACACACCTCCCTACTGACTCGCTTGTTTTACAACCACCACATGCTACTTTCACACACGATAACAAAGGCTTAAAGTCAAGTCAGAGATGTCATCTGGACCACTTAGACCAGCGCTGGACAACAGAACGTCACACAATGATGGAAACATATCAAGCTGTCTCACGTGGGAGACACCAGCCACGTGTGGCTACTGAGCACTGGAATGTGGCCAGTGGGACTGAAGAACCAAAGTTCCCATTTTAATTCAATTTAAATAGCTACACGTGGCCGGTGGCCAACATGCTGGACAGCACAGGTCTGGAGTCTAGCATTAAGCACCAACTGGGCCCCAACGTGAGGCCCCAGACAACCGCGCAGGGCGTCTCGGGTGAAGGCTGCACAGGCTGCCGTGGACCAGGGACGGGGAGCCCACCGCACCAGCTGCCTCTCGCGGAAAGGGGGAAAGGTCAGCAGAGCCCACACACTCAGGACCCGGCAAGTCCCCGCCAGCCTCAGAGCCCCTGGACCTGCCGTGGCCTTCCTCATCTCGCTCAGACCTCTGCTCACCTGTCCCTGCTCAGCGAGGCCCTCCCTGACTCCCCTATTCCAAACAGGCCCCCAGCCTGGCCTTCCACCACCCCCATCCCTCTCCCCAGACTGTGCTTCTGATCTCCCACCAGCAGCTCAAGCCTGACACTGAGCATCTCTCACAACCTGTGGTCACAAGAGACCACAAGGGCCCCGCGGTACTTTCATGGGGGGAAGGGGCTTGTCGGCGGCCGCTCCCCAGCACTGGGCCCCCACAGGTATCCATGGAGGAAATGGAGGACGTGTGAACTCAGCGACCTGACAAGTCTCCCGGGTTCTAACCAGGTGTGGGCACGGGACGAGGGAGACGGAGTCCCTCGGGGGCACCCATCAGTGATACCGCACAATGGCGCTGCCACCGCAACGGCAGGGAGCTGCAGAACCACAGCAAGGGGGCCTCACCCTTCCCTGGGGGCCTCAGCGATTCTTCCCGTTCACAGCCTGCACAGCACGAGGGGCAGACGCGGGACGTCCTCCCGGAGAGGTGGGCAGCCCCGTGGGAGGACAGAGGGGCGACCCGCAGATGAGACGGCTCCTCTCGCTGGATCCACTGCTGCACACGCTGGACACGGCCCTGCAGAGCGCCCTGCTGGCGGCGCGGAGGCGCGGGCTGGGGGCGTGGAAGGCAGAGCTGCCGAGGAAGAGGGCGCCCCTGACGCCTGCGAGGGCTGCAGGCAGGTTTCTCCAGCCGAGCCCGCCTCGGCCCTGGAAACCACAGCTGCTGGCGCGTCCCTGCACGTCTGGGCCTCTACTGGTGCAGGCCCCACGCTGCCCTCAAGTGGGCTCCAGCCCCTCCCACGTTCTGGGGAGTGCTGCTGCAGGGGCCCCCTGGACCTGGAACAACTGGGCGATGGGCCCCCAGGAGGAGGTCAGCCAAAGTTCCAATACCGGGCAGCTGGGGTGACACACACAAGCTCCCCCCAGGGTCTCCCGGGAGCCCCCCGTGTGAACATGGGCTCCTCGGGACACATGGAAGGTCACAGAAGCCCATGAGGCTGGTCCCCCATGGAGGCTGGACCGGCCCTCCCAAGGGTGGGTAAGCAGTGCAGAAACGCTTCAGGGTGCACACACAGAGAAGACTTGGTCCTCGAGCGACCAGGCCTGGACCTGGGCAGCAAGAGCCAGAGGTCGTCTCGGGCAGCAGCCAGAGGAGGGCGGCTCCCCCGGAGACCAGGGATGCAGACGAGAAGGGACACCTCACACCCGGCCTGTGATGGTCTCGCTCCCTCGGACGTCTCTTTGTGGCATCTCCCAGGCCGTGAGCATCACTCAGCACCAAGAGGAGAAGAGCCAGTCAGGCACTGAAGACCACAGAGGCGCCTTAAAGGCATACAAGTCAGTGAGAGAAGCCAGTCTGCAAAGGCTCTACACCGTATGCTCACCGTGAAGACCGGAGAGAGGTCAGCCGTCCCGGGGCTGAGCGGGGACAGAGGACAACGGAGTGTGGGCAGAGGGGCTGTTCGGGCCAGAAGCAGCTATCTGGCACCAGGACGTGGACCTGTCATTACACGTTTGTGCAAACCCACGGAATCTGCTGCATTGGAGAGTGAACCCTCGTGCAAGCGAAAGACTCGGTGCTGATAACGGAGGGTGGGGCGGGGGAGATGCTGATGGCGTGGGAGGCTGTGCACGTTGGTGGGGAGAGGTACACGGGATCGCTGCTTAATTGTGCAGTGAACCTACAACTACTCTGAAAGATAAAGTCGACCTCTGAAAAAGTAAATATGTTCATAAAAACCTACATTCGCACATAGAAAAACAATCCAGCAGCCCTGGATTGGACAATAGAGTCATCCCTGCGCGTTGAACACAAGAGGCCTCCGGACCCCGGTGGCCCGTCCAGCCTCCACAGCTATGCCCACGCCCGCTCCCCCACCGGCCCCACTGGACAACCCTGCCGGCCAAAGTCACCACCTCCATCTGAGCACTAGAGCCATCCCCGCAGAGCCAACACCAGGACCACGCTCCAGAGCTTGCTCCTCTCTCTGACAGGGTCAGCTCCTATTCTTTGATTTAAGAGTGAACAGAAACAGTAACAAAAGCAAAATTAAGGTTTCCCCAGTCTTAAAAAAGAAACCAACCCCACAATGCTTCTCCCTCCAGCTCTCACCCAGCTCTTTGCCCTGATGCAGAAAACCCACCAGAAGAGTCGCCCGTGCCCGCTATTTCCAGCCTGCCTCCTCCCGTCCCCATAGCTTCACCCCGGTGATGCTTTGCCCAGCACCCCTCCACGGGGGCAGCTCTGGGCCCCTCGCTGAGTTACCGGTCAGCCCGCATCTCCCCGACACCAGCACTCTGGGCCCAGTCGATCACGCCACCCGCCCCACCGCCCCCTCTCCCCAGGCCTCTCAGCCCTCACGTGCCCTCAGGCTCACTCCTTGATGAGCGGTGACCTCACCTGTTCCAAACGCCCCACGATGCCAACAACTCCAAACTTGAATCTCAGAATCCTGCTCAGACCCAACTCCCCAAGCCTGGGCGTCCCTGCCATCACCGACCGCAGGCTCCAGGCCTACACAGGACGGGGCCCCACCAACCTCACTCACGCCCCTCCTCATGGCTCACGCGGTCCATCACACGGGCTCCTCGCTGCTCCTCTAACGCACCAGGCCTGCCCGCGCCCTTCCTCAGCCTGAGTCGCTCCGCTCCCAGGCGTCTGCTCTCAGGGCCTTCCTGACTCGCTTCAAGTCTCTGCTAGAATCTCCCCTCCTCGTCCCCGAGAAGCACAGCTCCGCTGGGCTCCCGGGCCATTCGGCAACCCGCCTTCCCCAGCCCCCGGCCCTCCCACCGCCTGCACGCTCTCATCTTCTTCACAGCGTTTGTCTCGGCTTCATTCATTCATTCACTGTGACTATTATCTGCCCCCCCCCCACTAGAATACTGTCTAAGCTCTCTGAGGACAAAGGTCCTTGTTCCGTCCACAAATGAATCCCAAGCACCTAGAACGGTGTCTTGGCGAATGGCAGATGCTCACTAAGCATCCCTGGGAAGGACAGACAATGAGAAACACAGGGCCTCGCACGGGCTTGGGTCCACCGCAGGCACTCGAGACAGAAATGATCACGCCTGGGACTGGCTGGCAAAGCAAACCAACAAAGCCTAGCAAAGCGCAAGGAGGCAACACCCTCAGCAGACCCAGCCGTCCCTTCCGAGCCCAGCTGTGTCCCGACAGAGGGTCCGCCAGATGCTCCCGTCCCGCGTCTGCAAGCGACCCTATCCGCTGCACCCTCGCCACACCTGAAGGGCAACCTCAGACCGAAGCGCAGATGGAGTGAGAGAAACATCTCTGGTCAAGGCCACCGATGAACTCCCAGGTGTCGCAAGCATGGCTGGTGAGAGCTGAGCTGTGTAACCGGGGTTGGAAAAGCAAAGCCCAGGCATTCCACAATCGAGGGGGCTGAGCTACTGCAAATCCATCTGGTGCAGGAATTCACAGCGGAAGACAGAATACCCTGAGGCGAGGGTTTCAAAACAGGTTCAGAGGAGCCAGGGTCGACGACGTGTGCCTGGGCAAGCACTGACACAGAGCAGGAAGGACAGGACTCGGAGACCCTGGCAGATCTTTCACTGCTGACAACGGAGACCACCCACTGGGTGCCCTGCCTGCCGGAACCTTCCCTGCTTCTCTCAGGCTCAAGGCCCAGGCAGCGCCTGCTCTAACCTCTCTCTGCTGAGGTCTCCCCCGCCCGGAGCCGCGAGCCTTGGGACTCAGCTGAACCTGGCCCCGCTCCGCGCTCTGGAACAGCTGGTCTGGATGAGTCCAACACCCGAGGGGAAAGGGGCGCTCCACCCGCCTGCCCCCAGCACCCTGTCCTGCTCAGGGGCGCCTGTGCCCTGAGGAAGCCCCCCGCGCCGAGCCCTGCACTGGTCAGAGGCTCCGCCCGCCTGCCCGCAGGGTCTCCAGGGCCGCTCTCCTTTTTCTCTCCCTGCCCCAGCCCCACATGTGACCCGGGGCAGTGCGGGCTCCTGTGGAGTCATGAGTGGATGCTCACAGTCTCGACCTGAGGGCTGGGAAAGGCCCGAGGGAGTGAAGTGCCGGTGTGCGCTCAGCATGCTCAGAATGGGGCACCCCTCCTCTCCCCAGGTCCCACCCTCCCTCCTGGAGGCAGCTCAGCAGCCCCGGGCACACCTGTGTGTTCCCCTCTGCAGCGCTTACATGCTTCAGATCTGGGGTCTCCATGTGCCGTGGTCCCCAGAAGCCCCACCCACTCTGGGCTCCCACTGCCTTCCTGTCCCCTCCCAGCTCTGCACTCCATCCTGAGCACCTCTTGCCAAGGCGCTTTCCCAGAAATGCTTTTTCCAGAAATGCGGCGCTTCTCCCCGCTCCCTTGACTTTGCCAGAGAGCACCCAGGAGGCACTTCCAGAGGCCTGCTGGCACGTCAGCCCGAGTCTCTCCCGAGGGATCTGCTGCTGCGCGCCTGCCTCTTTCCAAGCCCACATCACATTGCACAGTGCGGGGATTCACACGGCCGCCTGCAGTGTGTCTGCCCATCTCTGTGCCTTCCAGCCTGGCACTGGGGCTCAACACCTTGACCAGAGCCCTGCTTTCACTTTCAGAAGAACTCTGAAAGGTGGATACCCTCAGCTCCTTTTGCAACAAGGACACTAGGCCCCAGAGAGGTTCAGAGCCTGGCTTACCCAAGATCCCAGCCCAGCAGACAGGAAGGTCAAGAGAACACCAATCACTGTTCCTTCCAAGTATCACAGCAGTACGTGTGCATACAGGCACACACACACAAGTACACACACCCCAGCAGCTCAGATATACAGTAGGCATTTTCTGGGTATCACTAATGCCAGATCGAAGTCATCAGGAATACAGGCAAAGTATTAAACAGATCGCTGCTTATTATTAAACAGTGATTGATATTATCGATATGAATATTGATATTATTATAATCGCTGCTTAGTATTAAACAGTGGGAAGCTGCTGAATAGACAGGGAGCTCAGCTCGGAGCTCTGAGATGACCTGAGAGGTGGGATGGGGGGTGGCGGGGGAGGGAGGCTCATACACAGATAGACATGTAGCTGATTCACTGGGCTGTATAGCAGAACCTAACACAACACTGTAAGGCAATTATCCTTCAGTTAAAAAGAATACTGGCAAGCAGACGTTACAGAAAGTCCTAGTTACAATGTTACACTTCAATTTACTGACACTAATTCTAACATGGTCAAAGCAGTAGTCAGGCAATAAGTAAATAAACAGACACTGACAGGCCTGCCATGGGCCAGGCACTTCACAGGCATGTACATTTCCTCCCCTTTAACCCCAGCAACCTTCTGAAGCATGAACTTCTGTTTCCCAGAAAAGAAGCCTAAGCTCAGAGTCCAAACCCCGGACTATCTTTGTACCCCGTGAAGCTACGCAACCACCTCTTGCTGCAGTCTCCTCCCCGGGGAGAGAATTATCACAGTACTCACCTGAATCCACTGGTTTTCAGCACAGGATACAGAAACCACTCTAGGAATTTTAAGCAGAAAGGGATTTAACTCAAGGAATTAGACGATTTCCAATCACTGTTAAGGGCTGAAGCGGCTGGCTCTGAACTGGGCCCCCAGGAACAGCTCCCTGAGCAAGACAGGACTGACGCACCGGGGCAGCAGTCACATCCAAGCTGCCACGGGAAGGACCGAGTTCGAGGGAGCGACAGGGTCACCGCGACAGGGTCCACCGCGACGGGACGCAGGACACAGCCCCCACCCTCCGCAGCTGCTGCCACACGGTCAGGGAGTGGACACCGGGTGATGCTGCAGGCAAGGCTCACATCTCTGTGACATCACGAGACAGCAGGAAACGGCCCAAGGGGGAAGAAAAACGGTCTCCGCCTAAGTTCTATCTCACATCTTTCATAAATGGGACCTAATTCCTGCCGGGAGCCCTAGCTGCAAGCGACTAGGGAAATACACATTTTTAACTCTCGGGCTTCCCCAGGGCAGGAAGGCCCCCTAGGAGGACGAACAAGCCAGCCCACAGCATCTAACACCCGCCCTCTACCCTGCAGTAGTTGAAGATCAAACCAAGTGGCCACATGGAGGGGCTGGGAATGGCGCCCGGCAGGCCCTGCACTCTGCCTGCTCCCCCTGCGCCAGGGCTCTGGCCACCACGTGTCTCTGGTTCCCGCTCACCTCCCTCATCAGAAAGCCAGGAGCAAACGTGTTCCTTAGCACTGCCCAGGTTGCCTTTCAAATGAATAAATCCCCAAAGCCTAGACCAGTACAGGAACTAAAATTTCAGTTGCGCACACTCATGCTGAGTTAAAGTACCCACAGAAAGATTTAATTCTCAGTCCCGTGCTTGCGAGCTTTTTCAGATGGCAGACCCTTTTTAAAAAGAGCAACCTTAGGTGAAACCCAACAAAAGCAAGAGAGCGGGCCCAGGAGCCCACACCCTCACACTGGGTGTGTGCTCTGCCCAGAGCTGCCCCTGCGTGACCTCATTTCACCCCCACGACCACTCTTTACAGGAGGTACAGTCAACCCCCGTCACCCAGCATGCCCTGGGATCACAGAGGTTAATGAAGTTTCTGGAGGTCACACCAGTCAAAAATGGCCGAGCAGAGGTTCAAACTGGCATCAGAGCAGCTCTGGCTCTCACCCACCAACGCCTTCTGTCTCCAGCTCCGAGTCACAACTCGGTGCCAGGGCAAACCACACACAGAGCGCAGCCCTGAGGAGCTCTTGGCCAGGTCAGGAAGCAGAGCAGAAAAACGTATCATCACAGTCCTTTAAGCCCAGCCAGGTGCCCCACGCCTCTGGGCTGCCCACAGGTGATTCCCTCTGCTCCACGTGGGCACTTGGCACGCTCCTCTCACCCTTTGAATGCAGTGCCAGCATCGCTTCTAGGCAGGGCACACTCTGATCACCTCTCCTGAGAGCTTTACGAAGGGCTGCGTGAAAGCAGATGGACGTGGTCAGAGCTAATCCCCACCTCCCAGGCCGGAGCAGAGCCGTCAGCCCCGGGCCTCACAGACACCCCGACCCTGTCTCCCGCACAAGGCAAGCGTGTGCCCAGCGCTCTCGTGCTGCTGCCAGCTCTCTGGAGGAAGGCGCCGGTGCAGTCTGGGCTCAGAGGATCCCTCAACACCGTCCATCTCGTCTACACAGGGTCAGAGTCCTGCTCAGCACGCAGCGGGAGAGGCCGCCACTTTACAGTGACTTTAACGGGGTGAGAGGTGGAAACCTTTCAGTCGTGTCCGACTCTTTGCGACCCCATAGACTGTCTAGGCCATGGCATTCTCCAGGCCAGAATACTGGAGTGGGTAGCCTTTCTCTTCTCCAGGGGATCTTCCCAACCCAGGGATCGAACCAGGGTCTCCTGCATTGCAGGTGGATTTTTTCCCAGCTGAGCCACAAGGGAAGGCCAAGAATACTGGAGTGGGTAGCCTATCCCTTCTCCAGCGGATCGTCCCGACCCAGGAATTGAACCAGGGTCTCCTGCACTGCAGGCGGACTCTTTACCAACTAAGCCACAAGGGGAGCCTTTAAATGAAGTAAATCTATTAAAATACTGAATCAATGAAAGTAATATCGTAAATCAGCTATACTTTAATCTAAAAAATACATACAAAACATCAATAAATTTCCTTCAAAGAAGCAATAAAATACCAACATTTGCAACATGCTAGCTCAGTCGTTCTCAATGGCTGAGTGATTTTTGCCCACTTCTCCTACCCCACCAGCCTGGCCCTCTGGGGACACTCCCAACGGCTGAGGTTATTTCTGATTGTCACACTGGAAAGGTGCTACTGACAACTAGCAAGTAGAGGTCAACAGCTTTCAATGAACAGGGCGGATTTCACCACAAATATTCACCTTCCCAGAGCATCAGCAGAGCCAAAGTGGAGAAATCCCAATTCTTTCCACTAACAGACTGATAAAAGTAAAGCATGATATAGGGATGAGAACTAGAGAACCCATTACAAACCACTTATTAGAAATGACCAAAAAAGAAAGAGGAATGACCATATTTATGTTAGCATCATTGATACCTTCTACTTACAGAGTGCCAGGAAGTGTCCTAGACACTGGACCTATTTGAGCTCTAAACCTGCATGGTCATTTTATGCCCCACTGACGGCTCAGAGAGGTGCAATAACTTGGCATGGTCATACAGCTATTAAGTAGGCTAGCTCACACTGAACCCAGCCAACCTGACTCCTTTACCAGCACTCCTGACTTCAGCACCCCCGCCAACATGCATGCACACGTGTGCGCACGCACACACACACACGCATGTCAAGACCCATGCCCCCCGCCCTGCTGTGTGTCCGTCTCCCCCGGGGGCAGCTCCTCTGAGCTCACCCTGAGCTCAGGGTGGAGCCAGCAGCACAGGCCCTCACTGCAGCCTGTGTGAAGAAAGGGGCAAAGGCACGGACGGGAGCCGGGCCCTGGCTCTGGGGGGCAGTGGCCAGCCAGTGCTCCCAGGAGTGCTCCACCCTCATGAGGCGGTCGGGGCACCCACAGGTCAGCCCCCTGAGCACCCGGCTCCCTGAGCGCCTCCACGGCCGCCTTCGAGCCCCAGTCTCCTGACTGGCCTTCCACAACACCGCCCACGGTGCTGTCCACAATAGTGTGGAGAGTGGACTCAGTGAGGACAAGGAGAACAGGTGGCCCAATGGTGCAGAGAGGCGCTGGGTCGAGGGGGGAGAGAGTGGAGAAGCAGGATGACGCGGTGCCCTGGGCTGGGAACCACAAAGGTCCAGCTCCAGCCCCAGCCCTGCCAGTGACAAAAGTGCACACAGTCCACCGTCCTCTGAGTGCCGCTGCGCGCCAGCCCTGTCCACAATTCACCTGTAAGATGTTGAGTGGGTCCTGAATGTTTTTGGCACACAACTGCCCACCCTTTCTCCCCTCTGGGATTACAGGCTGAAACTCTTCTCTAACACTTAGGAGTCTAGCACAAAAAATTCACTACATTTGGCCCATAAGATCACAATCTTGACTCATCTGTCACTAATATTCCAAAGGTACTTAATAACGGCTCCTAATAACAATATCACAGTCCTCAAAAACAAGGGTAAGGAGACAAGAAGTAAGAAATAAAACAAAGAGGAGATGTCTGATTTCTGTGGCACAAAGCTGAGAAAGATTTTCAAGAAACGATCTGCAGTAATAGACGGCGTCTCCTCTCAAAGGAGCAGGGGCTCCAACACAGACAGTGAGACAAAGCAGCAGACAAAGCGGTCACAGTCAGGATGCTCACAACAAGCAGCAGACTCTTCCAAGTCTGCTCTGTCTGGGTCTGCACCAAGCCTCACACACGGGAGCCCACCGCGTCCCCCAGACCACCAGACGAGGAGGGCCCATCGTACCCACTGTGGAGACCAAGAGGCTGACATGGAAAGCAAATAATGACAACGCAGGTAAGCGGACATAAGCCGGACATCAACGGCCTAACAGGCAGCAGGTGCCAGGCACCTACCACTGCTGTTTCAGAGACGAGGAAACTCGAGAGAGGGGAAGAAACTTGCTCACGGCCACACAGCAAGAACACGGATGTGGGTCTGCTGAACTCCAAAGCTAAGCTCTTTCCTCCACGCTGTTTCCCAGCCACCTCTATTTTCGAACCAGGCTTCCCAAATCTGCCAACAACCCCAGGGGATTTCAAAAACCCATCTCCAAGACATTTTCCCTGAGACTCTGACCCTGGAGCTCTGGGATGGGCCCTGAAGAGCCATAGTTAACAGGCACCCAGATGGTATTTGGGCTTCCCTGGTGGCTTAGGTGGTAAAGACTCTGCCCGCAACGTGGGAGACCTGGGTTCAATCTCTGGGTTGGGAAGATCCCCTGGGGAAGGGAAAGGCTACCCACTGCAGTATTCTGACCTGGAGAATTCCATGGACTGTATATTCCATGGGGTTGCAATGAGTCAGACACGAGTGAGTGACTTTCACAGATTGTATTCACAAACAGGCAAAGTTAAAAACTCAGATCTGAGCAAAGGGGACGGTGTGGCCACCCAAACCTGAGCTGCAGTGCACCACCTGAGGGGCCGTGGGTGTCCCCGACAGTTCCTGGGCTCCACCACTGAAGGCGACCATGGAGTCACCGAGGTCTGGAGCCGGGAATTCTCCTAGGTGTAGAACAGTGCCCGTCGACGGGTGCATCATGGAGAAGAGGTGCCCCATGAAACCAGAGCCCACGTCGAGAAGCCTTCTCACTCAGGACTGGAGTCAGGCTCATCCAAGACGACCCCCCACTTTGGCTGATGACACAACTGAGGCAGCCATAAGTGGACGCGAATGCCCACAGCCACAGAGGTCTCCAGCTGACTCCAGCCAGCACACCACACCATCTCAAAGGGACACCGCCAAGTGCCCAACTTGGGCTCTGCAACGGGCACGCACGGGGCAGCCGGGCCGACCCCAGAAGCAAGCCCAGCCGCCCGGCCCTCGATCCTGCCCTCCAGGGAGCTGCTGGGGAGCCGACGGCCGCTCCAGGCCCGCTCTCCAGATCCCCCGGCACCTCCTCGCGGCGCTCCACAGTTTGGGAGTTTGTGCCTGCCTGTGTGACTGACTGACACATTCCCTTCCCACCACCCTCAGTCTGCAAGCCCCCGAGAGCCACCGCCGTGTTACTCCTGCGCTCCCGGTCAAGAGCAGAGCCCAGGACACACACACGAGGCCCGTGCTAAACGTAAGTGTGAGGCACAAGAGAAGGGCAGACGCCGCAGGAGCTGGAGGGGAGCCAGGGGAGCCCGGCGTCCCCGGCCCAGCGCCCAGCTGGCGGGCCTCCGTGGGGCAGGGGGGTGGGTGCGCGGCCCGCTCCTAGCACAGGCGGGAACGCGTGTGCTGCAGGGCAGTGACCCCGCAAACCTCAGCAGGAGGCCCCGGAGCAGATGCGAACGAAAGAACACTGCCGCGCAGGAGTGCAGGGGACACGCTCAGGGGCACCCCGACATACCAGCCCTGGGTCACACCAGCGGGCCCTGGGCTTACTGACTTGATTACCCTCACCAGCACCCTCCACTTGGCCCAGGAAACTCCAGTTATCAGCATAAAGGGCCCGTCGGAGGATAAGGGTGACAAAGGGTGCTGACTTAGGAACAGTGGCCACTTACAGGCCACCCTCAGCCACAGTATGTCAGGGGCCGGTGGCCAGGAAGCGATAAGAGACTGTGCCGTGAGCCAGGGCCCCAGGAGTGACAGCCAGCAGTGAGGGATCAAACCGCAGAATCACCAACAAGCCAGGCCTCCGCCGAGTCCACAGGATGCTGGGCTGCTGGGGACGGACGGCCTGATTATCTGTAGGACAGCATGTGCCCAAAGGGTAGGAAACACGTGACAAGTTTCAGACGGAACAACAAGGCAGCGGGTCTGAATGAACAACCGGGCTCTGCAGGAGAGACGGAGAGCGTGTTACCTGCTAAAGAAGTGACTGAACGGTGCCAGGAGTCTCAGCTTCCCCCCCTCCTCCGTTTCACAGGCACAGTCCCGCTGGGGGTCACGGGGCTCCCTGGTGGAGCTCAAGGTGACGTCGGTGAACGGCGGGTCGTCGTCGTTCTCCAGGGCCACGATGGCGCTGGAGCTGCTTGTGACCACGAGGTCCAGGATGTCCTCGTTGCTGACGGACAGCGTGGTGGACAGCTCCGTGCCGAGGCTGGACACGCTGCACACCGAGACATTGTCGCTACGCTGCAGGCTCTGGGAGGTGGGGCTGTAGAGCTTCACCGAGTCGTAGCCCGTCCTGGGAAAGGTGGAGGACTTGCGCACGCTCTGCTCCCGCTCGGCGCCGGCGGGAGCCGGGGGCGCGCAGGAGGGCAGCGGGCAGGCACTCTGGCAGGCTCGCTCAGGGACGATCTCCGGCTCAGAGGGCTTCCTCCTCACGTGGACCACGCTGCAGGGGACAGGCTCCGGGTTGCCGATCTCGAGGGTAGGAATGCCCGAGTCCACCGATTTAAGGCTGTGCCGATCTTCTAAAGCACTGAGTTTCAGCTTGGGCCCATACTCAGGCAACGAGAGGGACCTGGGTGCCTTGAGAGTCAAGTGTTGCAGGTTCTGAATGTGGTTTCCTGGTCGACTGTCCAGAATGCCCATCAAGGCTACGCCATTTGTAGAGGCGGAATGGTTTCCATCAGTCATCTTGGTCCAAGGAAAAACTAGAAAAAAAAAAAACACAAAAATGGAAATTAAGACAGTGGCTATAAAAGCCAAAGATGCAACTCCTCTGGAGTTCAAATATTCTGACGCCCCCTTTTAAAAGAGGAATCCTTGAAAAATAAAATTTAAAAAAGCCCCACATACCAAAGTATTAATTCAGGACCAGAAGTGAGAGTTTTAATATACTACTATCACAATATTATAAAGTATCCCACCAATCACAACTGTGGTCCTCAGGACAGCACCGGGAGCAGGAGGGCCGTGCCAGGCGGAGAAAAGGGGTTTTGTTTTCCGTGCTTTTTAAAATGATGAACACGTGATACCTCTGTCAAAAGTATGTGAGTTCATAACCCACACACAAGTCAAGGTGCAACACGTGTGGACAGCATAAAAATTAAGATGTCTCCATCAACACAGAAAACAAGATGAAGCATGTCCGCCAGGTGCGCTGAGACGACCCGGGCCAAAGTGAGCGGTGGCTCCACAGTGTTTGTCCCCTCACTTGGGTCTCCAAGGCAGGGCGTATTACCCACGTCCCCACGCAAGGAAACGAGGCTCGGGTTCAGAAAAGCGTCCGGGGTCATGCTGTCACTTGGCGGCACAGCTGGGATCTACAGGGCTGGCCCCAAAACCAGCCACACCCAGGGGACGAATGGCTCAGTCTGGGGCTATAAAGCCCACGTCAGAAGGCTGGTTCGGTGAAGAAGGATAATCGATAAA
The DNA here is from genome assembly GCF_019320065.1 of Cervus canadensis. Taxonomy (NCBI): domain Eukaryota; kingdom Metazoa; phylum Chordata; class Mammalia; order Artiodactyla; family Cervidae; genus Cervus; species Cervus canadensis. The sequence continues at coordinate 48,789,934 of NC_057411.1, read as the reverse complement.
GGAGAAAACTAAAGGCCACGAGCCTGGAGGAGACACCTCCAGGATGAGGAGAGTCTGAGCTGCTGGTGACACAGAGGCCCTGCCTACAATTCTCAGCCTCAGGCGGGGATGAGGGGGCGAGAGGCGCAGTCCTCACGGACTGAGAACCTGGCAAGTTCCGCTATGTTCCTTTCCACTGTCCTTTAAAATATTGAAAACTAAAGAAACCTGCTGGCACATTTAAATCTGATCCACAGAACAGAACAACATACAGACGGGATCTCCTGACTCAGACATTCCTGGGTTCTAACCCCAACTCCACAAGACGGCTTGGGAGAATGAAAGAAAGTGCCACGAGAAAGGCTTCAGCAGGCACCGACCACCCCCTACCCCGAACTCCCACAAGCACTCTGCCGGCGGCTGCCATCATCAAATGGCAAGTTTTGAAGCCTGGTAGTGACACCGATAACCACTCCCTTTCAGGTGTTATTTTAGCTTCTGCAGTGAGCGTCCTGCTCCCCTTCAGGAAGCCTGGCCAGGCCTCTCAATGTCAACCCGGCAAAAGCACATTCATTAAAAGCAGAAAACAGGGCAGGGGTGATCCCCCTCCTTCCCAGAAACAAGGAACCCGTCACACAGCGCGGCACTGGAGCAAAAACAGAAATGAGGGGCGGGCTCAAAAGGCACAGTTCAGGAACAGACCACACTGCATACGAAGCGTGGAAACGCGACCCAGTCGTGAGGAGGGTTATCTAGCTGTGTGTCCTACTAATTGTTTATCAGTTTTCCTTGGCAAGATGCAACCACACTGCACTACACCAAAGCAAGATGGCAAACAAAATGAGAGCTTAATAAAAATGAGATTATAAAGGTGATCACACTAAGTAAAGGGTTTCCCTAACCTCCAGAGCTTGCCTAGTGCCTCAGACGGTAAGGAATCTGCCTGCATTGTGGGAGATTCAGGTTCAGTCCCTGGGTCGGGAAGATCTTCTAGAGAAGGAAATGGCAACCCACTCCAGTATTCCTGCCTGGAGAATTTCATGGACAGAGGAGCCTTGTGGGCTACAAGTCCATGGGATTGCAAAGAGTCAGACACGACTGAGCAACTAACACTTTCACTTTCAACCTACAGAGCAAAAAGAACCAAAAGGACCTGGGCATCAGCTCACCACATGGAACACATTTTAAATGCTCTGCAGTTCACGCTGCCCTGAATTCCCGGGGCTGCAGCTCCTACCCTGAGTCCCCAACCATGAGTTCCTCCCAGGCAAGGCCACGGCAAACTGTCCCTGGAACCCTGACTTGGCAAAACTCCCAAACTGAACTACGCTGCCAAACCACAGCATTCACAACAGGAAGACAAACCTGTGTACAAACTTTAAAGTTCTAACAAAAAATTCTAATTAAAAGGAAAATACAGCAAGAAACATTTTTAGCACATAGTTAAGAGCTAATCTTTGGCAGTGGCAACGGTGATGAGGATCATCCAGACACCATCAACATTCCAACAGGTCAAACCAACAAAAAAAAACAAACCCCCAAACACAGAAGGACACACAGTAAGCAGAGCTCAGACCCTCTGGTAGGCCCAACGGAAACTCTCCCGACTTGCTAGTGTGGGAGACACTTAACCTTTCTGAGCCTCAACTCCCCTCCTGCCCAGGAGTGAAATGGGGCAACACCATGAGACTCAGGGGCAGCCTCTGGACAAGGGAAGGGAGGGGCCTCGGTGAAACACAGCATACCTGCATGTGACACCCAGCAGGTGCCCCTACTTCAGCCCAGACAGCGGACACACACTGCGGGGAGGGGGTGGTGGAGTGACTTTAAACTGGCATTTTGACACGAGGACAGGAACAGTAACCAAGTGTGCTAAGGGAACCCAAGGCCCCTGCTCCTCCATTGCCAAGACGGAAGCCCAGGGAAGAGAAGAACAGATGGGACGGAGCCCAAAGCCGCCTGGCAGCGGCCCGTCCCACAGCCTCACTGCTCTGTCTCAGGGCCACTGGAGCAGCCCCAGGGCCTCTCCTAGGGAGAAGCTGAGGGGCCTCTGAGGCTCCAAGGGTTCCAGGTCCAGCTTAAGTTCCTGAAACCTGCAAAACAGCCTCAGAGAACAGACTCTGGAAAAAGAAACTTAAAAGGGGAAAAAGTCCTTCCGCTTGCGACATCCTCTAAGACCGAACTCTGTGAGGGCCAAGCCACCTGCCCTCAAGCCCTTCCACCTGGGGCCGGCCAAGCACAAAGCGAAGCCACACTCTGAGCACCTGCCTTCTGACGGGGCCTGCGGGGGAGGCCGCACAAAGAAAGGGCGTGCTTCTGAGAGAGGCAGCGGGGTGGACGCTGGAAGGCGGCCAGCAGGCAGCTGCCCATGGCTGGCCTCCAAGTCACACATTTTCTCAAGACAGAGGAAGCCTCGACTCCGCGGGCTGGCGCCGGGCCCCCGGGACCCGTCCCCCGCCAGCCCCGCCAGTCTCGGGCTGTCAGCTCGCCTCTCTCAACACCCACAACCCCGGCGACTCTGTCTCCCACTCGGCCACCAGCGCCCTGGGTGTACGTGTCCCCGGAGACCGAGCATGCCCCTAAGGCTGCTCCTCTGAGAAGCCTTCCCCATCCCCCCGGCCCCCAGGAAGCTGCAGGCCCTCCTCTCTCTGGGGCTCCTTGTGGCTGCACCCCACCTTCAGCAGTTCCGGGGTCCCCTCCCCAGGCTCCCGAGCTGCAGGCAAGGCACCTGGATGTTGATGCCTGGGCAAACGCCTCCAACGATGAAGGATGAGAAAACCTATCTGCTGAATTAAGTATTCCCGACGACTAGATTCTAGCTGTGGGCAGGCGTTAGGGGCCGGCCATCCAAGAAACCTCTGTTGGGAGCTGGGTTGTGTTTCCACAACAAGGTGGGCAGGGGAGCTCACGCAAGAGAAGCAAATGCAACCACGCTCTCCCAGCAAAGTGTGTGGATGGCAGACCCAGCACGTGAGCGATGACCATCCTGCGCACCGTGTTGCCTGCTAGACTAGACGGCAAGGGTTGACACGCTCGACCTTTGACGGCTCAGGACAGCAAAACAAAACTTCCCTCTGCAGCCCTTTCCCAAAGTCACGCATGACCCCTCGTGCTGCAGGCGTCACAGCATGCGACCTGGGCTCTCGGCATCCCCAGGCACAGCCTGGCACCAGAGGCCAGCCTGACCATGAGCAGCCATCGCCGCCCGCGGGAGAGAAACACACAAGCCTTCAAGCACAGGTAAGAGGACGGCTTTTTATTCCGGGTGGCAAGGCCACCAGAATTTTCTTTACCTGCCAGAAACTGAGTCTGAAGGAAACAAAGAGGCAAAGGGCCTCCCCGAGAGGCTGGAACGACCTCACTCCACCAGGGGCCCATCTTTAGTTTAACACAAGTCAAGAGAGTGGACAGTAGCTCTACCGGTGACTCGGAACAGGCGTTGGAAAACAAGTCTGTCTAGAAGCAACAGTTTAATTTTCTTCTCCTTACAAAGTAACAGGACTAAAACCAACTCTTCATAAATACAAAAAAAAAAAAAACAGTTCATGAAACCACAACTAAATGATTTAGTTATATCCCCAGGGGGGAAAAAAACCCACCCCCGGGTGGCCTCTGGGAGAAGCCGTTCTGCCCATCCATGCACACATCCTCTGAGCTCGTCCCCCATGGCTCCTTCCCGTCCACAGGGCGTGTACCACACGCGGCCTCCCGTCCCGCCTCCTCTCCAGATACCACAGGGAAGAGCGGCCCCCTCACGCTCCCATCCCACGGGGACGGCTCTGCGACCTCCGACCTGCCAGGGAGGGGCACTCCAATTCACTGCCAAGCTTCCCACCAATCCAGCCCTGCCGCTGATTTCCATATACACAGAGCTCCTTTCTGTCAGCCACGGTCTAAGGGCAAATCTGTCACAGATCCGAAGTTTCAGGAGGGCAGGCTCTAGGCCTGCAAGTCCGGACAACACCAGCTGTTGCTATTTAGTCGGTCAGTCATGTCTGACTCTCTGCGACCCCATGGTCTGGAGCCCGCCAGGCTCCTCTGTCCATGCGATTCTGCAGGCATGAATACTGGAGTGGGTTTCCATGCCCTCCTCCAGGGGATGGATCTTCCCGACCCAGATCATCACCATAAAACTACAATCTCATGAGCACCAGGCACTGTTGGACGCTCTTAACACACCAGTCTGTTCTAGGGCCCTCAACAGTCCTCTGTGCCAGGTACTAAGCCCACTGCACAGAGGGGGAAACTGAGGCACAGAGACTACCCAGGTCTCCACTTGGATGCGGCAGCACCTGGGGCTTGAGCCCAAGGCTGCGACCCCGCAGCCCTCAGTAAGCTCTGCTCCTTGCAGCCCTAATGCAGACATCGAGCACCTCCTCAAATCCTCACCCCTCCGGCGAAAGAGCAGGATTTCACAGAGGGGAATGATGACACTGAGCTTGCTGAGTCAGATGTGGCTGCCTGCCCAAGGTTTCACATGCAGGAACCCCCAACACTTCTCTCTCCAATGCCCACGTCACCCTCCTGAAGGCATCTCCAGGGTCCTTCATGTCTCCCGGGGAGGATTCTGGTGGGACCACCAGGCTCCCCACAGGAGTGGCTCCCCCAGGCCTTCCCCTCGAGCCTGGATGTAACATCAAGGAGAACCCACTGACACCTCCCATGAGAATCAGGCTGTTCAGGACTTCCTTGGTGGTCCAGTGGTTAAGAATCCACCTGCCAATGCAGGGGACAGGAGTTTGATCCTTAGCCTGGGAGCTAAAATCCAGTGCTGCAGGGCAACTAAACCCATGCAACTATTGAACCCATGCACCCTAGAGCCTGTGTCCCACAACAAGAAAATCCACTGCGATGAGAAGCCCGTGCCCCACAACTAGAGAGAAGCCCACACTCTCCACAACTAGAGAGAGCCCACACGTAGCAACGACAACCCAGCACAGCCATAAATAAATAAAAATTTTAAAAATACATATTTTAAAATAAAAAAAAGAACCAGATTGTTCTGTAAAGGTTTCCCAAGCACCAACCGCTGTGAGTCCCTTTCTCTTTTTAATTCAAGCCCTGGCCTAGCCAGAAAGGAGCCTGAAAAGAAAAGCACAGGCCGTTCAGGACCTCAAGGGCCTCCGCACAAACAATTAACCCGAGCAGCCACCTCCGCGCACCAGTGCATCTGCGTGTTGGGCACTAAGACCAGTGTCTACACCCGCCATCTGTGGTCTCTGCTGCCTCCACAGCAACCCCCGGGGCTGAGAACACCAACACCATCTCACAGGCAAGATGGAGGCCCCGACGGAACACAGGCGGAGTGGTCCTGCGCGGGCTCACCTGGATCTGCCTCTAAGGTGCTTATTACTGTCTCCACTGCTGCACAAGCAAGCCAAAAACAATGGAGCAATGTGCGTTACACAGGATGGGCAAGTTGGGACTTCCCTGGCAGTCCAGTGGTTAAGACTCCGTGCTTCTACTACGGGAATCATGGGTTTAATCCCTGGTCAGGGAACTAAAATCCCACATGCCAAGAGGTGAAGCCAAAACACACACACACACACAGACCGTGAAAGGCAACTAGAAAAGTAGTTTGTTAGTCAAATAAGTTACTCTTCAGGATAAAAACCACCCTCAAAAAGAATTTTCTAGAAGCCTGATGTATTTCTCTGAAGGGTGAATGGCAACTCTGAGGCACCTGGAACTCAACACAATGTAAGTTAGTAAGTTTCCGTCCAGCAGCAAACAAGGTGGAAACTGGTGTTAAACTGTTGAGGCTCCTCAAAGGCTCCTTCCCAACCCTAAGAAGCAGATATTTCACTTAAACCTTTAAACCCAAAGGTAGTTAGGTTTAAAAGGCACAGGTGGGACATTTTAGATTCAGGATGCTCAGTGCACAGGGTGGTTGACCCACTAGCCCAAAATGTTTCAGCTTCATACAGTGGTTTACCAAAACTAATCCTCATAAGGACCTGAAAAGTGACTGGGAGGCAACTGACGGTGTAGGAAGACAGACCACTCAGCAAGGCCAACACAGTTTATAACCTTAATTATTAATATGGTAAACAATTTACTGAACATTTGCCATAGACCAAACATATTAGGGGGCTTCCTTTGTGGCTCAGCTGGTAAAGAATCTGCCTGCAATGCAGGAGACCTGGGCTTGATCGCTGGGTTGGGAAGATCCCCAGGAGAAGGGAAAGGCTACCCACTCCAGTATTCTGGCCTGGAGAAATCCATGGACTGTATGGTCCATGGGGTCGCAAAGAGTTGGACACGACTGAGCAACTTTCACACACATATACATAAGTATATTAGGAGCTATCGCATTCTCTAACCATCACAAGCCTGCCAAGTACACCAAAGAAGTGGAGACTCAGAGAGGCTGAGTGACTCACCCAAGGTCACACAGCAAGAGAAAGGGGATGCAAACCAGGTTCTGACATCAAAGTCCATACCTGGCTTGCTGGAGTGCTTAAGAACACAGATCCTAAACATTGATAATCGAAGATAAAACCAACAATATTCAGACTTTTCCGTGTACTTCAACAGAAAGTTTTAAAAAGAAAATACACAAGGGGAAAAGATAATGCAGGTTCTGGAGGCAGACTGCCTAGGTTCAAGTCCTGGCTCCTCCACTTACCAGCTGGGTGACCCTGGATTAGTTTAACTTCTCTGTGCCTTAATTTCCACCTAGTAGGAGGGGGACGACAACAGGCCCTATCTCATTAGGCAGTTGACAAGATGGGGGGAAGAAATCCATGTAAAGCCTTTAGAATCAAGCCTTAGAAGATGCCTGCCGGTGTTACTCTTCCTTGGGCACCCAGCTCAGGCCCACTATTTTAGCAACTCGTTTGCATAAACAAGCCCAGGCACAGCCAGTCTGCACGGCCTCACTCTACGCCTTCCGCCTGCCTCCAACATCCTCCTCGCACCTTTGCTGCGGGCACTGAGCCTAGCTCTCAGCTTCCCCACCTGTCCAATGAGGTGATTAGCCCAGCCCATCTACCTGAGGTCCTTCTAACCTGACAGTCTAGAAGTCTAAACCCAGGCCCTAGAAACTTTATACCCTCCCTGAAACAAACATGAACAGACAACACATACCCACGTGCCTAAAATCCCCTCTCCCGTATTATGTATAAACGCCTGTTAGGATGACAAATCTTCTCCGAGGTCTCAAAGCTCCACGGGCGCCCATGACATGCGGGGCATGCATCCTCGGTGCTGAGGGTGGGGACATGACAGTCAGAAGCTCTGACCAAGGGAGGACAGATTCCAAAACAAGCTGTTGCTCTGACAAGCTGAGTCCACTTTATAGAGGTCTTCAGCAGAGCACAAGCACTTGCAAATAGAAGGAAGACGGACAGGAATTCACCTGCTGGACAGAGGGGAGAAGGGCAGTGGGAGGGAGCGATGGAGAAGTGGAGGGTGGAGAGGCAGAGAGAGGGTGCCTGAGGGGAAGGGCAGGGAGGCCAGGTGAGGCGGCGCTGAGGCAGAACCTGAGAGGAGTGCTGGGGGCAGACTGCAAAAACTCAGCTTCCCGAGCCCAGAGTAAGCCCAGCCCAGCAGCGCTGAGCAGGGACCTGCCAGGACTTGCCAGGATCACGAAGGACACTAAGATGAGCAGCGTCTGGCCCCGACACCTAACTATTTGAATCTCATCTGTGCCTCTCTCCAGCTGTCCAGCTGCATGACCCCGAAACAGTTAGTGTGCCTCTTTGATGTTTCCCAAAGGGTGTATTCACTCAATAACCCTGAGTCCCAAGGACACGGGGAGCGTCTCACTAGGGCTGGAAATCAGGGGCTCGGAGTCCACAGTCTCAAGAGGTCAAACATACCACAACCAAGACAGGAGTAAGACAGAACTGGTCGGGGGGAGCGGGGTAGGAGCACCCCAGTTAAAGAGGGGAGGTGTGAAGTTGGGAAGAAGTCATAGCCAAACATGAGACCTGGCTGGTCCTGGCCAGGTAAACCAGGCAGGAGGAAGCCACGGCTGTAGTCCATACCGGGGACCTCACCGTGGCCAGCAGCAACCACCCCCTACAAAGGCAGCCACGACAACGGGGTGAGGTGCCCACATCGCCCAGACACGGGCCCAAGACACCAACCCCCCCTCCTCCGCCAGTCTGCGGCCGCGCAGGGAGCCTGCCGCACACAGAACTTTCCAAAGCTTCCACATCCACGCTGGAGCACACGGTGCCAAAGCTGTCTGGAAACAGACGTGGTCTCCCGGGGCCAGGCAAACAGCCGGCCGCCCAACTGCCCGCGGCCCAGCCCGCCGCTTCCTGGAGGAGCCGCCCCCACCCTCTCCTCGCCCCCCACCCGCAGGACGACGGCAGTCGCGATGGGATGCAGCCCTGGCCCGGGTCTGAAGCTGAGGGGCTGCAGCCCAAGGGCGCCGGTCTCCGAAGAAGGGAGTCCCTGGCCTGGGCAACGGGGTCCCAAGAGAAAGGGTGGAGAACAAGGACACGAGAAGCAAGGGGGCAGAAACTCCGAGGTGGAGGGGGTTCCGGGGGGTCTCCAAACTGGACGGGGCCCCGGGTCTCGGAGACTCTGAGGTGGAATGGGTCCCGGGGCTCAGGGACTCTGAGGTGGAGGGGGTTCCGGGAGGCTCCGAGGTGGGGGAGGGGGTCCCGGGGCTCAAGGACTCTGAGGTGGAGGGGGTTCCGGGGGGAGCCGAGGTAGGGAGTCCCGGGGCTCAGGGACTCTGAGGTGGAAGAGGTTCCGGGGGGCTCCGAAGTGGACGGGGTCCCGGGGCTCAGGGACACTGAGGTGGAAGGGGTCCCCAGGCTCAGGGACCCTGAAGTGCAGGGGGTCCCGGGGCTCTCGCGGGTCGGGGGAGCGGTTCCGCGCGCCGAACCGGCTCCTCTCCCGCCCTGGAGCCCGGCGCGTCTGAGGGGGAAAACTTTCCGTCAAGTTCCGGAAACAGAGCGGGTCGGGGCTCGCGTCTCACCGAGGAGCGGTGCTTCCAGCGCCCCACGGGCTCCCCCGGGCGCGGGAAGGAGCGGCGGCGAGGGATGAGGCCAGGCTGGACGCGCCCCGCCGTGCCTTAGGGCCGCCGCCTCCCCGCTCCGGCCGACGCGGCAGCAGGTGGCAGCGGCCCCGCGCGCGCCCCGGCCCCTTCCCTCCCTCGCGGCCCGGCTCCCGCCGCAGGCCCTCAGTACCGGAGTCAGCGTGGCTCCGACGCCATCCCCCGGGCTCGCGGGCCCGCAGCCCAGGCCCCGCAGGACCCGCAACGTGCGCGGCGAAGACGCTGGGCACTGCAGGCGGCGGGGCGACCAGGCAGGTGCCGGCAAGGAGCCCGCGGCCAACGGCGGCGCGCGCCCTCGCCCCGCCCCGCGCGCCCTCGCCCCGCCCCGCGCGCCCTCGCCCCGCCCCAGCGCGCCCCCGCCCCGCCCCAGCGCGCCCCCGCCCCGCCCCAGCGCGCCCCCCCCCAGCGCGCCCCCGCGCCCCCGCGCCGGCCCCGCGCGCCCGCCCTCGCCCCGCCCCGCGTGTCCTCGCCCCGCCCTGCGCGCCCGCCCTCGCCCCGCCCTGCGCGCCCGCCCTCGCCCCGCTACGCCCCGCCCCGCCCCGCCCCCTGCCGGCACAGCGGCTCTTCCGCCCGGGCTGCCGCCCCACCCCCGCCGCGCCGCCGCCGCTCCTCGAGCTCGACGCTCGTCCCTCTGCCCCTTCTCCGGCCCGCTCGCCCGCTCTCCACAGGCCCCGGGACGGCATTGCCCACCCGTTTCTCTCCCGAAGGCCAAGAGGAGCCGCGAGGGGAGGCCTGAGGGGATCTTTATGCCCACAGAGCCCCCGTGGACACCCACCAGGGGGCCTCCTTACCTGGTCGGCTCCACCCGCGGCCATCTTGGAAGTGGGAAGCGGCTGGGAGGGGGAAGGGGCACGAGCGGGCAGCGACCAGGCGTGGGGAGCCGAGCGGCGGAGCGCATCGATGGGTGGCCCTGCCCACCTCCGGGCAGGTGTGCGGGAGAGGAAGGTCCCGCCCCCCACCTGGCCGCAAGCTGGAGGCCAGGTGGGCAAGATCGGAGCTCGGGCCCGGGACATGGAGCCTTGAGCATATCGCTTTGAGGCCTTCCCGGCCGGACCTTGTCTCTTCATCCGTAAAACGGGCTTTTCTGGTAGTTTTCTTATTGAGCCGGTAGACAGGGCACAGCGCCGCGCCTCCCCAAACTTGCTTGCACTTCTCTATCACCTGCAGATCTTTGAAAATTTTAAAGGCTAGGCCACGCCTCAGACTAACTAAATCACAGTCTCTGAAGGTAAGATACGGTTTTGGAAGCTGCGTAATGTGCAGACAAGTTTAGGAACTGCTGGCCTAGTGTTCATTGCATTATTTCCGTCAGTATTGCAGAATCTAGAGACACGGTCTGTGATCAAAACCGTCACGCAGGACTTCCCTGGCTGTGCAGTGCTTAAGACTTGCCGCTTTCACTGCAGTGGCGCAGGTTGGATCCTTGGTGGGGCTTCCACATGCAGGCTCCCTCCCCCGCCCCCCCCCCCCTCATAAAAACAGGTGGTAGAGAGTGGACAAACCTAGACAGCGTATTAAAAAACAGAGACATTACTTTGCCGACAAAGATCCATATAGTCAAAGCTATGGTATTTCCAGTAGTCATATATGAATGTGAGAGTTGGACAAGAAGGCTGAGCACTGAATTGATGCTTTCCAACTGTGGTGCTGGAGAAGATCTTGAGAGTCCCTTGGACTGTAAGGAGATCAAACCAGTCCATCCTAAAGGAAATCAACCCTGAATATTCATTGGAAGGACTGATGCTGAAGCTGAAGCTCCAATACTTTGGCCACCTGATGTGAAGAGCTGACTCATTAGAAAAGACCCTGATTTGGGGAAAGATTGAAGGCAGGAGGAGATGGGGGTGACAGAGGAGGAGATGGTTGGATGGCATCACCGGCTCAATGGACATGAGTTTGAGCAAGCGAAGGACAGGGGAGCCTGGTGTGCTGCAATCCATGGGGGTGCAAAGAGTCAGACACAGCTGAGCAACTGAACAACGAAGAGTGGAAGATGAAGTCGCCTGCCCAAGGTCCAGGGCTGGTCAGTAGCTGAGAGGAGTCAGAGGCCAGATGCCCCGCCTCTAGGATCATGCAAAGCCCCAGAATAAGAGAGCTCTTGTTCGCTAGTTATTGACCCATTCCTCAACGTCCTCCAAGAATGTGGGCTGCCTGAGCCAAACCGGGCTTATCTTGTTTACTGGTATGTTCCCTGAGCCTAAAAGACTCCAGAGATGGGGAGCTGGAAGGCCTGGATTCCAAGCTGGGCTTGGCGCCTGCCTGCCAGCAGCACTGAGGGCTGCCCCAGGCAGAACTACCAGGAAAGAAACCTCAGAGGGACAGGAAGGGTGATCTGTCCATCAGAACATCTGGAAGCATACAGTGAAGATTAGTGTTGGCTGCAGTCATTAGTGTTGGTCCCGAGAACCCCGGGCTTGTTTCTCCTGCCTGGGTCATAGCTCTAAAAACTCTCTGCACCTGCAGTCATGATGGCAGGAGGAGTGAGAGCTTTAAAAAGGAAACCTGTTAATAGAATACATGAACACCCTTCACAGTGCTTTGGGCATAATAGAAGCTTTATAAATGGTTGCATTTCTGGATGTTTTAAGGAAAGCTAATACCAAAGCCCAGTGTCCCCTCCTGAGCTGATTTTAAGAAAACACTACCAGAGAAGTACCGACTTGCTTTGGGCCTGACTTAATTCCCAGTTTAATACCTCAGATTAATAAATCTGCTTTTACAGTGTTCTTTGCAACCCTCCAAATCCCTTCCTGCCCTCATTCTCAGTCTTAGGGTTTTGAAAGCCGCAACGACAGAAACCCTTGTTCTAAATCCAGAGCCAAGAAAGTTTTCGTGGTCCCCGACTTGTGTGCCCTCTGTTGCCTGTTCCTCCCTCTCTTGCCATCCTGCGGCCACCCACCCCAGCCCAGAGCTCCTCCCCAGAGCCCATGTGTCACTCACACCCTCTGTGATTTGACCCGTCTCACCCCTTGTCACCAGCACCCACAGGTGCTCTAGACAAATCCTCATTACAGTTTCAGTCTAACGATTAAAAATATAATGCACAAGATTAGCCACGCAGCGGCAGGCACTCTCGTCACCTCTCAGAACCTCACACCTCCCAGGCCCCCATCTCCAGTGTGGAGACAACTGGATCAGGGTGGTCAGCACCCTGTCCCACTCTGCGGGCTCACTGCTGCCCGTCAGGAGGATGGGCGGCCATCCCAGTTACCCGGTGCAGACCTAAGCTGAATCCCAGACTGGTCCTCACCTGGGCCCACCTCCGGGGCCTGTGGAGCCGCTGCTCGGTGTAGAGAAGCAGCCGGCCTGCAGTTCCCTCGCCTCCTTTCCGGGCCCAGGCCTGGTGGGTGGCGGCCTGGCCTCACTAAGCCCTGAAACCTCCCCTTCCCAACTCTCCCCATCTCCACGAGGCTCATAGCATCTCCACCTCCCAAACTGTGTGGTGATGAAATGTAAAACAGCTGTCTGGCTTTGTGGGTTTCTGGCATGTTTGGGGAGTTCTTGGCGCTTTCCTAGCAGTGTAATGTATATAGAAAGTGTGTTGGTCAAACTGCCAAGGTGAGGAGAGACAGAGACCACTCCCCCGAGGGGTCCCACGGAGGGACTTCTCCAAGCCCGACCTCTGAACCTCCCCAGACTTGCTAAGCAGGAGTGGGAAGCCCTTCCCAGGGTGTCTGATTCCCACGGAAACCAGCCCTGAGCCCACTCTGTGCCAGCCTTCCAGGCTCCGGAGCACCAGAGGAGTCCACAGCCCACGATTCCTGCCCCACAGAGCCCCAGGGCCAGACCGACGTGGCAACTTACAAATGCAGCCACGTCCCCTTGCCAGGAAAATGGTAAATGACCAGGTGCAGACCCCAGAAAGGTCACAAGGAGGGTGTCGGAGCTGGCGGGACCCCTATGAGTCCTCAAGCCCACCCCTCTCGTTATTCAGGAGGGAATCCGAGGTCCAGAGAGAGACGTGCAGAGGGGCCCAAGTTCAGGTGGGGAAGCAGGTGGGCACTGGACCCAGGCCAGCAGCCATGCCCTGCCAAACTGCCCTGGCATCGCTTCTCAGGAGGTGTGGGGATCTCATCACCCAAATGCATATTTTACCCCTGACTTCCCCCCTCCCCAAAGGTGAGCTCCTTAGATACTTGTTGAATGGATGAATAAACCTTTCTCGTACTTGCACTCAGGTGAGCCCTCCAGGTAGCCTCTGCCATGCCTGCTGTTTCACCCTATCACCACACCTGCCAGGTGAGCCCCACACCTGCCAAGCTGGCACATGGACTCCTATTTCACAGGTGAGGAAACGCACTGGGAGGTAAGGCCGCTCAGCCCGGGTCTCACCACTCGCCCCCCCACTCCACTGTCCAGAAGCTCCTGCCCACTCGCTATCCCCCTCCACCCTCCCTGCCCCCACACAGCCCCCGTTCAGGGTCACTGTTTGGGTTGGGGGGGGTGGTGCAGGGTGCAAATGAAAGCATTTGTGACAGTCACGCTTCCCTCGGGCTGGCAGCGGGCCCGTCTCCACCGGGCAGAAGCCGGTTGTGCAACCATCGTTTATTTCAGAAGAGCTTTCCTCTGGCCCAAGGGCTTGCAGAAATCCAGGAAAACCTATCCTTTCTGTCTTTATGCCTTGGCACATGGGAAATCACCATCGAGTTGGAAGTTCTCGTTTTTAGGACACAATGCCTGGAACTTGGGTTTCTCTTATTGTTTCTGAAAACTGAGCCAGATGAGAAAAAAAAGAAAAAGTCAGGAGTAGCCCAAGTAGCTGGAGGTAAGCCTTCCGGCAACCTCAGGCCCAGAGAAGACAGAGACAGAGACACAGCGATGGAAAAAGAGTCATAGCAACCAGGGTAGCCACCACCAGCCTCTGTGCTTTGCTCCTAGAAGCAGCATCTGACCCTCACCCCAGGCCATCAGCTCACGTTTACTCAGCTTTAACAAGTGCCGTTACCTGTTTCTTACCATCAGAGATTAAAATCAGAGGCTTCAGAGAGGCGGAACTCCTAGAAGTAGCACATTTAGAAGAGGGAGAAGGCGTGGCTGCAGAAGAGGAGATTATAAGACACTGAATACTTTTTGTCTAATGGTGCACTTGTAGGGAAACTGTCCTTATAAAATTACCCCCAATTTCAGGCCAAAACTGTTGTAAAAAGATGCTCCGTGCAGTTGTTACTTACAACAGGGAAGCGGGTGTGATGTGGATGTCCAACCATGGAGGGAAAGGTTAAGTAAACAGAGAAACTTCTTCTCCAGGGGATCTTCCCTACCCAGGGATTGAACCTCGGTCTCCCACATTGTAGGCAGACGCTTTACCCTCTGAGCCACTAGGGAAGCCCAAGTAAACAGAGAAACTTCTATGCAGCTATTTTAAAGCCCTCCAAATAGTTAAGTATACGACTTCCCTGGTGGCCCAGTGGTTAAGAATCTGCCTGCCAAGGTGGGGGACACAGGTTCGATCCCTGATCCGGGAAGATCCCACATGCCATGGGGCAGCTAAGCCTGAGCCTGTGCCCTAGAGCGCCCAAGCCGAAAAAAAGCACTGACAACCTTGCACCCTGAAGCTTGTGCTCCGCAACAAGAGAAGCCACCACAATGAGGACCCCATGCACCACAACTAACGCGTAGCTCCCGCTCCCCACCCCTAGAGAAAGCCCACGCGAAGACCCAGCACAGCTAAAAATAAGTAAACAGCTTTTGAAAACTCTGTTTAAAAAAATTTTATCATAGCAAACAGGAAATGCTTGTTATAAGAGTGATACTGAATTTTAAATAAGACATAAGAGAAGACTATGAAATATCATCCACCAAAAGAAATGGGAAGACACCCTGAAATGATATCAGAACACACATGATTTCTTCTGATGACATATTTCAAAACTTGTAGATCTCCCACAACAAACGCGTGCTCTGTGATGAGATGTGTTCAGCTGCCAACTGATGGGGAACCAACAGTATTCAAGAGGCACAGGCAGCCGGGCCATCGGATGAGGGCTCTGCCCCCCGACCCTTCTCCCCAGACCAAGACAAGTCCTGTTAGCACTTTGCAAGAGGGAACACTCGTGCTCCAAGGGGTTAGGTAATCAGTGCTCAGCCAGACACACTTGCTGTGATGGATGGCCGACAACAGAGCCCTGTGACTGTGGTGTGTAGCCCAGGGTCTGTGACAGCGTCTCTAGCAACCCAGGGGTGCTGTATTGTTACCCTGTTTACTGGGGACACTTGACTCCTGGTGGGTCTGGATTCAAAGGTCACTGAATCTCAGGGCATCCCCTGTAATTGCTTGGAAGAAAGAAGTTATAATGAATCCAACAGACTCTGCAAAAAGCTTGGAACCCCCGGCCTGGCAATGGGACATGGTGGTGGGGAGTGGTGCAGGGGACCCCCTGTGGCCTGCAGCCCCCTGATGCTTAAGAGATGCCTGGAGCTGGAGGCCTTAAGACTCTGGGTGCTGAGAAACCACAGAAAGCCCGTGGGGGTGGGGCTCCACGCTGCAGCACACCACAGTGGAATTTTCCAAATAGCCTTGTTTTTTAAAGGCATTGCCCAGTTGCCTGCTGCTGCCTCCACCATCGGGAAGCTAAACCAATTTAGAAGCTGCGGGGTCGGGTCTCCCGTGGGAGCCACATGAGGTGGGGGCAGGGGAGGCAAACACTTCCAGGCCTGATGATCTGCCGTGGGAGGCCCTCCCAGCCCTTGGCGCGCGAGGCTCTCCCTCAGGCCTGGGGGCTCCCCAGCAGCATCTCGAACTCTCCAACATCCTCACCTTTGTGCCTGCCCTGCCCTCCGCCTCGGGCCCGGACCTCCTGGGATTCCCCACTCATACATACTTCCTGGTTCCCTCAGGGGTATGTGGCTCAGAACGGTGCTCCAGGTGCTCCCACCCTCAGAACAGCATCCCCAACTCCAACCCACCCCCACCCGCAGGCCGTACCGGGCTCCAGCACCGCCTGCCCCCCACCACCTTCCATGTGCCTTATTTCCTTGCCAGGTCTCTGGGTGATCCCCAGGTCCCCAGTAGCATTCAGGGCCCACACGGAGGCCCACCCTTCACCCTCACGGCCGCCGGGGTGCGCAGAGGACCTGAGGCTCCCGGGGTGGGGGGGAGACCTTCCTGCCCAGGCCCCACAGCTGCCGAGGATACAGGCAGGATTTGCATCCAGGCCCTCTGGCTCCAGGTAACATCAGCCGGGGTGCTTGTTTGGGGGTGACTGACGGGGCCCCTGGGGTGAGGTCCTGCCCCCTCCACACCCTCCCCACCCTTCCTTCCCCACTGTTCCTCCACCCGAGACCCCACTTTTTCCAGCCCCTGAGAAGAAGGTGGTGATAGGAGAGGACGTGAGCCTTAGGATCAGGCAGGTCTAGGCTGGAGTCGCAGCTCTTGATGTTTTTACTGTGTGACTTTGGGCAAGTTTCTTAACCTCTCTGAGTCTCGGTTTCCTCTTTCAGAGGAAGGGGTGCTCCACATACCTCGGGTGGGGGAGTGGTTTGGATGTCACACAGAGGAGGTGTATGATGTGTGTTGTCTCTCTTCCTGATGCGTCCACTTGCCCTGACTTACTGACTTCAACCTCTTCCCTTGCTCCACCATCCTAAGACAACCCGAGGTCTCACCTACCTTAGAGGAACCTTCTTTGAAGCACCCCACATTCCTCTTCTTCTCCTCAGCCCCTGTTTTCTCCTAATCCATCCACTCACCAATAAACAGCTGCACACACACACAGACGCACACAGTTGGCCCCAGCCCCATCCTGTCTATAGAAATTGGCTTCCTAAGTATCCCAGCACGGAGTCCACCTCCCATCCTTCCTCTGTCCTACACCTGGAGTGGCAGGTGTCCCCAGACCTCACGAAAACACTCCTGGAGGCTCCTTGTCTTTCTCTCTCCAGAGCAGCCCACCCACCTCTTTAGGGAGGAAGCAGGTCTGCGACAAACCTAGACAGTGCATTAAAAAGCAGAGACATCACTTTGCTGACAAAGGTTCATCCAGTCAAAGCTGCGGTTTTTCCAGTAGTCAAGTATGGATGTGAGAGTTGGACCATAAAGAAGGCTGAATGCTGAAGAATTGATGCTTTTGAACTGTGGTGCTGGAGAAGACTCTTGAGAGTCCTTTGGACTGCAAGAAGATCAAACCAGTCCATCCTAAAGGAAATCAACCCTGAATATTCATTGGAAGGACTGACGCTGAAGCTGAAGTTTCAACACTTTGGTGACCTGCTGCGAAGAGCCGACTCATTGGAAAAGACCCTGATGCTGGGAAAGATTGAGGTGGGAGGAGAAGAGGATGATAGAGGATGAGATGGTTGGATGGCATCACCAACTCAATGGACATGAATCTGAGCAAACTCCGGGAGATGGTGAAGGACTGGGGAGCCTGGCATGCTGCAGTCCTCGGGGTTGCAAAGAGTTGGACAGGACTTAGCAACGGAACAACAACAAGACCTCAGCCTCCCCAGGCTGGGTCTCTGCCCTGAGGGGCCCCAAGCCTCCTGACCCCCTTCCTGGCAGGCATCACCCATCAGGAGACCTGTCCCTCCCACTACCAGTCCACCCTCAAGCCCCAAACCTTATAGGCACCCTCTCTGCACCAGGCCTTGTACGAGGCTCCAATGTCCAGCTGACACCCCGGTGAACGCATAAACCAGGTCCATCTTGTGGACTCAGAAGCCTCCAAGGAAGACCTTGAGACTCTGCTAATCACGGCGATCTTCTGAGCATGGGCCGCCCACCACCTGTGGAGGGCGAGCTCGTGGCTGGGAGAGAGTTGGCTGCTAGCTTTCTGTTCTTGCTTGAATCTGGGCAAGGGGGCTTCCCAGGGACAGGCCTGGAGAGGTGAGGGTGAGCGCGGGTGGGCTTGAGAGGAGCAAGGTGGAGCCCGGCACAGTGTCCCAGGAGGCCAGCCGGGGCGACTCTGTAGACAGATGGGCAGACCCACCTCCAGAGCGCGCCTCCTTTAAGTCTGGCCTCCGGCAGCCATCAGAATGTCCCCCTTGGCCATCAGCCTGACTTTCCATCCCCTCCCTTCCCAATCTGGCTCTAGCCTGACCTCGCAGCCCCCCGCCTCCCCTCTCCCACCCAGGCTGGCCATTTTCCAGACGGGTCACAATCGTGGCTGCACAGACCCCACCTTTGCTTGACCTGTTCCTTCTGCCTGGCCCCCCTTCCTGCCTCCTCCAGCCGTCATGACCCAGGTCCCCCTCGGCCATGTGCCAACCCCACGCCCCCCCATTGCCCACGCCCGGCGGAGCTGGTCCTGCCCTCCTGAGAGGCTGGGGAGCCCCTTGCTTATCCCCTCTGGCCCTCCACAGTGGAACATGGCAGGTGAACCAGATTCTCCAGAGGAGCATGGCCCCCAAATAAATTAAGGGTCTCCCAATCCCACGCAGCTTGGCCTGGGAAGTACTGGGCCGTAAACACCTGCCAACCGGTCCAGTCCTCCTCCCATCTCTGGGGGTAAGGGGGTGGGTTTGGGGGTGGAGAGGACCACTCCTCAAATCTAAAATGGGCCAAGAGATTCGCCAAGAACCGCAGCTGGTGAAGGGCGCTGTCTGGAGCCGCCGGGGTGACAGGTCGAGCGCCCCGGAGACCCCTCCCTGCGCCCTCAGAACCGGTCAGTGGCCTCTAGACCTGTGTGTCCATCTGTCTCCCCATCAGGCTGTGAGTCCAACCCTGGCACACAGGCAGAGCTCAGGATGGTTGGAGGGCGGCTCTTCCTGAGGTCGGGGGCCCACCCCCAGGCCTCCCAATCCCAGGGGGCCCAGTCCTCCAGGGAGATTCAGGCTTCGCCGAACAAGCGCAGCCACTGCCCCAGGGGAGACCCCGCCTGGGGCTGCCCCGGGGAGGTGAGCAGAGCTGGGTCTGGGCTTCAGGGGCAGGAAAGGGAAAGCTGGTCACCTGGCCTTCCCCGGGGTCCACCAGGCCCCTTCCCTGCGGGCCCCCTCGCCCCCAGGTCCACCCCCCCGCCCAGCCCACGTGTGGCTCAGAGGCTCCCACTCCAGGAGACAAACCTCTTCCGAGGCTCATTTCCAGCTGCCACCAAACCGGCCTGACCGAGCTTCCAGAAAGAGCCGTCCACACGCTGCCGCCCACGCTGCCTCCCGCCCTCTCATGGCCCGTGAAAGGCAAGGCCGCGCTTCCTCACCGCTGCGCCCCCAGCACGCGGCGGGGCTTGGAGACACCTGTCTGGCACTGTTGCCCCTCTCTGAGCCTCAGTTTCCTCATCTGTAGAATGGGGGTGACCGTCGCCCCCTCCCTGGCTCTTGGGAGCCCTCGGGTAGCTGTGTCTCTAGGGGGAGGCCGGGGCTGAGTGCAGAAGGGGCAGGGGCAGCACCACCCAGGGGAGGTGAGTGGGTGGGTTTCGGGGGGCCCTGACCCGGGCCCACACTGAACACAGAGCCTCCCTCAGCTCCCCATCAAGGCTCCCAGCAGACATCTATGTCAAAGTTATAGGAAGGGCCCAAGAAGCCTCTCTGAGCCTCTCCAGAGTCTTGTTCGGGGAGACCATGTGGGGTCAGAAAGAGGTCTGGGCTTACAGCCAGGAGACCAGGGTCCCCATCCTGGGTGTGGTGCCCAGTGTACCCCATGATGACGGGGTTGGTGAGTTTAATGTGCCCCAACTTAGACTGCTCATCTGTGAAATGGGCACATCAAGAGGTGTGGGGTTAGGTCTTCCCTGGTGGTCCAGTGGTTATGAATCACCTCACAATGCAGGGGTTGTGTGTTTGAGTCTTGGCTGGCGAACTAAGATTCCACATGTCACCCAGCAACTAAGCTGGCATGCTATAATGAAGACCCAGCACAATAAAAAAAAAAAAAAAAGGCATGGATTTACCTGCGGCGTGGAGCATGTGGCACAGACAAAACTCTGACATGTGCGTGTGGAGTGAGATGAGCTAGACTCTCACAAGGATGACTTTAGAGGTACAGGGAGAGCACTTGCATTCTTGTGCATTTTATATTGTAAATGGAAATAAGTGGGAAAGGCTGGCCTTCCGTTTGCAGAAGCTATTAATATAAAGCACCTTCATGGAGACCCTGAGTGGCCCTCGATGGGTCCAGGGCCCAGGTAGTCTGGGCCCCTGCTCATTAACCAGCTGGTGGCGTGATTTTTGCCTACCTTCTATGGGTTAGGAAACTTGGTCTCTTACCATGACTTTTAAAATTTACCAAATTATCTCCTGTATGCCAGGTCATGTGCTCAAAGCTAAGGACCCAGGAATGATTCAGGAGCAATCCTTTTTCAGTTTACGGGGGAGACAAGTGTGTAAAAGGATATTACATTTTTTCAAAGTTTTACTTTCCCTCCATGTGAGAGAGTAATACCCATTGTGGAAAGTCAGGCAAATGCAGACGTGTCCACAGAAGAGCATACAGGGGCTGCAATGCTGCCTTCCCGGTGAGAGCCACTGGAAAGCGTGCCACGCAAACCTCCTGTGTCCTCCTGTGGGGTGGGGTGGGGGCTCTGGGAGCCGGGGGCCGGGGCTGCACTGGGGCCTAGGAAAGAACCAAGGTCCCCGGACAGAACCAGCAGAGCTCCCTTCTCTGAGGGAGCAGAGGTGGAGGCCCAGACGTCACAGCTCCTCCTCCTTCGGGTCCAGGCAGACTCCAGAATTAGGCTCCCCTGCTGACCGAAAGGGCTTCCCCGGTGCCTCAGATGGTAAAGAATCTGCCTGCAATGCAGAAGCCACAGGAGATACAGGTTCAATCCTTGGGCCAGGAAGATCCCAGGAGGAAGAAATGGCAACTCACTCCAGTGTTCTTGCCTGGACAATCCCATGGACAGAGGAGCCTGGCAGGCTATGGTCCATGGGGTCGCAGAGTCAGACACGACTGAAGCGACTTAGCACGCATGCTGACTGAAAACCTCTCTTTGCACTTCCAAGTTATTATTCTTTACCTCTGGAGAGTGTTTTTATTGTGAAAGTTTCACCCACACCCAGAGTAGACTGAATGGTACAGAGGTCCCCTGCGAGCCCATCTCAACACAGATCCGTACTCTGCTCCTCCTGTTTCCCTCTCCCCATTCTTGTTATTTTTATTTTTCCTGGATTCATTTAGCCTGTACCTCAGATATATCAGAGCCCATGAAAATACTTCAGCTTGTTCTATGCACATCTGTAGTGGTAAGTGGCTTTTTTGGGGGGTTTTTTTGAGGCATAATCACAATACCATCAGATACCTAATAAAATTAATAATTCCTCAAGGTTTTATAACCCCCCCAAACATCTCTAAAAATGTCTTTTTATAGTTTGTCCAAATCAAGTTCCAAAGGTGTCACACTGCCCTTGGCAAACAGGTCCGTATATATAATATGTATATATTCATTTTTATTTGTTTATTATTTGGCTGTGCCGAGTTTTGGCTACAGCACGCAGGATCCAGTTCCCTGACCAGGGGTGGAACCTGGGCCCCCTGCGTTGGCAGTGTGGAGTCTTAGCCACTGGACCACCAGGGAAGTCTTTGGTAGCAGAGTCCTTTTGTCTCTTTTACTCTGAAGGGGCTCTCCCTTGGTTTTTCCCGGTCCACGTATTTGTTGATGACATTGCATTATCTGTGCTGCAGAATTTTCTGAGGTATGGATTAGTGGATTGTATGCGTGTGGTGGTGTTCAACAAGCCCCTCCTCCAGCCGCAGGATTCCCTTTAGACTCGGTTTTCATCTCAAGCAGCAGTTCTCAATTTTGCCCCCAGGGGAACATTTTGCAGTGTCCTCTGAAGAGGGTCCCTTAGGAGGCACTGAGCCGGAGACGGGAGCAGGCCCAGGGGAGGGGTCCCTCCCAGCATCCACACCTGGGCACTGGCCACACATCCGTCAGGAGAGGGCGGCTCGTCCCCTCTTCTGGTGATGACGTCACCTTGGACCAGTCTGTCCCCGTGCTGACAGCACGGGAGCTGATGAATCTGCAGCCACTGGTGATCATGGTCTTGATCAGCCGCGAGGGTTGCAGAAAGGTGAGACCTGCTGTTGTGTGTGTGTGTGTATAAGGTAAAAGGAGAAGGGGACCACAGAGGATGAGGTGGTTGGATGGCATCACTGACTCAATGGACACGAATTTAAGCAAACTCGGGGAGACAGTGAAGGACAGGAAAGCCTGGCGTGCTGCCGTCCCTGGGGTCGCAAAGAGTCGGACACTACTGAGCGACTCGGCAGCAAAATTATGACTTTAACACTTTCTCACATACAGTTTGCAAAGGGCCTTCCCATCCAGGATGGAATAACCAGGCTCTCTCACTGCTCTGTCGGAGGCAGGTCCCATAATCCTCTAACGACTTTCTGCAGACAAGGAGGCTGAGCTCAGGGGAAGGAAGTCCCACGGGACCCCGCGGCTCAGTGAGAGCACCAGGCTAAGCCTGAGCGGGACCACCCAGAGGGCCGCCCGCAGACTGTACTGAGCTCGCCCGGCTGCAAGGAATGGAGGAAGTGGTCTGTGATCGTCTTTTTAAAAAAAATTTTTTTTGTCAAGCCTCATGGCATACAGGATCTCCTGTGTGATTTTCTTTTTAAAAGCTACAAAAGTTCTACGAGATTCTCTAAAATCCCTCTCCAACCTGGGAGACCACCTCTCACCCAGGACACAGCGGTGCCCGGCTCACCCGCCTTCGGGCTCCCTGCCGCCTCCAGGCTGAGATCCAAACCCTCTCGAGGGGCGTTCAAGGCCCTCTCCCCACTGTCCCCCGCCTCACTGCGCCCGCCCCAGCCAAACCCACTGGGACAGGGAACTTGGGTTCTGGTTCTGACCCTGTGGGCCCTAAGGAGGGGATTAGTCCCTGGCCAGCACCCACAGGTGCAGGCACATTATTCCTTTTAACTCTGGGAGGTGGATTTCACATTTCCACTTTTCTCAGATGAGAAAACTGAGGCTTAGAGAGAGTGAGTGTCACTTCAAAGGCCACAGGGTGGAGGCCGGAGCTCCCGGGAGACTGGCGGGCTGGCCCTACCCTGGGCTCCCCGCACGGCCCCCGGCCAGCCGTCCTGCCCAGGGCTGGGAGGAAGGTGGAGGCCCCCCCGCGCTGCACTCTTATCGGACCTCCCCGGGGGGCGCCTCTGTTTTCTGTGATCTGCAGCGGCCCTGGAGAGCGGATCATGGCCAAGCAGGAAACCACGTTGTTAACGGCCGGTCTGCAGAGTCCCGGGGTGGAAATGGAGCCCCGTATGTTTCTTCCAGATGAAACGGGTAACTCGTTCCATGGGAAGGCCCTTTGAGGGTGTCAAGTTGAGGACTGTACCGCCTTCCTCCCCCGCCTGCCCTGCTCAGGGACACCACGTGGCCTTGCCAAGGCCATCAGACCATTCAGGGCAGAGCCGGGTCCCAATGCTTCACCCCACACCCCCAGCCCACCAACTTCCGAGACCGCTGAGTGGGGTGGAGCTTGGGGGCTGCCAGGCAGGGAAATTGGGGGGCAAGATGAAGAAGAACCAGCCTTCTAATGGCATGGCCACCTGGGCTTGGGGTCTTCCCCACTTTTCCTTCAAACTGCTGAGAAATTCTAGATGTCTGGAGCTCGGGCAGGCTGGAGAGACCCTCAGAAGTTTATCTCGGAGAGATGAAAGAGGAAACCGTGGTCTCCTAATCATTGCACAAGTAGGGCCAAGGGAGGCTGACCTGCTTAGAAAAATGAAATTTATTTCCAGCATCAGGCTCAGGGTCTGGCACATCGTAAGCTCTAAACTAAGCTCTAAACTCCAGCTCTAAACTGGAGAAGGAAATAGCAACCCACTCCAGTATTCTTGCCTGGAGAATCCCTTGGACATAGGATCCTGGAGGGCTATAGTCCATGGGGGTCTCAAGAATTGGACACGACTTAGCGACTAAACCACCACCTCCACCAGGCTCTAAACGTGTTTGTCAAATGAATGAATGCAAGTTTCCAAACTCTGGTTTTGCAACCAAGGCCCAGAGACGTCCCTTTCTTCCGAACCGGTAGCTTAATGCCAAAATGAAGTGACACTGGCCCCCAGAAGGCTCCAGACTCTCCCTCCTTCCATGCGACGACTCAGGAAGGTCCAGGCGTGGCCTCCAGGCTCCTCTGCTCACAGGCTTGTCCAGGTCACAAAAGGCCCTCCCAGCACGATGCCGCCAGGCCTGGGAAAAGCGTTTTTGAGTGAGGACCAGAGTTCAGCGTGAGGACAAGACTCAGAGGCTCAGGTCTCCCCACTTCCTCCCCAGCTCGGGAAGGGGAGGTCCACGTGAGGGATGAGCCTGGGGAAGTGAGGCGCCCAGAAGGATCCCTGAGATGCTACAAACACCTGCATCATGGGAGAGCGGCCAGACTCAGCCAGCACCCTGGTAGGGCCTTAATGGGCAGGGGAGGTAGCCAGCTGGATGGAGTGCCCGGCAGTCTTAGGCTCCCGAGGCTGGGCATGGAGACAGTCACAGATGTGTGTGTGTGCACGCGTGGTGACCGGCGCATTGCAGGGAGCCAGGGTCTGCCACTGAGGGCGTCTCCCCAGGGTCCCCAATCCCTCTGAGCCAGCCACCCTGGGGCCTGGATGGCTGCAGGGGGGGAGGCCGAGGGCCCAGGCAAGCGTTGGCTGAGCAGGGCTGCCCGCGATTGTTGGGGAGCAGCTCTCGGGGTGCGGGAGCACGCCACGGTCACGTCTGACGTGTGTGACGGCAGGAGCTGGGTCCTGAGCGGGGCCACGGGAGGGGCCCCAGGCCTGGGCGGGGAAGAGCTGGGAGGCAGGCCTGGAGGGGCCGGATGTGCTTGACCCTTGGTTAGCCCGGGGGTCTCAGCACACAGCCAGGGCTCGTCTTGGGCAGAGGGAGGACCTACCCCAAAGTTGGCCACCCGGCTTGGACCTGTGCTGCGGCCCTCAGTCTCATGGCCTGCGGCCCCCAGGCCTCCCTAGCCCAAAGCTCTGCAGTCAGTTCAGCTCCCCCTCTGGGGGGATGGGATGGGAGGGGGGCAGTGTGGAGGCCGCTTGGGGTGGGGGTCCCCCCCACCCCCACCCAGGGGTGACCTCACAGGTCTGCTCACTCAGGCGGGCGGGCGATGCTCTGGACCAGGCCCCTGGACTTCCTGAGGCTGGAGGGGGCGGCTCAGAACCGGAGCCCAACCCGCAGGGACAGGAAGGAGCGGAGGGGAGGAGCAGGGGGTGGGGAAGGCCCAGGTGGGCTCGGGGCCTGTCCCCCCACACCGGGGGGTGGTGGGGAGGAGGCAGCGTTCCCTGCCCGTCACCGGGTTGGCCCAGCCTGGCCCTGGGAGCCTGGGGAGGGGGGTGTCCTCGATCCGCGGCCAGGGAGAGGGTGCCCAGCCCAGGGTCACAGGCTGGCCAGGCGCCTTCTCGGGTGGGCAAGGAGAAGGGAGGTCCGCGGGCCCTCACGCAGCCCCCTCTGGGACGAGGCTGGGGGCCCAGGGCAGCCAGGGTGGGGCCCAGAGGGTGGGGCCTCCTTGGTTCCCCCTGAAACAGATCCCCCCACCCCCCACATGACCCCTGGGCTGTGGCAGGAAGTGGCCGGCCCCGGGTCTGAGTGGCAGCAGGCCGTGTGCCTGGGGCCCTTCTGCCCGCCTGGTGACCCTGAACCAACAGGCACACTCGGTTCTGCTGCTACCGCAGCCGCCCCCACCAGGAGGGACACGGTGATCTCGTGACGGGTGAGAGGAGGGCTAAGGCGCCGCCTGAAGGCCGCGTGACCGCGCTGAGCACCCAGCCCCCGCCCCCGCCCCCCCCAGCCCCGTGCTCTGCAGGGCCTGACCCTGAGGCAGGGCTGGGCAGCCACTGGGTGGAGGGAGGGGAGAAGGGGAGGAGAAGGGGAGGAGGGGTACCCGGCTGTCCCAGGCTGGGTGTGCCAGCTTCCACTGACAGCCAGGGCAGCGAGGCGTGCATGCTCACCCAGGAGTGGGTGGCCAGCGGAGGGGGCGGGCGGGGGGGTGTTGGCTGGGCCGGGACTTGGCCCCCGACAGCCTCACTGCACGGCTCACGAGGACCAGAAAGAGACTGTTTGGCGGAAGCGGCTGACCCCACACGCTTTGTAGAATGGGGTTTTGGCGAGACGAGAGAGGCTTTCTTTGGGATGGGTTCTGTGGTCAGCGTCCACTTCGAATCCTGGCTCCACTGCCCACCAGGTGTAAAGTGGGAAAAGAAAATGTTAAGTCACTCGGTTGCGTTCGACTCTGTGACCCCATGGGCTGTGGCCCACCAGGCTCCTCCATCCGTGGAATTCTCCAGGCCAAGAATACTGGAAGCCATTCCCTTCTCCGGGAGAGCTTCCCGTCCCAGGGATTGAATCCGGAGTCTCCTGCAATGCAGGCGGATTCTTTACCATCTGAGCCGTGCCACAAGCTGTGAGACCTTAGCAAGTGATTTAACTTCTCGCTGTGTCTGTTTTCTTATCTGTAAAATGGGGCCACTGTACCTACCCCACAGGGTTGTGAGTAAACCCTGCTTGGATGGGTGCCCAGTGCGTGGCGAGCCCCCCGTGTGGGCTGGCAGTGTTCCCGGCCCAGACAGGGTGATCCCCGCCGCCCACCACGTGGCAGGCCAGCTGCAGTCTCTAAAAGCAGTGGCTCATGTCCTGGTCTCTGTGCTCCCTACAGCGCGGCCAGGGAGGCCGCCCACCAGCGGCTCTCAGGGGAAGCCGGGCCCCCCTTTCTGCCCCTGGACCGCTGTGCAGACAAGCTGGCCTCCAGGCCCCCGTCTCAGCCACTCAGCCCACGTGCCCGGGCCGCCGGGATGGCACGTGCAGTGGTACTGACTGAACCCCAGCACTGCAGGCAGACACCCACACGGGGGCCGTCACACCTGCGCCGTCCACTTAGCTGTGACGCCTCGATTCCTGGGAACAGAAACAGTCTCCAGGTGACTAGCTACGGTGCGCAGGGCGCCCCCCTCCCCAACCCTGCTTTGGCCGGTGGGTGCCCTTGTGACGCTCACGGTACTTTGTAGAACCACAGTGAAAGGATGGAGCTGATGGCTGGTGTGGCCTAAGGCGCACACCTGTGCCGGGAGGTGACCGACGAGAGAAGCCCTGGACACAGCGGAGGGTGCACTCCCGGGACACCAACCATCTCGGTGGACACACGCCCTCTGCTGCACTGCTGGCCTCTGGTCCTGCCTCCGTGTGGCGGCCCCTCGCCACCATACTGACCACCCAGCCGGTGCCAGGGCCAAACGGAGGAAGAGGTTAAGGTCCAGCTGGTGAAGATGATGGGGGCATGCCGAAACAATGCCGCCCGATGTGTGGTCTGCAAGTCAGCGCTCGGGGGCTCATCTGGTTCCAGGAGCTGCTCTAAGAGCTGGGCCCTGGGCCTCCCCTTACAGATGTCCTCTCAAACTGGGCTGCCTGCGGACTTCACAGAAAGCGGGGCTGAGGCGGGCTGGGAAAAGTGAGGCTGACCCCTTTAGCTTGTCTGCAAGATGCAGGCTTCAGAGATCTACTCTCCACAATCGTGGGAGAGCAGCTCTACCCTCTTCAGAGGGAGAGGTATGTATGTGTGCTAAGTCACTCAGTTGTGTCCGACTCTTTGCAACCCCATGGACTGTAGCCCTCCAGGCTCCTCTTCCGTGGGCTTCTCCAGGCAAGAATACTGGAGTGGGTTGCCATTTCTAACTCCAGGGGATCTTCCTGACCCAGGTTTCGAACCTGAGTCTCTGTGTCTCCTGCATTGGCAGGCAGATTCTTGACCATCACACTACCTGTGAAGCGTGTAAAAACATGCCCGCACATCCCAGAAGCCAGAAGGATGGGCCGAACACAACTCGAGCCCTCTGTGCCGATGGAAGGCGAGTGCTCAGCGTCCGGAGGGTGAGAGAAAAGGACGTTTGGGTTCACACACAGGTCCATGGGACCGCGTGTCCGTGTGGATGTCCATCCAGCGGCAGGCGTCCCGAGGGCTGGAATTGACCTTCCAGGGCCGCTGCCCGAGGAGGCCCGTGGTTAAAGGCTGTCAACAGAGAAATGTGACTTAGGGTACTGAACAAACGTGAGGGGAACTTTCTCCATGTTGGCGGAACTTATTAAATCCGTGTAATAGAATCATAAGCTATAAAAGTGACACAGATTGTTACTGACATGAAAAGATCTCTGAGGAAAAACCTATTTCTGAAGCTACAGAAGAGCAAGTGTAGTACAACCCTTACTAAAAACTTCTCTCTATATACAGATACCCACATAGACACTCAGCTGTCTGGGAAGGTGTTTCGCACAAAGCTTAGAAGCTGTCCTCTTGGGGTGATGGAGGTATGGATGAGTTTTCTTTCATACTTTTAAAATAATACATTGATTTCTTAAAATGTACAGTCATCATGTTATATAAATACACATTCCCCTAGCGCTCCCCCAGAACAAAAAGACTAAGGTTTTTCTACCATCACAGGACAAAAAGGTGTTTTTCTTTGCAAGATTCAGGCAGTAGTTCCTAGGGGTGGGAATGGGGGGGGCAGGGTAGGTTCTTTTCTCAGCAAGGCCCCACCCACTTTCTCCTCCAGCAAAGCAAATGCCAGTACTTTCAATAGTGCCCCTAAGGAAGAACTAAAGAACCTTCATCTGGAATTTAACACATTATTGACTGGGGGTGATCTTTGCAGAAATTAACACCTATGGGTGTTACCTAAGTGGGAATTACTAAGGTGATTTGTTACATTAAGTGAATATCCACATGATTTCTGGTAAGTTGCTAAGAGGAGGCTGGTGTTCTTTTATAAAAGAATCTTTGCTACAATAAACAAAGACAACCAATGGCTTTTTTTTTTAACTTTTTTATTTGGTGTTAACTCCACAAGAAAACAAAACAAAACAAAAAAATCGGTTACTCTGGTGTACGTGAAATCAGAACAATACAACCACGGGAAAAGAATCTCAGCCCAGGAATGGGAAACTGGTGCTTCAGTGCTAAGATGTGCAACGCGCTTCATACCACAGTGCGTTTCAGCGTTTTGCCAACTTTTTAAAGAGATGCTTTTTCTTTGTGATCACTCACTTACAAAACTGAAAACCACAACTTTCAACTCCGTCGCTGAGAGCCTCCGGGCTTCAGCCACTTAGCTACGAAAACAAATAAATACGTAATCTGTTCACTCCCTCGCCCGCTTGTAATCCATTCCCGTTCCCCGTGGGAGGTGCGACGACTTCCCGCCAGTGTGAGGAAGTCTGCACCATGACCACCTGGAGCCTTTTCATGAAAAAAAAAAAAAAAAAAAGCAGCTGTCCGAAATCACCGAGCTAAAGGTTGTGTCTGAAATCTATTTATTTGGTCTCGGCTACACAAGCAACGATTTCTAGGATGATCGTCACTGTAGTGATTTTTTTTTTTTTTAGGAATTTTACAACTTCCAATTCTTTTTTTGCCTTTGCTGTTAAAAATTATATTTCAGTGCAGACGCTAATCAATTTTTAGGAAGCTCTGGAAGAAAGAAAAATACATAAACCCTTATAAAGTCTGTAAATAAATAACAGCAACATAAAAATCTTACACACGCGCGCGCGCGCACGCACACACACACACACACACACACACACACACAAACCCACTTTAAAGTGTCAAAGATGTGCTGTATAAAAACAAACCCTGACGTGTGGTGAGACCAAACCCCACGGCCCATCAGGTTTCCCACAGTGAGGACAGAGAGTGCCGGGGGGGTGACTCCACGGCCCTGGAGGGAGTTTCCTGCGTCATCATGAAGGCAAGGCAACGAAACCCAATGCTTGAAGCAAACCACGTATTCTCGGCCAGCTCAGCTCCCAGCTAGTACATATTACGTGTCTAGTGCCTGCCAGAATCAGTGGTGGTGCTGTCTCATCCAGTTAAGACTTCCCGACGTTACGGACACGCTCAACTGATCTCACACGTCGGTTAAAAAAAAGAAAAGTAACTTTAAACGTTTAGGTTTTGCAAATATTGCTCCTTCTAACTTCAGCCTGTTGCGCGGCGGCGTGAAAAGCTTGAGGAAGTGACCGCTGTGAAACGGATGGGCCTGGACGAGACGGATCGAGCCCTGGCTTCCCGACGACACGGGCGGGGGGCCTGTGGAGCCCTCACACGAGTACGGGAGAAACCAGGGCTCTGCTCCCCAACCCGCCACACACAGAACTTGCCCAGAACATTCTCTCAAACACAAAAGGAGATCTAAGCTACGCTAAGTCAGAGCCACGAGCGCAGCCAGCTGCTGCAGCCAAGGTCTCTTTGGGGTCGTGAGGTGGCCTTTGTTGCAGGTCAGACGTTTACAATCTCAAGTTCTGGGGGGGGGCTTGGATTCCATGTTGGTCACCGCAAGAATCTCACCTGCAACTCAGGTCCTCACCGAGTATTGCAAGACTCACCGCAAACAACCCTGACCGGTGTCTGGGGGGGCGGGGGGCAAAGAGACTGCGACGCGAGAGCGGGCTGGGGTGCGCTGCCCCGCCCTCCGCCCCACCTGGCCTCACATGCCACCCTGTACCTCCAAGTCCTTGGCTGCCTCAGCTAGCGAGGAGGTCACCGACCATGGCACTGTCCATGGTACGTACTCTAGGGGAAGATCCTAAGATAGAAAACACAGTATTTTTGTTAAGTCTCTAAAAGCACACCCTTGCAGTTCCTACGTTAAATGTACATGAGATTTTTTTTTTACTGAATGGAGACCCAGGATGAGTCACCCGGGCTGCCCTCTGGCCTCCAAAGACAGGCACTGACCCGCTGCGGGGGTAAGCGTTCACACCCCAGTTCAGAGAGGACAGAGCCTGCGTGTCCCCGAAGCTAGAGTCTCTGAGGAGTGGACGTGGGCGCTGACGCTGCGATGCTAGCAAGGGGGGGGGAGGGGGGGGCAGGGGCGGTGACGGACTGCGGCCGGAAGGGGGCGCTGCGGCAGCGAGAGGACGCGGAAGGCAGTGATGCTTCTAAGACGAGCACATGCACACCCGTTCTAGTCTAGTTCAGAGCCAAGAATTTTAACAGCTTGGAAGAAGGAAAAAAAAAAGAAAAGAAAAGAAAGAAAATTTTCAACAGGACAGCTGTCCTCAACTCTAAAATAAGCAAGAAGAGAATTACTGATCTGAACCAGTTAATTGAAGAAGAAACCTAAGTTGTTTAGATTAACAGGCCTCACAAAAGGGTACTTTCCCCCTCACATAGCAATTAAAAAAAAAATAACTTGTACTGCTCTGCGGGGGGGCGGGGTTAGAGATGAGTTCGGGAGAAGAGCTCCTCCTCGCCGGGGTCCGCCCACTCGCCTCCACCGTCCGAGCCCGAGTCCTCCGCGGCAGAGCCCGCGCTGGAGCGCGGCGTGCGGTGGAAGCCGTTGGGCTGGGCTCCGGCGTCCGGCTCCGCTGTGCACCTCGCTTCATAAACAGAAGACACCTGAGGGGAGAGGGACACGGTCACAGAAGGGGCCGGGGGAGGCGCTTTTTTCACATACAGAGATTAGGGAACAAACTGATGGTGGATATTTCCCGGTGGAGAGTTACCAGACTCTCAAGTTCTCCTGTTTGAAAGCAAAACGAACCACCTCTCCCTCCTGACCGGTAAAGGACCCCAGACCCTGATTCTCCACGTTCCAGCCCTCCGGAGTCTCCGAGTGCGGCCTCGCCCTCCTGGGGCTCTCATTCCAGGGACGGACAGCAAGCAGACCGATCCACCCACTGCCCTCCCAGCTTCCTGCTGCGCTGACCAGCTGGGGCGGGGCGGGGCGGGGAGGGGGGCGCTGATGGGGCTCCAGACAGGAGTGGCAGGGACAGCGTTTCTTTCGAGGAGATGCTGAGAAGAGAGCTGGGCCACAGAAAAAGCAGAGCTGGCGGGGACCCTGGGGGTGTTGCTTCTGAACTGGGGGCCCGCTGGCATGGGGGACTTTTTAGAGAAACTCTTGGTTGTATGGGACTGCCCCCCCACCCCCAGCAGACAGGCAACATCTCTGGCCCTCGGGACACTAGCTGCAAGTGGTGGTCCCTCCCCAGTCACAGCAGCCAGCAATGCTTCCCTGCACCGGTCACAGTTAATTAGCCACGTCACCCTCCCCCGACAGTGACTGGGTAATTCTTCCCGCTCCTCCAGTGATGAGCAATGCCCCGTCGGTCATAGTAACTAACAAGCGCCCCCCCCCCCCCCCCCCGCCACCCAGTGGCTAGCAAAGCCCCTCCCTCGTGGTGACCAGCACCCCTACTTACTACAGTAACTAGCAATGCCCCGGCCAGTCATAGTGGCTTAGCAACACCCACCCCGCGCCCCAAGCATCCGCCCCCACCCCCATCTCCAGATGGCAGTACTGTCCCTGGTTGAGAGCCCCCAGAGGAAGGAGCACAGAAAGACTGCCACACCAATGGGGGAGCGGAGGACGTGGGAGCAGAGAGGCACGCAAGGGCAGACACAAAGGCCTGGCAGGGAGATGCATCCACTCCGTGCCCAAGGGCGAGAGGACATCGCGGTTAGCAGTTGGCGGGGGTCGAACTCGGGGGCTGAGGGCACGGCTCCGGCCGACACGCAGGCTCTGGCTGCGCGACTTCAGAGGCGTGTTCGGGAAATCTGTGATCGTGTGTGCTCGGTCGTGTTGGACTCTCTGTGACCCCATGAACTGGAGCCCCCCCCCACCCCCGCCAGCTCCTCTGTCCACAGGATTCTCCAGGCAAGGATACTGGAGTGGGTTGCCGGACCCTCCGGGGACAGGGGGTGGGTGGGGGGAATCTTCCCGACCCAGGATAGAACCTGCATCTCCTGCTTGGCAGGCGGGTTCTTTACCCTCAGAGCCACCGGGGAAGCCCCTCGGAATCTTTCCAGGCCTTTAGTTTTCTCATCTGCAGGCTGGCACAACAGCACCCGCCTCCTGGGCGACTGAGGCAACAACGCGTGGCTGCTGTGCCTTGCGGTGTGAGAGAGACTGTTGGGGGTGGAGGGGCGGGTGGAAGCAGGAAGCCCGCGGCGAAGCCCACGGCAGCAGCGGTGCGGCAAAGGGGGCGGGGGAGTGTGAACCGCGGAGGCGGGAGAGGCCGGAGGACTGGGGTCGGCTGAGAGGTGGGCGGGCACACGGACTGCGGAGGTGAGGAGGGACAAGAGCGAGGAGGTCTGGGCACTGAAGCTGGGGCGGCGGTCAGGGGGCAGAACGGTCACGGAGCTGGATGCAGAGAACGCTGGGGACCCCCAGACGCCTGTCTTGATGCGTTAAGTCCAGCAGGTCCACGGACACAAAGACCACGGGGGCGCTGGGGGGTAGGGGTGGGGGGGACTTTCACAAGACTTCGACTGACACTGACAAATCACGCCGAGAAGCCAGAGGGGCTCCTTTGGACTCATTCAGCTGCTGGCCTAACCAGGCGAGGTCCGGGCCCTCCCTGAGCCGGCCCCACAGAGAGCTCGGGCCGGCGGACACGGTGCGTTCAGCTGCTGCAGCGCCGCAGCGGAGCCCCACGCGGGCGGCGGGCGGGTAGGGCACACTCGGGGGTGTGAGTGGGGGGCTCCTTCCTGATGCGCATTTTGAAAGGTGGAAAGGGTGTCCACCCGAGCATTTTAAGGGGGAACGGCAGGGTCAGCCGTGTGTGGGGCAAACACGCTCTGGCAGGAGGGACGGACTGCAAGGAGAAGGGGGGCGGGGGGAGGCCTTGGCGGTGAGTGGGAGGCGAGGCAGGCCAAAGGGCCGCAGCCGCAGAGCTTGGTGACGGGAGAGGCAGCCGGGAGGCTCCCGGGTTGTGCGGGGCGCTGGCGGCCACTGCGAGTTAGTAGTAAGGAGGAGGACAGTCCACTTACCCTATTAAAATCTAACAGACGCTCTTCATTACTGGGCATTTCTTTAACATCTGGATACTCTTCTATACCATTCTCTCCCTTGGCATTTGTATAACATTCTTAAATCATTTTGAATGGAGAAGGGAAAAGAGGGAAAGGGAGGGAGATTTCATTAAGACACAGTCATGAAACGTACCATTCTTCTTTTTTTTTTTTTTTGCTGAACAGTCAGATGGCTAAAAGCAGACATGGTCAGCCTCAGCCAGGTGTGCGCCAGGAAAACGTTAGGCCAGTTTTAAAAAATGCTTCTAATGAATTGTTCATGGAGTAAAAAAAAAAAAAAGAGGCCAACATAACCGTTAATCCCACCACGAGACACTCTCTCAACAACACACTCGCACCTCTAGGTGACAGGCCCTGGGAACACAGGATAAAAAGGGCCCGCAAGGCCCCGGGGCTGGACGTGGTGCGGACGGATGACGCGCCGCGAACACGCTGCTGGAGAGAGACGCAGCGCAGATGAGAGGAGGGGTGACGGGAGGAAACACAGGGCAACACCCTCTCTGCTCTTCCTCAGCTCAGCTCCGAGCTAAGCCCTCGGAGGACAGAGGAGGAGGGGGAGGGGGCGCGCAGCGTGACCGGGGAGGGCTCGGGACTGCACGCTGGGAGCCGAAGGCATCAAGTACGAGTCACCTAGCCCTGTGGGTCTCAACCCTGCTTTCGCGTGCAGATCACCTGGGGAGCCTTAAGACCAGCCTGGAAGCCCCAGTCTCAACCATTTCCGGAGGGGCTCCCCGGCGGTCCTGACGCTGGGCCGGGGCTGAGGCTTACTTAGCCCAGGCGCCTTCACTCTGTGGGAAGGGGGCAGGGCAGGGGGCCTGACGTCACGTGAGTCAGCATCCAGCCAGCCGGCAGTTACTGCGCGCGCGATGAGATGGGACCCGCGGGGCCCACGGCGGCAGGGCCAGCTGGAGGACCACGCCTTCCCGCCACCCCCGGAGGAGGGCCTGTGCACCCTGTGTGGCCTCCCCACAGAAGGCTGCACTGTCCACAACCTTCAGTTCCGACAGCCTGGGGCCCTCAACCTCCCGGTGCAGATTCTTGAGAAACCCCAGGCTCTGTGATGAGACAGGTTGTCAGCTGACTCTGGAGGATTCTACTTAACTGTGCTGTAACTGGGGGCAAATTAGTGAAAGAGCCCCAGTGCTCTCATCTCTAGAGAGACTTCTGTGCAAGTTAAGATGGGTGCGCGGCCTCAAGTGCAAGGTTGGCACAAGTGGCAAATGTCTTCTCGAGCACTGCTACCCACGGCCCTGGCTGTGGGCCCACCCGCCCTGGGATGGGTTAAGCTGGTTAAGACGCCCCGGCTCCACCGAGGCAGGAACCCAGCACCCTGCCTGGGCCATCAGGTTTTCTCAGCTTGCCTGTCAAGCTCTCATCATCCCCGCATCCCACGGCACTCGCTACCCCTCGGATGAGGTGGGATGGTGACTATGTCCTTGGCTGGGACTTGCCAGTAGGTGGAGCAGGTCTCCCCCAACCCCGCCACCGTCCCATTCTCTTCCTTCTTTAGGGGTTCTATGCGGACAGAAGGGATCAGTGGATGCCACGGGTATCAGGAGAGGGCGATGCTGACTGCTGTCAGGGTTCTCCATGGTCCCCACGTTCCGGGTGACCACAGGCCAGGCCAGTTCTGGGCATTTTAGCCTTTGCAACTATTCTCTAATTAAGAGAGCCATCACTTTCAGCCTCGTTTTACAAATACAGACTGTGGAGGCACAGACAGGCCTGTCATCGCCTGAGGTCTAGCAGCTGGTGTAGGAAGCACTGGGTTCCAGCTCAGCTCCATCTGCTGAACCCTTAACCATCACGTACAGAGTCCCTGCAGAGCCCTCTAAGACCACAAGAACACAAATACTTTTCGAACCCAGTGCGGGAGCCCCACAGACGGAAGCCTGGGACAGCCCAGGGAGGCACAGTCGCACGGTCCTCGTGGCGGGCGCCCTGGGCCCAGCAGGTGCACTCCTCTCCCGCCCGGCTGGGCCCCCGTGTGGACCTCTGTCCACACACGGTCTCGGCTGTCAGACGCAGCCTGCCGAGGCCCCTGCGTGGACCAGGCCTGCAGCTAGTCCCAGCTGTCACATGCTTGGGTCCTGATTCCCTGGGGTCCCTGCGTTTCTAGTGCCCAGAACAGCGCCTGGCATGAGATAGGTGTGCAAGAAGACTCTGCCAAGGGAGCGTGTGTGGGGATGCACAGCAGGGCCAGGGAGGTTCCCTCGCCGCCCTCCGGGGCCATGCCGCTGCCCTCCGGGGCCTCCGTCTCCCGACTCGCTTGGAAAAAGGGACGCTCCGCCTCCTCCTCCCCCACAGGGAGGCTGGGGCTCCCGGGTCAGGCCCTGACTCAGAGCTGCACGGATTCTTAGGAGGCGTGAGTGGCATCAGAAGCTTCAGGAGCGAGGGGAGTCAGCAGGCCTGGCTGCTGAGTGGGTGAGAGGCCACCTGGTCTCCGGGCTGAGCTTCTCCTGAGACTGTGCCCCACCCTCACCGCCCCGCCCCCCCGCACTGGAAGAACCAGGCTTTGTGACATCACCACCAGGCAACCACCAGGGGTAGCTGTGAGTGGCAGGCAGGTCATCTGAAAGCCTGGCTACCGTGCTTGTCCACTGAGAACGTTCCTGCAGGCCACACCGCAATTACAGAGAGCCCCGTGTGCCACGAGCTGCGTGCAGCGCCTCCAAGGCACGCGTGGGAACCACAGGCCAAGAGCTGCAGCGGCTGCCTCGCCAGTGACAGGAGGCCAGGCTGAGGCCACCAAGACACCCCGCGGCCCAGGACGAAGCCGCCCAGGGTGCTTGGGTCACCCCCACGGCCCAGGGACGAAGCCCACCCAGGGCGCTTGGGGGTCGCCCCGCAGACCAGGGTGCTTGGGGGCCACCCCTGCCTGCCCCGCACCTCCTGGGCCCCCTGGCCCTCCCCGCCCCCGTTCCCCGTGACCGCCGCTGGGGCTCGCTCAGCCAGGGCGCCGACGGGACTCAGGTCAGGGTCCAGTCTACACTCCTATCGTCCCCGCGTCTCCCAGGCGCCCTGTGTGGAGGCCGCTGGAGAGAGAGCATGCTTGGACCTCAGGGCTACGGCCTGCGTGCAGGCCTGGGCTGAATAGCTAGTTCTGGGTGTGCCATCTGAGGCAAAACCAGGCTTTTTGTGGGTGCTGTAAAGACTGAAGCACCTTGGAAATAATGAAGAGCACCTAAATATTAGCTAATAGCAGAGGAGCCGGCCTTCAATAGAGGCTGTTAAATAAAAAAGATGCTGGAAATGAAGACTCTGCTGGCCCTCATGACCCTCGGGGAAGGAGGCTGACAGGGGTGGGGAGCCGCTTCTGTGCCCACAGGGCAGAGAGGAGACTCGAACAATCCCAGGTCCCCTGGCCGGCTGAGGCCAGGCAGCAGGGCGCTGCCCCGCAGGCGGGGAGGGGAGACGGGACGCACACGTGAATACGCAAATACCAACCGGAGCCCGGCCTCCTCCCACGGCTCTGCGCGGAGAGACCGTGAGGCCAGCGCTGCAGCCGGCAGAGCGCAGGCGGCCACGGCAGGCCGCACAGGGTTAGCCTCGAGCTGACCGCTCAGCCGCCTCCTCGGTTCTCTGCCTCCCCCAGAATGGCAGAGCCGGGCCGTTTATTGCTTCCAAGCCCCCCCCCCCCCCGGGAGGTTCATGGACCTTGGGCAGGTTCCCCAATCTGCCCTCCGTGTCCCGCTCCCTGGTCTGCCCGAGTGCCCTCCCATGGCTCGCTGTCACGGAAAGTCACTCGGCGAACTCTGGCCTCCTCCGCACAGCACCCCGGGGCTGCGCTCTGCTCTCCGTCCCCCACAGCTGCCTTTGTCACCCCAGACCACGGCAAGAGCCCAGGCTCCCCGGCAGGTGCCCTCCAGTCTCTCCATTCCTCCCCACTCCAATTCTGTTGCTAGAATTGCTTTAAAAAAATAAATGCACCCAACCTGACACCCTCCAACGTGAGCTCTTGTAGGTGGCCCTCTCCTCCTCCCTGTTCAAACTCTGCCTAACGCGGCAGAACTCGCGAGCCTGCTGACCAGCTTGGCTTGTCCCCTGCTGGTCTCTCCAGCCTCGCCTGGGCCCGGCGATTCCCACCCTGACTGGCCACTGACACTTCCGCCTTTGCCCCCCTCACTGGGGGCTTATGTGTCTCCACGGCCCGCCCAGCCAGAGGCTGTTGATGGGTGTAAGAGCAGGGTCCAGCCTATGCTCACCTCTTGTGTCCCCAGTTGCCCCTGACCAACGCCCGCCACACAAAAATGCTTCTGGACCAATATTCACAGCCAAAGGAATAGACTGCTCTTTAAGGAGTTAAGAGATCTGAGCGGGTGAAGGATCACGTCAGGTCTCCTTACCTTCACACTCCGAGGCAGGGAAAAGAGGCGAGTACAAGGCTTTTTCCCACCAGGTTTGTTTCTCTTGACTTCGGTTCATTCCATGCACATCAGTGTTCAATACAGGGAACTGCTTAGATTAAACCAAACACAGACCAAGTTTATAAACTTTCACGATAAAAGGGAAAATTCAGGCATTATCAATAAATAACTGCAAACCCAGGATTTTTTTAATTGATCATTTTTTTTATATTTTTCTCCATTTTATGGGCTTCCCTTGTGGCTCAATTGGTAAAGAATCCACCGGTTCGATTCCTGGGTCAGTAAGATCCGCTGGAGAAGGGTTGGCTACCCACTCCAGTATTCTGGCCCGGAGAATTCCAGGGACTGTACAGACCACGGGGTTGCAAAGAGTAGGACACGACTGAACGATTTTCCCTTTCACTGTTCTACTAGACAAGGTGAACAACAACAAAAAAGCCACGTTCACAGCACATAAAGGAAGTTTTTGTTCAAAAAAGCACTGATACTGGAAATGGGAATATGAAAAATACAACAGGATTATCACAAGACTAAAAAAATAGGAAGTAACCTCGAGGAAAGCAGGTTCCCAGATTTGGGGACAGCAGAGCTGGAGGGGGCGGGGTGGCCCTGAGCCCCTCCCCCCACTCTCTTCTCCTTCACACACACAGGCAGGAGGGGGTCAAAGAAGCAATGCCACCTAATGGTCTTTGCAGCAGTGATCTGCTTCAGCGAGAACCAGAAGGAAGCTGAGACTGAAACCACGTAACCAAAGGGACAGCGATTCAGATTCAAAACAGGAAACGGAGGTGGAAACGAGAGGAGGGCGGGACTCCGGAGCACAGAGAGACCCCGCAGCCAGCCCGCGGAGGCCGCGGCCCCCGCACAGAGGGAGGCGCCCACGCCGGGGAGGGGACCAGGTCGGAGCCCGGGCCCCACCCTTCACTGGCAGAGCTCCCGTGCTCCAGCGGGACCTGCCCACCATCCTGGGTGGCGAGGGCTAGGTGCAGTGTGGCCATCACACGTGATCAAGGAGGACCCAGGCGAGGGGTCCTTAGAAGACGGGGCAGGGCCAGTCACAGCCCCCACGGGTGCACCCCAGTGTGCTGGGGACAAGGCAACCCCTGCTCCCTGCTCCTTTCCTGCTCGGCCTGACGCCAGGCCCTCCAGGGTGAGGCCTGCTTTGGGCATCTCCGCACCTCCCACCACCCCTCACAGCCTCAACAAGGGTCTGCTGGATCGATGCACACGCTCTATGAACGCTGCTGCATAGACCTTTGTTTCAGAAGATGTTTCATCAAGTTTAAAACCTGATCTGTTTCAGCAACCAATGATCTTCAAGTCTCAGATAGGATTTTTAAAATTCTAAACAATGTAAATCACTTTATCAAAAAGTTTTCTGACTCAGGAACGTGTGTTTATTAAACTAAATGAAAAATATATGTCAAATCTTGATTTTCATTTAACTTTGAGAAATACTCTTCAATCAGAAACTGAAGAGAATTTTGTTGTCTGCCCAGAGCAGTCAGATAACCTTTACCATTTTCTCTTGCACCTTATTCTAACAATAACGATTAGTAAAACTATTAGACAAGCAGGTCAATTAGACAAGGTCAACTGCACCGAGGAGGCCGGGGTTAATGCAAATGAAGCCAGCAACGTGCCAGGTCTGCGGTTAACTCGAGGTGATGACTCTTGCATCCAGCATGCAGCTCACAGCACGGGAAGGCCTCTCTGGAAAGCCCTGGCCTTGTCTGCAAGGCACACCTGTCTGCGTGCAGATCCCCAGTGCCTCAGTGCTAAGGACGGCTCCCTGGACAAACGTGTCTCCATCACCCAAGGCACTACAGAGGGGCAATGGATTTGAAGGTAACCAGCTCCTACCTGATAAAGAAAAATACCTGGGGTGGCTGTGGAACGACCAAGTGTTTATTCAGGTGGCTGCAGCTGGACTGCTTATCTTTTAATCCTTTCCTGGGATTCGGGGCATGGGGTCAAGAGTAGGAAAAGGGAGAGGACCCATCAGGACGTACAGGACAGGTGGGGAAGAGCAGGCTGGAGGGCGTCAAGGGACAGACAGGCAGCTGGGTCAGCAAGGAAGGGAGGAGATGAGACAGACACAAGCCGACCGGGTAGTGAGTGCAAAGGCAGGAGCCGTGTCTTGCTGATGGGCAACCCCCAGGAGGGCTGGCACAGAGTGGGGATGCCACGGCCGCTGGCCTGGAGAGAAGCTCCCCTCCCGGCCGGAGGCCCTGATGGTCCGGCACACTGCTCCCGCGGCCCTCCTGAGACCACCGTTAGTTAGCTCGTGCAGTTTCTGCCATTGTCTTTAAGTTTTTTTTTCCTGCATCCTTCATTCGAGTGTCAATTCCAATGGTGAGGACTTATTTCTCCTGTTTTGTTTACACTGAATACCTGGTCAGTGCATATGCATTACGTTATTGACATCTTTCCACTTAGCTATTTCCAGCATTGAAGCCTGCACGCTAAAGGTGACCAGGAGATCTTGCTTGAATAATGTCTGTTTAATGTATTAATTCACCTTCTGGCGTGGCTGAGAATAAGAATGAAGACAGGCTGGAGGAGATGGAGAACAGGACCGAGTACAGCCCTGGACGATCCCGGCACATCTGTCTCAGCTCCACTCCCTCCCCTCCAGGCCGCTCCAGGCTCGCTGGCTACCCGGACACCTCTCTTCAACTGTGCCTTGGCAACAAGCCCTGCCCTGACTCGGGGGTTCACTGCGGCAAACTGCTCCGAGGAACCCCGTCCTGCCACGTCCTCCTCCGCTCAGCCTTCCCACGGCACTGGTGTTCTAATGTACAGGCAGCTTCACGCTGCTCACGGATTATACCTCCACGATGCAGGAGGCGCATCTCTCTCTGTTCCTTTATGGCCGGCACCTAGAACAGTGCCCAGACAGAGTCGGCCCTTAAACGTGTGACGGATGAAGGAAACAGTAAAGAGGGAAGATGTGGACACTATCCAGAAAGCCTTATCGGAAACGTCTGTAGCAGGAGATGGAATGGTCAGTAATTCTTCAGGAGATGAAGGTTGGGTAAACGCTCGCTGTTTTAAATCCTCACTGAACACTCCTGCTTCTGGGGATAAGAACGGAGTCTGGGGCCCCTGCTCTGGGTTCTGTTCTGCAAACAGAGCGCCGAACGGCGCCCTCGGCCACAGCCAGCTCTCGTTATTCACCTCACAAAAGGAAGAGGAAGAGAGACGCCCTGCGCCAGGGAGCCCCGCTCGGGCATGACTGTCGCAGTCCTCCTTTCCGGTCGGGAAGTGCGTGGCGGTGGAAGGAGCTCCGGCTCTGGCCCTCATGCAGGGGTCTGGGGCGAGCACCCCACCCTCCGGGCCCACGTGCCCTGAGCCGTCCCCAGGGGGAATGTCACTGCGGGCATTCGGTAGGGAGCTGGTGGCAATAGAGGGCACAGCGTCTGGCGCAGGTGGGCTGGGCCCTCGCGCCCTCCGATCGTCAGAGCCCCTGACCCCCACGGCACTGCTGCCTGTCCCGAGGGACGCTTTCCCCTCCTGGACTGCAAACTCCTGGAGGCACGACCAAGCCTCTTGCTGCTGCTCTGGGCCTTCAGGGCGGGCACGACAGGGAGTCAGCCATCGAGCAGACGACAGCGCGGACGCTCCTGCCACAAGGTCACGCAGAGCCGGGCACCAAGGCACGCAGCCGCTCACCTGCCCTCACCTTTCCCTCGCTCCTCGGCCGCCGCGACCACGTGCTGGCTGCCACCCTGCACAGATGAGCTGCTCACCCGCGCAACTGCTGCTGCTTCTGCCTGGCATGCCCTGCCTCCCCCTCTCCGCCCTGGACGCGCGGGTCTGTGTGCCAGCCTCCTCCGCACTCTCAGGCCAGGTCGGTCCTCCCCTGGTTCCCACGCATCCTGTGTTCACCCTCCCCAGGCTGTCACCCCTGCCACGGCAAACTGTGTGGACCTGAACACCCTCAAAGGACTTCTCTGTGGCTCAGTTGGTAAAGAATCTGCCTGCGATGCGGGAGACCAGGGTTTGATCCCTGGGTTGGGAAGTTCCTCTGGAGAAGGGAATTGCAATCCACTCCAGTACTCCTGCCTGGTAATTCCATGGACAGAGAAGCCTGGCGGGCTACAGTCCGTGGGGTCGCAAAGAGTTGGACATGATTGAGTGACTAACACACACAAACATCCTCAAATGTAAGGAACCAGCTAGGAAATTCTAGTACCTCCAAATGATGGAGTAATATGCAGAAAATAAAGAAGGTTGATTCTAAATAAAGTGTCATTTCAGTCAAAAAACCACAAAAAACGGTCGGACCGAAAAAAAGTAGAGAGAACATATGTGAACACGTATGTGCTTCCACAAGCACACAGGTCCTCAGAGGCAACATGCCGGGACTCACACTCGCGGCTGGGAGGGGACCAGTGTGCCACGGACACGCCCTCCTGGAACGCCCAAATCGGAACCACGGCAGAGAAGACCTGCGCGATGGAGAACAAATCAGCTGCTCACAGACTGGTCTTCAGGACCAGGCTGAATTCTCCCGGGGCAAGGACAGCCTCTGGTTCATTTAAGGCACCGGCCACAGGATGTGGGCGATGTTTAATAAATGTTTGCTGAACTGAACTCAACTAAGGTTTTGAAGAGGATCGTTAATTCATGCTTCTGGGTACCAATTCTATCAGAAATCCTACATTCTAGACCACCTGTGCTCTAAAACAGATGGGCAACTAGTGACTTCTTAAAAAAACAGAGCCATGCCCTCTGCAAAGATTGCCCTCAATCAGGGAAGTGGGGGGAAGATGACCTGGCTGGAGATCTCTGAGACGGACAGGCAGCGTGAGAGTGAAGAGGCAAGATCCTGGCCCAGCCTGGGGCCTTTCGGGCCACCCTCAACCTTTCTGCAGCTCAGATGCAGCTACGAGGTGGGAGCTGTAGGCGACACTGCTGAGACCAGGGCTGCGGGGACCAGCAATGGTGTGGGTCCTCTGAGGACTTAGCTGGTGCCCCAGACCTGTCAGGTCTGTTGGCAAAAATCGAAGGCGGGAGGAGAAGGGGACGACAGATGATGAGAGGGTTGGATGGCATCACCGACTCGATGGACATGAATTTGAGCAAGCTCCGGGAGTTGGTGGTGGACAGGGAGGCCTGGCGTGCTGCAGTCCATGGGGTCGCAAAGAGTCAGACACGACTCAGCAACTGAACAGACCTGTCAGACAAGCCAGAGCTCTGATAACACACAGAGACGCCAACACGCTAGGAGGTGGAGGCCTGTGGTGGTGGCTCTGACGCAGACTCTCCTTCGTCCCTCTTTTTCTTCCTTTCCCCATCTGGAGCCAGGCGAGACACACAGGACATGCGGGCACTTTTAAGGATGAAAGTGGGCGACCAGCAAGCAGATGGAGGCTAACAACGTCATACTTTTTTGTTGTCCTGAGCAGCTCAGATGTTACTGTTTTGGTGGGATTCAATTCCTGGCTAAAGATCCCCACACAAGCGCCTCAGACAGTGATTCTCGGGTCGCTGTGGGGGCTTCCCGCCACCACCTGCACTTAGGGCCACTCCGAGGCGCCGACGGGACACATGGATGAGATGCCATCTGAATCCAGGAGGAGCTCACAACAAAGAAAGGACACCGAGGACTCATGCAAAATGGCAAATGCAACTAAGAGGAAAGGCATAAAGTGCATGAAAATTAAAAGGAGGGAGAAATGATTTCTGCTGCAGGTGGAGCAGAGAGGAACGGGGGGCACCTTGTGGGTCCAGCTGGACGGAGCCACGTGAAGGGCAGGTGGGCAGAGCGTGCAGGACCACGGACGCAAGGAAGGGTGACCCAGCTGCTCTCCAGCCACAAGTGGCCTCACTTCTTGACACCTCCACCTGACTTTTCAAAAAGTTGCCTCTGGAAAAGGACCAGGCGTGCAGAGCCCCAGGCTTTTCCTTGGGAATGGGTCATCCCCTTCACTGTTACTTCTTGTACAGTTTAACCTCAGACCACTTCTCAGCAGTAGTCAAATGGTACAATGACTCCATTAACAAAACTATTCCTATTAACCTCATTTGACAGGCTGACCCATACAGTTGGTGTAACTTCAGGAATACATACTTTGTAATAAGCATGGGCACACCTGCAGGGGTTCTGTGGAAGTTATTTTGTTACATTTGTATTGAGGGTTAATTGCTACACGTACCACAAAAAATTCCAGAGAATTCTACAGAGATGCAATTTATCTTACATGTAAAATGTAACTTTTTATAAACTAATCAGTGTTGCAGAGACAGTCAGACAGGCTTCCTACTTCAAGAAACCCTTTGCCGCCACTTCTGAGGAGCAACAGGGCCTTCCAAAGAGTGAACAGCCACTTCTGGATTCATCAGTTGTGAATGCTTTGCTTTAAGCATAGCACATGCATGTTAAGACCACCCAGAAACACCTC
Organism: Cervus canadensis; assembly: GCF_019320065.1. Taxonomy (NCBI): domain Eukaryota; kingdom Metazoa; phylum Chordata; class Mammalia; order Artiodactyla; family Cervidae; genus Cervus; species Cervus canadensis. Next base: position 48,745,481 of record NC_057411.1, on the reverse strand, counting down.
ATACTCTGATTTATTTAAAAATGTCAACTGTCTAGTTCAAATTGATAAACATCAAATCCACATTAAGTCCTTATGTAAAAATCATAGGGATGCTAAGTTTTAAGATGTTCAAGCTAAATTCCCAATAATTTAACCCTATCTTTTCTTTGCCTGAAATGGCTGTTCTTAAAGTCTGATCAAATCCTCCCACCAAGCACCGATCCCCACTGACACATACCTCTTCCAGCTGTCCTGAAGAAACTGGATCATCTTCATAAGCAGGGAACTGACAGCCCGCTTTGCAGCTGCAGAAATGACTAATTTCCTCCTCGCACTGTGCCGTGATTTTACAGTTTGCCTCTGGGCTTCCCAGGTCGATCTCCAGAGGTTCACTCACGCTGCACGCCAGGCACGGGTTCCGCTCTCCTGCCGGGAGGACCCCGGCCGACTCCTCCTGGGAATCCAGGGACGTCTGCGCACTCTTCTCCATCCCAGACTTCTTTAGCCTGGGGAGGAACTTCCCAGACTCAAGCTCGGACTTCCCATAGTAATGGCCTTCTTTCTCTGCGTCCTCTTCCAGGGGTTTGAGATCTGCCTGTGGATCTTCAAATGTATCGACTTGAGAAGGAATGGGAATATTTGCTTCATCTCTCTCGGATTCAAATTCTGACTCGCTTCCTCCTCCGGGGGAGAGTTCAGACGCAGAGATGGGGCGAAAATGAGTCCTGGGGGAGATCCGGATGGCCCGGTACTGGGTTCTGTCGACATCGCATATCCTGGGGTGGAAAACTTCGCTATCGGAATCAGAGCAGAGGATCGATTTCGGTTTGAAGCTAGGACTGAAAGATGCAATCCCTTCGGGTTCAAAGGAACACTCTACATGGAGAACTTGTGAAAACGGATTGCTTAAGTCAAAGGAAGAGAAGGGATACTCGAGTCCAGGATCTTCAACTTGAAAGTTGCCACAAGCTCCTAGTAAGTCTTCATGGAAGATGAAGGAAAATCCCTTATTCAATCCGTTTTCCCCGCTCTTCGGCTGGTCGCTCTGTTCGAAGGACACAAAAGGTTTCCATAACTGCCTGTGACCAGGAGCGAAGCTGTTTCCGGGGGTCATAAAGACATCTGTGCCCGCTATGGTCACCACGTCGGAAGCGGCACACTGCAGCAAGCTTCCTTTGGCGTGGCTGGGTGGTACGACCGCCCACTCCCCATCGCTGTTGAAGGTTTTGAGCTCTCCGTAAACCCCTCCCAGGATGAATGAGTTCTCTTTGTCTTGGGCCACGTCCCAAGGTTTCGAGGGGGTGGTGTAGTCCCCGCCATCCACCTTGGACAGCTCGCCGGACACAAAGGCTCTCTTCTCCAGGGTCTCTTTCTGGCCCTCCCACAGATGGTATTCTGATCTCTGCACGGCCTTGTTGGGCTCCTGGAGGGGCTCCATTGGAGCCTCAGCATCCAAACAGCAGCAGTAGTTATTTACATCTGTCGGAAACAACTCATCATCAACGCTTTCTATTTCTAGCAGAGCTGCAGAATTTCTATCTGCCATCTTTGTCCAAATGTCTTTAATAACCCCTGAGCTGTAGCCATCTCCGCGCGGACTGCCTTCACTACACACCTGCGTAGTTTCGAAGGCTTTGTTCTCTGCTTTTTGTTCTAGCTGAATACCACAGACAGATTCTAGTTTAGATTTTTTTTGGAAAACTAATGTTGGGATTTCTCCTAAAGTCCTATTGTTTTGCTGGCAAGTTTCATCCTGCAAAAAATCTAGGAGTTCTTCATCTACATAATTGGACGAGACTCTAGGAACTATATAATTAATATCCTCTGCGTTAAACTGTGTGGATTCTTCAAACTGGATATTTAACGTCTCATTGTCTGAACGTGTTTCTTCTGAATGGGACCACGGACTACAAGTTCTTGTTGAAAGATTAGAACAGTGTTCATTTTCTTCAAAGGCACTATTTTTGGTCCATATTAGTAATCTAGACTGTGTTTTCCCAAGCATGTTAGCACTAGAATCTGTATTTTCATTTCCCAAGTTGAGTGTTTCAAAAGAAAATGGTAAAACAGAATTACTGCATTGCACTTCAAACACTGAAAAACAAGAGTTTATACCAGATCCTTCATTAATATCTGAAAAGAGCTCTTGATTGCCGGCCAGCAAATGCGGATTGAGCACTGTGCTGTCTAAAGTCGGGGAGAGTCGAACCGGGGAGTCCCCCGCAAAACTCTCCCCGTCGGCATCGCCAGAGCTGGACGAACAGCACTCCCAGAACTGGGCCAGGCTGCCGAGGTCTTGCAGGAGAAAGCCCTCAGCGCCCACAGAGCTGGTACAGTCTGCCCATATTGCACGTTCCCCTTGAAACTCCATTCCATCTAACACTATGCAACATTCTGCCTCAAAATCTGTCTTCTCTTTGCTTTTTTGTCGAATCATATTCAAAATCCGACTTTCTCCTTGCGTGGTTTCTGAGGCACCGGGATCCAACATGGATTGGTCAATATCCACTTCGTAGAAGTGTGTTAATTCTGACAGATGAATATCATCCAAGTATTTGTCGTCCTCTGGCAGAGGACAGAATGAGGTCCCAGCGAGGTCGATATCCTCATTTATGACTGCAGGCATTTCTACAAAGTGACCATCGATGAAAGTGCCTGCCGCGAGGTATGTCTTGTGAATATCGTTGTTGCTGATGCAGAGACCGTGCACCGACTCGGACAGCTCCTCCACGGCGGCCGAGGCCGCGGCGCCGGCGTCCTGCCTGTTGCGGTAGGTGGTCTCCAGCTTGCTCTTTCTGCTCAGAGGGACGAAGTACTCGGCGATGGGCTCCGTGTACCACAGCGGCTCCTCCTTGTACTCGCGGTCCGCCCTGCTCTCCAGGAGCAGGTCTCCGCCCTCGGCGGCGCCCGCCTCCTTCCTGCCCGGCTCCTTCAGCGGCCGCCTGCCCCGCTTGCACAGCTGTCTGACGGAGCCGCCGCCGCTGCTGCTGCTGCTCCCGGCGGCGTGCGGGTGCCTCTCCGCCTTCTCGGCGTGCTTCAGCGAGAGCCGGCCCTGCGCGCCGCGCGCTCCCTTCTTGCTCCGGATCTCGCGCGCCTTGTGCCTTGCCTTCACGCACTTCGCCGCCGCCTTTGGCTCCCCCTGGTTCCCGCTGGAGCTCGAGCCGGCTTCGCTGGAGCCGGAGGACCAGGAGCGCGGGCGCGGCTTCCCGTCGGGCCGGTGCCGGCTCTGCTTCTTGTACGGCGGCGCGGGCCGCTCTTCGCCGGGCCCGTTCCTGAACCTGTTCTCCTTTTCGCTGTGGCTGCGGCCGCCCTGCGTTCTCTCGTGCAGGCTGGCGGGCGCATCGCCGCTTCTCTCCCGGATGACCTCGCCTTCGCTGTTGCAGTCCTTGGGGGAGGGCGTGTCTGTGCTGGCTGGAGGGGCTGTGGACGACGAGGACGAGCTGGAGTAGGAGCCGCCTGCGGACTTGTTCCACACGGTCATGATTTCCTGCAGGCAAACGGGCTTCTCGGAGAGCGGTGGAAACGCTTCATAGTACCTGAAAAAACAAGCAAGAGATTTCAAAAGCAGGCGCTCAGACGTATCCGATATAGTAAAACATCACCCATCAGAGAAATGGGATATTTCATTTCAACAGTCAGTGTTTACACGTCATCCATGAGTGAGCAACTTAAAAAAAAACAACTGACAATACAGTAAAACCTTTAAATTTAGGTCCATGGATCAAGCACTTTCAACGTTCAACATCGAGGTAAGCGCTACAGGAATACTTAGAGAATATGTTAAGATGATGACTTTAAACTTTGGATTTTCGTAAAGTTACAAGTACAAATGGGATACGGTGGGAAGAATGTTAATATTCTGATAAGGACTATCTGAATGTGAATCTCAGCTCATTTACTCTGCTTGTGACGTTAAGCGACTCAGGGCCGCTGCCTCACCTGGAAAGTGGGGGTACCGTGGCTTCTCTCACACGGCTGTCACGCGCACTAGAAACAGATGCGGGTGAGGAGCTGGAGAGCAAAGCAGCTGCGAGCACACGCTCTGAAGCCACGCTCCCCGAGCCGGAGTCCTCACGCTGCTATCTGCCAGCTCCGTGACCTGAGGCACAGCTCCTAAACCTCTCTGTGGCCTAGAACACGGGCTGACCACAGTATCTATGTCACAGAGCTGAGGAGGGGAGGAATGAACATGCACAGGAAGGCAGAAGGGCACCTTCGCAGACTCTCACTGTGTCTCCTTCTCAGGAGCCAAGCGCGACACCCAGCTGGTTAAGCAGGCCGTCAGAAATGGCAGCGATCGTGGGATTCGAGGGTTCGGGAAAGGGGATGGATGCTGGCGAGGCCCGGAACAATCAGGTTGTGACTGTTCAAACGAGGTGGACCACACCTGGGCCTGATGTTCCAGGCATGCTGCGGTCTGCTGAGCGCCCACTGTGTGGCGTGGGAACCTGGGTGAGGATACGAAGATGCCCCCTCCCCGCGCCTCGTGAGAGCAGCGGCTACTGCAACAAGGGGCGGGAAACCAGGGAGGCTGGCGTCGGAGGGCTTGGAAACAGGGTTTCAGTTTCCAAGAAAACTGGTAGCCATGGAGGGTTTCAGAGCCACACAGACCAGACTGGCAAAGGAGGACTCGGGAGAGTCAGACCGGCTGCCAGCGTGGGGACTGTCATTGCGGAGGCCAGTCAAGGTCACACACGGAGTGATGGAGGGCTGGGTTTTCACGGGCCTACGCCGGACTCTCGTTTTCCATCTACACCAAGCTGCCCGACGGAAACATACTGTGAGCTTTGTGAGTCATTTTTAATGTTCTCGGAGTCCCGTTAGAAGTGTAAGAAGAAACAAGTGACATTAATTTCGACAGTGTATTTTACTTAGCCAGATATATCCACACGATCATCTCATATAAACTCAGTAGTAAAAACACTAATGCAATGCTTTACATTCTTTTTTATATGAAATCTTTGGACTCGGGTCGGAACGCAAACAGCTCATCTCCATCTGAAACAGCCACGTGGAGAACGGGCACCAGCCACAGGCGGCCACGCCTACCACGCCGGACGGCACACGCCACGCCGGACGGCACACGCCACATGACCAACGATGTCCTGCTTTCCCCTTAAGATTTACAAGTTTGGAAGACTCCCCTGACACGTGTGGTAAGGAACTCTGCTTACAATGCGGCCAATTTAAATACAAACCACTTATGAAGAAAGCTGGAAAAGCATCTTCAGGAAACAAGTCTGACACAGGCTCCTGACCTGCCCACGCTCCCTCTGTAATCAGCAAGGGGAAGCTGGCTTCCTTGTGTGTAAAACAAAGACAAACTTCATTCCCACTGCTGGCTCAAAGGACTGGCATTGAATTTCAAAGGTCATATATGAACGGACCATAAATAATAACCTTGTTTGTTTCATCAGATTCACAAATATTGATTCAATGTGTGTGAAAAAAGATGAGACCATCTTATCCACCTTTGGATTCTCTGTGTCGGGCACACAGTAAGTGCTCAGTAGACTCCTGAGTTATAAAATAGCAAACTAAACAGAAGATGACAAACTAAACCTGTAAACCACGCAGCGGGGCAGTCATTAGAGTGACTTTATCATGGAACACAGTCTGACGTACATTTCCACTTGATCCTTCGCTGTGGGCGATAGTTCTGCCTCTGGAGAGGGAGACCCCTCTAACTTCTTGTGAATCTTCTCTTCTGTTAACGAAACAAAAATTCAGAAAGATCTGTCTTGTATCAAGTCGGTAAATGCTCCTGTTTTTAAAAGTTTCTCAAGTAAATTTACTCAGAAATGACACAGGCTTCTATGGCTTAAAAAGAACTCAACACCAGTTTATCTTTTTAATAAAAATCTTATTTCTTCAGGGGCTTCCCTAGTGGTCCAGGGGTTAAGACTCCACGCTTCCAATACAGAGGGTGTGGGTTCGATCCCTGGTCAGGGAACTGAGATCCCACATGCTCCGTGGCACAACTGAAAAGACAGTCTTTCTTCAGCCACTCTTTCTTCAGTGAGGCAGAGCAAACTCTGCTCAGCCGTTAACACTGGGCCGAGCTCTCTCACCTCATCACTGACAGAGTGCGCTAGAGGCACGTAGTTACAAGACTGAAATCTCTGGGTGCTTATTAATTACACCGCAAGGGCAGAACATCTGTTAGGATTCTAAAAATATTTTCTCACAAGATTCTGCACTCACGGACTTTATATTGCCTCTTCCTGATTAACACTGATATGTAAAGAAAGTTACTACAATTAGCTCTGTTACTTAGCATCTAGGGGAGCAAGGGCTGTGTTTCAACTCTTAGCTCACGATCCTGCCCTCAGATTAGAAACAAACTGTGCCTTTAAAAAGGCTTGGGACTTGGGGGCGTGCAGCAAGATGACCATGAAGAGGACAAGCAAAATAAAGACCCTTAACAGGTAATTCTCATTCTATGGGCCTGCAGAAATGCTGGGAAAGAAGCTGTGAGTGTTCACAGATCACAACAACTCGATGGGCCTGTCGAGTCTGCCTTTCCGAAATCATCAAGACTCAAGGCAAGAGCTCCCGCGGCCAACCTGAGTGAGAGGTGACACACCTCTGCAGGCCTCGCTGCCACCCAGGCAAGTGTTAGTCTGGGATGGTGGGGAGGAGGGGGAGGATGGAGGAGATGAGAGATGACTGCTCCAGATCCAGAGCTTCATCTCCTCTCCGGGAGTGCTCCGGCAGATGAAGTCACTCCTCTGAGAGCAAGGGACCTCTCTGCAGAGGATGGCCGTGGGCTGACCAGCAGCCACCCACAGCCAAAGACGGGGCAGGACACCGGCCTGGCGACACGCTGGGCATGAAGACTTCGGCTCCGTGCGCCTTCTTTCCGATCGGTTCTGAGGCCGGTGCCCTGCGTGGTGGATGTGGACGGCCCGCGGCGACCGCGCTCTCACCTTGCTGGCTCTGCAGGTCCTTCAGCCTGGAGCAGAGCTCCTCCACCAAAGTCTCAATGCCAGAGCTCTGCGGGGACAGAAGCGACACGGTGACTGCCAGGTATGGACGAGTCAGGCTGTCGGTACACTGTCATCTTAACAGGAAAGCTTTACAGATCTTTCATGTTTCAAAAGAAATACATTACCCATATTTAAATGAACATAAGAGTCTAAAAACTACAGGTCTGTAGATTCAATCCAGCAGACACAGTTTACTAATAAAGCATATTCACCGGCACTTGCTGATAGAATGTGAAAATACTCATGAGACTCCCGGACTGGCCCGTCTTCCCGGGGGTACAGCAGCTTGCTCACAGGGGAGCCTCAGGGCCTAAATGCCTGTCTTACAGCTAAGAGCCCATCACTGTCAAAAACATTATTCAACATCTGTAGCATCCGTGTGGGCAAAGGGCTTGTCCCAGGCTTGATACAAATTAAAATCACAAAAACTGCCTTCTGGTCCTCTCAGCAGTTCACGGTCTAAAGAAAACAGGTGATTTCTTTTTCTTTTTTCCTCTTTTAAAGTGAACCACTCATGACTGGAACAGAAAGAGCAGATGGAAAACAGATGTCATCACTGTGAACAAATGTGAAAGCTGCACTGCATGGGTCATGGGTAGGGTGCTGACCTCTGTACAGAATCAGGGTAAAATTTAAGGAGAGGGCGTGGAAGAGTCTGAAATTGGTGGGAGGGTGGGGGGAGAATAAGAGCCTCACTTGACGGAAAAATGAATGATGCAGACAGGCGTGAGCAAACCTTTCACTACGCAGACTTTCAAACTGGTAAAATTCTCTCTCTCAAGGGAGGAAAAGGAAACAACCTTTCACAAGGTACCAGAAAAGTGAACGCATTTCCCAGGAGCTCTGTGTTTACTCAGCAGCTGAAAAGTCCTACTTAAACTGGAACCGAGTCCCTCTAGGTGGGCATGACCCGAGCGGACGCACAGGACTCTGCTGCCCTTCGCCCTCGCAGGGCCTCGAGGGGCTAAAAATAGAACGTTACCCCATTTGCTTCCCTCAAAATGACTCAGCATGAGCATTAGAGATATCCTGAAGGAGAAACAGCACGGTCACACAGTCTGAGCAGCAAGAAGGATCACAATGCGAACGGCTAATTGTACACACTGATTAAGTTACATGCTATCCACATCACAGCACAGCGTTTGATGGGAGACAGGACAGAAGGAGAAAGAGGGAAAATGGGCCAGGAGAGAGCTGACCTTTCCTGAAGAAGCCCTAGAAACCACGGCAGGGACTAAGTCATAAACACGACTCCAACTACACAATTCCACCAGGGAGACTCGCTTACCATAGCGTTCAAGGTGTGATGAGTATGGCTGCTTTATTCCATTTCCTCCGGACCATGAACCTAACACCAGTGTCAGCTGACTGCCGGCGGCACGCTGCTCTCTGCACAGCAAGCCTGTGTCGCTGTTTCTAAACCCGGCGCCAGCCTCCAGCGCAGAACACCCAGCCCAGGGCATCGCTTATTCCACTCCGGTCAGTGCTCTGAGCCGGTGGGCACGTACTGTCCTCCACGGGCCGGCCGTGACCAGTCACGGGACGCTACTCGCTTCTAGGCTTTGTCTTGGAAACTCCTTCCAAGCAACTGTAAAATTCAGTGGCTCTGGACAGTAATGCAGCTTAGGAGTGTATCCATTTGCTCTCATATGCAAATGGGAGAGGAGCAACATGCGTGCTCCACAAGGGACAGACGCTGCCACCAGGCCTGTCTGCCTTCCTTGATTCCTGCAGCATCCTAACTACAGCTTCTCAAAAACAAAATCATTAGACCGCTGGGTTATCCCATGAGCAGACAGAACAAAAAAGGGTGTCAAAAGCCGCACTGGACCCTGTCATCTCCCAGCAGGCATTCTAAAGTGAGGATCTGGTGCTACTAATGAGAAATCTTATCCTTCTTCCCAATTATATTAATTAGATAATTTTAATTATCATACTTTAATAGCATATCATATCCACAAGGGCATTCAAGAACACCCAGAGCCTACAGTATTTTAAGGAAGAAGTATATTATAGTCATGCATTAGGGATAACTCAAAGGGAGAAAAATGGTGTAGATTAAAAAAAAGAAAAACAAACACTAACATTCTACCATTTAACTCAAGAACCACTTTTGCAGCTGCAAGATGGATAATACCCATTTACCTCCCAGTATCAAACCAACATGAAAAATTTATCTGGAGACCATAGGATCACTCTAAAATGCAAGTTACAGTATCCAAATCTTTATACCAGGAAACCACACACAGAGCCTGGTGCTTTTCAGGAGAGGTCTGGGAGGCAGTCTTCCGTAATGGCCATTTACTCGTTTATTCCTCCCTCATTCAGAACAGCCTGCGAGATAAGCCCGTCGCCCCCGTGGAGCTTACACTCCACTAACTCCCACATCTCAGGAGACGGCCCAGAGCAATGGACCTGGGCCTGGGTCCCCGGCCCTGCCCACACTTGCTGGGCGGCCGAGTGCAGGCCTGCTCCTTGTGTCCGAACACCCCCATCTCAAGGTTCCCGAGAGTAAACCAAGGTGAGCGTGCCTGTCACGTTAGTCACTCGAATACTGGTGCCTCTCTAGATGGTGGGTATGATTTTCATTTTCCAGAGTCTCATTTTTGGATTATCGCTTTTCAAACACCTTGGGATTTTTGCTCTGAGCTTGAGGTTGGACGATTAAGGATGAGAAACCGACCTGATCCAGGGAACGCGAGGTCCTCTGGGTCCTGCCTGCCCCCCACGGTGGGGCCCTGCCGCCTTCACTCCCCCCAGGCCCAGGGTGGACCCAGGGGCACTTCCGGGATGAGGGAGCCCGGTCAGACCCTCAGCAACGAACCGTCCCCAGGCTTCTGGGAAAGCCTTTTCACTGGTTTCCTGACAAACTTCCATTCCCACCCCACAGCACGGGGCTTCCTCCTCCTCTCTTCCCATCCTGCTCAGCTAAGGACTTTAATCTTTAGCATCAAGAAAGCAAAGGCAGTCTGACTTGTCCTGCCTGGTTATCCCTCCTCTCCGCAAAGGTTTCTGTGGGTTTCATGTTAATCATCTCAAAGGCTAACCTTTTACGGAGAACCTTTTCAGACTGGACATCCCCTAAATGCTGGACGGACAGCCCCACACCAGCCCTGTGATCACTGACCGGTGTGACATGCAGACGCACTCAGCTGCCCATTCCGTGCGGACCGGGGGTGGGGGCGGAGTCAAACAGACGTGGGTCTGAATTTCGCCTCAGGGTTAGCCACAGGACCACCCGAAAGTGATTCACCTACTGAAGCCTTCCTTTCCACACCGGGAAAATGCTAAGAATACCACTTCCAAATAGCTGGGTTTTTGACTTCTTATGTGTTAGCTGCTCAGCCGTGCCCGACTACGATTCCACGGACTGTAACCCACCAGGCTCCTCTGTCAGGGGAATTCTCCAGGCCAGAATACTGGAGTGGGTTGCCATTCCCTTCTCATGGAGAACCTCCCAACCCAGGGGTCGAACCTGGGTCTGCCGCATTGCAGGCAGATTCTTTACCATCTGCGCCACCAGGGAAGCTGACTTCTTGTACTGCTCCCCTAACTTCTTCTATCTTTTCTATTTACCGCTGCTTCATTTTTGGGTCTACTTCCTGGGAGACTTCCTCAGCTATACCTTCCCACCCTTCTTCCAGCCTTTCATTCCTATTGTCACGTTTAGGACTTTCAGGAGACCATCCTGCCACGTGACTGTTTCTCTGCAGCAACCTTCCCCTCAGTGAGGAGCCCCCCGTCTTCAGAGCTGTGGAAGCCAGGGAGAAGAGAGCCCCGCGGATCCACCCGTCAGCCTCCGGTTTCGCCGTGCGATCTCACGCTTCCCCGCAGAGGTGCGGGGCGCTGCGCGCCTGCCTGGCTCCCCCTCTCCAGCAGTACCGACGGGACGGCGGAGCCGCACACTGTGCACTCTGGGGACCAGGTCTCGGGGACTCGCCCCACAGGTCTACGGGGACTCCTTGGCGAGTCACCGGCAGGGGCGACGCCTGTCCTCTGGGGATGCCGACTCCGGACTCCATCGGCCATCAGCAGAGCCCCAGCCTCGTGCGGAGAGGGTCTCGGCGCTGAGCCGGCCCTGCGGAGGCGCTGGACAAGCCAGGAGGGCAAGCCCGGATGGTCGGGTCCCCACTCCGTGGGCGGCAACGGGCTGGCCCCTCACACAGGACCGGCTCGGGGCTGCCCAGCGGGGCCCAGCCCGGCCCACAGTACCGTTCAGGAAGAAACAGACGGGAGAGCGGGGAGCGCGCCCAGAATGTACGCCAGGGCTCGGCGCCAGGCCTTCCGGTGGCCGCGGAGGCGTACCAGCGCGTGGCGGGGTCACACAGACAGTGCTTCAGGCAGCAGCGGGACACACGGGCACGAGGATGAGAACACATCCGAGGGTGAGGAGCTTTAGAAAAGCCCAGACGCACAAAAGGCGGTCTCTGCCCTCCCGGGGGGCTGGAGTCCCACCCCTGAGCGCAGGGGCGTCCACACACACCCGCCCACGGGCGTCCCCAGCTCTCACTGCTGCTGTGAGCTCTAGTCCGTGCTACAGAGGAGGAGAGAGGCGCCTTCCACAGGCCACGGAGGCAGGTAAGAGAAGACCGTCTTTCTGGTGAGGTCCGCAGCTTTCATCAGACACTCAGCCTGTGATGCCAGAAGATGCTGAAAGAACAGCTGACTGGAGTGCAGCAGGCTGAGGACGGAGGACATCCTTGAGCAAAAGCGCTGCACGGGATGGGGACTCAGAAACAGTCCCCGCTGCGGTCTTCACCACGGTCAGAACTGGGAAGCCCCTGAAAGGGCCACGACCCGGAGAAGAAACAGCTTTATAAGTGTCACAATGGACAGTGAGCAGTCAAAGAAATAAGGTCGTACCATCAACATAGATAAAATCTCTCAAAACGGTAACTAAAAACAAGTTGGAAAATACATACAGGACGATACCGCTCCTTTAAAGTTTACATGCAGAACAGTCCGGCTTTGGTTATCGTCTCACGGAACATTCAGTAGAAGGATACAGACGTGCAGGGGAGATGGACAGGTCCCGCGTGGCGGTGCCCACAGAGAGAGACAGAGGGGGCGCACCCAGGGAGGGGATGTGGGGGGCTCAAGCCGTGCTCACAGCTCCGTGCTTCCCCAGCCTCGTCCACAGGGGCGCAACGCTGCTCCGGGCTCCACACTGTAACCCCCCCATATGCCTCTTTTTATGCCCTCACCCTCACATTGTTATAGCAGCCCCTCTCATTTGTTTCCTTTTTCACACCCTCGCTTAGAGCACTTAATAGTTCAGGAAATTTCCTATAAAAATCCCCACATTTTCCTAAAGAGACAAAAAGACCCGGCACCCCCAGGACGATGCTCCCTGCTGAGATCACCAGCCCCTGCACCCCAAACACACGTATCCAACTGCATTTTCAAGATCTCTGCTGGCTCTCCCAGGCACCTCATGTTCAAGTCTTAATTCATACCTGTCCACTCAGAGCTAGTATTCCTTCCTGAATTCCCTTTCCTTGGTAAGGGAAGAGTCCACTCCTGCAGTTGTTCAGGTCTGTCTTCCTTGATTCTGCGCTCCTTGCAGGGGTGGCACCCCCCGGGGCTGGGGGCCGCACAGCAGGAGGTGGGGGGGGGCAGAGCTTCATCTGCCTTCCCCATGGCTCACATGATGGCCTGAACCATCCCCCCGCCCCCCATCCCATCAGGGGGAAAAGCTGTCTTCCGCTAAACCGTTCCCCAGTACCAAAATGGCTGGGAACCGCGGCTCCACCCCACACCTGATCTTGTCAGCTCTGCTTCCAAATATATTTAGAATCCAACCAGGCCTTATCGTCGGTGGCCTTCTGGACTCCTGTAACAGCCTCTCACCTGCTTTCTGGGTCTACCTCTGCCTAGGAACCTACCCGGCCTCACCCGGCCCATGCACTCTTCATGTAACAGCCAGCGGCACGCTATTAGCAGGTTAAGTCAAGTTGCATTACTCCTCTGCTCCAAACTCTCCAACATTAGAGGCTTCTCAGAAGAAAACCTGGAGCCCTCATAAGGGCCTATGGGCTTCCTTGAAGGCCCAGCTCCATCTCTGCCCAAGGAGATAAGGCCTGGGCTTCCGTGGGCAGGGCTGGCTGTGAAACACAGCAACCAGGAACATCTCAGCTTTAAAGCCCACGGGCTTCTCGGGGGTCTGGCCTGTGGAGGGAGCACGGCATCACAGCGCGCGGGGCACACAGGGCACCCAGACGGGGCCCTGCACATGTCGGATGCTCTGTTATCCAGAATGAATTAAGTCCAGGTGCTGGCAGGCAAAGGAGCAACGTACCTGGTCAAAATCCACCCTGACAGTAAACCGCCATGAACAGCCTTATGTGTTTTTTATACACATCTCTGTAGAGCATATAAATAATACATATGCAAAATACTGAGATGTACTATGGACTTTTACTGGCAAGAAGAATGTCACTGGTGAACTTAGCTCAGTGAGAGAATATGAGCAACTGCAATGAGACTCCACGGTACCAAAGACATAGATTCTCTACAAGGCTCTTCAAATAACCACAGATCAAGTCAGGGGCCCACAGTAAGCAGTGTGCGGTTATTTTCAAAACTAAGTTATCCATGGCTGATTCATGTCAATGTATGGCAAAAACCACTACAATATTGTAAGTAATTAGCCTCCAACTAATAAAAATAAATGGAAAGAAAAATAAAAATTGAAAAATATATATTGAAAAATAAAAACTAAGTTAACTGAACTACCCAAGTGATCATTGCATTCTAACTTTATTTCTTCCCCAAACAGGGCCCTTGTTGAGTTTCTAATATCCTAATCACTCCCCAAATGGGAGATGAAATACTAGCTTTGATTCAGTTTTAAGTAGCTCAATAAAAATGAAACAAATATAATTATTAAAGACAAAAGCAAAACGATACAAAAAGCTCTAACTCTGCAGAGAGAAAACAAAAGGAAGTAAACTTGAGGATTCAAGAAACAATCGCTGGTGCAGTTCAACTCTCTCTGTTCTGGAAAGGGGGAAAGGGGGTCCGTGTCCACTTAACCACAGCAGGCACGTGCCGTGTCCACCGGTGACAGAAACAAGCAGCTCAGGCTGACATCACGTGCGAGAAACGCCACTGGGGGATGTCCAGTGGCCACCACTGAGTCACAGCACCATTCCTCTACGGCCCCAGGACCAGCTGCACTTGAAGTGAATGCAAAATGTTACAGAAAACAATGAGTACCAGAGAATTCCACGCTACCTGCATGTGTGAATGAAGACTGTAGCAAAGGCAGTTTCAGCTTGGACCTGACAAACAGCCAAGTCCATTACAGAGCAGGGTCCCCTGGAGGAGTAAGCCAGCGGCTCGCACATCTTCACGGTGCTGCCAAACTATAACCAATGTACAAAGTTCTGACATAACTGAACTTGCCTATGGTTTTGAACACTTCTCAGATGACTACAGAGCGGAGCAGGTCCAGAGGCCTGCTGTGATGTGGGTACACCTTGATGCCAGGGGTGAAAGGGGGACAAGAATCACATCACAGGGATGCAAAGTGCAGTCAGAGAAGGCCGCTGTTCTGCTTAAATCACGACGCAGTCGAGAGTCTGAGGACAGTGGACGCTTTTACAGAACAGCCAGCGCTGCAGCTGCAGTGGTCACGTGTGCACACAGGCAAGAAACAAGAACTCATCTCACACGTGACAGGTGACGTCACCGCTACCTGTCTACCCCCCTAACAGGGTGAGAGCATCACCTGCATCCCCGTCTCGTGATTACATCACTAACACTGCACTCGATCAGACTGTGAACTTGTTAGTGGCTCTGGCTCTCATGGTTCGCAGTGACCGCAGGGCGCTGCGCTGAGAAGGGCGTGCAGCTGGTATTAGACCTGCGCGGGAGCGAGCGAAGCACAGAACTGCAAACGTCACCGTCCTCGGTACTCGGGGAAGGAACACCCCCCCAACCCCCCCCCCCCCGCATACAACATACACTGTGGCCGAAATAGAAGACATCTGTGCTGTAACTCCCCACGTAGGGCCTTCTCCCATCTTTTCTTTTCAGTGAAGCAGATTCTACAAAGAAAAACCAGGGGACTTGCAAACGGCCTACACCAAGCTCCTGGTGAATGCCTGGCACTTCCACTTCCTCAGCCAACTTTCATTTGGTAAGATTAGGGAAAAAAAAAATCCTTGTTAGGAAAAAGCAATGCAACAGTTTTTAATAAAAGAAGGAAAGAAGACATATATGCTTCACTGGCTTTGAAAACAAAAACCCCACCTTTGACAGCCAGGCTAAAGCAACAATTCCCTGCACTGTCCTCTCTGCCTGACCTCGACCTCCGGTGGGCACCCCGAGACCCCACGGGCTCCTCACTGCAGGAGGACAGGGCCCTGTACTGCACATCAGCTGTCTCTACTCCCCCTCTGCCCACTGACCTAGCTCCTCATCTTTCGCTCCACTTCGCCATGAGTTAAAGGCTAGAGTCATTTCTCAGCAACTTTGCTCCAAAGCGGAAATAAGATCCTTTCCCAGATTGAAACTCCCTACTCAGATTTTCCTCCCAGCCATGACTCAGCAGTAGCGTCTTTGGATTTTGCCCAGAGAATTTACCTGAACTAACCTCTCACTTTTAAAAGCTATCTGCATTTTGAATTCCTTTAAAAACTCTGAATTCCTCTCCCAATCTACTACCCCCTTCAGGGTCACACAGGAAACACTTTTTGGGTAACTGTCCAACCACCCCCTTTTCTCTGAGGACTGCCTATCACTCAGCCCCTGCTCCAGGCAACTCTGTCCCCTTGATGCAGATTATCAAACCAGAGGTAGACAACTGGCCCCAGTCCAGCCAATCAGATTCTCCCTCTAACTGAACGGGCTTGGGTACCAGACGTCAGGTAGAGAAGGAACAACCCAGAAACAGGGAGAGGAGCAGATGAGAGACTGTAGGTCATTAGACACAATAACTCTGGCTGTCAATCATTTGGCTCCCAGCTCAGGCTGCTGCATTTCCAGCACTGGGTTTCAGGGAGAGACCCTTGTCTCCTTCACGTATATTTCCACTTTGTCTTAAACAAGGTTAATTATGTTTCTACGCTCTGTAATGAAAAGGTTCCTAAGACAGCCACCGGAGCGGTAATTTTCAAACTCCTACCCCACAGTCTATGAGGCCACAGCTTCAAGAAATCTGAAGTTAACAATGTCGAAGGGGGAGAGGGAGAAGAAAGAGGAGGACAGGGCGAAAGCCGAACTCTTCATTCAGAGGCTGGAGTTCATTCAGCTCAAGAGAAGGTCAGTACCTTCCACATGACAGGCACGCACTCTGCTGGGCACCAGGAGAAGCAAAGCAGGGGAACGGGGAACTCAAGAGTCCTGGCACAGCTGTGAAGGGAAGACGGGAATGCACAGACAGGGCTCCCACAGGCCGCCCTAAGCAGGATGAGAACACACGGCTGGGAAGCGCGGAACGAGCTTGACAAGGCGCGCATGGAAGGTGGCAGTCAGAGAGAATATGCGGATTATCAAGTGTAGCAAAGCTGGCTACCCCAACCTCAGACCACTAGATAATTTAGGGAGGAAGTTTCTGAAGGCCAGAAGCCTCTCTACAGACACCCTGTAGGAATCTTCTCACTTTAACTCTGTATTAGAAAGGCACCTAAAAGCACCTAGGTCAAATAGCATGGTAAAAACAAAATAATTTTCTAAGTAGTTATAGAGATTACATCTTTTTTTTTTTTTGGAGATTACATCTTATAGTGAGTAATAAAGTGAGAATTTGTAGCACGAATTTAAATAGGTGATTATACTCTACAACTATTCTATTTCAGGTTGCTGAAGGACATGAGAAATATTTTACATGAAATGTTAAAAGAGCAATAACATCATCCTACAGTATTTTCTTTAAAAACAAACAAAAAGTTATGAATTAAGCAAATAAAGTGATCTTAAATGTCAGAATCATTATCACACTTTTAGCAATATATCCAAAAGAAGTAATAGAGATGTGGAAAAAGCACACATGAAAACATTCTACATAGTGTAACAAAAAATAAAAAGCCATCTAAATACCCAGTAACAAAGAGCATACCAGATGGCTATTGGAATATTACTGGATAATATAACTTAGCCACTAAAAGGTAATGTAATAACAAAATGAAGTATATGTTGAGTGGGGAAAAGATATAAAATGAGGTATTCTCTAATCACAACAGTACTTAAAAAAAAAACACATTACAGAAAACTCAATACATACAGAAAAATGCTATAAAGGAAAACATGATAATGTTTACATAACAGTGGTAAGATAATGAGTACTTTATTTTTCTAAGCTATATTTTTTTTTGGTCAAGATGTATTATTTATAAACTTTTAAGAAACACCTCCCCCTTTTTCCTCCCCGAAGTATTAGAAACCAAATGTAAACTCACTTCATCAGAAGCAGATCGAAGACACTGGACAGCAGCCTGTTTTTTCATTTCTTCTAGAGTTAGATCTGAGCCCTTTCTCTTACTCTTTCCCCATTTCTTATAAGCTCCTTTTTCCCAGCCCAGGAAGATGTCATTCTCCTGAAATAAAATTAAGACCAGTTTCAGTGATCAACATAAAGTTTCAAACACTTATTATTTCCCACATACTTACACACACATTTCCCCTACAAATATCTTCATTCACAAGTTGGTACACATTAATAAATTATGAGGCCATAGAATGCTGTCAATCAGAACAATAATCAATAATCAATCAGATTATTCAGGATAACCCATCATTTTAGTACCTATTACTGAGATTACTATTAGATTATTATTTAGGATTTATGATCTCAATAAATCTGACCCATTTATATTTGTAGTAAATGCTAAAAAACAACTCAGACATTCATATGCAAATTTCAGTGTTATTTAAATTTCAGTATTAAAAACTATACACACAAATGTCCTCTTTTCTGTACTTCCCACCTGTCAATAGCAAGTGTTCACATTATTAGCTTTTTTTTTTTTTTTTGGCCATGCCTCATGGCAAGGGGGATCTTCAAACCCATGAACCCCTTCAGTGGAAGGTTGCGCAAAGTCCTAACCCCTGGACAGCCAGGAAAGTCCCTTACTAACAGATTTTAACATTTAACAGTTGGAAGGTTCATTCCTATTTCTATATCTTGCAGTCCAGAAAGCAACAGATATAAAATATTCTGTTAGTATTCTTAGCTTATTCTTCCCTTGATTATATAATGCCTGTTATAAAAACTAAGGAAAATTTGAAAAATAGGAAAAAAGCAAATCTTCCATGATCCTACCACCAGTGAAAATAAGAACAATTTCACACACTTTAAAAAAAAAGAAAAAACACGACTGAATTCACACTATCTGTATAATTTTGCACTTATATGGTAAATGCTGCTGCTGCTGCTGCTGAGTCACTTCACTCGTGTCCGACTCTGTGCGACCCCATAGACGGCAGCCCACCAGGCTCCCCCGTCCCTGGGATTCTCCAGGCAAGAACACTGGAGTGGGCTGCCATTTCCTTCTCCAATGCATGAAAGTGAAAAGTGAAAGTGAAGTTGCTCCATCGTGTCCGACTCTTCGTGACCTCATGGACTGCAGCCCACCAGGCTCCTCTACCCATGGGATTTTCCAGGCAAGAGTACTGGAGTGGGGTGCCATTGCCTTCTCCATTGTAAACTTTACCTGCATATTACTACAAATTCTTTGGCTACATAATATTCCAATAGGTTTACTTCACTTCCCTAAACTGGGACTTGAATATTTTTAACTGCTCTGCTACGTCACTTTGCCTTTCATTTGGTAAGTTACTATTAAAACCAATGGACATATGACAAGAGTTAGAAAAAAAGAGATTAGAAAGAAAGACTAAGGCAAATTAAGAAAACTACTCAGAAGAATATCTGGCCTACAGTAAGCCCTCAGGAAATGGATATGAATTAACAAATGAGCTGGAATAAAGAAGGAAAAGCACAATAATAATTAATTCAAAAAATCTTTAGGATCAAATTCATATACCATCAACTGTCTGTCTAGTCTTTACTTTGATCAAATACATAGAAATTACTTTTCTGCCACCAGGTAAAGAGTGGGAGGGCCCTTCTCTCCATACTCATCGCAATTAACATACTTTTTACATAATTTCTTGGGCATGTCTGAGCATCTCATGAACCCAAAAAACATTTTCTGGCTGAGTGGTGTCACTTCCATTTGCCAAGGGAAAATGTGCCTGATGACCAAGTAAGAACTCTCAGTCTGTTTCCGCTTATCTACCGTGTTTGGCTAGATGTCATCTAAAACCTGACTCTGACATTTCTTATCAGCAATATCTTCGGGAGATAGAGCTTGTCCTTTCACAAGGATGGGAACGGAACCATGACAATGTAGAGTCAAAGCTTCTGAAGGCAGAGAATGGTCGTAGCCTGGCTCTGTTGCTCACGGTGTAAACAGTAAAGGTAGAGACGTTCTGTGTCATTACTCAGAAGAGGGCTCCTTCCTTTCTGTCTCAGTTGCTGAGACTGGCTTTCCCTTTACTGAGCATTATGAACACGTTTCTCTACTGAAGCCATGTTTAAGCTCAGCAGGATTAACAACACATTTAAAGGTCCAAACAAAGTTTTCATAGACAGACAGACAGACTTTCAAAATTCACATGGACACACAGTCCTTCGGGAGGGCAGTTTGACCATACACATCCAATATCTTAAACACGTATATGTACTTCTGATCAATTACTCTTGGGAATTTAGCCTAAAAAAAAAATCACCAAAATGTGCACAGATTTTGCTATAGTGATGTTCAACATATATTTCTCAACAACAGCAAACATGGACAAACAACCTAAATGTCAAGAGAGGAGGACTTGGTGAATAAGTTATAAGTGACCAGGCAGTAAGATACAGCCATTAAGGAGATGACGAAGCACATCTATCGACATGAGAAGCTATCCCCAACATATTCAAGAGCAGCAGTTCATACAACAGTATGATCTCATTTTTGGTTCAAGTACACACGCACGCCTGTTAATGTGCATTCAAATGTCTGAGAGAAATGTACAAAGAGACCACCAAGCCTGACTCTTGGTGAGCGGCAAGAGGAGTCTACAATTTTTCTTGTAACTAGGTCAGACTCCTTGAATGGTCAAAAGTTGTTTTTTTTTTTTCAAATGCAAAACTTGTAAGTCAAGAATAGAGAAATGAAGAGTTCCTATAGCTCTTCGCCTAGAACAAGTGTTTGGTACCTGCTTTGTCTGTCACATACCACAGAATTTACTTTTTAAATATACAATTCAGGGGTTTTGGGTATAATTCACAGGGTAATGCAAAAATCATCATTATTTTTAAAACATTTTTCATCACCCCAATTGGAAGGCCTGCGCCCACCAGCAGTCACGTCCTGTTTCCTTTCTCCCCCAGCTCACCGTTAACTACTAACCTGTTGTCTCTATGGACTTTGCTGTGCTGGGTATTTCGTATAAATGAAATTACACAATCCACTTCTTTTCCTGCCTGGTTCCTCTAGGTCAGTGTAACACTTGAAAGGCTCATGCACGTTGTGGCATATTATCAGTACTTCATTCTCTTTTATGACTAATGTTTCAGTCCATGGATGTACCATATTTTGTTTATCCATTCATCCACTGATGGACATCTGAATTCTTCTCACCTTTTGGCTACTGTGAATAATACAGCTATGAACATTCAAATACAAGTTTTTCTACGGACATATATTTCCAGTCTTGCTGGGGATATATCTAGGAGTGGAACTGCTGGGTCACATGGTTACCTCTAGGGTTCAACCTTCTGAAGAGATGCCAGGCCTGTCTATTCACTCTCTTGATGCTGTCCTTTTATGTATAAAAGCTTCTCACTGTAATGAAGTCAATTTACTGATGTCCTTTTTGGTGTTTGTGCTTTGGTACCTTATCTAGAAAATCACTGCCTAACCCAAGTTATGAAGTCATAAAGATTTATGTTTTCTCCTAAATTTTACAGTTTCAGCTCTTACATGTAAGTCTGTAATCCATTTTCAGTTAATATTTATATGTGGTATGAGACAGGAGTCCAACTTCATTCTTTTACACGTGGTTACCAGCACCTTTCTCTGAAGACTACTCTTTCCCCACTGAAGGGTCTAGTTGGAAATTACAATGGTTTATTTTTGTACTTGCAGTTCTGTTACCTATAGCCAGTCACATGTAGGCCAGGATCAAACCGTCTTGCTTACAGGGGCCATGCAGTAGGTTTTAAAATTGGAAGTGTGAGTCCTACAACTTTGTTCTTTTTCAAATTCTTTTGGCTATTCTGGGTCCCTTGCATTTTGCATGAATTTCAGGATCAGCTCATCAATTTCCGCAACAAAGGCAGCTGGGATTCTGACAGGGGTTGCCCTGAACCTGCAGATCAGTTTAGGGAGCACTGAGACGTGATGGATATTAAGTTTTCTAACTATGAACATGGGATGCTTTTCTACTTATTAGGTTTTCTTTGATTTCTGTCAACAATGTTTGTAACTTTTAGTGTGCAAGTCTTGACTTCTTTTGTTAAACTTATTCCTAGCAATTTAATTATTTTTGATTCTACTGTAAATTTAATTTTTCTAATTTCCTCCCTTAGGATTTTCTACATATAATGCCATGTCATGTCAATAGTTTTTGTTTTTCCTTTCCAACCTGATGTTTTTTTTCCCCTTACCTAACTGCCCTGTTAATGCTGATTTGTAAGATTTTATGTATCTCATATTTGAAAATGTCTTTTCACACAGATACTGCCGAATACTGGTATTAATCAATAGGCATGGGTTTAATGGAAACTATTTGTCGCTTAGAAGGCATTTATAAAATTCTTCTTCTCTTGATATGTGCCTTTTCAACGTGTTATCACATTGCAGATCACTCCTAAGTGAAAGTGAAGTGGGAGCTCTGCAGCGAACAGTTACACAGATTCCGAGATAAGACATTTTCCTCTGCACTGCGTTAGGGAGTGAAAGATGTTGCGGAAACTGCACAACATACCCAGTGCAGACTTGTGTGGGAATGGAGGTTTTGCTTCTTGTTTTAACTTTTGACATAATGAAAATGAGTGAAGCAACCTAACATTAATTGTGACTCAAGCAACGTTAGCTGTTAGAGTGAGCCTACCTTATTACAAATTTTCATTTAAGTGCTATTTTGCCTTGTAATTTTAGGCTGAATTCATGAAGAAACAACATCAAGTCTATAGGTAAAGCTATACAAACATTAGCATATGCGATAACTGTTATGTATTCTGCTCTTTCCACTTACTATATTTGAGAGCTCCCTTTTTCTATTTTTAAGCTTCATTTACTTTGTGAATGTATTATGACTTACTAACCTTTAGAATTAAACTAGCAATTAGGTTTTAAAAGAACACAGTATTTTAAAAAAAGCTCTATACTTCTACTGTTATATTTTCTATGCTGCAAACTCATTAAAAGTCCACTTGGACATGAACATATAACATTAAGTGTGTGCCGAATATTCACTAGGTAAACTCAGTAAAGCCTGGCATGCTGCAGGCCACGATGTCGCAAAAGCGTCGGACACGACTGAGCGGCTGAACAACAATGAATTCAGTAAATCAAGTTATGACTTTTCAAAGTCATAACCTTGAAGATAAAATGCAATTATCAAGTCCCCAAAGAAGCTATGGCTGAGAACCTATTATCAGGTACTTGTCCGGTCACTATCGCGAGGGAACGAACTTAAGGCTAGAGTTCTGATTGACTTTGTCTTGCTGTCTTCTATCACAAAGGCAATTGAGAGCTGGAGGAAGAAAAAGGACACAACATTCTGAAACACAGCTAGGATCAGTGACGTCTGCTCTCGCCGCCCACTCCTTCTCCTTAGCAGTCCTGGAACACCAGAATCACCAGCGCCTGAATGGGACTAAGGCTCCTCCCAGCTCTGGGCCCTGATTAGCTGAATAGGAATCAGCACGTTTCATGCATCTGGCCACAGGATTGGCTGACAGAGAGGCAGATGACCAATCAGAAGCGAACAGTTGAAATAAAGCACCTCCCCCGCCCCAAAAGGTTTCTGCCGGGAATGCAAGGACCACACCCTCTGGAGCGTGTGGTTCAGTTCAGTTCAGTCGCTCAGTCGTGTCCGACTCTTTGCAACCCCATGGACCACAGCACGCCAGGCTTCCCTGTCCTTCACCAACTCCTGGAGTTTACTCAAACTCATGTCCATTGAGTCGGTGATGTCATCCAACCATCTCATCCTGTTGTCCCCTTTTCCCGCCTTCAATCTTTCCCAGCATCCGGGTCTTTTCCAGTGAGTCAGTTCTTCGCATCAGGTGGCCAAAGTACTGGAGTTTCAACTTCAGCATCAGTTCTTCCAATGAACATTCAGGACTGATTTCCTTTAGGATGGACTGGTTGGATCACCTTGCTGTCCAAGGGACTCTCAAGAGTCTTCTCCAACACCACAGTTCAAAAGCATAAATTCTTCGGTGCTCAGTTTCCCTTATGGTCCAATTCCCACATCCATACATGTCCACACATAGGACAGGATGTTTGCTAAACCTGATGCTCACCTTCTGCCCTCCAGCCCCAGGGAAGCTCTGCTGAACTAGGCGGGGGTGGTCCTGATTCCGGACTTCTAGATATATGACATTCCTTCCCAATTAAGCCAATGTATGCCAGATTTTTGACTGCGTGTGAATGAAAGATGCAGCTAGAATTTGAAGAGAGCCCTCAGTAATAAATTCACTTCTAACAGCTCAGAGGAACTGTAAATTGCCTCTAAGTGAGTAGCACAAATTAAATGAGCATAATGTCACCTTAAGTACATCCTTTTTTTTTTCCTACTAGGTCATCAGCCAACATGTTCCTCATTGGCCTTCCTGCTTTCAGTTGCCCAACCCAGCTCACCCACCACAATGCTGCCATTTGGCACTGCTGACTAAACACAGCAGCAGGTCTTCTTGTTTCTGGGACTAAAATATCAATCCCCTAGTGAAACACAATGACAGGTTCTTGCGAACCAGCTTCCTGCTCACCCTTCTCAGTCTAATCTCCTCCCACCCCTCACTGCACCCCCCTGGCTCCCAGCATCAGGCCCTCTTGTTTGTTTCCTTTCAAGGCTGTTCTGACCCAAACTCTGCAGCCAGAGTGTGGCAGGGACCCCTAACCTGGCAGCTGTCTCCTAGGGTCCATCCCCAGTCATCGCCACCATCCTGTCGTCATCAGTGCCCAGCAAGTCATGGGCACTCATGTGGTGAGTGAAAACTTAGAGAAGTGCATTAAATGCAGTATTTCTAGTCAGACCATTTTCTCTATTCCATGAAAAGATTTTACTGTAACACCCCACCCTTTTTACTATATCTGAGGAAGTTTGTGGACATGAACTTGTGCACCCACCATTATTACTAACCCCTACTCCTTATATATAAAGTTAATTTAATGTCTGTTAAGTGAATGGTTGTTGAAATACAGTATATGCAGCAAGATGCCTGAGGGAGGCAGGATGGGTCAGTTGTTATTGTTAAAGATTATGGTAAACGAAAACACTGCAGATGCTCGCCTTTCCAAGCAGTGAAATGCTAAACTAACAGGGATATACTGCAAAGTACATTACACGTGGGCGGAAAGAACAAACAAGTTCTGCTGAATACAGAAATGATCCATCTCAATGAGCAATTAGTACTAGGATTATTCTTTCTTAACCTGTGGGCAAAAATAGAAAATGCAACAATCCAGCTACATTTCTAGAATAATGGACTCTGAGGGAGAAGATACAATTAATTAAGGGATTTAAAAGAAACTGCATCTGGGACTTTCCTGGCAGTCCAGTGGTCTTCTGTGCTTCCAATGCAGGCTCTGTGCTTCCAATGCAGACTCTGTACTTCCAATGCAGGCTCTGTGCTTCCAATGCAGGCTCTGTGCTTCCAATGCAGACTCTGTGCTTCCAATGCAGACTCTGTACTTCCAATGCAGGCTCTGTGCTTCCAATGCAGGCTCTGTGCTTCCAATGCAGGCTCTGTGCTTCCAATGCAGACTCTGTGCTTCCAATGCAGGTGGCTCAAGTCTTATCCCTGGTCAGCGAACTAAGATCCTACATGCCACATGGAGCGGCCAAAAAACAGAAAAGAAACTAATAACAAAGCTACAGAAATCGAGACAGTGAGGTACCGGCATAAAGACAGACATACAGACCAATGACCAGAACAGACGGCCAAGTAACAGACCCTTACAGTCATGCTCAAAATGTTTTTAATAAGGGTGTCAAGGCCATTCAATGAGGAAAGGACACTCTTTTCAACAAATGATGCTGGGAAAACTAGATATCCACCTGCAAAAGAAGGAAATTTGACTCTTAACACACAACATATATAAAAGTTAATTCAAAATGGATCAAAGACCTAATACTTAAAAGCTAAAACTAAGAAATGTAGGGCAAAGATTTCTTGGATATGACACCAAAGACACAGGTAACAAAAGAGAAAACAGACAAACTGGGCTCATGAAGTTTTTTAAATTTAGTGCAACGAAAGACGATGAATAGAGTGAAAAGGCAAACTCCACAGGAGGAGGGGAAAATAGCCACAGATCACATATATGATAAGGGGTTAGTATCCAAAACCTGTAGAGAATATCTAGAACTCAACAACAACAAAAAGAGATTCAAAAATGGGAAAAAGACTTGAGAGTCTCCAAAGAAGATACACGTAAATGACCAGTAAACACATGAAGAGATGCTCAGCATCATCACTCATCAGGGAAAATGTAAGTGAAAACAAGGTTCCGATTAGGACGACACCGACAGGACAGAACAATGGTTGGTAGGACGTGGAGGAGCGGGAGCCTACTCACTACTGGTGCAGCTCTCGTATAAAAGCAGACCCACCACAGACCCAGCAGTCCCACTTCTGGAAGGTCCCGCTCAAGGCTGAAACCAGCGTCTTGATGAGACATTTGCATACCTGTGTTCATACAACTGTACGGCTCACAGAAGCTTAAACATGCAAGAAACCCAAGTGTCCACTGTTGGATGGATGGATATGCAAAATGTGGCATATCCGCATGACAGAAGACTGCTTGGCCTTAAAAAGGAAGGAAAGTCTGACACCTGCTGCCATGCGGATGAACCCTGAAGAGACAATGCTCAGTGAAATAAGTCGGTCACACACACACAAAAAAACAAAAACAAGCATCGTATGATTCCATTGATAAGAGGTCCCTAAGAGTAGTCAAAAATCATAAAGACAGAAAGCATTGGGTTGGCCAAAAAGTTCACTTGGGTTTATGTTAGCATTTTTGGGGGGTGGGGGGGACAACCTTAATGAACCTTTTGGCCAACCGAGATGATGGTGGTTGCCTGCGGCTGGGGGAGGGGAATTTTATAAAGCTTCCATTTTATGAGATGGAAAGGGTTCAGAGATGGATGATGGTGGCATAACATTATGAATGCGTTTGATACCGTGGGAATGTGTACACGTCAAGATGGGCGGGATGGCGGCGGTGGTGAGGAAGAAGCTTCAGTCACTTCTCTGAAGGGCGGCCCCAGTGTGCAGCTGCGGCCTCTGTGCTCACCTCCACCACGACCCCCCTCCACACAAGTCACACGCCTGACAAAGAAGCGCACGTCCGTTCATTTCTTTAATAAACATCTGAGCCTCTCCTACATCCCACAAACTGTCTCAAGGGCTATGAATACAGCAGAAAGCATGGCAGGCAAGGTCCCCAACTTTGTGAACTGCATATTCCAGTGGAGAAGACTTACAAATAAACAGAAGGCATGGCAAATAATCCTACAATTCTGGGTGTAACAAGTATTATGGGCTTCCCTGGTGGCTCAGATGGTAAAGCGTCTGCCTATAATGTGGGAGACCTGGGTTCAATCCTGGGTCAGGAAGATCCCCTGAAGAAGGAAATGGCAATCCACTCCAGTACTCTTGCCTGGAAAATTCCATGGATGGAGGAGCCTGGTAGGCTACAATCCACAGGGTCGCAAAGGGTCAGACACAACCGAGCAACTTCACTGGTTAAACAAGTGTTATGAAGAAAAATAAAGCAGAAAAGAAGGCTGAGAATGGAAGGCTTCTTTTTAAATATGGTGGTCAAAGAAAGACTGAGGCTAAGACAAGCCAAATAAACACCAAACTAAACAAGTAAACACACAAATATCCTCTTTTAAAAAGTAAGCCAATTCAAGACGTGGTGGGAAGCGGCCTGCGGTTCGTTCTCTACACCACAGGGGCACCAACGCTGACAAGATGAAGGCACCTGCAAGCAGAACATCAACAACTGAAGGAGCAGGGATAACTGAGTCAGAGAAAGGATCACCGTGTCGCGGCCGTCAGAGTGACAGTGGATCCAGGTGGGAGCCATCCGTGGACGGTAAACTCATAAAGTCTCCCCTGGACAGGTGGCCTGGAAACCACGCAGCACGGTGCTCAGCGTCGTTGTGCAGAAACCTGGCGGCCGCCGGCGCAACCAGAGTCAGCGTCGACAAGAACCAACCAGACTGCTGTCGCGCGCTGTCCGCCGTGACGCACCAAGAAGGAAGCTCTTCGCCTGCGTGATGCTACTGCCCTAAGGCCCACGTGCAGTCTAAACGGGAGGAAACAGACGCACCCACAATAGGGGACACTCTGCAAGATAACTGGTCTGTACGCCTCAAAAATGTCAACGTCATGAGACACAAAGGAATGATGAGGAACCACTCCAGGTTAAAGAAAATTACAGAGAGACATGACCACGAAAGTCAATGCATGATCCTAGGCGAGGGAAAAAATTACAATGGAGGACATCACTGAATCTCAACAGTACACTAGGTCATAATGTGTTGGAGTTAATTTCCCGGATTTTATAACTGTCCTATGGCTTAGAGAAAATGCAATCAATAAATCATATGCTGATTCATGTAGGAGAGACGGGCATCAAAAGGAGAGGGGAGAAATAAGCAGAAAGTGGGAAAATGTTAGCAATAGGGGCTGACTGAAATTCTTTGCCCTATTCTTCTAATTCTTCTGATGTTTGAAATTATTTAAAAAAAATAAGTTAAGAAATTTTTAAGATGATTATATGATTTCTGGCATTAAACATCTTATAAATTACTGGGAAAGACACATTCAAATAACCATAATGAAGAGCAGAAATATGGTCAAGTTTGGAAAACAACGATATTGTTTTCATCAGGAATTGTCAGAAGTGCATTCACAGAGAAAGGTGACCTGGGCCTTGAGGGATGGATTAGAAAAGTGGTTTATATTTACAGGTAAAAGTGGTTATAATGAATACCTGGTTTATCTAAGCATTTTATCAGAATATGGTAATCTTAACCAAAAAGATTAAAAAAAAAGAACACTTTGTGAAAGTAAAATGACTGTGACCAACTACAGTATCTACATATTAGAAGGCAGCTGTTGTCCAGGACTACAGAGTCATCAGCCGATGCCACAACGGTGCTCCCAGCCCTGCCCAGATCAGAGGCTTACACTTCACTCTGGCTGCCTGTCAGCCTCGACCTGGATGAGGGCCTGATCAGCTGCACTTCCTACCCCTTGGTCCAGGGATGCTGGGACAAGTACAGACCTGTTTCTTAGACCTCAGGAGCTCTCTGTTTCTTTTAACCCAAACTGAGAAAAGCCATGAATTCATCATGACAAATAAGGCCAGTAGTTGAAGCCAGGATCCTAAAACTAGTCACTTTCAAGGTCAGGCTAATTTCAAGGACTGAGGGGTGAGGAAACAAACACCCCCAAAGTGGAGTCACCTGACCGCCAATGGACGGGGGAGGTGAGGCCACGCCGGGTGTGACCCAGGGACCAGGGAGGCAGCACGCCCCCTCGCCTACAGCGGGCTCTCGAGCATGCCTGCTGGGCAGAGTCTGAGCCACAGGAGGTCAGCTCAGCACCTTCCCGTGGCTCCCTGCCCTGACTCCCTGCCATATCCTCCTCCTTGAGGCTCAGAAAAGTTACCGAGAGGCTGGCTGACCCTTGGGTCCTCTCCTATGAAAGGGCATATCCAATATGACCTTCCCCATCAGCACGAGACTTACGGGAACTGTGCTAGCCTGGGATGAGCAGGAAAGAATTTCAGGATCCTTTTGGCTCCTGGTGGATTCTCCTTGTAATTCTAGACATGCTGTTTCCACTGACCTTTATCCGTCCTGTGTCCTAAACATGAACCAGAACAGGGAGGAGCAAACATGCAGCACGCTGACAGCGGCCAGGACCCCTGTTCCCCAACTCCCTACGGCGAAGAAAGAACTCAGAGGAGGTTCACAAACAAGTCTGATCATGTAAGTGCTCAACTGTAATCTCAGCAGCAGTCCTACGTTTTATCCCTTTCAATATCCTATAGCATTTAACACTTAAAAACTTTGACTTGTGTCATATGAGTATATATTTACAATTGAAGTATATGATTTCTGAGTTAACAGAAACACCTTCCTCACTTCTGGAAAGAATAATTCTACTTTGGTTGTTACTCATTGTTTAGTCGCTCAGTCGGTTCTGACTCTTTGTGACTCTATGGACAGCAGAATGTCAGGCTTCCCTGTCCTTCACTGTCTCCAGGACTTTGCCCAAACTCATGTCCATTGGGTCGATAATGTCATCCAACTGTATCATTCTCTGTCAACCCCTTCTCCTCCTGCCCTCAATCTTTCCCAGCATCAGGGTCTTTTCCAATAAGTTGATTCTTCACGTCAAATGGCCAAAGTATTGGAGCTTCAGCATCAGCATCAGCCCTTCCAATGAACATTCAGGACTGATCTCCTTTAAAATGGACTGGTTGGATCTCCTTGCAGTCCAAGGGACTCTCAAGAGTCTTCTCCAACACCACAGTTCAAAAGCATCAATTCTTTGGTGCTCAGCCTTCTTTATGGTCCAATTCTCACATCCATACATGCCTACCGAAAAAACCATAGCTTTGACTAGACGGACCTTTGTCAGCAAAGCAATGTCTCTGCTTTTTAATATGCTGCCTAGGTTTGTCATAGCTTTTTCTTCCAAGAAGCAAGCATCTTTTAATTTCATGGCTGCAGTCACCATCTACAGTGATTCTGGAACCCAAGAATATAAAGTCTGTCACTGTTTCCATTGTTTCCGTATCTATTTGTCATGAAGTGATAGACCAGATGCTATGATCTTAGTTTTCTGAATACTGAGTTTTAAGCCAGCTTTTTTTTTTTCACTCTCCTCTTTCACCTTCATCAAGAGGCTCTTTAGTTCTTCTTCACTTTCTGCCATAAGGGTGGTGTCATCTGCACATCTGAGGTTATTGATGTTTCTTTCTCCCGGCAATCTTGATTCCAGCTTGTGCTTCATCCGGCCCGGCATTTCACATGATGTACTCTGCATAGAAGTTAAATAAGCGGGGTGACAATATATAGCCTTGATGTACTCCTTTCCCAATTATGAACCAGTTTGTCGTTCCTTGTCTGGTTCTAACTGTTGCTTCTTGACCTGTATACAAGCTTCTCAGGAGGCAAGTAAGGTAGTCTGGTATTCTCATCTCTTTAAGAATTTTCCAGTTTGTTGTGATCTATACAGTCAAAGGCTTTAGTGAAGTCAATGAAGCAGAAGTAGATGTTTCTCTGGAATTATCTAGTTTTTTTCTATGATCCAACAAATGTTGACAATTTGATCTCTGGTTCCTCTGCCTTTCCTAAATCAAGTTTGTACATCTGGAAGTTCTTGGTTCACATACTGTTGAAGCCTAGCTTGAAGGATTTTGAGCATTACCTTGTTAGTATGTGAAATGTGTACAATTGTGCAGTGCTTTTTGTGATTGGGATGAAAACTGATCTTTTCCAGTCCTGTGGCCACTGCTGAGTTTTCCAAATTTGCTGGCGTATTGAGTGCAGTACTTTTACAACATCATCTTTTAGGATTTGAAATCGCTCCTCTGGAATTCCATTACCTGCACTAGCTTTGCTCACAGTCATGCTTCCTAAGGCCCACTTGACTTCATACTCCAGGATGTCTGGCTCTAGGTGAGTGATCACACTATCACGGTTATCCAGGTCATTAAGACCATTTTGGTACAGTTCTTCTGTGTATTCTTGCCACCTCTTAATACCTTCTGCTTTTGTTAGGTTCATACCGTTTCTGTCCTTTATTGTGCTCACCTTTGCATGAAATGTTCCCTTGGTATCTCTAACTTTCTTGAACAGATCTCCACTCTATTTGGTAGATTTAACATTTTACTTGCCCCTAAAAAAGTATATTTACATTTACTGGAAAGATGAAGGAAAATAACAGAGCTTCGGCAAGAAAATTATACAAACTATTGACCACCAAAATAAAACATTTTCTGAGGATTAGGTTTTTACAGGTCAACCCCCTCTAAACCTTACTTGACCCAATTGTCACCAGATAGGCCGGTAACCAATCCGGAAGCAAGGAAAATGTAGAAGGAACGAGCGAACACCAGCAGTGAAGAACACTCTGCACAACTAACGCGGGACAAGTGTTGGGCTTGCTGCGAAACCCCCTGCATTTATAAGACTCCTCTGTGGTTCGGAACGTCAAAGCCAGTTTCTTCTGTCAATGAAACTCTGTTCCTGCGTTCAGAGTTCCTAACAATGGTTTAAAACAGCAACTAAAAACTGCCCACAAAACACTCAGCTCTTTTTTTTGGCTTGTCTGCGCCTCGCCACATGTGGGATCTTAGTTCCCCAACCAGGGATTGAACCTGTGGCCCCTGCAGTGGAAGCGCAGAGTCCTAACCACCGGAACACCAGGGAAGTCCCCAGCCACTCCCTTTTAGGTGAAATCTGTGCCCCGCAGTCACTCAGAAACCACCCGCTCGGTGCTGAGAGCGCTGCTTCCCTTTCAGCAAGCCTCACACTCAGCAGCTTCTCCTGGTGAGTGAGACCAAAGTTGAGATCTTTGTCAAGAACACGGATTTGCTTGCTTTATTCACCTATACACCTAAGTCAAGTAAAGTGTATAATGGCTCACTTAAGTCATTTTAGTCATGTCCAACTCTTTGTGACTCCATGGACTACAGCACGCCAGGCTCCTTTGTCCTCCACTATCTCCCAGAGTTTGCTCAAATTCATATCCACTGAGTATTTCAGGTTATATGCTTTACCAAAATTTTAAGTCTCCTGGTTCAAAACACACACTTGGATTCATAAGCAGCTTATCGTCACTGTTGGAGATGAAATATTAAAATTTGAAATGTTAAGGAGTGTTAATAGACACAATGATTAAAACATGTAATCATAATGTCTCATTTTCCTAAACCAATATTCTGGAGCAGTGCTACTCCCAGGCAGCAGGTCATCTAACTACTACCACCCGTGACAAGGTCCAGAGTCTGTGCCAGGACGTCGAGAAAGTCTCAGAGACAGTGACTGAACCAGAGAGTGTGCTCGGTGACTTGCTCATCTGTACTCTGCTATCAGCTTAAAAGTTTCTGGACCACAGCCATCTACCTGCTCCAGATTACGAAAGCACTCTCGGGAGGAAAACGCAGACATGCAGACACAATCATGAGCTTTCACAAAATATTTACAGTACGTAAATACCTGTTCCTGCAGGTCGTAGTCATAGCTGTCATGCAGCAGAAGACTGAGGACGTATCGGGTATAAATCATGGCATCAATGCCACATTTCTCTAGCTCTTGTCCCAGCCAGGTCTGCACGGGACCCAAAGCATGAAGCAGAGACATTTCAGAGACAGATACGGGGCCTGGGTAAGAGCTGGAGGAGCTTTCAGATGGTAAACCGTCCACAGCAACTGTACAGACAGGGCGCATGAACTTAGGTGGCTGACATCCTTAAAATGCGAAGCATTTTCTGCAGTGATGTTCTGTTGGTGTCTGGAGGGGATTTTCACTCCAGTAAAAAGGAGAGATGCTGGACATCTAGGGTAAGCATTTATTTCTGCTGGCAGTCAGCCATCTACAACTGAATTTCCCTCTGCAGGCATGACCAATGAATCATCAACATCCTGATATTAACATACATGTAGATATGATTTTCTACTTTAATTTCACATCGAGGCCAAATGTAAGTCTCCAGCAGAACCTACAAAAATAAGAGAGAAAAAAGGTAGCATTATGTATAGATATAAATAATTGATCTTTTGAAAAAAAAAATCCAAGTGAACCATTCCTTTTTGACTCTCTCACCACTTGTGATACATGCCACTCTTTTAATAGCTTTTCCCACTAAATTAACACTTTCAACATGTCAAACTAATCTAACAATGGCTTTATTAAGTCATAATATTCTTTATGCTAGAGTTCTGATTAATTTATGCCACTAGAAAATGAAAACTAACAGTGATAGGTAAATCTCATTGGATCAGCTTTTATATGAATTTTAGCAGATAATCAGAGGGCTACCAAAAATGACTTTTAAAAAATGTATGAGTAGTTATTTCTAGTAAGAGCATCAAGCCAGAAAGACAGACAATCCTTACCAAAAATTTAAGACTCAGCTTTCTGCATTTTATCTAGAACTACATATTAGATGTTACATACATTAAATACAAACAAAATATGCTTAAATCCACCACAGGACGATGTTACTAGATTAATGTATCACTAAGTTAATGTATTCTGGGCTTCCCAGGTGGCACAGTGGTAAAGAATCCACCTGCCAACACAGGAGACACAAGAGATGCGGGTTTGATCTCTGGGTCAGGAAGATCCTCTAGAGTAGGAAGTGAAAATGCACTCCAATATTCTTCCCTGGAAAATTCCATGGACAGTGGAGCCTAGCAGGCTACAGTCCATGGGGTCAGAAAGAGTTGGACACGACTGACCGTGCACACACAGTCATATGTCTTCTGCGACTTTCTAAAATCTTCTCTACCATGCTATCTTTTCTGAATTATAAAATCTAGATAAAGCAAAGATTTTCTATGTTTTTACTTGCTAAAATTTTCCAGCTGACTCTCAAAATTAAAACATCTTCCAAAATTCTTTTAACACATTTGGATCTCAGGATGCCAGGCGGATCATCAATTAAACAATACATTCAATTCAGGACACCCCCTGAAGCAGGTGGACAAGTCAGTACTCATCCAAGGAAGGTACCCCAAGACGACGCAGAGACTTGAGGCAGTGGCTCTAAGAAGTAGGTGAGAGAAGGTAAGGCAGCTGAAGATACAGGGAAAATGTACCAGAGAGGGGAACGCTGCCCAGAGGAAAACATCAGACACTGGCAAAGGGCTGCTCCCGCACCTTCAGCAGAGTGTTAATCGGGGCATGCAGGCGAGGACCCAGCTGGTGCACAACAAAGGATCATCACGGAGGGAAGGCGGAGACAGGCCCAGGGCTCAGCATGGCCTGGGACGCTGCTGGTTGCTGCCAGTCGGGGCTGGAAAACCTCACAGTTTGGGCCACATTAGGTAGAGGGTTCAGGGGGTCTCGACTCTGTAACGGGGAGTCACTAGCCCTACAGTAAATACTGCTCCGGACTTGCCTAGTACATCTTAAAATTCAAGGCCCCACAGATCACACTGCTTCCAATTATTTTCACTAAGGCCCCAGAACAAAGTTCAAGGAATTCACAGGAATGCAAAAATATCCACCGCCCAAGAAGATAAAATTTACAACATTTGGCACCTAATCAAAATTAGCAGACATGTGGGAATTCCCTGGAGGTCCAGAGGTTAGGGCTCTGCACTCTCACTGCTGAGGGTCGAGGTTCAATCCCTGGTCAGGGAACTAAGATCCAACAAGCTGCACAGTGTGGCCAAAAAATAAAAAAACTAGCAGGCATGCAAAGAAATGGAACACAAAGGGAGTGGAAATGAGGAGGAAAATTAACTGAATCCAATCCAGAATTGACACAACAGTTACAATAAGGAGAAAAAGACTTTAAAACAGAAATTATGACTATATTCCATAAGTTCAAAAAGATAAAAATCAAATATCTAAAGATAAAAAGTACAATGTTTGAGATTAAAAATATAGGATGGAACTAATGGCAAATTAGACATTTGAGGAGAAAAGATTACTGAATCTTAAACCACACACATACACAAAAACTATATAAAACGAAATATGGAGAGGAAGAGAATTTTTAAAAATTAACAGTTTTAGCGAGCCGTGTGATAACTTTAAGAAAACTATATATTGGAAGAGAGAATTGTTACATATTACAATTACATATTGGAAAAGAGAGAAGGACAGAAAAAAAGTTTTTGAAGAAATAATGGCCAAAATTTTTTCCAAATCTGATCAAAACCAAAACATGCAGATCCACAAAGTTCAATAAACTCTAAGCACAAGAAACACATAGACATCAACACATAATGAAACTATTCAAACCAGTGATAAAAATCTTAGTGGTGGAGGGTGCAGAGCACATTAGGGAGAACAGAACAAAGATAAGAAGGACATCAGATGGTTGGAAGCAATGCAAATGAGAAGGTAAGAGGGCAGAAACTGTAAAATACTGAAACAACAACAAAAATCTGTCAACTGAGAATTCTCGACAAAAGCGTATTTCAAAGTGAAGTTGAAAAATAAGACTCCTTCAGACATGAAAAAGATGAAAGACAGCATCACCAGCAATCCTGCCCTAAGAGAAATGTTAAAGGCAGTCTTTTTGGCAGAAGGAAAAAGAACAGAACAAATGTGAATGCACACACAGGAACAAGAGCACCACAGACAGGAACTTAAAATTGTCTTGTTACTTAAATATCTTTAAAAGATATTTAAACATTATTAAGATATTATTAAGATATTTAAAATGGAGGAGGACTTCCCCGGTGGTCCGGCGGTTAAGTATCCGCCCGCCCGCGCAGGGGACACGGGTGTGATCCCTGGTCGGGGAAGATCCCACACGTCGCGGGACCACTAAGTCTATGCACAGAACTGAGCCTGTGCTCTAGAACCCGCGCTCTGCAACGAGAGAAGCTGCCGCAGGGAGGAGCCAGCGCCTCGAAACCAGGGACTAGCCTCCACTCGCTGCAACTAGACAAAAGCCCACACAGTG
Source organism: Cervus canadensis (assembly GCF_019320065.1). NCBI lineage: Eukaryota > Metazoa > Chordata > Mammalia > Artiodactyla > Cervidae > Cervus > Cervus canadensis. The sequence goes on along the minus strand of NC_057411.1, from coordinate 48,709,604 downwards.
ATGCAGCCAAAAAGAAAAAAAAAAAAAGGTAACTGAGGGACTTTTCTGTGAGTCCAGTGGTCAGGACTCCATGCTTCCATTGCTGGGGGCCCAGGTTCAATTCCTGGTCAGGGAATTAAGATAACAGGACGGTTAACAGAAACAAAGGTAAGGACACGTTGTGAGGTTTATAACATATGCGTAAGTAAAATGTATGACAGTCACGGCATAAAGACCAGGAGTGGGGAAATGGAACAGTATTATAAGGTACTTATACATCATATGAAATGGTATAATATCTCTTGAAGACAGACTGTGATAAAAGAGCTGTTAATAACCATAATAGATTTAAATGGCATAAACAACCAATTAAAAGGCAGAGATGGTCAGATGGGATTTTAAAACAGCAAGACCCAACTATAAAAAAAAAATGATAAAAATGCTAGATTAAGAGTAAAGACACAAATAGGTTACAAGTAAAAGGGTGGGAAAAGACATATCATGCCAACATGAATGAAAAGGAAACCAGAGTGTTTACATTAATATCTGACACACCAGATCTCATAATGATTAAGGGGTCAATTCATCAAAATATTTCTAATAGCAGAGTTCCAAAATACACGAATAAAACTGACAGAACTACAAAGAGAAACAGACAAATCCACAAGTATTCTAGATTTCAGTATCCCTTTTCTCAGTCTCTGAAAGAAGCAGGAGACAGAAAATCAGGAAGGCCGTCTATAGAGGACTCAAAAAACATTACCAACCACCTTGACCTCAGTTCAGTTCAGTTCAGTCGCTCAGTCGTGTCCGACTCTTTGCGACCCCATGAACCGCAGCACAACAGGCCTCCCTGTCCATCACCAAGTCCCGGAGTCCACCCAAACCCATGTCCATCGAGTCAGTGATGCCATCCAACCATCTCATCCTCTGTCGTCCCCTTCTCCTCCTGCCCTCAATCTTCCCCAGCATCAGGGTCTTTTCAAATGAGTCAGCTCTTCGCATCAGGTGGCCAAAGTATTGGAATATCAGCTTCAATATCAGTCCTTCCAATGAACACCCAGGACTGATCTCCTTTAGGATGGACTAAGACAGGCTATATCCTGGACCACAGAAAAAGTTGCAACAAAAGGATTCGACTCATATAAAGTATATTCTCTGACCATGGAATTAAATTACACATTAATAATAGAAAGATGTCTGGAAAATTCCCCAACTATTTGAGAACTAAAGAACATATTTCTAAATAACCAATAGGGTAAACAAGAAATCAAAGGAGAAATTAGAAAGTATGTTAAATTGAATGAAAATAAAAACACAACGTATCAATAGGTTGCCACTAACGCAGTATTTAGGGGAAGTATTTTTAGCACAAAGAGCCTATATAAGAAAAAGGCTCAAATTGATGACCTCAATTCTCATCTCAAGAAATTAGAAAAAGAAGAGCAAGTGAAACCTAAGCTAAGCAGACGAGGGAAATAAAAGATGGGAGCAGAAATAAAAGATGAGGGCAGAAACCAAAGAAACAGAAAATGGAAAAAGAACGAAATCAAAAGCTGGTTCTTTTAGACAACAAAATGGACCTTCAGCCAGACTGTTCAGGAAAGAGAGAAGACGTAACTACCAATATCAAGAATGAGGGAGGCGAGGTCCCTGCAGACTCTACAGATATAAGAAAGATAACAAGACGATGTTAGAAAAAAACTTCACACCAATAAACGAAATAAAATGAATGCAGATGAAATGGACAAATTCCTTGAAGACACAAAGCTCCAAAGCTCACCCAAGAAGAAACAGCATGAATAGCCCTGTACCTATAAAAGGAACTGGGTTTACGGTTTAAAACTCTCCCACAAACAAACTTCCAGGCCCAGCTGGCTTCAAAGGTAAATTCTACCGGATATTTAAGGAAAGTACAATGCCAAATCTATATAAACTGTTCTCAAAAACTGAAGAGGAGATATTACTTTCCAAATCACATTAGACGCCAGTATTATTCTCAAACCCAGACTAAGACATTGTAACTAAATTACAGACCACTATGGCTCATGAACACAGATGCAAAAAATTCTAAACAAAGGTTCAGGAAACTGAATCCAACAACATACATCAGACCCACAGTACAGTGGAATCAGAAGAACATCATTAACAAACGGTATACTAATTGTCTTGGCCAGAGAACTTCTAAAAATCTGTTTCACTGTGAACAACTTGGTGGAAGGCTTTTCCCCATTATTTAAATGCATAAAGATTTTAAAAATTCACACGACAGACTCGGTTCACTGTAAAGACCGATTAAAACAAAAAAACCGTTTTAGTGTACTATGTTTACTTTAAAACGGTTGTGGGATTCTCTCTGTTGTCATTAAGAGAGTTAGCCAGGGGGAAGGAACCAAGAAGGAGGTGAGAGACAAAATAAAGCAAAACACACTGAATGCTCAGAATCTCATCAAAGCCAGTTAAAACCTTGCATCATTACCCCTAAGAGGTTCTTGCTATAATGTGTTCAATAGTTGATTTCATAGAAATGTTAACTTGCCCATATCCTAACAGTCATTAGGGGTTATAGTTTGCTCTTACTGTCTCCACAGAACAGACTCAGAGGACGGAAGGAGAGAGAGGAAAGGCTGGCGTGTCGGGGGAGGAGGGGCATCAGACTACGTGGTCACTTGGGCTGCGCTGGGGAGAGGACCTTAGCAACAAGGGTCTGAGAAGAGGCATGCCAGCACGACAGGTCTGAACGTTCCCAAAGCTCCTCGCTGTGAACCTGCACTGTTAACAGGTGACCCAGGTACAAATACTGGGCTGTTAACTAAGCTTCCCTTCTCCTAAGCTGCAAGCCTTTGGCAGAGGAGCAAACATTTGACCCAATGGAAGCCTTGATATTCTAGTTCTGAACTGAAAGTTACCTGTGTAACCACGTTTATGGCTTTTTATGCCCGGAGCTGACAAGCATGTGCAAAATCCACTTATCATTCACCTGGCAAGTTCAAGAACACAGCTGGCAAATACCAAAATGCCAAACTCTGTCTGTTCACCTTCACACTCATTCCAGAACATGAAGTTTAGTTAGCGTGAAGGTAAATTGCATTTAGTTAAAATTCTCTAAAAAAAAGAAAAAACACAACAGTATATATTCAAAGGCTGTTTTGTCCCATTTTCCCAACTTTTTCTTTTATGAAGGTTTACACTGAGAAAAAAAGAACCAAGAACCTTCAAATTATCTTGAGCATCTTTCTCCCACACAAAATTAACCTAAACCATCCAGTGGTCATGTATGGATGTGAGAGCTGGATTATAAAGAAAGCTAAGAGCTGAAGAATTGATGCTTTTGAACTGTGGTGTTGGAGAAGACTCTTGAGAGTCCCTTGGACTGCAAGGAGATTCAACCAGTCCATCCTAAAGGAGATCAGTCCTGGGTGTTCATTGGAAGGACTGATGCTGAAGCTGAAACTCCAATACTTTGGCCACCTGATACGAAGAGCTGACTCATTTGAAAAGACCCTGATGGTGGGAAAGATTCAGGACAGGAGAAGGGGACGACAGAAGATGAGATGGCTGGATGGCATCACTGACTCAATGGACATGGGTTTGGGTGGACTCCAGGAGTTGGTGATGGACAGGGAGGCCTGGTGTGCTGCGGTTCATGGGGTCGCAAAGAGTCGGACACGACTGAGCGACTGGACTGAACTGAACTGATTCTAAAGAGTGGGCTGAATAAATGATAATTTTAAAGGTCCAACAATGATAGTCTCATTTTAGAATTTTGTCTTTTTTACTTTAAATTTTAAATGGTTTGAAACCTATATATATATATAGCTAATCAAATGCCCATGGAAGGATGTGCCTTCTTTAATTCTCAAAGGCAAGACAGATGAGTGGAAAGAGAACCAGCGTAGGTTTGGGGCCCATAACTTATCCGTAAAAGAGAACAGTAATTCCTTGCTCCCGACCTCTTGACTTCTCACAAGGTTGCTGCAATGAGCCAGTGAGAAACGCCTCCAAGCACTTGTGGCCTCTGCATTTCACGAAATGTCATACCAAGGGAAGGTGGTATTACTATAAGTTCCCCTTGTCAACTGTCTGCTTACGCTTACAGGACTCTTCACTAATATGACTATCTGAAGAACAGTAATAATGTAAAATACTTTAGGCTTTTAGTACAAAAAATACTCAATTTCCTCACTATCCTTAAAAACAAAAAACTATGACATCACCTTCATTTACAATAACCTAGTTCTAGTCATAGCAGAGTCTTTGCTTTTGTGAGGAACAGTCTGGTCTCTAGCACAACTTCCAATGGGACTGCCAAGAGCTCAGGTGGCAGAGTGCAGAGGATGGACTCAGAAGTGCCATGGACCCGTCTGCCCCGTCTCCCGTGTTCTACGCTGTACGCATCTGCAGAAGTGCCATGGACCCGTCTGCCCCGTCTCCCGTGTTCTGGGCTGTACGCATCCGCAGAAGCGCCATAGACCCGTCTGCCCCGTCTCCCGTGTTCTGGGCATCCGCAGAAGCGCCATGGACCCCTCGGCCTGGTTCCCGTGTTCTGAGCCAGGCATATCCGCAGAAGCGCCATGGACCCGTCTGCCCGTTTCCCGTGTTCTGAGCCACGCACATCCGCAGAAGCGCCATAGACCCCTCAGCCCGGTTCCCGTGTTCTGAGCCACGCGCATCTGCAGAAGCGCCATGTACCCCTCGGCCCGGTTCCCGTGTTCTGAGCCACGCACATCCGCAGAAGCTCCATGGACCCGTCGGCCGGGTTCCCGTGTTCTGAGCCACGCGCATCCGCAGAAGCGCCATGGACCCGTCTGCCCCGTCTCCCGTGTTCTGGGCATCCGCAGAAGCGCCATGGACCCCTCGGCCTGGTTCCCGTGTTCTGAGCCAGGCATATCCGCAGAAGCGCCATGGACCCGTCTGCCCGTTTCCCGTGTTCTGAGCCACGCACATCCGCAGAAGCGCCATAGACCCCTCAGCCCGGTTCCCGTGTTCTGAGCCACGCACATCTGCAGAAGCGCCATGGACCCCTCGGCCCGGTTCCCGTGTTCTGAGCCACGCGCATCCGCAGAAGCGCCATGGACCCGTCTGCCCCGTCTCCCCCGTCTCCCGTGTTCTGGGCATCCGCAGAAGCGCCATGGACCCGTCGGCCGGTTCCCGGGGTCTGGACGGCGCGCGGAGGCACTGTTAGGCCACATTGTCCCCAGCAGTACAGACGCAGGCGCTCAGCACACACCACTTTCCTTGTGCGGCCTACTGTACTGTTTCCACGTGTTTCAAGGGCTCTAGAATTAAAAATAGTCCCGGGAGTGAATGAACATCACCCCCCAAAGACCTGGGGGTTGACGAGAGCCTCCAGGCCAAGTTATTAATATGAGCCTGGTGGAGTGTGTGTGGGGGGGGGGGGGGCGTCCGTCAAGCCCCGCTCACTCCCACGCCACCCCCGCCCCCCACACAAGAAACCCGGCGTCACCCTCCGTCTCCAGCAGTCAGGGCCCTGGGGCCTGTGACACCTACGGGAACAACAACAAACTGACTCCTAAAAATGAACGCATTTAATTCTTTAATTATCTGGTCCAAGTGTTTTCAGAGTGATATAATTAGTCCCAGATGATTTCTCTATCTAGGAGAAAGGAAAACACATCTAAGTACCTAAGTCATTACATAAGAACTTTTTCAACAAACTGCCAGACAAAACTTGGTAATGCCACAATCTTCAAATGAGTAATTTAATGATGAAGCAGTTTCCCCCCCCCTCCCCCGCCCTGCAGGGCTGGCGATGCTGAGGGGGTGGGTCTGAAGAAGTTCACTGACCTTTCAAAATTTCCTCCCCATGTAACAATGCTGTAAGAAACAGTGGCCGTCTCTTACACTTTGTAACACCACCAACAGCGATGAGAAGAATTCAAAGGCAGCTCCCGTCAGGGTCCTTAGACAGCTACAGGGGACACTCTGCAGCTCAGCCTCCTCAGGCTCAAGCAGAAAAGACACCAGCAGAAACTAAAACGTACTAAGGTACTCCCCCCCACTCCCTTCTTTTTTTGGTGACATACGTATTTTTAGGTTTGCTCAAAAACTCATAAAAATTATTTCGAAAAGCACGCTCTCTTTCTGACACGGAACGTCCGTGTTACTTGTGGGCTGTCTTCTCAGTTGACGTGTGTCACAGCACAGCCGATCAGAGAGCAGCAGACCGCCAATAGCCGTAAACCCGGCTTCTTCGGGCCAAGTGTAAATCTTGCGCAGCTCTGCTCAAGCAAATATTCACTTGCTGAAGCGTTCTTTTAGGGTCTCAGAGCCCTTTTCTTTACGCGCAAATTTATAATACATATTTTTGCTATAAAGTTTTTTTAAAGGATTTTTTAAAATATGTAAACAGAAGAGCAGACATATACAATTTCTCCACTCTACTACAGTTCACTGTTAATATAGTGGTATGATCGTGTTTATGTGACTATTTTCACACAGAACTTAAAAGCTTTCATTACTTCTACATATTAAATACGAATATATACTTTCATACCCTGCATTTTTCACCTAACATTATATCACTGCAGTGTTGCTCTAGAGCCTTACTGCGTTGTCTAATACAGCGGCCTCTAGTCACACTGGCTATCTAAATTTAAAAATCAGTTCCTCAGCCGCATTTCAAGTGCTCTTATAGCCACATGTGGCTAGCGGTGACCCTGCAAATATGAAACACAGGACATTTCTCTCATCACAGAAGTCCTACTGGACAAGGCTGGCTTTGACGCTCCCCAGCAGATGACTGTGTTGGGCTAAATGAGAACCGTCGGCTCTTTCTTCAAGAGTCCCCACGCCCCTCCTCATGTGCCTGCACACCACACAGACGCTCCTCCTCATACCAGAAGATGAGGTGCCTACCTGCGCCCCAGAGGAACTGTGTGAGGGAACTGGCAAAGCTTCACCCTCAGGTCTGAGAGGCCTCAAACGTCTCAACAAGTCAGATTTCATTACAGCAGAACATATTCACACAATTATGATTGTGGAACAAAGCCAGACTGTAGAGAATGGTAAGAAGAGATGCAGTGAACTCTGGTGTTGGAGAAGACTCTTGAGAGTCCCTTGGACTGCAAGGAGATCCAACCAGTCCATCCTAAAGGGATCAGTCCTGAGTGTTCATTGGAAGGACTGATGCTGAAGCTGAAACTCCAATACTTTGGCCACCTGATGTGCAGAACTGACTCATTGGGAAAGACCCTGATGCTGGGAAAGATCGAAGGCGGGAGGAGGAGGGGATGACAGAGGATGAGATGGTTGGGTGGCTCATCACCGACTCAATGGACCTGAGTTTGAGTAGGCTCTGGGATATAGTCCCTGGGGTCACAGAGTTGGACACGACTGAGCGACTGAACTGAATTGAACTGAAAAGAGCAAAAATAAATGACAAAAGAAAACTGACAATAAACAGGACAGGGGGCCAAGGGCCACATTTGGGAGGAAGGTTATTTAGTCCAAGACAGTGGGTGTGCTGCAGAAACCACTCCCAACCGCTGGAGATGAACGCAAATGCCAGTGTCTTGCTCGTGCTCCATGTCCATCCTGGACAGGCAGGGACGCCTGGCACAATCACTGAGCAGAACCACCCTGGGACATAGGATGACCCTGGCCGCCAGCCCTGAACCCTGCCAGTCCACAAGTGAGAGAAGAAGAAAGGCTATCTGAACCCAAGTGTGTACCCGAGCTCTGAAAGCTCCTGGAGCGAGTCACTCCCCCCTCATCAACCAAAGCAAGTCTCAGGGGCTCACTTCATTTACACAAGGGGTGTGTGTATGGGGGGGATAGTGCCAGGGAGGAGAAGGAAGGGCAGCAACAGGCGTCAGCAGCCCTGGTCCTCACGGTTACTTCAGGGGGCAACGAACAGAGGGCTCAAGAGGCAACAGCTCTGCATCTGACATGTGGAGTCCAATGCTGGACCCAGCCGTCTGGGGACTCAGACGGACATTCAAAGCCACGGATGAATTAAAACATCGCAAAAACAAAGAACCCACACAAAAGAGACTCACTTTAATGCTCAGAAAGGATTCTGGAGGGCAGGAACACTGCAGAGGTAAGAAGGGCTAGGCGGTCACGGAGTGCAGTCCTGCCCTGGGCCCTCTAGGCAGCCTTCACATGAGGCCGCCCTGTGCTCTCCGGCGGCACTGAGGGCTCTCGCTGTCCTCAGCAGCCTCGGCCTTCAGCGACCCCCCATCCCCACGCTTCTCCAGCCACCTCCTGTGCGGGGGCCCCCTCCAAACAAGGCTGGTCTTCAGGGCCTGGCCGTGACACGGTCCAGGTGCTGTGCGGCAGAGCTGAGTCCTCTGGCAGGTGATCAAAACCGAGTCTAGCCAAATACTTCCCAATCTAATGGGGGAATGAAGTCTGAAGAAGAAAGTCTGGGAGATAAAACAATATTCATACACTGGCATGGCAGGGGGGTGTTGGGGGGGGGGCACCTGGGAAGCCCCAGACACACACGCCTCCCGGAGGCTTCCCGCGTCCTAGGCACGATACAGACTTCTTCCCATGGAACCCACCGCCCTCCCTGTGACCTGGTACGGGGTAATTTATGCCTTCACTCTATTTTTAACAGGTCCTTCTTCGCTATCAGTTTCATCAAAAAATTGTTAAAAGTGCTCAATATTCATCAAAGGCCTATACTACCTGTGACTATCTTTTCATAATTTTTCAATTTGGGTGTCCATAGGATTTTCACATAAAGAAAAGCCTTTGAAGGGGAAGGGTAAAGGGTATAAAATAGAAAAAAGAACACAGAAAAGAGAATAAAGAGATAGATGTCTGAAACACTATGACTGTTCATATTCTACTACTTTCACAAACTTCCTAAATAACTTTTGCCAGGAAACCAGAGAGGGCACTCACATAATGAGGGGGTTAAGCATATACATGTAACCCTTGCCTATTATTTTCAGATCTCAGTACACTGATTTGGAACACAATGTACTGCTTATTCTCTTTAGTAGGTAGCCTGGCTCCAGAGCCAATGTATGGTTCAAAGAGAAAATCCAGAGAGAACTATGGATTCTACCCCACAGCTGTATCACTGAGGACAGGATCAGGGGCTAAAAGCCAGTCATGTACACCTGTTTAGCCATGTAACTGGAAAACTGTATAGAAATGGACAATCAGACCTACAGTCTCTTCCCCATCGAGAAGTGTGTCTAGACCTAGGAAATGAATAAGGCTCCATTATAAAATAATGCAATCAACAAATCTACTGTGGGACATAAGTTCCTTCTGTGCAAACAGGAAGAACTGCATAATAGATTAAGAAGTTCCACTTTTACTAGCCAGGTAATCAGAAATGATCAGTGTATATCCTCCAGGGCCAAACAAAATGGATTTTTTTCATGAATGTAGGACAGTTCTCAAAGATAAATAAGACTACTACCTGACAATAAAAGTAACTAGCAAATGCCTTAATAAACCACTGCCGTGTAACAGACCTTGGTTAGTATCTGTTTAGAAGGAAGAACCGACTGTACCAAGGCAAAAAACAGGAGAAAGTGCTCAGTTCTACCTGAGAATCACAAGTACTAAACAGACTCCCATTAAAGCAAAACGGATGCGACGCAGATCAAGTGTGAGATGAGAATGAATAAAAGAGAAGAACTTGTCCAACTGGGATGAATTCTCCTCTACTGACTGTGCTGTTGTCAAATGCTCATAGAAATCACAGTCCAGACCAGCCTTCCCATTCTGATAGCTTTAACTGGGCTGAGCATGAAGCAGATGAACTGCTTGCGTCCAGTAGCCCCGCTTTATTTCTAAGTCTTACTGGACTGGCAGGTACTTGCTGACTCACTGCTTAACACTTCTGGTCTGAAAAGCTGAACTGCTTTTTCAAAGATTATAATTTATTTGCAGGTTGTCACAGTACAGTAACCAATGAAGCGTTTAGCTTAGACGTCAGAATTCTTTAGCAGGGCTGTAAAATGGTAGTTTTTATGCCTTTAAAAAAGTCTTTACAGAGATTTAGAAAAATGCCCCTATTTTCCCCTAAAAGGGGCAAATTTCATGTCATACAGTTTACAGGATAAAAAAACATACCATCTGGGTCAAAACATACCATAGCCATCTGGGTCAAAAGGGAGACAGAAATGTATATACCTGTATCTGAAGTGAAGTAGTAGTCTAAAAGATTACAACGCAGCTATCAAAGAAAACCCCCAAATTGAAACAAAGTTCACTACTATGGAATTCTGGAAAGCTTTTAGAAAAAATGTTGGAAAAGGGATGGAACAACTAAATTTTAGGAACCTAAAAAATTGTTAGGAGCAAGTTAAATTGATCTTACTTTAAGAAATGCATATTTTCACGAACCCAAAGCAAGTTTATTAGTTTTGTTTTCACAGGGAGCTTCCCTGACCAGGGATGGCAACTGTGCCCCTGCAGTGGAGTGCAGATTCCTAACCACTGGACCTCTGGGGAAGTTTCAAAAGCAAGTTTATTTGGAAACAAAACAAAACAAACCAGGCAGATTTTTGGAATTTTTGAAAATGCAAAAAGCTCCAACATAATGAAAACTACTCTGTCAAGGATGAAACATTCTATTAAGTAAAAGAGTAGATCACTGTGAATTACAGTAAGTTTTCAAAGTGATACTGCTGCCTGTCAAAATGTCTTACGTACAAAAATTTTATAGCTTTCAACTACTCATCTCAAAACTACAAAGTAATCTATCTTCTGAGTTTCAATGAGTGGGAGAAAAATGGCCGGAAATCCTACAACTCACTGGTGAGACAGTGAGCCAATTTTTCGGTAGTTACTATTAAAAGCCACTGTATTACTTAATACGCATTGTTGTCGTTCGGTCACTAAGTCATGTCCAACTCTTTGTGACCCCGTGGAACGCACCATGCCAGGCTCCCCTGTCATGGATCACAGCCTTGTCATGAAAGAAGCGCTTGTATTAACTCAACGAAGCTGTGAAACATGCCATGCAGGGCCACCCAAGATGGACGGGTCACAATGAAGAGTTCTGACAAAATGCGGTCCACCGGAGGAGGAAATGGCAAACCACCCCAGTATTCTTGCTGCGAGAACCCCATGAACAGTATGAAAAGTAATATTAATAATACATATTACAGTTCTCTAAAATGAACCTAGGTAAGAAGCACTATTTGGGTAATGTTTTAGGTCTGTCAACGAGAGATACCTAATTCAGTATGAAAATTTTATACAGATTATCTGACTTGTATCTTACTAGTCAGAAATTTTCAAGAATCAAAATAAAATCCTCTATTTGATTTTGCAAAATGATACAGGTTTGAAAACTCAGAACAGGTTTGCTATACATATTTTCATTCTGCATCCATTAATTACATGCTTCAAAGATTAGATCAAGTTTTTAGATGCAACTCTTAAGATAACCATGTATAGCCTCTGGGAAGCTATTTAAATGAACAGTGTCAAGGTTTAAAAGAGAGCCTGCTAGTTTCTCCAAGGTGTATTCCAGGTGACATAAAAATGTATCACTTCTGTTATAGAACTACTTCCTTTTTGCATGAGTTAGGAAAATACCAGGGCTGAAATAAAAAGTTTTTCTTTTTTAATTTTAGGACATCTTGAAACTTTTTAATATGGTAATAATATGCCGGTGGAACCTCCAGGAAGGAAACAAAGTGGCATTTCCATACTTGCTAAAGACCTGTTTTGTGTTCCTCGGAATATGCTTTGGTAAATATAATCTTCTGACCAGAAAGAATTAACATTTTCTCTAAGGCCCACACTGTAAGCAAGACATAGATCATCTAAGGTCCTTACAGTCTCAATTTTCACAGGACTGAAAAGTTAACCTGGGACTTCCCTGGTGGTCCAGTGGTTAAGAATCCACCTGCCAATGGAGGGGACCAGGGTTCGATCCCCGGTCTGGGAAGATCCGCATGCTGTGGGACAGTTCAGTCTGCGCACCATAACTACTGAAGCCCGAGTGCTCCAGAGCCTGTGGTCTGCAGCAGGAGACGCCCCCACGAGGAGAAGCCCCGCACAGCCCATCTAGAGAGTTGTCCCCATCCTCTGCAACCAGAGAAAGCAGCTACAAAGACTCAGCGTGGCCAAAAAAATAAGTTGTTTTTTTTTTTTCCTTCCTTCAGGTGGAGTTTATTCGCCATCTGTACCGTCACAGCTAAATTTTATAATCACTGCGACTTGAGGATATGCTGCTGCTGCTGCTAAGTCACTTCAGTCGTGTCCGACTCTGTGTGACCCCATAGACGGCAGCCCACCAGGCTCCCCCGTCCCTGGGATTCTCCAGGCAAGAACACTGGAGTGGGCTGCCATTTCTTTCTCCAGTGCATGCAAGTGAAACGTGAAAGTGAAGCTGCTCAGTCGTGTCCGACTCTTCGAGACCCCATGGACTGCAGCCTACCAGGCTCCTCCATCCATGGGATTTTCCAGGCAAGAATACTGGAGTGGGTTGCCATTGCCTTCTCCAAAAAAATAAGTTTTTAATTTTAAAAAATTAAAAAAAAAACTGAAGACTAATTTAGGAATGATATCACTAGGTATATCCTTCTCCTTTTCTATAAATAATCTGCATAAACTGTACTATTCTATTTAGTAAAGTCAATCAGTACTCCTTTCTTTGTGGTATCGGAAGCTTCCAGGGTCTCCCTTTTCCCCGGGGCATGCCTGGGTTCTCATTTATCACCTTTGATGACGTACACGTAGAGGCCGCTGGCTGAGCCCACATCCTCCGTGCTGTGACTATCTACCGGTACACACGACAAGCACCGCGGGAAGGCAGGCACCTGAACACCGCGGGGGTGTCTGCAGCCACGGAAACGGTCTGGAGTGTGTTTCTATTTCACACAACCACCAAGCTATTTTTTAGGGGATCAAGGCAGACACCTGATGTTAACACAGGATATTAAGGGCAGAACCACTGCCAAGAGCGAATCCAACTGGCCAATGGATCCACACTGGAGGAAAAAGGATGACTCTGGGGCTGGTGGAGATGCAGGCGAGAAGCACGGTACCTGATCTAACAAACGTGCTGAAAACCTCAGAAATGCTACTAAGTGTGCTCTGAGGCATTCCTGAATTTGGGAAACACGCTGAGAAGCCCTATGACACTTGGAGCCCAAGTGACTACTTGTCTTATGTAATTCTCCTTAGATCAATGAAACAGATATATTTTTTAAAACCCAAAATAAGAGACAGGCTTAAAGACAGGCTAACAGTGCAACATTCCTAAAAAATGTATTTAAAATACCATATCAGCCCTTTCCGGCGGTGACGACCTCCTCACGAGAACATGCCTCTCGCAAAGGATCCTCTTCATCCCTCTCCAGAAGAGGAGAAGAGGAAACACAAGAAGTGCCTGGTGCAGAGCCCCAATTCCTATTTCTTGGATGTAAAATGCCCAGGATGCTATAAAATCACCACTGTCTTTAGCCACGCACAAACAGTAGTTGTGTGTGTTGGTTGCTCTACTGTCCTCTGCCAGCCCACAGGAGGAAAAGCAAGGCTGACAGAAGGATGCTCTTTCAGACGGAAGCAGCACTAAAATCACCGTCTCAAGATGAACGGGAAACCATCCCAATAAACAAGTTTTGGATACAAAAAAAAAAAAAACCATACTCAGCAAAGTGTGATACTCAACAAAGGTGATACATTATGGATTGGAATTTTACACTAATTAAAACTCTCCGGGATTTCCTTGGCGGTCCAGGGGTTAAGACTTATGCTCCCAACGCATGGGGTGTGGGTTTGATCCTTGGTTGGGGAACTAAGATCCCACATGCCACGAGGTGCAGCAAAAAAAAAAAAAAAAAATTATTGAAAAAACAAAACCAAGTAACTCCTTCCCTCAAAAGACAGAGTGAAATGATTTATATAAAGAGCCCCAATACAGGTCAAAACTCTTTAAAATTTCATGGATGTGTTCAAATCCTAAGCTTTTTACATGGACCGTGGCTGTTAGCTTTATTCCCAGATACCAGGTTCCAGATGCTCCTAGGTCTTCTCCACAGTGGTCATCTGCACATCCCGCCCCCACTGACGCCCGGGCTGGGCTGCGGAGCGCGGGGAAGGGCAGCGGCACCAGCGGGGCGTCCTGTGTCGTGGATGTGATTATACAGGAAACGTTTCCACACTTCCTCACTAAGAAGGATGTCTCTCTAGGTTTTCCGCAGACATTCTTTATTGGTTAAGCACATTTCCTGCTAGTTGACATCTAAGATCATAGATACAGTTCAGTCACCTGAATCCAGAATGAGTGAGCAAAGATCCTTTCTCTTCCTTATAACAGAAGCTGTGGTTTTCTTCCAGCAACAGCAGAAGCAGCTTATGCTTACTGAAGCCTCACCATCTAAGTGTTCCCTTTTTTACAGATGAGGAAACTGAAACTGAGGAAATGAATTTCCCCAAACAGAAAGAAAAGAGGAAGAGTTGGGATTTGAAAGCAAGCTGAGCTGATGCCAGAGTCAAGCTCCTCACCGCTGCAGACTATCCCGTAACGACTCACAACAACCCAGAGGGGTCCTTCTGGCCCCAAAGGGGACGGCCTCAGCGGCACTGGTCTGCATCTAAGTCTGGCTTTCCAGGGACTCCGTCCTGCTTGAACAGCACAACTGGACCATGGATTCTGTAAGAGATCCTACCGTCATCAAAGCGGGATGAATCAGCAGGGGAAAGAGAGAGGCAGGATTAAATGAGATGAGGATTTAATTCACATTATACAGGGTTTCAAATTTTTGAGAAGCTGTTGCTCCAAGGAGCTCCATGCGACTGATAAATATTTGAAAACACGCAGAAAATCAAGGAAGGCTAGACCACACCAAGAAAACAGCAGGTCAGCATAGATAACACTGAAGTAATGTAAGTTTCAGGAAGCCAGTGTGTTTAATCTGGGAAAGAAAAGCTTAATGTGCGTATCACTCTGTTCACCATCGAACCCCCCACATGTGCATGTCACACACTCGGTGGGGGTGTCAGCGCCCCCATGTGCACAGTACATACACGGTGAGGGGAGCCACTCCCACGCACACTCATGTTACATACGGTGGGGGTGTCGCCCCACGCATGTACATATTACATACATGGTGGGGTGTCACCCACACGCATGTACATGTTACACATGGTGGGGTGTAGCCCCTCTCACATATGTACACGTTACATATACAGTGGGGGTATCACCCCCCCACACATGTACATGTTACACACAGAGGGTGTCACCCCTGCACACACAAGTACACATTACATAGATGGGGGCTGTCACCCCCCACACACATGTATACATTACGTACACAGGGGGTGTCACCCCCCACACACATGTACACATTACATACACAGGGGGTGTCACCCCTGCACACACACATGTACATATTACATAGACGGGGGCTGTCACCCCCACACACATGTACACATTACATACACAGAGGGTGTCACCCCTGCACACACATGTACACATTACATACACAGGGGGTGTCACCCCACACACACATGTACACATTACATACACAGGGGGTGTCACCCCTGCACACACACATGTACATATTACATAGACGGGGGCTGTCACCCCCACACATGTACATATTACACACACGGAGGGTGTCATCCCTGCACACACATATGTACATATTACATACACAGGGGTGTCACCCCCCCCGACATATGTACATATTACATAGACGGTGGGGGGGTGTTGAGTGGAGTCAGAGACAAAGGGGAACAGCCCTACCCTGTATTTCTCCAGAAGGTCAGCCAGTAAACCAAGTCACTCAAAAACATTCTAAGAAAAACGCCGCCCCCCTGGCCGCACCGTGCCCCCTCCCAGGACTGCCCCATGTGGTGAGTGGCTGGCGCGTGCACACAGCTCCAATCTGGGGTAACTGGAGCTCCGCGGCTCCGCGGCTCCCCGTGGCGGGAAGGAAGCAAGGTTGGGCTGGGCCTGCTGGGCGGCCCGACAGCTCCCTTCCGCGTGTGGGTGCGGCCCCCTCGGGCACGTCCGAATCCCCAAGCTGCATGCTAAACTGTCCGCACCTGCTTTCCAGAGCACCCGCCCACCAAAGGACTCACAAAGGAACCGACGGCCCCATCAGAGTCACAGGCCCCTTAGCTGAAACATCAGAAACAGCTGCCACTTGGGGTAAGTCTACTTCGTGCAAGACACCGTGGGGGACACAGGCAGCCTCACCTGGAAGGCAGTGGTGGAATTTAAAAGCAATTTAATGTCCAGCAATTTAAAAGCCAGGAGAAGTGACTTCAGCACATGCACGAAATGATCATGCCTCCACATCGTTCGCCCTGCAGAAGAGGCCGAGTCCACGATTCCACTCTGTGGAAACGCGTTTTAAGAACACAAGTGCACTAATCAAAGTCCTAGGCGATGGACTCACTCTCAGTCAGTCACTCCTCTTCATTCTCTCACAACCACTATTCATTTTTCCATCTACCTCTGCTCAGACCCTGTGTCAGCGACTGATGTCCTCAGAAGGAAGAGGAAATCGAGGCAGACACACTCAAAGGGCGTCACATGAAGACGGAGGCAGAGACCAGACTGGTGTGCCTGCACACCGAGAAATGCAGCCCCAGAGGTCAGGGGGGGCACGGAGCGGGTCCTCCCGCAGCATCTCCAGGAGCCAACCCCGCCGACGCCAGGGGGCCTGCTGACTCCAGGACCGAGCGAGAACGTCTGTGGTCCGCAGCCGCCGGGGCCCTATTTAACGGCCCTAGCCGTCTGCGGCACGGCCCACCCTACGTGTGACTCCAGCTGCCTTTCTTCTCCAGCAACGTTTATCCCGGTGAAAGGTGTCCAGGGAGGTGACATGCTCAGAGAGGGGTCACCTAATCCAGGGCTGTTCAAACATTTCTCAAGGTGGCAGATCCCAGGACTAAACCTGAGAAGGGCTGAAGCGGCACAGGTGGGGGGGGGGGGCCTGCCCGTCACCCAGCCCCTGCCTCACGCAGGAAGTCACCCGGGCTAAGAACTCTTCTACCCATTCATTCATTCAGCAAACGTCTGAGCCCCTACGTTGTGCAGATCCCTCCTTCACAGCATCAGCAAGCACTGAGGTCAGCCAAACCTCCTCGTCTCATGGGTTAAGAAACTGAAGCGTGCACTCAAGGTCCCGGGTCAGGATCGGGGTCACTGTGGGCCCAGGTCCAAAGCTGTGTCCTCTCCGCCATACCGTTCACCCCTCATGTGACTTGCAGCCTTGCCGGCATACGATTTTGAAGAGTCAAAGACAAGCCTTTTTACTTCGCATCTAGCCCATCCTTCTTTTTATTAATCTGCTTATTTGGTTGTGCTGGATCTTCACTGTTGCACCCAGGCCTTCTCTAAGTTGAGGCAAGCGAGGGCTCCTCCAGCTGCGGTGCTCAGGTTTCTCATTGCAGCGGCTTCTCCTGTTGCGGAGCACAGGCTCTAGCGCTATGGTTTAGGTAGTTGTGGCGAACAGGCTTAGTTGCTCCAAGGCATGTGCGACCTTCCTGGACCAGGGATCAAACCTGTGTCCCCTGTGTTGGCAGGCAGATTCTTACCCCACCTCCCCAGCTAGCATATCCTTCTTAATGATGGTTTCTGGATACGGTTCACTGTCCCCACAGGTCTCGAGGCATCGTGAGAAGCTGGGAGACCTGAGGCCAGAGCCAGAGAGAAAGCGAGATGGGCCCTGCTCCAGGGCAGCCATACAGACGGCGGGGTGCTCCCCAAGCCCTTTCAAGGGTACGGCCGGCCTGCGCAGGCAGGGCCCCAATATGTCCCACTTAAGACGCGTTTCGGTTCTGTGACAGTGTCTACTGCGTGTCAGTGAAAAGGCCTAGAAACACTGTTCTTCCACTTGAACATGTGCTTGTCTGGAGACAAGAGAATGAAATGAAGGGGGGGGGGAAAGTGTAATATCTAAGAGCAAAAACACTCGCCTGATATAAGTTGTCGTATAATTGCTAAGTCATGTCCGACTCTTGGCGACCCCATGGACTGCGGCACGCTGGGCCTCCCTGTCTTTCACCATCTCCCGGAGTTTGCTCAAACTCATGTTAATTGAATTAGTGATGCCACCCAACCATCTCATCCTCTGTTGCCCCCTTCTCCTGCCCTCAATCTTTCCCAGCATCAGGGTCTTTTCCAATGAACTGGCTCTTTGCATCAGATGGCCAAAATATTAGAGCTGAAGCATCAGTCCTTCTAATAAATATTCAGAGTTGATTTCTTCTGGAGTGACTGGTTTGATCTCCTTACAGTCCAAGGGGCTTTCAAGAGTTTTCTCCAGCACCACAGTTTGAAAGCATCAATTTTTCAGCGCTCAGCCTTCTTTACGGCCCAACTCTCACATCCATACATGACTACTGGAAAAACTACATGGTTGTCTAGGTTTGTCAATAACTTTCCTTCCAAGGAGCAAGTGTCTTTTACTTTCATGGCTGAAGTCACCGTCCACAGTGATTTTGAAGCCCAAGAAAATAAAATCTGTCACTGCTTCTACTTTTTCCCCATCTATTTGCCACAAATTTATGGGTCCAGATGCCATAATCTTAGTTTTTTTAATGTAGAGGTTCATGCCAGTTTTTTCACTCTCCTCTTTCATCCTCATCAAGAGGCTCTTTAGTTCCTCTTCACTTTCTGCCATTAGAGTGGTATCATCTGTACATCTGAGGTTGCTGACATTTCTCCTGGCAATCGTGATTCCCGCTTGTGAGTCATCCAGCCTGGCATTTTGCATGATGTACTCTCTTTAGAAGTTAAACAAACAGGGTGCCAGTACACAGCTTTGACGCACTCCTCTCCCAATTTTGAACCAGTCCGTTGATCCATGTCCAGTTCTAACTGTTGCTTCTTATCCTGCAGACAGGTTTCTCAGGAGACAGGTAAGGTGGTCTGGTATTCCCATCTTTAAGAATTTTCCACAGTTTGTTGTGATCTACACAGTCAAAGGCTTTCGCACAGTCAGTGAAGCAGATGTTTTTCTGGAATTCCCTTGCTTTCTCTATGAATCGATGGATGCTGGGAAGTTGATCTCTGACTCCTCTGCCTTTTCTAAACCTAGCCTGTTCATATGGAAGCTCTCAGTCTACAAACTGCTGAAACCTAGCTTGAAGGATTTTGAACATAACCTTACTAACATGTAAAATGAGTGCAGTTGTGCAGTAGTTTGAACATCCTTTGGCACTGCCCTTCTTTGGGACTGGGATGAAAACTGACCTTTTCCAGTCCTGTGGCCACTGAAGAGTTTTCCAAATTTGCTGGCACATTGAATGCAGTACTTTCAAAGCATCATCTTTTAGGATCTGAAATAGCTTAGCGGGAATTCTATCACTTCCGCTAGCTGTGTTTGTAGTGATGCTTCCTAAGGCCCACTTGACTTCACAATTCAGGATGTCTGGCTCTAGGTGAGTGACCACACCATCATGGTTATCTGGGTCATTAAGACCTTTTTTGTATAACTCTTCATGTATTCTTGCCACCTATTTTTTTTTTTTTAGATGTCAAGTTCAAGCATTTAATTTTCCATTGAAAGTTTACCAAAACAGCAAATCTAAAGTTAAGGAAAATAGCAAGATAAGACGAGCTTAATTTAGATTAAATATGTTGAGGTAGACACACCATACCTCTTTTTAATCTCTTCTGTCTCTGTTAGGCCCTTACTGTTTCTGTCCTTTACTATACCCATCTTTGCATGAAGTTCCCTTGATACCTCCAATTTTCTTGAAGAGATCTCTAGTCTTTCCCATTCTATTGTTTTCCTCTATTTCTCTGCACTGTTCACTTAGGAAGGCTTTCTTATCTCTCCTTGCTATTCTCTAGAACTCTGCATTCAGTTGGGTATGTCTTTCCCTTTTTCCCTTACTTTCTGCTTCTCTTTTCTCAACTACTTGTAAAGCCTCCTCAGTTGAGTTGCTCAGTCGTGTCTGACTCCTCCTCAGAACACCACTTTACCTTCTTGCATTTTTTTTTCCTTTCGGATGGTTTTGGTCACCACCTCCTGTACAATGTTACAAGCCAGGCTCCTCCGTCCACAGAATTCTCCAGGCAAGAACACTGGAATGGGTTGCCATTCCCTTCTCCAGGGGATCTTCCTGACCCAAGGACTGGACCCAGGTCTCCTGCACTTGCAGGCAGATTCTTTACTCTCTGAGTCACCAGGGAAGCCTGGGACACCTACTGACCTACTAAGAAGAAGCCCCTGAGCGGCACCAGGAGGTCCTCTGCCCGCCTGCTGCCAGTGAAGCCCCAGGCATGCTCCTCAGCTCTGGAGCCCTAGGCAGGCCGAAGTGGACCTAGGGGTGGGGGTGGGGGGTGGGAATCACGCCGAGGAGGCACCAGCCACCTGAGCTACCTGTAAACCGGAAAACCAGAGGCTCAGGTAGCGGACGGTAACACGGTAGCGAGGCTCACTCCGGGACTGAGAACGGGAAAAGGAAGGCGACGAATTCTCACGGTCGTTTCATCAGGGGAAGGTTGCAAGATGAGAGGAAGCCTTGGCAGCAAGGCTTTGAGGGTTACAGTCACTTGCCTGCCTGAACTGCGTCCAGTCCTCTGAATGTGGGCTCCTTCCTACCGCCGAGGGCTGCGTCCGCAGAGGCTACGTTATAACTCTTGTGGGAAAGGCTGCCTTCTTGTCCTGATGAGACTCACTTAAAACACAAAAACAAAACAGGGTAGGGAGCGAGCCCGCTCGACAGCCCAGCTCCAAGCCTCGGTCGCCTTGGACTCACGCCCGGCTGGGAGAGGGGCTCAGGGCGCCCCGCTCTCCGGCACTTTTCTTTCCCTCCAGCTGCAGAGACGACGACCGTGCCCGCCCCGCCCCGCCCTCCTCTGCCCTGGCCTCCCTGGCACTTCTCTGTTTACACTCACTTCCTCCTTGGGCGCCATCCAGCAGCAAGACCCGAGTCACACCAACGTAATTTAAAAGTTCCTAGCAGCCATATTAAACAAGAAAAACAGATGAAATTCATTTTAATAATATATTTATAACTCGAAAGACCCCAAATTTTATCATTCCAAATATAATCAAGGTAAAAGTCATTAGTGACCTATTTTACATTCTTTCCCCCCATACCAAGTCTTTGAAATGTGGTGCACCGTTGACACGGGACATCTCAAGTCAATCTAGCCCTGTTTCCTGCACCCTGAAGCCGCGTGTGGCTCAGGCGGCCACCTTACTCAATGGCCAGGCCTAGCTGATCTCCACTCCTATGACTGTAAACATGTCTACAAAGAGATCTTTCCACACTTCCTCTCACCTCCTCCTCTCTCTTGAATCCCAAAATTATAGAACCATCAAGCTACCGGACAGGTGTCTAATCGGTATCTCAACTCACAGCGTCTCTTAAAAAACAAAACAAAACAAAACAAAAAACCCCACAAATTCTTCACCACCACCACCACCACCAGCATCCTTGCCATGACCTTCCCAACATCGATCGAGCTCAAGTCCATGCTCCCACTGCTCAAGCCAAAGGCTCTGGAATCAGCCTTGACTCCTCCGGTCCCTTTCACATTCCACCGACCCATCAGCCAATCCTCCTGGTCCTGCCTTCATGACCACCCAGAATGGGGGTCTTCTACTTGCTCTGCCCTCCCGAGCGCTGCTCTGCCTCTCAGATGGCTCCCCACCTGTCTCCCTTGTTTTCCCCAGGTCTCCGCTTGAGGGTCTTCTTGCGAGAGCGCCATTCCCTGTCCACCCTAAAAACACAGCAGCCCTCTGGGCTACATCTTCACGTGGCCCGTGTGTCCATCTGCTGACTCTCCCCCACCCCCACCCCCAGCACGGGACGGTGTGGTGGGCCACGGGTGGTCGGACAGTCCCGAGACCGCCTGCCGTGGGGGGCCGAGCTGACCAGAGCCTCCGGCCGCTGCACGTGCAGCATCACCAGGGCAGACATCAGGCCACGTGTCCCCGGGCTGCTTGCTCCCAGCAGTGCTGACCAGGAGGGGGTGCCGGCCCTCATCTTCTAACAGAGCCCGAAGCCTGGCCAAGGCTGCCTCCAGACTGCCCAGCCCTCTGCCACCTCTCCTTCCTGCGTGAGCAGGATCGCAGCACCCCTGCTCCCCCCCTCGCCCCCTCGTGGGTGGTCTAACCATCCTGGCATCTACGCCTGGGACACTGTGAGCGCAGCCAAGTGCTGTGGAAACGAATGAATCTCCAGGCGGAGCCGGGCCACGGAAAGGATGTCCATTTCTAAGTCAAAGAAAGACGGTGGGGCTCCTGCTCTGCCGCGCGTCGTGTGTTAACTTTAGGGAAGTGTCCTGGGCTCTGGGCTCCAGCTTCCTCATCAGTAAAATGAAGACACCACCACCTCTCTCAAGAGCTGTCACGAGGAGTACAACAGACAGTTCACCTAAGGTCCCCAACAACAGGCCTCACGTGGAGGACGTACTTTCCCAAGTGTGAGTTCACTCTCCTCTGTAGCTGCTTCTAAGAATCCCTCGCCTTCCGACTTCACCACCGACTCTGACCACTTGTCAACTAAATAAAGCCCCAAATGACCCTACACACCTTCAGGACTGCCACCCTCAGTGACAGACTTTATTTTTTTTGGGCTCCAAAATCACTGCAAATAGTGACTGCAGCCATGAAATTAAAAGATGCTTGCTGCTTGGAAGAAAAGCTATGACCAACCTAGACAGCATATTAAAACGCAGAGACATTACTTTGCCAACAAAAGTCCATCTGGTCAAAGCTATGGTTTTTCCAGTGGTCATGTATGGATGTGAGAGTTGGACTATAAAGAAAGCTGAGCACCGAAAAATTGATGCTTTTGAACTGTGGTTTTGGAAAAGACTCTTGAGAGTCCCCTGGACTGCAAGGAGATCAAACCAGTCAGTCCTAAAGGAAATCAGCCCTGACTATTCATTGGAAGGACTGATGCTAAAGCTGAAACTCCAATACTTTGGTCACCTAATGTGAAGAACTGACTCACTAGAAAAGACCCTGATGCTGGGAAAGACTGAAGGCAGGAGGAGAAGGGGACAACAGAGGATGAGATGGTTGGATGGCATGACCGACTCAATGGACATGAGTTTGAGCAAGCTCCGGGAGTTGGTGATGGACAGGGAGACCTGGTGTGCTGCAGTCCCTGGGACTGCAAAGAGTCAGACACGACCGAGCAAATGAACTGAACTGAATCCTCAGGACTACTTCAAAGAAGAAAACGCCCAGGCTAATGTCTAAAATTATTAAAACTAATAAAGCCACCAAGAAAATGTTTAATATGATCATTTAATTGATATTATTAATGATCATAATCATTAATACTATAATTATGATAAACATTAATATGATCATGATCATTAATATTATCAATGATAATTTAAAGAAATTAGAAGCTTGCTGGTTAGTTTTTCTTTTTTTAGGCTGCCTAGAGTAAGGGGGTTTCTCAAGAAAGTTCACCGAAACATTATGTACAAAAATGTTCGCAGTGTTACAATAACTTGGAAGTCTACTCCATCAACTAAATTCTGGCACATCCACACCATAGAAAACTAGGCACATCAAGGAAAACACAGTGAAGCAGATCTACACAAGTGGGGAAGACACAGATGCTGGTACTGAAAGCACTCCAGATACAAAGTGTTTGTTTACACATGACGCTCTTCACTGTGACTCCGCAAGTTTCAAGTACAGACATAGTTTTTTTTCTATGACAGCCAAGAAGTTTATCAGTCATTTTTCAAAATGAGTACAGGATGGGCAGGGAGTGAAAGAGATTTTTCTGATCAACTTAAACTTACTGCTTTTTTAGATTTAACATGTACTTTAAAAAAAATAGGCTTAAAAAAGTAAATAAACAAACAGGTTTTAAAAGAGTTGCCTGTATTCAAAACAGGGGCTTTCCAGGTGGCTCAGTGAGTAAAGAATCCACCTGCAAGGCAGGATAAGCGGGGGACATAGATTCAATCCCTGGGTCGGGAAGATCTGGAGGAGGGCACGGCAACCCACTCCAGTATTCCTACCTGGAGAATCCCATGGACAGAGGAGCCTGGCGGGCTACAGTCCACGGGGTCACAAAGAGTCGGACACAACTTAGCGACTGAGCACACACACATTCAAAACCATGTTTTGGTAAATCATACAAAATAGTTTTAATAAATTAAGTTTTATATTTTATAAAAATAAGAAACAGCTTTGATGATACTAACAAAAAATTAACAATATGATCAGTAATCATCATCTATGGGGGTAATCAAAGGAAGTAGTGGCAAGTCACCACCACCAAATAAAGGACCACAAGTGTGTCTGTTCAATTTCAGCTTTCTCCTGGTGACATTCTGTCGATCTGTAAAAATAGCTCAATCACTATGTTGTGAGACCAAACCTAATCCAGTTTTGTAAGTCGACTGTACTTCAATGAAGTATTGTCTTCAACTTTCTCACCATTAAAATCTTCAAGGAAGATGCTAGCGAGGAGCAAAAGGTTATCAGACACCTAAGAAAAGGCTCGTAACTGAAGGAAAAATAAATAAATAAAGAGCTTGACTAAAGGCCCAAACTTGGGCAAACAATTTTGAAACAGTTCTGACCTGGCTATTAAGATACCACAGGTACTTTGGGAAATGTAACTGGGCTAGAAAACAGACTCCTGGCTGGAAGGGAAAACACATCCCGCCCCGCTTCCTACCTCTCCCTGTTACTGAAGTTAACAACCGTTATCACCAAACAAGAACTCTGAAGACGTGCCGGGGCCCGCCACTCCTCCACGCGTGACTGGCTCAGGGGGCGCGCTGGGCGCTGAGTGACCACTCCCTGTGCCGGCCCGACAGACATCACACGCACATGCACACACACGCTGTCTGGTCTCGCTTCCTATCACATAACCACATACACATACACGCGTGTGCACACACACAGAGCCCGCACTCACAGAACTCACCTTCTCTCTTCACTCCGTTAACGAGGAACACGGACAAACCAACACCATCGCCAGCGCTTCTGCAGTTGTTCCCCTTCTAAACTGTCCTAGTGCTTTCAGTTCTAACCCATACTAGGCTCATCCCCTGGGACAGATCACCCTCAATTCTCTGCGGTGGGTTTTAAGAGAGACTGATTAGAAATATAGAGATTTCCAATGTGTGTGTGTTTTTTTTTAAAGCTCATAATCATAAATAAGGTCAGCAAAGTAGCAATCGAAACACACTCTTACGTGGCTGCAAGTTTAGGGAATTTCATGTTGTGTTAGAACCAGATACCACGCCGGATACAGCCTGTCAATCAGTAACGTGTATCATCTTAAAAACAGTAACTCAATGTTTAATTAAAAGTTTCAGAATTACAGCTGGTTTTCAGCACCAAGCTTCTCCCTCTCCAGCAAGACTGCTTGAGCAGACATAGGGAGAGACAGAGAACTCCAGAGAAGGCCTGGGGACAGGAAGAAGCTTCGGAGATGATGTCAGAAACAGAACTTCGAGTCATTACAGATACTGCATAAGGAGGACGGCCCTCTGGCTCAGTGGCAAAGAAGATGCCTTTCAGTGCAGGGGCCGTGGGTTCAACCCCTCCTCTGCGAAGAGGCCACATGCTGAGAGGCAGACAAGCCCGGGCGCCACAGCGACCAAAGCCGCAGTCCTGGAGCCCCCGCTCGGCAGGAGGAGCCCCCGCAGTGAGACGCCTGCGCACTGCGCCGAGAGTGGCCCCCACGCGCTGCAACCAGATAAAACCCCGTGCCGCAACGAGACCCCGCGCAGGAGGAAAGGAAAGCAAAGTGAGAAACAAATATGTAAGATTCTACCGCCAGATTACAACAAAAACACGTGCTTTACTTAAAAAAAAAAAAAACCGAGGAGAAAACATGACAACCCCTTTCCCACTTTCTTAAGCTCACTTACAGAAAGACTAAACTCGTCTTCAGAATAATTCCAGACCACCACCATGCATCTGCTTGTGCAAACGTTCCCTCCAACCCAACACTCACTTTTTTGCTTATTCTCAAAACCAGTGGAACAGTGAGGGTGGGGAGACCAGATGATTATTCTTTCTCCTTTACACAGGAGCCAGAAATAAATCTGGGAACACTGTAACAGTAACCAACATATACACTCAATCGACACACCTACCCAACCACTAGTGTTCTCTACACCTGCTGCAATTAACAGCTAGAGGTTGCCACTCCCTGAGCACTGACTACCGCTGGGCCCTGCTCTGAGTGGCTCGTAGATTCATGAAGCTCGCACACACAGCCATTCCAACCCCACTCCCCTTCTGCCAAATCAGAGAACCTAGACTGCTCGAGTTAATTCAGCCCAGCATTTAGACCAGTAAGACTGTGTGAAAGACTGTATCACACACTAGAGGGAGAGTCAGCCATGGTCAAGAATTTCCTCTCTTTCCTTAAGGAGTTTATAATCATGGAACGAATAAACTGAAGAGTCAGAAAGAAGAAACAGGTGAGTGGGGGCACCTCAAGCACCATGTGGGCGGATAGTGAGGAGTTGATTCTGAAAGTCAGAGGAAGCTTCTTTCATAGACACAGCGGCACTGAAGTCAAGCCTTCGGTACTAAGGATTCTGCTAAGAAGGGGAAAAAAAAGCAGAAAAGCCATTCCAGAGTAAAGAAATCAGACAAATAACCACAGAAGTGGCCAGAGGTCTAAGTGTTGAAACACCAGGTGGTGAGAGATGAAGCTAAAAGTTACAATGATGCCAGATGGCGTAGGTCTCAATGATTTCCTAACCCTTTAACACTAATTCTCAGCTGGCCAGGTGGTGATGCCTCCAAGGGGGAAATCTTTGTGGGAGTAAGCCTACCGACAGAACTAGGTTATAACCCTCAGGTGTGAAAGAATGGAGGGAGATGTTGAGAACCTCTGCTATATACCTGGGGCAGAGTTGGGGGGGGGGGCAGGTGTGATATGATCTGACTTTACATACTGAATAATTCTGGTAACAAAACAGGAGCACTAGAGAAAGGGAGGCCAGTCAGCAGTCTACCTACAGGAACAACCTCCACAAGGACAGACAGGAGCCAGGGAGGGCAGGGGCAGAGGAACTGCTGGGGGAGGGGGGAGGTTGATGGAAAAGACACATGGAGACAGACTTGGTAAAAATCTCAAGAAAAGGAAGACTCAGAAAGTTTCCAGCCTGGGGGACAAGGGGGACAAGCGTCCTGTGACGTTATGCCATCCTTCTTTCCTTTTAGCTGAAGGAGGGTGCACAGTGCACAAAGAACAGCCACTTTAAGTGACACCGCAAAGCAAAAATAGCACAGACTTCTCACAAAATAAAGAAACAGAAGTTCAAGAGAGATTTAGCTAACTTGCCCACAGTGACCCAGGGATGAGGGATGAGCCGAGACACAAACCTGAGTCTTCCAAATCCGGACCTTACGGATTTTAAACAAGCACCCTCAAAAGTAGTTTACTTTCTATGAGCATAAAAATCTCCAAAAAATAAACCCACCAAAAATGTTTTAAACAAAATGCTGGTAATCTGCTGGGAATGCAATTATATTTCAAAGGTAAGGAATGTTTTAAAACGTGTGCTCTGATCCCCTCTCCCAAGAAACTGACTTCAGTCAGCAGTGCTGGCTTGTAGACCCTGAAAGTTTCAACACACAGGGCAGAGGTGGTTTGTCTGTTATTTTTGTATAAAAATACCACTTGGTGTTTTATGAGAGATCAAAAATAATTGAAAAGAAATATTCTCAGTAATAACTATCTTCAACATCCTAAACCTCATTCCCAGATTCCCAGTGCCGTGGCTGGTACTGATGTTTGCTAGTAAAATACTTTATAATAATAATATTCTTCATAAGGTGGATTACAGACTTTGCCTTTATTCAGCAAACATTTAGACATTTTCATGTTGGGGATAAAACAATGACACGGTCACCACAGCCAGAGTTTAACAAACACAACACGTGATACAGGCAATAATGAAAGTAAAAATAGAGGACTGTGACTGCAGAAATGAATAATTCACTTTGATAGGATTTCCAAAGGGCTCCAGACAGGACCTAAAATCAGATGTGGACTTTTAAAAAAGTGGAGTGGGTGGAAGTGAGACAGGGCATTCCAACTGGAGAAAAAGATTACAAAAGGGATTGAAGCAGCTAGGCTGATCAGAGAACCGAGAGCCCTCTCGCGGGGCAGTGTGAGAAGGGAACCAAGACGACAGGTGAGGTTCAGAGCGGCTGGGGCCAGACTGCGGGGTCTGGATTGCGGTCTCCAGACAACAGGCAGGGTTAGAAGCTTTCTGAGCCAGAGACTGACAAGATCCAATCTGTGCTTCGGAAAGATGACCTGACAGCCGGTCAAAGTGCAGACAGGAAGGGTCGGGGAGGAGCCTAAGAAAGCTCTAAGCCAGGACAGGAATCAGAAGCTTTGACACATTAGCACCAGCTCATATTTTAAAAGGGACTGAAGGCTGACAGAACGACTTCACATCTCCCCTCACCTGATCATTCCAACCATCCTGTGAGACAAGTATCATTACGCTCCCCATTTTACAGATGAGAAAACTGGCTCAGAGGGCCATTAACTGCTCCAAGTCAAATGCTGCTACAATAGGGAGAACCTAGGCTCTGCACTTCTCCACACAAGGCAAAATAAAATCAATCTTACTGCTTTTGAAAATGCTACTGCAAAATAAAGCACAGAGTGATCTATGACATCTTTAAAAGAGTTTCTAAAATTCCATTTACTTTTCTTAAATGGTTACAACTTGTGTAACAAATAAGCTAATTACCCTTAAAATAGTTACAGATTTGCCTTCTGTTGGCCTCATGGTAAAGACCTGTACTTTTCCTGAAAAACAATGCATCTGTACCTCTACTTCTATCTTCTGCAATATTAAATATTTAAGAGTAATATTCTCTACTTCCTTCAATGTTTCAGTGGCCAAACTAGATGACACAGGTTTATGTAAAAACTGTTATACATGTGCCCAAACTGAAACAGTAAATATTTTTGAATTACTAAAAATTATTTAGCAAGTACAGTAACTGAATATAGAACACAATAAGTATTCATTGCAAGAAGCTTACATATAAGTATAAACGTTAGTCGTTCAGTTGGGTCCAACTCTTTGGGACTCCAAGGACTGTAGCCCACCAGGATCCTCTTGTCCATGGGATTCTCCAGGCAAGAATACTGGAGTGACTGGCCATTACGTTCTCCAGGGGATCGTCCCAACCCAGGGATCGAACCAGGTCTCCTGCATTGCAGGCAGATTCTTTACCATTGAGTCACCAGTGAAGCCCCAAAAGTGTATACCTACGCATAAATATAGCTATGCAAAGACACACTTTCAGGAATCATTTCTGTCGCAAAGAAATGTCATCAAGAGCCTAAGAACCACTTATGAATGGACCAATCCAAAATAACCGACGGGAGAATATTTGACCTTCAGGCTGCAAAGTGGGAGAACTCCCCACGTCAGATTCAAAGTCTTATGAAATAGTCAAGGTGCTCTGGCACCTAGCTAGCTCTAGGATTTGACTGTGTAGTTAGTTTTACCCAGGACGTCACCTATTATCAAAACTGCTTGCCCCCAACTCTTCACCGATCTCCTACCACTGTTTGTTTGTTTGTTTGTTTTTTAAAAAACACGCAAAGACCCAGACGTGTAAAGCTCACTCTTAAGAACCTAGAAGAAATATCCGACATCCAAGTATCCTAGATATCCAGGGGGCTTCCCTGGTGGCTCAGTTGGTAAAGAATCCCCCTGCAATGCGGGATACCCGGGTTCGATCCCTGGGTCGGGAAGATCCCCTGGAGGAGGGCATGTCAACGCCACTCCAGTATTTTCACCTGGAGAATTCCATGGAGGAGCCTGGCGGGCTACAGTCCATTGGGGGTGGGGGGTCGCAAAGAGTCGGACACACGACTGAGCACAGCACACCCGCAAGGGCTAGACATCCAAGCATTCACCCGCAAGTGATTAGCAGAAACCATACTTAGTTCTGTCCCCCCGACCCGCTAAATCTCCTAGTTTTTTTTTTTTTTTTTTTGCCAGGTTGGCTCTCCTGAGCTTGCCTCTAGAGCACAAAAAAATGAAAGGTGGCGAAGGAGAGAAATCAAAAACCCGGGTTCTGCCACGATTTTGGTGGTCTGCCCCAGCAGGCCCGAGTACAAGCGCGCGCCGCCCCGCTCTGTCCCGGGGCGCAGGCATCTATCTCTCCGGTGATCACCCCGCTGCTCAGGGCGCCGGGGGTGCCGGGGCGCAGGCATCTCTCCCCGGCGACCACCCCGCTGCTCGGTGGCGCCGGGGGGTACGCTCGCGCTGGCGGCCAGCGCAGGAGGCCGGCTCCGGCCCTCCGGAGCGCGCGCGCGCGCGGCCGTATAACCTTCGCCGGACCTGGCGCCGCAGGGCCCGCCCCGCGCGCGCAGAGAGCCACAGGCCCGCGCGCCCGCCCGCCCGCCCGCCCCCGCCGGCCGCTTCCCTTCCCCGGGGTCGGAGGGGAGCCCCTAAAGGACAATGCAGGACGAGAGGGGGCAGCGCCGCCGCGAGCGCCCACCCCGCCGGCCCGGCCCGGCCCTCGGGGTCCCGCGCGCCCCGCCTCGACTCCCCGGAGAGCCGCTCCCAGCGCGGCCCATTGTGCGCACTCATCGTCCGGCCCGCGCGCCGCCGCCGCCGCCGCCCGCGCCCCCCAGGCGCCGGGGTCCCCGCGCCGGGAGCGTACCACACGCCCGGGGCCCGGCCCCGCCCGCCCCGGCCCAGCCCCGGCCCGGCCCCGGCCCAGCCCCGCGGTACCTGCCGAGCGAGCGGCCGGGCGGCGCGGCGGCCGCGGCGGGGGCGCCTCCTCGCTCCGCGGGCTCCGAGCGGCTGCCGAGCGCCGGGCGGGCCGGGGCGGGCGCCTGACGTAAAGCGGCGGCGGCGGCGGCGGCGGCGGCGGCGCCACTCGGCGGAGGGCGGGGGGGGGCGGTGCACCGCGGCCGCTCCGCTCCGTTACCCGGCAACCGGCCTCAGCGCCCCGCCAGCCGGCTGCGCTCCATATCCTTCCGCCCAGGCGCCGGGATTACATCAGCGCCACCGCCCCGCCCCGGCCCCGCCCCTCCGGCCGACTCCAGGGCGCCTTCGGGGCCGCGCGCGCGCGCGCGCGCGCGCACCGAGGGGCCTGCTGGCTGGTGGGAGCGTTTCAGCGGCGGGTGGGTGCTGGGGTCGCAGGCGGGGAGGGGGTTGGAGGACTGCAAGCGGGAGCCCCACCACCACCACCCGCGGTGTGCGGGACGTCGGAGGGGAGACGCACCACCCCCCGCCCCCGGGTGCAGGGGCGCGTGGGGCTCCTGAACTCCGTCACCGCCCCTCCCCGCCCCCGGGCCGCCGCCGCCCAGGTCCCCGCCTTCGCGGGCACACGCTCCACCTGTCTGTGCACTCCTCCTCTCCCACCACCTCCTCGCCGCGTCCTGGGATGGCTGCAGTGGGCGGTTTAAAATACCGGTTAAAAAAAAAAAAAGAAAAAAAATCCAGAAGACAAGCTGAGGAAATGCGACAGGGCTCTTTTTATTAAGGAGGCAAAAATAAATTCTGGAAGATTCGGAAGTGGGAACAAAAATAGGCACTAACCTTTGAAGCAGAGTCTCTTCACACCCACTTACTTTTCCTAAATGTGATTCCTAGACCTGTCCTGAAAAAAGGCACCAGACAGGAAGGAGGAGCCCGAGAGGTTACCTACTTAACTTCGGAGGGAGGGGGACCTGCCTGGATGTCATGGTGCCCTGATGGATTTGTTGAACGCCTACTGGGTGCCGGGCTCTGTGCTTTGCTGTTCGGAACTTGCAAGGCCAGGTTCCCGAACCAGCTCCTGGTGGGGGAGAAGCTGACCTGCGGGCTGGGATGGGGGGAACTGGACCCTATGAGCTACAGGTGCTGGAGAAATGACCATGAGCTATTGATATCTGCACAGTATCTACCAAGTCCTCTGTACACCTGTCTTTTGTTCTTGAGAAGAATGCTGGACCAAGGCATGATCATCCCTCAACCCGAGGCTCTGAGAAAGTAAAGGATTCCACCTCAACTTCTGGCTTCCCTGATAGCTCAGTTGGTAAAGAATCTGCCTGCAATGCAGGAGACCCTCGTTCCGATTCCTGGGTTGGGAAGATCTGCTGGAGAAGGGATGGGTTACCCACTCCAGTGTTCTTGGGCTTTCCTGGTGCCTCAGCTGGTAAAGAATCTGCCTACAGTGTGGGAGACCGGGGTTGGGAAGACACCCTGGAGAAGGGAACATCTACCCACTCCAGTATTCTGGCCTGGAGAATTCCATGGACTCTATAGTCCATGGGGTCGCAAAGAGTCGGACACGACTGAGCGACTCTCCCTTTTACTGTTCCTGAGTAGGCGAGGAGATCTGGCTCCCTTGAACTGCACTCACTTGCAAGATTTGAACCCAGGCGCCTGGCTCTAAGGTCTGGGGTCTGTCTTCTTCTCCTTTACACAGCTCCCTCCCTTCATCCGTTGCGCCCCCGTTTATTTCAGCGTCTCCACGTGAATCAGTGCATTCAGCCAGTGTCTTCTCAGCGCCTGTTCTGGGTCTGGCTAGAGGCCGAGCCAGGTGGCTCTGCCCTCTTGGAGATCACACTCTGGGAAGAGGGAGAGGATGAAAGGCTGTGGGAAATCCAGGATGGCTTGGGTGCAAAGAAGGGGCAAATAATGGAGTCTAGTTCTCAGGTGCCCCCAGACCTGGGATTTCACAGACCTCTGAAATTCCCCACCAATATAAGGGATTGGCAAAGAGTGGTCAGCTTTTAATTTTTGCCACATTGTTAACTTTGTTGTCATCTATACTTATTATCATCGACTCAGTGGACATGAATCTGAGCATACTCTGGGAGATAGTGGAGAACAGGGGAGCCTGGCATGAGGCAGGGGTCGAAGAATTGGACATGACTCAGCAACTGAACAACAACGACATGCTCAGTATTTAGTGAAAAGGACTTGTTAACAGTAAAAAAATAAAAATACAGTCGGCCCTCTGTGTCCATGGGTCTGCATCTATAGATTTAACCAACTGTGGGTCAAAAATACTTGGGAAAAAAAAATTCCAAAAAGTTTCAAAAAGCAAGATTTGAATTTGCCACAACTATTTACATAACATTTACATTGTAATAACTATTTACATTGCATTAAAGGCTATAGGTAATCTAGGGATGATTTAAGAAGAAGGCAATGGCAACCCACTCCAGTACTCTTGCCTGGAAAATCCCATGGACGGAGGAGCCTGGTGGGCTGCAGTCATGGGGGTCGCTGAGAGTTGGACAGGACTGAGTGACTTCACTTTCACTTTTCACTTTCATGCATTGGAGATGGAAATGGCAACCCACTCCAGTGTTCTTGCCTGGAGAATCCCAGGGACAGGGGAGCCTGGTGGGCTGCCATCTATGGGGTCACACAGAGTCAGACATGACTGAAGTGACTTAGCAGCAGCAGCAGCAGAGATGATTTAAAGTATGGAGGAGGGGAATATGCATGGGTTATATGCAAATACTGTGCCATTTTATGTAAGAGGCTTGAGTATCCTCCAGTTTTGGTATTGAAAGGGTTCTGGAACCAACCCTGGCTGAACAGAGGGATGACTGTAGTAACAATAAATCTCAGACATTTTCAGAAGAAAGGTAACATGGTTGTCAACTTTGTACACACACACACGCACACACACACACACACGGTTTACTGACATTTTTCTCATTTTGCCACAGACAAGATTTTATAAACCATGAACTAGTAGAAGCAGAAGTCTTCTTTGGTGGAAGAGGTATTTAAGTTGAGTAGGGATGAACTAGGACTAAGTATGATTTTGAGGTGGTGGGGGAAGATTACAGGTGAGCGAATGAAAGCATCTTGTTTACTTTGTTTCCTTAACAGAAGTGCCCCCTTGCCTTCAGATCATTGGTTTTAATAAAGGTCCTAGAAGACTTGGGTGGCTCCAGTCTCGGACCTTAACACTTGCTGATTCCTCGTCACAGAGCCCTGTCTCCCCAGATGTTTGCACAGCTGGCTCCTCCTTGCTCAAGGCTCAGCTACAATGTCACCTGCTCAGAAACACCTTCCCTGTTCCCCACTTCAGAGAACCCAGCTTCCCAGGCACGATGCCACCATCCTATGTTTTTCTTCACAGCGCTCATCAGTGTCTGAAACTATCTTGGTTGTATGTGTGTTCACTCCTTAACTCAGCCTCCCTTCCACCCAAGGCCCATATCCTCGGAGAGCAGTCAGCTTGTCCGTGGTGCTCACCGACCCACCACCGGCTCTCCCGGTTTGTAGATGAAGGACTGAACGATCATCTCTAATGTGGTCCAAGCGGACATTCGTAAGAAAACAGCCCTGTGTTCCTGGGCGCAGTCGGGAACGGTGTTCCCAAGCACGAAGCCACATTTTCGTGTGCCAGCCTGCCCTGGACACTCCTGGATAGAAATCAGCCTGGACAGACTGGGGATTACCATGGCTTCTCTGCTCTTGTGGGCTGAGGTCCCCAGGGAGTGCAGAGGGGGCCCGAGGACTCTGGCATTAACACACAGTTGGTGTGGAGACGGACAGGTCCCGCTGCAGGCCTCTGTGTCTGGCTGCCATCATTCATTTCGCCAGCCTCAGAACCACCTGCCTGGGCTCTGTGACCCCTGCATGAGGACAAGGCAGCGAGAGTGGAATGTGACAACTCCAAGTGCCCTCTGACTTGGATGTTCAGGATGCCAGCAAGGATTCCCGCGGATGCCAGCTGGGGCGGCGGTTCTGCAGCCCCGTGCTGCGTGGGACCAGGCTGAGCCCAGAGTACTTGGTGATGCTCTGCTGCCGCATGCTGATGGACAGAGAGCAGGGGCCAGTCTTCCTCTTCTCTGTGACCCTGGGTGTGTAATCTCCCGCTCTGGGCCTCAGTTTCCCCTTCCCAGGGGACTTATGCAGGAAGGTTTCAAAAGTCTCCTATTTTTTTTTTTTAACTTTTTTCTGTGAACTTGGGAAACAAGGGCTTCCCTAGTGGCTCAGCTGGTAAAGAATCTGCCTGCAACACAGGAGACCTGGGTTCAATTCCTGGGTTGGGAAGATCCGCTGGAGAAGGGAAAGGCTACCCACTCCAGTATTCTTGGGCTTGCCTGGTGGCTCAGCTGGTAAAGAATCTGCCTGCAATGTGGGAGAACTGGGTTTAATCCCTGGGTTGGGAAGATCCCCTGGAGAAGGGAAAGGCTACCCACTCCAGTATTCTGGCCTGGAGAATGCTATGGACTGTATAATCCACGGGGTTGCAAAGAGCCGGACATGACTGAGCAACTTTCACTTTTGTAAACAAAATTTCAACGAAGCTACCCTTTGATGAAAGCAGGAGGCTGGGGAGGAGTGGCCGGAGGTGTATGGGAAATTTCTGTGCTTCCCACTCAGTTTTGCTCTGAACCTTAAATTGCTCTAGGAAGTAAAGCCTGGTTTTATAAATAAAGGAATGTGTACACACTTCAGCTGGGTCCAGCCCTGACACTAGCATTCCCTTTGCTGACACGCCTCCCCACCCCCAGCCGTGTATCAGGTGCCTGCCTCACACCATCCTGATCCCCACCCCAGCGGCAGAGGAAGGTGCAATTAGAGACGGGGGCTGTGAGGGGTTAGGTGGCCCCAGGCCACGCTACGGCGGTGTGGTGAGCACCGGAATTTGCTTGTAGCCTGCTCTCTGCCTCATACTTCACTCTGTTCTGCGAGTCCACCCCAAGCCAGCTTTTATTTACTTTTTAAAATTTAATTTCTCAGTTGCGACATCCAGGGTCTAGTTCCCTGCCGAGGGATTGAACCCGGGGCCTCCTGCCTTGGGAGTGCAGGGTCTTAGCTACTGGACCACTAGGGAAGTCCCCAGAGTCAGCTTTTGACTGAATATGATCTCTGACCAGAGAAGCTCCCCATGGACTCCCCCTTGTGTTCCTTCCCCTCCTATAAGATTCTCAGCTTGGACACTGTCAGTCAAGGAGGCCCGCGGGGCCTACAGCCCCTCCTGACCAGCCACCCCTCCTCTCGGTGGCCTTGCTTTCCTCTTAGGGGTGGCAGACACCCTTCCAGCGTCTGGAGAGTTCAGATTAAGCCTCTCACGCAGCCTCCCGGTATGACCTTGAGGAGCCCCCTGACTTTCGCCGGGCTTCCATTTCTGTGAGAAGACGGACGGGTCATGGACCTGCCCAACTCAGCTGTTGGTTGTGTTCAAAGCCAAACAGAATCCGCGGCGTGCTGTCCTCTGCAGACTCTAAGATACCATACAAATGTTGAGGCCTGCCATTATGCTTCCAAATTTGTCCCGAGGGCTGCTGGCTTCTCCTTCATTCCTACCCCTCCACCCCTATCTACAGGGAGCCTGAGCAGCGGCACCAGGGACCGTCCAGGGTGGACGTCGGGGACCACGATGGTTAAGCCCACGGGGTTGAAGCCGTGCTCCACCGCTTAGTGGAGTTTTCTGACATTCATCAGCTGTTTAGCCTCACCAATTTGCTCATCTGTAAGATGGTCTCGTGATAAAATACCCAGTTGAGAGGGCTGTTGTGTGGGGGATGCTTGAATCCATGGAGAGGGTCAGGATAGTGCCCGGAGCACAGGAAACACTCTCTCCACGCTGGCCCTTTTACTTCCTGCCAGCCTGTCCCAGCTCTGACCTCTTCTTTCCCTGCCCCCCACCCCGCCCCATCTACCACTTCACCCCATCACTCAGCACACCCCTGGGCAGTTTTGTGGAGATGAAGGACTCGGGTGTCTCTCTCCTCACCCTGATCTCTGCCTGAGGCCTCAGACTTGCACCCTGCACTTGTCGCTTTGCTGGTGGGGCCCCCACCCCAGCGTGTCCCCAGCGGCTGACTCACCGCCTTCCCCACTCAACCAGCGCCTCTTCCCCCCGCCTGTCACGGTCCTATTAAATTTGCTCTGGCAATGACCTTGCATCTGGCTCTGAGGTCCAGCAGACCAGAGTGGAGGTCCAGTGCTGCCATTTGGCTGCGATGCAACCTTGAGCGAGTTACTTCCTCTTGCTGAGCTGGCTTTCAAACCTCAAAAATAGAAGCACCCTCTTGGAGCAAGCACCAGTCTGTTGATGGGGCTGCCCGGGATCTGAAGCCCCTCCTGAGATTGGGGAATCCCCCGCCTTGTGAGTCTGGGTGGAAAGAAAGGCTGATGTCCCTCTCCAGGAGCCTGGAGGGTGGACACTGACCACACTCCCAGGCCCAGCACCGACAGTTTATTGTTATTAATAATGGGGGCTTCCTCGGCACTGGTTTGCTCTTCCATGCTCAGTAGGACACTGCATCTGGGCAACTGAGATGCAAAGGGCTTGGGGGTGAGTCTTAATCAAGGGATTAGCTCAGCAGTTAGGAATCCGCCTGCAATGCAGGAGACCTGGGTTGGATCCCTGGGTCAGGAAGCTCCCCTGGAGAAGGAAATTGGCCACCCACTTCAGCATTCTTGCCTGGAGAATTCCATGGGCAGAGGAGCCTGGCGGGCTGCAGGCCGTGGGGTTGCAAAGAGTCAGACACGACCTAGCAACTAAACAGCAATTAAACTGTGAGTATAGCCTACCAGCACCTTGTCAGCAACCAGGCCTTCTATAGGAGAGGATGCTCTGTCCAGCTGATATTTAAGAGCTTGGAGCAGGTAAGCAGGAAGACAGTCATCTCATCAGAGGGGCTCCCCAGCTGCTGTACCAGGGGGAGAAGCTGGGAAGGCATAAGAGAGGATGCTGTTCAGAAGAGCAGGTCCCACCTCTGGGAAGTCTGGGCAAACCCAGATTTTCCCCGTTGTCCTCCAGGTCTTGGGCGGGCCCAGCTCTGCACCATTATTGTCGGTGCACAATGGGGAGGTGGTTCCCAGCCAGGCAAGCCCGACAGGACGCGGGCCCTTGACCTCCCCGCGCTCAGGGCACAGGGCCCCTACGAGGGCACTGATGTGCTTGACCCCCCCTTCCTGGCTCTTGGGTCAGAGCCGCGTGACGAGGATCAGACACTAAGACGCTTTGAGGACTGCACCCTCTCCCTGGGACTCCATGTACCTGACAGAACATGACAGAGTGAAAAAGGAGGAAGGCACGCTGACCTGACACTGGGTGAGCGCCTACTGTATCCGTCTCCTAGCGCTGCTGTAGAAAGTACAGCGGAAATCTGTTGTCTCGCAGCAGCAGAAGCTGGAAGTCTGAAATTGAGGTGTTGCAGGGCTGTGTCCTTTCAAAGGCCCTGGGGGAGAATCCTCTCCTGCCTCCTCCAGCCGCTATTATTGTCCAGCCATCCTTGGTGTTCCATGGCTTGCAGACCCATCAATCCAGTCTTTGCTTTGGACATCATGTGGCCACCTTCTCCACATCTCTCTCTTCTTATAAGGATGCCAATCATATTAGAGTAGGGCCCCAGCCTGCTCCAGTGTGAGCTCATCTTTACTAATTATATCTGCAAAGACTACTTCCAAATAAGGTCACTGAGGGGCTGAGGATTCAGATCTCAACCTATCTTTTTTAGGGAACACACTTCAACCCGTAACATGGGCTAGTGTATTACTCACACTGGGCACGTGTGCATGCTCAGGCGTGTCTGACTGTTTGCGACCCCATGGACTGTAGCCCACCAGGCTCCTCTGTCCTTGGAATTTCCCAGGCAAGAATACTGGAGTGGGTTATCATTTCCTTCTCCAGGGGATCTTCCTGATCCAGGGATGGAACCCACATCTCCTGTGGCTCCTGCATTGCAGGCAGATTCTCTACCGCTGTGCCACCTGGGAAGCCCATTACACACACTGTCTCATTTAATTCTCATAAGAAAGGAGGAACTATTATTATCCTTGTTTTAAAGATGGGGAAACTGAGGCTCAGGGAATTGAAGTAATTCTCACAAGTTTACTGGTCTGCTAGTTCAGGTTCAGGACCAGGAAATAGCAGGTCCCTGTCAACCCAAATCTAGTTCTCTTCCCTTTCATCTCTCTGTCCACTGAGTCAACAAACTTGGCAGGCATTGATGGTAGGCACTGGTAGAGCGAGCATGGCTCCATGAAGCCTACAATCTAAGGACAGAGACAAACCAACTATAAAAAAAAAAACAACATAAATATATCATTACTAACCTGGACAGTAGAAAAGGCTGATGGCTGAAGAGTTGATGCCTCCAAACTGTGGTGCTGGAGAAGACTCTTGAGAACCCCTTGAACTGCAAGGAGATCCAACCAGTCAGTCCTAAAGGAAATCAACCCTGAATGTTCATTGGAAGGACTGATGCTGAAGCCGAAGCTCCAATACTTTGGCCACTTGAGGTGAAGAGCCGACTCACTGGAAAAGACACTGATGCTGGAAAGATTGAGGGGAGGAGGAGAAGGGGACGACAGAGGATGAGATGGTTGGATAGCATCACCAACTCAGTGGACATGAGTTTGAGCAAAGTCCGGGAGATGGGGAAGGACAGGGAAGCCTGGCGTGCTGTAGTCCATGGGGTCACAAAGAGTCGGACACAACTGACTGACTAAACAACAACAACATGATAAATGCGACAAGAAGAGACCAACAGGAGGAACCTACTTAGCCTTTTATCAGCAAAAGACTTCTATGAGGAAGTGATATATAGCTTGAGGTTTGGAAAATGAAGAGGACCCAGGTCTTTGTGATCAGTATGGGAAGGTAGGTTGAAGGGAGCATTCCCAGAAGAGAAATAGCAAATACAAAGGTCATGATGCAGGGCAGGTCATAGTGCACTGAGAAAGCGAAAGCAGTTTGGCATCGCTGGAGGATTCCAGAAGACACTGGAGATGGGTGTGTGTGTGTGTGTGTGAAGGGAGTGCAGGTCGAACGTGGCCTTGTAAGCTATGGCAAAGAGTTTGGAATTTATTCACAGTGCAAATGGGCGTCATGACTCTCTGATGAGTGTGCTATGAAATAAGTCACTCACCTTTTCAACACGTTCAGATTGAGCACGTATTATATGCTTCGTGCTATGGTTGGTTTAAAGCAGAGAAAGACTAGTGCTTGGGTTTGTGAGGAGTTTCCGATCTCCCAGATGCCAGTTCAAGTATCAGTTCAAAAACGCCCCCAAGACAGGGCCACCATTCAGGACCTGTGCGTTGGGAGAAAGAGCCAGGCGTCCGGGTCTCACCTGCTGGTGATCCTGGGTGAGTTACGTCCCTTCCTGGGCCTCCTGCCTCCTCCCTTGCAGAGCTGTCTGTGGAGGGTGTGTTCCTAGAACCTCTGAAAGAGAAAGACGAGGTTCCTCTCAGTGATCCTCTGCCCTTGACTTCTAACCACATCTCAGACTCATGTCAAGTGGCAAGTGTGTATCGTGCCAAGGGCCACACTGTGGCCAATGCTGTCTGGGTGACTGCTGAGCCTCAGTTTCCTCTTCTGTAAGCGAGGCTTAATAATACCTGCCTGGTGCAGAGAATGAGCAGTCAGAACGCCTGCTACGCCTGGAATTACCTCCAGGAAGGCTGTACACATTTGGACTGTTGGCGATGGATGCTTTTACTGAGCGCCTACTCTGTGCAAAGACCGTTCGCCTATACTGTTTCCTTTCAGTCTTGCCCACTGCCCCACGAAAGCCCCATTTTACAGGCGAGGACACTAAGGCTCAGAAAGATGAAGTGACTGGTCCCAGGTGACTGGACCAAGCATCATAATCCATCTTCCCCCTC
The DNA here is from genome assembly GCF_019320065.1 of Cervus canadensis. Classification (NCBI taxonomy): domain Eukaryota; kingdom Metazoa; phylum Chordata; class Mammalia; order Artiodactyla; family Cervidae; genus Cervus; species Cervus canadensis. The sequence goes on along the minus strand of NC_057411.1, from coordinate 48,669,121 downwards.
CTGGCGTTCCGTTCACTTTAAATAGCCACGGGGGACTTCCCTGGTGGTCCAACGGCTAAAACTCCACGGTCCCAGTGCAGGGGGCCCAGGTTTGATCCCTGGTCAGGGAACTAGATCCTGCGTGCCATAGCCAAACATCCTGCGTGCTGCACCTCAGACCCAGCACAGCCGAAACACAAAACACAGGAAAAAACAGCATGGGTGTCCCAAGATGGGACTGACCTTCTGAGGATTGGTGAGAAACTTCTAAGTGGAGTATCTGTGTGTGGTCTGATCACTCAGCTGAGATCCTACAGGAGGAGCAACCGAAGCACTAGGAATGGGGTCTGGGGAGAATGAGCTCCAAGGACTCCTTGAATCCTGCAAGTTTGGGACAATAGGATTGAAGACTGGCTAAAGAGAGCATCAATTAAGCTATAGCCTGGGGAGGAGGCAGAGAGGGTGGTGGTTACAGCTGGAGTCTGGAGGCCTGAGTCCCAATCAACTGGGCTATAGCCAGAGGCCTGGAAACCTCTGACACCAGAGAGGTCAGTGTTGACTCTCCTGGCTGCACCTGGTCACTTCCAAGGCTGCCTTGAGAACTCAGTGAAAAGGGTGGCGGGTGGATGCCTTTGCCAGTTCATGCCTGTGCAAATACGGATTGACGCTTCCCCACCTCTGTCCAGTTGAAGCTAAATTGACACTCTTGCCCAGGTTCAAAGGACTGACTCCTCTCTTTGTCCCTGCCCCTCTCTGAGCCTCAGCTTTCTCATCTGTAAAATAGGTATGAGGGTTGTCGTTTCCACTTCCCAGGGTGTTGTGAGTTTGGAGGGAGACAGATAATCTACCTAACTGCTTGCTCACAGTCTGGCTCCCCATCTGAACCATAAGCAGATCACGTTGACAATGATAATTGGGAAGGCTGGAGTCATTTCCCGGGGGTTTGCCGGAGGCTTTGTTTGGCCATAAGAGACTTTGGAGTGAGGGAGATCCAGTAGTTTGTAAGGGAAGCTCAGAAAGGAATTGAGACATATAAGGAGGAAGGTAGGCAGCATTGCTGGGCGCTGTGCCGCATAACTGCCTTTCTGTTTTCCCATCAAATCTTCCGTAAACCATAAGGCCTTGACGATGCTTTTGGAGTTGTATTTGACTCAGAGCTCGCGTCAAGGGGTGTCCACGGCCCCATTCCCTCAGTGTCCCCTCATCTCAGCTGCCAGAGTGAGCTGATTCCAAATCACGTCAGCTCATGTTACCCCTCCTACCCCGAACTCCCCAACAGCTTCTCACGTCACACAGAGTAAATCTCAGTCCTTTCCCCACCAGGCCCTCACCCCGCAGGCCGCTTCTGACCTGCTCTCACGGCCCCCGCTGCCCCCTACAGCCCCCTGCTGTAGCCATATCGGCTTTTTGCTGTTCCCTGATTCTGCACAGTCAGCCTCAGGGCCTTTGTACTTGCTGTTCCTTTGACCTGTAATACTTTTCTTCCACACACTTGCACGATTACTTCCTCACTGCTTTTGAGCCTCAGTAAGAAATTATGTGTGTCCCTCTGCTGTCTTTGAAATGGATAACCAACAAGGTCCTGCTATATAGCACAGGGAACTCTGCCCAGTGTCACAGCCTGGATGGGAGGGGAGTTTGGAGGAGAATGGATACATGTATATCCATGTATATACATGTTCCTTTGTTCACCTGAAGCCATCACAGTGTGGTTCATCAGCTAAACGCCAATATAAAATAAAAGGTTACAAAAAGAGAATTAATTACATCAAGAACATACGCACACACACAAGTATATATAGCTGAATCGCTTTGTTGTACACCTGAAACTAGCACAACTTTACAAATCCACTGCAGTTCAATAGAGAAAAAAATTTTAAGGAAAAAAGAAAAAAAGAAATGATGTGTGTTTATTTCCTGTGGCTGCTGTGACAAGTGGTCACAGACTGGGTGGCTTTAAACAATAGGAATTGGTTCTCCCACAGTTCCGGAAGCCAGAAGTCCAAAGTCAAGGTGTCATCAGGGGCCACGCCCCCTCCGAGGCCTCTGAGCACAAGTGCCTGTCTCTTCCAGCTTCTGGGCCTCCAGGCATCCCTTGGCCTGTGGCCACACCGCTCCAATCTCTGCCTTTGTGGTCACATGGGGCCTTCACACGGCCTTCTCTGTCTTTTCTTCTTCTTAAAAGGACACTTGTCATTAGCTTTAGGGCCCACCTGGATAAAACAGGATGAACTCATCTCGAGATTTGTATTACTAATTTAATTCCATTGGCAAAGACCCTTTTTCCAAATATGGTCACATTCACAGGTTCTAGATGGATATATCTTCGGGGAGCACCATTGAACCCACTACACTATGGCCCTAAAAATCCTTCATGGTCACAAAATAGCACAGCCCCTTGTCTTTCTGGGTGTGTGGTCTGGTTTTGTTCTTCATAGCGCTAATCATACATGCTTTCCTGCGTATGGATACGTGTGTCTCTCCTTTTTTTTTTTTTAATTTTTGACTGGCTTGCGGGGATCTTAGTTCCCTGACTGGGGATTGAACCCATGCCCCTTGAACCCATGACCCATACCATGGATCCCTTACCACGGTACCTCCAGGGAAGTCCCCAGGGCTCTATGTTGAGCACAGCTGCATTCCCAGCCCCTAGCAAAGGGCCTCACACACAGCAGGTGCTCAAAATAAATACCAGTTGAATGAATAAATAAAGATCAGAGGATGCCAAAGATTTACAGTCCAGTTCGGGTATTCCTAAGAGACAGAGTTGTTCCTCACGGCTCATGGTACTATGGTGTTTACAGGGGAAACGGATGTAATTGATGCCTATTAAAATGGATACGATATTATGGCTTGTGTGCCATAATTATGTCACAGTCTAATGACAATGCTTAAGTACCCTTAGCAGAAACTGGCATCTTCCAGAAAGTGGTGACCTGAGGTGAGAAGACACGTCAGGTAAGGCGCTTGGCACGGAGCCTGCCCCAGAGCAAGCCGCCAGAGGCAGGGGGGCTCTGCGTCTCGGAGCCTCTGCTTCCCACGTGGGCAAGTTGGGCTGGGTGGCAGATCCCCGAGGCCCCTTCCGCTCAGCCTGGGAGACCTCAGTGGCAGGAGGTCCACCGGCCCTGCCTGTCCTGACCCCAGTCCTGGGGGCGGGCACTTCTCAGCTCTGATGAACACATCCATCCTCCAAAGCTCAGCTCATGTGTCCATTTGCCCAGGAAGATCTCCCATCAGACGGTCTGCCGACTCCCCTGTTCCCGCCCTGTAGTTCTGTGGCAATGTTTGCTGCCATGTCTGTCTGCCCGCAAGACTGGGCCCCCGACTTCTTTTATCTCTCGTGCGTCTGGTTGGCTGGGACGGTCCGTGCTCAGTGTGGGCTTATGGAACCAGGTTCAAAGTCGGGGGTCCAAAAGCCACCTCCTCCTGAACGCCTCCCTGGGGCCCCAGAGAAGGCCGCTTCCCTCCCCAGGAGCTCTGCTGGCCCCGCCAATGAAGACACCCTGCCGTCTCATTCATCTTTATTGTTCATAGACTCGATTTCTGCTTATTTGGTTATCTAGTGCCTGTCCTCCCCAATAGGACATCAGCCCCAGGGCAGGGACCTGGCCCAGAATGAAGCTTGATATTAATGCATGGTAGGTGCTCAGAGGAGACGGCAGTGATTCTCCCAGGGGAGAAGGTCTGGCACCCAGCAGGGACCTTCAGGTTGGGCGGTGGGCACTCAGGTCTGCTGGATCTGTCAGTATGTCCCTGGGTGTCTCATCCCTAGACCCTACACCTTAGAGCTGGGAACATCCGGATGCCCTCTGACCTAACCCTCATCCAGGGGCGCAGAGAGGGTGAGTGGTGTGCCCAAGCTCACACAGAAGTTGCCTGACACCCCACCCTCCTGATGTCACGCCCCCGGACGGCTCCTCCCTCCCAAGTCACCTTTTTCATGTCTTTCCTCAGTAACATATTCAGCAGTCCGTCTGGGCACTACCCTCTTCCCCTGAATTGTACCCACTGAACAGACATTCAGCAGGGAGGTTTGTCTTGGGGAGCCACTGGCTTGGGAGGGGGGTCACTCTGTCCTGAGTCCAAACCCTGTGTCTCACACTTCTCAGAAGAGGGAGGGACCTGGGCAAGTTGGGTCATTTCTTTTTCTTTTCTTTAAAAAAATTCTGGAGGCTCAGATGGTAAAGAATCTGTGTGTAATGTGGGAGACCTGGGTTCCATCCCTGGGTCGGGGAGGTCCTCTGGAAGAGGGAATGGCAACCTGCTCCAGTATTTGTCCCAGAAAAATCCCATGGATAGAGGAGTCAGGCGAGCTACAGTTTTAAAAATATTTTTAACTGTAGTAAAATACACATAACATAAATTATACTGTCTTAACCATTTCTAAATATACAGTTTGGTGGTATTAAATACATTCATAATGTTGTGCAACCTTCACCACCAACCATCTCCATAATCTTCACCTTGCAAAACCGAAACTGTATACGTTAAACAATAACTTGCATCCCCGTCCCTGGCCCCTGAGCCCTTGGCAACCAGCCCACTTTCTGTTTCTATGAGGGTGACTACTCTAGGGACCTCATGGAAGTGAAATCATAGAGAGTTTCTCTTTGGGGCGCTGGATTATTTCAGTTAGCAAAATGGCCTCAAGGTCCATCCATGGAGCCAGTGTCAGAATTTCCCTCCTTTTTAAGTTCCCGTAGGATTCCATTGTATGGATCCACTTTGTTTATCCATTCATGCTCAATGGACTGTTGATTGGGTTCTCCTTGGCAGGAACATTATGACAAATCTAGAGAGCATATTAAAAAACAAAGACATCACTTTGCTGACAAAGGTCCGTACAGTCAAAGCTATGGTTTTTCCAGTAGTCATGTACAGGTGTGAGAGTTGGACCATAAAGAAGGCTGAGAGCTGAAGAATCGATGCTTTCAAAATGTGGTGTTAGACAAGACCCTTGAGAGTCCTTTGGACTGCAGGGAGATCCAACCAGTCCATCCTAAAGGAAATCAGTCCTAAATATTCTTTGGATGGACTGATGCTGAAGCTGAAGCTGCAATATTTTGGCCTCCTGATGCGAAGAACTGATTCATTGGAAAAGACCTTGATGCTGGGAAAGATTGAAGGCAGGAGGAGAAGGGGACAACAGAGGATGAGATGGTTGGATGGCATCAACAACTCAACAGACATGAGCTTGAGCAAATTCTGGGAGATGGTGAAGGACAGGGAAGCCTGGCGTGCTGCAGTCCATGGGGTTGCACAGAGTCAGACACAACTAAGCAACTGAATGGCAAACAACTCAGTGGGCCCTTGGGTTGCTCCCCACTTTTGGCTGCTATGAATAGTGGTTCACTTCTTTTTATGCCTCTTTTCTCGTTTGAAAAATGGTGTCCCTGTCCTGATATTTTAGATGAATTAATTTCCTCGACATTTGCTTAATAAGCCATGGAGGTCTCATAAATGGGGTAAAAATGCTTGCATTTGCCGAGTACTCTCTGCCTGCGCGGTGCCCTTCTGGACTTTATGTGTGCTGACTCATCAAATTCTTACAGCCCTGTGAGGCAGGTGCCGTTGTTATCCCATTTTACCGAAGCAGGGAGAAGCAGTGACCTTGCCCAAGGTCACGGCAAGGAAGTGGCAGAACTGAGACAGAAAGTCACAGGCTCCGAAGTCCACTATCTGTCAATTACATGTTCTCCCCAGTGACTAGGCTTTTCCCGTCCACGGTGCCGAGGGCAGCGTGTTCACAAATTCACAGGGAACCATCCTTATGACCCCTGGCTGCTGACTCCCTGGCTCATCCCAAGCATTCCTGGTGGCGGGGAGCCAGTCACCGAGGGGTTCAGTCCTGGGAAGGAAGATGGAGAGAAGCACCAGAGGTCTCTGCGGACAATCTAGTTGGCAAAAACACACCCAGATGTTCCTGAAAGTAGAAATGGTATGGACCTAACAGAAGCAGAAGATACTAAGATATTCCTTTAACCCAACTTTTTTTTTTTTGTAATTTAAAATTAAAAAGAAGTTTTTTGCCACTCCATGTGGCATGTGGAATCTTAATTCCCCGATGAGGGATTGAACCCTCCCCGCTGTGTTGGAAATGCAGGGTCTTCACCACTGGATCACCAGGGAAGTCCCTCAACCCAACTTTTGAAAAGCAAAACAACAACAAAAAAACACACTCCTGTAGAAACTCCTATTTCACACATCTCCTTTGAAGAAAACGCTAAAAACCACATTCCATCTAGTTGACATCATCAAGGGAAATATCTAACAATATTCTTAGGGAATAGCACACTAATTTAATGCCAAGAAACATTAGACTCCATCATCTAACTTTATTTCCAATGTCAAATGGGAGGAAGAGTACGCATGTTTCCAGGGGAGACTCACCTGAAGGGGAAAGCTGATGTGCAGTCAGACATCCTTCCCATCTGGGGCTTCACACAGCATTTTGGGGAGGTTTGGGATTTCTCCCTCAATACCATCCGGCCTGATTACCCTGCTGACTGGCACAGGGCCCACTTCTACAGCAAAGGTGCTTGTGGGTCCTCTGAAAAGCCCTTTCCTTCTCCTGTGTCAGCCCAATATTTCAGCTACCTTCTGACCTGTTCTGGGATAATTGTCAGTTTCATCAGCCTTGAAGAAATCAGCTGGTTCTTGGCATCCAGGAAACTAACACACTTCTTCAGCCCCCTAATCGGATTGGCAGTTCAGGGTGGTAGCAAAGCAGTTGTTTATTTATCATTTTTCTGTAGAGGGGATGGTAACCACCTAGGGCTAGAACCACCTGGTCCCTGACTACAGCTCTTGTTTTCTGAGAGCCCGCTGTGCCCCAGGCACTTTCCACTCTCTAATCTGCTTAGTGACCCCTTGAGACCTCTCCCTCCTCTGCCCATGAGGACCAGCGACCTCCCAAGGCCACTTGACTTGAGGCAGGACTTGAACCTAGCTCTGGCAGTGGGAAAGAATCCACCGGCAATTCAGGGGACATGGGTTCAAGCCCTCGGTCAGGAAGATCCCCTGGAGGAGGCAATGGCAACCCACTGCAGTATCCTTGCCTGGAGAATCCCACGGACAGAGGAGCCTGGAGGGCTACAGACCATGGGGTTGCAAAAGAGTCGGACACAACTGAACCATTACACAACAGCTGGCTGTGACCAACCCTGAGCCCTTTTCTCATCCCAGGTGTGACTCCAGTTCTCTGCCTGGCTTTTCACCTTGGTTGTCCTAGATTAAGAGACTCCAAGGGTTGTGGGCGAGGCCTTGGTCAGGGGGTGTGGACTTGGAGGAGGCAATTCATGGTGAAAGCTAAGCTAAACCCAGTGTCTGTTGGAGCTGACCTGCCAAGATTCTCAGAGAAGGGGAAGCAATGCCGACTAGAGCTGGGGTACGAAGAAGGGGGCCAGGGGCCCACGAGTAAAGTTTGGGATTCTTAGTTTAGGGCCCCCAGCAGACCTTGGGGCAGGGGTTAAGTGCACGCGGCTTAGTATCGAGGTGGGTCAGTAGAATAATGGGTCCCAAAGCTGTCCACTTGCTCCCCGCAGGAACCTGGGAGTGTGTTACGTTACACGACAAAAGGAACTTTGCAGATGTGAATAAAGTGCGGATCTTGAGAGGGGGAGATTATCCTGGATTATCTGGCCAATAACCTAGTCACGTGAGTCCTAAAATAGTGCAAGAGGGAGGGGGCTTCCCTGGTGGTCCTGTGTTTAAGACTCCCGAGCTCCCAGTGCAGGGGGCCTGGGTCCAATCCCTGGTCAGGGAACTAGATCCCACGTGCCACAACGAAGAGTTCACATTGCTGCAAAGAAAGATCCCGTGTGCCGCAACGAAGCTGGAAGACTCCGCATGCTGCAGCTAGGACCCCGCGGCGGCCAAAGAAATAAATAAAAATAAATATTTCCTTTAAAAAGTGGAAGAGGGAGCACAGAAGAGTAGGTCAGTGAGAGGAACTTGACCCACTGGCTTTGAAGACAGCGGGAGGGGCCATGAGGCAAGGAATTCAGGAAGCCTCTGAAAGAAAAGTGAAACTGTTAGTGGCTGAGTCCTGTCCACTTTCTGCGTCCCCACGGACTGCAGCCCGCCAGGCTCCTCTGTCCCCGGGATTCTCCAGGCAAGAACACTGGAGGGGGTCGCCATGCCCTCCTCTAGGGGATCTTCCCGGCCCAGGGGTCGAACCCCTGCCTCTTATGTCTCCTGCATTGACAGGCGGGTTCTTTACCACTGGTCCCACCTGGGAAGCCTTAAGAGCTGCGGGTGCCAGGAACCAAAAGAGGCCTCCGTATCGCCTGGGGCAGGTACACCAAGGACGGGAGGAGGATGGTGGAGTCTCAGCCTCCGTGAGGCTGCCTCACTGAACTCGGGAGCCCACAGCCTTCCTAGGATGCTGATCTGACGTCTCCTCCCCTGGCTGCACGTCCTCCCGAGGCTCCCCACTCCCCCACAGTCCCGTTTGGCCCCTTTCGTGGGGCCCCACCCCCAGCAGGCCCCCCACCCTCTAGATCTCGTTGCTAAGAGCACTTCTGGCCTTTGCAGGCGCTGTTCCCACTGCCTGGAACGCGCCCCCAGTCCACACACCTCTCCTTAATCCCCGCGTTCACCCACATGACCTACTTCTGGAAGCCTTCCCGCCCCACCCCCGGGGCTGGGCCAGAGGCCTCTCTTGCACAGTCTGCTGCACCCGGCCAATGCCGGCCCCTCCCGGGCCCCCGCCCCACCCCAGGGCGCTGCCCCGGACGTGGCCCGCCCCCGGGGCAGCTGGGCCTGACTCAGCGGGGGCCCTGGGGCCCGGCACGCAGCAGCCTTGGGGAAGGACTCTGCTCTGCAGAACCCAAGTCATGGGAAAGGCATGCCTTGCTGCCCGCAGCCCGGTGGCTGGCCGCTCGGCCCGGCTATTTTTACTTCTTCCCCTGCAGAGCTGAGGCCGGCGGGGCAGGTTCTCAAACAGAACCCGTGAGACCTGCCAGACCCAGGGAGGACACTGCCCCCGCCGCCGGGGAGGCCCCTCCCCGGGACGGAGCGCCGCCCCACGACCGACCGACCGCAAGCAACCCGCAGAGCTGAAGGCTCTGAGCCGCCCACCCGAGGCCCCAGGAGAGTCCTGTAACAGGGAGCTGGGTTCCGGGCCTGGATTAGCCATGCCCTTCCTGAACGACCTTGAGCAAGTCATAGCACCGCCCTCGCCTGTCAGGTGGGCGAGAGCCTAGCTCGCTCTCTCTCTTGCAGGTCATCCCGAGGACAGAATGATCAGTATGATAAACAGATACGTCTGATTTGAATGAGATTTTAAATAGGCAAAATGGTCACATGGTTCAAAATTCAAAATATAGAAAGGGCTATTTATTTACTCCCAAGTCCAGACCTTGTGCCCAGACACACAGCTACCCTCCCTAGAGTCCTCCTTCCCTGCCTGCCTGTCTCCTTTTCTCTCTCTCTACAGATATGCGGGTATAGTTAGATAGAGAAATATAGATAGGTAGGTAGGTAGATAGAAAGACACAGAGAGGGACTTACCTGGTGGTCCAGTGGTTACCACGCTGCACTTCCACTGCAGGGGACAAGGGTTCGAGCCTCGGTTGGGGAAATAAGATCCCACATGCTGCAGCGGGTGGCCAAAAAGAGGGGAAAAAAGGGACAGAGAGAGTGAGCCAGAGGTTGTTATGAGAATCCGCGTGTTTATATTTATACACAGGTAAACAAGCCCCAACTGGGGTGCTGGAGAAGACTCTTGAGAGTCCCTTGGGCTGCAAGGCGATCAAACCAGTCAGTCCTAAAGGAAATCAATCCTGAGTATTCATTGGAAGGACTGATGCTGAAGCTGGAGCTCCAATACTTTGGCCACCTGATTCAAAGAACTGACTCGTTTGAAAAGACCCTGATGCTGGGAAAGATTGAAGGCGGGAGGAGAAGGGGATGACAGAGGATGAGATGATTGGATGGCATCACCGACTTAGTGGACATGAGTTTGAGCAGGCTCTGAGAGATGGTGAAGGACAGGGAGGCCTGGCGTGCTGCGGTCCTTGGGATCACAGAGTTGAACACTACTGAGCTACTCAACATCAACGACAGGCACGCCTCGTCATGGAGCAGCTGTTCTGTGCTACACGCTTTGGCACATAGTTGTGCTCATAAATGTTAGCTTTGATGCTTCACCCTCTGTCATCACCAGCTTCATAACTGTCAGTGTCGGCTACTGTTTATTGACTGAGCACCTACCAGGCACTGTGCTGGGTTCCCTGAAAATATTCCCATTTTATGGATGAGGAAACTGAGGCTCAGGGAGGCTGGGTGACTTGACCAAAGTCACACAGCTGGCTGATGGCAGAGCCAGGAATCAGCCCTGGTTTTCGACTCCAAAACCTAGTGCTCAGAGCCACTTGGCTTCTGATGACCTGGCTCCAGGCAAGTGTCCCAGGTTCCAAGAGTGTCAGGCACACCCAGGCTGTCCCTGTGAGGGCCCCACGTTTCTGGACAAGCTTTAGGGAGGAATGTGTCTGCCCAGCCACCCATACATCTAGTGGGGCCCCACCTTCCTCCTGCAGTCACCAGTGTCAGGCTGGAGGGCCCCGTGCCAGGCAGCCCACACCCTTGTGGTGCCCAAACGTCCCGAGATGACAAAGCCTCACCCCAAGTCACATAGCAAGGGAATGACAAGCCCAGAACTAGGTTGCAGGGCAGGCCTTGCATAGCTCTGTCACACAGGAAGTGTGTAATCAACACCAGTGTGGAAAGCTGTTCACCCATGCCTTATCAGAGCACCCCAAAGCATCACTGGGACTCTGGTTCCCACCTAAGGTGCCCTCATTAAACCCTGAGCTTCTGGAAGGCAGGGCCACCCACAGCTTATTCCTCATGGTGGGTGTCCATCCCCACCCTGCCATCCCAGGACTCCTGGGACGGGGCCTAGAACCAGGCTGGATGGGTGCATGAAAGAATTCTCCTACTCCCCTGACATTAGGTATCACTGATTTGAATCTTAAACTTATAAAATAAGAACTCTCAGTGAGTTTAAATCCTGTAGCATCATGTTCCCTCCACAATAGGACATCCCAGACTTAGAATCAGGGAGCTTCTGTGAATTCAAGTTGTCCCATTTACCAGCTGTGTGACATTGGACAAGTTGCTTAACCTCTCTGTGCCTTGGTTCCCCACCTGCAAGATGCCATTAATAAAATCTACTGGACAGGTTGTGGGGAGGGCAAAATCAGATGGTACAGGTAAAAAGCACCTGGCAGATAAGGCTAAAATCGTATTAACCACAACAACCCTGATACACATTGGGCCCCATTTCTGAGCAGATATTGTGGTGGGCTCTCGACATCCTTTCTGTGGAGGATGAGGTCATTCATAGAAACTTTGTGGTTTGCTCTGACGCTTTCTAACTGTGGTGCTGTAGCGGACTCTTGAGAGGCCCTTGGACAGCAAGGAGATGAAACCAGTCAATCCTAAAGGAAACCAACCCTGAATGTTCATTGGAAGGACTGAAGCTCCAATATTTTGGCCACCTGATGTAGAGAGCCGGACTCATTGGAAAAGACCCTGATGCCAGGAAAGACTGAAGGCAGGAGGAGAAGGCGGGTGACAGAGGATGAGATGGTGGGATGGCCTCACGGACTAAGTGGAGCTGAATTTGTGCAAATTTCAGGAGATGGTGAAGGACAGAGGAGCCTGGAGTGCTGCAGTCCGTGGGGTCACAAAGAGTCAGACACGACTTACTCACTGAACAACACAATGAGTATTTGCCCCACAGACATTGTCAGATGCTGCAAATTAGGGCTTCTCCCACCCGGCCCCCGTCCTGCCTGCTCACTGGTGCACCACTGGCTGTAAGAATACAAGGGACATACTTAGATTAGGGGCTGGGGGGACTCAAGGAAAGCTTCTCAGAGTGACTGACATCTGAGTGAGGCCCGAAGACAAACTGGCACTAAACTAGGTGGGGAGTGAAGGGAAGCGCAACTGGGCAGAGGAAACAGCATATGAGGAGACTCTGAGATGAGAAAGAGCTTCCTTGTCTCATCACCATCTCTCTCATCTGCATTTCCCTCCAGACTGGAGACTCCTGGCAGAGGCGGGGAACCTGTGGTGCCCAGCGGGGCCATGCTAAACTAGGTGACCTTGGTCTCATCATCACACCCAGTTTCCTTGTCTGAAACCTGGGGGAGAGTGGCAGGAGCTGAGGGTGGAAAGGTCAGCTTGAAAGAAAGAAAGTAAAAGTCACTTAGTCATGTCCGACTCTGCAACTCCGTGGACTGTACAGTCCATGGAATTCTCCAGGCCAGAATACTGGAGTGGGTAGCCTTTCTCTTCTCCAGGGGATCTTCCCAACCCAGGGATTGAACCCAGGTCTCCCACATTGCAGGTGGATTCTTTACCAGCTGAGCCACCAGGAAAGCCCAAGATCAGCTTGAGGTCAAGGTAAGGAGTGCAGGTTCTTTGCCAAGGTCAGTGGGAAATCACAAGGCAGAGACATGATCGGATTAATGTTTGTAAAGCACCACTGAGGCTGCCGGGAGGGGAGTGGAAGCCAGGTGAGCAGCTAAGAGACTTGTTGCATCCCAGGGGGGAGGAGCAACGACCCGGTTGGATGAACAATGATGGGAAAGAAGAGAAGTGGTTGCATTAGGGATTTATTAACAGGACTGCTTGTGGGGCTCATAGATGAGAAAGAGCAGGTGGAGGATGCCACCCATTTCTGGCATAAGAAACTGAGGGATGCTGGTACATTGACAGAGATGGGGAAGGTGTGAGGGGATATCAGATGAGCATCAAGAGTTCTGAATAAGCTGGGCAAAGCTGAATTCTTTTCTGCTTGAGGCAGATAAAAGGTTAAGCCACCAGTCTGCCAGACAGCCTTGGACTGCTGGCCACTGGCTTGGGATCAGGAATAACTGACATGTCTCTTTGCTCTGCTCGCCTGAGTCCTGGCCTCTAGCCTGGGTGTCACCTCAGGGTCCAAAATAGCTGTTGGAGTGCCAACCATCACATCTTCATCCCAGGTGGGAAGCAGGAGAAAGAGGAGATGGGCAAAAATAAGCCTTTACCAGCTCTCTGCCCCCTTTTCAATGAGATTTCTGCAGAGCCCTGACCAAAATCTCCTGTGGCTCACAGGTCAGAAGTAGGTCACAGGTCACACCTGGATGCAAGGGAGGCTGGGAAGTGTAGTCCTTGGTGGGACAGATTTAAATCAGGGTTTCATTGGAAGGAAGAAGAAGGATGCAGATGTCTCTGCAACGCTGTCTTTCTCCCACAGCCCTCCCACTCCCCGGCTGAACCATCCCCCCTGCCTCTTGCGTGGATGCGTAAAACTCAGATTTCTTGCTCAGACCTGCAAGCCCTTCACCATCGGGCTTCTACTGCCGTGCCCCACCTCTCCCTAGGACTTTCCTTTCCTTGTCCCCGGGCCTGATTTTCATCCCCAGGTGAAAGTCCCGTGGCGGTCACTCCGTGTTATCTTCAGTGTCCTGATCCGGCGCTGGCAGCAGGCCAAGGCCAAGGCATACAGCAGGAACGGAGTGGAGGTGCTTCCTGGGGCAGTGCACGCTCCCGGGGTTATTGGTGATGTGGAAGAACCAGTTCCATTCACTGTGGGGGAGTTGTCACCACGGTCCCCTCGGGTGCCCTCCCCCCCACCCCTTGCAGATGGAAGCAGCCGGAGGACTCTGAGAGATGGGAGTGGATGACTGCGCCGTGAGCCCTGGACCGAGGAGGAGTTGCCGGCTGCACGGTCCCAGGAGCTGAACACGGCTCCGCTGCGGATAGCTCTGAACTGCAAAAGGCACGTGGAGCGCGAACAAGGAATGTTCTCCGGGTTGATGTGGCCGGGGCAGGCGGCGGGATGTAGAGGCTGGTTTGGGGCAGATGATCCTTGTGGAGCCCGCCGGGGCCTCTCTAAGCTGCCACCAGCCCCTCGTCCCCGTTCCCGGTGAGGAGGGTGTGGTTCAGAGAGGAGGGGAGGAAGGAGCCCCTGGGCACCACGCTGTGTGCGGAGGTCAGGTCTTCTGGATGTAGCAGCCGGGGTTCAGAAAGGTTAAAGGGCCTAGTTGAGGTCACGAGGCTGACTCCTTTCGTTTCTTTCTCTTTTATTTATTCATCTATTTTTGGCTCGGCTGGGTCTTCGTTGCTGCCCGGACCTTCCTCTAGCTGGGGAGAAGCGGGGCCGCTCTCTGGCTGCGGGGTGCAGGCTTCTCACTGTGCTGGCCTCTCTGGTTGTGCAGCGCGGGCTCTAGGCACCCAGACTTCAGTAGTCGTGGTGCGTGGACTCGGCATCTGAGGCTCCCGGGCTCTAGGACGCAGGCCCGATAGTTCTGACCCATGGGCTTAGGTGCTCCGCAGCATGTTGGATCTTTCCAGGTCCGGGATTGAACCCGCGTCTCCTGCATTGGCGGGTGGAGTCTTAACTCCTGAGCAACTAGGGAGGCCCCTATTTCATTTTTCTGATACTGCACATTACCTTATTACTGCCTTTTTCTTCCCTCCCTCCCACCTGCCGTCTCTCTTTCCTTTCTCTCTCCCATCCTTCTCCCTCTCCCCTTCCATCTCTCTCTCTGTTTTTTTTTTTTTTTTTGCTTTTAATTAACTTATTTTCACTTGGAGGATAGTTGCTTTATACTATTGTGTTGGTTTCTGCCTTACATCAACATGATTCAGCCATAGGTATACATTCGTTCCCTCCCTCTTGAACCTTCCTGCCCCGACCCCGCTCTGTCTTTTTGTAGGAGTAATGTCATGTAGTAAAATGCACAGAACTTAACTATTTGACGAGTCTCTCCAAACATATGCACTCTGTAACCTCCGCTCCCAAGAGTGTTTCTACCACCTGAATGAATCCATTGCCCTCACACCCCTTTCTAATGGACTCCTCTCCTTTTCCAGAAGCAATCCCTGTTCCGATCCCTGCCCCGTGGGTTTGGTTTTGTCTGTTTGTGGACTTCATAGGCATGGATGCAGACTGGCTCTTCTTTTGTTTCCTGGCCAAAGCCGTGGGGAATAGCGGGCTGTCTGTGGAGGGGCTGCGGTCAGGCATGGTCAGCTAAGGGCACCACGCGGTCTGCCCAGCGCATCCTTCAGGCCTGGCTCCCCAGCAGGACCGCGCGTCCACATCACGCCTCTGCCTCCCTGCCAGCCGGGCTCCTGGCCTCCTCACAGTGCACTGCCCCACTTTCTCTCTGGGAAGCGTTCCCTGACCGCCCGCTGGCTGCTGTATGCTCCCCTCACCCAGAACTTTCCTTCAGGGCCCGCAGCACAATCGTGGTGACATCACTGTGTTTGTTTTTCTTTTGAACACCTGTGTCCCCCACGCGAGGTCAGATGTGTGCTGGTCACATCACCTGCCCGGGTGGAGCTTGCGCCGGTGTTCACATGTGCTCGGTGAAGATTCATCGAACAGTTGATTGTCGGACGAGGTGTGTATGTGCGAAAGGGTTGTTCCCGTGTCGTCATTGTTGTTGAGTCACTCGGTCACGACCCCACGGACTGCAGCCTGCCAGGCTTCCCTGACCTTCACCATCTCCCAGAATTTGCTCAAATTCACGTCCTTTCATTTGGTGATGCCATCCGGCCATCTCATCCGCTGTTCCCATGGGAGGCAGGAAAAGGGGGTGTGGGTAAGTGTGGGTGAGGAGCAAGGAGGGGCACAGCAGCCCTGCCCGTGGATGCTACAGGACAGCATCCCGGGGGGATGCCTGTTGAGCCTGGCGCTGACCCATGCTTCAGTTCAGCTCAGTTCAGTTCAGTCTGTCCGCTGTGTCTGACTCTTTGTGACCCGTGGACTGCAGCACGCCAGGCCTCCCTGTCCATCGCCAACTCCCAGAGTTTACTCAAACTCATGTCCATCGAGTCGGTGATGCCATCCAACCATCTCATCCTCTGTCGTCCCCTTCTTCCACCTTCAATATGCTTTACCCTCTGAGCCACCAGGGAAGCCCTACTGTACATTAAATTGCTGAAAAAATATCCAAAATTGCACTGCATGCCTACTCCGAGGCAGGCAGTGGGCTAAATCTACTTACACAGATCATGTGATATAAAATGTACGTCTATATTTGACATTTAAAATAAATGTAATGAGGGTAAAATCTGAAAAAAAAACACTGAATCACTATGCTGCACACTTGAAATTAATATCGCTGTACCCTTGAAACCAGTGTAATGCTGCAAATCAACTATACTTCCAAAAAAAAAAAGTAAACAAATATAAGAGTAAAATCACGCATATAAAAATTACAGCAGCTGGGCTTCCCTGGTGGTTCGGTGGTAAGGACTCCACCTGCGGATGCAGGAACCTCAGGAGACATGGATTCGATCGCTGGTCTGGGAGGATCCCCTGTGCCGAGGAGCCACTAAGGTCGTGAGCCACAGCTTCTGAGTCTGTGCTCGAGAGCCGAGAGCCACAGCTGCTGAACCCTCGTGCCCTGGGGCCTGTGGTCTGCAGCCAGAGAAGCCACTGCAGTGAGAAGCCGGTTCAGTGCAAGCAGAGAGCAGACCCCGCTCTCCACAGCTAGAGAAAAAGCCCGTGAAGCAACGAAGACCCAGCGGCACAGCCAGAAATAAACAAATGAATACAATTATTTTAAAAAAATGATAGGAACCACGCTTCCTCTACTGGACAAGCCGGTCATGGTGACACAGTGTTTGGGGAACCTTCTGGTCTGCACATCTGCCTGTGTCGGGGCCGCCCAGCTCAGCCCAGCCCAGCCCCGCCCTGCAGGACACTCTATTTCGGGTGGGCTGACCAGCTCTTGATGAATCAGAGCCTCAAGCTCCCAGCCTATGTGTCTGTCTCCTGGCCCCTCTCCCTGCTGACTGCCAGGTCCGGCTAGGAAAGACTCTGAAGGCTCTCGGTGCATTCCTGATGCAGGAAATGGATCAGCTGGAGAGGGTGGGGACAGTGGGGTGGTAAGAACCACAGGGAGGTTACGAGACACTAACAGTAATCACAGGGCAGGTCAGTGACAAGAAGGAGTCACGGCCATCTGAGTGTGCCTTGGAGTGGGTGTGGGCAGAGAACCCTTGAGCCATACTTAGGTACATCCGGCATCATCTACCCCAGCCTCCCTACTTAGCCATGAAATTTAAAGACACTTGCTCTTTGGAAGAAAAGCAATCACAAACCTAGAGAGCGTATTAAAAAGCAGAGACATTACTTTGCCAACAAAGGTCCTTCTAGTCAAAGCTATGGTTTTTCCAGTAGTCATGTGTCGATGTGAGAGTCGGACTAGAAAGACAGCTGAGTGCTGAAGAATTGATACTTTTGAACTGTGGTGTTGGAGAAGAGTCTTGAAAGTCCCTTCAACTGCAGGGAGATCAAATCAGTCAGTCCTAATGGAAATCAGTTCTGAATACTCACTGCAAGGACTGATGCTGAAGCTCCAATATTTTGGCCACTTGATGCGAAGAGCCAACTCATTAGGAAAGACCCTGAGGCTGGGAAAGATTGAGGGCAGGAGGAGAAGGGGACGACAGAGGATGAGATGGTTGGATGGCATCACTGACACAATGGACATGAGTTTGAGCAAAGTCTGGGAGATAGTAAAGGACAAAGAAGCCTGGCATGCTGCAGTTCATGGTGTCAAAGAGTCAGGCACAACTGAGTGACTGAACCGCAACAGTTCTGCTTTGGAAAAGGGGAAGTTGAGGTCCACCAAGAGAAAAGTCTTTTCTGGGCTCACACACCAGTGGTTTCCGGGATCGAGTCCAGGCTGCCGTACACTGGGTCTATAAGGCAGAGACCTTGTGCCATTTGAGTTGTCTTCCTTTTTATCAGCCCGCCGATTCAAGGCGCAAAGCAGGGGTTGGTAGGGTGGGAACAGTCCTTGGTTGGGGGAGGAGGATGTGAACTCTGCCCAGGGAGCTCTTTGTCTCCCAGCACTCTGAAAAGTGAAAGTGAACATGAAAGTCGCTCCCTTGTGTCTGGCTCTTTGCGACCCTATGGACTATATACAGTCCATGGAATTCTCCAGCCCAGAACACTGCAGTGGGTAGCCGTGCCATTCTCCAGGGGATCTTCCCAACCCGGGGACTGAACCCAGGTCTCCCGCATTGAAGGCAGATTCCTTACCAGGTGAGCGACCAGGGAAGCACTGTGGGCATGTACTCAATCAATTCTTTAAAAAGAAAAAAAAAATGATTTATTTAGCTGCACCGGGTCTTAGTTGCGGCACTGGGATCTTTAGTTGCAGCATGCAGAATCTCTAGTTGTGGCACGTGAATTTTAGCTGTGGCGTGTGAGATCTAGTTCCCTGACCAGGGATCGAACCCTGGCCCCTTGCATTGGGAGCACAGAGTCTTGGCTGCTGAACCTCCAGGGAAGTCCCACTTACTCAGCTCTAACAACCACCTGACGATGGACCCATGTGCTGTCACCCCATTTTACAGATGCAGACTGACGGTGAGTTGCAATCACTGAGGTGCAGAGAATGTGCAGCGTGAGGCAGGAGCTGGGGGCAGGCAGGATCAGACCACAGATGGCTGCTGTTGCTCAGTCGCTCAGTTGTGTCCGACTCTTTGTGGCCCCATGGACTGCAGCACGCCAGTCCATCTCCCGGACTTTGCTCAAACTCATGTCCATTGAGTCGGTGATGCCATCCAACCATCTCATCCTCTGTCGTCCCCTTCTCCTCCTGCCCTCAATCTTTCCCAGCATCAGGGTTTTTTCCAATAAGTTGACTCTTTGCTTCAGGTGGCCAAAGTATTGGAGCTTCAGCTCCAGCATCAGTCCTTCCAATGAATATTCAAGACTAATTTCCTTTAGGATTGACTGGTTTGATCTCCTTGCTGTCTAAGGGATTCTCAAGAGTCTTCTCTAACACCACAGTTCGAAATCATCAATTCTTCAGTGCTCAGCTTTCTTTATGGTCCAACTCTCACATCCATACATGACTACTGGAAAGACCATAGTTATGACTATATGGGCCTTTGTTACCAAAGTGATGTCTTTGCTTTTTAATACACTGTCTAGGTTTGTCACAGCTTTCCTCATTTCCATGCTTATATCTATGACTTCAAAAAAGAGAAATAAAACCTACCTTGAAACATGTTTTGCTTTAACTATAAGCAATATTCACCCATGGATATCATGAGCTAATTCAGCCTTAGCAAATTTCAAGCAAAATTTTACTTTTATGTTCAGTAATTATTTATCAAAATGTATCACATAAGAAATTTTTATTAAGCATTTTGGTAATGATAACTCAAAAGTAAGTTTCTTTTAAGCCCGTAGAGTTTTGGAGTGAAAGGAAATTAATTTCAATTTATATAAGGATTTTCGTTAGAGAAAAAATAATGATTGGATAACAGTAAATTACTGTAAGCATGCAAATATCATCTATTAAATTAGGATAAAATTCTGGAGGGAGTGGGATGAAAATATAAAGTCACAGAGGAAACGAAACAAAGCTATATGTTTGGTTGTCAAAGAGCTTGTTGCAAAATTTTAAGTGGATGATAAGTGGGTATCAAAGAGCTGTGGAATTTAGATTCCATGGATTATATTTGAGTGATGTAACAATTTTATTTTAAAATGTCAATATTGTCAATATTTTGGAAGTTACATTATTTGTAAATCGAGGACTAGAAAACCAAAAGAGTCAAATTTACAAAGGAGGACATTGAAGGGAGGGGGTCCCTCCTCCAAAATTTTTAAGGCTTTATATGAGCAAAAAAAAAAAAAATTTGAATCATGACTCGAAGGATAACTCTTCAAAAGTCGACCACAGAAGGATGAGCTTATTTCCTTGAAATCTCTTCAGTCAAGACTGTGATCTGTGCTTAGTGGGTCTCTGTTTTAAAGCAACCAGATGAGGGAGTTTTCTAGCGGTCCAGTGGCTAAGATTCTGTGCTCCCAATGCAGGGGACCCGGGTCTCATCCCTGATTGGGGAACTAAACCCCACGCATGGCAACTGAGTTCTCATGCACCAACTAAAAACCCTGAATGCTGTAACTTAGACCCGGAGAAGCCAAATGAAAAACAGCTGGGGCGGTGGGGGGCAGATGATGCTTGCCGGTGGGAGAGAGTCAGCTGCTAAGCACAGTGGGAGGCTGAAGTCAGCCTGCTCTGGACAGGCCTGGCTCTCTGGCAGTGCTGATGGACCAGGGGCCGGCTGTTGGCCTTTGGGAAGGCAGGTCGGTCACCAGCCAGGCCAGGTGCTGCTCCTGAGATGGGTGGAGCTCCTGAAGAGCTCATGCCCTTCTGGGCAGAGTTGGAGGCTGGTGTGGCTCAGCTGGTAAAGAATCTTCCTGCAATGTGGGAAATCTGGGTTCGATCCCTGGGTTGGGAAGATCCCTTGGAGAAGGGAAAGGCTGCCCACTCCAGTATTCCGGCCTGTAGGATTCCATGGACTGTACATTCCTTGGGGTCACAAAGAGTGGGACACAACTGAATGACTTTCACTTTCACGTTCCCAACTCTCGCTGGGATGGGGGGGGTGAGATGTCAATTTTCCCAAAGGGCAGATGAGCAGATGCTGCGAAGGTCACCATGAAGGACACACAGACCCCAGCTTCTGTCTCTGCGCCCACAGCCACCGGCTTCCTCTGAGCCGGGCACTGAGCGGCCTGCTTGTATCGAATCCTGTAAGTGAGGAGTGATCGGAGACCCAGGCAGCCCGGCTCCAGGAACATTGTGTATGAGGTACCGGCGTGAACCCAGACACGTTCTGGACCCTGAAGGGTTGGTTCGAGTCTTTTCTCCTCTACTTACAACTCTGATCTGCAAGTGAGGCATTAACTGTCTCTGCCTCAGTTTTCTCATAAGTAAAATGGTCCAGGCTAGGGCAACGTCTCTGCCTGGGAAGTGAAAGAGGAAAAGTGAAGTGAAAGTGTTAGTCGCTCAGTCTTTTCTGCCTCTGCGATTCCATGGACTGTAGCCTGCCAGGCTTCTCTGTCCATGAGATTCTTCAGGCAAGAATACTGGAGTGGATTGCTATTCCTTTCTCCAGGGGGGTCCTTCCGACCCAGGGATCAAACCCAGGTCTCCTGCACTGCAGTCAGATTCTTTACCAACTGAACCACCAGGGAAGCCCAAGAAAGGACTCCGCTAAATCAGAGAGGTTTGAGCTGAGACTTCCCTCGTGATCCAGTGGCTAAGACTGTGCAGGGGGCCTGGGTCTGATCCCTGGTTGGGTAGCTAGATTCCACATTCCACACCTAAGAGTTCATATGCCACAACCAAAGATCTGCATTGCCGTAAGTAAAGATCCTGCATACTGCAACTAAGACCCAGCACAGCCAGATAAACAAATACAAATAAACATTAAAAAATAAATAAGAATGAAAAGTCTGTACCTAAATATAGAAGGCTGAAATCTCAGTTTTGAAGTGTCAGATAATACAACACAGGAGGACAGACCACCCTTGTTTCTGTGGCTTTTCTACCTGGCTCTGCTCAGAGCAAAGTCTGGCATTTTCCACGCCGGGGCATCCCCAGGTGCCTCTCAGGGCCTGAGTAACCTTTCCTCCCAAATGCCAAATATCGTAGCAGCTGCACCAGGGCTGGCAGTGATTTGGATGATTCCCAGGCATCCTCTTTGGGACATTTATGGTGAGTGGGCAGGAGCTGCGTTCCCACAACCTGGAGGATGAGGCCTGCCTCAGAGACGTGAGGGGGTGTGTGTGTGTGGCGGGGGGCGGTGGAACCCAAGTCCAGAGACCTGGGTCTCACCTGACAAAACCACTCACTGTGTCATCTCAGGCAGATGCCTTAACCTTTCAGAGCCTCATCCCTTCACTCAGCTATACTTAAGGTTGGGCCCTGGGGACGCAGGCGTGAGGCACACAGGCCCTCCCAGTCTCACCGGGGAGGCTGCCAAGGCAATAGACAGTGACAGGCAGTGGGATCCTTCCGAGGCTGAGAGGCAGCGTGCCTGGACACCAGGAGGACTTCCTGGAGGAGGTGAGGTTGGGGCACCATTTTCCTCTTCTGTTAATTGAGAAGGCAAGAAGAAGTGGCAAGAATACACAGAAGAACTGTACAAAAAAGATCTTCACGACCCAGATAATCATGATGGTATGATCACCTAGAGCCAGACATTCTGGAATGTGAAGTCAAGTGGGCCTTAGGAAGCATCACTATGAACAAAGCTAGTGGAGGTGAAAGAATTCCAGTTGAGCTATTTCAAATCCTGAAAGATGATGCTGTGAAAGTGCTGCACTCAATATGCCAGCAAATTTGGAAAACTCAGCAGTGGCCACAGGACTGGAAAAGCTCAGTTTTCATTCCAATCCCTAAGAAAGGCAATGCCAAAGAATGCTCAAACTACCGCACAATTGCACTCATCTCACACGCTAGTAAAGTAATGCTCAAAATTCTTCAAGCCAGGCTTCAGCAATATATGAACCGTGAACTTCCAGATATTCAAGCTGGCTTTAGAAAAGGCAGAGGAACCAGAGATCAAATTGCCAACATTTGCTGGATCATCGAAAAAGCAACAGAGTTCCAGAAAAACATCTATTTCTGCTTTATTGACTATGCCAAAGCCTTTGACTGCGTGGATCACAATAAACTGTGGAAAATTCTGAAAGAGATGGGAATACCAGACCACCTCACCTGCCTCTTGAGAAACCTATATGCAGGTCAGGAAGCAACAGTTAGAACTGGACATGGAACAGCAGAGTGGTTCCAAATAGGAAAAGGAGTACGTCAAGGCTGTATATTGTCACCCTGCTTATGTAACTTACATGCAGAGTACATCATGAGAAACGCTGGGCTGGAGGAAGCACAAGCTGGAATCAAGATTGCTGGGAGAAATATCAATAACCTCAGATATGCAGATGACACCACCCTTATGGCAGAAAGTGAAGAGGAACTAAAGAGCCTCTTGATGAAAGTGAAAGAGGAGAGTGAAAAAGTTGGCTTAAGGCTCAACTTTCAGAAAACTAAGATCATGGCATCTGGTCCCATCACTTCATGGCAAATAGATGGGGAGACAGTGGAAACAGTGTCAGACTTTATTTTTTTGGGCTCCAAAATCACTGCAGATGGTGATTGCAGCCATGAAATTAAAAGACACTTACTCCTTGGAAGGAAAGTTATGACCAGCCTAGACAGTATATTAAAAAGCAGAGACATAACTTTGCCAACAAAGGTCTGTCTAGTCAAGGCTATGGTTTTTCCAGTGGTCATGTATGGATGTGAGAGTTGGACTGTGAAGAAAGCTGAGTGCCGAAAAATTGATGCTTTTGAACTGTGGTGTTGGAGAAGATTCTTGAGAGTCCCTTGGACTGCAAGGAGATTCAACCAGTCCATCCTAAAGGAGATCAGTCCTGGGTGTTCATTGGAAGGACTGATGCTGAAGCTGAAACTCCAATACTTTGGCCACCTCATGTGAAGAGTTGAGTCATTGGAAAAGACCCTGATGCTGGGAGGGACTGGGGGCAGGAAGAGAAGGAGACGATAGAGGATGAGATGGCTGGATGGCATCACCGACTCGATGGGCAAGAGCTTGAGTAAACTCCAGGAGTTGGTGATGGACAGGGAGGCCTGGCGTGCTGCAGTTCAAGGGGTCGCAAAGAGTCGGACACGACTGAGTGACTGAGCTGAACTGAAAATAACTAACATTTTTAAAGTCTGGAGAATACTTTTGTTTCAAACTGTTTTATCGTAAACGTCACACATGGACTTCCCTGGTGGCCCAGTGGTAAAGAGTCCACCTGCCAGAGCAGGAAGGATGGGCTCGATCCCCGACCAGGGAAGATCCCACATGCCTCGGGGCAACTACGCCTGAGCACCACAACTAGTGTGCCTGTGCACCCTCGGGCCCATATGCTCCCCAGCAAGAGAAGCCACTGCAGTGAGAAGCCTGAGCCCCGCACCTGGAGAGCAGCCCCTGCTCGCTGCAACTAGCGAGAGGCAGAGCCCGGCAATGAAAACCCAGTGCAGCAACAACAAACAAAAACATGATACAAGCTCCCAATGAAAACTTTCCAGAGAACAGAAAGGTATTGGGTGCAAAGCCTCCTTCCCTGCTCATTCAAGAAGGAAGTAAGTAGCGTCCACAGTTTCTGGTGTAGCCACCCAGAAATGCTCTATGTGCGTGGAAACCTGTGCAGGCAAAACATTAAAAACCCAAAGGGCTCAGTGGTAAAGAGTCCGCCCGCCGATGCAGGAGACGCCAGAGATGCGGGTTCGATCCACGGGACAGGAAGATCTTCTGGAGAAGGAAATGGCAACCCACTCCAGTATTCCTGCCTGGGAAATTCCATGGACAGAGGAGCCTGGCGGGCTACAGTCCCTGGGGTCGCAGAGTCAGACATGACTGAGTGCACAGGCTCAAATGATAACAATAGCTCCTACTTGTTGCGTATTTCCCAGGTGCCTGGCTCAACGATGATGCTTGCTTACTCTTATCAGTTAACATCTCTCAGACATATTCCCTCATCCATAACCAGCTCTTCAAGATATTGGAGAAGTATGGGGCTCCGGGCTTCCCACTATAGGGGGCATGGGTTTGATCTCTGGTCAGGGGTCAGGGAACTGAGACGGTACACGCAGAGTGGTATAGCAAAAAAAAAAGAACATTTCTCATGACCTTTTCCAGAATTGCCTGAATCCCATTGAAACCTTCCTATGGTTGAGTTACTGTTCCTTGATTTTCAGAGGGGGCACCTATGCCCAGAAACGCACAGTGAGGATTTGAGTCCTCACGGCGACCAGCAGCAACTCCACGTCCTGATTAACCATGTGGGGCTCTGGGGGCAGCGGGAGGCCACCCTGTCCTCAAGTCCTGGTTTCTGCATGAGAGCAGGGTTAGAGACAACCCCGGCAGGTAGGAGTCGAGTGTCCAGAGCCCCGGCTTCACCGGAAGTGCAGGCCAGAGGGCCGGCCCGTCCCCCACCCTCCCGGCTCTGGCATCACCCGCACTGGCCAAGCTCTCGGGGTCCAGGCTGGTGTCCCTCGCTTCAGCCCACCCAGGTGTCCACACAGGTCACTCTGCATCTTTGACCCAGTGACTCTGCTTCTGGAAGTCGGGGTCAGGGTGATGGGTGTGAATCTTGGTAAACTGCAAGTGGGTCCCACCGGACAATCATCTTGTCTGATTTGACTGTCACTGGCTGCATGACCCTGAGCCTGGGTGTGTCACTGGTTTTTCTTTTTTTCCTTTTTCCCCTTTGTTTTTAAAAATGGAGGTGAGGATTCTTTGGAGGTCCAGTGGTTAGGACACCGGGCTTACACTGCAGAAGGCAGGGGTTTGATCCCTGGGCAGGAAACTAAGATCCGCACGTCTCTTGGTGTGGCAAAAAAAAAAAAGTTGAGGTGAAATTCTTCTAACACCAAATTCACTGTTTTCAAGTGTCCAGTCCAGTGGAATTCAGCTCATTCACAATGTGCAGCTGCCCCTCCATCTGCTTCCAGAACATTTTCATCCCCGAGGGAGACTTGAGCCCGTGGAGCGGTCACTCCTTGCACCCCCACCCCAGCCCCTGTCTGCGTTCCATGTCTGTGGCTTTGCCTCTCCTGGTTGTTTCATATAAATGGAATCACAGGGCTTCCCAGGTGGCTCAGTGGTAAAGAATCTACCTGCCAAGCAGGAGACCCAGGGGATTCTCTGGAGAAGGAAATGGCAACCACCTCCAGTATTGTTGTCTGGGAAATCCCACGGACAGAGAAGCCTTGTGGGCTACAGTCCACAGGGTCACAAAAGTTGGACGCGACTTAGAGACTAAACAACACAACAAGTACATACTATAAATGGACTCACACGATACGCGGTCTTTTGTGACGGGCTTTCACTAAGCCTCATGTTCTCAAAGTTCATCCACATTGTAGCGAGTGTCAGTGGCTCATTCCTTACAAGGGAGGAATGTCATTCTACTGTACCAATAAACCATCACTGTCTACAGACAGTAGGGCTGTTCCCACCTTTTGGAGACTGTGGATGGTGCTGCAATGATGTGGCCTTGTCTCAGCCTCTGTTCCCACATCTGGAAAATTGAGGTAACGAGAGCCCACCCCACCCTGTCCCTCTCCCCACTGCGGTGGCGGGGGGCGGGGGGCGCACATATAGGGGTATGGAGGTAAGAGGTGCAAAGTGTTAGG
This sequence comes from Cervus canadensis, assembly GCF_019320065.1. Lineage (NCBI taxonomy): Eukaryota > Metazoa > Chordata > Mammalia > Artiodactyla > Cervidae > Cervus > Cervus canadensis. The sequence continues at coordinate 48,643,109 of NC_057411.1, read as the reverse complement.
TATGAAATAGCTATAAGCTGGGGCTTCCCTGATAGCTCAGAGGGTAAAGAATCCACCTGCAATACAGGAGACCAGAGTTCAATATCTAGGTCGGGAAGATCCCCAGAAGAAGGAAATGGTGGTGGTGGTTTAGTCGCTAAGTCGTGTCTGACTCTTGCAACCCCATGGACTGTAGCCCACCAGGCGCCTCTGTCCATGGGATTCTTCAGGCAAGGATACTGGAGTGAGTTGCCGTTCCCTTTTCCAGGGGATCTTCCTGACCCAGGAATCGAAACCGGGGTTTCCTGCATTGCAGGCAGATTCTTTACCGACTGAGCTACGTGGGAATTCCCTAAAGAAGGAAATGACTGTCCAGTATTCTTGCCTGGAGAATGCCATGGACAGAGGAGCCTGTCGGGCTACAGTCCATGGGGTTGCAAAGAGTCGGACACGACTGAGCGACTAACGCACACACACACAAGCTATAAGCTACACAGTATATTGTGCACACAAGGAATGTAGGCAGTGTTTTATAATAACTATAAATGGAGTATCACGTTTGAAAATTGTGAATCACTACATTGCACATCTGGAACTTATATAATATTCTACAGCAACTATACTTCAATTAAAAAAATTTTTTTAATGTATCTACTGTGTGGGGGTTCTGGGAAGATAAATGAGTTACGGATGTAAAGTTATTACCTGGCAGGCCGTGACATGCACCACAGCTTCTGCTGGGTGTTTGCTGCACAAACTGACTGATTGAGCACTTACTGTGTACTCTTCTAAGCACTTACCTGTTGTCAGTCATTTATGGAAATATTTTCATTCATTCGTTAATTCCTCCAGCAACCTTATGGGGTGGGTCTCTCTGATCAATTCCACTTTACAAAACAGTGCGCCCCGAGGGGTCAGTAACGAGCTGCCTGTGGCAGAGGGGTCTGAACCCAGCCGCCCTGATCCTGAAGCCACTGCTGGTCTACACTAGTGGGGGGAGTTTACACAGCTATCCATTCTGACTTTCCAGGGAGTCGCCTCCTGGCCGGAGACTGTGGGGGCACTTTCACTTTCTCTCTTCCATGGACTTTCTCTGCTCCACATCTCTGACAGTGCCTGATTTGTTTGTTTTTGCCATGAGCAGATTGCAGTTTTGTGATTGGGAAGAAGCTGTTAATGATTTTAGATGCTAGGATGTTATATGTTATGTGAGAAGAGCTGAACACAAAATTCCAGGTACAGCTTGATCCCAACGATGTTGAAAATCATACAGAAATGCCCAGGGTGGGCTGACCGTCCACATATTCATATGGTTTGTCACTAGAGGCCGGATCAAGTGAGTACATGATTTTTTCGGATGAGTTTGGTGTCTTTCTAGCTTTTCCAACTAAAGTTTGACATCAAACAAGTATCCCCCCCCCCCTTTTTTTAATGTGTGTGTGCATGCTCAGTTGTGTCTGACTGTGACCCTATGGACTGTAGCCTGCCAAGCTCCTCGGTCCTTGGAATTCTCCAGGCATGAACACTGGAGTCAGTTGCCATTTGCTTCTCCAGGGGATCTGGAGGATCCCACCTAGAGACTGAACCTGATTCCCCTGTGTCTCCTCTCTTATAGGTGGATTCTTTACTGTTGAGCCACCATGGAAATGCTTTTTAAAAAAATATTTATTTTTATTGATTTAGTTGGCCATGCCAGGTCCTCGTTCTGGCACTCGGGATCTTCGATCTCCGTTGCAGCATGCGGGATCTTTAGCTGTGGCACGTGGGATCTAGTTCCCTGATCAGGGATGAAACTCAGGCCACCTGCATTGGGATCGTGGAGCCTCCACCACTCACGGGACCACCAGGGAAGTCCCCAGTGTATCACTTTTGTATTCAGAGAGAAAGTGATTCTAAAAACAAAGAACAAAAGTTCCTAGCTGGGCCCCACGGGTGTTTCTGCTTTGGACCCGTGCAGCCAGGTGGGTTTGACCGGCTGACAGGCCCGGGAGCTCCTGGGGCAGCTTCAGATCGGGGTTCCTGCAAAGAGCGACATGTCCAGGGGTTGCCAGCCTGACTGCATTTGTCACCTCCTCCCCCTCCTGCCCAGGGATGCCATGAGGACACGCCCACCCCAGGGCTCCCAGCACAGCCCCCAGAGGAGGGGCACCTCGGCCCTGGACTGTCCCTGTGCTGCCCACTGTCCAGCCACCTTCCTTGGCTTCCGCGCCGCCTCCCACCTGGAGTCCCCCTCCCCCTGGGGCGCACTTCCCAAATCCTCGCTGTCCTCGGGCACAATCAGCAGGGCCCTGAGGAGTCTCGGTGTCCGTGGTGAAGAATCCGCCTGTGATGCAGGAGACATCAGAGACACGGGTTCCATCCCCGGGTGGGGACGATCCCCTGGAGAAGAGAATGGCTACCCATTTTTGCCTGGAGAATCCCATGGACAGAGGAGCCTGGTGGGCTACAGTCCATGCGGTTGCAAAGGGTCGGACACGACTGAGCACATCCACTTCTGTGGAGCGTTAAACAGGGCTGCGCCCCTCCGAAAGTGTGTGTCCTGGCTGGGGTGGAAAATCTGTCCACCCTTTTTCGGGTGGTCCTCCCCACCTCTCCGGGAGGCAGGCCTGCCCTCATCCCACCTGTGTTCCCGGTGCTGGAACAGAGCCTGGCACAGATGAGGGCTCGGTACAAGCCGAATGCATGGTATCGCCTCCTTCTTACTCTAGAATGCAGACGGCTGAGACCCAGAGAGGTTAAGCAACTTGCCTAGAGCCACACAGCCAGCAGGACGCTGGACCATGGAGGCCGGATTGTCAGCTTCGACACCACAACTCCAGGCCCCACACCAGCCCTTCCTGCTCTGGGTTCTGATTCCAGGCTGCGTTGGACCTCGATGATGAGCAAAGGGCTTGGTGAAGGAGCCGGGCAGCAGTACGTGGACTTGGCACCAGATGGCCTGTTTCCATCCCAGTTCTGCCAAACCAGCAGGGTGACTTTGAGGAAGCTTCCTTACCTCTCTGTGCCCCCAGTTCCCGCATCTATAAAATGGGCTTCATTGGTTTGTTGTTAAGTGACTAATTTGTGTCTGACTCTTTTGTGACCCCATGGACTGTAGCCCCCCAGGCTCCTCCGTCCATGGGGTTTCCCAGCCAAGAATATTAGAATGGGTTGCAATTCCCTTCTCCAGGGAGCTCCCTGACCCAAGGATTGAACCCAGGTCTCCTGCCTTGCAGGGAAGCTCTGGGGGGGGTCGGGTCACTTTAAATCAGGACATGTGAGGCATGGGGATTCCAGACTTGTGTGGGTCAGGCAGAGAGAGGGGGCTCTGGAGATGTCCAGTGAGGGGGCCCAGTGGTCACTTCAAGATGGGAGGAGGCCTGGCTGCCACCACACCGCCCAAATCCAACAGCCTCTGCTGTGAGGGGTCAGGGTGCCCTGTTCTTCCCAGCAGCTCAGCCGACCCCTCAGAAGCTCAATTTCCTTTAATCAGCAAGCATCAGACTTACTGTGGTCCAGGCATGGTTGGAGTACTCCTCACGGCAGTCATGTAAGGAGGGTGACACCACGGTACCCATTTTACAGGTCTCCCCGGTGGCCTCATTTCTTGTGTTTCCTACTTTGGCAGGCAGATTCTTTACCACTGGTACCACTGGGAAGTCGAGATGCAGGCTTGATCCCTGGGTTGGGAAGGTCCTCTGGCGTAAAAAAAGGCAAACGGATTCAGTATTCTTGCCTGGAGAATTCTATGGACAGAGGAGCCTGGCAGGCTACAGTTCATGGGGTCACAAAAGAATCAGACACGACTGAGTTGCACCTACATCTACCTGCCTGATGGCGCCTGTGGTAAAGAACCCGCCTGCCAATGCAGGAGACACAAGAGACACAGGTTCCATCCCTGGGCTGGGAAGATTCCTTAAAGAAGGAAACAGGCAACCCATTCCAGTATTCTTGCCTGGGAAACCCCACGGACAGAGGAGCCTGGCGGGCTACAGTCCATGGGGTCGTAAAAGAGCCGGATAGGACTGAGGGCCTAGCACTTTCACTTCACTTTTTCTCTTTCACTTTTCCCCCTCTCCTAGGAGAAAGAGTCCCTGACAGGGTCAGACCGGCTGTAGCCAGGATGGTCAGAGAGGGAGGCTAACCCATAATGACCGTCCAGCAGGGGCTGAGTGGCCAGACGGATTCCGTCTGGGGGGCAGTCCAGAAGATTCCTGGGCGCGGTGATGTTCCCGCAGGGTCCGGATGCCAGCTGGGTGGGGAATTTGACAAGAGAGACCAGGATGGGAGACTTCTCAGCCGCGGAAGGGGCGGGTGTGCGCCCCGGCGGGGAGGGCAGAGGCCCCCGGCTCTGACCGCTGGGCCACCTCTGCTGTGGCAGGACACCCAGGGCTGGTCTGACCCAACCCTGCCGGCGGCTGCCAGGAAAACAGGTCAGAGCGGTTCGGACCCTGGCGGCTTCACAGGCGAGCTCGGCTGGGACACAAACCGCCCGAGCGGGAGGAGGGGGCGGGCCGGGAGGGTGGGCCCCGGCTGCCCGGCCGGGCCCTCCCGCCTCCCTGGGGCTGTCACTCCCACCCGGCTGTCCAGCCCACCCAGGGAGCCGGGGCTGGCCGGCCGGCGGCCCAGGAGGGGCGGAAAGAGCGCCGGCAGCGTGGGCGGGAGCCGGTTCGCATGCTGGAAGCCGGCCCAGCCTCGCGGGGGGCTGGGTCCGCCCCTTCCCACGGTGGGGGACCTGGCCGAACGCGCAGCTCCGCGGGCCCGCACCGCTCTGCAGTGGGCTTGCAGGGAGGCAGCTCGTCTCCACGCGGGGGAGCGTGGTTGCGGCTGCTCCTCTGACTACAAGGAGGCGGCTCCCATCGCTGGGAGGTCAGCCGCAGCTGGATTCCAGGTCCCCGCGGCTCCTGAGAAGCTGTGGACCTGCACGGATTTTCTTCTTTGAGTTTCCCCTCTGGCGCGGAACACCTCCTGGGGCGGGGGTGGGGGGAGGGGGGCGCGTCCCTAGGCTCTGCCGGTGGGGCGCGGGGTGGCAGGCCTCCAGGAAAGGCCAAGGTCATCCCCGGAGGGCAGGGCCCCCCGCTGGGACCGCTCCCAGCCCAGGCCACTGCCCAGGCCTCCTGACGCCACCCCTCCCGCCCCCACCCGTCTGAAGCACGCTCACAGCCGGTCACCCCTGCGTGAACCCTCCCTGTTTACAAGGCGGTTCACCTAAAAGACGCTGTCGTCACCCCTTACACAAACAGCACCGTTGAGCTGCTGCCGGGGCGGGGGGGGGGGGGGGGGGGGCGGGCGGGCAGGCCGGCCTGCTGCGCCCGCAAGGCCATGGGCCAGGGGGCACAGACAGACAGCGGGAGCTGGTGCCCTAGCTTGGGGAGGGGTCAGGCAAGGCCTTTAGAAAGCAGCAGCCTTGGGCTGGGCCTTGGAGGGTCCCACGCCCAGGGCTTTTTCTCACTTGACAGGCCAGTAGGGCCCTCCACCACCCAGACAACCCACGGGCAGGGAAGTCCTGGCTGCCGGAGCTTTTACTGAGCTGTGTGGCCTCAGTCTTCCCATCCGTGAGATGGGCTGTGACCGCGGTGTCCTCCCCCAGCGCTGGGTGGGGCTGCAAGCAGTTGGCAAGGTTCCACTCCTGCAGGTGGATGGGCTAGGCTCTCTGGCGCCCCGGGCTCTGTGCGCAGGCTCAAGGGGGTGTCCAGAGCAGGCAGCTCCTCTCTGCATTCCTGCTCCCGGGCAGCCTGGTGCCAGCCATGCTGGCTGCTGGCACCCTCTGTGATTATCCCACCAGTCCCCACCCGGTTCAGCCTGTCCACCTGAATGCACGCACTGAGGCCCCGTAAAATTGATGCAGACAATCAGCCGCATCAGACGTGAGGAGAGACAGCTCCCCAGGCACCAGGAGGGGAGGCGAGGCTCCGAGGCTTGCGGCTGCCGGAAAGCCCATAGGGGCCTGAGCCAGCCCTTCCTTCCTGGGGGAGGTGAGTGGGAGAGGCAGAGAGAGACAGACAGAGGGAGGGGAGAGACAGATGGAAGCCCGCAGACGGAGCTGGAGACAGAAATACGAGGACGCAGAGCCCAGAGGGTGCTGGGAGAGGCAGGAGGGCAGTGGGGAAGGGGCGATCTTGAGAGAGGCAGCCTGGACTGAGTCGCCTGGCCACCGAGGGTTGGCAGCCCTGCAGAGCCGGCAGAAGCCTGGGCGGCGGCTGGAGAGGGGAAGGGCCCCCCCGCAGCCTACCAGCAGGCCTCCCCTCTCTATTCCCAGCCCTGGACGAGCTGTACACTCTCCCCCTCCCCACAGACGCCCCTTTGTGCACCCCCAGCAGTCACCCAGCATCACTCATGATTACACGTGTCTGTCCCCATGCTCGACTCAGCCTCATGCACACAGTGGCTGGCAGGACCCAGGGGCTCCTGGTCTGCCAGGGAGGTGAGACCAGACTGGGGACACCTCCATGCCTGGGACCCTGTCCCCTGCGGCTGCCGGGGCCACATCCACCACACCCCTGGGGCACCTGGACCTTCAGCAGGATGGATGTTTCCCTGGAACCACTGCTTCAGTGCGGATTCTCTCCCCCACCCTCCCTGTTCTTTCCATATCCCAGACTGCAGCCAGGGCCCTGCCCCTCAGAGAGCCTCTCCTCGGGGTTTCCTGCCGGGTACAACCGACTGCTCCCCGCTGGTCCCAGTGTGACATGAAGCTTCCGGTTCACACTGGACCCCAAGAATCCACTCCCACCAGCACCGTGGACAGAGGCTCCTCAGCCAGAGCGGGACTCAGGGGATCTGGGGAGGGCCAGGCAGAACGGCCTCTCAGGACAGCAGCGCCTACACGGCCCACACCAGCACTGCCCAGCAGCCTCGCTGAAGACACCCGGACGTGGACGGCCACCTGCGTGCACAGCCACTGTGGTTGGCGCCTGGCCCACCCCGTCTGCCCTCCGCCCGAGGTCAGGGCAGACCACACGCCCTGGGTCTACCCCACCCCAGCAGTCCTTGATCCCTGACAGCTCAGAATATTCTGCTTTCAGTGGACAAGTGAGCTCTCTCACTTCTTATATATATATTTGGTCACATCATGCAGCATGTGGGATCTTGGTTCCCTGACCAGGGATCAAATCCACGTCTCCTGCATTGGAAGCTCGGCATCTTAACCGCTGGACTGCCAGGGAAGTTCCCTCATTTCTCTTTCAATAAAGTCATCTCTGTGAAAATGGATTTGTAACAGTTAAAAATCCACGCAGCAGAACGACTCAAGTTGTGGTCAATTGAAGAAGGTTTCCGTGGGTTGGAAAAAGTGATGAAAATGAAAGCTGCTCAGTTGTGCCCGACTCTTTGCGACCCCATGGACTGTCCATGGAATTCTCCAGGCCAGAATACTGGAGTGGGTAGCCTTTCCCTTCTCCAGGGGATCTTCCCAACCCAGGGATGGAACCCTGGTCTCCCTCATTGCAGGCGGGTTCTTTACCAGCTCAGAGCCCAGGAACACTGGAGTGGGTCCCCTGGCCTGGAGGATCACAGAATAACTCAGGGTGGTCATCTCAGTACATCCACAAACTGTTTTCCTACATTTACTCCTTTAAGCTGTACGTTTACAGTCCATGGGGTCCCAAAGAGTGGGACATGACTGAGCTTTCATGAAGATCTATTAGTAATTCTGGAACCTTTTCCTCACCCTCAGGAGAAACCTTGTACCCATTAGCAGTCACTCCCCATTCCTTCCTCCCCCAGCCCCTGGCAACCATCCATCTACTTTTTGTTTCTATCTATTTGCCTACTTCGGACGTTGCTGATAAATGGAGTCCTGCAGGATGTGGCCCTGGGTGTCTGACCTTTCACTGACCATTAGCCCCTTCTTTTGAGGGCTTCTCCGGTGGCTCAGACGGTAAAGAATGCATCTGCAATGCGGGAGACCTGGGTTCGATCCCTGGGTCGGGAAGATCCCCTGGAGGAGGGCATGGCAACCCACTCCAGTATTCCTGCCTGGAGAATCCCATGGACAGAGGAACCTGGCGGACTACAGTTCATGGGGTCACGAAGAGTCAGACACGACTAAGCACATTAGCACACATCTTCATATATATCAGGGTTTTGATGGAATAGTTCCACGGTATGGCTATGGCACATTTTGTTTACCCATTCATCTGGCAGTGACTACTTGGGTTGTTTCAAAGAAACTTTTTTTTTTTTAACTTTTAATTGAAGGATAATTGCTTTACAATGTTGTGTTGGTTTCTGCCATATATCAACATGAATCAGCCACAGGGATACACATGTCCCCTCCCTCTTCAGCCTCCCGCCCACCCCATCCCGCCCCTCTAGATTTGTCACAGAGCACCAGTTTGAGCTCCTGGAGTCATATAGTAAATGCCCACTGGCTGTCTATTTTACATATGCTTTGGCCACCTGATGCAAAGAACTGACTCACCGGAAAAGTCCTTGATGCTGGGAAAGATTGAGGGCAGGAGGAGAAGGGGACGACAGAGGATGAGATGGTTGGATGGCGTCATCGACTCGATGGACATGGGTTTGGGTGGACTCCGGGAGTTGGTGACGGATAGGGAGGCCTGGGGTGCTGCAGTCCATGGGGTCACAAAGAGTTGGACATGACTGAGCGTCTGACTGAACTGAACGTGTAAATTTCAATGCTACTCTATTCATCCCACCCTCTCCTCTCCTTCCTCCACTGTGTCCACAAGTCTGTTCGCTATGTCTGTATCTCCCCTGAGGCCCTGGAAGTAGGTTCATCAGTACCATCTTTCTAGATTCTATATACAAGCATTAATATTTAAAACTTGTTTTTCTCTTTGTGACTTACTTCACGCTGTATTATAGGCTTTAGGTTCATCCACCTCATCAGAACTGACTCAAATGCATTCTTTTTTATGGTGAATAATATTCTATTGTGTACATATACCACAACTTCTTTGTCCATTCTTCTGTCGATGGACATCTAGGTTGCTTACACGTCCTAGTTATTGTAAATAGTGCTGCAGTGAACACTAGGGTGCATGTATCTTTTTCAATTATGGTTTTCTCAGGGTGTGTGCCCAGTAGTGGGATTCTTGGGTCATATGATAGTTTCATTCCTAATTTTTAAAGGAATTTCCATACTGTGTTCCATAGTGGCTATATTGATTCACATTCCCACCAACAGTGCAAGAGGGTTTTTCTTTTCTCCCTTTTCTTTCCCTTTTCTCCACACTCTCTCCAGCATTTCTTGTTTTTAGGTTTTTTAATGATGGCCATTCTGACTATTTCAAACAAACTTTTAAGATACTTGGGTTCCAAAATTATTTTGGAAACAGCAGTGTGCAGTTGACAACTCTTCTTTCTTATTATTTTCCTTATTCTGAGGTTCAGTTCAGTTCATTCACTCAGTCGTGCCCAACTCTGAGACCCCATGGACTGCAGCACGCCAGGCCTCCCTGACCATCACCAACTCCTGGAGTTTACTCAAATTCATGTCCATCGAGTTGGTGATGCCATTCAACCATCTCATCCTCTGTTGTCCCCTTCTCCTCCCACCTTCAATCTTTCTCAGCATCAGGGTCTTTTCCAATGAGTCAGTTCTTTGCCTCAGGTGGCCAGAGTGTTGGAGTTTCAGCTTCAGCATCAGTCTGAGGTTAAATCCCTCCTATTTATATAAATGCTTTTTTCTTTTAGGAAATGGGGGTGAATCTAGATGAAAGTTTGTTTGTTTGTTTGTTGTTGTTGTTTTTTTTGCTTTGGTTTTATTTTGACCTCACCACATGGCAAGGTGGCCTGCAGGATCTTAGTTCCCTGACCCGGGACTGAACCTGTGCCCCCTGCAGTGGAAGCGCAGAGTCCTAACCACTGGACTGCCGGGGAAGCTCCTAGAGGAAAATCTTAAACAGAATGTCTTTGGTGGGTGGCTGAGAGCTCTAAATGGATTCCCAAACTTTTTCTCGTCCCCTGATCTGGAAGCCGTGGGCCTGAAGAGCCGGTAGGTCTTGCTGGGCTGTGACCTTACCTATGATGCACACCGGGCGCCTTCCCATTTCATCAGGGTGGCCTGAATGTGCATCTGGGTGGAGAAGGTGACTCGGAGCCTGTGAGGAAACAGGCATTCTTTGCGCTCCTCCTCCCCGCCCTGGGGGCAGCTCTGCACGGCACGGGCTGGGAGGAGGCATGGTGATCACAGCCACTGAGTCACGGGGATGTGGGGTGGGTGTGTGTGTCAAGCCTGCCGGTCTCACCTGTGTGCCCTGTTCCCGGCCTTGACTCAGAATAACAGGAAAAGACAGCTGTCAGTTGTCCGCTGTGGTCCCCAGATAAGTGTAGGTCCCAGGCATCCGGGCTTGGGGCGGATGGTGGGAAGGTGATTAGGAAAGGGGCTTCATTGGATGCTGGCAATTACGTGCACTTGGAGTTTATTGTAACAGTAATAGAATGAAGCACATCAACGTTTTTAAAACAGAAAAAAGTCACCTTTAATCTCACCCGCAACAGGAGCACACTGACTTGCATTTTGATGAACTTTCAATTTGCCTAAGAGAAAAACAAGATGTAAGGAAACACTGTGGGGAGTTCCCTGGCAGTCCAGCGGTTAAGAACCTGCCTTGCAATACAGAGGACATGGGTTCGATCCCTGGTCTGAGAAGATTCCACGTGCCACAGGGCAACTAAGCCCAGGCACCACACCTACCGAGCCCGTGCTCTAGCACCCCTGAGCCGAAGCAAGAGGAGCCGCTGCAATGAGAAGCCCTGCCACTGAACCGGAGAGGAGCCCCTCCTGGCAGCGACGGGAGGAAGCCCAGGTGCAGCAGTGAAGACCCGGCGCAGCCAAAGAGAAAACATTAACTAATTAATAAAAAATGAAGTTAGGGGCTTCCCTGGTGGCTCAGTGCTAAAGAATCCCCCTGCCAATGCAGGATTCGTGGGTTCGATCCTTGATCTGGGAAGATCTTAGCGGAGCAGCTAAGTCCAAGCACCACAACGACTGAATCTGTGCTCTAGAGCTTGGGAGCCACAACTACAGAAGTCCACGCGCCCTTGAGCCTGTGCTCCGCAACGAGAGGAAAAGCCCTTGAGGCAACAACAATCCAGCACAGCCAGAAATAAATAAATACAATTATTTTTAAGTTAAAAATTATAATAGCTGCACAGGCTGATGCTGTGTAACCATCACCATTATTTATTTATGGCACTTTTTTCATCATCCCAAACGTAAACTCTGACCCGTTGAATAACAATTCCCCACTCCTCTCTGCCCCCCACCCCACGTAACCTCTATTCTACTTTCCGTCTCTGTGATTTTGTCTATTACAGGTACTTCGTATAAGTAGGATCATGCAGTATTTATTCTTTTGTACCTGGTTTATGTCACATGGCATGATGTTTTCAAGATGCATCTATGTTGCAGCATGTGTCAGCAGCTCATTTCTTTTTATGGATGGATAATATTTATCATGCACCTTTCCCAATTTGGAATCAGTCCTGAATAGTCATTGGAAGGACTGATGCTGAAGCTGAAACTCCAATACTTTGGCCACCTGATGTGAAGAACTGACTCATTTGAAAAGACCCTGATGCTGGGAAAGATTGAAGGTGGGAGGAGAAGGGGACGACAGAGGATGAGATGGCTGGATGGCATCACCGACTCGATGGACATGAGTTTGAATAAACTCCGGGAGCTGGTGATGGACAGGGAGGCCTGGCGTGCTGCAGTCCATGGGATCACAAAGCGTCAGACATGACTGAGTGATTGAACTGAACTGAATATTCCATCATAGGGATGGATCATGTTTCATTTACCTACTCATCTGTGGATGTGCGTTTGGCCTGCTTCCATCTTTCTGACTGTTGTGAATAATGCTGAACACTGGTATACAGGTATCTGAGTCCTGCTTTCATTTTTCTGGGCACATGCCTAGGAGTGGAATTGCCAGGTCACCTGGCAATTCTATGTCTCACCTTCTGAGGAACTGCCAAACTGTTCTCCACAGCAGATGCATGATTAAAGATTATTTAAAAATTTTATCTTTAATATTGTTAAGATGTCAATACTGAAAAAAAAAAAAAAAAGATAATGTTGGACTTGCCTGGTGGTCCAGTGGTCGAGAATCTTCCTGCTGATGCAGGGGACGTGGGTTCCACCCCCTGTTCCCGGAAGACTCCACATGCCGTGGGGTAACTGAGGCCAGGTGCCTAGAGCCTGTGACAGGAGAAGCCACGGCAATGAGAAGCCCGTGTGTGGCAACTAGAGAGGAGCCCCCACTCGCCACAGTGGGAGAAGGCCTACGTGCAGCAACAGAGACCCAGCGCCGGCAGAAATAATGAGCCAACTAAGTAAACATTTTAAGAAGTCAATACTACCTAAAGTGATTTACAGATTCAGTGGGATCCCCATAAAAACCCCAATGACATTTATTGTAGAAATAGAAAAAAATCCTAAAATTCATATAGAATCTCAAGGGACCCTGAATAGTGAAAACAATCTTGAAAGAGAACAAAGAAGTCTCACACGTCCTGATTTCAAAACTTTCATAAAGCTACAGTTATCAAAACAGTGTGGTAACGGATTGAAGACAGGCATGTAGACCACTGGAAGATAATGGAGAGCCTAGAAATAAAACCCCTCATACATGGGCAAATGATTTTCAATAAGTGTCAAGATCATTTAAAGGGGAAAGGACAGTCATTTAAACCCAAATGGTGTTGGGGAAACTGACTATCCACATACAAATGAATTAAGCTGCACCCTTACTAACAACCATATACAGAATTTAACTAAAACTGGATCTCAACATAAGTACTAAAAGTGTAAAACGCTTAGAAGAAAACATGGGAAAAGCTTTATGACATTGGATTTTGCAATCATTTCTTAGATATGATGACACCAAAAGCACAAGAAACAAAAATAAAAAATAGATACACTGGGCTTTATGAAGATTAAGAACTTTATGCATCAAAGAATACCATCAACAGAGGGAAGAGCAACCCATGGAATGGCAGAAAATATTTGGAGAACATACATCTGATAAGGGGTTGAGATCCAGACTATGTAAAGAGCTCCTGCAACTCAACAACCAAATGTCCCCAAACAACAAGACTTAAAAATAGACACGGGGTTTGAATTGACATCGGTAGGTCTGATCTGGTCCCACCTGTCTCTGCGCACCCTGGATTTTCCAGTGATGGAGGCTTCCTCCAAGGAGGGAGAAGCTGGCAAGAAGCAGGTGTGAGCCCACCTTGCCCCCTGGGGGATGGGCTGGAGGCTTTGAACGAAAAGCAAGAACCTGGAGAGAGTGAGTGGGCGCTTCTGCCTGCCTCCCCTTGATGGGCCTGGCACCAGACGCCCCCAGAGGACTCTGCCCAGCCCCAAGCTGTGGGAATGGCTTACCCGCTGGAGGCTCACAGTCACCCTGCTGGGGGAACCAGCCCTGGGATCTGGGCAGGGTGCAGCAGACCCCACTGGGTGGCCACCCCAGCCTCCCTCTACAGGGGGTGCTGGCTCCCTGGGAAGCCACTTCCTCAAGAGCAGGGACACCAAGTCAGGGCGAATGAGGAGCTTATGGAGGTGAGAAAGATGCGGGGTCCTTCCTGAGGTCCCTTCCGGTCACCAGCACTTCAGGTTTAAGCCAACAGGGGAGCTTGTCTCTTGGATTTGATGTCAAGAAAGTGGCGGGTGGCTTTGGAGAAGAGCCTTGGGATGGTGGTCCTCAGGGTGGCCGGAGAGAAGCTGCAGCAGGAGCAGGAGTGATGATGAGATGCTCACCGGCCGGCAAGCACTGCGCCTTTGACACCATCTGTTGCTAGTCTCCTTCCCAGACTTCTGCAGGGTACTGTTGCCAGAATCTTGGCTGCCTGACCACCTGTGCCAAATTAAAAAAAAAAAAATTGGGAGACAGCTTGGAGGAAATATATTTATTTCCTTTGCTTTATCTTTGCTTGGCAAAGGGGAATACATAGCAGGCTAGTGCCTTAAGAACTGTGCCCCCTCCCCAGGGGAATGCTGGTGGTGGTGCTTTAGTCGCTCAGTCGTGTCCGACTCTTGTGACCCCATGGACTGTAGCCCGCCAGGCTCCTCTGTTCATGGCATTCTCCAGGCAAGAACACTGGAGTGGGTTGCCATTTCCTTCTCCAGGGGATCTTCCCCAGCTAGGAATCAAACCCAGGTCTCCTGCACTGCAGACAGATTCTTTACCAACTGAGCTATGAGGGAAGCCCAGGGGAATAGGGAGAGATTTTTATATCCTCATGAAGGTCTTGTACATTTTTTTTTTTTCCTATAAGTTTACAGCCAAAATCTGGGGTCAGGCGGCTCGGCAACCTGGTCTGGTGTCCCTGAGGTTATATGCCGTTTCTTCCTTCTGAGATGCCAGCATCCAAAGGAGTCGGGGGGCGGGTGTGGGTGGGGTGGTGAAGAATGCCAGGTGCGGAGTGGAATGCATACGAAGTCAGAGAGTAATTAGCTTTGTGAAGGACGAGTCCAACTACAAGTGTTTGCCAGTTATACCAGCTGAGGAATAACCAAGATTGTTCAACAATTGCAGGCTGTGTGGCTGGTATGTGCCAAAGGCTGTTCACCCATTTCTGTGTTGGCTACAACAGTAACCTCTGCAGAGAGGCCGCCCTGACCACCTGGTGGCATTTCCCCGCCATCCCCGTGGGTCCTTCACTAGAGTGATAGATCTGTTCCCTGATCTTTCCTCAGTACCTACCGCAGTACCTGGCACTTTGTAGGTGCTCCAGAAATATATAGCTGAAGAATAAATGCATCCTGGGAAGAAAGTTCGCTTTCAACATTTTTTTTTTTTTTCAGAGAGGTCGTGTAACTTCTCCAAGAGCACACAGCCAGAAAGAGGGAGCGCTGGGATTTGAACCAGGCCTCCTCGTGGCTCAGATGATAAAGAATCCACCTGTCAATACAGGGGACCTGGGTTCGAGGAAGATCCTCTGGAGAAGGAAATGGAAACCCACTCCAGTATTCTTGGCTGGAGAATCCCAGGGACAGAGGAGCCTGGTGGGCTACAGTCCATGGGGTCGCAAAGAGTTGGGCACGACATAGTGACAAAACCACCACCACCACCACCACCTCTAAGAAGGCTTCCCTGGGTCCCCCCCTTCCTCTTCTAGAAAATGCTAGAATCTCATACAAATGACTGACTACCCCAGCGACCAGCATGGCAAACCACAGGTCCGGCGGGAAGGCTTGGGGCAGGCCCGCCTGGACTGGAATCGGGACTTGCCGGTGGCGATGGGACCCTGGGCGTTTCCCTTAGCCCCTCTGAGCGCGGCTTCCTCACCGGAACAGCCGAGACACTGGTACCCACCCTGCCAGGGCTGCCGTAACAGAGAGCCAGAGACGGAGCTTACACAAAGGAACTTATGGCCTTAGAGTTCTGGAGGCTGGAATCCGAGATCAGGGTGAGGGCGGCTTGGTCTCCTGCAGCCTCTCTGCTTGGCTTGCAATGGCTCTCTTCCCCTTGGGTGTCCGCGTCACCTTCTCTGTGTGCGCATGTACGTCCTGATCTGACCTTCTCATGAGGACACCAGTCCTGATGGATTTCGGGCCCAGTTCAGTGACCTCATCTTAACTTGATCACCTCCTTAAAGGCACATTTCCAAATACAGTCACATTCTGGGGTACGGTGGCTAGGGCTCCACCATGTGGATTTATTTTCAGTTGCTGAGTCGCGTCCAACTCTTTGTGACCCCGTGGACTTCAGCAAGCCAGGCTTCCCTGTCCTTCACCGTCTTCTGGAGTTTGTTCAAACTCGTGATCATTGAGTCGTGATGCCAGCCAACCATCTCATTCTCTGTTGCCCCCTTCTCCTCCTGCCTTCAATCTTTCCCAGCATCAGGGTCTTTTCCAATGAGTTGGCTCTTCACATCAGGTGGCCAAAGTATTAGAGATTCAGCTTCAGCATCAGTCCTTCCAAAGAATATTCAGGGTTGATTTCCTTTAGCATTGACTGGCTTGATTTCCTTGCAGTCCAAGGGACTCTCAATATGGATTTTGGAGGAACCCTATTCAGTCCTTGGCACTGCCCCTAACCTGACCCTAGAATTCCCCACATAATGCCCCCAACAAGGGGTCTCCCTGTCTTGGCTTCACACGGACAGTGTCAAGGAGTTGTGTACCTTCCCAGGTGATAGATGGTGATGATGATTTCTAGTAGGTGGCCGCCATTCTTCTGAGCAGCCCTACGTGGAGGCTAATTCCCTTTGGTCATGGAGAAATGGAGAGGACCATCTCACAGTCTTGAACAATTCAAAACAGGCTGGTTTCTCCCCAGCAGTGAGAGAGCTTGCTTGTTCTGGAAGACAAATTCAAAGGCAGATTCCTGTCTGCAGAGCTATCTGTGTTTTGTTATCTTCCTTGAGCAGAAGTGCTTGGGAACACCCAAAGAGCCTGGACGCCTTGTTTGCACAGATAAATGTCAAGTCTGCACCCAAAGGAAGTTACAGAAGAGCCACCCTGGGAGGAGGGGATGGCTTTAGGGCTGGCCGCCACAAAACTGGAATTTATTTCTTTTCCCACCCTGCAGAGTTGGACTGTTCCGGTGTCATCCTAGCCAGATGGCAAAAGGCTGACACTGGGGACTT
Source organism: Cervus canadensis (assembly GCF_019320065.1). Lineage (NCBI taxonomy): Eukaryota > Metazoa > Chordata > Mammalia > Artiodactyla > Cervidae > Cervus > Cervus canadensis. The sequence goes on along the minus strand of NC_057411.1, from coordinate 48,626,582 downwards.
TCTGATAGCCTTACACGATTCAGTTTGGCTTTAAAAATCCATTCTCAGAGTTTAGCATATCAAGCTCCCTCTCTCTCTCTCTCTCTCTCTCCCTCTCTCTCTCTCTCTTTTTTATCCTGATGTCATTCTATTTTTTCTTAAAAAATTTTCACACTCTAAGCATAACACATTTTTTTATAGATAGTACAACAAAGAAGAAAATAAACATTACCTTTAATTCCATCTCCCAGAAATAGTCACTGTTAACATTGATGTATCTCTTGCATTTCTCTAGACTCTCCCCATTCTTGTTATTAAAAAATACAAAAAAAATGTGCCCTGTATCTGGTTTACCCGCTAGATCTGACAGAGAGAGCAGTGAAGAGGATAGACAAGGGCCCACCCTCTTGGAGCTAAAGTTACAGGGAGCCAGAAAATAAACATATAAATGAACTTCCAGACCATCTCCAAATTTTCTCTGTTACAGATAACATTGCATTGAGCATTCTTACAGCTGAGGGAGAAATATCCACAACCTCAGACATGCAGATTGTCGCTGCTGTTTTTCAGTCGCTACAACGTGTCCAGCTCTTTGCAACCCCATGAACTTACAGCACTCCAGGCTTCCCTGTCCTTCACTATCACCCAGAGTTTGCTCAAACTCATGTCCATTGAGTCGGTGATGCCATCCAACCATCTCATCCTCTGTCACCCCCTTCTCCTCCCGCCTTCCATCGTTCCCAGCATCAGGGTCTTTTCCAACGAGTCAGCTCTTCACATCACAGTATTCAGCTTCAGTATCAGTTCTTCCAATGACTATTCAGGGTGGATTTCCTTTAAGATTGAGTGGTTTGATCTCCTTGGAGTTTAAGGGACACTCAAGAGTTTTCTTCTGCACCACAGTTGGAAAGCATCAATTATTTGGCCCCCAGCCTTCTTTATGGAGGGCTTCCCTGACAGCTCAGTTGGTTAAGAATCCACCTGCCAATGCAGGAGATATGGATTCTATCCCTGGGTCGGAAAATCCACTGGAGAAGGAAATGGCAACCCACTCAAGTACACTTGCTTGGGAAATTCCATGGACAGAGGAGCCTGGTGGGCTACAGTCCAAGGGGTTGAGAAGAGTCAAACCTGACTTAGCGACTAAACAACACCAATGATGCTTTTCATTATTTAAAAAAAAAAAAAGAAAACACTGTGATGATCATCTGAATGCATATTTATATTGGTAGTATATGCATATTACCTGATAAATAAATACCTTCTCTGCCTGTGTAGACAATTTTCTCTAATACATCTGTAGGTTCTCTGGATTGAAGAGATTTTGCTGCTTTCAATTCTCATCTAACCTCTCATTCCTCTCCTTATGGAGCTTACATACCCTCATGGACAGGGAGCTCATTTCTTCCTCGGGTGGTTCATTCTGAGGCCAAGCAGGGCCCTGCGGGGCTCAGGGCACAGAGGCCTTTTGGCCCCCCATTCCTTGTAGGCAAGACTCCAGCTCCCACATCCTTCTCTGAGTCCCAAAGAGCAGAGCAGTTGCTAATCAGAGGAGAAAGTGAAAGTGTTAGTCGCTCAGTAGTGTCCAACTCTTTTGTGATCCCGTGGACAGTAGCCTGCCAGTCTCCTCTGTCCATGGGGATTCTCCAGTCAAGAATACTGGAGTGGGTAGCCATTCCCTTCTTCAGGGGATCTTCCCGACCAAGGGATCAAACCCAGGTCTCCTGCATTGCAGCCATTCTTTACCAACTGAGCCCCCAGGGAAGCCCAATCAGAGGAGAAGCAGTCACGAAACCACCGGAGGAGGGGCTCATCAGGGGTAGGAGACAGACCACCTAGGACCCTGCACACACCCTCATCTCATCAGCAACCCTGCCCTTTTCAAACTGCAGAGGAAAGAATGTAAGACTGTTTACTGCCTTGATCTTTATCACACACCACTGCCCGACTATATGTGTGTGCTTAGTCGCTCAGTGGTGTCCGACTCTTTGAAACCCCATGGGCTGTAGCCCGCCAGGCTCCTCTGTCCATGGGATTCTCCAGGCAGGAATCCTGGAGTGGGCTGCCATCTTGAGGCACTAGCCTACTGTGTTCCCCCTTTTATGGCAAAGTAATAAAGCCTCTCCTTCCTTCTCCTCCATGACTCTGCCTTTGTATCTCTGTTTGGCATTGGTGCACAGAGAGCCATGATATTGCCAACAATTCATCTTTGCATGGCTCTGCCCTAGGACACATTCCCCTGAACTGAAAGGAAATTGATCCTCCTGGGCTTCCATCCCGACCCTGGCTCTCAAGACTGTGCGGAGGAAACACAGATCTCATTCTTGCAGCAATCCTCGGAGCCCCAGGCTAGCTCCATGTCCCCTCAGAGGGCTGTTCACGCAGCTTCCACTCCCTGTGGCCTGGCAGTTCCTTTCTTGGGACTCCACCCAGGCATGGAGTCTCACCACCCCCAGGGAGCCTTCCCTGACCAGTTCTGCCCAAGAGAGCCTGTCCCAGTCCCCTCACCATGGGAGCACTGGCCTCTTTCCTGTCTGTCTCCTTCACTCTGGGCTTTAGCTCCACCTCTGCATCCCCTTGCCCCACCACTGCCCCGGAAGGGCTTAGAGGTGAGTGGGGAAGATCGGATGGTTAAAGATAGACATATTAGGTAAGGATTCCTTCCTGTGCACCCGCCCTTATCTCATGAACCCGGTAACTGATCCATTGACTCATGGCCTCCCTGACTCACAGGTTGATTTCTCAATAGGGCGGTTGGTTTATTCATTGGTTCATCTAGCAAATCTTGATTGTGGCCTTCTTTTTAAAAATTTTATGGAAATATAATTTGGAAAGACTGGTGAAGCTGAAGCTTCATTAATACTTTGGCTACCTGATGCGAAAAGCTGACTTATTGGAAAAGACTCTGATGCTGGGAAGGACCGAGGGCAGGAGGAGAAGGGGAGTGACAGAGGATGAGATGGTTGGATGGCATCACTGACTCAATGGACATGAGTGTGAGCAAACTTCAGGAGACAATGAAGGACAGGGAAGTCTGGCGTGCTGCAGTCCGTGGGGTCGCAAAGAGTCCAACGTGACTTAGTGACTGAACAACAACAATAGTTGATGTCATTGTTGTGTTAATTTCTGCTGTCCTGCAGAGTGATTCAGTTATACGAATATATATGTATATATTCTTTTTCATATTCTTTTCCATTATGGTTTACCACAGGATAGTGACTCAGGTTCCCTGTACTATACCGTAGGACCTCTTGTTTATCCATTCTATATGTGCCAGTTTGCACCTGCTAACCCCAGCTCCCACTCCATTCCTCCCCAATCCCCCTCCCTCTTGGTGGCCACAAGTCTGCTCTCCATGTCTGTGAGAGTGCTTCTGTTTCATGAAAAGTGAAAGCGTTAGTCACTCAGTCGTGTCCGACTCTTTGCGACCCCATGGACTGTAGCCCGCCAGCCTCCTCTGTCCATAGAATCCTCCAAGCAAGAATACTGGAGTGGGTAGCCATTCCCTTCTCCAGGGGATCTTACCGACCCAGGGATCGAACCCAGGTCTCCTGCATTGAAGGCAGATTCTTTACCACTGAGCCACCTGGGAAGCCCTCTGTTTCACAGATAAGTTCACTCGTGTCATATTTCAGGTTCAACTGTGGCCTTCTTGATCCAGGCACTGTGCTGGACTTTGGGGCCCAGGCATGAAAAAGACAGCTCTTTGACCCATGAAGCTTACCCTCTCAAGGGACAAGACAGATGCTAAATACACATGGAAAATCAAACAGGGCTGAAAGATAGCAGTCAGTGACGGCAGATCCCAGCTTCAGGAGGAACCACTTAAGCTCGGACTTGCAGGCGAGGAGGAGGAGCCCCAGGAAGATCAGAGAGGAACGGCCTGCACAGGGCCCAGCGCCGGAGTGGACTCAGCGCGCTCCAGGCTCAGGGGGGAAGCCTGCTCTCGGGCGAGCGAACGGCAGCCCTGCCTGATGAACAGGGGTTTTGCCCTTAACAAACCACCCCTAATTCTAAGGGCTGGCAGCGAGGAGGTGCCCCCGCCCCCGGCCACACACTGTGTGCGTGTCTTCCTGGAAGCCAGCGAAGGCAGCCTCCCCGCAGCTGGCACGGGCTCCTCCCGGGGCGGCTGGCAGAGGGGAGAACAGGGCTGCATTGTGAGCATCCCACAGCAGGGCGTGGGGCAGACAGAAGCCCCGAGTGTGTCCAGGGCGGGCGGGCAGGAGCTCCGAATTGCCCGCTGAGCCCTCAGTCTCTAGGCCAAGCGTGCGGCCAGGAAGAAACAGGTCTTTATTACGGGAGGCCCGGCACGGCCTGAACCGGAGCGCGCTCTGGGCCTTCCATCTGCAGGCTCCCAGAGGCTTCCAGGGACTGGGGACTGGACACAGAGTCACGGGCGTGTGCAGACAAGGCGAGTCTAATCTGTGGTCCATGGAGGGCTCACACACACACAGACACACAGACACACACAGAGTCTTTCTCATGGGTGCCCGGGCCCCTTTCCTTCTCTCCTCTCCTTTAGCACAGAGACATTTTAAAAAGTTCTTACGCGAAGGTGCTGGCTGGTGCCACTGGAGGGCCCGTATGCCCCGGGTTCAGGAATCCTTAACAGTCCAGTGGAGCAGGTGCCTTAGTGATCCCCACGCTGCAGCTGAGGAAGCCGAGGGTCAGAGGGCATCGGGGGTTCAGCCAGGTTCACGGCTGGAAACAGATGGACATGGATGGAGCCAAGGCCTGTCTGAGCCCAGCACCCGTGTAATCTCACCACCCTGCGTGTCTGCGTGTCTGTGCGTGTGTGTGTGTGTGTGTGTGAGGTCTGGGTGTTCTTTCAGAAATCTGACTTGGTCAGGACACGCAGCGTGGGCTTAGTCACTGCAACTGTCAGGGAAAAGCACCCTCAAAATGCCCTCTGCTGGTGACCAGAACAGAGTGTCCACTTCAGGCTGGGGCATTTCCTTCAGGGCTCAGAGTTCTGGGGAGCTGGGTCGGGCCCTGGAAGGCTGGTGGGCAGGAAACGGAAACAGGGCACTAGAGAGAGGGGAGTAGGGGGAGGAGGGGGAGGAGGGGGAGGAGGGGGAGGGAAGGAGGGGGGGGGGGAAGAAAGGGGAGGAGGAGGGGAGGGGGAGGAGGAGGGGAGAGGGGAGGGGGAGGAGGAGGGGAGAGGGGAGGGGGAAGGAGGGGGAGGAGAGGAGGGGGAGGAGAGAGGGGAGAGGGGAGAGGGGGAGGGGGGAGGGGAGGAGGGGAGGGGGAGGAGGGGAGGGGGTCTGCGGAACCTTCCTGTGATTCAATGCTTTTGGGGATGTGACCTCCTCACGGTACACTGGCCTCTGACCCACCCCAATTCCCACCTCACCCCTCCCATCCCCCGTCCTCAGAGAGTCTTTCAGTCAAATCCACCTGCCCTTCCTCTGGTGCAGGTTCAGAGCTGTCTGAGGACGGATTCCAAGGCCGCTGGGCCTGCCCTTTTGCTCCCCAGCCTCCCGCCTCCCCTGACTTTGGACTCGCATTCAAGGCGTTCTCCAAGCACAGGGGCCCAGCCTCCCTGCCTGTGCTCCTGGGCTGCTCTGCGGGCATCCTCACCCTGACATCCCTCCCTGGCAGGGCCTCTCCCCTCCTCCAAGGCTCCTGCAGATTCCATCCCGGCTTCCTGGCCCTTGCACTTCCCCTGCCCAGCTCTGGTCACCGCGGAGAGGCGTGACCACCCCGGTCTGCCCCCCTCTCAAGGGTAAGGTGGGCCATGACTCCGGCAAGTTACAGCTCTGGTCACCGCGGAGAGGAGTGACCACCCCGGTCTGCCCCCCTCGTAAGGGTAAGGTGGGGGCCCATGATTCCAGCAAGTTACAGCCGCGTGCTGAACTCGCAGATTTCATGGGCTGGGAGCCTGGGCTCTTTTGGGGCCTCAGCCAGAGCCGGAGTCCCCTGAAAGTTTGTTCAGGTCGAGAGGCCAGCTGTCTAGTGGGTGCTCTGTTCCTCTCCAAGCAGGCCTTTGGTGTGGGCCAGCAGGGGGGCCAGCTTCCCCCAGAATGAGCACCCGAAAGATGGAGGCAGGTGGAGGGGTGCTCCCAGGGGTGGCGGGCTCCCCACCGCCTGGTGGGAGCCGTGTAAGGAGGGTCCTTTAGCAAGACACAGGGCCCCCCAGCAGGTTCTCTGGATGTTTTTGTTACTCTGTTGAGCCCACATACTGGGAAAGACCCTGATGCTGGGAAAGATTGAGGGCAGGAGGAGAAGGGGACAGCAGAGGATGAGATGGTTGGATGGCATCACCGACTCAGTGGACTTGAGTTTGAACAAACTCCCGGAGAGAGTGAGGACAGGGAAGCCTGGTGTGCTGCAGTCTGGGGGTCACAAAGAGTCTGACAGGACTGAGTGACTGAACAACAAGCCCACATAGTCGCGCTGCAGCTTCCAGAAAAGGGAGCCGTGGCCCAGGGAACCTGCTGAAGGCCCTCAGCTCTGAGGACGCTGGTTCAGCTGCAGGACACCGCCCTCTAGTGATGGTGGCATGTTCCTTAGCCGAGGCCTGAGAACCTGTGTGGATGGCTGGGGTGGGGGGGCTGGCCCTACCCTTCCTGGACAAGTAGGCAGACTCTTGACTCTTGGCTGTTTCTGCACAGAGTGGGGTCAATGTACGTTTATGTCATCAGGCTTGGTCCAACTAGTGACCCGAACTCCCATCAGTGACATCCTTAGAGATCTCCACTAGAGGGCAGCGTGGTACAGACTGGATCTGCTGCTGCTGAGTGGCCAGCCGGCCACAGGGTTAAAGTTCACGCTTAACTTATCTGGTGAAAGTGAAAGTGTTAGTCGCTCAGTAATGTCCGACTCTTTGCAATTCCACGGCCTGTAGCCAGCCAGGCTCCTCTGTCCGTGGGATTTCCCAGGCAAGAATACTGGAGTAGGTTGCCATTTCCTTCTCCAGAGGATCTTCCTGACCCAGGGATGGAACCCAGGTCTCCTGCATTGCAGGCAAATTCTTTACCGTCTGAGCCACCAGGGAGAAACCATCAAGGACTCCCATGGTCCCCAGGGTAAAGGCTACAGTCTTTGAAATGCCTTGGGAGGCCGCATCCAGTCCCAGCCCCGCCCACCACCACAGACTCAAACTGTCAGCCCTCAGAGTTTCCCACCAGTTAAGTCCGTCGTTAGCAGAGACCCAAGCTCTGCAGGCCTGTGGGAGCCAGACCAACAGCTCAGCTGTGGGTTCCTTGCTCCCATCGCATGCTTAGCCAATTTTTTTTTCTTTAAAAAAAAAAAAGTAAAAATTCAGTTTGCCCAGCTGAATTTTCCATAAGTTAATTGCACAGTGATGACCCCATTTTATTTTATGCTCTCTGTGTGTTTGCACATGCTGCTCCTTCTGCCAGGAGTGCCCTGCCCCTCAAATCTCTCTCTGGCAAACTTCAACTCATCCTGCAAGGTTCTGCTCAGTCATCACCTCCAGGGAGTCATCCCTGACTGCCCACTCCAATCCCGGACTTACTGCAGTAGGTCAAGGCTTTTTCTCGTGACCACTAGATGACTCTTTAGCAGTCTCTGCCCCCTGCTGTACCTTGAGGTCAGGGACTGGATCTTATTCACCTTTGAATCCTCCATGTCCAGACCGGTACCCAACATGTGTTATGAACTCAAAAACAGTGTTGGTGAATGAATCAAGAATTTCATGTATAAATGAGGCCATTCAGGGATATGGCCAAGGGCTCAGATGCTGGAACCAGCCTGCCTGGGTCCACCTTCCATTTTCCACCACTTATAGGCTGTGTGACTTAGGTAGTTTCCTTGGCTTCTCTGGGTCTCAGTCATCTCAAAGGCTGGGAGAATTGGAAAGGAGTTGGCCAGGTTCTGCACAGGCATTTTCATCAAGCAGTGAGTATTTTTTTAATCCCAGTTGATTCTAAGACTGGGAGGAAACATGAAAATGTATAAAGTACAATGGGAACACTGAGATAGAGAAAGAAAGAGCACTGGAGTTGGAGCCCGACAAAGTTGGGTGTGATCAGGGCCAGGTCCACTCCCTGTTCCCTTCCGGGAAATGTGGATCCTGCCCGTCTGAAATTAAGTTATCTCACTGAATCCTCACATGATCCTTTATGAGTATGATCATCGACCTTCTATTGATGGGGAAACTGTTTCCCACAGTAAGACAGCTGCAAAGTGATGGAGCTGGGATTTGAACCCACATACTCTGGCCCTTTTCCAGTGAGCCAGCTCTTCCCATCAGGTGGCCAAAGTATTAGAACTTCAGTATCAGTCCTTCCAATGAGTCCTTCAGACTCACTGGAAAAGACCCTGATGCTGGGAAAGATTGAAGACAAAAGGAGAAGAGGGTGGCAGAGAATGAGATGGTTAGGTAGCATTACTGACAGACATGAATTTGAGCAAACTTTGGGAGACAGCGCAGGACAGGGAGCCCTCGAGTGCTGCGGTCCATGGGGTCGCAAAGAGTCGGACACGACTTAGCAACTGAACAAGTCTGGCCCTTGAACTGGTCACTCAGCCTCTTCACGACCACCCTTTGTTTGCCGTTCCCTGTCTTCTGGAGATTCAGCCTCTCACCCCCCATGGCTGAGGTCTCCGGAAGTCCCCACACTCTTCTCTGCGTCGGTAAGCAGTGGACTGTGTCTCTACATGCGCACGTGTGCAAGCATCTCTGCTTGAAAGAGCGTGGCTTTCTATCCTCCCTCTGTGCAACGGTCCTGGGTGAGCTCCACCATCACCGGCCCAGGTTCATCCAGCCGGAGTCGGGATGAACGGCCAGGAAGTGGAATCCCCATCTCACCGAGACTGTGGGTGCCACAGCTGCTCTGCTCCCGATCCGGTCCGGCTGCCTCCCTCTCCTGGCTCAGGTCTCAGAGTGGATGACACCTCCGGCCAGAGATCTTCATCCTGGACTATCCTGGGGACGGAAATAGAGAGCATCCCGCATGGGGAGCAGGCCGGCGTGGGGGTCTGTGGGCGTGGCAGGGCTGGGTTTCCCACGTGCAGGGTGCCTCTGCTTACAGCCAGATTCGAAGCAAATGACAGGGACTTCCCTGGCGGCACAGTGGATAAGAATCCGCCTGCCAATGCAGGGGGACACGGGTTTGATCCCTGGTCTGGGAAGATACCACATGCCACGGAGCACCTAAGCCCGTGCGCCACAATGACTGAAGCCTGTCCACTGCTGCAAAAGGAGCCACTGCAATGAGAAGCCCGTGCACCGCGATGAAGAGTGGCCCTGCTGGCTGCAACTAGAGAAAGCCCTTGAGCAGCAGTGAAGACTCAATGCAACAAAATAGATTACACAAATACACAAAACAGATTACACAAATACACAAAGTAGATGATTAAAAAATGACATCTTCTCTGTGCTTCTGCACCCCATCTGAAACGTGGGGGTCAACTCTGGGTCCTCACCTAGTAGAGTCTATGCTGGCTGTGAAATGTGGAGACAGGTTGAGGGGAATCACTGCCCAAGGGTCCCTGGGAGCTCAGGGTCCTGCTGCCTGGAGCGGAGCATCCAGCTTGCATGGAGCCTGGAACCTTGGGGAGAGGAAAGGGGTCAAGGCCTCTTCCTGAGGAGGGAACAGAGACAGCAAGAGACAAAAAGGAATGAATCCTGGACTCAGCCTGGATGGAGCTCAGGTGCTTGTGCTGTGTGGACAACGCCACTCTCAAAAGATGACATGCTCTGATTCCATTTACATAAGACTCTCAACATTAAAACAAAATTATATATATATATTTGGAGAAGGAAATGGCAACCCACGCCAGTATTCTTGCCTAGAGAATCCCACGGACAAAGAAGCCTCACAGGCTACAGGCCATGGGGTCACAAGAGTCGGACACGACTTGGCAACAAGATATATACATATATATGTAAATAACTGTGAAGAGCAGATCAGTGGTTTCCAGGGGCTGGGATGGGGAGGTGGATGGTCATAGGAAATAGCATCAGGGAATTTTTCAGAATGGTGGGACAGCTCTGTATCCTGATTGGGTATGTGGTTACACAAATGTGTCTGCAATGAAATTCACAGCAGTATATACAAAGAGAAAAATTCAGTGTATGGAGAAGTAGGAGAAATCCAAATAAACTCTGTGGTTTCATAGCAGTTTCGCGCCAGTGTCAATTTCCAGATCTTGCCATTGCCTTACAGTTTTGTAAGATGCCGTCACGGGGAGCTGGGTGAAGGGCACACGAGAGCTCTCTGAATTATATTTTTGCAACTTCTCTGCAAGTCTAAAACTACTTCAAAGTAAAAACATTAATACGACTTCATCCAACAACAGAATATACATTCTTCTCAAACTCACATGGAACATTCGCCAAGATAGATCGTATGTAAAACAAGCCATAAAACACACCTTAAATTTAAAACAATACAGATTAGGGCTTCCTTGGTGGTCCAGGGGTTAAAACTTCACACTTCTAATGCAGCGGGCATAGGTTCAATCCCTTGTCAGGGAACCAAGATCTGGCAAGTCTCAGGGTACAGCCAGAAAAAAATGAAAGTTTTTAATTAAAAAAAAAAAAAGAGTACAGATTATACAATGTATACTCTCAGACCTCAGTGGAATTAAAAAAGAAAGCAATAACAGAAAGATAGCTGGAAAAGCCCAAGAGACTTGGAGAGTAAACAACACTCTTCTAAATAGTCAAAGAAGAAATCTCAGGAGAATATTAAAACATTTTGAACTAAATGAGAGTGAAACTACAACTTATCAGAATTTGTGGGATTCAATGAAAACAGTTCGTAGAAGGAAACTTATAGAATTGAATGCATCTACTAGAAGACATTATCTAAAATCTATCATCTAAGCTCCTAGAAAAAGAAGAGCAAATTCAATCCAAAGTAAGCATAGATGTAACTTATAAGTAACTTATATGCAGAGTACATCATGATAAACGCTGGGCTGGATGAAGCACAAGCTGGAATCAAGTTTGCCAAGAGAAATATCAATAACCTCAGATGTGCAGATGACACCACCCTTATGACAGAAAGTGAAGACGAACTAAAGAGCCTCTTTTTTTTTTTTTTGACAAATTTGCAAAAGCACTTTATTAGAAGGACAAACTTCAAAAATGATTTTTGATTAACTGTATATTCATAAGAAATACAAATGAACACCTTCCTAAAGAACACCTATCTCACATTTTACACAAAAACTAACTCAAACAGAATCAATAACTTAATTATAAAATGTAAAACTATAAACACATTTGAAAAAATAGAAATTCTTCTGATCTATCTAGGTTTGGGCAAAGAGTTCTAGATATGACAGTAAAAACAGAATCAATAAAAGGAAAAATTGATAACTTGGACTTCATCAAAGTTATTGTCTTTATTCTGCAAAAGTAAAGTTCTCCAGGTATGAGAATAAGAAGAAAAGTGTAGTAGGTAGAATAATGGTGTTACAAATATGTTTATTTTCTCACCCCCAAATTCATTGTTGATGTGTGTGTTGCTTGGCAAGGGGAAATTAAAATTTTGATAGAATTAAGGCTGCTGATCTAAAGAGCCTCTTGATGAAAGTGAAAGAGGTGAGTGAAAAGTTTGGCTTAAAGCTCAACATTCAGAAAACTAAGATCATGGCATCTGGTCCCATCACTTCATGGCAAATAGATGGGGAAACAGTGGCTGACTTTATTTTTCTGGGCTCCAAAATCACTGCAGATGGTGATTGCAGCCATGAAATTAAAAGATGCTTACTCCTTGGAAGGAAAGTTATGACCAACCTAGACAGCATATTAAGAAGCAGAGACATTACACTGCCAACAAAGGTCCATCTAGTCAAGGCTATGGTTTTTCCAGTGGTCATGTATGGATGTGAGAGTTGGACTATAAAGAAAGCTGAGCGCCGAAAAATTGATACTTTTGAACTGTGGTGTTGGAGAAGACTCTTGAGAGTCCCTTGGACTGCAAGGAGATCCAACCAGTCCATCGTAAAGGAGATCAGTCTTGGGTATTTATTGGAAGGACTGATGCTGGAGCTGAAACTCCAATACTTTGGCCACCTGATGCGACAAACTGACTCAATCTGAAAAGACTCTGATGCTAGGAAAGATTGAACCTGGAAGGAGAAGGGGACGACAGAGGATGAGATGGTTGATGGCATCACCGACTGGTGTTCTGGTGATGGACAGGGAGGCCTGGTGTGCTGCGGTTCATGGGGTCACAAAGAGTTGGACATGGCTGAGCGACTGAACTGAACTGAAGCATAGATGGTCAAAAGGCACATAAAAGATGCTCAACATCGCTAATCACCCGGGAAATGCAAGTCAAACCCACAAGGAGATATTGTCTCACTCTGGTCATAATGGTTGTAATTCGGTAACTCCCCCTGACTGAGAAACAAGCCAGAGGTGCCCAACTCTTGCACTCAGCACCCAGATAAATGGCTCCTCCTGCTGGGTGGTGGTGGGGAGAGTGAACTGGGAGAGACAGGAATGGAGTGCCAGCTATGGTTGTTGTTACTCCTGCTGGCATTTTCCCCATCATCACCACCATCATCAACCCTGAAAAACCTGTGCCTCCTCACTGCCTCACACCGCCAGGGTTTAGTTCAGTCACTCAGTCGTGTCTGACTCTTTGTGACCCCATGAACTGCAGCACCCCAGACCTCCCTGTCCATCACCAACTTCTGGAGTCAACCCAAACCCATGTCCATTGAGTCGGTGATGCCATCCAACCATCTCCCTCTGTCATCCCCTTCTCCTCCTGCCCTCAATCTTTCCCAGCAACAGGGTCTTTTCCAATGAGTTAGCTCTTTGCATCAGGTGGCCAAAGTGTTGGAGTTTCAGCTTTAGCATCAGTCCTACCAATGAACACCCAGGACTGATTTCCTTTAGGATGGACTGGTTGGATCTTCTTGCTGTCCAAGGGACTCTCAAGAGTCTTTTCCAACACCACAGTTCGGTGCTCAGCATTCTTTATAGTCCAACCCTCACATCCATACATGATCACTGGAAAAACCATAGCCTTGACTAGATGGACCTTTGTTGACGAAGTAATGTCTCTGCTTTTTATTTTATTTTATTTATTATTTTTTTTTGACTTGGAAATTGAATTTTATTTACAAATGTTCTCTTTTAAACACAGATGCCATTCCACCCCTTTTAAAGCATTATTAACTAATAATTTCCAGAAAAACCATTTACATTGTCTTAATCTTTCTGCATAAAACAGTATTATGGGGTAAACAAATATGGGATGGTCTAAGACATAAAAACAAAACAAAAGACAATTTATCCACCATGAATGCTCTAGTGACTGACAAAGAATCACCAATCACACCCCTTAATGTGCTACTCCAAGAAACGTGATAATTTGAGGAGGTAAATGCTTCACAATAAAAGTCTTCTTACATAGTACGGTTTAATGGTGATTGTTTAGGATTGCTCTTGCAGGATACTATTTATGCTGATTTTTAAAAATAAGTCATCATTGTTACAAAGGGCATAGACTTTTCTATACAGATTTTTCTTTAACCTTTGGAAATATGTAGATACTGATCTGGTCTCATCATTCAGGCCAATTAATAAAATAACAAATGCATGAATCCAACTTAAAATGAAACTTAAAACAAAAACACAATCAACATGTGACTATCCGACTTAACAAAATTAGAACTCTCCCAGGATTCAGAGTATCGCTCCTCAATAGTTACTATGTATTTGAATTTTTCATAGCTGAGACAGTATACAGACAAAATACTTAACCAATGAGTTCAAGATAAAACAATCCAAATTACCTAATATTTTATATTTTAAAAATCCCTTAAATTTTATCTAGGAGGAGAATTGTTCTCACATCATAACTAAGTTACAAGAACTTTGAAAAAAAATTCATCCCTGAGAAGTCAAAGAGAGAAATCTCTAAAAACACAGAAGTGACATTCCTGCACCCTTTTAACAATCTTTTCCATAGCATGAACTTTTATCAGCAGTCAGCAATCAAATGTATTCCAATCCTCGATAGTTATGGCCTCTGATGATCTGATCTTTTTACAATAAAACTGTTAAGTGCAACATTTTAAATAATCAGATAAATAGAGACTCTGGTTTTATTGTCAGGTTTACATTTTTGTCAAGTCCAAGGACAGCCAGCTAAGATATGTATACTTCAATAGAGACTGAAGTAATAACTTCTGCTGACAGCTCTTCTTCGGAGTGTCCATTTCCCCCACTGATCTTCACCCAAATAGTAAAAGTAATACAATTGCAATTGAGTTTACTATTATCAATGGCACTCTCATCACGGTTCTTACAGATCGAATAAGGTTCATTAGCTGAGATTTAATTCCTGGCTCTTCTCCGAATCCTCCAATTCCCTGGTCTGTTCCCCAGCCAATGTTCTTGAGGAAGCGCTCCTTGTGAAGCACGGCGATGGCATTAACGCAGAGAAGGGCCGCCTGCAGCAGCGAGTACAACGTAAAGGCCATGGCCACGCACCTGGAGGCCCAACTGATTCCTCTCCCTCTGTCTCTGCTTTTTAATATGCTGTCTAGGTTGGTCATAACTTTCCTTCCAAGGAATAAGTGTCTTTTAATTTCATGGCTGCAATCACCATCTGCAGTGATTTTGTAGCCCCCCAAAATAAAGTCAGCCACTGTTTCCACTGTTTCCCCATCTATGTGCCATGAAGTGATGGGACCAGATGCCATGATCTTTCTTAGTTTTCTGAATGGCCACCATCAGGGTGGTCATTGTCAAAAAAACTCGGAAAATAGCAAGTGTTGGTGAGGATGTGAAGGAACTGGGACCCTCATGGGGATGACAATGATGCAACTGCTTGGGAAACAGTGGGGGGTCCTCAGAAAAGACTGAAAATGGAGCCACCATTCCACTTCGGAGAATAAGAAAGCAGAAAGTGAAAGTCGTGTCTGATTCTTTGCGACCCCATGGACTATATAGTCCATGGTTCTCCAGGCCAGAATACTGGAGTGGGTAGCCTTTCCCCTCTCCAGGGGATCTTCCCAACCCAGGGATGGAACCCAGGTCTCGCGCATTGCAGGAGGGTTCTTTACCAGCTAAGCCACGAGGGAAGCCCAAGACCTCTTCTGAGTATACACACTTCTGAATTGACAACTGGGTCTCAAGCCCTCATATTCATAGCAGTGTTATTCATAAATGCCAAAAGCTCGAAGCAGCGTAAGGGCCCATCAACAGATGGATGGACATTGGGAATTCCCTGGCAGTCCAGTGGTTAGGGCCGGGTGCTTTCACTGTCGTGGACCCAGGTTTGATCCCTGGTTGGGGAACTAAGATTGCATAAACCATGTGGCGCTGCCAAGAAACAAACCACCCAGATGGATGGATAAACAAAGTGTGGCTTATCCATACAAGGGGATATGATTCCACCTTTATTAAAAAGGAAGGGACCCTGTCACACAGTACGACAGGGAGGAAGCTTGAAGACATTATGCTCAGTGACATAAGCGAAAGCGTTAGTCACTCAGTCGTGTCTGACTCTTTGCGACCCCACGGAGCCCACCAGGCTCTTCTGTCCATGGATTTCTCCTGCCAAAGATACTGGAGTGGGTTGCCATTTCCTTCTCCAGGGACATAAGCCAGTCACAAAACAACAGATACTATCTGAATGCGCTCATATGGGGCTTCCCAGGTGGCTTAGTGGAAAAGAGTCTGCTTGCCAATGCAAGAGACATGGTTTCCATCTCTGGGTCTGGAAGAACCCCTGGAGAAGGAAATGGCAACCCACTCCAGAATTCTTGCCTGGGAAGTCCCATGGATTGAGGAGCCTGGCGGGCTGCAGTCCGTGGGGTCGCAAAGAGTTACATACGACTGAGTGTGAGCATGTGCTTGTGTGAAGTGCTCAGAATTGTCAAACTCAAGGAGACAGAAACGGTAACGGTCACCAGGGGCTGGGAGGGAGGGAGTAGGGAGTTTTTTCACGCGGGCAGAGTTTCCGTTTTGCAAGATGCAGAGCTGTGGGCATGCGTGGTGTTGATGGCTGCGCAGCAATGCGGACAGACTTAACGCCACTGAACTGCACACTGGGAAATGCGTAAGGCGGTCAGTTTATATTTGTGCATTTTGCCACTTTTTTTCCTGGGGAAAAAAAACAATGAAAACAATGATTAAAAAAAGTAAAATAACATTTACATTTACAACTTAAATGCGCTCAGCACTGTGCCAGGTGCCACGGATCTGTGGCTGCACAAAATGGACAGAGGCCACTCCCCGTGCCCTGGTAGGGGAGACAAAAACCACGCAAATAAGATCCCCGCATGCCGCAAGGCAGCTTGAAGATCCCGTGTGCCGCGACTAAGACCCAGTGTAGCAAAACAAATACATTTTTTTTTTTGGAAAGTTCAAAAAAGAAAAGACAAGCACATAAATAAACAAGCCTCGTTCCCACAGAGAGAAGAGCAGAGAGGACAGCAAACAGGGTGAGGGGCACTGCCCTCGGTTACCATCCCGCCACACCCGCCGCTTGACTCTCCGGGCAAGAAGAGCAGCCAACTCTGCCTTGGAGCACAGCTGTGGTCCTCACACCGCGAGCCTCCGGGGTGGACAGCAGCTGGTGGCTCTGCCTGCCAGATGCTGGCGTGTTTATTTCCTGAAGGCTGGTCTTGCTCCCACAGCGCCCCCTGCTGGACAGAAGCTGTTCCTGCCGCTTAGGGCACTCCCACGGTTACCCTGGCAACAGGTGGACGCCAAGTCACTTCAGTGATGCATGTGCGACCCCAGGGACTGTAGCCTGACAGGCTCCTCTGCCCATGGGCTATTCCAGGCAAGAATGCTGGAGTAGGTTGCCATTTCCCACTCCAGAGGATCTTCCTGATGCAGGGATCGAACCTGTGCCCTTTGCATCTCCTGTATTGTTGTTCAGTCCCTCAGTCGTGTCTGATTCTTTGTGACCCCATGGACTGCAGCGCACCAGGCTTCCCTGTCCATCATCTCCCAGAGCTTGCTCAAACTCATGTTCATTGAGTCGGTGATGCCATCTCTTCCTCCGTCATCCCCTTCTCCTCCTGCCTTCAGACTTCCCCAGTATCAGGGTCTTTTCCAATGAGTCAGCTCTTTCCATCAGGTGGCCAAAGTATTTGATCTTCAGCTTCAGCATCAGTCCTTCTAATTCAGGGTTGGTTTCTTTCAGGATTGACTGGATTGGTCTCCTTGCATTAGCAGGCAGATTCTTTACCACTGTACCACTCGGGTAACAGTACCTGGTTACTCCCTCCCTCCCATCCCAGGATCTCATGTGACCACAGACTGATCCCTCCCCTTTGAGGATGAAAATCATAAAGAAAAATCTCTCATTTTAAAAGAAATACATTTCCTTGTTTATTACTGGAATCTAGGTCACTTTGGAAAATGCTTTTCTTTTTTAAACAAATAATTTTTAAATTTTTTGACGTGTAAAAGAAGTCTCTTTGGAAAGATAGACCTACAGTTCTGTACCTGCATCTCTGAGGCACAGTTCAGAATGTGGTCTTCTTGGAGCCCATAGGATTGCTTGTACCGATGTAACAAGTTCCGTCCATGAGATGGGTTGGTCTAGGTTGGCGTCTGACCTTCTCTCCCACTGGCCTGTTGAGCTCCTGGGAGGAAGTCTTGTTTTCCTTGGGGTCCTCAGTCCTCCTGTGGTGACTGACTTGACTTCCCAGCAAACATATGATTGAGTTACTGTACCTGCCTGCCTCCCATTCCTCAAGGAGGGGCTGGTCTTCGTCTAGCTGTTCATTCTCTCCGCCATCTGAGTCATCCATTCAACAAGTATCTGAGAGCGCTGGGCACAGGGAGGATACAGCTCAGGAGTGGGACGGGCTCAATAGTTGTGGGGCGCGGCCTTAGTTGCTCCGAGGCATGTGGGATCTTCCCGGATCTGGGACTGAACCTGTTTCCTGCATTGCCAGGTGGATTCTTTACCATTGAGCCACCAGGGAAGCCCAAGAAAAACCTGTTTTTATAAGTAAAGTATATATTACACACAGCTTGCATGCTTGCTTCCCTGTTGTCCACGGCTGTTTTTGCACAAGGACGGAGTGAGTAGTTGTGAGACCAGGTGGCTTGTAGTTCTTCTCACTGGCCCTTTAAGGACTCTCTGGACCCCTGTCCCAGCTGTCAGCAGCTCCATATCAAGCTGACTCCAGGACCCACACACTTACATTCACGACGGACCCATCTCTCCTCACACATGGGCCCAGGCTCGTGCTCCTGAAAGTTCTGGCTTGGAGGATAAGCGACAAGGTGCTTGCTGCCTCATTTCACATGTGTGAACTTGGTATGTGTGAATGATCAGCACTCAATTTCATGAGCGTGTCCAGGGTGACTCCTGGATGCCCGAGGCTGTCCTGGGATGGGTGCGACCATCTCCCAGGTACTCCGGACATGCTAAGTGGCTACTGTGCTCTCGGGTGTGGGAATGAAGAACAAGTTAATTGACTCCAGGGTGGCTGGTGGGGTACTCCCCTCAACCTTTATTAGACCCCATCCCAAACCCTGATTCTTCTTCTAGAAAGTAAGGGAGCTCTAAACCCCAGCAGCAGAGATGGTCTGCAGGGGTCACCCAGGAGCGACAGTGGGGCCTCCCTCCCAACTTGTTGCTGACTTAGGAAGAAGGAGAAATATGATTTACAAGATTCAGGAGGGCCCTCTGAACTCTCCAGATGGTCGGGGGGATGGGAGTGGGGAGAGGAGGGAACCAGCAGGGCAGGGCGTGTCTGGCTCTCCAGCTTCCATTCTGAAGACACAAAAGGAACCTCGGTCTAATAGCTTTCCTGCACTACGCAGACCAGCTTCAAGTCCCCGTTCCAAACGAGGCCCTGCACTAACCTCTATGCAGAAACCTCAGAAACAACACCAAATGACGAAGAAGATTTCAGAACCCAGGGTCCTTTGGGGATAAGCTGCACAGATAATGATGTCAATTATCTCCCAAACCAGGACTTTTTGAGAATTCCTGGTGGTCCGGGGGTTAGGATACCACCCTTTTCACTGTGGAGGGCTTAACTCCAATCCCTGGTCAGGGAACTAGGATCCTGAAACCTGCGAGGTGTGGCCAAAGAGACACAAAATTATTATAATTTGTCATAATTTGTCTTAATTACTAACTACTTTTTAATATTAACCACAAACAAAAAATATTTTAGTAATAGATATGTAAGGAAGCTATTTTCATATTCAGTGGATATGCCACATGTGCAGTGCTAAGTCGCTTCAGGCATGTCCAACTCTGTATGACCCCATGGACTGTAGCCCGCCAGGCTCCTCTGTCCATGGGCTTCTCCAGGAAAGAATACTGCAGTGGGTTGCCATTTTCCTCCGACCCAGGGATTGAAGCCATATCTCCTAACATCTCCTGCATGGGCAGGTGAGTTTTTTTTACCACTATCGCCACCTGGGAAGTCTCTACTAATTACTTACAGCAGGTACCCAACAGTCACCAATTATTATATGTTGGTTACTTGTTCTTTTCCACTTCTAAATTCAGGAGGTCTTAGTTTGTAATTAGTGAACTATCTGAATAAAAAATTTAAATATGTGACAGAGAAGGTCCATGAAAGCTACGGTTAAAGATTACAGTCAATTTCTCATATAATACACAGCTAAGTGAGAATATATCTACTTTACAAACCTTAAAGATCTATGACCCAAAAGCAATCAAGGTGTATGCTTATTTGAGGACTATTACCTAGGAGGACTGGGTCCCCCAGGCGGCTCAGTGGTAAAGAACCCGCCTGCCAATGCAGGAGTCACAGGTTAGATCCCTGGGTCAGGATGATTCCCTAGAGAAGGAAAAGGTAACCCACTCCAGTATTCCTGCCAGGGAAATCCCATGGACAGAGGGGCCTGGCGGGCTAGTCCATGGGGTCACGAAAAGAGTCGCACACAAATTAGAGACTCAACAACAAGCTAGGACCACCTTATAAAACAGATTAGCCTATTGTCCCTTCAAAGGATGTTTAAGATTCTAGGTCCTCAGGGTGAAAAAACAAAATTCTAATACCAGTCGATTCATCACACAAGTGATTTAAATATTCATTTTGAGAAGAAACAAATATCTAAAGCTGTGAACTTTATCCCACTCCTAAAATTACATACAAAACATGTCTACCTTCGAACAAACAAAAGGCAAACATGTAAAGTCCTTTTCAGACAGAAAGCTTTTCCAATAAAATTTAAACTTTTTATTAATTTTTAAGTTACAAACCAAACGTTGGTAATCATATACAGACGTGTTAGCCTCGGACAAATTAAGACTGGAGTTATACTTTCAAATACAACTTCAGAATGAGTTGCAATAAAAACATTTTCTCAAAAATTATATAATTTCCTTTGGTTTACAATCCATCATATGGAAAGTTTAATATAATTTAAAATAATTTACCACCTACCCTGAAGTATGCTATAGAAATCTGAATCACGATCAGCACTTTATTGATTGGGAGATTTTTGCAGAAAGTAACAGCTGTGGCCGTTGATTTGTTCTATAACAGAATATCGAACTGTCTCCAGGCAATAGTTTGGGTAACAAAAGACGCGTGAATACGTCTCTGGTCAATAAGTTGTTAGGCTCCAATTAACAAGGCTTTAAGGGCTCAGTAGTTTTCCTAAGAGTATTGCAAGTATACAAATGTTGAAAAGGTAATACTGTTAGTTGAGCTGTAAAATGCCTAAAAATGACAGTTCTGCCACAGTGTGCAGGTAAGTTCATACATTTTGCTTCCGGGATTCCCCCACCAAGCAGCTTTCGTGTTTCAAGTTTGAACTGGAAGACATAGAAAACCATACATTCCACGTGAAATGATGAGGAGAGTGAGCAATCAAGTGTGCAAAAAATAAACTTTACAATTTCATACTCCAACATCAGAGGTGTCCGGTAACAGGAATTTCAACTGATCTGATTAACAGTCGAGATAATTTCAGACCTGTCCTCTTGCAGCGCTGTCCGACAGACTCAGACCTGAGGTCTTTCGCTGCAACAGGGAAAGTGGTCTTCCGTCCGAAAGACGACGGGGGGTTCGTAGCCGGTCAGCTGGGACCTGCCGGAGGGCGCTTTGTGGAAAAACGAGGGAACGTTAATCGTGTGAAGCAGTTTCCTGAACGTACTGGGGAACGTCCCCAGCTCGGCCTCCGCCCTGGCGACCTGCTCCTCCAGCCTGGCTACGCTGGCGCTGACCATGCCCACGAAGGCCTCCAGCCGGTCGATCTTGCTGTAGACTCGCCGCATCTCGGTGGCCTTGGCGTAAATGAGAGGCACGCCCTCGCCGACTACGTGAGAGGAGTCGCCGCGCAGCATGTCCAGCATGCCCACAAACTCGTCCACCCTGGTGAGCAGGTCCTCCAGGCTAGCGTCCAGCGCCTCGATCTCGGCCCGCGCCCCCGCGCCAGGCAGCAGGCAGGAGGCGTAGCCCGCGGCGGCGCGGCGCAGCAGCGGCGGGTCCCGGCTTGGCGCGCCCGACTCCGGGCCCTCGTCCTCCCACGGCCCCGAGGCGCTGCTGTGGCTCTGCGACACATTGCCGCTGTCCCCACTCCAGGCCGCCACCTGGGCCTCGGCCTCCTCGACCGGCTCCTCACCAACAGCCCCGCAACTCGGCGGGAAATCCTCCATAGCCCGCGACTGCCGGGCTACACAACCCCACTTCCGGGCTAGACAGCCCCACTTCCGGGTTTTGCGCGCGCTTGCATCTGCGCACGCGCGGCACTACTTCCGGCCTCTACGCGAGCACGTACCCGCACGTACTCCCGCCCTTTGGGTTAGGCCTCCGCTCGCTGCTCATGCGCACACATCTCTAATTTTGGCCGTAGAACGGGCGTGCACGCTCACTGTGATCTCTACTGACAGGTGCTCACGCTCAGAAAAAAAAAAAAAAAAAAAAGACTCAGCCCCCAAGAGCCAAATGGGTAGAGCAGCAGTTAACATCACTCGCCGTTCAGTTCAGTTCAGTTCAGCTGCTCAGTCGTGTCCGACTCTTTGCGACTGCATGAACTGCAGCCCTGAATGGTCTAGTGGTTTTTCCCACTTTCTTCAATTTCAGTCTGAATTTGGCAATAAGGAGTTCATGATCTGAGCCACAGTCAGCTCCTGGTCTTGTTTTTGCTGACTGTATAGCTCTTCTCCATCTTTGGCTGTAAAGAATATAATCAGATTTTGGTGTTGACCATCTGGTGAGAAGACTCTTGAGAGTCCCTTGGACTGCAAGGAGATCCAACCAGTCCATCCTAAAGGAGATCAGTCCTAGGTGTTCACTGGAAGGACTGATGTTGAAGCTGAAACTCCAATACTTTGGACACCTGATGTGAAGAGTTGACTCATTTGAAAAGACCTTGATGCTGGGGAAGACTGAGGGCAGGAGGAGAAGGGGATGACAGAGATGAGAGGTTGGATGGCATCACTGACTCGATGGACATGAGTTTGGGTGGACTTCAGGAGTTGGTGATGGACAGGGAGGCCTGGTGTACTGCGGTTCATGGCGTCGCAAAGAGTCGGACATGACTGAGCGACTGAACTGAACTGAAATGAACTTCTCTGCTTTTCAATATGCTGTCTAGATTGGTCATAACTTTTCTTCCAAGGAGTAAGTGTCTTTTAATTTCATGGCTGAAATCACCATCTGCAGTGATTTTGGAGCCCAGAAAAATAAAGTCAGCCACTGTTTCCACTGTTTCCCCATCTATGTGCCATGAAGTGATGGGACCAGATGCCATGATCTTAGTTTTCTGAATGTTGAACTTTAAGCCAACTTTTTCACTCACCTCTTTCACTTTCATCAAGAGGCTCTTTAATTCTTCTTCACTTTCTGCCATAAGGGTGGTGTCATTTGCATATCTGAGGTTACTGATATTTCTCCTGGCAAACTTGATTCCAGCTTGTGCTTCCTCCAGCCCAGGGTTTCTCATGATGTACTCTGCATGTAAGTTAAATAAGCAGGGTGACAATATACAGTCCTGATGTACTGCTTTTCTTATTTGGAACCAGTCTGTTGTTCCATGTCCAGTTCTAACTGTTGCTTCCTGACCTGCACATAGGTTTCTCAAGAGGCAGGTGAGGTGGTCTGGTATTCCCATCTCTTTCAGAATTTTCTATAGTTTATTGTGATCCACACAGTGAAAGGCTTTGACCTAGTCAATAAAGCAGAAGTAGGTGTTTTTCTGGAACTCTCTTGCTTTTTTGATGATCCAGTGGATGTTGGCAATTTGATCTCTGGTTCCTCTGCCTTTTCTAAAACCAGCTTGAACATCTGGCAGTTCACGCTTCACGTATTGCTGAAGCCTGGCTTGAAGAATTACTTTACTAGCGTGTGAGATGAGTGCAATTGTGCAGTAGTTTGAGCAGTCTTTGGGATTGCCTTTCTTTAAGATTGGAATGAAAACTGACCTTTTCCAGTCCTGTGGCCACTGCTGAGTTTTCCAAATTTGCTGACATATTGAGTGCAGCACTTTCACAGCATCATCTTTTAGGATTTGAAATAGCTCAAATGGAATTCCATCACCTCCACTAGCTTTGTTCGTAGTGATGCTTCCTAAGGCCCACTTGATTTCACATTCCAGGATGTCTGGCTCTACGTGAGTGATCATACCATCGTGATTATCTGGGTCGTGAAGATCTTTTTTGTACAGTTCTTCTGTGTATTCTTGCCTCCCCTTCTTAATATCTTCTGCTTCTGTTAGGTCCATACCATTTCCGTCCTTTATTGAGCCCATCTTTGCGTGAAATATTCCCTTGGTACCTCTAATTTTCTTGAAGAGATCTCTAGTTTTTCCCATTCTATTGTTTTCCTCTATTTCTATGCTTTGCTGGCTGAGGAAGACTTTCTTATTTCTCCTTGCTGTTCTTTGGACCTCTGCATTCAAATGGGTATATCTTTCCTTTTCTCCTTTGCTTTTTACTTCTCATCTTTTCACAGCTATTTGTAAGGCCTCCTCAGACAGCCATTTTGCTTTTTGCATTTCTTTTTCTTGGGGGATGGTCTTGATCCCTGTCTCCTGTACAATGTCACGAGCCTCTGTCCATAGTTCATCAGGCACTCTGTCTATCAGATCTAGTCCCTTAAATCTACTTCTCACTTCCATTGTATAATTATAAGGTATTTGATTTAGGTCATACCTGAATGGTCTAGTGGTTCCCCCACTTTCTTCAATTTAAGTCTGAGTTTGGCAATAAGAAGTTCATGATCTAAGCCACAGTCAACTCCTGGTCCTGTTTTTGCTGGCTGTATAGAGCTTCTTCATCTTTGGCTGCAAAGAATATAGTCAATCTGATTTCGGTGTTGGCCATCTGGTGATGTCCATGTGTAGAGTCTTCTGTTGTGTTGTTGGAAGAGGGTGTTGGCAATGATCAGTGCCTTCTCTTGGCAAAACTCTATTAGCCTTTGCCCTGCTTTATTCTGTATTCCAAGGCCAAATTTGCCTGTTACTCCAGGTGTTTCTTGACTTCCTACTTTTGCATTCCAGTCCCCTATAATGAAAAGGACATATTTTGGGGGTGTTAGTTCTAAAACGTCTTGTAGGTCATCATAGAACCGTTCAACTTCAGCTTCTTCAGTGTTACTGGTCAGGGCATAGACTTGGATTACTGTGATATTGAATGGTTTGCCTTGGAAATGAACAAAGATCATTCTGTTGTTTTTGAGATTGTATCCAAGTACTGCATTTCAGACTCTTTAGTTGCCTATGATGGCTACTCCATTTCTTCTAAGGGATACCTGGCCATATAGTAGATATAATGGTCATGTGAGTTAAATTCACCCATTCCAGTCCATTTTAGTTCACTGATTCCTAGCATGTTGATGTTCACTCTTGCCATCTCCTGTTTGACCACTTCCAATTTGCCTTGATTCATGGACCTAACATTCCAGGTTCCTATGCAATATTGCTCTTTACAGCATCGGACCTTGCTTCTATCACCAGTCACATCCACAACTGGGTGTTGTTTTCGCTTTGGCTGCATCCCTTCATTCTTTCTGTAGTTATTTCTCCACTGATCTCCAGTAGTATATTGGGCACCTACTGACCTGGGGAGTTCATCTTTTGGTGTCCTATCTTTTTGCCTTTTTGTACTGTTCATGGGGTTCTCAAGGCAAGAATGTTGAAGTGTTTTGCCATTCCCTTCTCCAGTGGACCACATTCTGTCAGACCTCTCCACCATGACCCGTCCATCTTGGGTGGCCCCACATGTCATGGCTTAGTTTCATTGAGCTAGACAGGACTGTGGTCCATGTGATCAGATAGGCTAGTTTTCTGTGATTGTGGTTTCAGTCTGTCTGCCCTCTGCTGCCCTCTCTCAGCACCTACCATCTTACTGGGGTTTTTCTTACCTTGGACGTGTGATATCTCTTCTCAGCTGCTGCAGTAAAGCGCAGCCACTGCTCCTCACCTTGGACGTGGGGTATCTTCTTATGGCCGCCGCTCCTGACTTGGACAGAGAGTGGCAGCTGCATGGCCCAGGAGCAGCGAGCGGCCGAGAGGAGCTACCCCACTGTTCCACTAGTAAGAGGTAAAAGCACAATTATTTAGTTTTGAGACAAAGGATTATACACCAAAGTAACATATTTACAGTTTACATAGTCCAGATGCACGTGCAAAGCAAGTTGTGCATCATCCTGACCCCTCACAGTATTGAGAAAGAATGTCTTTTCCTGAAGAGTTACCTTGCTTGTGACAGGAAAAAACTAGCTTTGTTTTTGTTTTTGTTTTTGTAAGCAGGCACTCCTGTGTCTTCTAAGGGAATCTAGTTAATGTGCAACGCAGAGGCACACTGCACTCTAAAGAGGGATCGTGCCCCAAATAGACACAGTGACCCAAACTATACTTAAATTTTTTCTGCCCTGCCCTAAAAGAAATTGTATTTTATCAAACACCCTCCCCCTTTGTTGCCTAATTCTTTGTTAAATAAGAAAACATCATCTTTGTCTAAAAAAATTTCTCCCATTTTCCAGTTGCTCAATCATCATGTGTTGAGTGGAGAAAACTTAGAAAACAGAGAGGTAAATGATGTGAAATCTTAAAAAAATCTCAGAAAAATAAAAGATGGCGACTCAATGTACTGTTCAGCCATAAAAAGAAGATTTTAAAGAGGTTCATTGTATGCCTCTCAGGGCCTCGCAATCAGATAATAGGGTCTTTAGAATGTTGTTGGGCCAGGGGTGGCTTAGGTAGTTTGCCCACCCCTCCCGTGGTGCTGTGTGCCGGGGGCGTGCCCTGCTTTTGCTCTTGACACCCTGTATTTGCTCCTGGGTCTTCAAAAGTGGCAGTTGGATTTTGAGTCTTTTTGTATTTTGTTGTGCATCATTTGCCCCAATTGCTCATGTACTCAGTTATTTTTAGTTCCCTATAGAAAGGGAGAAATGGGTGGGAGAGGATGAGAAGGTTAGATATCATCACTGACTCAATGGACATGAATTTTGGCAAACTCTGGGAGGAAGTGAAGGACATGAAAGCCTGGCTTTCAGCAGTCCATGGGGGCACAAAGTGTTGGACACAACTTGGCGACTAAAGAATAATAACAAATGGTTTCTTCATATTTTGTTGCTAGAGGAGACCATTTGTCCAGGTGCAAGCTCTGCAGCAAATGGCCCCAGGTCCCAGCTCGTCTCATTATTTCTTACTCTCAAATCACTTGCTCTTCTAGT
The DNA here is from genome assembly GCF_019320065.1 of Cervus canadensis. Taxonomy (NCBI): domain Eukaryota; kingdom Metazoa; phylum Chordata; class Mammalia; order Artiodactyla; family Cervidae; genus Cervus; species Cervus canadensis. Next base: position 48,600,026 of record NC_057411.1, on the reverse strand, counting down.
GGACATCTATGAAGAAATCTACATAGCAAGAAATTGAGGTCTTTTACCAACAGCCAGCAGAAACCAGCCTCCTTCCAATAACCACAGGAGTCAGCCATCTTGGAAGTGGGTCCTCCAGCCCCATTCAAGCCCAGCGATGGCTTCAGACCTAACTGATATCTTGACTGCAGCCTAATTAAATGTCCTGAGCTGAAACTATGTGAGATAATAAATATCTGTTGCTTTCAGCTGCTAGCTTTGGGGGTAATCTGTTACAGCAATAGATAGTTAACCTACCATTGAAGGAATATACTGCAATTTATTTGTTTTACTTATTTATTCTCTTACCTATGAACATTTGTGTTGTTTTAGCTTTAGGGAAATTATCATAAAGCAGCTATGAATATTCTTCTATATATCTTTTTGTGGACACATGTGCTCAGAATCTCTTGAATGTTAACCAAGGCATCAAATCTGCTAGGTCATAGGGTTGGTATATGTTTAGTCTTAGTTGTTGTTGCTTAGTCGGTAAGTCATATGTGAGTCTTTTGTGATCCCATGAACTGTAGCCTGCCAGGCTTCTCTGTCCATGGGATTTCTCAGGCAAGAATACTGGAGTGGGTTGCCATTTCCTTCTCCAGGGTATCTTCCTGACCCAGGGATCGGACCATCAGCTCCAGCCTTGGCAGGTGGCTTCTTTAGCCAATCTGTAGTCACTGCCAAATAATTTTCCAAAGTTGTAGCAGTTTACATTCGTATTTATGGACTGGACTGAATGTATGCATTTCCCCCAAATCATATGCTGAAGTCCTAACTCTCGGTGTGGCTGTATTTGGAGTAAGGAAGTGATTAAGGTTAAATGAGGTCATAAGAGTGGAGTGCTGATCTGATAGGATTAGTGTTCTTGTAAGAAGAGACACCTGAGCTCACTGCCCTCTCTCTTCCCACCCCATCCATGCCTATACATGCACAAAAAGGTCACGTGAGGACTGCAGCAAGAGTGTGGCCGTCTGCAAGCCAGGAAGAGAGAACTCACCAGACATTGAATATCCTGACACTTTGATCATGGACTTCTAGCTCCAGAACTGTGAAGGGGGAAAGCCTGTGATTTAGGCCCTGGTGTTTTGTAGTCTGAGCAGACTAAGATACCCATCAAGAGTGTATGAGCATTCCTGGGTACTTGCCTGGTGGTAAAGTGGTTAAAACTCTGTGCTTCCAATGCAGGGGGCACGGGTTCAACCCCTGGTTGGGGAACTAGATCTCACATGCTGTGTGGCAAAGTGTGAGTGTCTCAGATGCTCCACATCTTCGCCAGTGTGGAATCCTCACCAAGACCACAGGTGCGAGGCCCATAACCAAGGACACCTCCAAATTGGACTGTAACCAGTGCCCAAAGCACCCTGCCCCACGCCCCCACCGTGATCATCACCAACAGACTTCCTGACCCCAAATTAGGCAAAAATGCCCACCCTGGTACTTACCCTATAGTGCCCTAACCATTCATCAAATGCCAACTTTCCAGTAGAATTTTTTTTTTTAGTCTTGAGGCTAAAAATTGTCTACTAATCCACAAAAAGCATTGATTCTTCCTGGCCTGTCAGGAGGTGTTGGCCCACAGTGCTTGCAGTGCCCACAGTATCTCTGCTGTTTGTTCTTAATAAAATCACTCCTTTCTGCAATACTTGATATCTGAAAATTCTTATCCAACCCATGTCCCTGCCATGACTTGGAACTGTCAGCATTTTACATGTGTCCATTTTAGTGGATCCATTGCACTATCTCATTGTGGTGTTCATTCGCATTTCCCTGTTGAATCATGAAGTTGAGCACATTTTTACACTCATGCCTGTGTGCTAAGTTGCTTCAGTCATGTCCAACTCTTTGCTACCTTAGGGACTGTAGCCCACCAGGCTCTTCTGTCCATGGAATTCTCTAGGCAAGAATACTGGAGTGGGTTGCCATGCCCTCCTCCAGGGGATTTTCCCAACCCTAGGATCAAACCCTCGTCTTTATGTCTCCTTTGTTGGCAGGTGGGTTCTTTACCACTAGAGCTACCTGGGAACCCCACCTTTTAAAGCACTTATTGGCTATTTGGATATTCCCTTTCGTGAAGTGCCAGTTCAAATCTTTCTGCCTTTTAAAAATTGAGTTTTCTCCTCATTGATCTGTAGAAATTCTCAATACAGCTTGAATATAGAGTTTCCCTTGTGGCTCAGTGGAGACGTGGGTTTGGGTTTGAACCCTGGGTCGGGAAGATTCCCTGGAGGACAAAATGGCAACCCATTCCAATATTCTCACTTGGGAAATCCCATGGACAGAGGAGTCTGGCAGGCTACAGTCCATGGAGTGGCAAAGAGTCAGACATGACCTAGTGACTAAACAACAACAACAACATTTGTCAGAAATATCTACTGAAAATATCTTCTCCCACTCTGCAATGTGACTTTTCACTCTCTTAGTGGTGACTTCTTCCCCCCTTCTATTAATAGTATCTTTTGGGAAATAGAAGTTCATAATTTTAATAAAGTCCAATTTACCAAACTAGGAAAGTTTGGGGAGTGAAAGGGGACACTATTAACAATCACATTAAGACAGGAGGTATAAAATCTTGGATGAATTATGCCATATGATTGTTATGAACCATGTGGGTCAGTAATCTAAGGATCATATGCCTCATGCCCACCTTAGGGTAATAGGTGGACATTCAGATCCAGAGAGATGTGTTCAGGCTAACCAACTTGTCCAAGTAATTGGACAACTGAGCAAGTAATTGGAGGAACTAGGAGCCAATTCTGGATTTGTCCAACTCCAAAACATTTGGCATCAAATATCTCCATGAACTGCCTTGTAACAATTAGGATTAGCTGTTTCTGGGTCAGGAAGCTATGAAGGAGAGAAGTGCCTTAGACTTCCTCCAACTCAGTTGTTTTGCCAAAAGTTTTACTTTCATTTTAGGTTTGAAACAACAGAGAGAAGTGATAGTGCATATACAGCACCAAATTGGGCCAATTCCTATATTCAGACTTGAATAGTGCCAGGAAGCACCAAGTAACAGCAATTAGGAGTCCCAGTTGGGAAAAGGGTCCTGGGCAGTGCATCCACCCCACTGGTAAGATTACAAATTGCAGATTTGGGGGCTCCCATTTATAATCCCAGGCTGTTACCATCATCTGTTTGTGCTCAAAAATGCAACTCTGGTTTTTCTTTACTTCTTACAATGCTGTTTGTTTTACCTTGTGAGTCATACAATTCCTTAGACCTTAGGGGACTTGCCAGGTCCTCAGGGGCTTAAGAAATTCCAAGATCCATTCCTTTTCTTATCTAAAGTGCTGCTTGACTTGCTGGTAACAATTGATGTTCTTCTAGGCAAGCATGTGGTCCAGGCAATGTCAGAAGTTGGTCAAAGACCTGTTCCCCTACGTCGGCAGCCTGAACAAGACTATCTCTGTTTTAATTTCCCTAACACGGGTGCACAGAGAGGAGAGTTTAATCCTGAGTTCAGGCTGGGCCCAGTGCACAAGGCATGTGATGTGGTGGCTCAGCTGGGACTTCGTCAGGCACAGAGGTCATGGCACCCACAGCACCTGATATTCCCAAGAGGGTGAAAACACGTCACTTTGGCTCAGGAACTCAGGGACTCAGGGACAGAGCTCAGCAAAGGAGCAGTTCTGTGAATCAGCAGCAGGGGGCAAGAGCAATACCCCAAGGACCAGGAGCACCTGTGGCTCAGGTGGCTGCTTCTGCTGGGGAAAAACACAAACAAAGCTGGCGGGTTCATCTAGGAAATGGCAGTTGCTTGTTTTCCTAACCTCGATGGTGGAGAAATATCTGACTTGGGTTAAATTTTTTTTTTTTTTTAATCTGTTAGCAACCCAAATGTCCATCTACAGATAACTAAATAAGCAACATGTGGTCTGCTCACATGATGGCCTTCAGAAGGAAGGAATCCTAACATATGCAGTAACCTGGATGAAGCCTGAAGACATTATTCTAAGTGAAACAAGCCAGTCATGAAAAAGACAAATTCTGTGTAATTCCACTTCCATGAGGTCCCTATAGTGATCAAATCCATGGAGACAAAGTAGAGTGGTAGGTGCCACGGGCAGGAGTGATGTTGTCTAATGGGTTTAATGCATCCCTTTTGCAAGATGAAAAGTTTTGGATATTGGTTGCATGATGATATGAATACACATAACAATACTCAACTGCATGTACTCTTAGAAATGGTTAAGATGGTTAATTTTATTTACTTTTTTTATCACAATAAAAAATTCTCCTTTAACCCAGTAGTCTTAGGTTAAAAATGGAATTCATTTCTGGGAAACTATCTGAACTTAAGACAAAGCTTTGTGCATGAAAAATTAATTGTAGCATGCTTAAGAAAAATACAAGTAGGAAGAACTTTATGGTGAGCAAATGTTGGTACACTCATTCTGGTCAATTCTTTGCAGCTATTAAAACATGCTGCTTGGGGACTTGCCTGGAGGCACAGTGGATAAGAACCCACCTGCCAATGCAGGGGACATGGGTTCGATCCCTGGTCCAGGAAGATTCTACATGCCACAGAACAGCTAATCCCGTGTGCCACAACTACTGAGTTCCTGTTCTAGAACCCAAGAACCGTAACTACTGAGCCTGCAGGTTGTAACTACTGAAGCCTGGGTGCCCTGGAGTCTGCTCTGCAACAAGAGAAGCCATCACAATGAGAATCCTGTGCACCGCAATGAAGAGTAGCCACCATTTACCACAACTAGAGAAACCCTGTGCAAAGCAATGAAGAGCCAGTGAAGGCCCCCCCACCCCACCCCCAGCCACTCCACACACACACACACAAAGCTTCTTGGACAGCAGTCTGGGTGGCATTCAGGTCACCTGTGAGCAGCTGTCTTGTGCAGAGAGGAAGGAACACTGGATGTCCAGATGGGACATCATGTGGGGGACCACATGCTTTTAGACTTGACTTTTACCACCTCTTCTTCTTGGGCCAAGAATCATGGCATTGCAGAAATAATAGTTAAAAAATTAAAAGACTACTGGAAAAGACAAATTATGGTTTGTCTTTTGGACATATGGTTGGACGTGCCTTTTGCTTCATGAGGACCTGGATGCCAGGTACCCCCCAGGGGCTGTGAACTCCTGAGAGGTGACTGTGGACTTCATCTGCAGGAATGGGCATCTTGATCCTGCTCAGGAGACCCTGAACAGAACCATGAGAGGAGGGACCTGCTCTCCAAACCAGACACGATCTCCTGGTTGGACAAGGGGGAACAAGAAAAGACTTCCAGGGTGGCCGTGTAGCTATGAGATCTGCACTCGCAAGCAAAAGAATCTTCAAAGCAGGATGTTTTGATGGAGACCATCCTGTGAGATGAGAGAGCAACAAAGATGGGCCCTGTTGTCTCACGAGAGAAGCTGGGAATTGTAAGAATTGGAGAAGCCCCAAGAAGAACACTTGAAGGAAGTGGCATGATGTTGTTTTCCTGCTCAATTAGCTGGGTGCCTTGTTGGAAGGCACAGAAATCTACCCTGGATGACGATTCAGAAAAGAACCCCCCCCTCCCCCTTAAGATACTGAGTAGTTCAGAATTGCTGAGAGACCTGGAGAACCAGGTTCAGGGTGATATAGCTGGAAGCCTCTCCTACAACCAGGCTGCAAAACCCTTGAGGTCTCAGCTCTTTGTGTCAGTTGCCTGACTTCGTGTCTGGGGCAAGGGCAGAGTCTGCCTGTACCCCCAGCTATTTAATAGAAGTGAGGCTGGGAGCAAGGGCTCTGCTTTCTATGGGGCTCAGCTTCTATAGGCTCTGCCTGCCCCCAACCCGAGTAAGCTGGGAGGATTTGTCATTCACAGGATGTGATGGTGACTAATTTGTGAAGTCTCAGGGAAAAAGAAAAAAAAAAAAAAAATTTCTCCTCTGGTCCACACTTTCAGCTCCCCCCATCATGTTTATCTGACTTTTCATGTTTTAGTGAAATATGTGTACCTGCTCCTAACGCAACTTCCCCTCTTCCTAAAACATGGGCCAGGGACTTCGCTGGTGGTCCAGTGGTTAGAAATCTGCCTTCCACTGCACAGGATGTGGGTTTGATTCCTTGTTGGGAAACTAAGATCACACATGCTTCAGGGCAACTAAGCCCACAACAGAACTACTGAGTCCACACACCTCAACCAAAGATCCTGTATGCTGCAGCAAGAGTAAATAAATGAACAATAACAATGATAACAACAGGGGCCATCCCTTCCCCATCGAGGGATCAACAGAAGCCTCAGATTTGACCAGTTCACCACCAAGTCCAGGATCTCTCAGTGATGATCATTTCTGCTCTGGTGAATATGTCTTCAAACGTTAAGAAAAGACTTCAACTGCTGGGTATTTAAAGGGGGAAAAAAAAAAGGAATCTCAAAACCAGGGTAAATTATTGACCCCAAAGCTCACTTGCATCATGGGTTACTTTCTAAAAACAGTTTCATAAAATTGTAAAGGCACTTATCTGGGCAGTTGTTCACTGGTGATTCTAATCCTCACATGTAATTCATTTCTTCATTCTTTTGTTATTGTGGAAGCTCCCCTGGAGGAAGAAATGGCAACCCACTCCAGTATTCTTGCCTGGGGAATTCCGTGGGCAGAAGAGCCTGGTGGGCTACAGTCCGTGGGGTTGCAAAGAGTCAGACATGACTGAGCACATGCACACACATTGTGTTTTATTGTTGTGGTGACAAAAAAAAAAAAAAATTGTATTGTACCAAGAATATGTTACTTGAAAACACGTGTTTGGAGAGATGCAGGGGCCAGGGTTTGATGAGTGGCTACATGACTGACTGACTAGATGGGTGGATGCAAGTTCCATGCACTTCCCTTGGGTCCAGTACAGAGTGGTGCTCACTTTCTACTGATGAATCAGCGAAAGCAGGGACTGCACCTCCGCCATCAGGCCGGCACATGGCAGGCACTCGGGAAATGGCCTGTGAGTGGATTCTGCGCTGTTTGTATCTTCGTCTCTCTGCTGGATAGGCAGTGAGCATTAAGTGATAAATCAGCGGTTATTTGCTGTGTGTATGTGTTGGGGATGGTGCTAATGTTGCAGGCAGGGGGACCCCTTCCAGGGCCTGAAACTGGGCTCTTGTCTAACACTCAGAAATGAGTTGTCGAAGGAGACACATGTCTGACAAAGCAAGAGACTTTATTGGGAAAGGGCACCCGGGTGGAGAGCAGGAGGGTAAGGGAACCCAGGAGAACAGCTGTGCCACGTGGCTCGAGGCCTCGGGTTTTATGGTGATGGGATTAATTTCTGAGTTGTCTTTAGCCAATCATTCTGACTCAGAGTCCTTCCGGGTGGTGCACACCTTGTTCAGCCAAGATGGATGCCAGAGAGGATTCTGGGAGGTGGTTGGACACCTGGTGTCTCCTTTTGACCTTTCCCCGAACTCTTCCGGTTGGTGGTGGCTTATTAGTTCCATGTTCCTTACCAGGAGCTCCTGTCGTAAAACAACTCATGCAAATGGTTACTATGGTGCCTGGCCAGGGTGGCCGGTTTCAGTCAGTGTGCTTCCCCTAACACTGAGGTTTAAGGAAACCATGTTTCTCTGAGACCAGTGCCGTTTCATGAGGATTTTATTAATCAGAGAGCCATCATCAGGCTCAGCCCAGGGAATTAATAATCAACAAGGGCTTTTGGGGAGCCAGGGCCTGCTGCTTGATCCTGCCTGGTCACCCTTCAGGAATCTGGATCTGCAGGGCATCTGTTGAATTCTCCCTGCTCAAAGTGCCTGGGACCAGCCATCCAGAGAGCAGCTGCCAACGCTGTGAACTGGCCGAAGCCCACCTCACGGCCTCCATCCGCACGTTCGGGTCCTTGGGCTGGTTGTCCATAGTATCCCTGTACCTTCCGGTCCAGAGACGATGGGCCTGGCGTCAGCAATGAGCGTGCCTGGGCAGTGCTGGGCCTTGGCAGAGTTTGTGCTACCTTTGCCGTCATGTGGACTTGGAGCCAGGACCCTAAAAGAACACTGGGACTGCGAGAAGCTGTGAGTGGCCCTGACGTCTGAGACATCACAGGAAGCAATCTATAGGGTTTTTTTTTTTTTTTAAGGCCAAACTTGAATTGTGTTTTGCAGTGCAGGACGCAATATTTATCTTACTTTCATGTTTTGAAGGGGATTGTTTTTGGATTGTATGACGTGCTTTAACATGAGCATTCCTAGGAAATGCCCCCTCAGTCCTCTGTCATTGGTGTGCCACCTTCTCTGTGGATGTTACTTCATTAAAATTCTCTGCATTAAGTTTATTGAGCGCCCATCTCCTGCTGGCACCAAGCTAGCTCTATTTCTCACAACCACCCGGCAAGGAACAGGCATCACCCCAGGTTACAGGTGAAGTAAATAAGGCCCAGAGCTGTCTCTGCCTTGCTCAGGCACCCAGCTCCTGGGCCCCAGGGTCTTTGGGAGGCCAGGTGGCGGGGAGCCTCTGATAGCCTGGTCCTGTGATGTCAGTGGGCAAGCGAGGACCAAGCACCACCACGGCTAAGATCTGAAAAGCAGCAGCAGGGGCCACTGCTGACCCAGTCCTGCAGCCACAAATTCCACAGTACCCTGAGCCATGTCTCCACGTGGCAGGATACCTGGGAGCAGTCAGCAGTGGGCATGAAGCTCTGACTGTGCCAGGCGCTGGGCTGCACGCCAGGCTCTGGGCACTGCTGAGCCTGGATAACCTCCGGTTGTCTTGGGCTTCGGCACCAGCTGCAGGCTGGGAATATTGAAGGGCTCCGCAGGTGGGTCAGACAGTCAAGAGTCTGCCTGCAGCGCAGGAGACTGGGGTTTGATCCCTGGGTTGGGAAGATCCCCTGGAGAAGGGATTGGTAACCCATGCCAGTATTCTTGCCTGGAGAATCCCATGGACAGAGGAGCCTTGTGGGCAACAGTTCATGGGGTCTTGAAGAGTCTGACACGACTGAGTGATTTTTCACTGAGCCCCTTACTTTTTTCTTTCTTTTTTTTTTTTTTTACCAAGTAACCTTGTTATCCTTTTTTTTTGGGCTACACCCCCAGTGGCAGGCAGGAGCTTAGTTCCCCACCAGGGATTAAGCCCAGGCCCCAGGCATCGGAAGCTCAGAGTCTTAACTGCAGGACTGCCAGGGAAGTCCCCTTGGTGATTCTGATGTTATCCGAGTTTGAGAATCCTTGATCATCCACAGGTTTTTGAAGTGTGTCCCCGGGATTCCCCTGCATGGCACGCGGTGTTCAGTAAGCACCAAAGCTTGAGAATGCAGGTGATAATGCTGCAAAAGACCTTCAAAAGAGTTGCAAATTCAAAAGACATGCAAAAGAGTTCAAAAAGACATTAAATTGCATATAAATTAGAAGTTCAGTCCCATCAACTTTTGCATGGGGAAGAGACGGAAGGGAAAGGGAGAGTCTGTATTGGGGGGGCATTTCTTCCCTCCACGTGGCTGTATACTTGTTTGTTTATTTTTGGCTGCGCTGGGTCTTTGTTGCTGCACAAAGGCTTCTCTCTAGCTGCGGCGCGTGGGCTTCTCACTGCAGGGCTTCCTGCAGAACACAGGCTCTAGGGCATGTGGGCTTCGGTAGTTGCAGCACGTGGGCTCAGTACTAGTGGCCTGCGGGCTTAGTCGCCCGCAGCACGTGCGATCTTCCCCAACCTGGGATTGAACTGGTGTCCCCTGCATTGCAAGGCGGATTCTTACACTGGACTGCCAGGGAAGCCCAGTGCTCAGTCTTTGAAGTGACACTTTAGGCTGAAAATCTCAGGCTTCCATGTGCAAGATTCAGCTTATCCCCCTTAGAGGGCGTATAGGTGGAGTGTGGTGGGGCAGGAGGAGGGGTGAAGAAGGGGCCCAGAGCTGGAAGAGCAGAGAGGAGGAGGGAAGTGAGGAAACGGCAGGGGCGGGGAGGCGGGATGGGAGGTGGAGGAGGGCGGCCCTCTGTTCAGAGGCCCGGGCGGAGGACCCTTGTAGGCTCCAGGCCGGAGGGCTGTGGGCAGACACGCGCCAGGCCAGGGCCTCCTCCTGTCATTGCTCCTTTCAGTCCCGCCAGCACCAGGCAGCCTGGGAGCCAGGGAGCAAGGCGGCAGGCAGATGGTGGTGTGGGGAGCCCCAGAGAGGGACGGTTCTGATGGGGCCTTCGAGAGGTTCCTGGCTTTGGTCCCTGTGTCCCCAGGCCTCCTGCTCTGGGGTTCCCACCCCTCTCTCCCCGACGGGCCCCTGCAGAGGAAGAATCCCAGTCATGGGTAAACTGGGGCTCCAACCCCTTGTTACATGGCTCAGCCTGGCCACAGCCCTTCCCTGTTTGGAAGCGCCTGGTCCCCACCCCCCAGCAGCAGGTCCAGTCTTGGGCTCACTGGCCTCCCTTCCCAGGGCTGGCTCTCTCAGAGCAGCAGGGTCTTGACCCTTTCTGTCCCCTCTGCCTTCTAGACTGCCCTCTTTTTCTTGCCCCCAACATCCTCCGTAACCCTCTCCATGTTCCCCCAACAAGCTTGTCCTGCCCCAGATGGAGTCCCCCAGCTTGTCCCCTGGGTGATGCTCCCTAAGCCCATAGTACTTGCAGGGGTCAGACAAGCAAGCCTCCTCTGGGGCTCTGTGTGTGTCAGGAATACTTCTTTTATTTTTTACCATCAAACGATTTTGTAATGGGGTATAGTTGATTACGGAGAAGGCAATGGCACCCCACTCCAGTATTCTTGCCTGGAAAATCCCATGGATGGAGGAGCCTGGTAGGCTGCAGTCCATGGGGTCCCTAAGAGTCGGACACGACTGAGCGACTTCACTTTCGCTTTTCACTTTCATGCATTGGAGAAGGAAATGGCAACCCACTCCAGTGTTCTTGCCTGGAGAATCCCAGGGACGGGGGAGCCTGGTGGGCTGCCGTCTATGGGGTCGCACAGGGTCGGACACGACTGAAGCGACTTAGCAGCATAGTTGATTAACAATGTTGTGGTAGTTTCCGGTGGACAGCAAAGGGACTCAGCCATACACATGTATCCATTTCCCCCAAAACCCCTCCCAACCAGGCTGGCACGTAACACTGAGCAGAGTTCCATGTGCTATACTACAGGTCCTTGTTGGTTATCCATTTTAAATACAGCAGTGTGTACATGACCTTTCCAAAGTCCCTATCTCCTCCCCACAGCAGCCATAGGTTCATTTTCTAAGTCTGTGAGTCTCCTTCTCTTTTGTAAGTTAATTTGTATCATTTCTTTTTAGATTCCACGTATAAGGAATGTCATATATTTCTCCTCTGTCTGACTCACTTCACTCACTCTGACTCTCTCTAGGTCCATCCATGTTGCTGCAAATGGCATTATTTCATTCTTTCTAATGGCTGAGTAATATTCCATTGTGTATATGGACCACATCTTCTCTATCCATTCCTCTGTCAATGGACATCTAGATTGCTCTCATGTCTTGGCTATTGTAAACAGTGCTGCAATGAACATTGAGGTGCATGGATCTATTCAGGCCATGTTTCTCTCTGGATATATGCCCAGGATTGGGATTGCAGGGTCATACTGGAGCTCTATTTTTAGTTTTTTGAGGAACCTCCATACTGTTCTCCATAGTGGCTGTACCAAATTACATTGCCACCTACAGTGCAGAAGCGTTCCCAGGAATGTCTCCGATCACAGGGTCTAGGTCAGGTTTGCACACTTCCTCCCCTCCCCAGTGGTGGAGGCGTTTGTTCCTGGGAAAGCCTGCAGGGCCCCAGCTGCCCAACGTTGGATGTGAAGAGAGAGCCTGGACGGGACCTGGAGGTCAGGGTGATGGGGAGATGAACTCAGGCGACCTGCTCAGCATCAGCCTGGTGCTTCCCAGGGTTCTCCTTTGGATGAACTGCCTTTTTCCAGGTCTCCTGCAAGGGAGGCTTGGTGTGGCCCTGATGGTGATCATTTGGGGAGGAGGGAAAGGTCAGCCTCACTCACTTACATGCTGGACGATTGATTCCCTCATAGGATGAGATCTGGGGAGGACAAACCTCTGGAAGGAATGCGTTAACGGGGGACCTGATCAGCTACACAAAAGGAAGGCGTTTGCTCCACAGCCAAGCCCCATCACTGAAGTGCCATCACTCACTTTAAGCTCCGTGACTGTGGGAGGAAGGCCAGGACATCAGTTGGGAGCTGTCCTCCCCACCCCTGAAGTGTCAGCAGCCACTGGGGCGGCCCCTGGTGGAGTAACTCACAGCAAGCCCGACAAGAATGGGCGCTGCCCCCCAGGGCCCCTCCTCAGAGGACAGGCCTGCACTCCCAAGAGAGGGTTACAGGCGACCCCTCATGTCAGAGGGCCCATGCAAGAAAAGATTCTGACGCTTGTTAAAATGTAAGGAAGACTATTCAGGTCTGTTGCAATCAGGGAGAGAGACCGGCTCAACTCTGAAGATCAATAGAGTTGGTATACATATATCCCGTCCCTTTTGTATACCTATGGCTGATTCACGTTGAGGTTTGACAAAAAACAACCAAATTCTGTAAAGCAATTATCCTTAATTAAAAAAATGAATAAAAAAAAGTTGGTATTGCTCAGAGACTCTAATACAGAGTGGGGAGGCCGCGGAAGAAGTGTGACATACACGTCTCAGCCCGGGTGAATCTGACCTTCTGAGCACTTATTTTCCTAAGGAAGCCATTGAGAACACCAGCCAGGAACTCAAGATACTTGCCTGAAACTTACACTAAAATAACTCGTTAAATAGCTCCTGACAGTCTATCTACTTATCGGACCTTGTCCGAAAACAACTTGTGATTCCTTTAAGGACAAATGTTCCATGACTTCTATCAGTATCCATCAACACCCTCACCAAGCAACTTTATCCACCTGTGGCCTTGCCTGTATAAGCCCCTAGAACACTCTTGGTTTTATTAATACCTGAATATATCTCCTGAATTGTAATTCTTAAGACTCCAAATAATTTTTTTTTCTTACTTGCAGCCTTTCTAAGTTTTTTGGTTGATATTTGCTACAGTTGGGTTAGGCAGGTCGAAGGATGGGATCTGAGGATGAGGCCACAGCATTAAAGAGGGCTCAGAGAACATTGGGGCTTCCCTGGTGGCATGGAGGTAAAGAATCCACCTGTCAATGCAGGAGACACGGATTTGATCCCTGGGTCAGGAAGATCCATTGGAGAAGGAAATGGCAACCCACTCCAGTATTCTTTCCTGGAAAATTCCATGGACAGAAGGAGCCTGGTGGGCTATAGTACATTGTTATTGTTCAGTTGCTAAGTCTTGTCTGACTCTTTGCGACCCATGGACTGAAGCACTTTCTTGTCCTTCACCATCTCCCAGGGTTTACTCAAACTCACGTCTGTTGAGTTGATGATGCCATCCAACCATCTCATCTTCTGTTGACCCCTTCTCCTGTCCTTAATCTTTACCAGCATCAGGGTCTTTTCCAAAGAGTTAGCTCTTCTCATCAGGTGGCCAAGTATTAGAGTCGCAGAAGTCAGATGCGACTTGGCAACTAAAAAACAACAGAGGACTTTGATTAAAGTTTGTTCAAGGAAAGAGTCTGTTAGAGCCAGAGGACAGCTCTCAGACCTGCTGGGCCAAGACATGGGACAGAAAGGGGTGGGTCTGGGGCCACCTTCACGGAGACAGGACAGCCTGTGGCAGCTAGGGACAGGGCAGTGCCTGCACAGGGCTGGTCCACAGCGCACGGTCACAACCTGCGTTTCTTCCTCTTTGCTAGAAAAAAAGCTTTTCCCATGAATTTGGTTATGAATATGTGTTCTTCCCAAAGTTTGAAGTTTTATTTTCAAACTTATGAAAGCCAAAGGGGTCCCACATGAAGACTTATCTTGGTGGAGATCTTTCCAGGCATTAGAAATGGAAATGGTTAGATCACCATTGTTAGTGTGAATACAAGTAGAAAAGATCGCCCAGTTAAAGATCACTAAGTGCCTGACCTCCGTCAGACAACTGTCTCTCTGTGGGTAATAACTGATTTCTGAGGTCAAGTTTGAACTCTATTAAAAATTTAGCAGAAACCTGTAAAATGAGTTCTGTAAAGGGGGTTCCTTCCCAAAAGGAGATTGTGAGTTACATCATGCAGAAGGAACCTTCTGTCCCTGACCAGGTCAAGGGTATTTTCCTTTCCACCCTCCAGGCTTGGGCACCAAAGGTCTTCTTTGCAGCAGTGAGACTATGTGGGGTGCTGGGGTAACAGCAGTGAAGAAGCAGAGAGGAGAAGTTGAGAGAGGAGCTGGGAAGGGATGTTTCTCCTTGGCTCCAGCATGGACCTTCTGAGCAGGCTTATCTAGGAAAGAAAAGTGCTCCTGCCTCAGCACAAATTCCCCCCAACCCTGCCCACCCCAGTTCATGCTCTGCCATAATCGTCTAACATTGGTGTTATGTGGTCAGGAGGAGTGAAAGAAACAAGAGAACTTTACCCTCACCCAGGGCTATGCCCCTTCAGCCCTTCCTGGGGAGTTCTTGGCTTTTGGTCATCCACTGTCCACTGGCATTGCCTACCTGGCTGACCTAGGCATTTGGGCACTGGGCCTGACCTCAGGTGACTTTGGCCTGCTGCAGCTTGAAGCAGAATTTTGGTTTCCTGGCCAGAGACTGAAGTCAGTCTGTAGCAGTGAGAGTGCTGAATCCTGGCTCCTAGACCACCAGTGACAGTGGCCAGAGATGAGACCCTGACATGTCAGCTGTGTAGAAATGAATTTCCAGGAGATGGAAAGTAGTGAAATGAGTGAAGTGTTTATTAGGAGGAAAAACAGTACATGCTAATAGAGTCTTGCCCTGGTAGTTTGAATCACTTTTTTTTTTTTTTTTTTTAGTATTTATTTATTTGGCTGCATCAGGTCTTAGTTGTGGCATGCAGGATCATGGTTGTCATGTGGGATCTTTCATTGTGGTGCATGGATTCTTTAGTTGTGGTGTGTGGGCTCAGTAGTTGAGATGCATGGATTCTCTAGTTGTGGTCTGAGGACTCAGTAGCTGTGGTGAATGTATTCTAGGTTGTGGTCTGAGGACCTAGAAGTTGTGGTTCATGGGTTCTCTAGTTATGGTGTGAGGGCTCAGTAGTTGTGGTGATTGAATTTTCTAGTTGTGGTGTGAGGGTGCACTAGTTGTGGTGCATGGATTCTCTAATTGTGTGGTGTGAGGACTCAGTAGTTGAGGTGCATGGATTCTCTAGTTGTGGTGTGAGGATTCAATAGTTGTGCTGCATGGATTCTCTATTTGTGTTGTGACAGTGCACTAGTTGTGGTGCTTGGATTCTCTAATTGTGTACTGCATGGACTCAGTAGTTGTGGCACATGGATTCTCCAGTTGTGGTGTGAAGGCTCAGTTCTTGCTTCCACATCTGCAGCTAAGTAGTGCCTTCTTTCTTATAGAACTCTGGCCTCAAGTCTCTTTCTTGGGTCCCAAATTCTGGGAAGCAACTTTAACGCTTAATAGCAATGTAAGAATATACTTTCTTTTCAAATTTTTTTAATTAAACATATTTTATTTATTTGGCTGCATCATCTCCATTGCCTCATGCAGACTCTGGAGTACACAGACTTAGCTGCTCCATGGCTTGTGGGATCTTAGTTCCTTGACCAGGGATTGAACTCATGTCCCTTCCATTGCAAAGTGGATTCTCAACCAATGGACCACCAGGGAAGTTGCAAGAACATACGTTCAAGCTTTAAAAATACAATAAAATCACAATAACAAAAATAGGACCTTCACAGCACCTTACAGTCTAGGCCCTGTTCCCTTATGTAACATCACTCAGTTACAAGTGGTCTTTCCCAAGCTAAATGTACTTCATGGTAAAAACTCTCATATGACAACGTAATACTGAAACCATCTACCATACTAGTACTGGAGATTTAGTGTTTAACGGGTGAATACACAGACAGAAATGTTGAGAGAGAAAGTCAAAGCCTCCTGGTTCAGGCTCTCCAAGCAGTCAGTCCCCACCAGCTGAACAGGGTCGACCAGCGGTGACCTAGACTGGGGCAAGTTCACCAAAACAACATAAATTCTAGAGTCTCTTTTCAAAGAGGCAGACAGGCAACCCCAACCACTCATGGGAATGCTACCACTTGCTCTGAGGACATATAAGAAGCTGTAGGCTCATGCGGCCAGTCTCTAACACTCCCCCTTCTTTTTTTTTTTGGCCCTACAACCAGGGTTCTTCACTCCAGTTTCTGAGCCCGTCTGTGCTCAGTCACTTCAGTCTATCCTACTCTTTGCAACCCTACGGACTGTAGCCCACCAGGCTCCTCTGTCCGTGGGATTCTCCAGGTAAGAGTACTGGAGTGGGTAGCCATTACCTCCGCCAGGGGATCTTCCCAACCCAGGGATTGAACTCATATCTCTTGTACTGCAGGCAAATTTTTTACTGCTGAGCCACTGGGGAAGCCTGAGCCAGTCCCCATTCTGCAAATATTTTACTAGAAGTGGTCTTCACGTTTCACAACACATGAAATCATTTTCTTTTAACTGCTGAGAAATTGGATGGTTCTTGCAATGGATTATCAGTAAACAAAGGTTGTCAGGGTCATCAGAGATTGCAGCCACCGTGGAGAGTGAGCTGGTCAGCCTGGGAGAACTCAAGGAGGAAAGAAGACCTGCCATGTAGCAGCCATTGGATTGCAGCCACTCCCCACAGAGAGCCCTGAGGAAACTCAGGCTGTGAACACAGGACACCGGCCCCAGACAGGTGAGGTGTGTAACATGCATATGAGTTTAGTAAGCCCAGACTCTTGTATCTTCCCCAATACAGAAAGGCACTACATTCCTTAACTCCGGGTATCTGGTTTTCTTTAGTTTACAATAATCTTGTGATGTTCAGACCACTTGCCCATCGTTGCAAAACTTCCATGTAACCTGGCTCCCCTTCCCTTGCCTCCTTGGAGCAGTTCTCTCAGGGTCACTTGAGATGCTGTCTTCTGGGCTTGAAATTCTAAAAATTTCCACTGAATAAAACACAACTCTCAACTTTTGGGTTGTGAATATTTTTTAAGTCCACATGGCCAAGGTTGAAAAATGGAAACCGATATGTAAGAGAACCGCTCAGAAAGGTCTCACACTGGCTCGCCCACCGCCCTGTATGGACAAATCCAGGCAGGGCAAACCAGCCCCCATTATCCACCCGCCCCCAGGGCCTCCGTCACACCCGCGCCCACGCATCCTCTGGTGTGTCTCCACAGCCCTCCGCCCAGTCAGCGGCGCCTCCATGCCTCCTCCGCCCTCTCCTCCCACAGCCTCATCACTCCTCCGCGAAGGCACAACAGGGCGGGCGGGCGCGGGCCTCTGAGGCCCCCATCTCGCTCTCCCGCTCCGGCAGCCCCTCGCCCTCCGGCAGCCGCCGTCACGCCCTCAGACGCGCGGGCTCGCGGGCGCCGGCTTCCCGGAGGGCGGCGGGGAGCGCGGGTCACCCCACCCTCTCCCTGGCGTCTTCCGGAGCTCGCCCCGGGTCCGCGCCCACGGGCTGCACCGCCCCGCCACAGCCCCACGGGCCGTGCCCGAGAGGCGCGGCGGGCGCGGTGCTGAGCGCGGCGAAGCGCCACGGTGACGGGCAACAGGTTCTTGAGTTTTGTTTCCTTTTTGAGAAAGCGTTGCCTTTCGCCTCAAAGCAGCGAGAGCCACACCCAAAATGGCCCCCGCCGTGGACCGGCGCTGTGTGGCTTTGTAGCCCCTTTCACGACACCCCGGGACCCCTTTACGGTCACGCCCTGGGTGGAAAAGCTGAGCCACCCCTACCCGGGTACGGGTTGGAGTTGGGCGAATGGGCATCAGTGCTCGCTCAT
Source organism: Cervus canadensis (assembly GCF_019320065.1). NCBI lineage: Eukaryota > Metazoa > Chordata > Mammalia > Artiodactyla > Cervidae > Cervus > Cervus canadensis. The sequence goes on along the minus strand of NC_057411.1, from coordinate 48,582,288 downwards.
TCCGCTTCCTAGTCGTGGCCTTTCTTTTGGGTTGGGTCTTGAGGACGTGGGTTTTAACTCTGAGTTGCAAAAGTGATGTTCCTGCAGCAGAAACCGAGTTACACCAAGCCCTGTAAGCCAGGGCTGCGAAGCCCACGGCTGCCTTCCCTTCCCGTCTCTGTGAATTCTCCAAAGCAAAGGCTGGTCAGGTGCCTCAGCCCAAACCTGGCATAGAGCGGGTTCTCAGGGAGAGTTTATTAAAACAAAATCTTTACCAAACTAAAGTCTGTGAGGAGAGTGCTGACTAACTACTGGGAAAGGATAAGTGGATAAGTTTATGTTCTAGTCCTGTGGCCCCCAGACACACAATAAATATTGTGTGTGGGGTGGGGGGTGGGGGGGGTGGAGAATCCTGTTTGTACAAATGCTGTGGACTTAGGCCTCAGTTTTCCAGTAAATCATGTGAAAATATTAGTCACTTAGTTGTGTCCGACTCTTTGTGATGCCATGGACTGTAGCCGCCAGGCTCTGCTGTCCAGGGGATTTTCCAGGCAAGAATATTGGTGTGGGTTGCATGCCCTCCTCCAGGGTATCTTCCCTACCCAGGGATGGAACCCATGTACCTTATGTTTTCTGCATTAGCGTGTGGTTTCTTTACCACTAGTGCCACCTGGGAAGCCCCAGTAAATCATGTAAAGGAAATGAATGTTGCCTGTCATTCCAGTTCTGTCAACGCCTTTGGTTGCGGTCTCACCTCACTGTGGTGTACCCTGAGAAGAATTCAGGATGGAAAAGTGGAAAGTGTTTTGTGCTTTGCATATACCAACCCCTAGATTTTTTAAAAAATTAGTTTATTTTACTTTTGGTTGCGCTCAGTCTTTTGTTGCTGCGTGCTGGCTTTCTCTAGTTGCGTGGAGCAGGAGCTAATCTCCAGCTGTGGGTAGCAGGGGCTACTCACTGTAGTGGCTTCTCTTGTTGTAGAGCACGGGCTCTAGAGACATTGGCTCAGTAGTTGTGGCGGAACAGCTTACTTGCTCCGAGATAGGTGGCGTCTTCCTGGACCAGCGATCGGACCTGTGTCCCCTGCGCTGGCAGGCAGATTTTTAACCACTGTACTACCAGGGAAGTCCCAACTCCCAGATTGTTAAGATACATATCTAAGGAAAATTTTCATTAATATGATCTCCCCCCCCCCCCCCGCAAAAAGTTCATATATAGCCTTACCTCCTCCGTTGCCTCACTGGACCAGTTCTTCAGCCCTCGGAGGGGCTGTTTCCTGAGCTATAGTCCTCAGCAAGAGCCTGAATAAAACTGAACTCACAACTGTTGCACTGAGGACTTTTCTTTCAGTTGACAACCAAGTGGAGCTGGTAGTCCCCCTTCAGAATGCCCATCAGGGCTACTGACAGGATTAAGTGAGAAAATGGGTGCAAAAGTACATCATAAACTTGGTAAAGTATGAGGCAGATAAGTGGCATTATTTTTAGACTATAGAATGTGGTGGTTGAGGGCTAAGTGTTGACTTTAGACAGATCTGGGGTTTGGACCCTAATCCCAGTACTTGCTGGCTGGCTGGAAGTGTCTGGGTAAATTAGGTAATGGCCGGAAGATAGCGCTCTGGGCCTCAGTGTATCCTCCTGTACCTAGTGGTGTTGGGAACCAAGACCTCTAGGGAAGTGTAGGAGGCAGAGTGGCCTCCAAAGATGTCCGTATTCCTGATCCCTGGGACCCGAGAGTATATTGTGAATTACATAACATATTTGGTAACTGTGAATGTATTACAGGCAAAAAGGACCTTGTGGATGTAATTAAAGTTAAAGATCGTAAAATAAAGAGACTGGCCTGGATCATCCGAGTGGACTCAATCTCTGCCCTTTAAAGCAAAGAATGTTTGGGGGCTGGATTTAAAGAAATGAGGTAGAAAAGGAAAGCAGGAAGAATTAGAGATATCCCAAGCATGATATAATTGAATATGCTGATGCTGGCTCTAGTTAGCCTTGCAAGTTGTCATCTGAGAGACTTTGGACAAATTTAAAGCACAAGAATGATCTGAGGTGTCATGGCTGAGTCTGAGGTGCAGGCAGCCACAGGTAGGGTGTCAGCCAAAATAAACAGTACAAGAGGCTGCAAATAAGCGAAGACTTCATTTGGGATCTTAGGAATTGCAGTTTGGGACACACAGGTTCAGGGTAACCACGAAAGTGTGTTCTGGGGACTAGAAAGACTCAGGGGCTTATAAGGACAAAAAGCTTTACGCTTGTTGTTAAAAATTGCCTGGCAAGAATTGATCCGCTCTGACGTGAAAGTATTTATCCTTAAGGAATCATAAACTGTTTCAGGGTAAGAGTTCGATAAGTAGATGGACTGTCACGAGTTACTTTAGGATAAAGTTCTGATAAGTATCTTGAGTTTCTGACAGGTGTTCTGGAAGACTTCATCAGGTCAAATGTCGGATTCCATCCTTAGGAAATGCGCATTAAGTCACATTTCCTTAGTGGCTTCCAGCATCATTTTAGAGCTCTCTGAGCAATAATGACTCCACTTTGACTTTTTCCTTTCACTTTTCTTCCTTTTGACCAAGATCTTTCTTTAGAAAGCATTGGTGAGCAATCTTTTGGGTATTTGGCATTAGTATCATCTCCCTTTGGTGCTGGGAAGGCACAGTCCCAGAGAGTCATGTCTCACAGAGGAGAGAGAGCGGTGCTGTGTGAGAAGTGTGCCCTTAGAGAGCTTATGGCCACATTTGAACAACAAGCAGTCATTTTAGGACTATTACTTGGTCATTAAAAAAAATGAAATAAAGCCATTTGCAGCAACAAGGATGGAACTAGAGAGTGACATACTGAGTGAAGTAAGTCAGATGGAGAAACAGAGAGATCATATGAACACCCCTTATATGTGGAATCTAAAAAGAATTGATACAAATGAACTTGCTTATAAAACAGAGACTCAGGACTTAGAAAATGAACTTATGGTTGCTGGGGGGAAGGGATGGCTAGGGATTTTGGGAAGGTCATGTACACACTGAAGCATTTAGAATGGATAACCAGCAAGGGCCTGTTGTATAGCACATGGAACTCTGCTCAATGTTATATGGCAGCCTGGATGGGAGGGGGTCTTGGGGGAGAGTGGGTACATGTATCTGTATGGTTGAGTCACTTTGCTATTCCCCTGAAACTATGTCAACATTGTTAATCTGCTTTACCCCAATACAAAATGCTTTTGGTGTTAAAAAATTAAAACTGAATTGTAAAGACAAAAACAAGGAGTCATTTTAGGAAGTGAGTCGTAGGCAGTCTTCAAAACAGACATGGATCCTCATGAGGAGGAATCTTGCAAGAGTGATTAATCATCTCCAGATGGTAAACTATCACTATGCCCAGTTCGATGGTAAGACCCGAAAGCTTATCAGAAACTAATATTCTACAGTAAGTGTCAGAATCCTTTCCATGAATCTCTTGTAAGAGGAAGCATATTTGTAAAAGAATCAGAGTGAAACAGTAACTGCCTACAAGTGATCTAAAAATGCCCGTTATTGAAAACCCGAGAGCTTAAAAAGGATAAGAGAGAGTTGTCTAGGAACCGAGGGTGGCCCCAACCAACAGCCAGCAAGAATGTGGGGACCTCAGTCCTACATCCCCAAGGAACTGGAGTCTGCCAACAACCTGAATGAACCTGAATGAGCCTACATCCCTGGCCAGGCCTTCTGATAAGAGGCCTGTCAGCTAACACCTTGCTTTTTATATTTTTGTTCATTTATTTTTGGCTGTGGAGGATCTTCATTGCTGCATGGGCTTTTCTCTATTTGCCATGCACAGGCTTCTTACTGTGGTGGCTTCTCTTGTTGGAGAGCGTGGGTTCTAGGCTGTGCAGGCTTCAGTAGTTCAGATCTTGGGCTCTGGAGCACAGGCTCAATAGCTGCGGTGCACCGCTTAGCTGCTTGATGACACATGGAATCTTCCCAGATCAGGGATCAAACCTGTGTCTCCTGCATCAGCAGGTGGATTCTTTTATCAGCCAGCCACCAGCAAAGCCCCTAACACCTTGCCTTTGACCTTGTCAGAACCAAAGCAGAGAAAACTTTTAAATTGACTTGGACTTTGGGTTTTCAGAACTGTTACAATAAACTGTGTTGTTTTGAGCTGCTAAAATTGTAATTTGTTACTGCAGCAATAGAAAACTAGTGCAGGAGGGGGCTGTTGGAAGTGGGGCTTAAAGTTTAGCCTGCAGAACATTTGTATAAGGTTAGAAGAAAGTTGGTCATGAGCCTTAGGATACAGGAAAGTGAATAAAGACCCGCCCCATGCCTTCTGACAGGTTTATTATTCTCTGACCTCTCTTTTCACTGATTTTTGACTGCTCCCCTCCTCTATCTCTCTTTTGCTAAGATGTGTGTGGCAAATATCTTCTCCCAACTAAGACTTGACTAGTTTTTAAAATAGCCTTTATAGAACATTTTTTGGCTTGCAGAAAAGTTGAGAAGATAGTAGAGAGTATGTGGTTCAACTTTTCACTTTAAGTTTTCTTTGATAAATGCAAGAGTGTAGTTAAAATTAAAAAAAAAAATTATGGTCAAGTATGCATAACATAAAATCTGCCATTTAAACCATTTAAAAGTGAGCAGATCAGTGGTATTAAGTATATTCACGTTGTTACACAACCATTTGTTTTTCAATCACTAAGTAGTTTCTGACTCTTTGTGACTTCATGGATTGTAGCATGCCAGGCTCCTCTGTCACCCACTATCTCCTGGAATTTGTTCAAATTAATCTCCAATGAGTAAGTGATGTTATCCAACTATCTCATCCTCTGCTGCCCTCTTTTCCTCTTGCTCTCAATTTTTCCCAGCATGAGGATCTTTTCCAATGAATCAGTTCTTCCCATCAGGTGGCCAAAGTATTACTACCATCCATCTCCAGAACTTTTTCATCTTTCCTAATTAAAACCAAATTGGACCTATCAACCAATAATTCCTCATTTCCTTCCCCCAGTCACTGGTAGCCACCATTCTACTTTGTGTCTGTGAATTTGTATGCTCTAGCTTAAAAAAAAAATTGAGGTGAAATGCATGTCACATGCAATTAATCAGTTTAAAGTGTAGAATTCAGTGATGTTTTGTGTATGCACAATGTTATGTGACTGCCAGCTCTCTAGTTTTTTGTTTTTGTTTTTAAAAATTTTTTTAGTTCTCTACTTTTCATCACCCAAGAAGTAATTACCCATTAAGTAATAACCCCATGTTCCCCTTCGCCTCATTCCCTGGCAACCACTAGTTTACTTTCTGTTTCCATGCATTTACCTATTCTGGATATGGGCTTCCCAGTTGGTGCTAGTGGTAAAGAACCCACCTGCCAATGCAAGAGACATAAGAGATGGGGGTTTGATCCCTGGGTTGGGAAGATCTCCTGGAGGGCAAGACAACCCACTCCAGTATTCTTGCCTGGAGAATCCCATGGACAGAGGATCCTGGTGGGCTACAGTCCCTGAGGTCACAAAGAGTTGGACGTGACTGAAGTGACTTAGCACGCACACTTTCTGGATATGTTGTGTGTAATAGTCAGCTAGGGCTGCCACAGTAGAATAACACAGAATGGGTGGTTTAAACAACAGAAATCTATATCCTTACAGTTCTGGCGGATGGAAGTCCAGGATCAAGGTCAGGGCAGGTTGGTTTCTCTGGATTCTCTCTCCTTGGTGTGTAGACAGCCATCTTCTCCCTGTTTCCTCACATGGCTTTCCTCTGTGAATGAGCATCCTTGGGATCTCTTCTTCTTCTAAGAACGCCAGTCATATCAGAGTAGGATTCCGCCCTTATGACCTCACTTAACTTCAATTACCTCTTTAAAGGCTACCTGGTTACCATGGTCTGGCTGTTTGTGTCTCTCCCAAAATTCATATGTTGAAATGTTAACTCCTGGGATTTCCCTGGTGGTTCAGTGGCTGACACTCCACGCTCCCAATGCAGGTGGTCCGTGTTCAATCTCTGGTCAGGGAACTAGATCCCACATGCTGCAACTAAGAATTCACATGCCACAGTGAAGATCAGGATCCCGTGTGCTGCAACAAAGACCCGATGTAGCCAAATAAATAAATATTAAAAAAGAAATCTTGACTCCCAATGTGAAAGAATTGGGAGGGAGGTAACGAGGGTTGTGGAATTAATTAAAGAAAGAATCCTGAGCTGAAACTGGAGTCAGGACGGACCATACATTGTCAACAACTCCAAACAGGAAGAGACTCATGCCTATCTCTCAGCAGGAAGGTATCACCTACTTTACTTCCAGCAGTAAGAAGAAAACTTCTCTCCACCAGATGACAGTCCAGCCAACCAGAGACTGTAGTGCCCCAACTGGTAAGAAACCTCCACACTTTGGACTGGACCCCTTGTTCCTCCACTGGACTCTTTGGTTATAATAGCCTTTCCCAAAGATCCCTTTTCCCCTATAAAAGCAAGTTCCTCTTCCTTGTTCTCTGGATTTGCATGTGGTATTTTCTATATTCCAAATTCAATTCCCCTGGCTTTTCTTAAATCAGCTCAGTTATGCTGGTAAAATAACTGACTATTATATTATTAAAGTTGGCAGGGTAGAGTCCCCGTAAATGGGATTAATGCTATTATCAGTGAGACCACCCAGTACATTCTAACCTTTCCCACCATGGGAGGATTCAGTGAGAAGGCCCTAGCTATAAACTAGGAAAAGAGTCTCAGCAAAACTCAACTATCCTGCTGCCTTGATCTTAGACTTCCAGATAATTTTGTTTCTAGAAACCTAGATAAACTCTGCCACTAATGCTGAAGCTTCCCGGTGGCTCAGACAGTGAAGTGTCTGCCTGCAATGCGGGAGACCCGAGTTCGATCTCTGGGTAGGGAAGATCCCTTGGAGAAGGAAATGGCAACCCACTCCATTACTCTTGTCTGGACTGGACTGGACTGTAATAACCAAATGGCTGTAATGACCAAAGTGTCCAGTGGAGGATTTAACTAATGCTGAAGATTTAGCTTTCGCTGTTGTTGTTCAGTCGCTAAGTCCTGTCCGACCCTTTGTGACCTTTGAACTGTGAGAACCAAATTTCTGTGGCTTGTAAACTACCCAGTCTGTGATATTTTGTTATAACAGCCCAAAAGTTAGACAAAGTCTTAGTCACATTTGGGGTCGGAGCTTCAAGATATGAATTTATTTATTATATTCTTTTTCAGATTCTTTTCCATTATAGTTAATTACAAGATATTGAATACCATTCCCTGTGCTATATGTTTATCTATTTCATATATAGGAGTTTGTATTTGCTAATCCCAAACTCCTAATTCAGCCCTCCCTCCCTTTTGCCTTTGGGAACCATAAATTGGTTTCCTATGTGAGTTTGTTTCTGTTTTGTCAATAAGTTCATTTGTGTCTTTTTTTTTGATTCCACATATGAGTAATATCATATGATATTTGTCTTTGTCTGACTTCACTTAGTATGATAATCTCTAGGTCCATCCATATTGCTGCAAATGGCAATATTTCATTCTTTTTATGGCTGATTAATATTCCAATGTATGTGTGTATTTATATAAGGAGAAGTGGGTGGCAGAGGATGAGATAGTTGGATGGCATCACCAACTCAATGGCCATAACTCTGAGCAAACTCTGGGAAGTAGTGGAGGACAGAGGAGCCTGGCGTGCTGAAGTCCATGGGGTTGCAAAGAATGGACACAATTTAGTGACTGAATAATGAACAACAGTATATATATCATATCATTTTTATCCAGTCATCTGTCGATGGACACTTAGGTTGTTCCCAGGTCTTGGCTATCATAAATAGTGTTGCTGAGAACATTGGGGTGTATGTGTTTTTTCAAATTAGAGTTTTCTCCTTATATATGCCCAGGAATAGGATTGCTGGGTCATATGGCAACGCTATTTTTAGTTTTTTAGGGAAACTCCATACTGTTTTCCATAGTGGCTGCACCAATTTACATTCCCACTAACAGTGTAGGAGGGTTCCTTTTTCTCCACGCACTGTCCAGCTTTTATTATTTGTAGACTTATTTTTAATGATGACAACTAGATTAGCTTTATGGTAAGTATTGATATCTGGTTAAGTACGGCATGTTCCCTTCCTGATTCTTCCTTAGAAATGTCCTGACTTTTACAAAGTTAATTAATTATTTTCCAGCTGCATTGGGTCTTCATTGCTGCATGGGCTTTTCTCTAGTTGCAGTGAGTGGGGGCTACTCTCTACTTGCAACAACAACAACACTGTATTTTAATAGAATTTTATCATTTTATGCATGAAGATTTTACATCCGTTTGGTTAAAATTTCCTAGTTACTATTTGTGCTGGATTGAATAGTGACCTTTCCCCAAATGCATATCCTCTCTGACCCTCAGAATGTGACCGTATTGAAAACAGGTCTTTGCAGATGTAACGAGGTGAGATGAGATCTTACTGGCCTAGGGTGGGCCATCAGTCCATGATGTGTGTCCAATGTGAAGGTCAAGCAAAGACACAGAAACACTGGGAAGGTGGCCACGTGGCAACAGAGGCAGAGACGGGGCTGGGGCAGCCACCAGTCAAGGAAGGCCATGGATTGCCAGCCGTCACCAGAAGCTGAGGGGGCGCGGAGAGATTGTCTGCTAGATCCTTCGGAGGAAGCATGGCCCTGACAGCACCTTTACTTCTGATTTCTACCTTGCAGAACTGTGGGAGCACCAATGTCTGTTATTATAACTATTTTAAATTAACTAACGTTTGGCTGTGCCGAGTCTTCATTGCTGCATGCGAGCTTTTTCTCTAGTTGCGTGCACGGGCTCTCCCCACTGCGGGGGCTGCGCTTGCGGCAGAGCACCGGCTCCTGGGTGCCCAGGCTTCAGTAGCTGGGTCGCGTGGGCTCAGCAGCTATGCCTCCCGGCCTCTAGAGCACGGGTTCAAACCCGCAGTGCACTGGCTTAGTTGCTTCAAAGCCTGTGGGATCTTCCCGGATCACAGACAGAACCTGAGTCTCCTGCATTGGCAGGCAGATTCTTCGCCACTGAGCCACCAGAGAAGCCCCAATTTCTATTATTTTAAGTCACTCAGTCTGTGGCAATTATGGTGTCCAAAGGAAAATAATACATTGTTAAAATTTTTTTTTTTAAATAAGCAAATGGGACCTTATCAAATTTAAAAGGTTTTTCACAGCAAAGGAAACCATAAGCAAAATGAAAAGGCAACTTACAGACTGGGAGAAAATATTTGCAAATGAAGTGGCTGTCAGGGATTGATTTCCAAAATATACGAATAGTTCATGCAGCTCAATATAAAAAAACAACCCAATCAAACATGGGTAGAAGACATAGACATTTCTGCAAAGGAGACATACAGGTGGCCGACAGGTACATGAAAAGATGCTCAACATCCCTAATTGCTGGAGAAATGCAAATCAAAACTACAATGAGGTATCACATTATGCCAGTCAGAATGGCCATAATCTAAAGATCTGTAAACAATAAATGCTGGGGAGGGGCTAGAGATAAGGGAAAACTTCTACATTGTTAGCAGGAATGTAAATTGGTGCAGCCACTATGGAAAACAGTATGGAGCTTCCTTAAAAAACTAAAAGTAGAGTTAACATATGGTCCAGCAACCCCATTCCTGGCATACATTAATAGACAACTCTAATTTAAAAAGATACATGTAACCCCAATGCTCATGGAAGCACTATTTACAACAGCCAGAACATAGACGCAACCTAAATGTCCAACAACAGATGGAGGGATAAAAGAGTTGTGGTACAATATGTAAAATAGCCAACGGGAACTTGCTCAGAAAACTCAAACAGGGGCTCTGTGTCAACCTAGAGGGGTGGGGTGGGGAGGGAGATGGGAGGGAGGTTCAAAAGGGAGGGGGCATATGTGCACCTATGGTTGATTCATGCTGAGGTTTGACAGAAAACAGCAACATTCTATAAAGCAATTATCCTTCAGTTAAAAAAAAAGAAAGAAAAGAGAAAACCCAAAAGATGTGGTACCTATATACAACGAAAGATGACTCAGCTATAAAAAATAGAGGAATAATGCCATTTGCAGCAACATGGTTGCAACTAGAGATGATCATACTGAGTGAAGCAAATCAGACAGAGAAAGACAAATATCAAGTGATATCACTTATCTAAAAAATAATATAACTGCATTTATTTATGACACAGAAAAAGACTCATAGAGGTAGAAAACCAAAGGGAAAATGTGGGGAGAGGGGAGGGATAAATTAGGAGTGTGGGATTAACAGATACACACCACTACCTATACAATATGTAAACAATAAGGATATACTGTATAGTACAAGGAACTATTTTTAATAACTTATACTGGAAAAGAATCTGAAAAAATTATATATAACTGAATCACTTTGCTGTACATCTGAAGTATTATGAATCAATTATACTTGAATAAAAATTTAAAAAAAGTGTTTTTTGGGTTCTTTTTACAAACAATTCCTTTCAGAAAATATATTTCTTTGGAGAATTCCCTGGCTGTCCAGTAGTTATGACTCCACAGTTTTCATTGCTGAGGGCCTGCATTCAAGATCCCACAAGCCATGCAGTGTGGCCAAAAAGAAAAGAAAAGAATATTTTCTCATTGTTCCTGGTGAATAGAAACACTACTTACTTTTAGGTATTGATTTAGTTTCTGGAAAACTTGAAAACTTGCTACTTGCTAAGTACTAAACTCTACTACTAATGCTGATAATTTATCTTTAGACTCTTTCAAATCTGTGATGTCTTAAAAACATTTCATCAGATTGTAATGATAATAGCTGTGGTGGTTTTAATGTGTCCACAAATTCCTTGCTATTTCCCTTGTTGAGTGGTGGAACTTTTTTTTTCTGGCCATGCCATGCAGCTTGTGGGATCTTAGTTCCCTGACCAGGGATTGAACCCCGGCCCACAGTAATGGAAGCACTGAGTCCTAACCATTGGACCACAAGGGAATTCCTCAGAGGTGAAACTTGATTCCCCTTTCCTTGGAATGTGGTTCTGGCCTGTTGCTGACAGAGCAAAGCAGAACCGATGGTATATTTCACTTGTGATATTGAGTTGTCTAAAGACTGCAGCTCTTGGGGAATTGCCTGGCAGTCCAGGGGTTAGGACTCTGCGCTCTGACTGCTCAGGTGTTTTTGCTGTTCTGTCGCTAAGACCTGTTTGATTCTTTGCCACCCCATGGACTGCAGCACGCCAGGCTCCCCTGTCCTTCACCATCTCCTGGAGTTTACTCATATTCACATCCACTGAGTTGATGATGCCATCCAACCGTGTCATCCATCCTCCTTCTCCTCCTGCCCTCAATCTTTCCCAGCATCAGGGTCTTTTCCAATGAATTGGCTCTTCGCATCAGGTGGACAAAGGATTGGAGCTTCAGCATCAGCATCAGTCCTTCTAATGAATATTCAGGGTTGATTTCCTTTAGGATGGACTGGTTTGATCTCCTTGGGTTCCATCCCTGATTGGGGAACTAAGATCCCAGGAGTTCCTGAGGTGCTGTTACAAAAAAAAAAAAAAAAGACTGCAACTTTCACCTGGGCTTTCTCCATGTCTCTCGGATCACACCCTTTGGGGGAAACCTGCTGCCTCGGAGTTGGTAAAAGACCACTGATTACAAGTTCCATTCAGAAAAGGGAAGAACGGTCAGCACACAGCCACCAGAGTCCACAGGCGGAGGGCAAAGCCCGGCTCAGCCATCAAGCGCCCCCTGCTTTGCTGTGTAAGAGGGCCTATGCAGGGAGGCTCTTCCTTGTCTCTCACCTTCTCAGGCCACAGATGAAATATGCCGTGGGGAGTGCACCCTTTTGGCGCTAATGTAGCTTTGGAAGCCTGCTACTTGCCACTACAAGTGCCAGACTCAGGAGTTCCTCCAGGGTTTAACACACCTGGTCTGGAGTTTCTTTGGCGATGTCATTTCTTCAATACCCAGGGATACTTCCTGTTTACTTCTGGTCAGGTCAATTCTAATGGGAAGGTAATCACAGACAAAAATCTCATGAAGACTCCTGGGTTTTGTTCAGTGGTCTCTGTGCCCTGTCCCTCCCAACTCTTTCAGCCCCGTGATGTCCGAGTGAAGCAGTGGCTTCGATAGGAAGGTGACAGTTATCCTTTGGTCTTTGTTGCTTGGCTGGCATTCACCATCTGGGGAAGCACCTTTAAGGGAGACACTTGAAACAAAATCTTGGGGCCTTGGTCTCATCTCATTGGGAAGACAACTTCTGGAACCATCTCTTATAGCTGTTTCAGGTTGGGGTGCAGAAATCCTTGCCATTGTCCACCCCAAATGACAGTGGTGGTGGCCTCCTAGACCTCCTTCAAGGCAGCTACTCAGAAAACACAGTTGGGTGTCAACCTTCAGCCACAGTTTCTTTTGTTCCACCATACTGTTCATGGGGTTTCCCCGGTGGCTCAGTGGTAAAGAATCCACCTGCCAAGCAGGAGACTCAAGTTCGATCTCTGGGCTGGGAAGATTCCTGGAGGAGGAAGTGACAACCCATTCCATTATTATTATTTTCTTTAACTTTTAAAACATTTTATTTATTTTTAATTGGAGGATAATTGGGGCTTCCATGGTGGCTCAGATGGTAAGGAATCTGCCTGCAGTACAGGAGACTGGGGTTCAATTCCTGGGTTGGAAAGATCCCCTGGAGAAGGGAATGGCTACCCATTCCAATATTGCTGCCTGGAGAATCCCACGGACAGAGGAACCTGGCTACAGTCCATGAGGTCACAAAGAGTCAGACCTGACTGAGCAACTAACACTTTTACTTTCTGCTTTACCATAATCTGTTGGCTTCTGCCATACATCAACATGCATCAGCCACAGGTGTAGGTATGTCCGCTCCCTCTTGAACCTCCCTCCTACTTCCCACCCCAACCCACGCCAGTATTCTTGCCTGGGAAATCCCACGGACAGAAGAGCCTGGCAGGTTACAGTCCATGGGGTCCCAAAGAGTGGGGCCTGACTTAGTGACTAAACAGCAACAATAGTGTTCACACCAAGGGCAGACCCTTCTCCCTCAGGGAGATGGAGTTCAGGACTGCCTGTTACCCTGTTTCTCCCGTGGATGATGCAAGTAGATGTCAGCCTCAGGTGCTATTCTTCTGACAAGTTTCCCATAAAGCTCTCCTCCTCCAAACCCTCTCCTGGGCTTGTTGGAGCTGTGCCTGGCTCACCCACCCCCATCTTGCCCCTGGCTGGACTGTCCATGGAGAAATATGCCAACTTTGTGCTCAGGCCTGTGGAGGGAAAGCTGCTCAGTTCCCTGTGTTCCTAGTGCGTGCTCCTCCCCTCCTTCCCCAGCAGTGGAAGACACTGCTGCTATCTTCCCCGTTGTCTAATGGGACAGACATGCCTTTGGAATGTGCTTGCTGCTCATCTGAGAGTCCTCTTCCTTTGTCATCCTCCAAGCCCCCTCCCCCACTGCACTGGATCCCCCACTCACTGCAGGTTTCCCACCTGGCTCCTGGCCCTCGTCCCCACCCCATACCCTGCCACCATCATCCTAGCTGAGTTCCGTGCTCACACGGCCACCATCCCACACGTGGGGCCCCAGGTCCTCAGTCTCTTTGTATCCAATAAGCGGTTCCCACTAGCTCAGGGCATTGTAAAAAAAAAAAAAAAAAAAAATATATATATATATATATATATATATATCTCTTTCTCTTTCTTCCCTTTGTAGCTGTTTGCTCTACTCTGCCCTCTAATGACCCCAAGGCAAATCTATCCTCCCACTTCCAGGCAGCAGATAAACATATTTTCACCATCTTCCAAAAACAAGCAGGGATTTGTTATCTGCTTAACGCTGTGGCCAGAAAAATCTAAGTCCAAACAGGGCTTGTTTCTGTCACTCACTCCTAAGCATGACTTAAGTCTTGTTACTGCCCCCAAACCTGCTTAGTACCTGCTCAGTCCTCTTTTCTGATCACAACCCCATCCTTTCCACCATTTTCACTATAGTCTCTAGCACCGTTTTACTTTATTTATTTGACTGCGTTGGGTCTTAGTTGGGACACTTGGGATCTTGGTTGCCTCAGGCAGGATATTTCGTTGTGGTGCATGGACTCTAGTTGTGGTGCAAGGACTCAGTGGTTGCGGTGAGCAGGCACTTGGGATTTCAGTTCCCTGACCAGAGATCGAACCCATGTCCCCTGCACTGCAAGGCAGATTCTTAATCACTGGACCACCAGGGAAGTCCCCACTAGCACCCTTTTTAGACCCCACAGGCCCTCAGCTGACTTGAACAGCTTTCTCCCCTGCTCATCCACTTGGTGTGCATGGCCATGGTTGAAACAACACCCTTGTCGTAACCCCAACCTCTTACTCCTCTTTTCTTCTTTTGCCCTTCACTCCTCTCTGTTGAAAAATGCAGCCCTTGATTGATTGGGTGTTGGAACCATCACCAGTGGGGCTCCTGAAAAGCCCAAAGCTTGGGGGGAGTCCAGTCTCAGCTGTTACATGTGGTAAAGAAACTTTCTTTGAAGAGTCAAGGAATATGGATGAGTCTGGGAATAACGGAATGGAGGATTTTATGAGTCACGGAGAGCTTGAAGGAAGAAGGAATGGGGATATAAATCAGGAGAAAAGAACTACAGAGAAAGGGAAATAGAAGGGATCATGGGTGGGGCTTACTTCCAGCAGCAGCAGAAGCAAGCCCTGTTTGGACTTGGATTTTTCTGGTCACAGCATTAAGCAGATAACAAATCCCCACTTGTTTCTGGAAGTGGGGATAAACTCATGTTTATCTGCTGCCTTGAAGGGGGAGGATGGATTTTCCTTGAGAGAAGAGAGGAGAGAGCAGAGGAGAGAAAACAGCTACAAAGGAAAGAAAGAGAAAGATAATTTTTTTTTTTGGACAATGCCCTGAGCTAGTGGGAGATGTGAGGATAAGTGAATATACAGGCCTCAGAGAGAAGGACAAGGCTTTCATCAAAACACAGGAAAGGAAAAGAATGAAAATATCAGTCATCTCAGTTTAGAGTGTGTCATCCTAACAATTTCCAAATCTCAGTGGTTTAAAACAAGCAAAGTTTTTCCTTGTTTGTGCGACATGTTCATCATTGGTCAGCAAGGAACACAGGCCAACAGTCAACCACCATCTGGAAAGTTGTGTCCCTGAGCCAGAAGAAAGAGCTCTGGAGGGTCTCATGTTGGAGAATGTGGCTTGGATGTTTCCCTCACAACTCTCTCTCTCTCTCTCAGACACACACACACACACACACACACACACAGCACTACCATAACTGCCAGGGGCCAGATGCATGCAAGGTGAAGAATTGGAATTTATTTGAACAGTACTCAGGACCTCTATGGTATTTTTATCTCAGATGAGCTTTATGCCAAAGAATTGATGTTTTCTCTTTGTGGTGCTGGAGAAGACTCTTGAGAGTCCCTCGGACAACAAGGAGATCAAAACAGTCAATCCTAAAGGAAATCAACCCTGAATATTTATTGGAAGGACTGATGCTGAAGCTGAAACTCCAATACTTTGGCCACCTGATGTGAAGAGCCGATTCACTGGAAAAGACCCTGCTGTCGGGAAAGGGTGAGGGTAAAAGGAGAAGAGGGCAGCAGAGGATGAGATAGCATCACTGACTCAATGAACATGAATCTGAACAAACTCTGGGAGACAGTGGAGGACAGGGGATCTTGGAGTGCTGCTGTCCATGGGGTCGCGGAGTTGGACATGACTGAGCAATTGAACAACAAAAAGAAGTCACACAGAAACCCAGGGCTGGAAACCTCAGAGACAAGCCAATACTTGCCCAAGATCACAGAGAGTGGTAGTGGGCCACTGGGAGCCAGGTCTCCTGTCCTCCAGCCCCTGGATTCTGAGCTTTTATTTTTGGCAAGGTTAGAAACACTTGACTCACCTCCCTTCACCTGGAGTCAGACTTTCACTCATGCTCCCCACACACCCTGCCTCAGAGTTGAATGTGTCCTTGGCTATTGCCAGTACTTCTGTTGTGTCCACTAGAATTAAATTTTCTTTCTTCCCCGGGGCCATCTCAGCTGATGAAACCAGATGTCAAGGCCTCTGTAGCATGACTTTTTGATCTCCCTAGCCTGATTGTGATCAAGTAGGACCAGTAGACTTTGAACATTCTGCACCTCTCATCAGATGTTCTGTTACGAAATACCATGTTTATCTCCTCCTGAATGCTTCTCCAGACCTCCATGTTCCCACAGCTGTCATGCTTCTTTCTGTAATAGCGCTTTGATAAAAAAGATCACTTTTCACATCTGAGCAAAGATAGGTCCTAGCTTCAGGGGTCTTCTAGCAGAAACCTGTTCAAGGACCCCAACAAGCCTTTTTGCACAGCCGTCCATGACCTACCTCTGAACAGCCTGGGGCCGAGGAGGGACATATGGATCCATGGTAAAAATTCTGGCAACCCTAGTTAGACTTAATCTAACATACAGCCCTATCAAGACTGCCTCTCAGGATGGCTTCTTACCATTCTTTGCTTAGAAAAAGCAAGATTGAATTGCTCCAGTTGCTAGCAAGCCAGGACTGATTTCAGCAAACAGAGAAATTGGGCGGGGGGGGGGGGGGAATTATTGGCTGCACTGTAACTGTTAGTGAAACCACAAGAAAGATGAAGTAAGGAGTGAAAATAATCTAGGACAATTCTCAAACTTCTGGGTATGTAAGAAACCACCTCTGACTTCATAGTTCAGTAAATAAAATTCAGTCTTTAAAAAAAAAATGCCAGCCTGGACGTTGGCTAGGGTTAACTCCCAAACTATAGTTTTAGGTGGAAAAAAAAGTCAAAGGAGTCATAGATCAGTGTGCTCCTATTTATGCAAAATAAAAAGGTTGGAGAGAGCTATATATGTGTATGTTCAGACACACACATTTGGAAAGCTATACAAGGCTGGGAAAGACTGAAGGCAGAAGGGGATGACAGAGGATGAGATGGTTGGATGGTATCACTGACTCAATGGACATGAGTTTGAGCAAGCTCTGGGATTTGGTGGACAGGGAAGCCTGGCGTGCTGCAGTCCATGGGGTTGCAAAGAGTCAGACATGACTGAGCGACTGAACTGAACTGAATTGACTGATAAAAGACACTGGTGAATGGTCATCTTCGAGGGGGACTGGGAAGTTAAGGAGAGGGTCACTTTTCTTCTGAATTCTGTTCCATTTATATCACCTCCTTTAAAAATAAGTCACCAAATGCAATGTGATGTCCTGGCAGAAAAAAAGTGTTACTGGGAAACCAGTCAAATTAGAAGAAGGGGTCGTCTAGTTAGTAGTAACTGTACAGCATTCATGTCCTAGTTTCGGCAAATGTTACCAAATACAGCTTTTTGGGGGGCTCTTTTTCCTGGTTCTTTACTCATCATGACCATGCTTCCCCACTCCTAGAACTCTGGCTTTTTCTCATGCTATTTCCTGTGTGTGGGATGTTCTCATTCTCTCCTGCTCAGAGCTGCACCGATCCTTCAAGGCCAAATTCACCAGTTACTTGTTCTGAAGTGCTTTCCTCGCCTTCCTTCCCTCGGTGCTCTAAGGCACCGAATCTGGCTGTGACACTTGGTTTACTATCTTTTCATACTTGCCATCAACTGGATTCCTCGGGAATTGGACTTTAAGGTGAAGACTGGAGTGCATTTAGGTTCTGCAGGATGCAGAATCGTGGGTGCTGAGGGTTAGAGGGCCGACAGTGCTGTCATCTAACAAGGACCTTGAGTAGCCCTGGATTTGGGCCTGTGGGAAGGTGGGGGTCCTAGAACCACCCCCTCCACCCCCTAGAGTGACAACTGCACTCTTCTCAGTCACATGCAGCAACGAACCTTCCCTACGAACCAGGCTTACTGAGAGCCTCAAAAACCGTAAGCAATGATAACATGAAATTTCATTCTTAAAGAAACAAAACTTATTAGTCAATAAAATCTTGCAAGTCTTTTGTCTTTCCAAGCAAATGAATACTTTTATTAACATGGTAAATTTTTTTTTTTAAACACACGGTAGGGTTTTTGACCTCAAATGCTTGTCAGGTCTGCTATTGAAATGAACTTACAGCTAGACAATTTACGATTCTTGAAGATACCTAGTCCCTGTCCAGTTTAGGGTCCAAAACAGCCCTTGCTTTTCTTCTCCAGACCTTTAAGAGCCTTTGCAAATATCGCTTTCATTTCATGTCCAGAACCCCCTGAAATGTATCAGGGTATCACAACCATTACATAGAATATGGAGACCTAGCTTGTGTCCTATTCTAGGTTCCGTGTCATATAAAGCTGAGTTACCTTTTTCAAACGAGCTGACCAGACAGGTTACATTGGACAGTGTGCCGCATAAAATTTAAAACTTTGAACAAAATACATTTCTCCTCCTTTGGTCTCACACATAAATCAAAGTCCCCAAACAATAATATCATCCTCCAGCCCTTCTTCTGGTTCATCAGTCCCAGCCAGATCAGCTCCAGTCATAGTCCCAGTTGAAGTCTGGTCCCTTCTTCAGCTTCTTTAGCGATCACTGCATGGAGTCATCTTCCAGAAATAATGTAGTTCCTTCAGGACCTTCAGAGCTGGAGAACCCCAACTCTGAGTCTCATTTGTCACACACAGACCCAAAGTTCCAGGGAGCTATCAGGTCACACAAGAAAGATCAAAGCACCTCAAAACTTAGGAACAACGAAAGCCCAGGAACAAATGTGGCTGCTGCAAGAGCTTACAATCTAGGCCCTAACTCTTGTGAGTGCATTTTCCAAATAAAAGTTACCTCCCCAAACAAAAACATTTAACAGTCAAAACTGAAATTGAGGTCATTAACCACAGACCATAGCAGAAACGTAGTGTGAGAACAGAGTGTAGACAGAAGGCGGGGTGGGGGGGGGGGAGGGGGGAGAAAGAAAGAGAAAACAAAAGGCTCTCTGGTTTCAGCTTCTCCAGGGTGTCAGCCAATCTCCATCAGTTGACCAGAATCCATTGGCTGTAAACCTAAAGTGAAAGTGGGAGAAGCTCATCATTAACAGGTCAGTCTGGAGTGGAAAAAAAAAACAACCCAGTAACATTACGAATTCAGCCTCGCAGGAAACCATCTCTTCCGGAGGCTCCTTCCAGCAAAATCTGGGACCGTCCAATAACGGCCTTCTCTCTGCTATTTCTGTTATTTCTATCCCCCTCTGCTTAATGGCCTATATTGTGATTTTTGTTGTTTATTATCCTAGTAGTTACCCTAATGATCGCGATTTTAGCTTTCAATCACTTACTAAGTCAAAACCAACCAACCGGCTTTCCCCCTAATTGCCAGTTTAAGAGTAAACAAACGGTACGCCCTAACACCTCCTCACGTAAAAACTTGAGTAGGATTCTATTTTCCTCTCCCAACTCCCACCCGCCGGGCATCCCCTGTAAACAAACGTCGCAGAGGCCGACCCCCACCCCCGGGCTTACCGCCGACCCTCCTTCAGGACGACTCGCTCTTCTCTATCCGCCGCACCAGCTCCACCAGCATCTCTGCCATCTTCGCGATCTCCTTGGCCTTCTCCTCCGCCTTCTCGCACCTTTTGGTCCCCCGGCCCTCGACTCCGTCGTCCGGATTCTGCAGATGGTTGAGCGCGCTCTCCTCCGAGGCCTCCACCTGCGTCTTTATCTGGATGAGCATATTGTCCATCTCCCACAGCTTGCTCCGGTTCCGCAGGTAGGCCCGCCCGTGCTCGCGGGACAGCGCCGCGATGTCCTCGCGCATCTCGTTGATGACCGGCAGCAGGAACTGTTCGAAGTCCTCCTCAGGCTCCAGCACCTCCACCTCCTCCGGCTCCGCCAGCTCCACGATGTCCAAGGGCCGCATCTTCCCCGCTCTTCCCGAACCACAGGACGCGAGGCGGCTGCAGAGAGAAAATGGAGACCCGCGGGGCTTACCAACACACTTCAAGAATATTCTTTAAAACTTTCACCCCCTTTAAACTTTTCGCCTCACAGAAGCCACGGAAGACGAGCGACTTACGAGCAGAGAAGCGGAGGACAAAATGGAGGCTCAGCCGTCAACCAGCGCCCTGAGTGTTGCTGCCCCTTTCACGACACCGCCGTGCCTCTTTACGGCCGTGCCGCTGGGGGAACTAGCTGCGGGCTCGCGCACGTCAGTAGAGGGCGACGCAATCCGCTTTAGCGCGGCCGCAAGCGCGCACGCCCAAGCTCTCTCTCCCGCTTCGCCTCCCGGCTGCGTCCTTCTGTCACACACGCACGCGCAGATGCGCACGCACGACTCCCTTCTCTCCCTCCCCCATCACCCCCCCCCCCCCCGCCCCGTGCCTCCCGCCGCTGCTAACCCACGCAACGTGCACGTGCGCTCTCGTCTTCTCCCCGCCATTACCCTCGTGCTGCGCTCGCCTCCGCAACCCACGCAGGGGCAGGCAACACTCCCTCTTGGCTCGCTCCGTTTTCATCCCCAAACCTCCATCCCGCTGCTACGCTGGCTTTGGGCCTGGGTCCAAAGTGTGTCTCCTGAAGGACTTTGTGTGTGTGTGTGTGTGTGTGTGTGTGTATGTGTGTGTGTGTGTGTGTGTGGTTGTTATTGTTTAGTCCATATATTGTATTCAACTCTTTCGTGACCCCCCACATTGGACTGTAGCCCGCCAGGCTCCTCTGTCCATGGGATTGTCCAGGCAAGAATACTGGAGTGGGTTGCGATTCCCTTCTCCAGAGGATCCTCCTGACCTGGGGCTTGAAACTCGGTCTCCTGCATTGCAGGCCGATTCTTTACTGTCTGAGCCACCAGGAAGCCCCTTTTATTCATAATTGCTAAAATTTGGAAGCGACCAAGATAGCCTTCAAAAGGTGGATGGAAAAGTGTGGTACATCCAGAGGCATTTAAGTTCAGTTCAGTCACTCAGTCGTGTCAGACCCTTTATGACCCCATGAACTGCAACACGCTAGGCTCTGTCCATCACCAACTCCTGGAGTTCACCCAAACCCATGTCCATCGAGTCGGTGATGCCATCCAACCATCTCATCCTCTGTCGTCCCCTTCTCCTCCTGCCCTCAATCTTTCCCAGCATCAGGGTCTTTTTCCAATGAGTCAGCTCGTCACATCAGGTGGCCAAAGTATTGGAGTTTCAGATTCAGCATCAGTCCTTCCAATGAACACTCAGGACTGATTTCCTTTAGGATGGACTGGTTGGATCTCCGTGCAATCCAAGGGACTTGAATCTTCTTCAGCTCCACAGTTCAAACGCATAAATTCTTTGGCGCTCAGCTTTCTTCACAGTCCAACATGTCACATCCATACATGACCACTGGAAAAACCATAGCCTTGACTAGATGGACCTTTGTTGGCAAAGTAATGTCTCTGCTTTTCAATATGCTAAGTTGGTCATAACTTTCCTTCCAAGGAGTAAGCATCTTTTAATTTCATGGCTGCAATCATCATCTGCAGTGATTTTGGAGCCCAGAAAAATAAAGTCAGCCACTGTTTCCCCATCTATTTGACATGAAGTGATGGGACCAGATGCCATGATCTTTGTTTTTTGAATGTTGAGCTTTAAGCCTTTTTCACTCTCCTCTTTCACCTTCATCTAGAGGCTCTTTAGTTCGTCTTCACTTTCTGTCATAAGGGTGGTGTCATCTGCATATATGAGGTTACTGATATTTCTCCCAGCAATCTTGACTCCAGCCTGTGCTTCCTCCAGCCCAGCATTTCTCTTGTGCTCTGCATAAAAGTTAAATAAGCAGGGTGACAGTATACAGTCCTGATGTACTCCTTTTCCTATTTGGAACCAGTCTGTTGTTCCATGTCCAGTTCTAACTGTTGCTTCCTGACCTGCACATGGGTTTCTCAAGAGGCAGTTCAGGTGATGTGGTATTTCCATCTCTTTCAGGATTTTCCACAGTTTATTGTGACCCACAGAGTTAAAGGCTTTGGCATAGTCAATAAAACAGAAGTAGATGTTTTTCTGGACTCTCTTGCTTTTTTGATGATCCAGTGGATGTTGGCAATTTGATCTCTGATTCCTCTGCCTTTCTAAAACCAGCTTGAACATGTGGAAGTCCATGGTTCACGTATTGCTGAAGCCTGGCTTGGATAACTTTAAGCATTACTTTATTTTTAAAAAATATTTAAAATTATTTATTTATTTTACTTTACAACATTGTATTGGTTTTGCTATACATTGACTTGAATCTGCCATGGGTATACATGTGTTCCCCATCCTGATCCCCCCTCCCAACTCCCTCCCCATCTCATCCTTCTGGGTCATCCCAGTGCACCAGCCCTGAGCATCCTGTATCATGCATCAAACCTGGACTGGCAATTCGTTTCACATGTGATAATTTACATGTTTCAATGTCATTCTCCTATATCATCCTACCCTTGCCCTCTCCCACAGAGTCCAAAAGACTGTTCAATACATCTGTGTCTCTCTTGCTGTCTCGCATACAGGGTTATTGTTACCATCTTTCTAAATTCCATATATATGCATTAGTATACTGTATTGGTGTTTTTCTTTCTGACTTACTTCACTCTGTATAATAGGCTCCAGTTTCATTCACCTCATTAGAACTGATTCAAATGTATTCTTTTTAATGGCTGAGTAATATTCCATTGCGTATATATACTACAGCTTTCTTATCCATTCGCCTGCTGATGGGCATCTAGGTTGCTTCCATGTCCTGGCTATTATAAACAGTGCTGCAATGAACATTGGAGTACACATGTCTCTTTCAATTCTGGTTTCCTCAGTGTGTATGCCCAGCAGTGGGATTGCTGGGTCATATGGCAGTTCTATTTCCAGTTTTTTAAGGAATCTCCACAGTGTTCTCCATAGCGGCTGTACTACTTTGCATTCCCACCAACAGTGTAAGAGGGTTCCCTTTTCTCCACACCCTCTCCAGCATTTATTGCTTGTAGGCTTTTTGATAGCAGCCATTCTGACTGGCGTGTAATGGTACCTCATTGTGGTTTTGATTTATATTTCTCTGCTAATGAGTGATGTTGAGCACCTTTTCATGTGTTTGTTAGCCATCTGTATGTCTTCTTTGGAGAAATGTCTGTTTAGTTCTTTGGCCCACTTTTTGATTGGGTCTTTTATTTTTCTGGAATTGAGCTGCAGGAGTTGTTTCTATATTTTTGAGATTAATTATTTGTCTGCTGCTTCATTTGCTGTTATTTTCTCCCATGCTGAAGGTTGTCTTTTCACTTTGCTTATAGTTTCCTTTGTGCAGAAGCTTTAAATTTTAATTAGGTCCCATTTGTTTATTCTTGAAGCATTACTTTACTAGTGTATGAGATGAGTGCAATTGTGCAGTAGTTTGAGCATTCTTTTGCACTGCCTTTCTTTGGGATTGGAATGAAAACTGACCTTTTCCAGTCCTGTGGCCACTGCTGAGTTTTCCAAATTTGCTGGCATATTGAGTGTGGCACTTTCACAGCATCATTTTTCAGGATTTGAAATAGCTCAACTGGAATTCCATCACCTCCACTAGCTTTGTTCATAGTGATGCTACTTCACATTCCAGGATGTTTGGCTCTAGGTGAGTGATCACACCATGGTGATTATCTCATTCTGCACTAAATGGAAATGAACTATCCGTGGAGGAAATGCAATTACACATCACAAAGTAAGGAAGCCAATCTGAAAAGGCTACATACTGTGTGATTCCAACTATATGACATTCTGGAAAGAAAGCAATGGAGACAGTAAAAAGAGCATTAGCTGTCAGGGGCTTGGAGTCCAGGGTAAGGAATAGGTGCAGCACAGAGGAGTTTTTAGGGCAGTGGGAAAGGAAAATGAGAAAATTTATTCTGTGGGAAAGTGGACAATGAGAAAAATGATGAAGTAAAATATAAACAGAAGAGAGAAGAAGTAAAGGCCAATCAGTGAGCATGCTGACTTTCCTTAAAAGATAGAATTTGGCATTTGGAGTCAAACTTAAAATCCAGGTGTGTGTTATTTACAAGAATCACACCAATGATGAAATGCAATGAAAGTATAAAAATGAAGGAATAAAGTAAAATTGAAGCTCCAAAGTGTGAAAGAGAAACAAAAGACATTGTGCACTGATAAAAGGTGTCTTGTGGCTCAGATGGTAAAGAATCTGCCTGCAATGCAGGAGACCCAGGTTTGATCCCTGGATTAGGAAGATACCCTGAAGAATGGAATGGCTACCCATTCCAGTATTCTTGCCTGGAGAATTCCATGGACAGAGGAACCGGCTACAGCCCGTGGGGTCTCAAAGAGTTGGACATCACTGAGGTACTAACACTTTCACTTTCACTCTATATTTCAGTCATCTACTGCTGTGTTGTAAAGACTCCAAAACACGATGGCCTAGAACCCTAAGGATCACTTGTCAAAATTCTGGAATTCAGGAATCTGGGCAGGGCTCGCTGGTTGCTTCTTCTGTTTCTTGTAGTGTTGCCTGGAGCCACTTCCTCAGCTGCATTGTCGTGCTGGCTGGATGGGCCAGGAGGCCCCCAAAGGTCTCACTGGTTTCTCTGATTACAGTGGTGAGGTTTTATAGGCAGCCTTTGGATGTCACAGAAGCTGGGAAAGGTCTCTGGCTGTGGAGTGTGGAGGGGAAGAATGTATTTTGGTAGAGAGCTGGCCATCTTTGCCACAACAAAAGCATCTTCATCTTGTTTAATATTGGAATGGGTTGCCGTGCCCTCTTCCAGGGGATCTTCCCAACCCAGGGATTGAACCCAGGTCTCCTGCATTGCAGGCAGATTCTTTAATGTCTGAGCCACTAGGGAAGCCCAAGAATACTGTACTGGGTAGTATATACCTTCTCCAGGGGATCTTCCTGACGCAGAGATTGAACCGGGGTCTCCTGCATTGCAGGCGGATTCTTTACTGCTGAGCTACTGGGGGAGCCCAGTTCATACCGTGGAGGGGAAGAATGGACTTTGCTAGAGAGCTGACCATCTTTGCCACAACCAAAGCATCTCCATCTTGTTTAAGTTGGTTTGTGTTAGGCCTGTGTGGTCTGGGTTATGTGAAAAAACCTGTTAGAGGTAAGGTGTGAATTTGGACAATTTTTCTTCTTTTTTCACTTTGACATTGATTATTTTTCACATATTTGTACTTTGAAACATTTTAAATATTTTTCTGTGACAACGACATGTATGTAAATATGTAATATATGTCATATATTTATATAGGGACTACTTTATTACATATATTTGTATATTTACTATAATATGAAGTTTTAAAGGACATGCGGATGTAAACATCAACCAGGTCAGGAAGAAACCATGCCAACAGTCCCAGACATTCTGGGATGTCTCTTCTATTTATTCATTTATTTAATTTTTGGCTGAGCGGGGTCTTCATTGCTGTTCACAGGCTTTCCCTAGTTGTGGCAAGTGAGGGCCACTCTTTTAAAATAAAATTTATTTTAATTGGAGGCTAATTACTTTACAATATTGTAGTGATTTTTGCCATATTTGACATGAATCAGCCATGGGTGTACATCTGTTCCCCATCATGAACCCCTCCTCTCTCCCTCCCCATCCCATTCCTCAGGGTCATCCCAGTGAACCAGCCCTGAGCAGCCTGTCTCATGCATCAAACCTGGACTGGCAATCTGTTTCACATATGATAATATACATGTTTCAATGCTATTCTCTCAAATCATCCCACCCTTGCCTTCTCCCACAGAGTCCAAAAGAGTGTTCTACATACCCTTGTCTCTTTTGCTGTCTTGCATATAGGGTCATCATTACCATCTTTCTAAATTCCATACATATGCATTAGTATACTGTATGGGTGTTTATCTTTCTGGCTTACTTCACTCTGTATCATAGGCTCCAGTTTCATCCACCTCATTAGAACTGATTCAAATGTATTCTTTTTAATGGCTGAGTAATATTCCATTGTGTATATGTACTACAGCTTTCTTATCCATTCGCCTGTTGATGGGCATCTAGGTTGCTTCCATGTCCTGGCTATTATAAACAGTGCTGTGATGAACATTGGAGTACACGTGTCTCTTTCAATTCTGGTTTCCTCAGTGTGTATGCCCAGCAGTGGGATTGCTGGGTCATATGGCAGTTCTAGTTCTTTTTTAAGGAATCTCCACACTGTTCTCCATAGTGGCTGTACTACTTTGCATTCCCACCAGCAGTGTAAGAGGGTTCCCTTTTCTCCACACCCTCTCTGGCATTTATTGTTTATAGGCTTTTGGATAGCAGCCATTCTGATTGGCATGAGATGATACCTCATTGTGGTTTTGATTTGCATTTCTCTGATAATGAGTAATGCTGAGGATATTTTCATGTGTTTGTTAGCCATCTGTATGTCTTCTTTGGAGAAATGTCTGTTTAGTTCCTTGGCCCATTTTTGGATTGGGTCATTTATTTTTCTGGAACTGAGCTGCAGGAGCTTCTTACATATTTTTGAGATTAATTCTTTGTCAGTTGCTTCGTTTGCTATTATTTTCTCCCATGCTAGAGGCTGTCTTTTCACTTTGCTTATAGTTTCCTCCATTGTGCAAAAGATTCTAAGTTTAATTAGGTCCCATTTGTTTATTTTTGCTTTTATTTCCATTACTCTGGGAGGTGGATCATAGAAGATCCTGCTGTGATTTATGTTGGAGAGTGTTTTGCCTATGTCTACCTCTAGGAGTTTTACAGTTTCTGGTCTTACGTTTAGATCTTGAATCCATTTAGAGTTTATTTTTGTGTGTGGTGTTAGAAAGTGTTCTAGTTTCATTCTTTTACAAGTGGTTGACCAGTTTTCCCAGCACCACTTGTTAAAGAGATTGTCTTTTCTCCATTGTATATTCTTGCCTCCTTTGTCAAGGATAAGTTGTCCATAGGTGTGTGGATTTATCTCTGGGCTTTCTATTTTGTTCCATTGATCTGTATTTCTGTCTTTGTGCCAGCACCATACTGTCTTGATGACTCTGGCTTTGTAGTAGAGACTGAAGTTAGGCAGGTTGATTCCTCCAGTTCTATTCTTCTTTCTCAAGATTGCTTTGGCTATTCGAGATATTTTGTGTTTCCACACAAATTGTGAAATTATTTGTTCTAGTTCTCTGGAAAATACCGTTGGTAGCTTGATAGGGATTGCATTGAATCTATAGATTGCTTTGGGTAGTATCCTCATTTTCACTATATTGATTCTTCCGATCCATGAACACGGTATATTTCTCCATCTATTTGTGTCCTCTTTGATTTCTTTCACCAGTGTTTTATAGTTTTCTATATATAGGTCTTTTGTTTCTTTAGGTAGATATATTCCTAAGTATTTTATTCTTTTCGTTGAGATGGTGATTGCAATTGTTTCCTTAATTTCTCTTGCTGTTTCCTCATTGTTAGTGTATAGGAATGCAAGGGATTTCTGTGTGTTAATTTTATATCCTGCAACTTTACTATATTCATTGATTAGCTCTAGTAATTTTCTGGTGGAGTCTTTAGGGTTTTCTATGTAGAGGATCATGTGTTCTGCAAACAGTGAGAGTTTTACTTCTCCTTTTCTAATCTGTATTCCTTTTATTTCTTTTTTTTCTCTGATTGCTGTGGCCAAAACTTCCAAAACTATGTTGAATAGTAGTGGTGAGAGTGGGCACCCTTATCTTGTTCCTGACTTTAGGGGAAATGCTTTCAATATTTCACTGAGGATAATGTTTGCTGAGGGTTTGTCATATATAGCTTTTATTATGTTGGGGTATGGTCCTTCTATTCCTGCTTTCTGGAGGGTTTTTTTTTTTTTAAATCATGAATGTTGAATTTTGTCAAAGGCTTTCTCTGCATCTACTGAGATAATCATATGGTTTTTATCCTTCAATTTGTTAATGTGGTGTATTACTTTGATTGATTTGCAGATATTAAAGAATCCCTGCATCCCTGGGATAAAGCCCACTTGGTCATGATGCATGATCTTTTTAATATGTTGTTGGATTCTGTTTGCTAGGATTTTGTTAAGGATTTTTGCATCTATGTTCAGCAGTGATATTGGCCTGTAGTCTTCTTTTTTTCTGGTATCTTTGTCTGGTTTTGGAATTAGGGTGATGGGGGCCTCATAGAATGAGTTTGGAAGTTTACCTTCCTCTGCAATTTTCTGGAAGAGTTTGAGTGTGATAGGTGTTAGCTCTTCTCTAAATTTTTGGTAACATTTAGCTGTGAAGCTGTCTGGTCCTGAGCTTCTGTTTGCTGGAAGATTTCTGATTACAGTTTCAATTTCCGTGCTTGTGATGGGTCTGTTGAGATTTTCTATTTCTTCCTGGTTCAGTCTTGGAAAGTTTTACTTTTATAAGAATTTGTCCATTTGTTTCAAGTTGTCCATTTTATTTGTATATTGTTGCTGATAATAGTCTCTTATGATCTTTTTATTTTTTTAATCTTTTTATCTCTTTTTATTTCTGTGTTGTCTGTTGCAATCTCTCCATTTTCATTTCTAATTTTGTTGATTTGATTTTTCTCCCTTTGTTTCTTGATGAGTCTGGCTAATGGTTTGTCAGTTTTATTTACCTTCTCAAAGAACCAGGTTTTGGTTTTGTTAATTTTTGCTATGGCCTCTTTTGCTTCTGTTGCATTTATTTCTGCTCTAATTTTAAAGATTCTTTTCCTTCTACTAACCCTGTGGTTCATAATTTCTTCCTTTTCAAGTTGCTTTAGGTGTAGAGTTAGGTTATTTATTTGGCTTTTTTCTTGTTTCTTGAGGTAAGCCTGTAATGTTATAAACCTTCCCTTTAGCACTGCTTTTACAGTGTCCCATAGGTTTTGGGTTGTTATGTTTTCATTTTCATTCGTTTCTATGCATATTTTGATTTCTTTTTTGATTTCTTCTGTGATTTGTTGGTTATTCAGCAGTGTGTTGTTCAGCCTACATATGTTGGAATTTTTAATAGTTTTTTTCCTGTAATTGACATCTAATCTTACCTCACTATGATCAGAAAAGATGCCTGGAGTGATTTCATTTATTTTTTTGAATTTACCAAGGCTAGATTTATGGCCCAGGATGTGATCTATCCTGGAGAAGGTTCGGTGTGCCCTTGAGAAAAAGGTGAAATTCATTGTTTTGGGGTGAACTGTCCTATAGATATGAATTAGGTCTAACTGGTTGTATCATTTAAAGTTCGTATTTCCTTGTTAATTTTCTGTTTAGTTGATCTATCCATGGGTGTGAGTGGGGTATTAAAGTCTCCCATTATTATTGTGTTACTGTTAATTTCCCCTTTCATATTTGTTAGCATTTGTGTTCCATATTGTGGTGTTCCTATGTTGTGTGCATATATATTTATAATTGTTATATCTTCTTCTTGGACTGATCCTTTGATCATTATGTTGTATCCATCTTTGTCTCTTTTCACAGCCTTTGTTTCAAGGTCTATTTTATCTGATATGAGTATTGCTACTCCTGCTTTTTTTTGGTCTCCATTTGCATGGAATATTTTTTTCCAGCCCTTCCCTTTCAGTCTGTATGTGTCCCTTGTTTTGAGGTGGGTCTCTTGTAGACAGCTTATATAGGGGTCTTGTTTTTGTATTCATTCAGCCAGTCTTTGTCTTTTGGTTGGGGCATTCAACCCATTTACATTTAAGGTAATTATTGATAAGTATGATCCCATTGCCATTTACTTTATTGTTTTGGGTTCGAGTTTATACACCCTTTCTGTGTTTCCCGTCTATAGAAGATCCTTTAGCATTTGTTGAAGAGCTGGTTTGGTGGTGCTGAATTCTCTCAGCTTTTGCTTGTCTGTAAAGCTTTTGATTTCTCCTTCATATTTGAATGAGATCCTTGCTGGATACAGTAATCTCGGTTGTAGGTTTTTCTCTTTGATCACTTAAGTATGTCCTTCCATTCTCTTCTGGCCTGAAGAGTTTCTATTGAAATATTGGCTGTTATCCTTATGAGAATCCCCTCGTGTGTTATTTGTTGTTTTTCCCTTGCTGCTTTTAATAATTGTTCTTTGTGTTTGGTCTTTGTTAATTTGATTAATATGTGTCTTTGGGTGTTTCCCCTTGGGTTTATCCTGTTTGGGACTCTCTGGGTTTTTTGGACTTGGGTGATTATTTCCTTCCCCATTTTAGGGAAGTTTTCAACTATTATCTCCTCAAGTATTTTCTCATGGTCTTTCTTTTTGTCTTATTCTTCTGGGACTCCTATGATTCAAATGTTGGGGCGTTTAACGTTGTCCCAGCGGTCTCTGAGATTGTCCTCATTTCTTTTAATTCTTTTTTCTTTTTTCCTCTCTGTTTCATTTATTTCTACCATTCTATCTTCTACCTCACTTATCCTATCTTCTGACTCCTTTATTCTACTGTTGGTTTCCTCCAGAGTGTTTTTGATTTGATCTCATTTATTGCATTATTCATTATATGTTGACTCTTTTTTATTTCTTCTAGGTCCTTGTTAAACCTTTCTTGCATCTTCTCGATCCTTGTCTCCAGGCTATTTATCTGTAACTCCATTTTGTTTTCAAGATTTTGGATCATTTTCACTATCATTATTTGGAATTCTTTATCAGGTATATTCCCTATCTCCTCCTCTTCTGTTTAGTTTCATGGGCATTTTATCTGTTCCTTTACTTGCTGGGTAGTTCTCTGACTTTTCATCTTGTTTATGTTGCTGTGTTTGGGGTGGCCTTTCTGTGTTCTGGCAGTTTGTGGTTCCTCTTTATTGTGGAGGTTCCTCTTTGTGGGTGGAGTTAGATGGGTGGCTTGTCAAGGTTTTCTGGTTAGGGAAGCTTGTATTGGTGTTCTGGTGGGGGTGAGCTGGATCTCTTCTCTCTGGAGTGCAATGACGTGTCCAGTAATGAGTTTTGAGATGTCTATGGGTTTGGTGTGACTTTGGGCAGCTTGTATATATATATATAATTTTTTATTTATGTATTTATTTATTTTTCATTTATTTTTGGGCAGCTTGTATATTAAAGCTCAGGGCTATGTTCCTGTGTTGCTGGAGAATTTGCATGGTATGTCTTGCTCTGGAGCTTTTTGGCCCTTGGGTGGTGCTTGATTTCAGTGTAGGTATGGAGGCGTTTGATGAGCTCCTATTGATTAATGTTCCCTGGAGTCAGGAGTTCTCTGGTGTTCTCAGGATTTGGACTTAAACCTCCTGCCTCTGGTTTTCAGTGTTATTCTTACAGTAGCCTCAAGACTTCTCCATCTATACAGCACCATTGAGAAAACATCTAGGTTAATGATGAAAAGTTTCTTCACAGTGAGGGACACCTGGAGAGGTACACAGAGTTACATAGAGAAGAGAAGAGGGAGGAGGGAGATAGAGGTGACCAGGAGAAGAGGGGGAATCAAAAGAGGAGAGAGCAAGCTAGCCAGTAATCACTTCCCTATGTGCTCTCCACAGTCTGGACCCCTTGGAGAGGTTCACAGAGTTACACAGAGAAGAGAAGAGGGAGAAAGGAGACAGAGCTGGCTAGGAGGATAAAAGGGGGAATCAAAAGGAGAGAGACAGATCCAGCCAGTAATCAGTTTCTAAGTGTTCTCCACAGCCCGGAACACACAAAGAGGTTCACAGAGTTGGGTAGAGAAGAAAAGTGGGAGGGGGCAGATAGAAGCGACCTGGTGGAGAAAAAGGAGAGTCAAAAGGGGGAGAGAGCAATCAGGCCAGTGATCTTGCTCCCAAGTAAAAATGGGTACTGAAGATTGGGTTCTTAAAGGTACAAAGTTAATAACAAATACCAAAAAGCAAAGATTAAAAATCTAGATTAGAGGTTAGATTCTCACAAATACAATATTAAAAAAAAAACACAAAGTCACAAAAATTATAAAATATATATATGAAGTTTGCTTTAAAAATAAGGTCTTTCCTTTTCTTTTTTTTGCAAGGTAATAGTAGGTTATAAAATTGAAAAAGGGTTAATGGGGACTTAAGAATAAAAAAATAAAATAACAAAAAATTTTTTTAATTAAAAAAATGATAATAGTAAAAATATAACTAAGACTTTCTCTGGAGCTGTTGCAGACAGTGTGGGGTAAGTTCATTTTCAGATAGTTCCTTGGTCTGGCCTGTACTTCTCAAGGTCTATAGTCCCCTTCCTATGTAGTAGGTGCTAACTCCACAGTTTTAATCTATTGCACCTGTCACTTCCAAAGCAGTTCCCTCTATTTTAGCTTCTTCTGTTTACTGGTCTCTTCAGTGTCTAATTTCTGCCCTGACACAAGGGGTGCGGTGGCGGTCAATTTTTTTTAGGCTCCCTTGTTCAGTCGTGCTTTGGGGAGGGAGGAACACTGCGAACAAATATCACTGGTGTGTGCTCATAATGATTCAGCTACACTGGGTTTGCCTCCACTCACGGCGTGTGTGCTTTCCCAGTCTACACTGCTCAGACTCTAGGTTGCTCTGCCGTGAACTGTCTGATGCGGGCCTTGGTTTGCATGCACTTTCCAGGTCTAAGCCGCTCAGGTTCAGGGTCTTGGGTACTCCAGAAAGGTGCAGACTTGGTTGGGCCTGCGTTTTTCGCCCGTCCCATGCCCGAGCAGCTCAGGTGACCAGGTACTTGGCGCGTGTAGTTGCCCCCAGTTGGAGGCTGCAACTCATCCCCTCCCTCGTCCCAGCCGCTCAGTTTTCTGGGTGTACAACGGGCGCGCCTTCTCAGGTTTGCCGTGTGTCTATTCTGGGGAGCGGGTCTCTGGCTGTGACCCTCCTGGCGGATGTCAACTGTCCAGAATCCCAAGAAGTCTTGGTTAGCAACGAAGTCTGCTTGCAGTTTGGTATAGGATGCCTCTCTGGGGTCGTGATTGCCCCCTTCCGGCTCTGGCTGCCCTTGTCTGCTTGTGTCCGGTGGGGGACCGGCTGGTCCGCAGCTGGCTAGCTCTGCTCAGTCCTTTGTTCTGTGAGTGGGCCTGGGAGTGTCTTAGGTTAGGGCTTTTCGCGGGATAGCTATCCCACAGTCTGGGTTACTATCTCAAGCTAGTTCCCTCAGATTGCCCTCAGGTCATTCATGCCCAGTCCTTACCCTAAGCAATGCAGCCTGCTCCTCCCTGTCCTGCCACCGCTTGCTAGTGGGGGATGAGAGCGTCTGGGCTGCTGCTCCACTGGGAGTTGCTGTTAGGCACGTAATCTGTGGGTTTTAATTATTTATTTATTTTTCCTCCCAGTTATTTTGCCCTCTGAGATTCCAAGGCTTGCCACACACCCTCTGGAGAGAGTGTTTCCTGGTGTTTGGAGACTTCTCTCTTTTTTAAGACTCCCTTCCCAGGGCGGATCTCTGTCCCTACCTCTTTTGTCTCTCTTTTTCTTTTATATTTTGTCCTACCTCCTTTCGAAGACAATGGGTTGCCTTTCTGGGTGTCTGATGTCCTCTGCCAGCATTCAGAAGTTGTTCTGTGGAATTTGCTCGGTGTTCAAATGTACTTTTGATGAATTTGTGGGGGGAGAAAGTGGTCTCCTGTCCTATTCCTCCACCATATTAGGACTTTCCCCTAGGTAAGTTTTCAACTATTATCTCCTCAAGTATTTTCTCATGGCCTTTCTTTTTGTCTTCTTCTTCTGGGACTCCTATGATTCAAATGTTGCAGCATTTGACATTGTCCCAGAGGTCTCTGAGGTTGTCCTCATTTCTTTTAATTCTTTTTTCTTTTTTCCTCTCTGTTTCATTTATTTCTACCATTCTATCTTCTACCTCACTTATCCTATCTTCTGCCTCCTTTATTCTACTGTTGGTTTCCTCCAGAGTGTTTTTGATCTCATTAATTGCATTATTCATTATTGATTGATTGACTCTTTTATCTTCTAGGTCCTTGTTAAACCTTTCTTGCATCTTCTCAATCCTTGTCTCCAGGCTATTTATCTGTAACTCCATTTCGTTTTCAAGATTTTGGATCATTTTTACTATCATTATTTTGAATTCTTTTTCAGGTAGATGCCCTATCTCCTCCTCTTTTATTTGGTTTGGGGCATTTGTCGTGTTCCTTTACCTGCTGAATATTTTGCTGCCTTTTCATCTTGTTTAGATTGCTGTGTATGGGGTGGCCTTTCTGTGTTCTGGCAGTTTGTGGTTCCTCTTTATTGTGGAGGTTCCTCTCTGTGGGCGGGGTTGGACGAGTGGCTTGTCAAGGTTTCCTGGTTAGGGAAGCTCGCGTTGGTATTCTGGTGGGTGGAGCTGGATTTCTTCTCTCTGGAGTGCAATGAAGTGTCCAGCAGTGAGTTTTGAGATGTCTATGGTTTGGTGTGACTTTGGGCAGCCTGTATATTAAAGCTCAGGGCTATGTCCCTGCATTGCTGGAGAATCTGTGTGGTATGTTTTTGCTCTGGAACTTGTTGGCTCTTGGGTGAAGCTTGGTTTCAGTGTAGGGCTTCCCTGGTGGCTCAGATGGTAAAGTGTCTGCCTGCAGTGCAGGAGACCCAGGTTTGATCCCTGAGTTGGGAAGATCCCTGGAGAAGGAAATGGCAACCCACTCCAGTACTCTTGCCTGACAAATTCCATGGACAGAGGAGCCTGGTAGGCTACAGTCCAAGGGGTCACAAAGAGTCAGACACGACTGAGTGACTTCACTATGGAGGCTTTTGGATGAGCTGTTGTCGATTAATGTTCCCTTGAGTCAGGAGTTCTCTGGTGTTCTCAGGTTTTGGCTTTAAGCCTCCTACCTCTGGTTTTCAGTCTTATTCTTACAGTAGCCTCAAGACTTCTCCATCCATACAGCACCAATGATAAAACATCTAGGTTAATGGTGAAAAGATTCTCCACAGTGAGGGACACCCAGAAAGGTTCGCTGAGTTACATGGAGAAGAGAAGAGGGAGGAGGGAGATAGAGGTGACCAGGAGGAGAAGGGGGCGGGGGTGGCTCAAAAGGACAGAGACAGATATAGCCAGTAATCAGTTCCCTAAGTGTTCTCCACAGCCTGGAATACCCAAAGAGATTCACAGAGTTGGGTAGAGAAGAGAAGGGGGAGGGAGGAGATAGAGGTGACCTGGGGGAGAAAAAGAGTCAAAAGGGGGAGAGAGCACTCAAGCCAATAATCACACTCCTAAGTAAAAATGGGTACTGAAGATTGGATTTTTAAAGGTACAAAATTGATAGCAAATACCAAAAAGCAAAGATTAAAAATCTAGAGTGGAGGTTAGACTCTCAAAAATATAATATTGAAAAAAAATCCAAAAATTATTAAAAATATGTATGAAATTTGCTTTAAAAATACCCTTTTCTTGCAAGGTAATAGTAGGTTATAAAAATGAAAATTAAAGGAGTAATAAAGGACTTAAAATAAAAAAATTAAAAATTAAAAATGATAGTAGAAGTATATCTAGGAATTTCTCTGGAGTGTTGTGGGCAGTGTGCGGTCAGTTCAGCTTCAGATAGTTCCTTGTTTCAGCTTACACTTCTTCTCAAGGTCTATAGGCCCCTTCCAATGTAGTCATTGCTAACTACAGGGTTTTAATCTGTTGCACCTGTCACTTCCAAAGCGGTTCCCTCTGTTTATTTTGGCTTCTTCTGTTTGCAAGTCTCTTCCGTGTCTTAATTTCCGCCCTGACACAAGGGGGTGAAGGTGGTCATTTATTTAGGCTAACTTGTTCAATTGTGCTGTGGGGAGGGAGAAACACTGCAAACAAATGTCACTGGCGTGTGTGGGGAGTGCTCGCACTGTCTGGGCCACAATGGGTTTGCCCCTGCTCATGGTATGTGTGCTTTCCCAGTCTACACTGCTCAGGCTCAAGATTGCTCTGCAGGGGAACTGTCTAAAGTGGGCCCTGGGTTGCGTGCACTTCCCAGGTCTAAGCTGCTCAGGTTCAGGTTCTCGGGTACTCCACAAAGGCACAGACTCAGTTGGACCTGCGTTTTGTACCCTTCCCAGATCCAAGCAGCTCAGGTGACCAGGTGCTTGGTGAGTGCACTCTCCTCATATGGGGCGGTGCGTCTTATCACCTCCCTGGTCCCAGCCCCTCGGTTTCCTGGATGCGCAGTGGGAGCGCTGTCTCAGGTGTGGCATGTGTCTCCTCTGGGGAACTGATCTCTGGCTGCGACCCTCCTGGTGGATGTCAACCATCCAGGATCCCAGGAAGACTTGGTTAGCAACTGGGAGCCTGCTCGCAGCTTGGTAAAGAATGCTGTCTCTGGGGCCAAGATTGCCCCTTTCTGGCTCTGGCTGTTGCCCGCCTGCCTCTCTGCCTCCTGCGGGGGATGGGCTGGCCCGCAGCTAGATAGCTCTTCTCTGGTATTCACTCAGTCCTTTGTTCTGTGAGCAGGCCCAGCAGTGCCTTAGTTTATAGCTTTTCGCGGGAAAGTTCTCTCTCTCTCCTCTATCTCTGTCTCTGGCTATCCCCTAGTTTAGGTTGCTATCTCATCTTAGCTCCCTCAGATTGCCCTCAGGGCATTCAGGCCCAGTCCCTACCCTAAGCAATGCAGCCTGCGCCTCCCTGTTCAGCCCCTGCTTGCTGGTGGCGGATACGAGCGTCTGGGCTACTTCTCCGCTGGGAGTTGCCTTAGGCACGTGATCTGTGGGTTATATTTATTTATCCTCCTGGTTATGTTGCCCTCTGAGATTCCCAAACTCCCCATAGACCTGCCAGTGAGAGGATTTCCTGGTGTTTGGAAACGTCTCCTCTTTTATGACTCCCTCCCCGGGACGGGTCCCTGTCCCTAACTATTTTTTTTTCTAACTCTTTTGTCTCTCTTTTTATCTTCTATTTTTTGTCCTACCGCCTTTTGAAGACAATGGGCTGCCTTTCTGGGTGTCTGGTGTCTTCTGCCAGCGTTCAGAAGTTGTTTCGTGGAATTTGCTCAGTGTTCAAATGATCTTTTGATGAATTTCTGGGGGAGAAAGTGGTCTCCCCATCCTATTCCTCTGCCATCTTAGGACTGCCCCCCGAGGGTGACTCTTTTTTGCAGCACAGACTTCTCAGTGCAGTGGCTTATTTTGTTGCCAAGCATGGATTTTAGAGTGGGAGGGCTTCAGTAGTTGTGGTGCACAGGTTTAGCTGCTCTGAGGCATGTGGGATCTTCCTGGATCAAGGATTGAACACATGTCTCCTGCACTCTCAACCACTGGGCCACCAGGGAAGTCATGAGACATCTCTTCTTAATCCAGCCCTCCCACTCCCCATTAGAGGTAACCCCTTTTGTGACTTTTGGTTATTTATTTATTTTTGGCTTTTCTTTATTGTTTTATCAGCTATAAACGTAATATGGTATAGTTTTCCCCCAACTTTTGAACTTTATATAAGTGGAATCATAATTAGTTTGTATCTTGCTTATTTTACCAGTTTTATATATGAGACTCACCTATGTTGATGTGGGTAGGTATGTGTGTGCGTGCATGTGCGCTAAGTCAATTCAGTTGTGTCTGATTCTTTGTGATCCTTTGGACTCTAGCTCACCAGGCTCCTCTGTCCATGGGATTCTTCAGACAAGAACACTTGAGTGGGTTGCCATGCCCGTCTCCAGGAGATCTTCCTGACCCAGGGATCCAACTCGAGTCTCTTATGTCTCCTGCACTGACAGGGGAATTCTTTACCACTAGCACCACCATGGTAGGGAGTGTTCTCTGGCAGTAGTTCTCAAATTTGAGTGTGCATCAGAAAAACCTGTAGAACTTGCTGAAACACATATTTCTGGGCCCAAACCCTAGAGTTTTGGATTTATTTGATCTGGGGTAGGGTCTGATGGTTTGTATTTCTCACAGCTTCCCAGGCAATGCTGGTTCTGCTGGTCTTGGGGTCACACTTTGAGACTGACTGCACACTTTCCTCATCTGGTTGACAAGGGATCTTTGGATTATTCACAATTTACAGCTGTCATGAACAATGCCACAACTTGCTCAAAAACAAATACCATGATCTGTTAGTCCCATGTGTTCCTGAAAAACAGGTCTTGGGCAGGTCTTAGAAATTTTCGCTGGGCTCTCCCAGAACATTTTGGTGCTTGGAAATCTCTCCACACCCACAGGGACACAAACTATACAATGTAGGGTTGCAGTCCATTAAATTGTATCTCCCCAGAGATTTGCTGGAGCTCTAATGCTCTGGATATGTGAACAGCACCATATCTGGGAATAGAATCTTTGCAGATGTAATCGAGTTAAAATGAGGTCCTGATGGCACAGGGCGGGGCCCTAATCCAATATGACTGTTTTTATGTCCTTAAAAGAAGGAGGGGGGGCGCAAAGGGAAGATGCTGCTGCTGCTGCTAAGTCACTTCAGTCGTATCTGACTCTGTGCGACCCCATAGACGGCAGTCCACCAGGCTTCCGTGTCCCTGGGATTCTCCAGGCAAGAACACTGGAGTGGGTTGCCATTTACTTCTCCAATGTGTGAAAGTGAAGTCTTTCAGTCGTGTCTGACTCGTAGTGACCCCATGGCCTGCAGCCTACCAGGCTCCTCCATCCATGGGATTTTCCAGGCAAGGGTACTGGAGTGGGGTGCCATTGCCATCGCCAAGGGAAGATGGCTATGTGAAAATAGGAGAAGAATGGGAACTGACGTAAGAATTGCTGGGAGTCACCAGACGCTGAAATTGGTGAGAAACAACCTTTCCCACGAACCTCAGAGAATCTGGCTCTGCTGACACTGTAATTTCAGACTTCTGGCCTCCAGAACTGTGATAGAATAAATTACATTTTTTTTTTTTTTTTTAAAACTACCTAGCTTGTAGTACTCTGCTGTGGTAGCCCCAAGAAAACTAATGTGAGGGTGTTCTTGACATGGAGCCAGGGCCTATGGTTCCCTTCCCCCCATGTCCTCTCTTTCCCTTTTGTCTGTGGAAACACTTAGCCAAAACTTAATCACAGAAGTGAGAAAATGCAGAAACAAAGGAAGATAGTCCAATAAGACTAAGTAATTATAGTTTTGTCATTAAGCAGAGCCAGGGACCTTTAGTTCCTTCTTAAAGACTAATATTTTGAGCCATATACTGTGAGCGTTCTCATAGATCCTGAAACCCCCACCGGGTGGAAGAAGGTAACTACATGAAGACCAGACTGTAGCTATGGCATAGGCGGCCACCGTTCTGAGAACTGGCCTCAAGGAAATGGGAACAAACTGCTGCGAGAACTGAAGATTAACTGTGCTTAAAACAATCAAGCTGATGCTAATGAATGAATTTCAAGATGATGGTCAGAGCTGACTGTGTTGTTTCTTCATGTAGCCCCTTCCCTCTGTCTATAAAAGCTTTTGCCCACTGATTGTCAATGGCAGGGAGTCAGCCTTTGGACAGGCATCTGTCCTCCCCCTACCCCTCTGTTTGTGGGGCTCCAAAATAAAGCAAGTTTTACTTTCCACCATCCTTGCTTCTTTATTGGCTTTTGAGCATTGAGCAGCTGGACCTTTGCTTTCGGTTACATCGGATTCGCTTTTTCCTTCAATGATGTGTCAAGCACGTTTTTCTAAGCCAATCAGTGGGTTCCTCCCCACAGGGTCCATCAGAGCCTGATGCTCAGAATACCCTCCCAGCTCTTCCCCTGGAGATTTGTCATGGGTATGAATAAGTTCAAGGACCCTGTGTCACTCTGGTGTCTACCCTTCCTCGGTGATACTTGGAGGAGTTTGTTAACTAAATCCTCTAAAAATTATATAAGTAGAAACTGAGAATTGACTTTAGGTTAATAAGTACATTTTATGATCTATCAGTTACTCTAAATTGGTTATGAATTTACAGTGCTCCGCACCCACTCAGCTGTAATTCTGAAACCTAAAAAGCTCTGAAAATGAAACATTGCTTTTTAACCTCTTTACAGGTAAACATGGCCTGATGGATGTGAGGGCATTTTTAGTACTTATTCAAGCTACTTCCTGTGTATATCATATCCTCACTGTGTAAATGTAAGTGTTTGTGTGACTTTGTCAGGGTCAACATAACAAAGTATCAGGGACTGGGTGGGCCAGCCAACAGAATTTTGTTATCTCACAGTCTGGAGGCTGGAAGTCCAAGACCAAGATGCAGACAGAGTTGGTTTCCTTCTGAGGCCTCTCTCCTGGACGTGTAGATGACCATCTTCTCCCTGGGTCCTCACACGGCCATCCCTCTGTGAGTCTGTGTCCTAGTCTTCTCTTCTCATGAGAACACCAGTCAGCCTGGATTAGGACCCACCCTAATATCTCATTGAAAGAGCTGACTCATTGTACAAGACCCTGATGCTGGGAAAGATTGAAGGCAAAAAGGAGAAGGGGTGGCAGAGGATGAGATGATTGGACGGCATCACCGATTCAATGGACACGAACTTGGGCAAACTCTGGAAGATGGTGAGGGGCAGAGAGACCTGGAGTGCTGCAGTCCATGGGGTCGCAAAGAATTGGACATAATTTAGCGACTGACAACAACAACAACATAAGTTGTTTTATGTTAATTGCCTCTTTGAAGACCATATCTCCAAGTATAACCACATTCTGAGGTGCGAGGGGTT
This sequence comes from Cervus canadensis, assembly GCF_019320065.1. Lineage (NCBI taxonomy): Eukaryota > Metazoa > Chordata > Mammalia > Artiodactyla > Cervidae > Cervus > Cervus canadensis. The sequence continues at coordinate 48,542,060 of NC_057411.1, read as the reverse complement.
AGGACTTCAGCATACAAATTTTGGGGAGACACATTGCAGCCTGTGATAACGGGTGCTGTCTTAGAGCCACTGTTGGGTGGCTCTGTGATGCAGGACAGGGACTGTTTATCTCTTTCTAAGATCCGAAGAAGCTCTAGGAGCTGGGACACCTGGCTGATCCCAGGCTTGGTGTGAGGACCTCTGTTGCAAGCAGATCCTGACAGCCTGGAGGCTGTGATCTGGTGTCACCCCCAGGTGGTTCTCCAAGGGTCCAGGTGAGGTGTCCTGTTAGAAGTGACCTGGTTAGATATCTCCTGAGAGCCCCCTACAAGCCTGACATTCCCTGCACCCAGGAGTCTGGCTCCACCAACAGCCCAGATGGGAGTTTGGGGTTTTTTCTTGGTATGACTCCCAAAGGCTCTACTTGGCCACCCCACCTCTTGCCACTCCAGGTCAAGGCAGCAAAAGATCAGAGGGTCCCCTTGACCTCAGCCAGCCCCATGAGTGCTCATGGATACCACCCTTCCCAACACTTCATGGTGCTGGAACTGGCTTAGCATCCATCCCAGCTGCCTGCCTCACCTCCCAGAAGACGGTGCCCAGCGGTCTCTTTTCTCAACCATCCTCTGACTTTTTCAAGACTCCTCCAGAAGAGGAGACTGGATGCACCTTCCTGCATGTAGCTGCTGCATTTGCCTGGTTCTGTTTTGGGAAAGACATCCAGCCTGAGAGAGCAGTGGAGCCACCACAAGAAGCCATCTGCTGGGTGCCTGCATCACCCTGAGTGGACTCCTCAATATGTCTGCCCCAGGTCAATGATAGACTTCCTCTCTGCATTTCTTTTTTGCAGGGAGCACAGATGAAATTTCCCAGTGCAGGATCCGGGGGACTCTGTAGGAAGAGGGGGCCTCAAGCTGTGTCTGTGAGGTGTTTCTACAGCTCCAACCAGGAATAACCTTTCCACAGCTTTCCCCAAACAGAAACCATAGGCTGTGAAGTCCTCTTCTCCCCACCGTGCTGGGTCCTGGCACCCCAGGCCACTAGTCATGCAGCAGGGCCACTGGTAACACTGATGGACTTGCTGAGATCTGGCAAGGCTGCAGGCATTTTGGTATCACTGGGGATTATTTCCTTCTGTCTTTGGGAGAACTTCCTGGCTTTGACTCTTGCAAGTGAAGCAGGAGTGTGAGCGTGTGTGAAGCTACCATCTGTGACAGGAGAGGAGAGAGAGGGCCGGCTCCAGTGGGCAGGGTAAGACACAGGTCCTTAATGTGATTTTATTTAAGAAGTCAGAACACCCTCATCCATCCATTTCCTGCCTTTAGCCCACCAGCTTGGCAGCTGTTCCCCTCACCCTCTAGGCTGCCTTTCAGTGTCCTGGGACCAAGAATCTGCCAAGGGCTCACTGCTCCTGAAAGTGAATGAAGAACGTCCGGATCTCCTTCGGGTAGATGGTGATGTTGGGGCCTCCCAGGGGTGGTGAGGGTTGATTGAATTTGCCTGGGAGCAGAGAGGTTCTGTCCAGCACGGCCCCTGGACCACCTGCTTCCTTAGGTCCCCTCATCCCAGCATCCCCCTCACAACACAGCTCCTGCTGTGTCTGTGGCTCCCACTGTGATCAGAGCCCTCAGCTGCCCCTCTTGACAGGACTGCACTGCCAGGGGGCTTCTTTCATTTCTGGCCTCCCCTGAGGGACAGCACAGTGAAGGCATGTACAGGGGGTCCTGGCCTCACTTGGCCTTGTATCTCTATGGGTTGTGGCCCTGTATATGTTCCTAAGAGTCTTCTCACTGAGGCCATGAGGGGGCCCTGGTCCCTCTTGGCCTCCTATTCTCATAGAGTGTGGAACTCAATTCCTAAGAGCTTTCTCAGTGAGGCCATTAGTGGGCCCTGCCCTTGATCTCAATGGACTCTGCTGAGGGGTCACACCCTGGGGTTTAGGCTTCCTCTTTGGGTTGAAACATGCTCATCCATCCATCCTTCCATCCATGCATCCATCTATCCATCAAAACAGTCATCATTTAATCATCCATCCATTCACCATCTACTCCACAATCCATCTTCTATCTTCCTTCCTTCCTTCCATCTTTCCTTTCCTCATCCACCCATCCACCCATCCATTACCCATCCATCTTCTTTTCTTCCTTCTTTTCATCTTCCAACCATCTATCATCCAATCACCCACCTGTCCAGCTTACCTTCCATCCTTCTTTTTATCCTTTTTTCCACAACTAACCAGCTTTCTATCAATCCATCTGTCAAGACTGACAAAGTGTCTACCTACGTAGCCAGAATATGCCATGTGCAATAGACAAAGAGGAGATAAATGGGTCAGAGCAAACTGAAGGAGAGGGGAGAGCAGAGGAGGCCCCAGATTCAGTCCTGGACCTGGAAGAGCCCCATTAGGAGATGCCCAGATAAAGGGGGCAGGGCATTCCAGGGAGAGGGACAGCAGAGATAGAGTTGTAAAGCAGGCTGTGGTTTGCAGGAGCTAACTGTGTGTCACAGTGCAATGCACAGCAGGGAAAATGTCAGAACCCCTGAGGGTATGCTTGCAAGATGAGGCTCACGTAAAGAAAAAGATGAGACTCACCCAAGGCAGGGAGAGAGTGTGTGGTCTGGGACTCATGCACACACAACCTACATACATAGTCTGTGTGATGACTGACTTGAAGACTTTGTGAACCTCCTGCGGTGGATTCAGGAAGACCTAGACTTGGGGCAGGAGGGCACCACTTCCAGGTCACACAGGCCTTAGGGGCAGAGCTGGGGTCTCGATGGGGGTCAGGACCAGGGCGTCTGAACCTCTGTGGCGGTGAGGGTTCTGCGTGCTCCAGGTCCAGCGATGCATCTCGCTCACGTCCCAGGTCCCTGTGAGCGAGCGCTCCTCCATGGACACCACGGAACCCAGTCCCCGCAGCACAGACTGCAGGACAGAGCAAGGGAGGGGTGAGCACCCGGACCCCAGACCTGAGCAGAGACCCCGACGCAGCAGGGCGGCCGCACCAGGGCCCAGGGCCCAGCATCCTCCACATTCATTGTAGAGCAAGTCCCTGCGGGAGAAGGGACAGCCCCATTTTACAGGTGAGGATCTGAGACTGGAGGGAGCTGACCACCCAGGGCTGAGCTGGATTAGCACACCCAGCAGGTGGCAGGCAGGTGGGGCTGCCCCAGCCTCGAGTCCCTGTCTCCCTGCAATGCTCGGTGGAGCCCTGTGTGGTCCTGGGGTGACGAGAGTCTTGGTGTGCATCCCCTTTTTCTGACTGAGTGTGGACCCAGCCTCCAGGCCGAGAGGGGAGGTGGGTGAACACTCTTCCTGGGAAGGAAGGACAGGTGGCTGCCCCAAGAGCGGGGGTTGTTCTGCACGAGCTTCCCTGAGCTGGGGGAGGGGAAGGCGTGGAGGGCAGGCTCCCTGTGCTGCTCCCATCTGCCCTCTGCTTTTACATCTGCTCCTGAGGGCCGTGCCAACATGGGAGGGCAGAGGTCGGGGTCAGGACACAGACACCCATCAGGTGTGCTAGGTGCCAGGCACCTGTGTGCACACAGTCCCACCGCAGCCTCTCAGCATCCCTGTGGGCAAAGACTCTCTCCTCCCCATTTACAGGTGAGGAGACTGAGGCCCAGAACCCAGGGGCCCACGAAGCCCAGAGGAGGCACCCAGACTCGCCCCTGGGCTGTGTGATCACCCACTAGGGAGTCTGAGAGAATCTGTTCACTTTCTTATTATGCATGTAACTTCTGTGTAGTGTAAGAAGATGTGCTACAAGAAAAAATGATAAACAAAATACATCTGTGTTACATGATGGTAAATTCAGAAGACCATCGTGACGGAGGGTGAGGGACCCCCAGGTTCCTTTGTGAGACCACCCTGATGTGGTATTTGCCAGGTGCCATCTGAGTCTGGGTAGTCACACCAGGGTTTGTCTCCCAAGGGTGTGTCCTCCTGGGGGCCTGACTCTGTGATGTCGGAGCAGGCCATGGGAGGGCGGCTTACCTGCAGGTTCAGCGTCACAGGCTGAGACAGCACGGGGTCCTGGTCCACCTCGTACAGGTGCTGGAGCCGCAGCAGGACACGGCGCAGGTCTGCCTTGGCCTCGCGGTTTTGGTCTTAGGGACGGAAGGAAGGTGGCCGTGAGGACAACAGTCTCTGCCTGGCACTTTACACTCTCACCTCCATTTCACAACTTCAACCTCCCTCGGAGGCAGCTAACACAGCCCAACTTTGCAGATGAGCCAAACAAGGCTCAGAGAGGGGCGGACACTTGCCCAGACACACAGCTGATGTGCATCAAGAAGGAGCGGGGTGTGTGGGGGGGGGTGGTATTCCAAGCCAGGTGCACCCAAAGCGACCTCCTCCCACCACCCACACTGAAGCCGGCACTGATTCTTGTTCACTGGTGGGGTCTTCACTGGGCTCATCCTTCCACCTCCCAGTTCTCTGGAAGATTCTCTTTGGCTTGGCCCCTGTGAAGGGTGGTATGGCCTCGTAACCCTGCAGACGAGGTGCCATCGCAGAGCGGATGTGTCAGGTCACTGCCACCAAGACCTAGGAAATATGTTGCGATACAGCTTCCACCTGCTGGGTCCTTGGTGACCAAATGAGATGACCCGTGCTGCCAACCCCACAGAGCACAGAAACATAATGACCTGTGCTGTGTGAGGAAAGAGGGCATGTGGGCTCCTAGTTACTGTAGCCTAAGAGGTCTGCAATGTCTCTTATCTCTATTCAAGGGCTGAGGTTAGGGACTAGAGCTCTAGAATCAGGGAAGGACTTCGTAGAGCAGAACATGAAGTTGACCAGGATAATGGTGATGAAGATGGTGATGTTCGTGATGATGGTGGTGGTGATGATGGTGATGGCGGTCATGGTCGTGATGGTGATGGCCGTGATGGTGATGGTGGTGGTGATAATGGTGATGATGATGGTGGTGATGGTGATTATGTTGGTGATGGTGGTGATGATGATGGTGATAATGGTGATGATGACGGTGATGATGGTGGTGATGGTGATGATGATTTTCATGGTGATGATGGTAGTGATGGTGATCATGTTGTTGATGGTGATGATGGTGGTGATGGTGGTGATGATGGTGTGGTGATGATGATAATAATGGTGGTGATGACGGTGATGGTGATGACGATGTTGATGGTGATGATGGCAGTGATGTAATGGTGATGATGATGGTGATAATGGTGATGATGGTGGTGATCGTGGTGTGGTGATTATGACTGTGATGCTGATGGCAATAATGGTGAAGACAATGGTAATGATGGCAATGATCATGCTGGTGGAGATTCCTTGAGGACTCAAGCATCATGAGAGGCAGCAGGCCTCACGCCATCCCCTGTGGCTCCCCTGATTCAGTCTCTACCAATGTCTCTCTAGGAGGATGGACTTTCCCAGCCCAGCCCCCTTCGCCTCCTCTTTGGTACAAGCTGCCCCTGGAAGATGCGCTCTCAATGCACTTAGCCTGACACATAACAGTAGAGGAGGCTCTATCACTGCAGGTGAGGCTCCCCCATCTCACCTTCTGTGACAAGTGGGCAGGCTGTGGTTCAGTGATGGAATTCTTATGTCTACAGAGTTGAGCCACAGTTGGCAACACCCCTCTATCAGGTACAAAGATGACCTTTGGCCTCTGCCCTTTTCCACCTTCTCCTCATTTCACAGACACTTGGAGTGTGCCTGCCCTAGGTGGGTCTCTTGGAGCAGGGCAGTGGCTGAGGCACAGTCAGTCCATCCTCTGAGAAGCATGGAGTTAAGGGAGCAGATAAGGGGCAGCAGCCCCAATATGAACAATGTGTTCCTGGCAGTTGTTACCTCCTCCAGAAAGCCCTCCCTGATCCCCTGCTGGGGGCTCCCCTCTGTACACAGTCACAGCGTCTGACGACATCCAGACCCACCTTGTTTCTGCTTGCTGAGTGACCTGCCTCCCCGAGGGCCTCACATCCCTCCTTGGACAGTTAAGGGAACCAGGTGACCTCACAGAGCCTGGAGGACTCTGAAGAATGTCCTTCGTCTGCTGAAGGGCTGGGGACCAGGCTGACATGTGGAGGCAAGAGTGAATGTGGACACCTGGCACCTGCGCACCTTTCCGGAGAGTCTGCAGGTGCTCTGTGTGGTTGGAGCTGTACTTCCAGCTGGGGATGCTGAGGATCTGTAGATGGACACTGGAGGGGAGCATCACAGCCTTTTGCTTCCAAGAACCGTTCCAACTGCCTCTGTGGGCAGTTTCTGTAAGGCAGATGAACAACAAGGAGAGGCTTTGGGCCAAACTCTCCTCTCGGCATTCTTAGCTCTCCATACTAAGGCCCCCATTTAGTCTGATCTCTTTCCCTCGACCACACCGCAGGCAGGCTGAAGCCCCTGCTGGTGCAAGTGCCCCAGACTGCCTTGAGTCTCTAGTCCAGCCCTTACAAAACTGCAGACTGGGAGATGGGACCAGAGAGAAGACGCCATTTCCTCCAGAAAATGCAGCGAGTTCACACAGAGACCTGCTGTGTGAACAGTTCTGTGAAGCCAGCTCCCGCGCTGTCATCTGTGGCTGCCTCTGCCCAGAGGGACTCAGCCCTCCACTTCCAGGAGATGCTCTTTTCAGCCCTGGGCTCCAGCTGGAGCCGCCATCCCTCACAGCTCCCAGGCCTCAGTGATTGGTCAGGCCTGGGTCACGTGATTTGATCAGGGCCAATCAGAACCTTTCTCTGGGATCTCTGCCCTTGAAAGAGGAGTTTCAATTCCTCCTACTGGCTGAATGACCTTAAGCAAGTCACTTAAAACTCTTTAACCTCAGGATGCCCACGTTTACAAGGAGGGGCTTAGATCTGAGGTCCCTGGTCACTTTCTGCCCCATAGGAGCCCAGATCCCTGCAGGCACCAGCTCAGCCGCATCCCTAGACAGGGCGGCTCACCCGGGGGCAGTGATGACAGGTGCACTGAAAGGACCCCCCACCTCACCATTCATCTCTCTGAGCATCACGACGGGCCGGTGCTGCAGCGCCAGCCCACTCCTCTGGTGCAGGCCACTGGTGAGGGTCCAGGGTCCCATCAGGAGCCAGAGCACCTGGTGGACGACCGAGGAGCCGTTCAGTGTGAGGTCGTTGTCCAGGGCCCACTTGTCACTGTTCCACAGCCGCCGGTGGAGCATGACCTGCAAAGGACAACTGCCTGACCGGGTCTGCCTGGACCATGGGCTGCTTGTGAGTGACCAGAGGGGCCTCCTACCTCCACCTGCCCGTTCCCTTGGCTGGAGACGCCGTGAGCCTGCTCGGACAGCAGCACCAGCCTGCTTCGTCTGTCCTGAATGAAGGCTGACTGCACCATGGGGTAGTAATTCTGTGGACAGAAACATTGGCAGACTGGTGGTGGGAGCAGTGGGCCAGGTCAGCCAGCAGGTCCAGGGTCTCCCTATGGCCCCAGGCGGCCCCCTACATGGGCGCAGCAGCAGCCCAGGGTGGCATGGTAGATAGGGGGAGGGGCTCTGAGTTCTGAGATGGACACACTGGGATTCAAAGCCAGCTCCACTGCTTCCTGACCTTATGCCCTGGGGGACCCAGCCCACCCAAGCCTCCATTTCCCCATCTGTAAAATGTGCCCAAAAGGTCCCTCTGCTGCAGGGAGACAATTAGGCATTTGTGCCCATCCAGCCTGGGATGCCCTCCAGCCAGGGGTTCCCAAATAGAAAGGGGCTGGTATCTGGGCTGGAAAGCACTCACACAGCCCTGCCCTTTGCTCTGTTGGAGCAAGATGTCCTGGGCTGATGGTCCTGGACCCTTGGAGCTCAGACCACAGTGGGTGTGGACCAGTCACAGAGATGAAGGGACAAAAGCTCATGGAAGACAGAGGAGGGAGGAACCACACCCCTTCTCAGGGCCCCCGTGGAAGGAGAGGGAACTAACATGGATGGTGGCTCAGGAGGTGCCCAGCACCAGACTGCCCCTGAATCATCCCAGCACTCAGCACAGCTCTGGGGCAGGTCACTGTCTTCCCAGGAGAGCACCGAGGCCTAGGGACACCCAGGGACTCGCCTGAGGTCATACTGATGGAGGGAGAGGCCTTGGGAGCCGATTGATTTTGGAGTTCAGCCCCTGCTCAGCCCTACCTGGCAACCAGGCTGTGGCTCAGCAAAGAGAAACTGAGGAGGTCACACCCCATTCAGGCCTAGCCAGGTACCACGTGCTTAATCCTCAAGCAACCCCCAGTGGGTCATGCATTGACTGAGGAGGACCCACGGTGCACACAGGATACCTCAGGGACATGCCTCACAAACGGCGGCCCCAGACTCTGAGACCAGGTATGAACACACCTGGGCTGCAGCCCCTGGGGCAGACAAAGGGCAGAGGGGCTCTGGGAGATGCTCTGGACCTAATGGGTCACTCCTGCCTTCTGGAAAAAGGCCATCAAGACTGGATCTACAGCAGCCACACCCCGGGACAGCTCAAGGCGTACCTGAGCGATGGTGTTCCACGTGTCCTGCCGGTAGGGCCTGCGCTGCATCTGGTAGCCATTGTTGTCAGAGTAGAGGACCTGTCCCGTGTTCAGGTCGGTGCTTGTCCTCAGGATGGCCTCACGGTTCAGCTCCAAGGGGCCCACCCGGTACTCCTGCTCTATGCGATGGCAGAGCAGCTCCCCGTCAGAGCTCTGGGGCCCGTGGGCCAGCCGGGAGTAGATGGTGAACGTGGGCTCACTGTCATCCACCTCCCTGGAGGAGAAGCAGTGCAGGTAGGTCAAGCCCAGGGAGCCTTCTGGTCACCCCGCTCCCCCCTTATTCTTTCCTTCGTCTCCTTCTGTTTCCCTCCCTCCATCCTTCCTGAAGCCAGGGGGATGGGGAGCCTGCTTGGAATAGAAAACAGGAGGGACCCTGTCCTCTGAAGACTTTGGATACCCAGCCATGCCTGGGGGCTCTGTCTGTCCTGCTGATGGAAACACAAGAACTGCTCTCGTGGGTTGGTCACTGTCACCGTGGGCTCCTGTCCCGCCTCTGGACTCAGATGCCCCCAGGGTGACACAGCGCAGGCCAGAGAGCAGGCCTGCAGAGACTGGAGCAGCTCATGACGTCATGGGGCTTCCAGGGAGGAAGGACCGTGCGCCAAGCCCAGGTCCAGGAGCTGGGTGTCTGCAGCAAGGACAGGCCCCCATTGCCTCAGTCACCTGCCTGTGAGCACCTCCACATGCTGAGCACAGCCAGGGGGCCGCCCTCACCTGTAGAAGTACTGCCGGATCTCAGTCACCAGCGGCCCTGCCACGATCTCCATCCTCACAGCCTCCCACGCGGGCTCTGCTCTACCGTCGGGTCTAAACACATAATTGTCTGAAATCTGGTCTTGATTGAAGTGGCTGTTCACGTGATACTCCATGAACTGCTGGGTCACCTGTACCTTTTGGTTACTCTGCCTGCACAGAGAGAAGAGAGAAAACAGTGTCATCATGATGGACAACATGTCATCCTCATGCTGGAACCAGGCTCACAAAGCCTCTATGGAGATGCCAGCCTGGAGCCGGGGGTCAACAGCAGTGGACTCTCCAGAACTAAAGCAATGTACATGTACAACGGAATATTACTGAGTGCTCAAGGGGAATCGGAGAAGGCCATCGCAGCCCACTCCAGTACTCTTGCCTGGAAAATTCCATGGACGGAGGAGCCTGGTGGGTTGCAGTTGGTGGGGTCGTGAAGAGTCGGACATGACTGAGCGACTTCACTTTCACTTTTCACTTTCATGCATTGGAGAAGGAAATGGCAACCCACTCCAGTGTTCTTGCCTGGAGAATCCCAGGGAAGGGGGAGCCTGGTGGGCTGCTGTCTGTGAGGTTGCACAGAGTTACATGACTGAAGCGACTTAGCAGCAGCAAGGAAATGAGGGGTCTCATTTACCCTGCAACATGTATGAGAGTTGGAAACATGATGAGAAGAGAAAGAAGGCAGCCTGCCAAGGACCCATATGGTATAATTTCATTGCATGATTCATCCATGTAGGCCAATCCGGAGAGACAGAAAGGAGGCTCAAGTCACCAGGGCTTGATGCAGGTGAAAGATGCGTGGGGCCTGAGCAATGATGGAGCCTGAGCCCACAGTGCTCACTGCACCTTTCCCAGCCTGACCAGGGAGATTCAGAACGTTCTGGGGCTGCACCCCATTTCTGCTGCTCCCCACACTCTCCACTGACCACCTCTGCTGGATCCTGTAGGTCCTGCCTACTTCTGTGGCCTGACCTAGACTTACACACTTAGAAATACAACCCAATGCACTTCAGGGAGCTTCACCACCATCACACCCTTGCCCTTCAGCTGAGGAAATGGAGATCCAGGTAGGGCATTACTGCCCAGGTCCAGGGTCCTCCTGGCCTCAGAGGCAGCAACGACTGCACCTCACCTCTCCCAGATGCTGTGCATCAGGTTGGTGTCCAGGTCCAGGAAGATGATGTAGCAGTCGTTCACCACAGGCACCAGGCTCTGGCCCATCCGCCTGCCATGTCTCCTCAGTCGGACTGCAAACTGCTGGGTGCTGGCCACAGAGGGCTCAGTCTCCCCAGTGTCCTCCTGGGAACTCCTGCTGGGCCGGATGCTGTAGTGCTGGTAACTGAGTCCTGGGATCGTGGTCAGCACTTGCAGGTCATAGGCAGAGGGCAACTCCTTCGAGCGCTGGACCTGCAAGACCCGAAGAACAGGATGAATGATGCATGTTAGAGATGGAAGATACCTCAGTCTCCTCGGAAACCCTGGGCTTACACACCTGGTGGATGGAGTGCTTGCTCTCCATGGAGACAGCAGTCATCCATCACTGGGGTGCTCTGTGTGCCCCTCCTGGATCCACCCTGCTCAACCAGTCTCCTTCCTCCTTCTCCACCAGGGCTGCAAACCACCTGCCCTCCTCACATATTTCCTCCTGTTCCTGCCTCTGAGCCTTTGCTCACGCGTTCCCTTGACCTCTTTGAAGGGGGCTCCCTTTTCTCTTAATCCTCCAATTTCCCCGAGGAGGGAGGTTTCCAGGTCACCCTGCAGGCCTGTCTCCATCTGCATGTCATCTGATTCAGGGGAGGGAGTTGGGTGAGGACACTGGGTCCATGCAGGGTGTCCTTCACGCTCTAGGGATCAAGTATCATTTCTGGGTCCTGTGGGAGGGTTTGGGGGGCCATGAGCAAACCCATGTGGCTGCTCACAGCTTCCAGCCCAGCCTTTTCTGAACTAAAACAGACACCCGTCCCCACCCCACACCCCTAACCTGTCCTGAAGGTTTTCCTCCACCACAATTGTCATCTGTCACTCCTACACTTTTTGATTTTCTTCTTGCCTGGATCCCCCCACTGAAATAGGAGCCCCCTGAGTGCAGGGACTTTTGTCTACCTGCTTATTAAAGTTTCTCTAGTGCCTAGAGTAACACTTGACACATACTAGATGTTCAGTAGTATTTAAGAGAATTTCGGCTTGATGGTTGGTGCCTTTGGGTAGTGAAGGGGGATGTTATGTGTTGGGTCTACTCCACCCAACACCCTTGCCTCTGCCAACCATGACAGAGAGGAATCTTCCTCCTCTTTCTCAGCTAAGGGCCACTGCCCTGGCTTCCAGGTCATCACCCCATGCCTTAACTTTCCATTTCTGTGTGTGTTCCATGAATCCCAGGGTGGCTCCAGAGTCCAGGAATGAACACTCATCTGGGGCCAGGCCCAGAACAGACATCGGGAGTGTTTGCTGAATGGCGGAGATGGCATTACCTCTCCCACCTCTTCAAGGAAGGGCTGGCTTGGTGACAGTAGGGGCACCTCTAGAACCAAGTCTAGCTCCAGGTCTGGGAAGGAGATGAGGAACGACCACACAGGATGTCAGTGTCTCAGCTGGGGCCTGCCCCTAAAACAGCACTTCCATCAAGATGCATATTGAAGAGTATTGCTGACTTCTCCATGAGAAGTATAAATTTATATATATACACGTGTATGCATAAATTTACACAGGGAGATATATATATATTCCCAGTGGGGAGTGGGGGAGGGTGGATGCCTCCCATGTAGCTGAAGATACCATGAGATCTTCCTTGGTGGGAACAGTAGAACAAACTTCTGGTCAACTCAGATGCCCAAAGCCCAGGGTCAGACCTCTGGGTGGATCCACTGACCCTGATGGTGACTCACCCCATGACACTGTCCTCACAGTGAGGGCAGCCTTTCACATGTTCCCTTTAGATGCCCACTTTTGGGCACTCAGCCCAGAGCAGGGGCAGCAACAGGGCATGCACCATAGATGGGATGTCCCCCTTACCTGTGCAGGCACAGGGTGGCCTGACACATCTGTGACTCTGACACTGGGGAAGTCCATAGTCAGGGTGATGATGGTGGTGATTGTCCAGGTCAGCGGGTTGTAGACCACCACAAGGCGTCCCCCAGGCTCTGGGCCTGCAGACAGAGAACAGGCTCTACTGCTGGACCTGACCCACCCCTCACCCCTGGTGCCCCTCAGAACAAAGGAAACTGAGGCAGGTGAGAGCAGCCCTGCAGAGTCTAGGGGGAAGGATAGACAGACAGACACATGGGCTCTGACGTCCAAACCCATCCTCATCTGTTCAAGTTGGGTCCTGGTTCCCAGGCGGGGTTGGGGAGCATGCCCCTAGAGATGAGGGTCCTTGAGCTCCTCACTCATCTCTCCCTGTCAGCCACTTTACTGGTGAGGACACTTAGGTGCAGAGAGAAGGGTCAGATTTCAAAGGTGACCTGTGTCCTAAGGCCTGCCTCCAAAGCTTGAGCGCTTGGCAATGTACAGCAAATTCTCTGGAGCTTAGAGGGTCAAGGTCAATCACCAAGGTCAGCCCTGGAGGCCTCTTTGGTATGAACCTGGATTCTCTTTCCACTCCTTCCCCACCCCATGTGCCCCAGGCTATGACCACGTCCGATGACTACCAGATCCCTGGACACGGCACACACTGTCCGGTCTCTGGCGTCTGCCCAGGCAGTTCCCATGGCTGGATGCCTTCCTGGGCTCTCCACCTGCCCCTTGCTTGGGGAGCTGGCCCCATGAGCTCATGCGAATGGCTGGCCCTACAAGACACTGGAAGGACCCAGTTCTACCTCCCTTTCTATGACCATCATCCCCTGCTGACTGCAGTCCCCGTGGACAGGATTCCAGTCTGCTGCACCCCTGACCCCAGGGCCCTTCCAGAGTCTGAAGGTAGGATGGGACTGTACACAGACGCAGATCAGAGGTCGGAGCTGGGGAGGGGAGGGAGAGGGCGGAGTGGGGAGGGGAGGGGAGGGGAGGGGAGGGGAGGGCACAGTGACAGAGGGTGAGTATGGGCCCTGGGAAGGTGGGTGGGCCACATGATCCTGCAGGGAGAACACCTATCTCTGATAGCCCAGGATTTGCAGGGGTGAAGCGCATCAGCTCCAGGCAAACGGGGTGACCACTCATTCTCTACCTGTGAAACCCACAAAGTCAAAAGAACATGTGCATCCTGTCTACAGACTTGGGCAGCACAGGGGTATGGGTACCATGCCTACCTGTGTGACCCTGGGCAGCTCCGCGACCTCTCTGTTCCATGTGTGTCCTCAGCAATGAAGTGAGGACAGTGACACTTCCAGCTTTCAGGATGTGTGAGGTTTTACACTAAATTGTGCAAGCAGTGTGCTTGGCAACATCCAGACTGCATTAACATTTATTCCTGCCTCTAGTTGGAGGCAGGAATTACCCCTTCATCAATCACAGAGAGGAAACGGCTCAGTGAAGTGAAGGCACCTGCCCAGCTCACACTGAAATGAGAGCCTCCCCTGGATGGGACTCGAGTCTGAAGTTCAGGTGTCCCAGTCCGTCCCCTGATCCTCAGGCTCTCTTTTCAGGCCAGAGCAGACACCCGCCATAGCCCACTGTGCCCCCAGAGCCTCGCTTACCTGAGTGGGCTGGAGACCTGTCCTGGATGATGGAGGCCATCAGCGTGTGCACCCCTTGCATCCCGGTGCTCAGGTGCTCCACAAACATGTCATCAACCTTGGGGGCGTGAGTCCCGGTGATGGCGTCGTGGTGCTGGACCTGGGCCCCCGCAGGAGCAGGACAAGAGTGAGGTCAGGCCAGCCTCTGCTCAGCACCTGCTGTCCTCAACCCACTGGGCCCTGACTCCTCTTCCCTCTCAGCAGGTGCTGCTGGAGAATTGGGGGTTCCTCCCACTTTACAGAAGAGAAAACTGAGGTCAGAGAGGCTGATGATCTTGTCCAAATGTTGTTGACCTCAGGAAAACACATAACCTGTATCCCTGACCCTGGACAGAAGACAGACCTCTGGAAAGGACCCTGCCAAGTTTCCCACTGTGACCCAGTCATCCCAGAAGTGCTGATAACCTGCTCCAGAGAAGCCCCACACCTGGCCTGGTACTTGACTGCACCATGTAGGGTGGATGACCTCCTCTTCCCAGAAGGGAAACTTGAGTCCCCGTGAGGTGAAGCCACGCGTCTGCCCACCTTGATGGATGCTAAAGTCAATCCCATCTCACACTGCACAATGAGTGGTCCTGCCAGCAATTCCCTTTAGTGACTAAGAATGTCATGGGCTTGTGGCCCATTTCTGACTGGAGAGGAGACAAGTTATAGGAGATCTTGGGTCTCAGTTTCCCATCTGTATAGTGCGGGAACAAGTAAGATACAGATTCATGAGCAACTTTGTTTGTGTCAGCCACAGAGCCCACCACCTTATAAGTACGATCACATTCAACTGTCCCATCAATGTGCTGAGTCAGCATGTGGGTCTCCCTTTCCAAGGAGGAAATGAGAGCTCAGAGAGGGAGAGTCAGTAGCCTCAGGTCACTGAGCTGAGCTGAGATCTGAACCAGCCAGGAGAGTTGGACACCAATGCCGCTCCACATTGCCCTTTCCACTCTGGGGCCAACTGGCTCTAAATCTTGGCAGGCCATGGTGCTAGCCTTGGGGCAGCTTCATCATGCATGGTCTTGTGACCCAGGTGACCTCAGTGTTCTCATCTGTAAAAGGGACCTGTAGTGACCGGGGACTGGGAGGTGTGCTAGGCTGGGAAGGGGGAAGCACACAGCCCAGGATGGTCCGATCCTGTCCTGTCTCTGGGAGGCTTGCGTTACCTCGGAGACTGCCCAGCGGAGCTGCTGGAGCTGCTGCAGGCCCCAGGCCGGGTCCAGGTTTGGGTGCAGAGCCAACAGCATGTAGCGTGTGAACATGGACTCCCCGGCGTACAGCAGAGTGCTGGCTCGCCTTGCCAGCATCTTAAGCCCGCTTCGGGAAGCATAGAATCCAGTCCAGGCATGATACTTGTCTAGGAGCAAAAGGCCAGGAGTGCCTCTGAGCCCGATCTGGGAAATGCTGAGGAAGATGAAGTCAGAGGTGGATCTGCCTGGGTCTCCAGGGACACAGCCTAGGCCTGGGATGATCTCAGGGTTCCTGGTCCAGACAGGTCAGCAGTGGTACAAGATCCCTGGATGACCTGGGTAGCTGTCAGGGTCAGGCTGGGCTGGGGCATGCCTGGAGATACCCGAATGCTGAAAGACTGTGACAAGGACTAGAATTCAATGTGCACCTGGGCATCTGAGACAGCCTGTGGATAAAGGCCCTGGAGGACCTCAGGGGAGGAGGGAGAGGGATGGAGCCAGAAGGGCAGAACACAGAGGGAGGGCTGGAGTGCTGGCAGCCCCTGTGTGCCTCTGGAGACAAAGCAGGTCCTGGACAGGCATGCATTTCAGCAGTTCCCTCTGGTTGTCCATGGGGGAGGGCTGGCAGCTCCCAGTGGGAGCTGAGAGAGCCCTCAAGTCACTTTCCTGACCCTGGATGCAGAGGTCATGGCCTAACTAAGTCCCCAAGAGGCATTACCTACCCTGCCAGTACCCCGCTGGAAACCAAGGTTGCCTCTGGACATCACTCAAGCCTCTCTTGTGAGAGGAGGGAACTGGGGAAGGAACAGTGGACAACACTGAGCCCGCCTACCCTCTATCCCTGCCTGAGACGATCCACGCGAGGCAGGCGGGTGAGGTAGGGCTGCCTGTGACCCAGCGGCCCTGTGGGCTCCACCGGCAGAGCTGAGCAGCCTGGGAAACCGCCTGTCACTGCTTTGGTGACCTCTCTCTGGCACTGAATCCCCCCCCTACCCCCGAGGCTCCTACCCGAGGAATAGGGCAGGAAGTCGTGGTGGTCTCGGACCTGCCAGGCGACTTGGTCAGAGTGCACAGCCCGGAAGTAGTCGCCTAGCGTGGCGTACTCCATTGAGAAACTGAACTCTGATGTGTTGTTATTGATGTATTCCATTATAATGTCCATGTTGGCGAATTGCTGTGAGGCGTTGAAGAACTCCCTGTCACATCCCTGCAGCCGGGGGACAGAAGCAATGCCCCGCCCTTCTGGGTGCAGAGCCCAGCCTGCCCAGTGAGTGCTTCCCTTATCTCCATGACCATTCCCCTCTCCCCATGGTGGACCCTGAAGCCCCCCACGTAGCTCACTAGCTCTCTCCTCTGGGAGCACAGCAGGTGCGCCATCCAGTTTGGCTGTCACCACAATGGTGACTGGGTGTCGGGCACTGTCCCCCGGGGGTGTCTTTCATTATAAGACAAATCCAGCCAATGGAGCAGGTCCTGTCATCCCCATATCACAGATGAGGAAAGTGAGGCTCAGAGTGTTCAGAGTCTCACAGCCCCTGAATAGGGAGCCAGGATTCAGGCCGAGGCCTCTGCTCCCAGCATTGAGTAGGGGAAAGGAGGGGGAGAGCTGGGGAGAGGCTCTAGTCTGCATCTGGGAGGGGATGCATCAGAGGTGGAGGTTGTGGGGTGATACAGGGTGGGGCCGGAGCTGGTAGACTGGGTGAGGACTCGGGGTGCAGGGAAGGAGGACTGAGCTGGGGCTGGGATGGCCCACTGCCTGGATGGACATTGGTCTGGTTAGAGCTGGACACACAATCCTTGGTGGACCCAGGTGCTGGGGTGGGACACATGAGAGCAGTCCCTACACAGAGTTGAGGAACCAGAGCCTGGGACCCCAACTTACCCAGGGCCAGAGGATGTGTGCTGTCTGGAACCAGGAGGCTCGAGCCAACACATTGATCGCTATGGAACTGGAATGAACTGGGACGGTGTCTTCATTGACAGGCATACCCATGCTGGGGTATAGGTAATCCCAGTGTTGACGTGGGAAGACAGGTTTGCCATCCCAGTTAAATCCCTCACTGAGAGAGAGATGAGAATTAGGGGGCCCAGCCCTGAGAAGGGCAGCAGCCTGAAGTCTAGGAGGCAGGCAGAGCTCAGCAAGTCCAGAGCAACTGTGCCTGCAGATCCTGCTCGGGGCCTCTGTCTCCCATCAGAGGGTGGACAGGGTGGTAGTGGGCAGATGAGAGCTGTTGGACAGAAGATGCCCCCATGTCAGCCCTGTGGGCACTTAGGCACATCACCCTGACTCTGCAGGGCACCCAGAACCTGCTAGTGAGTCCCCCCAGCTCTTCTCCCAGCTGCCCTTTCATCCCACCTCCCCTGCTCACGAGGGCTCAGCCCCCACCCACAGCCTCCCAGACACAGAGGGCAGAGGGGACTGGACTCAGGATTGCCCATCAGACAGCCCACAGCGTGGCTGAGGACACGGAGGCCTTGGTGTTGCATCCTGAGTCTAGTGCAGCTGCCCCACAGCTGTTAACACGGGGCCTTGGCTGGGTGTCCAGGCCTCAGCTGTCCTCTCTGTAAGATGGGTGCTCAGTGTGTGCCCTCAGGGTTGGCCATGAAGGCCGTGGCTGAGGTGGTCCAGGGAGGGTGCTGGGACCGGGGCTGGCCCAAGGCAGGTGCTCACGAGCAGTAGCCAAACTGGTCTAGGACGTGTGTGAAGATTTCCTGCTGCGCCGACAGGGATCTGGACCCTCGCCACACGAACTGCAGCTCCTGCAGACCCGGAGGGAACAGAGTGAGGCCCAGGGGCGACGCGGCTTCCGGCTCCCCTCTCCAGACCCGACCCGAGTCTCCTAGCTGCCCACACCCCTTCCTCTCAGTGGTTCATGGTCAAGATCTCGGTCTGCTGCTCCCTCCTCTAGATTCCCCCTGCCCTCCCAAAGCCATATTGGTGGAGGAATTGGCCCTCCAGATGGTGCCTGCCTACACTTTCATCTGACCCTCCTCAGGGCAGGACTCTTTGCCAGGGTCTGCCATCCAGGCTGTTTCTAACTCGGCTTGAATGCCCCCAGACAGCAGGAGCTCATCACCGACCACTAAAGGTGCAGTAGTATTTTTAAATTTTGATGGTTAGAATGTGCTCAGGATTACACGCGGGATACAAAGCCCTGCTTCTATAAGCACTAGCCCTGGCTCCACACACAGGTCACTGACTCCTCTGTGACTTGTTTTCTGCCTGTGACTCTCACGGAGCCACGCCAAGCTCACAGAGTTATCTGCGGGAGAAATGAGGTGCCAGGAGAAGTGCGCTCAGGTTTCAGTGTGGGGCTCAGTGGGGGCTCATTAAAAAGCCTAGTCTTGCCCACCCAGTGCCCAGATCCTCTTTGATAACTCTTACTGTCCATGCAACCACGGCGCCTTGGAACTTCATTAAAAGAGTGATCCTACAGAAAGTACTTACCATTTGGCTTGATTTTTCCATCACTGCAATAGGGCAATTATAGCAGTCCTATGGGTCATTGCGTGAAGAACACCCCACGAAAATACATGCTGAAGTCTTAACCCCAGTGCCTCAGATGTGACCTTATTTGTAAATGGTTCTTTGCACCCAGAACTGAGTTAAAATGAGGTCATGATGCTGGGCCCTGCTCCCATATCAGTAGGGTCCTTATAAGAGGCGGAGTCGCTCCCAGACATGGGAAATATGATCTGAAGACTTGGGGAGAAGTCAGCCATCCCAAGCCAAGGATGTCTGAGGCCACCAGGAGCAGAGAGGTGTGTGGAGCTAGCCCTCTCCTAACCTCCTGAAGAGGCCATGGCCCTGAGCAGGATACACCTCAGACTTCCGGACTCTAGGTCTCTGAGCCACACACAGCTCAAGGTGGCCACAGGAAGTGAGCACTCCGGGCCTAAGGTGACTGTGAAATCAAGAGGGCAGTGGCTCCTGTCAGGCTGGAACCTTGTTGGATGGACAGGCGGCATCTGCTGTGGGTCTTCAGTGTTACCTTGGTGCCTTAGAATGCACCAATACACGGAAGCGTTATGATGTCCCAGATACCCTGAATACCTCCTCCTCTCTGCATCCAGCACCGTTCACTCAGGGCAGGTCTTGGCACAGCCTGTCCCTCTGGAGACTCAGGGGGAAGAAGCCCCACCCCACCCTGCCTAAGGGGGAGGGGACTCAGAGCAGCAGGGTCCCAGCTGGGCCTGCAGGAAGAGAGGGCCACTCGTGCTGGGGGCACAGCAGGGCAAAGTCAGGCCTGGGACACCACATGTCTTAGGCAGCCAAGAGCCCCCCGAATGCTCTGCAGAGCAGCAAGGGCTCTAAGATGCAGGGGGTTAGAGGGGGAGAGGCAGAGGTGAGTAGACACCAGTGGATGCCACTCACGACTCACCCGTTTATATTGCATGGCCTCCTTCATGTTGTAGTCGATCCTGGAGATGACATGGGCATTGAAGCCCGCCAGGGCAAAGAGGGTGGGGGTCGTGGCAGATGCACCAAATGAGTCCACCTGCCAGGAGAACTGTGGCCAGACCCCAAGTGTTTCATAGAGAAACCCGTGACCTTCTGCAAAGAGATCAGCCTCCTCAGTGACTGAAGGGTGGCCCCTCACCCCCTCAAATTTAAGAGCTGGAGCTGACTGTGGCTCAGATCATCAGCTCCTTATTGCAACATTCAGTCTCAAATTGAAGAAAATAGGGAAAACCACTAGGCCACTCAGATATGACCTAAATCAAATCCCTTATGATTATACAGTGGAGGTGAGGAATAGATTAAATGGAGTAGATCTGGTAGGCAGCATGCCTGATGAACTATGCATGGAGGTCCATAACATTGCACAGGAGTGGCAACTAGAGCCATCCCCAATAAAAATAAATGCCCAAAGGCAAAGTGGTTGTCTGAGCAGGCCTTACAGATAGCTGAGAAAAGAAGAGAAGCAAAAGGCAAAGGAGAAATATATACCCAAGTGAATGCAGAGTTCCAGAGAATAGCAAGGTGAGAGAAGAAATCCTCTTAAGTGAACCATGCAAAGAAATTGAGGAAAACAATAGAATGGGAAAGACTAGAGATCTTTTCAAGAAAATTGGAGGTGCCAGAGAACATTTCATGCAAAGATGGGTACAATAAAGGATAAAAACAGCAAGGACCTAACCTAACAGAAGCAGAAGAGACTTTAAAAAAGTGGCAAGAATATACAGAAGAACTGTGTGAAACAGATTTTAATGACCCAGCTAATCAGGGTGCTGTGATCACTCACCTAGAGGCAGACATCCTGGAGTGTGAAGTCCAGTGGGCCTTAGGAAGCATTACTGGAAACAAAGCTAGTGGAGGTGATGGAATTCCAGCTGATCTATTTATAACCCTAGAAGTTGATGGTTTTAAAGTGTTGCACTCATGCCAGCAAATTTGGAAAACTCAGCAGTGGCCACAGGACTGGAAAAGGTCAGTTTTCATTGCACTCCCAAAGAAAGGCAATGCTGAAGAATGTTCAAATTACCGTCCAACTGCACTCTTTTCACATGCTAGCAAGATTATGCTCAAAATCCTTCAAGCTAGGCTTCAGTGGTACGTGAATCAAGAACTTCCAGATGTACAAACTGGATTTAAAAAAGGCAGAGGAACCAGAGACCAAATTGCAACATACACTGGATCACAGAAAAAAGCAAGGGAATTAAAAAAAGAATCTGCTTCATTGACTACACTAAAACCTTTGACTGTGTGGATCAGAAAAAAATGTGGAATATTCTTAATGAGATGGCAATACCAGACCACATTACCTGCCTCCTGAGAAACCTGTATGCATGACAAGTGGCAACAGTTAGAACTGGACATGGAACAAGGGACTGGTTCTAAATTGGGAAAGGAATGCAGCAAGGCTGCTGGGAAAACTGCCATCCCCCCATAGAGATATTCTATCTAAAATGAAGTCTCGAGAGTGTTTATCAAGACCTAGGAGATGAAAACACAGTGACTCAAAACCTATGGGATGCAGTAAAAGCAGTGCTAAGAGGGAGGTTTATACCAATACAAGCCTACCTCAAGGAACAAGAGAACCATCAAATCTAAGTTTGCACCTGAAGCAACCGGAAAAGAAGAACAAAAGACCCCCAAAGGTAGTAGAAGGAAAGAAATCATAAACATCAGAGCAGATAAATGAAAAAGAAATGAAATAGACACTAGCAAAGATCAATACAGGAAAAAGCTGGTTCTTGGAGAAGCTAATCAAAATTGAGAAATCATTAGCCAGATTCATCCAGAAAAATAGGGAGAAGGCTCAAATCAATAAAATTGGAAATGAAAAATAAGTTAGAATATAGAACACAGAAATACAAAGGATCATAAGAGACAACTATGAGGATCTATATGCCAATCAAATGGACAACCTGGAAGAAATGGACAAATCCTTAGAAAAATATTACTTTCCATAATTGAACCAGAAAGAAATAGAAAATATGAACAGGCTAGTCACAAGCACAGATTCACCAAACTCTATTCGCAAAATCTTCCAACAGACAAACACTCAGGGCAAGATAGATTCACAGGTGAATTCCACCAAATTCACAAAATTATCAAAATTCTCTAATTTTGAGAATTGCCGATACCTATCCTGCTCAAACTCTTCCAGAAAATTGCAGAGGAAAAAATCCTCCCAGTTCATTCTATGTGGCCACCATCACTGGGATGTCAAAACCAGACAAAGATGCCACAAAAAAGAAAATTACACACCGATATCTCTGGTGAACATAGATGCAAAAATACTCAACAAAATTCTAGCCAACTGAATCCAACAACACATTAAAAAGATCATACATATTGATAAAGTAGACTTTATCCCAGGCGTGCAAGGATTCTCCAGTATACACAATATTGCCATCACAAGATACACAAATCATTCAACATGACACACCATCTTAACAAACTGAATGATAAAAGCCATATGATCATCTCAGTAGATTAAGAGAGAGTTTTTGAGAAAATTCTACACTCATTTATTACAAAATCTCTCCAGACAGTAGGCATAGAAGGAGCATAACTCACATAATAAAGGCCATATATGACAAACCCATAGCAAACATTATTCCCAACAGCGAGAAACTGAAAGCATTTCCTCTAAGATGAGGAATAAGACAAGGGTGCCTACCCTTGTCAGTATTATTCAACATGGTTTGGGAAGACTTAGCCGCAGCAATCTGAGAAGAAAAAAGAAAAAAAGCAATCCATAGAGGAGATGAAGTAAAATTCTCACTGTTTGCTGATAGCACGATACTATACAGGGAAAACTCTAAAGATGCCACCAGAAAATTACTTGAGGGAATCAATGAATATAGTAAAGTTAGAGGATATAAAATTAATAAACTGAAATCCCTTGCATTCCTATACTGTAATAATGAAAGACACATGTACCCCCAATGTTCACTGCAGTGCTGTTTGCAATAGCTAGGGTATGGAAGCGACCTAGATATCTGTCGACATGGATAAAGAAGTTGTGATACATATGTGCAATGGAATATTACTCAGTAATAAAAGGAACACATTTGGAGGAAAGGAAAGTTCAATGCTATCATGATGTCCTACACACAGTCCCTCTTTAGTGGAGTGCCAACGGATAGAGCTCAGCCCACGCTGCAGTCAATCCTGGCTCATCCACTGACTCTTTGTCCTTCTTGTAGCCTCAGTCTTAGTGTCTCTTCTGCAAAGGAGTCTGAGAGCATGATGCCCTCTGCACACCCTGCCTTTAGTGGTGAGTGAGGTGATATGTGTAGAGAACACTTGTTAAATGGAGAGGAATGTGCCTGTGAGTGGCCAGTGTGTGTGGAGATGGAAGGGATGGTGGTGATGGTGGCAGTGGCATTGGTGTTGGAGGTGGTCCAGGTGTAGATAGTGATGGTGGGGGTAATGGTTGTGATGGTGATGGTGATGGTGTTGGAGGTGCTGGTGTTAGAAGTGATGCAATGACATGCTGAGCTGTTAGTGGTGGTGCTGGTTCTGGTGCTGGTGGGTGAGGTGATGGCAGAGATGGCATCTGACGTTTACTGATCATTTACTAGGGACCCACACACTGTACACTATGTGCTCTGTTGGAATTACCCCAATTTAATCCTAGTAACACCCCTTTGGGGTGGATCTTACATCACTATCAAGCACTTTTCCAGAGGAAGGAACTGAGGCCTAATGAGGTTGCATCACTTGCCCAGGGTTACAGGGCTGGGAAGGAGCAGAGTCAGGAGACAGCCAGGCCGGCTGGTCTAGAATGCACACCCTTATCCCCTGCACTCAGGCACAGACATGGACGCAGTACCAGCAATCACAGTGTTGACTGGTCAGTCTCCTGCTGAGAAGGGAGGATGGAGCCCAGGACAAGGGCTCAGACACCCAGTCCCAGCCCCACAGGAGGCCCCAGGGACCCTGGTCTGGGGAAGGGTAATCAAACCTGTGAGCTGGAGGATCTGGTCATCAAAGTGGGTCACGGCCTCATCATGCATGACCTGGCCTCCGAGCACAAACTCCAGGCGACCCTCAGCCACGAGCTGGTGGACCTTGTCATGGTGGGCAGAGAGAAAAGGCCAGGTTATATCCCCTGGGCTGAGCCAGTTGTATTTTCTGGGCACATGCCTATAGCATCTTGTGGTCCTTCCTTCAAACTCCTCAGCCTCATTTATTCTGCAAATAGCAGGACACTGTCTGTCCTGGTCAGCACTGTGTCCAGCTCTGAGAACAGGACCTGGCCCTGGCTACTGCTTCGTCAGGCATATATATAGGTACATATGTTCACAACTTTTGCTTTTTAAAATTTTTTTATTATTTTATTTTATTTTAAAATGATTTATTTATTTTACTTTATGACATTGTATTGGTTTCACCATACATTGACTTGAATTTGCCATGGGTGTACATGTGTTCCCCATCCTGACCCGGCGTCCCAACTCCCTCACCATCCCATCCCTCTGGGTCATCCCAGTGCAACAGCTCCGAGCATCCTGTATCATGCATCAAACCTGGACTAGTGATTTGTTTCACATATGATAATTTACATGTTTCAATGTCATTCTCCTATATCATCCCACCCTCGCCCTCTCCCATAGAGTCCAAAAGACTGTTCAATACATCTGGGTCTGTCTTGCTGTCACACATACAGGGTTATCATTACCATCTTTCTAAATTCCATATATACGCATTAGTATACTGTATTGGTGTTTTTCTTTCTCGCTTACTTCACTCTGTATAATAGGCTCCAGTTTCATCCACCTCATTAGAACTGATTCAAATCTATTCTTTTTAATGGCTGAGTAATATTCCATTGTGTATATGTACCACAGCTTTCTTATCCATTTGCCTGCTGATGGACATCTTGGTTGCTTCCATGTCCTGGCTATTATAAACAGTGCTTCAATGAACATTGGGGTACACTTGTCTCTTTCAATTCTGTTTCCTCAGTGTGTATGCCCAGCAGTGGGATTGCTGGGTCATATGGCAGTTCTATTTCCAGTTTTTTAAGGAATCTCCACAGTGTTCTCCATAGCGGCTGTACTACTTTGCATTCCCACCAACAGTGTAAGAGGGTTCCCTTTTCTCCACACCCTCTCCAGCATTTATTGTTTGTAGACTTTTTGATAGCAGCCATTCTGACTGGTGTGAGATGGTACCTCATTGTGGTTTTGATTTGCATCTCTCTGATAATGAGTGATGTTGAGCATCTTTTCATGTGTTTGTTAGCCATCTGTATGTCTTCTTTGGAGAAATATCTGTTTAGTTCTTTGGCCCACTTTTTGATTGGGTCTTTTATTTTTCTGGAATTGAGCTGCAGGAGTTGCTTCTATATTTTCGAGATTGATTCTTTGTCCATTGCTTCATTTGCTATTATTTTCTCCCATGCTGAAGGTTGTCTTTTCACTTTGCTTATAGTTTCCTTTGTTGTGCAGAAGCTTTTAATTTTAATTAGGTCCCATTTGTTTATTTTTGCTTTTATTTCCAATGTTCTGGGAGGTGGGTCATAGAGGATCCTGCTGTGGTTTATGTCAGAGAGTGTTTTGCCTATGTTTTCCTCTAGGAGTTTTATAGTTTCTGGTCTTACATTTAGATCTTGAATCCATTTTGAGTTTATTTTTGTGTATGCTGTTAGAAAGTGTTCTAGTTTCATTCTTTTACAAGTGGTTGACCAGTTTTCCCAGCACCACTTGTTAAAGAGATTGCCTTTTCTCCATTGCATATTCTTGCTGCCTTTGTCAAGGATAAGGTGTCCATAGGTGCGTGGATTTATCTCTGGACTTTCTATTTGGTTCCATTGATCTATATTTCTGTCTTTGTGCCAGTACCACACTGTCTTGATGACTGTGGCTTTGTAGTAGACACTGAAGTCAGGCAGGTTGATTCCTCCAGTTCCATTCTTCTTTCTCAAAATTGCTTTGGCTATTTGAGGTTTTTTGTATTTCCATACAAATTGTGAAATTATTTGTTCTAGTTCTCTGAAAAATACCATTGGTAGCTTGATAGGGATTGCATTGAATCTATAGATTGTTTTGGGTAGTATACTTATTCTCACTATATTGATTCTTCCAATCCATGCGCATGGTATATTTTCCCATCTATTTGTGTCCTCTTTGATTTCTATCATCAGTGTTTTATAGTTTTCTATATATAAGTCTTTTGTTTCTTTAGGTAGATTTATTTGTAAGTATTTTATTCTTTTCGTTGCAATGGTGAACGGAATTGTTTCCTTAATTTCTCTTTCTGTTTTCTCATTGTTAGTGTATAGGAATGCAAGGAATTTCTGTGTGTTAATTTTATATCCTGCAACTCTACTATATTCATTGATTAGCTCTAGTAATTTTCTGGTGGAGTCTTTAGGGTTTTCTATGTAGAGGATCATGTCATCTGCAAACAGTGAGTGTTTTACTTCTTCTTTTCCAATCTGTATTCGTTTTATTTCTTTTTCTGCTCTGATTGCTGTGGCCAAACCTTCCAAAACTATATTGAATAGTAGTGGTGAGAGTGGGCACCCTTATCTTGTTCCTGACTTTAGGGGAAATGTTTTCAATTTTTCACCACTGAGGATAATGTTTGCTGAGGGTTTGTCATATATAGCTTTTATTATGTTGGGGTATGGTCCTTCTATTCCTGCTTTGTGGAGGGTTTTTATCATAAACGGATGTTGAATTTTGTCAAAGGCTTTCTCTGCATCTACTGAGATAATCATATGGTTTTTATTTTTCAATTTGTTAATGTGGTGTATTACATTGATTGATTTGTGGATATTGAAGAATCCTTGCATCCCTGGGATAAAACCCACTTGGTCATGATGTATGATCTTTTTAATATGTTGTTGGATTCTGTTTGCTAGAATTTTGTTAAGGATTTTTGCATGTATTTTCATCAGTGATATTGGCCTATAGATTTCTTTTTCTGTGGCATCTTTGTCAGGTGTTGGTATTAAGGTGATGGTGGCCTCATAGAATGAGTTTGGAAGTTTACCTTCTTCTGCAATTTTCTGGAAGAGTTTGAGTAGGAGAGGTGTCAGCTCTTTTCTAAATTTTTGGCAGAATTCAGCTGTGAAGCCATCTGGTCCTGGGCTTTTGTTTGTTGGAAGATTTCTGATTACAGTTTCAATTTTCATGCTTGTGACGGGTCTGTTGAGATTTTCTATTTCTTCCTGGTTCAGTTTTGGAAAGTTGTACTTTTCTAAGAATTTGTCCATTTCTTCCAAGTTGTCCATTTTGTTTGCATGTAGATGCTGATAATAGTCTCTTATGATCCTTTGCATTTCTCTATTGTCTGTTGTCATTTCTCCATTTTCATTTCTAATTTTGTTGATTTGATTTTTCTCCCTTTGCATCTTGATGAGTCTGGCTAATGGTTTGTCAGTTTTATTTACCTTCTCAAAGAACCAGGTTTTGGTTTTGTTAATTTTTGCTATGGCCTGTTTTGCTTCTGTTGCATTTATTTCTGCTCTAATTTT
Organism: Cervus canadensis; assembly: GCF_019320065.1. Taxonomy (NCBI): domain Eukaryota; kingdom Metazoa; phylum Chordata; class Mammalia; order Artiodactyla; family Cervidae; genus Cervus; species Cervus canadensis. The sequence continues at coordinate 48,515,056 of NC_057411.1, read as the reverse complement.
AAAGATTCTTTTCCTTCTACTAACCCTGGGGTTCATAATTTCTTCCTTTTCAAGTTGCTTTAGGTGTAGAGTTAGGTTATTTATTTGGCTTTTTTCTTGTTTCTTGAGGTAAGCCTGTAATGCTACTAACCTTCCCTTTAGCACTGCTTTTACAGTGTCCCATAGGTTTTGGGTTGTTATGTTTTCATTTTCATTTGTTTCTATGCATATTTTGATTTCTTTTTTGATTTCTTCTGTGATTTGTTGGTTGTTCAGCCTCCATATTTTGGAATTTTAATAGTTTTTCTCCTGTAATTGACATCTAATCTTACCGCATTGTGGTCAGAAAAGATGCTTAGAATGATTTCAATTTTTTGAATTTACCAAGGCTAGATTTGTGGCCCAGGATGTGATCTATCCTGGAGAAGGTTCGGTGTGCCCTTGAGAAAAAGGTGAAATTCATTGTTTTGGGGTGAACTGTCCTATAGATATGAATTAGGTCTAACTGGTCTATTGTATCATTTAAAGTTTGTGTTTCCTTGTTAATTTTCTGTTTAGTTGATCTATCCATAGGTGTGAGTGGAGTATTAAAGTCTCCCACTATTATTATGTTATTGTTAATTTCTCCTTTCATACTTGTTAGCATTTGTCTTACATATTGTGGTGCTCCTATGTTGTGTGCATATATATTTATAATTGTTATATCTTCTTCTTGGATTGATCCTTTGATCATTATGTAGTGTCCATCTTTATCTCTTTTCACAGCCTTTGTTTAAAAATCTATTTTATCTGATATAAGTATTGCTACTTCTGTTTTCTTTTAGTCTCTATTTGCATGGAATATCTTTTTCCAGCCCTTCACTTTCAGTCTGTATGTGTCCCTTGTTTCAAGGTGGGTCTCTTGTAGACAACATATATAGGGGTCTTGTTTTTGTATCCATTCAGCCAGTCTTTGTCTTTTGGTTGGGACTGATCAAAGCCACACCAAACTGACTGACATCTCAAAACTTATTACTGGACACTTCATTGCACTCCAGAGAGAAGAAATCTAGCTCCACCCACCAGAACACCGACACAAGCTTCCCTAATCAGAAAACCTTGACAAGCCACCTGCCCAACCCCACCCACAGTGAGGAACCTCCACAATAAAGAGGAAACACAAACTGCCAGAATAAGGAAAGGTCACCCTAAACACAGCAACATAAACAAGATGAAAAGGCAGAGAAATACCCATCAGGTAAGGAACAGGATGAATGCTCACCAAACCAAACAGATGAGGAAGAGACAGGGAATCTACCTGATAAAGAATTCCGAATAATGATAGTGAAAGTGACCCAAAATCTTGAAAGCAAATTGGAGTTACAGATAAATATCCTGCAGACAAGGATCGAGAAGATGCAAGAAAGGCTTAACAAGGACCTAGAAGAAATAATAGCCAATATATAATGAATAATGCAATAAATGAGATTAAAAACACTCTGGAGGGAACCAACAGTAGAATAACAGAGGCAGAAGATAGGATAAGTGAGGTAGAAGATAGAATGGTAGAAATAAATGAAACAGAGAGGAAAAAAGAAAAAAGAATTAAAAGAAATGAGGACAACCTCAGAGACCTCTGGGACAATGTTAAATGCCCCAACATTCGAATTACAGGAGTCCCAGAAGAAGAAGACAAAAAGAAAGGCCATGAAAAAATACTTGAGGAGATAATAGTTGAAAACTTCCCTAAAATGGGGAAGGAAATAATCACCCAAGTCCAGGAAACCCAGAGAGTCCCAAACAGGATAAACCCAAGAGGAAACACCCCAAGACACATATTAATCAAATTAACAATGATCAAACACAAAGAACAAATATAAAATGTAGCAAGGGAAAAACAACAAATAACACACAAGGGGATTCTCATAAGGATAACAGCTGATCTTTCAATAGAAACTCTTCAGGCCAAAAGGGAATGGCAGAACATACTTAAAGTGATGAAAGAAAATAATCTACAGCCCAGATTACTGTACCCAGCAAGGATCTCATTCAAATAAGAAGGAGAAACCAAAAGCTTTACAGACAAGCAAAAGCTGAAAGAATTCAGCACCATGAAACCAGCTCTCTAACAAATGATAAAGGATCTTCTTTAGACAGGAAGCATAGAAAGGATGTATAAACTCAAACCCAAAACAATAAAGTTAATGGCAACAGGATCATGCTTATCAATAATTACCTTAAATGTAAATGGGTTGAATGCCCCAACAACTTTTGCTTTTGAACGATGCCAAAATTATGGAAAAATTACAGGAGCTGTACCAAAAAGCTCCCATGAATCCTTCTCTAGATTATCTCATTGCTAATATTCTTTACCTATTTCTCTTAACACTCCCCAAAGTCATTACACACATCATGCTTTTCCGAAACTATTTGAAAGTACAAGTTAGCAACTGCATGGCTTTATCTGAATAGTTCAGGTCATTTTTGAGAGACATAGATCATTACAACTGCTATGTAATGATCAAAACTCAGGCTATTTCACATTAGTAACAAGTGCATGTGTTCATGCTCAGTTTCTTGGAATGTCCTCCTCTTTGCGACTCCATGGATTGTGCCCCACCGGGCTCCTCTGTTCATGAGCTTCTCCAGGCAGGAATACTGGAGTGCATCCTCTAATATCCAATGCTTCCTGAACATTCCTCTTTCATAAGTTTGATGATTTCAGCCTCATAGTTTTGCTGAATGCTCTTCAAATTGCATTTCACATGTGCCTGCCTAACAAATATTTTTGAATAAACAAATGAAGGAAATTTCCTGGGAATTCAGTGTGTAGGGTACACTTTCAGTGCCAAGGATGTGAGTTTGATCCCTTCTTGGGCTTCCCTGGTGTCTCAGATGGTGCGGAATCTGCCTACAATGCAGGAGACTCAGGTTTGATCCCTGGGTCAGGAAGATCCCCTGGGGAAGGGATTGGCTATCCACTCCAGTATTCTTTCCTGGGGAATTCCACGTACAGAGAAGACTTGCAGGCTACAGTCCATGGGGTCACAAAGAGTGGGACACGACGGAGCGACTTTCATTTCTACATTGACTAGGGAACTTAGATCCTGTAAATCTCATGGTGTGGACGATAAAATATATCCATGAAAGAAGGGAAAAATGGAAACATAAATACAGTCAAGGGCTGTGACACTGAGCACATCATGCTCCTGGGAGACTGTGGTTTTGATTTGATCTGAAAGTACGTGGAATGACATCTACCGTGTATTGTTTCAAATGTGCACCTGCTTCATGTTGGGCACCATTCAGACACTGGGATTCAGCCCAAACAACTCAGGGAAAATTGCTAGTTTCCAGGGACGTACTATTGAGTTGCCTCTCTAGATCTTAGCCAGCGAAAACTTTACTGTGGGAGTAGGATTAAGTGACTTGGGTCTGGAGATGTCCATGTAAAGAAGGAAGAACTGCCCAATGGACACCCAGAGAGCTGTGCTTTGATTCACAATACTGACCCAGAACCCAGCTGTCAGCTATAAGCTGTGTGACCTTCAGCCAGTTGCCTGCCCTCTCTGAACCCGGACCAGCTCTGTGCAGTAGGATCAGTGTCCTCACCATGTGGGTTGTGGGAGGAGTCAGTAGAGTAACCTGTACAGACCTGAGCACAGCACCCGGCTCGCGGCAGAGCCCGTCAGATGGGAGGCTCGTCCTCTCGGCTCCACAGGCTGCAGGTTCGCATCCCCTCTGGGGGCCTGGGGGACACCCAGCTTCACTGTCTGAGCTCTCTGCCTTGAGCAGGTGGCTGAGCCTCTGAGTTTCACCATTGGTGACTGTTCTGAGGGCAGGTGATGCCTGGAGGGGACCATGCCCCTGAGGCACCCTGGGTGCTCACACCATGGGCACATTCTGGGCACAGCCTCTCTGAGGAGGAAGGCCACTCTGTTTCCATATGTGGGACCTGCAGCTGAAGAGCCAGCCCCACCTGTGATCCCACGGGGAACGAGGGGAGGCCCTGGCCCCAGGCTGCCCCTCCTTGGACCAGGGCCTCTGACCCCCTGGACACAGAGTTAATCAGCCCCGGAGGTTAATCCACAGGGCCTCCTGCACCCTGGCTGGTCCTGGGCTCTGGGGCCCATGGGTCCACGCAGATTGACAAATGAAGTCAGAAGGTGTGGACACAGGTCAGCCCGGATTGCCCAGGGTCAGAGGGGACCTCATTCTCACCAGCTGAGTGCCCGGCTGGGCTGCCAGAGCTGCAGTTATTCAGGAGGAACCAGAAAGGCACGATCAAACACAACCCTGTCCCCTGGGCGTGGGGCTGACCACAAACCTGTACTAAACAGACCCTGGGCACAGCTCAGCCGGGTTGGGGCCTCCTGGTTTATGCAGCCCCACCCTGGCCACACAGAGCACAACCCAGGAGCTTCCTGAAGGGTCGTCCCCAGGACCCCCAGGGCATCTGCTCTCATCTGCCTGGTGAGGACCCCCCTGAGGGCAGCATTACCTGGCCTTTCTGCTCATCCGAGGCGACGCCATCCCACCAGAGCCGGAAATACTCCTGCTCCACAGCGATGAACCTGCGCTTCTTCTCAAGGGTCAGCTCCTCCACCACGGTGTTGTAGACATTGGTGACATAAGCCTGCATGCTCTCCTGGGGTGGGGAGGGGGAGAGACCATCACTCCAGCCCCATGGGGGAAACCAGAGGGCGTGGACCAGGGACCGAGGAGGAACGTCCAGGGAGACACGGTGTCTGGGGTCCACTGGCGCTCCCGCCAAGCCTGCCCAAGGCCCTGCCCTAGACTCCCCCTCCTCCTCAAACAAGGGAGCCTGGTGTCCACTCTCTGCTGGACAGGCAGTGAGCCCTGCACTGAGAGAAGGACCCAGGCGGACCCCCTTAGATGAAAGCCTGCCCCTGAGGAGAGTCAAGAGGGGACAGACACTCTGTGACAGAGGGATGTGCCAGCCCAGTGGGGTGAGCTGACCACTCCTGCCTTGGAGGACAGACCAGTTGACAACAGGGCCCCGGGAGTGAGGTCCAGGGACTCAGATGGGCCTTCTTGGGATGAAGCGATTGGGGAAGTGTGTGTCAAGGGCTGAGGCTGAGAGGAGCTGACCCCGCGAGTTGTCTCTCTGGATCTATCTCCTCCCCACAAGGCTGGGAGCCCTCAGGATGGAGCTGAGCCTGCTCCCATCTGGGTCAGGCTGGCTCACCGTGGTGCCTGGATGCTGATAAAGGAATGCAAGGAGCCCTGGGCAGGCGGTTATCAGGCAAGGCGGCAATGTCTGCTGACTTGGGCAGCACCCCACCCTGGGCCTCAGTCAACTGGGGGTGACGAGCCTGCTTCCCACACGTCAGCAGTTCCACACGCAGGTGGGTGACCACCCACAGAGGCTGCCCAGTGAGCCGGGACCAGACTCAACACTCAGCCTCAGGGCCTCTTGCTGCCCGACTCCCTTTAAAGTGAGCGACTCACTTATTAACGTCTCATGGAAACTATTGTATCCATGATCACAGAGTGGTTCTATTCATTTATTTTCTACCTCCTTCCAGAAAGAGCTTGCACAGGCCTGGGTAATCATTTCAGTTACCTGCACCAGAAACTTATGGAAATCAGTCTTTCCCTCGGCGCTGGTGCACTCATTCACTCACTCAACAATTATTCGAGGAACCCCTTCCATCCATTGCAGCTGGGGACACATTCTCACCCCTGTCCAGAGCCCGCACATGTTAGTTGCTCATTTGGGTCCAACTATTTGTGACCCCTTGGAGGATATCCCGCCAGGCTCCTCTGTCCATGGAATTTTCCAGGCAAGAATACTGGAGTGCATTGCCATTTCCTTCTCCAGCATATCTACCTGACCCAGGGATCGAACCTGGTTCTCTTGTACTGCAGGCAGATTCTTCACCATCTGAGCCCCCAGAGCAGTCCTCAGCCAGTCCATAGCCGAGTAGTGATGGACCCCAGGCCGAGAGCCCTGATGGCAGAGACCCGGGACACAAACCCACTCTGGAGTTCAGATGGAAAAAGAGCCGCAGCTTCAAGAGGTGTGCAGGGGTCACTCGGGGCACCTACCTGCACGGTGTGCAGCCAGCCCACGTCCATGTGGCTGTGCGGAACCACGAATACCCTCAGTCGGGGCTCAGAAGGAGCCCCCAGGGGCCACATCAGGCCCAACCGCAGGAGCAGAGGCAGCCGGCCCCGCGGCTCCATCTCCTCGGCCAGCACAGGGGCTGGAGGACGTCTGCCTGCCTGCAGGGCCCGCCTCCTGCCAGCCGATGGGGCCACCACCCTTTGGTGGACGGAGCGGGAAGGAGACCAGGAGTGACGCCCACACAGAGGCTGTCACCTGAGCGGTGCAGGCGGGGGCCCTCGCTCACTGCCCTGCAGCACTCTGCTCCATCTGGGGTTTCCTGACCATCTGCCTTTAGCCAAACCCCAAACACCACCTCCCCAGGGAAGCCTGCCTGCTTCCCTCTGGCTCCCCTCACCCTGGTCCTCATGCCCCTTCCCTTAGGCCTCTCCGGTATTTCCCACTGGGCATCTTACCAATCCCTGCCCCCAACCCACTGGACTGGCTCCTTCACACTGCCCTGCAAATCCTAACTCTCAGTGTGGGGCCTGCCACCACCAGGAACACTCTCCTTCACATGAAACCCCAAGTCTGAGACTTGCAATAGCGGTTGTCATCTCTCTTTTAAGGGGTTTTCACAATAGGACCTGACTATCCCAGGTCGCACAGCTAACGTAGGAGCAAGAAGGCCTGAAAGTTTCAGAATTAGGTCTGGATCATGGATAGTGACCTTGGCAAGATGCCTGAACCCTCTAGGACTCAGCAGCCCATCTGTAAAATGGGACCCATAGAGGAGCTGGGGACCTTAGAGGGAATTCACGGGAGATGACAACAGCGGGGTCTCCTTCCTGGAGGATGGCTGGCATGGCGGTGCAGCCTGCAGGGGTCAGAGTGTTGCCTGGGGGTCTCTGTAACCCTGACTTAGAGCAGGGGTCTGGGAGTAGGTTCTGCTGTCTGACCTTCAAATGCCTGAGCGGCTCTTTCTGCCGCTGCCCGACCTGAGACTCACTCTCCCTTTTGGCCACCTTGTCCCCTCCCCCAGCAAACACATCTGAAGAACACGGTCTCCAAGCAGGTCTTTATCCTTCCTGTATCACCCCCCTCCCTGGTACTCACCTGACCTGACTTGACCTGGACTTTCCTCCCATTTGGGTCTTAACCAGCAGACACATCCCATCTCACATATCTGGAGACCGGAAGGCCCCCGGAGAGATAAGGCTCAGGGCAGATTCTGTGACAGCCTCAGGGGCTCGCTCTCCTTCACTGGGTGCTTACCAAATCGTTTTACTTGTGTCTGATTCTTTGGGACCCTATGGACTCCAGGTCCTCTGTCCCGGGGTTCCCCAGGCGAGAATACTGGACTGTGTTGCCATGCCTTCCACCAGGGGATCTTTCCAACCCATTGATCAAACCTGAATCGCTTACGTCTCTGGCATTGGCAGGCAGGTTCTTCACCAGCAGGTGGTTCAGATGGTAAATTCAGGAGACCTGAATCGCCTACAATTCAGGAGACCTAGGTTCGATCCCTGGGTAGGGAAGATTCCCCTCGAGAAGGAAATGGCTAAGCACCCCATTGTTCTTCCCTGGAGAATTTCATAGCCAGGGGACCCTGGTGGGCTTTAGTTCATGGGGTCACAAAGAGTCAGACATGACTGAGTAACTAACACACTTGTCCTTCAACAGAAGGTAGCATTTCCTGGCAGGGCCAGGCTTCAGCACAGGAGCGGTTCTTTCTAGATCAGGCTCTGTCATGCCCAGTAGCCCAGTGGAAGAGGCTACTTGAGCTTCTGGGACCCGTGACCTTGGTTCCTGGCAGCAAATTGTCGAGCAAAAGGGCCGGTGCACATGTGTTCGGCTCCAAGGAGAACCACCATGAACTCCACACTGAACCCGAGCACCGTGAGAAGAACACGTGGTCCCTGAGGACCCCCAGCAGTGCCAGCTTGTGCCCAGGGTCACACGTGGGCGTGCAGCCTGTGACCTCTTCCTGATCCGGGCCATAGCACCTCATTAGAGTGTGAAGCATAAATTGTGCTGGGTGTTCCAATGAAAGAACAGCCCGACCCTACTCTGTGCTGTGTGGGAGTTTGTAAGGTGGACCCACCAGCACCATTTCCACCTATTCTTTATGACATCAGCGCTGTCTGTCCTCTAGGGTGTGTGACCAGCCTGGGGGCTCAGGATGCCCTGATGGGCAAACTGCCTGGGGCTGCACCCAGTGCCAAGCACCTCCCCCAGCAGCAGGGGCCCGGCATCCTCCAGCTTCCAACCTGCCAGCTCCCATGTCTGCCCTCTGGGAGTCTGACCTGAAGCCCACAACTATATCACCCATCACTTGTCCCCTCTGCCTTTCCGGCCTCAGCTCCCACCCCCTCTTCTGCTCAGTCCATCCTGACGCTGCTGGAAGGCCCACTGCCCCCACCCTCATGACCCTTTTCCTCTGCCGTGTCCTGGCCTGGATGGGGCCCCGTCCTCCCAGCACCACAGCTGCAGGGTCAGGGCCTCCCTACAGGTCGGGCCCTTTCCCAGGTCAGGCCCTTGCACGTGCCGTTCCCTCTGCTGCGAAGCATCTTCCTCCACTTCCTGTCTGGCAGGTTTCTATTCCTCCTTTATTTCTCCCCATCTCTGAGAGACTTTCTCTGGGCCTCCCATCCCACCTCCATAGCATTGACTGAAGAATACAATTCTGTATTAACCTGTGTGCTTGGCCCACACCCTTCTCACCCACCAGACAGACTTCATGGGCTCACTCTGTCCTCTGCTGGATCAGGACTGGGAACAAAGCAGGAGCTCCTGATCTTTGGTGGAAAGAACCCAGGGATGTAACTGTCATGGACATGGCTGCCCCCTCCTAACATGGACGACGTGGGTGATACCCACAGCACGGCATATAAAGCTCAGCTCAGCGGCTCCTCCCAGCTCCACCTCCATCCACTGTGTGAGCCAGCCCCTCATCCCCGGAGCAGGCCAGTGCACACCTCCTGACAGCCTGACGAGACCCCCGGCTCCTGACCTGTATGGGGGGGGCACTTGTAGGTCTGTCCATAGGGTGGTTTGGATACTAAGCTGTTGGAGATGTCAGTGCCTCCCTCAGGGCCCCCCCACCAGGGCCTGACCACAGAGATAACTCTCCTCATACACAGCAGGTCCACCCCACCCCAGGCTGCAAGGCTGCCCTGCGTCCTGTTCTCAAGTTTTGATCAGTAAACAGCCACTGAACTCTGACTCTGTGCCAGGCTCTGTGCTGGGAGGTGAGGGGACAGGAGTCGTGCTGCCCCCAGGATGTCCTTGTGGGGAGACAGGACTTGGCCGTGGTGGCTGTGCCCACAGGACGATCTGCTCTGGTGATCTGGAGGTGCTTGGAGGACCCTGGAGGGCTTCCTGGAGGAGGTTTGGAGGGGACAGGGTGTGGGGGAGATGGCTGGTCCTGGGCCATCGTGTGGGAGGACAGCCAGGGTGAGGCTGGGTCTTGCAGGTTCTTTCCCTCTCTCTGCTCTGGCTTCCTCTCTTTATAACTCCACCTGGTCCCTCTCCCTGGCCACCTCCCCTCTAATCTTGCTCTGGGGCTGGGGGAGGGGCTGGCAGGGTATTCAAGTCCATCCACTCCTGCACATTAGGGTCATTAGTGTCCACAGTGGAGGTTGTTGTTCCCGTATTGGGTGAGGCAGCTGGAATCAGGTCAGTCCTCCACTCATCTGTCAAGATTACATGGGGAGCATCTCTATTGTCCTCCTTGGAACTGGCTTCCAGGGCTTTTTGCAGCTCTATAGGGCATCCCTGGGGAGCAGGGGAGTGCAGCCATCTCTGCTCCCAGCAGAGGGCGTTTGGTGACTGGGGAGAAGGACGATTTTCAGGGCAGTCAAACATCCACCGTTTGTGAATCTTTCTCTCTACCACTTCAGTTTGTCTTGCAAAAAATGGGCTTTATACTAAGGCAGGCGACGCCAGTGCGGAACCTGGGCACAGAGGACACGGCCGAATGGCATCCACACATTTCCATACAGTCATCTCCTCCTGACATCTCTCCTTTTCCCCTTCTTGTGCCAACACTTCCAGGAGAGGCCCCCCCCAGCTCCAGAACCTCTCCATGTCCTGATCTGTCTCATAACGGTCACCGGGGGCCCAGAGTTCTGAGGCAGCTGCTGTTCTTGGTCCCGAAATTATGAGACCAGTGGGATCTTTAATATTAATAATCCTTATCCCAGGTGGTCCGTGTTTCACTTGCTACATGGTTTCCTTCCATCTTTTGGTGGCCTGAGCTGTAGGAACTTCCTGTAGGGCACGTGTGACCAGGGGCCAGGGCAAGAGTATGAGATTGGACACAGAGCTTGGCATCACACATCCGGGTCAGTAGCTCCCTCCCGTATATCTTAGGCATAGCCCTCCACAGCAGGGGCGTCTCCACACTGGGATGAGCCCATGAAGGTACCCAGGACACAGCATGGCCACTGGTAACCCTGGGGGACTTGCTGAGATCTGGCACGATGCAGGCAGATGCATTCTGGTATCCCTGGGGATTATTCCTTCTGTCCTTGGGAGAACACCTGGCTTTGACTCTTGCAGGTGAAGCAGGAGGGTGAGCATGTGTGAAGCTACCATCTGTGACAGGAGAGGAGAGAGAGGGCCGGCTCCATTGGGCAGGGGAAGACACAGGTCCTTAATGCGATTTTATTTAAGAAGTCAGAACACCCCCATCCATCCATTTCCTGCCGTTAGCACACCAGCTTGGCAGCTGTTCCCCTCACCCTCTAGGCTGCTTTTCTGTGTCTTGGGACCAAGAATTTGCAAGGACTCACTGCTCTTGAAAGTGAATGAAGAACGTGCGGATCTCCTTCGGGTAGATGGTGACCTCGGGGCCTCCTGGAGGGGGCGGGGGCTGACTGGAGCTGCCTGGGAGCAGAGAGGGTCTGTCCGGCAAGGCCCCTGGACCACCTGCTTCCCGAGGCCCCCTCCTCCCAGCTTCCCCCTGGCAACACGGCGCCTGCTGCGTCTGTGGCTCCCACTGTGATCACAGCCCTCAGCTGCCCCCTCTTGACAGGACTGCACTGCTGAGCGGCCTCTTTCATTTCCGGCCTCCCCTGAGGGCCCAGCACAGTCAAGGCGTGTGCAGGGGGCTTCGGCCTGCTTGGTCTTGTTTCTCCGTGGGTTGTGGCCCCATATATGTGCCTAAGAGTCCTCTCACTGAGGCCATGAGGGGGCCCTGCCCTTGATCTCAGTGGGCTGTCTTCAGACACACCCTGGGCTTTAGGCTTCCTCCTTGGGGTGAAACTTGCTCCTGCATCCATCCCTCTATCCATCCATCCGTACAAACATCCAATCATCCACCACACACTCTTCCATCCTTTCATACTGCCCTCCATCCTGCATCCTCCGATCCATCTGTTCAACCTCCAGCCGCACAACAGTCCATGTTCCGTCCACTTTCCTTCCTTTCATTCATCATTCACTCATCCTCTTTCCTTCCTTCCTTCCTTCCTTCCTCCCTCCCTCTTTCCATCCATCTGTCACTCAACCATTGAGCTGTCCATCATCCATCTACTTTTCTTCCTTCCTTCCATCTTTTTTTTTTCTATCAAACCATCCCTTCATCCATCTGTCTATCATACATTGACTAAGTGCCTCCTTATGCAGCCAGACTATGCTGTGTGCAGGAGCCAAAACAGGAGATAAATGGGACAGAGCTCACTGAGGGAGAGGGGAGAGCAAGGGAGGCTCCTGACTCAGCCCTGACCTGGGGGAGAGTCAGGGGAGGCCCAGAAAGGGGACAAGTGCTTTCCAGGCAGAAGGAATAGCAGAGGCAAAGATTTCCAGGCAAGAAGCAGTCTGTGTGTGTGCAGTGTAATGCACAGCAGGGAAACTGTCAGAACACCTGGGGGTGCACCTAAAGTTTGGGGCTCACTCAAGGACTCAGAGGGTTGTAGTCTTGGACACACAAGTGCACCCACGCACACACACCACCTGTGTGGAGCTCTGGCACGTGGAGACTGACCTGAAGCTTAGAGTCTATAACCTTCTGTGGCTGATTCAGGAAGGCTGAGACCCAGAGAAGGAGGATGGCCAGCTCCAGGTCACACAGGCCTCAGGGGCAGAGCTGGGGTCTGGCTGGGAGTGAGGCTGGGGACCTGGGGCGGGGCCAGGACCAGGGCATCCGAACCTCTGTGGCGGGGAGGGTCCCGCGTGCTCCAGGTCCAGCGATGCATCTCACTCACGTTCCAGGTCCCTGTGAGCGAGCGCTCCTCCACGGACACCACGGAGCCCAGTCCCCGCAGCACAGACTGCAGGACAGAGCAAGGGAGGGGTGAGCACCCAGACCCCAGACCTGAGCAGAGACCCCAATGCATCAGGGCGGCCGCACCAGGGCCCAGGGCCCAGCATCCCCCACATTCATTGCAGGGCAAGTCCCTGCGGGAGGAGGGGCAGCCCCATTTTACAGATGAGGACCTGAGGCCCGGGGCAGCTGGCCCCCCAGTTCTCGCTGGATCAGCATGCCCAGCAGGTGGCGGGCAGGTGGGGCCGCCCCGGGAAACACCCAGACACCAGGGTTTGTCTCCCGACGGTGCGTCCTCCCGGGGGCCTGACTCTGTGATGTCGGAGCAGGCCACGGGAGGGCGGCTTACCTGCAGGTTCAGCGTCACAGGCTGAGACAGCACGGGGTCCTGGTCCACCTCATACAGGTGCTGGAGCCGCAGCAGGACCCGGCGCAGGTCTGCCTTGGCCTCGCGGTTTTGGTCTTAGGGACGGAAGGAAGGTGGCCGTGAGGACAACAGTCTCTGCCTGGCCCTTTACACTCTCACCTCCACTTCACAACTTCAACCTCCCTCGGAGGCAGCTAACACAGCCCCACTTTGCAGATGAGCCAAACAAGGCTCAGAGAGGGGCGAACACTTGCCCAGAGACACAGACAGTGTGCATAAAGAAGGAGGGGGGAAGATTCCAACCCAGGTGCAGCCAAAGTGACGCCTCCCACCACCCACACCAGGGCCGTTGCACTCGTCTGAAAGTCTTCATTCTTATTCACTGGTGAGCTCCTCACTGGGCCTGTCCTTCTGGCTTCCTGTTCTCTGGAACTTTCTCTCTGCCCTGGCACCTGTGAATGGGGGGTGTGGCCTCATATCCCTGAAGATGAGGCACCATTGCAAAGGTGATGTGTCACGTCTCACAGAAGCTTATTTCTGCCACGAGACCTAGGAAATGTGTTGTAATATAGCCTCTATCTGCTGGTCTTTGGAGACCAAATGAGAAGAGCCACCCTGCTGATCCCACAGAGCAAGGGGTCGAAATGAACTGTGCTGTGTGAAGACAGTGATGCTGTGGGCTCCTTGTTACTTTGCATAAGAAGTCTGCAAAGTCTCTTGTCTCCATTCAAGTGATGGGGTTAGGGACTGGAGCTCTAGAATCAAGGAAGGATTTCTGGCACTGGAAAATGTAGCTAGAGATGATGACAATGGTGATGCAGGTGATGATGACAATGGGGTTGTATGTTTCTGGGGAGGCAGGCGGCCCTCTTAGCATCCCCAGTGCTCCCCTCGTTTGGCCTCTTATTCACCTTCCTGGGAACAGGGTCTTGCTTGGCCCAGCTGGTGTCTCCTTTACTTCATTCAGTACAAACTGCCTCCAGGAGGTACTTTCTCAGTGTCTTGGCCACACACACACACACACACACACACACACAAGTGGGAGCCAAATGACTCTGCTGCTGTTGGGAACCCCGTCCACCCCATCATATGTATCAAGTGGGCAGTGGAGCAGGGATGCTGGAGGTCAGCGTCAGGAAGCCAAGTGGCTTCAAGCTTGAGCCAGTCTTTCAAAGATCCAGTTTATCAGGCACAAAGGTAACATCAGGCCTTGACTTCTTTCTATTCCTCCTTCTTAATTGGGCTGACACTTATATGGAACGTCCTAGGCCCTGAGTGTGGCTTTGGGGACACAGCAGTGGCTGGGGCACAGACAGCCCTGCCCTGGAACTGCTCAGAGTCTAAAGGGGCAGGTAAGGGGTACAGGACCTATTTGTTTCTGGAAGGTGTTGCCTCCACCAGGAAGCCCTCAGTGATGCCTAGCTGGGACTTTCCTCAGATCACTGTCATTACTCTCTGATGAATTGCCTGCTTCCCTCTGTAGACAGGGGCCCACCGAGCCCAGGGATGTTTCCTGCATCATCCATGGTTCAATCCACAGTGCCTGACATTAGAATCATTTTTCAAGGCATGAACGGAACCTCATCAAAGTTATGCCTGAGCCCAAAATACAGGTGGGACACCGGTGTCTGAGGCTCCAGGAGAAGACCCTGGAAGAAGCGGGAACTGAAAGAGCCTGGATGACTCTGAGCCTCTGTCCAGTGATGGGCTGTGGGACCCGGCTGGCATGTGGTGGCAGGAGTGAACCTGGATACCTGAACACCCGCCGCACCTTTCCGGAGAGTCCGTAGGTGCTGTGTGTGGTTTGAGCCGTACTTCCAGCCGGGGATGCTGAGGATCTGCAGGTGGACGCTTGGGGGCAGCGTCACAGCCTCTTGCTTCCTGGGGCCTGAACCACGCTGGGCAATCTCTGCAAGGCAGATGGACAACAAGGAGAGGCCTTGGGCCAAACTCTCCTCCTGACACAGCTCGCCACACTAAGTCCCCCGCTTCATCTGATCTCACTTCCTCCCACCTGTGGTCCACAGGGCAGGCATCCTGAAGCACCTGTTCATGCAAAAGCCCCAGCCTGCCTTGAATCTCTAGTCCAGCCGGTTCAAACTGCAGACCGGGAGGTGGGACCAGAGAGAAGACGCCATTTCTTCCAGAACTTGCAGGGAGTTCACACAGAGACCTGCTCTGAACAAAGTCTCAGACGCCAACTCCCGTGCTGACATCTATCGCTGCCTCTGCCCAGACGGACTCAGCCCTCCTCTTCCAGGAGATGCTCTGGGCTCCAGCTGGAGCCGCCATCGCCTCGCAACTCCCAGGCCTCAGTGATTGGTCAGGCTTGGGTCACGTGATTTGATCGGGGCCAATCAGAGCCTTTCCTGGGATCTCTGCCCGTGGCACAGGCCTCTCAGTTCCTTTGGTCCCAGAGCTGTTCACAGCCACGTCCCAGACAAGAGCAGAAAGAGGGTCTGCAGACAGCGAAGCTCAGGTGACAGAAGGAGGGAGGGACAGCGCATGAGGGGCCCAGCACCCGAGGAAACAATACACGCTCCCCTTCCCTGAGGTGCGTCTACCCGGGAATAAAGGCTCCTCTGGCTCCGTCTCAGACCTTTGGTTTCTCCGTGTGCAGGTGGAAGAGCCCAGGGCCGAACCTGGGACGAGCTGACCACAGCCGTGGACAGGACCGTGGGCGGAGCTGACCCCAGCCGTGGACGGGACCGTGGGTGGCGCTGACCACAGCCGTGGAGTTTCTCTCCGCGGCAACACCCTCTCTGCTGCCAGGAAGGAACTGCTGACTGACAAAGGAGCAGGCCCAGCCCAGCTACCAGACCCGCCCGCCCCTGTCCTCGGAGTCTGCCCCTGGACATAGGCGTGGCTGGGAAGGCAGCTCCTGACCGTCCCAGAAGAGATGGACATGAGCATCTACTCCCGAGAGGCCCAGAGCTGCACTGTCTCCCTCCTGCCCCAGCTTCTTGTCCAGCTCGTCCTTCCATTCCACTGCTTTCCCCACGCCCAGCCCAAGTACCTGCCCCTTCAGTTTCTTCTCTTACAAACAAGAGGTCAACTGTTATCTCTTGAATTTGATCACTGTACACCGACCTTGTCTGGGGTTGCAAACTCCACCAAACATACAGACATCAGGTCTCTCATGACCTCTAATCCCTCTTCACCCTGAAGTTGAATCCCCATGACTTGTCCCCACTTTGAGCCCCTGAGAAATCCTTCAGGACAAGAGCTGGGTCTAATGCAGGTACAGTCTGCAGCATATGGCAGGCACTCAATAAATGCTCAGTGAATGAGTCAGCTACCACCCACCTTATTGCTAATGCCTTGTGAAGTTCTAGCCTAAATCTCAAACTGGGAAAACCTAAAATCATGCCCTCATCAAAACTTGTGCAAGAGGTGAGAAATAGAAAACAGCTTAAGGATTACAGGCAAAATTTGGAATTAATGTGGGTTTGACTGCAACCATTGAAATAAGTCAAATATTGTAATAAAGCCAGACTTGAGTGTCTTGGTTTCATAGTGCATATAAAATTTATGCTTACACTTTACTATAATCTATTGTGTGCAATAGCATTATGTCTAAGGAAAACAGTTTATATATACATTAGATTTTAAAAGCTTTCTTGTTAAAAAGGTTACCTCAGGTGAGACTTCAGTGATTAGCAATCTTTCTGCAAGAACAATGACAAAGATCACTAATCCTATAGTAATTATAGTAATAATGAAAAATATTTGAATACTGTGAGAAATAGCAAAATGTGATACATTGATGTGAACTGAGCAAATGCTGTTGAAAGAGCAGTGCAGACAAGCATGCTGCTGCAAGATTCAGCACACCTTCAATTTGTAAACAATGCAGTATCGTCAATGCTCAAAAAAAAAAAAAAAGAAGAAAACAAAAGCATACATGTAGAGGTATACCTGTAGACAGAATGTACAGATACATACTGTTTATGTCTATAAAATTTTAAAGATTCTCTATAGTTGCATATTCAAATACTTTCAAATGCACTCATTGTTTAAAGTATTTCATGTTCAACTATTTAGCTATGATGCCCAACTGTAGTGAAGGAAACTTATACAAGTCTCAGGAGAGGCAACTCATAAAACTCGCAGATCAGGACATAGAAGACAATCACCCTCACTTGGTGACAGCACACTTAATTCAGATAAAGCCAGTCTTAAATGCTGAGCCTGCAGACCTGAATGGTGACATATATCGTAGGAAGAAGTAGAAAGTGTCCTCAGAGAAGGAAATACAGGAGATTGAGGGAAAAGAGATAAGAAGGGAATGGCTGTAAGTCCCAGCTGTGAATCTACTAGCTGTATGACCTTGAACGAGTCACTGAACCTCTGTGCACCTCAGGTTGCCCACATTTAAAATGAGGGTTTTGGATGAGGACTCTGGTCCCTTCCTACCCCAAAGTAGCCCAGATCCTGGCAGGTACTGAGAGAGTTAATCCTTAGGTAGATTGATAAGCAGTCCAGGGCCCTCAGAAGAAGAAATGGACAAACTTTTTTTTTTCTACATTTCTTCGTCTTAGACACAAAGATGTTGTTACTTAAACTCTGAGGTGTTATGACAACAATCTTTAAGATTAACTTTCTTTAAGCCCAGAGCTAATGATTACACAACAAAACAACTCATCTTGCTCAAGAGTATGCTTTTTTTAAACTCTGTTCTAATGATTATATAATAAAAAAGTATCCTGCTCCAGGACATGTTTCTCCTTCTTAAGAGGTACCTTCTGACTAATCTTAAGACTTACTTGTGGCAGTGGGTCTGGTAAGACCTCTCTATTGTTAGTTCTAATCTTGTTAATTTAAGATGTCTGTTGTGGGAGTGGGTCTGGTAAAAGTATATAAGGCCTTGATATGACTACCAAGTGGGGCTCTCTCCCTGCCCCTTCTGTTGTCTATGTCAGAGGCTTTCTTTGTCATTTTCCAGTGTAATGAGGCTTCTGCCACACAAAAGGTCTGAGTGATCAATCCTGGGACCTGATGCCAAAGCTAAATCTTCTTCTTCAGAGATCACAAATCAACACCATTCACCATTAGCTATCAATACAAGCTCAGCCCCATCCCTGGACAGGTAGGTTCCCTCAGGCAGTGATGACAGGAGCATGTTTACCACTCATCTCTCTGAGCATCACGATGGGCCGGTGCTGCAGCGCCAGCCCACTCCTCTGGCGCAGGCCACTGGTGAGGTTCCTGGGTCCCAGCAGAAGCCAGAGCACCGGGTGGACGACTGAGGTGTCGTTCAGTGTGAGGTCAGCAATGATGTTTGCTGGATCATTGTTCACCAGCCGCCGGTGGAGCATGACCTGCAAAGGACAACTGTCTGACCGGGCCTGCCTGGGCCCTGGGGTCCCCGAGAGTGACCAGAGGGGCCTCCTCTTACCTCCACCTGCCCATTCCCTTGGCTGGAGACACCGTGGGCCTGCTCAGACAGCAGCACCAGCCTGCTTCGTCTGTCCTGGATGAAGGCTGACTGCACCATGGGGTAGTAATTCTGTGGACAGAAACATTGGCAGCCTGGTGGAGGGGGCAGTGGACCAGGTCAGCCAGCAGGCCTGGGGTCTCCCTCTGGCCCCAGGCAGCCCCCTGCATGGGCGCAGCAGCAGCCCAGGGTGGCATGGTAGACAGGGGGAGGGGCTCTGAGTTCTGAGATGGACACACTGGGATTCAGAGCCAGCTCCACTGCTTCCTGACCTTATGGCCTGGGGGACCCAGCCTGCCTGAGCCTGTTTCCCCACCTGTAAAATGTGCCCCCAAGGTCCCCCTGGTGCAGGGAGAGAATGAGGCATTTGTGCCCGTCCAGCCTGAGATGGCCCCAAGCCAGGGGTTCCCAAATAGAAAGGGGCTGGTGTCTGGGCTGGAAAGCACTCACACAGCCCTGCCCTTTCCTATTTTGGAGGAAGATGTCCTGGGCTGATGGTCCTGGACCGCTGGAGCCCAGGGCACAGTGTGTGAAGACCAGTTGGAGATGAAGGGACAGAAGCTCAAGGAAGTCAGAGCAGGGAGGAACCACACTCCTTCTCCAGGTTCCTCTGGAAGGAGAGACAACTATCTATAGGAAGGCTCAGGAGGTGCCCAGCACGGCCCTGCCCCTGGATCATCCCAGGCCTCAGCACAGTTCTGGGGGAGGTCACTGTCTTCCCAGGGGAGCACCAGGGACACCCAGGGACTCGCCCGAGGTCACGCTGATGGAGGGAGAGGCCCTGGGAGCTGACTGATCTTGGAGTTCAGCTGCTGCTCAGCTCTCCCTGGAAGACAGGCTATGGCTCAGCTCTGAGCAGTCAGGGAGAGTCATACCCTGTTCAGGGCTAGACAGGCACCACACGCTTAATACTCAAGCAATCCCCAGTCAGTCATTCATCTGACCAAGGAGGACCCACGGTGCACACAGGAGACCTCAGGGACATGCCTCACACATGGTGACCCCAGAGCTCTGAGGCCTGGTCTGAACGCACATGGCCACAGGCCCTAGGGGCAGACTCAGGGCAGTAGGACTCTGGAGATGCTCTGAACCTAAGGAGACTCTCCTGCTTTCTGGAAAATGGCCATCAAGATTGGGTCTACAGCAGCCAAACCCCAGGACAGCTCAGGGTGTACCCGAGCGTTGGTGTTGTTCTTGTATTTTCTGTAGGGCCGGCGCTGCATCTGGTAGCCATTGTTGTCCGAGTAGAGGACCTGTCCCGTGTTCAGGTTGGTGCTAGTCCTCAGGATGGCCTCTCGGCTCAGCTCCAAGGGGCCCACCCAGTACTCCTGCTCTATGCGATGGCAGAGCAGCTCCCCATCAGATCCCTGGGGCCTGTGGGCCAGCCGGGAGTAGATGGCAAATGTGGCCTCACTGTCGTTCAGCTCCCTGGAGGAGAAGCAAGACAGGTAGGTCAAGCCCAGGGAGCCTTCTTGATGTCCCTCCCTTATTCTTTCCTTTATCTCCTTCCGTTTCCCTCCCTCCATCCTTCCTGCAGCCAGGAAGCCGGGGAGCCTGCTTGGAATAGAGAACAGGAGGGACCCTGTCTTCTGAAGACTCTGGATACCCAGCCACGCCTGGGGGCTCTGTCTGTCCTGCTGATGGAAACACAAGAACTGCTCTCGTGCTGGTCACTGTCACCGTGGGCTCCTGTCCCACCTCTGGACTCAGGTGCCCCCAGGGTGACACAGCGCAGGCCAGAGAGCAGGCCTGCAGAGACTGGAGCAGCTCATGACGTCATGGGGCTTCCAGGGAGGAAGGACCGTGCGCCAAGCCCAGGTCCAGGAGCTGGGTGTCTGCAGCAAGGACGGGCCCCCATTACCTCAGTCACCTGCCTGTGAGCACCTCCACATGCTGAGCACAGCCAGGGGGCCGCCCTCACCTGTAGAAGTCCTGCCTGATCTCAGTCACCAGCGGCCCTGCCACGATCTCCATCCTCACAGCCTCCCACGCGGGCTTTGCTTTACCACTGGGTGTAAACACATAATTGTCTGAAACGGGGAGTTTCCAGACGTCACTGTTTGCGTGATACTCCATGAACTGCTGGGTCATGTATACCTTTCGGTTACTCTGCCTGCACAGAGAGGAGAGAGAAAACAGTGTCATCATCACAGAAAACATGTCATCCTCATGCTGGAACCAGGTTCACAGATCCTCTATGGAGACACCAGCTTGGAACCAGGGATGAATGGAGACCACTTCTACAGAACGAAAGTAGTGTATCTGTACAACAGAATATTATTGAGTCTGCAAGAAGAATGAGGGGTCTCATTCACCCTGCCACATGCATGAAAGTTGGAAACCTGATGAGAAGTGAAAGAAGGCATCCTGCCAAGGACCCATATGGTATAATTTCATTGCATGATTCATCCATGTAGGCCAATCCGAAGAGACAGCAAGGAGGTTCAAGTCACCAGGGCTTGATGCAGGTGAAAGATGCGTGGGGCCTGAGCAATGATGGAGCCTGAGCCCACAGTGCTCACTGCACCTTTCCCAGCCTGACCAGGGAGACTCAGAACGTTCTGGGACTGCACTCCATTTCTGCTGCTCCCCACACTCTCCCCCTGATCACCTCTGCTGGATCCTGTAGGTCCTGGCTGCTTCTGTGACTAGGCCTAGACTCACACACCTAGAAATAGAGCTCGATGCACTGCAGGGAGCTTAACCACCATCACACCCTTGCCCTTCAGCTGAGGAAATGGAGATCCAGGTAGGGCATTTCCTGCCCAGGTCCAGGGTCCTCCTGGCCTCAGAGGCAGCAACAACTGCACCTCACCTCTCCCAGATGCTGTGCATCAGGTTGGTGTCCAGGTCCAGGAAGATGATGTAGCAGTCATTCACCACAGCTACCAGGCTCTGGCCCACCTGCCCGCCATGTCTCCTGAGTCTGCCTCCAAACTGCGTGGTTTTGGCCACAAAGGGCTCAGGCTCCCCAGTGTCCTCCTGGGAACTTCTTCTGGGCCGGATGCTGTAGTGCTGGTAACTGAGTCCTGGGATCGTGGTCAGCACGTGCAGGTCATAGGCAGAGGGCAACTCCTTCGAGCGCTGGACCTGCAAGACCCGAAGAACAGGATGAATGATGGATGTCAGGGATGGAAGATGCCTCAGTCTCCTTGGAAACCCTGGGCTTACACATCTGGCGGATGGAGTGCTTGCTCTCCATGGAGATAGCTGGGTCATCCAACACTGGGCTGTGTTGGGTTCCCCTCTTGCATCTTCCCTGCTCAACTGGGTCCAGCCTCTTCTCCCCCCTTCCTCCTTCTCCTGCAGGGCTGCAAGCCACCTGCTCTCCTCCCAAACTCCCTCCTGTTCCTGCCTCTGAGCTGTTCCTCACAGTGTTCCCTCAACCTCTTTGAAGGGGGCTCCCTTGTCTCTTAATCCTCTGATTTCCCCGAGGAGGGAGGTTTCCAGGTCACCCTGCAGGCCTGTCTCCATCTGCACGTCATCTGATTCAGGGAAGGGAGTTGGGTGAGGACACTGGGTCCATGCAGGGGGTCCTCCACACTCTAGGGAGCAAGTGCCACTTCTGGGTCTTGTGGGAGGATTTGGGGGGCCATGAGCAAACCCATGTGGCTGCTCACAGCCTCCAGCCTGGCCTTTTCTGGACTAAAGCAGATACCAGTCTCCACTCCACACCCCTAACCTGTCCTGATGTTTTTCTCCACCACAATTGTCATCTGTCACTCCTACACTTTCTTATTTTGTTCTTGTCTGGATCCCCCACTGGAATAGGGGCCCCCTAAGTGCAGGGACTTTTGTCTACTTGGTTATTAAAGTTTCCCCAGTGCCTAGAGTAATGCCTGACACATCCTAGGTGTTCAGTAGTATTTAAGAGTGTTTCAGCTCAGTGGGTGGTGCCTTTGGGTGGGGAAGGGGGATGTTCCATGTTGGGTCTACTCTACCCAACACCCTTCCCTGCCCTGACCCTGACATAGAGGAGTCTTCCTCCTCTGTCTCAGCTAAGGATCACTGCCCTGGCTGCCTGGTCATCACCCCACACCTTAACTGTCCATTCCTGTGTCTGCTCCCTGAATCCCAGGATGGCTCCCAAGTCCAGGGAGGAGCACTCATCTGGGACCAAGCCCAGCCCAGGCTTTCAGGGGTGTTTGCTGAATGGCTGACTGATGGCATTACTCAGTCCATCTCCCCAAGGAAGTGCTGGCTTGGTAACAGTAGGGTCACCTCCATAATCAAGTCTAGCTCCAGGTCTGGGAAGGAGATGAGGAGGGACCACACAGGATGTGGGTGTCATAGCTGGGGCCTGCCTCTAAGACAGCACCTCCATAAAGATGCACAACGAAGACTATTGCTGGCTTCCCCATGAGAAGTAGAAATTTACACAGGGTTATATATACATATACACCAAGTCACCTCAATGCTGTCTGACTCTTTGTGACTCCATCGACTATAGCCCACCAGGCTCTATGCCCATGGGCTTCTCCAGTCGAGAATACTGGAGTGGGTTACCATGTGCTCAAGTGGTGCATATTGCTGACCAGGTATCGAACCCATGTCTCTTGTGGCTCTATATCACAGGCTGATTCTGGTCAACTCGGATACGCAAAGCCCAGGGTCAGACCTCTGGGTGGATCCACTGACCCTGATGGTGACTCACCCCTATGACACTGTCCTCACAGTGAGGGCACCTGTCACATGATCCCTTTAGATCCCCACTTCTGGGGGCTCAGCCCAGAGCAGGGGCAGCAACAGGGCATGCACCATAGATGGGATGTCCCCCTTACCTGTGCAGGCACGGGGCGGCCTGACTCATCTGTGATGCTGACACTGGGGAAGTCCACAGTCAGGGTGATGATAGTGGTGATTGTCCAGGCCAGCGGGTTGTAGACCACCGCAAAGCGTCCCCCAGGCTCTGGGCCTGCAGACAGAGAACAGGCTCTACTGCTGGACCTGACCCACCCCTCACCCCTGGTGCCCCTCAGAACAAAGGAAACTGAGGCAGGTGAGAGCAGCCCTGCAGAGTCCAGGGAGAAGGACAGGCAGACACATGGGCTCTGACATCCAACCCCTTCCTCATCTGTTCAAGTCAGGTCCTGATTCCCAGGTGGGGTGGGGGAGCATGCCCCTAGAGATGAGGGTCCTTGAGCTCCTCACTCATCTCTCCTTGTTAGCCCACTTTAATGGTGAGAAGACTGAGGTCCAGAGTGAAGGGTTAGGGGTCCAAGGTGACCCATGTCCTAAGGCCTGCCTCCAAAACTTGAGCGCTTGGCAATGTACAGACAGAATTCTCTGGAGCTTGAAGGGTCAAGATCAATCACCAAGGTCAGCCCTGGAGGCCTCTTTGGTATGAACCTGGATTCTCTTTCTGCTCCTTCCCCACCTCACGTGCCCCAGGCTATGACCACGTCCGATGACTCCCAGATCCCTGGACACGGCACACACTGTCCAGTCTCTGGCTTCTGCCCAGGCAGTTCTCATGGCTGGATGCCTTCCGGGGCTCTCCACCAGCCCCTTGCTTGGGGAGCTGCCCCCATGAGCTCATGCGAATGGCTGACCTCATCAGATACTTGAAGGACCCAGTTCTACCTCTCTTTCTATGACCCTCATTCCCTCCCGACCCCAGTCCCTGTGAACAGGATTCCAGTCTGTTGCACCCCTGACCCCAGGGCCCTTCCAGAGTCTGAAGGTAGGATGGGACTGTACACAGACGCAGATCGGAGGTCACAGCTGGGGAGGGGAGGGGAGGGCGGAGCGGGGAGGGGAGGGCACAGTGACAGAGGGTGAGTATGGGCCCTGGGAAGGTGGGTGGGCCACATGATCCTGCACGGAGAACACCTATCTCTGATGGCCCAGGATTTGCAGGGGTGAAGCCCATCAGCTCCAGGCAAAAGGGGTGACCACTCATCCTCTACCTGTGAAACCCGCGAAGTCAAAAGAACATGTGCACCTGTCTGCAGAGCTGGGCAGCACAGGACTCCTGGCCCTAATCCTTCTGGTGTGGCCCTGCTCAGGTCCATAACCTCTGCCTTCTGTGTGTGTCCTCAGCAATGAAGTGAGGACAGTGACACTTCCAGCTTTTCAGAGATGTGAGGTGCTACACTATATTGTGTAAGCAGTGTGCTTGGCAACATCCAGACTGCGTTAGCATTTATTCCTGCCTCTAGTTGGCATATCAGCCTTTGCTGAATCACAGAGTGGAAACGGCTCAGTGAAGTGAAGGCACCTGCCCAGCTCACACTGAAATGAGAGCCTCCCCTGGACAGGACTCGAGCTTGAAGTTCAGGTGTCCCAGTCTGTTCCCTGATCCTCAGGCACTCTTTTCAGGCTGGGGCAGACACCCGCCATAGCCCACTGTGCCCCCAGAGCCTCGCTTACCTGAGTGGGCTGGAGACCTGTCCTGGATGATGGAGGCCATCAGCGTGTGCACCCCTTGCATCCCGGTGCTCAGGTGCTCCACAAACATGTCACCCACAGTTGGGACATGAGTCCCGGTGATGGCATCGTGGTGCTGGACCTGGGCCCCCGCAGGAGCAGGACAAGAGTGGGATCAGGCTAGCCTCTGCTCAGCACCTGCTATCCTCACACCCACTGGGCCCTGACTCCCCTTCCCTCTCAGCAGGTGCGGTTGGAGAATTGGGGGGTTCCTCCCATTTTACAGAAGAGAAAACCAAGATCAGAGAGGCTGATGATCTTGTCCAAGTGTTGAACTTGGGAAAACACATAACCTGTGTCCCTGACCCTGGACAGAAGACAGACCTCTGGAAAGGACCCTGCCCAGCTTCCCTCTGTGACCCAGTCATCCCAGAAGTGCTAACCTGCTCTAGACAAGCCCCACACCTGGCCTGGTGCTTGACTACACCATGTAGGGTGGATGACCTCCTCTTCCCAGAAGGGAAACTTGAGTCCCTGTGAGGTGAAGCCACGTGTCCACCCACCCTGATGGATGCTAAAGTCAATTCCATCATGCCCCACACAATGAGTGGTCCTGCCAGCAATTCCCTTTAGTGATTAAGAATGTCATGGGCCATGTGGCCCATTTCTGACTGGAGAGGAGACAAGTTATAAGAGATCTTGGGTCTCATTTTTCCCTTCTGCACAGTGGGGAACAAGTAAGATGCAGATTTATGAGCAACTTCATTTGTGTCAGCCACAAAGCCCACCAGCTTATAAGTACGATCACATTCAACTGTCCCATCAATGTGCTGAGTGAGCCTGTAGTTCTCACTTTTCAAGAAGGAAATTAGAGCTCAGAGAGGGAAATCCTGAGCTGGGATTTGAATCCAGCCAGGACTGTTGGACACCAATGCTGCTCCACATTGCCCTTTGTGCTCTGGGACAATCTGGCTTTAAATCTTACTGAACCAAAGCTGAACCCTGGCAGGCCATGGTCCTAGCCTTGAGGCATCTTCATCATGCATGGTCTTGTGACCAAGGCGACCTCAGTGTTCTCATCTGTAAAAGGGACCTGTAGTGACCAGGGACAGGGAGGAGTGCTGGCCTGGGGGGGTGGGGGTGGGTAAGCACACAGCCCAGGAGGGTCCATTCCTGTCCTGTCTCTGGGAGGCCTTGCGTTACCTCGGAGACCGCCCAGCGGAGCTGCTGGAGCTGCTGCAGGCCCCAGGCCGGGTCCAGGTGTGGGTGCGGAGCCAACAGCACGTGGCGTGTGAACATGGACTCCCCGGCGTACAGCAGAGTGCTGGCTCGCCTCGCCAGCGCCTTGAACGCACTTCGGGAAGCGTAGAATCCAGTCCAGGCATGATGCATGTCTAGGAGCAAAAGGCCAGGAGTTGGAGTAAGGGCATGCCCACGGAGGCCCCTGAGCCCCACCTGGGAAATGCTGAGGAAGATGAGGTCAGAGGTGGATCTGCCTGGGTCCCCAGGGACACAGCCTAGGCCAGGGGGTGATCTCAGGGTTCCTGGTCCAGACAGGTCAGCAATGGTACAAGATCCCTGGAAGGCCTGGGCAGCTGGCAGGGTTAGGTTGGGCTGGGGCATGTCTGGAGAGCCTGAGTGCTGAAGGACTGTGACGAGGACAAGAATCCCAGTGTGCACCGGGGTCCCTGGGATGCCCTGTGGGGAAGGGCCCTGGAGGACTTCAGAGGAAGAGGTAGAGGGATGAGGCCAGGAGGTCAGGACACAGAATGGAAGGGCTGGAGTGCTGGCCGCTCCTCTGTGCCTCTGAGGAAACTCAGGGTCTGGAGACGCATGCCTTTGAGCGGGTCCCTCTGGTTGCCCATGGGGGCTGGGTGGCGTGGCCAATGGGAGCTGAGATCCCTGAAACCACTCTCCTCACCCTGGACACAAAGGTCATGGCATGACGAAGTCCCAAAGGGGCATTACCTACCCCCGCCAGTGCCCCGCCGGATACCAAGTCTGCCTCTGGACATCACTCAAGCCTCTCTTGTGAAAGGAGGGAACCGGGGAAGGGACAGTGGACAACACTGAGCCCGCCTATCCTCTGTCCCCACCCCAGGCAATCCACGCGAGGCAGGCAGGTGAGGTAGGGCTGCCTGTGATCCAGCGGCCCTGTGAGCTCCACTGACGGAGCTGAGCAGCCTGGGAAACCGCCTGTCACTGATTTGGTGACCTCTCTCTGGCACCGAATCCCCCCCCTACCCCCAGAGGCTCCTACCCGAGGAATAGGGCAGGAAGTCGTGGTGGTCTCGGACCTGCCAGGCAACTTGGTCAGAGTGCACAGCCCGGAAGTAGTCGCCTAGCGTGGCGTACTCCATCGAGAAATTGAACTCTGATGTGTTGTTATTGATGTATTCCATTATAATGTCCATGTTGGCGAATTGCAGCGAGGCATTGAGAAACTCCCTGTCACATCCCTGCAGCCGGGGGACAGAAGCAATGCCCAGCCCTTCTGGGTGCAGAGCCCAACCTGCACAGGGAGTGCTTCTCTTATCCCCACGGCCACCCCCCTCTCCCCATGGTGGACCCTGAAGCCCCCCACGTAGCTCACTAGCTCTCTCCTCTGGGAGCACAGCAGGTGCTCCATCCAGTTTGGCTGTGACCACAATGGTGACTGGGTGTCGGGCACTGTCCCCCAGGGGTGTCTTTCATTATAAGACAAATCCAGTCAATGGAGCAGGTCCTGTCATCATCCACATTTCACAGATGAGGAAAATGAGGTTCAGAGGGGCCAAGTCTCACAGCCCCTGAGTAGGGAGCCAGGATTCAGGTCGAGGCCTCTGCTCCCAGCACTGAGAAGGGGAAAGGAGGGGGAGTGCTGGGAAGGAGCTGGAGCCTGCGTGGGGGAGGAGATGCATCAGAGGTGGAGACTTTGGGGGTGATCCAGGGTGGGGAAGGAGCTGGTAGACTGGGTGAGGACTCAGGGTGCAGGGAAGGAGGACTGAGCTGGGGCTGGGAAATCCCACCGCCTGGATGGACACTGGAATAGTTAGAGGTGGACACACAATCCTGGGTGGACCCAAGTGCTGATGTCAGACCGAAGAGAGCAGTCCCTGCGCAGAGCTGAGGAACCAGGGCCTGGGACCCCAACTCACCCAGGGCCAGAGGACGTGTGGTGTCCGGAACCAGGAGGCTCGAGTCAACACATTGTTCAACAGGAGACTGGTAAAGTTTGGGATGCTGTCCTCAGTGACAGGGATTTGTATTTGGGGGTACAAGCCATTCAGGGGTGTACCTGGGAAGATGGCTTCGCCATCCCAGTTAAATCCCTCACTGAGAGAGAGAGAGGAGCATTAGGGGGCCCAGCCCTGAAAAGGACAGCAGCACAATGTCTGGGAGGCAGGCAGGGCTCAGGGAGGCCAGAGCATCGGGGCCTCTGTCTCCCATCAGGGGGTGGACAGGGCAGTGGTGGGTGGCAGAGAGCTGCATGGACAGAAGATGCTCCCACGTGAGCCCTGTGGCCACTTGGGCACCTCACTCTGATCCTACAGGGCACCCAGAACCTGCCAGTGAGTCCCCCTTGCCTCTTCTCTCAGCTGCCGCTTCATCCCACCTCCCCTGTTCACGAGGGCTCAGCCCCCACCCACGGCCTCGAGGAACAGAGGGCAGAGGGGACTGGATGCAGGGCCCCCCACCAGACAGCCCACAGGAGGGCTGGTGCCAGAACTCGGAAGCCTCAACTCAATTGCCTGAGCCACTCCAGCTGCCCCATGCTGCTACCGCGGGGCCTTGGCTGGGTGTCCAGGCCTCAGCTGTTCTTTCTGTAAGATGGGTGCTCAGTGCGAGCCCTCAGGGCTGGCCATGAGGGGCGTGGCTGAGCTGGTCGAGGGAGGGTGCTGGGACCGGGACTGGCCCCAAGCAGGTGCTCACGAGCAGTAGCCAAACTGGTCCAGGACGTGTGTGAAGATTTCCTGCTGCGCCGACAGGGATCTGGACGCTCGCCACACGAACTGTAGATCCTGCAGACCCAGAGGGAACAGGGTGAGGCCCAGGGGTGACACAGCTGCCGACTCCCCTCTCCAGACCCGACCTGAGTCTCCTAGCTGCCCACCCGCTCCTCTCAGTGGTTCATGGTCAAGATCTCCCTCTGCTGCCCCCTCCTTTAGATTCCCACTGACCTCCCAAAGCCATATTGGTGGAGGAATTGGCCCTCCAGACGGTGCCTGCCTGCACTTTCATCTGACCCTCCTCAGGGCAGGACTCTCTGCCAGGGTCTGCCAGCCGGGCTGTCTCTAACTTGCCTTGAATGTCCCCAGACACAGGGGGCTCATCACCATCACTAAAGGTACAACAGCGTTTTTCAGTTCTGATGGTGAGAAAGTGGATGACTAGATGCTGCTCACCACTCACCTGGTGTTTCTGCATGGCCTCCTTCAGGTCGTAGTCGATCCTGGAGATGACGTGGGCATTGAAGCCCGCCAGGGCAAAAAGGGTGGGGGTCATGGCAGATGCACCAAATGGGTCCACCTGCCAGGAGAACTGTGGCCGGACCCCAAATGTTTCATAGAGAAACCCGTGTCCTTCTGCAAAGAGATAAGTTTCATCACTCCCTCAGCACCCTGTGCCTTTCTCCAGGGCTGGGATGCCACCTAATAGGCAAGGAGGGTCTTGTGAAATAGATGCTAATATTAGGACTTCTTCCCAGAATCATTGGTCTATTCACATCTTAATCCATAGAAGCAGGAATCAGGGTGACTGCAGAAAGTCCCATATTTGAGATGCCATTGATTTCAGTTCCCCAAGGGTTTGGTGGAGAGCCTGTGTACACCCCCATTTAGAGCAGGGAAGGACGCCTCTGGTGGAAAAAAGCATGGCTGTGGGTGCCGCTGTTTTCTCTCTTACACATGGGAGCTAGCAGTTCCAGAGCCACTCCTTTAGAATGTTTTTCTGTTTTGTTTTGTTTTTTGTTTGTTTGTTTGTTTTTAATGCAGGGAGAAGTTTGATCCCCAGGGGTTAAAAAGACATGCCTGATCTTCTTCTGTGATACGGAATGGTCATGGTATCCTTTGAAAGATGGGGACTCCTGGCTGAAGCGTCTCTTAACTACGATATGGTTTCACAACTAGATTGATTCAGAGGAAAACAAGAGAAATGGGTAGCAGTGCCATCTGTGTTGCCCCTTATCTCTCTGCGACACATTCCAGACTTGTCTCCTAAGGGTAGAGATTTGGGTGTGAAACCTACAGCTCCTTCCTCTTCTCCTACTTTGCCCCTGTCTCTGGGGCTCCCAAATGAACAGGCTGAGAGTCAACTCCCTTCTAGGAGGGGTTGCCTCAGTCTCTGTAGAATATTTAGAGGATCCAAAAGGTACATGGAAGGCTTTATGGCACTAACTTTACCTTATGACCTTACTTGGCGAGATGTAGTACATGTCTTGGAGGGACGCTGACTCCTGACTCAAGAGCTTGAGTTTTGGGGGAAGCTGTTACTTTTGGAGATGAATGGCTTAAGGTAAGGAGAATGTGGGAACAGAAAATAGCCCTCCTCTCTACTCGGAGCCAAGCAGTTCCCATAACAGACTCCCTCTGCTGCATGTATTCTTGCAGGACTCAAGCGACTGTACACTGACTTTTAAATATGCTAAGTTGGCTGACATAGAACAGGGAGAGAAGGAAACTCCTGGTAAATCTCTAGATAATTATGGGAGGCTCTCTACAAGTTTACTGATATTGACCCAGAAAGTTCAAATGGAGAAATGGTCTTAAAAGATAGATTCCTCACTCAGTCAGCTCCAGATATCTGCCATAAGTTACTAAAACAGGCATTTGGACCAAATCAGTCTTTAGATAAACTGTTGCAGCTGACTCAGACAGTATGTTATGGTAGAGAAGATGAGGAGGAAAATAGGAAAAAAGAGCCAGTCAGAAGACTGATGCCCCAACAATGGCTGTTAGACCTGCTCTGAAATAGCCTGAGAAAAATGCCCAGAGGGACCCAGGTTCAAAGCGATGGGCTTGCTATTACTGTGGAAAGGAGAGGCATCTCAAGCGAGATTGCCCTCAGGCATCTAAGCTGCCTTCGGCTCTATGTCTGGTCTGCAGAGGAACATACTGGAAAAGACACTGCCCTCTGAAGTGTAGGCCTGAGGGGTCAGACTCTCAAGACAATCGTGACTAAATGTGCCTTGGGTCCCCACACAAGCTCCCATCCTAATTACCTCTGAGGGACTCCAGGTATTAATAACTGGGAAGGGCCAATCAGTCGATTTCCTTTGGACACTGAGGAAAATTTCTCTGTGCTCACTGAAGCCCCTGGTCCTCTTCTCCCAGGCCACTACTGCAGTGGGACTGTCAGGACGAGTCATGTGCTACTATTTCAGTCATCCTTTAAGCTGCAACTGGGACTCTCTGCTCTTTTCTCACAAGTTTCTGATCATGCTGAAGTTCCCCTCACCCCTTCTGGGGAGGAATATACTGAGCAAGGTCCAGGCCTCTGTTTTCATGAATATGGAGCTTGCTCTTTCTCTCCCATTAGTTGAACAAAGTGTAAATCTCAAAGTGTGGGCTGATGGAAAAACTGTGTGTTGAGCACAAAATGCTGTTCCTGTCTTTATCAAGCTCAAAAACCCTCCTGCATTTCCACATCAAAAACAGTGCCTACCAAAGCCCAAAGTTAAGGAAGGTAAAGCCAACCATTAAAAATGTAAAGGAACAAGAACTAATAATTCCCTGTAAAAGTCCATCCAAC
Source organism: Cervus canadensis (assembly GCF_019320065.1). Taxonomy (NCBI): domain Eukaryota; kingdom Metazoa; phylum Chordata; class Mammalia; order Artiodactyla; family Cervidae; genus Cervus; species Cervus canadensis. The sequence goes on along the minus strand of NC_057411.1, from coordinate 48,483,858 downwards.
ACTCCTATTTGAGGTGTAAAAAAAGTCAAATGATAAATGGAGACTTGTTCGGTTCAGTTCAGTCGCTCAGTCATGTGCGACTCTTTGCGACCCCATGAACCACAGCAAGCCAGGCCTTCCTGTCCACCACAAACTCCCAGAGTCCACCCAAACCCATGTCCATTGAGTTGGTGATGCCATCCAACCATCTCATTCTCTGTCGTCCTCTTGTCCTCCTGCCCTCAATCTTTCCCAGCATCAGGGTCTTTTCAAATGAGACAGCTGTTTGCATCAGGTGGCCAAAGTATTGGAGTTTCAGCTTCAACATCAGTTCTAGCAATAAACACTCAGGACTGATCTCCTTGAAGTCCAAGGGACTCTTAAGAGTCTTCTCCAACACCACAGTTCAAAGGCACAAATTCTTCGGTGCTCAGTTTTCTTTATAGTCCAACTCTCACATCCATACATGACCATTGGAAAAACCATAGCCTTGACTAGACGGACCTTTGTTAGCAAAGTAATGTCTCCGCTTTTTAATATGCTGTCTAGGTTTGTCATAACTTTCCCTCCAAGAAGTAAGAAACTTTTAATTTCATGGCTGCAATCACCATCTGCAGTGATTTTGGAGCCCAGAAAAATAAAATCAGCCACTGTTTCCACTGTTTCCCCATCTATTTGCCATGTAGTGATGGGACCAGATGCCATGATCTTAGTTTTTTGAATGTTGAGCTTTAAGCCAACTTTTTCACTCTCCTCTTTCACTTTCAAGAAGAGGCTCTTTAGTTCTTCTTCACTTCCTGCCATAAGGGTGGTGTCATCTGCATATCTGAGGTTATTGATATTTCTCCCGGCAATCTTGATTCCAGCTTGTGCTTCCTCCAGCCCAGCATTTCTCATGATGTACTCTGCATGTAAGTTAAAGAAGCAGAGTGACAATATACAGCTTTAACGTACTCCTTTTCCTATTTGACTTGTTCAAGATATACAAATAATAAGTGCCTAATCCTTATACTTTATTGTCTAAAATTGCTGAAGGAGCCAATTATTTTTCAGTCACTGATTCGGAGGATACTTTCTAGAGTTAAATCTATATTAAGTCATCCCCTACCTATGACTTTAAGACAAGAGATGGTTTTTAGGAATCACAGGGTACTGGCCCATTTGGATTCTGGGTTATGCAGAACTTGCCTGGCCTTTATATAAACTTATAACTGAGACTCAGCAGGTCCAAACTGACAAGCTGGTTAGGTCCCCAGAAACTCAAGAGGCTTTTTAGACTCTTCAGACTGCTCTCTGGCAGGCTCCCGCTTTGAGCTTACCCACAGGATCAGAGTTTAGTTTGTTTGTTACTGAAAAAAAGGCTATGGCTACATTGCTTAAAGGATAATAGATGCTATTGTTTTGCTAGTGCCTAAAGCTCCTAAGCTTATTAATGGAAAAAATCTTACTATACTGACTTCTCATGATGTAAGTGGGATCTTAAACTCTCAAATTCAGAGTGACAATGACTCCATCTTTAAAGCTGCTGTAAGTCAAGGCATGCCAAAAGCTCAAGGGATAGAATATCACTACACTGTTCCTGGAGACCCCAGTCTTCAGAAAAAGTTACAAAGGCTAGTGACATTATTAAGAGGCATCCGTGTAGGATCACTCAGGAAACATGAGACATTTGGTTGAAAGTTCTCCCCATAGCTTTAACCAGGGCTCGAACTGCCCCTAAGAAGAAGGACCTGTCTCTATGACAGACAGGTTTGTGTGCAGATATTGTCATAGATCCTGAAGCCTTAAAATTAACTATGTGACTCATCTTTCAACTTTTCAATCTCCTCATCAATTGAAAGCTTCCCATGGTGGGTTTCTCTGCTTCAAGAAAAAGACTTTCTTCAACTCTTCTTGATCTGATGACATCAAACAATTCTAAGAAGGACTGATATAACATATTGTACCTTAACTGTGGACATAATGTAACTTTTAATTTTGACTTATGTTTTAACTTGGTTTAATGCCTATTTTGCCTTACATCTGAAACTGTTAAACAGGGTTTGTTTCTAACTGTCTGAAAGCTTTTAAATTACAAGTGGTTGTCCAGGCTCCTACAAGTGCCACAAACTCCTCTAACTACTACTTGGGCCCCCTGGATTAGAGACCCTTAATATGAGGGTGAGGAGAATATATTATGTCAACAATTTAGGGACAATGCCGGTCAACAGCAGGAAGTAGTTATGGAATGAAAATGATGCTCCTTGCCCTTGGCAACATAATTCTCCCAAAAGAAAAAGGGGGATTGAGAGAGTCAATCCCTGGGCAGGTTGATCAGAAGTCCAGGGCCCCCAAGGAGTAGACACTGGTCTGGGGCTCTCAAGGAGGAAATAGGGGTCTGGAGTTCTCAAGGAGGAGGAAAGGACAAACGTTATTTTCCTTATGTTTCCTTACTAAGGATTATATAACAATAATGTATCCTGCTTGAGGACATGTATCTCCTTCCTGAAAACCTTCTGACAAATCCTGTTATCTTAAAATGTATATTATGGGATTGGATCTAGAAAGGTCTTTACAACCTTGAGACATTCTTTTGATTTATTGTAATAACCAATTAAAAACTATGCAATTCCCTTGCTTAGACTAGAGAGGGGGGCACTCTCCATCCCCCTTCTGATGTGTATCAGAGGCTTCCCTTGTCCCTTTACATACTTTAATAAAACTGCTACACAAAATCTCTTGAGTGATCAAGACTGGTTCCTGGTCCATAAGGTAAACCTTTGCCTTCAGAAATCACCAATCTGGTATCATTCACAGTAAGCTATCAAGTAGGCTTTAGCTGGCCAGGCTCCTTTATCCATGGTATTTCACAGATAACAATACTGGAGTGGAGTTTTCTCCAGGGGATCTTCCTAACCCAGGGGTGGAACTCACGTCTTCTGTATTGATAGGTGGATTGTTTACCCTTGAGCCACCAGGGAAGGCACCCACCCCACCCAGTTAGGTCAGGGTAACAGACTTCTACCTGGCGCCTGCATTCTCAAGCCTCCCACGGATGACAGACCTTGTAATGAGGTTCTGAACAGTGCACGTGACCAGAAGTGAGGAGCGTAGTTCTGGGTCACCTTCTCAAAGATGCACAGCCCTCTTCTTTTCATTCCCCACCCCTTCCCCAAAGGAAACGACATTTCAAGGGGGTGAGACACCTTCGGCCATGTGAGGAGGGCAAGGACACCCTACGGGATGCATAGCAAACACCCCAGCAACCAGAAGCATCATTGCTCTGTGAATCAGAGCCCCCTGATGGCTCAGAACAGCCTGCAGTGTAGACTCGCCTCTCCCCGACCCCATCCCTAAGAGAAGAACCTTCCTTCTTGCTTGAGTCACGGTCACTCAGTCACCGTCATTGCATCAGAACCAGCTTCCTAATGAATACAATGACCAGGTCAAGATCGACCTGCTTAGGGAATGGAGGGTGGGGCCAGAGTGCCGAGGCCTAGGTGACTGACAGGATGAGTTGTCACTGTCTGTCAGAGGCTGAGTCGGGTCCATCTCTTTGCATTCCCTTGGACTGCTCATATCAGGCTTCTCTATCTTTCACTTTCTCCCAGAGTTTGCTCAAACTCATGTCCATTGAGCTGGTGATGCTGTCCAACATCACATCCTCTGTTGCTCTCTTCTCCTCCTGCCCTCAATCTTTCCCAGCATCAGGCTCTTTTCCAATGAGTTAGCTCTTTGGTTCAGGTGGCCAAAGTATTGGGGTTTCAGCTTCAGCATCAGTCCTCCCAAAGAACATTCAAGGTTGATTTCCTTTAGGATTGACTGGTTTCATCTCCTTGCCGTCCAAGGGACTCGCAAGAGTCTTCTCCAACACCACAGTTAGGAAGCACAAATTCTTCAGCCTTCAGACTTCTCTAATTCCCTCAGCCGTACATGACTACTGGAAAAACCATAGGTTTGGCTATATGGACTTTTGTCAGCAATGTGATGTCTCTGATTTTTAATACTCTGTCTAGGTTTGTCATAGCTTTTATTCCAAGAAGCAAGTGTCTTTTAATTTCATGGTTGCAGTCACCTTCGGCAGTGATTTTGGAGCCGAAGAAAATAATCTGTCACTCTTTTCCATTGTTTCCCCATCTATTTGCCATGAAGTGTTGGGACTAAATGCCATGATCTTAATTCTTGGAATGTTGAGTTTTAGGCCAGCTTTTTCACTCTCCTCTTTCATTTTCATCAAGAGGCTCTTTAGTTCCTCTTCACTTTCTGCCATAAAGGTGGTGTCATCTGTGTATCAAGGTTACTGATATTTCTCCCTGCAATCTTGATTCCAGCTTGTGTTTCATCCAGCCTGGTATTTTGCATGATGCTTTCTACATATGAATGCAATAAGCAGGCTGTCAATATATAGCCTTGGTGTACTCCTTTCTCAATTTGGAACCAGTTTGTTCTTCCATGTCTGGTTCTTACGGTTGCTTCTTGACCTACATACAGGTTTCTCAGGAGGCAGGTCAGGTCGTCTGGTATTCCCATCTCTTGAAGAGTTTTCTGTTTCCTATGATCCACACAGTAAAAAGATTTAGCGTAATCCACAAGGCAGGTGCAGATGTTCTTCTGGAATTCTCTTGCTGTTTCTGTGATCCAACGGATGTTGGCAATTTTTGTCTCTGATTCCTCTGTCTTTTCTAAATTCAGGTTGAACATCTGGAAGTTCTCAGTTCATGTACTATTGAAGTGTAGCTTGAAGGATTCTGAGCGTTACCTTGCTAGTATGTGAAATTAGGGCAACTCTATGGTAGTTTCAACTTTCTTTGGCATTACCCTTCTTTGGGATTGGAATGAAAGCTGACCCTTTCCAGTCTTGTGGCCATTGCTGTTTTCCAAATGTGCTGGTCTATTGAGTCAGCACTTTAACAGCATCATCTTCTAGGATTTTAAATAGATCAGCCAGAATTCCATCACCTCTACTAGCTTTGTTTATACTATGCTTCCTAAGGCCCATTTGACTTCACAATGCAGGATGTCTGGCTCTAGGTGAGTGACAACACCGTCGTGGTTATCCAGGTCATCAAGACTTTTTTCTCCAGTTCTTCTGTGTATTCTTGCCACATCTTCTTAATCTCCTCTCCTTCTGTTAGTTTCTTATCATTTCTTTCTTTTATTGTGCCCGTCTTTTTGCATGAAATGCTCCCTTTGTATCTCCAATTTTCTTGAAGAGACCTCTAGTCTTTCCAATTCTGTTGCTTTCCTCTATTTCTTTGCTTAAGAAACCTTTGTTATAGCTATCGTTGCTATACTTTGGAACTCTGTATTCAGAAGGACATATATTTCCATGAACTCTGCATTCAGATGGGCATATTTTTCCATTTCTCCTTTGCCTTTCACTTCTCTTCTTTCCTAATCTATTTGTAAGACCTCCTCAGGCAACCATTTTCTGTGTTGCATCTCTTTTTCTTGAGGATGGTTTTTGTAACTACCACCTGTCCAATGCTATATATTGAGCCTGCAGGATGGGCACAATCACAGTAAAATGAAATACCATTGCCATGGGATATGTTCTCCACAAACTGGGGAACAGTAATACCAAAGAAGCCCTCCCACTTCTGTGAAGGTTCTCAACCACATGTCATGCTTCTCAGCCTGGGGGAACCAACAAACGGCCTGGGAATCCCCAGGAAATCTGACCTTAAGGCCAGTGGCATTTAATTATAAGACTTGCACAGAAACTGGGGGGAACAGAGGCTCCAGTGTTGGAGGACGCAAACAAAATCTTGCACACACCAAGACCTCCAGGAAAGGAGCAGTTACCCCACAGGACGCTGAACCAAAACTACCTTCTAATGTTGAAGGGTCTCCTGAGGAGGCCTGGGTCAGTCAGGGCTCACCTCAGAGACAGAGGCACTGACAGACGCAGTCCTGGAAGGTCTCCCTTGCCGTAAGTCCTCTTGGAGGTCGCCATTAACCCTACGATAGATCCTGTAGAGCCCAGTGCTTGGTCACCTCAAGCCAAACAACTACCAGGGAGGGAGTGGAACCCTACTCATCAGCAAATAATTGGATTAAAGCAGAGCAAGGATCTGCCCCCTGGAGCACGACCCAGATTTTCACACTGTCAGTCCCTCCCTTCAGGCACCTTACCCAAGCCTCTTGGACCCTTCCATCAGAGGACAGACAGAAAAGGCAAGAAGAACCATAGTTCCACAGTGGCTAGAACAAAAACCACATTACAGAAAGTTAATCAGGATGAAAAGGCAGAAAGTTATGTCCCAGAATAAGGGACAATGTAAAACCCCAGAAAGACAACTAAATGAAGTGGAGATAGTCATCCTTCCAGAAAAATAATTCAGAATAATGATAGTGAAGATGATGCAGGATCTTGGGAAAACAAAGGAGAAGAGCAAGAAATGTTTTCCAAAGCCCTGGAAGAGCTAAAGAACAAACAATGATGAATAATACACTAGAAGGAATTAATCACAGAATAACAGAGGCAGAAGAATGGACAAATGACCTGGATGACAGGATGGTGGAAATCACTGCCATAGAACAGAATATAGAAAAATGAATAAAAAGAAATGAGGGCAGCCTAAGACACCTCTGGGACATCATTAAATGCACCAAAATTCACAGTATAGGGGTCCCATAAGAAGAGAAGAGAGAGTCCCAGGTAGGATAAACCCAAAGAGGAGCACACCAAGATACATAGAAATCAAACTGACAATAATTAAAGACAACAATAAAATATTAAAAGCAACAAGGGAAAAATGACAAATAACATACCAGGGAACGCCCATCAGGCTATCAGCTAATTTCTCAACAGAAACTCTGCAAGCCAGAAGGGAATGGCATGATACATTTAAAGTGATGAATGGGAAGAAACTACAACCACAAATGCTCTATCATCAAGGGTCTGCTTCAGATTTGAAGGAGAAATCGAAAGCTTCCCAGACAAGCAACAGTGAAGAGAATTCACTATCACCAAATCTGCGTTTTTTTTTAAAATTGGAGGCTAATTACTTTACAATATTGTAGTGGTTTTGCCATACATTCACATGAATCAGCCATGGGTGTACATGTGTTCCCCATCCTGAGCTTCCCTTCCACCTCTCCCCACCCATCCCAAATCCCATCGCTCTAGGTCATCCCAGTGCACCAGCCCTGAGCACCCTGTCTCATGCATCAAACCTGGACTGGCGATCTGTTTCACATATGATAATATACACGTTTCAATGCCATTCTCTCAAATCATCCCACCCTTGTCTTCTCCAACAGAGACCAAAAGACTGCTATATACATCTGCGTCTCTTTTGCTGTCTTGCATATAGGGTTGTTGTTACCATCTTTCTAAATTCCATATATATGCTTTAGTATACTGTATTGGTGTTTTTCTTTCTGGCTTACTTCACTCTGTATAGTAGGCTCCAGTTTCATCCACCTCATTAGAACTGATTCAAACGTATTCTTTTTAATGGCTGAGTAATATTCCATTGTGTATATGTACCACAGCTTTCTTATCCATTTGTCTGCTGATGGACATCTAGGTTGCTTCCATGTCCTAGCTATCATAAACAGTGCTGCGATGAACATTGGGGTCCACGTGTCTCTTTCAATTCTGGTTTCCTCAGTGTGTATGCCCAACAGTGGGATTGCCGGGTCATATGGCAGTTCTATTTCCAGTTTTTAAAGGAATCTCCACACTGTTCTCCATAGCGGCTGTACTACTTTGCATTCCCACCAACAGTGTAAGAGGGTTCCCTTTTCTCCACACCCTCTCCAGCATTTATTGTTTGTAGACTTTTGGATAGCAACCATTCTGACCGGTGTGAGATGGTACCTCATTGTGGTTTTGATTTGCGTTTCTCTGATAATGAATGATGTTGAGCACTTTTTCATGCGTTTGTTAGCCATTGTATGTCTTCTTTGGAGAAATGTCTGTTTAGTTCTTTGGCCCATTTTTTGATTGGGTCATTTATTTTTCTAGAATTGAGCTGCAGGAGTAGCTTGTCTATTTTTGAGATTATTTCATTGTCCTTTGCTTCATTTGGTATTATTTTCTCCCATTCAGAAGATTGTCTTTTCACTTTGCTTATAGTTTCCTTTGTTGTGCAAAAGCTTTTAAGCTTAATTAGGTCCCACTTGTTTATCTTTACTTTTACTTCCACTACTCTGGGAGATGGGTCATAGAGGATCCTGCTGTGATTTATATCGGAGAATGTTTTGCCTATGTTTTCCTCTAGGAGTTTTATTGTTTCTGGTCTTACGTTTAGATCTTGAATCCATTTTGAGTTTGTTTTTGTGTATGGTGTTAGAAAGTGTTCTAGTTTCATTCTTTTACAAGTGGTTGACCAGTTTTCCCAGCACCACTTGTTAAAGAGATTGTCTTTTCTCCATTGTATATTTTTGCCTCCTTTGTCAAGGATAAGGTGTCCATAGGTGCGTGGACTTGTCTCTGGGCTTTCTGTTTTGTTCCATTGATCTATATTTCTGTCTTTGTGCCAGTACCATACTGTCTTGATGACTGTAGCTTTGTAGTATAGCCTGAAGTCAGGCAGGTTGATTCCTCCAGTTTCAGTCTTCCTTCTCAAGATTGCTTTGGCTATTCGAGATTTTTTGTATTTCCATACAATTGTGAAATTATTTGTTCTAGTTCTATGAAATATACCGTTGGTGGCTTGATAGGGATTGCATTGAATCTATAGATTGCTTTGGGTAGCATACTCATTTTCACTAGATTGATTATTCCAATCCAAGAACTTGGCATATTTCTCCATCTATTTCTGTCATCTTTGATTTCCTTCATCAGTGTTTTATAGTTTTCTATATATAGGCCTTGTGTTTCTTTAGGTAGATATTTTCCTAAGTATTTTATTTTTTTCGTTGCAATGGTGAATGGAAATGTTTCCTTAATTTCTCTTTCTGTTTTCTCATTGTTAGTGAATATGAATGCAAGGGATTTCTGTGTGTTAATTTTATATCCTGTAACTTTACTATATTCACTGATTAGCTCTAGTAATTTTCTGGTGGAGTCTTTCAGGTTTTCTGTGTAAAGAATCTTGTCATCTTCAAACAGAGTTTGAAGTTTGAGTTTTACTTCTTCTTTTCCAATCTGAATTCCTTTTATTTCTTTTTCTGCTCTGATTGCTCTGGCCAAACTTCTAAACCTATGTTGAATAGTAGTGGTGAGAGTGGGTACCCTTTTCTTGTTCCTAACTTTAAGGGAAATGCTTTCAATTTTTCACCCTGAGGTAAGTGTTTGCTGTGGATTTGTCACATCTAGCTTTTATTATGTTGAGTTATGTTCCTTCTATTCATGCTTACTGGAGGGTTTTAATCATAAATGGGTGTTGAATTTTGTCAAAGGCTTTCTCTGCATCTATTGACATAATCATATGATTTTTATCTTTCAATTTGTTAATGTGGTGTATTACGCTGATTGATTTGCTAATATTGAAGAATCCTTGCATCCCTGGGATAAAGCCCACTTGGTTCATGATGTATGATCTTTTTAATATGTTGTTGGATTCTGTTTGCTAGAATTTTGTTAAGAATTTTTTACATCTATATTCATCAGTGATATTGGCCTGTGGTTTTCTTTCTTTCTTTCTTTCTTTTTTTTTTTGTGGCATCTTTGTCTGGTTTTGGTATTAGGGTGATGGTGGCCTCATAGAATGAGTTTGGAAGTTTACCTTCCTCTGCAATTTTCTGGAAGAGTTTGAGTATGATAGGTGTTAGCTCTTCTGTAAATTTTTGGTAAAATTCAGCTATGAAGCCATCTGGTCCTGGGCTTTTGTTTGCTGGAAGATTTCTGTTTACAGTTTCAATTTCTGTGCTTCTGAGTGGTCTGTTAAGATTTTCTACTTCTTCCTGGTTCAGTTTTGGAAAGTTGTACTTTTCTAAGAATTTGTCCATTTCTTCAAAGCTGTCCATTTTATTGGCATATAGTTGCTGATAGTAGTCTCTTATGATCCTTTGTATTTCTGTGTTGTCTGTTGTCATTTCTCCATTTTCATTTCTAAATTTGTTGATTTGAATCTTCTCCCTTTGTTTCATGATGAGTCTGGTTAATGGTTTGTCAATTTTATTTATCTTCTTAAAAAATCAGCTTTTAGCTTTGTTGATTTTTGCTATGGTCTCTTTTCTTTCTTTTGCATTTATTTCTGCCCTAATTTTTAAGATTTCTTTCCTTCTACTAACCCTGGGGTTCTTCATTACTTCCTTTTCTAGTTGCTTTAGGTGTACAGTTAGTTTATTTATTTGACTTTTTTCTTGTTTTTTGATGTAAGCCTGTACTGCTGTGAACCTTCCCCTTAGCACTGCTTTTACAGTGTCCCATAGGTTTTGGGTTGTTGTGTTTTCATTTTCATTCATTTCTATGGATATTTTCTTTTTTCTTTTAAATTTCTTCTGTGATTTTTTGTTTATTCAGCAGCGTGTTGTTCAACCTCCATATGTTGGCATTTTTAATAGTTTTTCTCCTGTAATTGACATCTAATCTTACTGCATTGTGGTCAGAAAAGATGCTTGGAATGATTTTAACTTTTTTGAATTTACCAAGGCTAGATTTATGGCCCAGGATGTGATCTATCCTGGAGAAGGTTCCATGTGCACTTGAGAAAAAGGTAAAATTCATTGTTTTGGAGTGAAATGTCCTAAAGATATCAATTAGGTCTCACTGGTCCATTGTATCATTTAAAGTTTGTGTTTCCTTGTTAATTTTCTGTTTAGTTGATCTGTGCATAGGCGTGAGTGGGGTATTAAAATCTCCCACTATTATTGTGTTATTGTTAATTTCCCCTTTCATACTTGTTAGCATTTGCCTTACATATTGCAGTGCTCCTATGTTGGGTGCATATATATTTATAATTGTTATATCTTCTTGGATTGATCCTTTGCTCATTATGGAGTGTCCTTCTTTGTATCTTTTCACAGCCTTTATTTTAAAGTATATTTTATCTGATATGAGTATTGCTACTTCTGCTTTCTTTTGGTATCTATTTGCATGTAATATCTTTTTCCAGCCCTTCACTTTCAGTCTGTATGTGTCCTTTGTTTTGAGGTGGGTGTCTTGTAGATGACATATATAGGGGTCTTGTTTTTGTATCCATTCAGGCAGTCTTTGTCTTTTGGTTGGGGCATTCAGCCCATTTACATGTAAGGTAATTATTGATAAGTTCAGAAAACTAAGATCATGGCATCTGGTCCCATCACCTCATGGGAAATAGATGGGGAGACAGTGGAAACAGTGTCAGACTTTATTTTTTTGGGCTCCAAAATCACTGCAGATGGTGACTGCAGCCATGAAATTAAAAGATGAAATGAAAAGACTTTATGACCAACCTAGATAGCATATTAAAAGGCAGAGACATTACTTTGTCAACAAAGTTCCATCTGGTCAAGGCTATGGCTTTTCCAGGGGTCATGTATGGATGTGAGCGTTGGACTGTGAAGAAAGCTGAGAGCCAAAAAATTGATGCTTTTGAACTGGGGTGTTGGAGAAGACTCTTGAGAGTCCCTTGGACTGCAAGGAGATCCAACCAGTCCATCCTAAAGGGGATTAGTCCTGGGTGTTCATTGGAAGGACTGATGCTGAAGCTGAAACTACAATACTTTGGCCACCTCATGCAAAGAGTTGACTCATTGGAAAAGGCCCTGATGCTGGGAGGGCTTGGGGGCAGGAGGAGAAGGGGACGACAGAGGATGAGACGGCTGGATGGCATCACTGACTCGATGGGCAAGAGCTTGAGTAAACTCTGGGAGTTGGTGATGAACAGGGAGTTCTGGCATGATGTGATTCATGGGGTCGCAAAGGGTTGGACACGACTGAGCGACTGAACTGAACTGATGATCCCGTTGCCATTTGCTTTGTTATTTTGCATTTGAGCTAAACATCCTTTCTGTGTTTCCTGTCCAGAGAAGATCCTTTAGCGTTTGTTGGAGAGCTCCACCAAACCAGCTTTACAGCAAATGCCAAAGGAACTTCTCTAGGCAGGAAGCACAGGGAGAAAGAACGATCTACAGAAAATAAACCCAAAACAATTAAGAAAATGGTAATTGGATCAAACATATTGATAATCACCTCAAATGTAAATGCATTAAAAGCACCAACCTCCACTTACCAGGTCACTCTGCTTAACCTGCACAGATAATTTGTACCTATTTTAAATTGCTAGGTAATCATGTTCCCATAATCGTTTGTAATTGTAATTATCTTTTATTTTTTGTCTGGCTATTGATTGTGAAAACTGATAAGAATCTTTTACTTTTGTGATTATGTAACTATTACTCAATACCATTGTCTCATGATTGGTCAACAGAAAAATAATAGAACTCTTTAACATCAAAACTACAATTTAATAGAAAAACCTGTAATCATTTTTAAAAAGCAGATACATATCAGAATTTTCTTGGAATTGTTTTTTAAATACAGATGCCCAGGTATTGATTTTTTTCCTCCAGAGTTCAGATATGATTCTAATGAACCACCGTAGTTAAAAACAACTGGACTATATGATGATCTTTTACTTTTATCTAGTTTGTTTCACTTTTTCTATTTAATATTCAGTGCTCCCATTTCCTTTAGTTTTTCTTTTCCAATTTCTTCATCTCTTTTTTTGTTCTTTTTCACCCCTTCTTCAAGTGTAGTAGAAATGCTTATATATATATATATATATATATACACACACACACACACACACACACACACCTTTTCACCCCTTCTTCAAGTGTAGTAGAAATGCTTTTATATACACACACACACACACACACACACACACATATATAATATGCATAACATATACTTATATATTTTTGAATATTTGTGAATTTATGCCTAACTGAAAAATGTATGACATTTTGATTTCACTTGTTTGGCTAAGTATGAATAGAATGCTGGATTTTTAATTAAAAAATAGATATGCAACAAACAACAAAGGTATACTGTACAGCACAGGGAACTATAGTCAATAACTCATAATAACCTATAAAAGAAAAAAATTTCAAAAATAATATGTGTGTGTATGTATACCTGAATCACATCAATCTGCACCTAAAACCCTGTAAGTCAACCGTACTTCAATAATATATATAATAAGAAAAAGTAAGTAACTTTTTGAAAACAGAATGCGATCATCACCTGCTAGCAGTGTGATTCACGTAAGTTTAAGCAGCATTTTTGCCTGATATTCAGCCTGCAAGAATGGGGTTTTGTAAGTCTCCCCATCCACAGGACTGTGACCAGGACTGGAGGAAGTAAGTGTATGCCTTGTTCTTAGAACAGGAGGTCATCATGAGATGAAGTCAGGGCCCATCCTCTGAGGGTCCCAGGAGCCTGTCTGGCCTTGGAAATGGAGCCTCAGAGAATGTCCTGGGGAGGATTGAGAGGTCCCCAGTCCTTCCTGCCCCAGTGATGGGAACCTGTCTATGCTTGGACTCTGGCTCCTCTGGTCTGGCTTGCAAGGTCAGTGTGCAGTGTTCAGGGAGGTGAGCATGGTGGTCTGAGACCAGAGGTGAGGAACGATCATTCTGTAGGTACCCAGAGGAAGACAGATCAGTGCCCTTTCCCTCCCTCTATGCCCACCAGCCCTGGTCTGGTCAAATCCTGGACTGAGCCTTGGGGACCCAGATGAGAATCAGGCACCGGTCATTGCCAGAAGAGGGGAGGTGCTCAAGCACTGTGGCCCCAGTGGAAGGTTCCAGGACATAAGACTCCCTAGGTGAGTCTGCTGGAAACAACAAGAAACCCTGTTCTGAAAGCGCAGGAGGCCATGTCTTAGGGGCAGATCTGGGAAGCAGGAAGCAGAAGGAACAGGAAGAAGGCAGGAAGTGAGGCCTGAGGCTGCATTTTGCAGACGTGGTAGTTTATATGGTAAAACACAAAGATTCCCATGAGCTTATCACTTACATCTAGAAGTAATGCAGTAGAAACTCAGGAGGAAGGAAGCACAGATTAAAGAGTTGAAAGGAGAGATAGGGTAAGAAAATCCAAAGAGAAAGCCCATTGTGATGTCCTGCACGGGGTCTGACTATAGTGGAGTGACAATGGGCTAATGCCCAGCCCACACTGCAGTCAGCCTGGCTCTCCCACTGACCCTTTGTGCTTCTTGTAGCTTTGTCTTAGCATCCCATCTGTGAAAGAGACTGAGAGCCTGACACCCTCTGGACACCCTGCGCTCCGGGGTGAGTGAAGTGATGCCTGTGAAAAACACTTGTTCAGTGGTGGAGAATGCGCCCTTCGTGACAGTATGTGTGGTGATGGAGGTGGTGAAGGTGATGGTGGTGTGACGTGCCTGTGTCAGTAATGCACATGGAAGAGATGGTGGTGGTGGTACTGATGACGGCCGTGATGGTGACGATGGCTGTGATGACAGTTGTGGTGTTGACAGGGATAACGATGGTGTGAATGGAGTTGGCGGTGATGATGATGGTATGAGGATGGTAGAGGCGCTGGCAACGTTTATCAGTTTCCTGTTACGGTGTTGGCACTGATGATGATGGTGCTGCAGTAGGTGGTAGAGTTACCCTGGAGGTTTTGGTGGTGGTGCTGGTACTGATGGTGCCAGGAGCGGTTGGAGTGTTAGAGGTGACCATGAAGGTGGTCGTTCTGGGGATTCTGGTGGGGCTCGGGTGGTGGAGATAGAGTTGTTGGTGGCAGAGGGTGTAATGTTAGCGGTAGACGAGGTGCTGTTGGTTTTCGTGGTAGTGAGGTGATGAGATTTGGATGGTAGCAGAGGTGTTGGTGTTGTGAGGGTGTGGGTGTAACGGTTGAGAGAGTGGTTGTATGCACTGGTGTTGGAAGTGGTATTGATGTTGGCGGTGAAATGAGAAATGGGGAAAAGAGAAATGAACACATTTTCAATAGGTTTCCCGTATTTTTCAACATTTGTTTCTTTTTGTCCCCCTTCTGTACAAGAATGGTGTTTAAAAAAAGTAATGTACATTTAATTTTTCTGGTGGTGGGAGTGCTAATAGTGGTGGGGAATGTGGTGGTTTTGGAAAAGGTGCATAGTGGGTAGGTTGTGATAATGGTGGTAATTTTGGTGTTGGTGTTGGAGGCGTTGGTGTTAGGAGTGACGCAATGATGTGCTGAGGTGTTAGTGGTGATGATGGTGGTGCTGGAGGACTCATTATGGACTTGGAGGCAGTGGTGTTGGAGGTGGTACAGGTGCAGACAGTGAAGGTGACATTGGTAATGGTGGTGATGGTGATGGCGCTAATGTTGGAGGTGTTGGTGTTATAAATTATGCAGTGATGTGCTAAGATGTTAGTGGTGGTGAGGGTGGTGTTGGGGGCGATCATAACAGACTTGGAGGTGGTGGTGTTGGAGGTGATACAGGAGCAGGTAGTGATGGAGGCAATTGTCATGGTGGTGATGGCGGTGGTGTTGGAGGTGTTGGTATTGCTTGAACAGTTGGTATGTGAGGTGATGGCAGAGATGGCATCTGACCCTTATTGATCATTGACTAGGGACCCACGTGCTGTACTCAAAGTGATCTATTTGAATTATTTCAATTTAAACTTTATAACACCCCTTTGAGATAGATCATGCATCATTATCAAATGTTTTTATACAGGAGGCAACCTAGGCTTAATGAGGTTGCATCACTTGCCCAGTTTCACAGGGTTGGGAGTTAGCAGAGTCAGGACACAGCCAGGCTGGCTGTCTAGAATCCACATCTTTATCTCCTATACTCAGGCACACACATGGACGCAGCACCAGCAATCACAGTTTTGATGGTCACAGTCTCCTGCTGAGGGTGGAAGATGGAGTCCAGGACGAGGGCTCAGATACCCAGTCCCAGCCCCATGGAGGCCACAGGGACCCTGGTCTGGGGAAGGGTAATCAAACCTGTGAGCTGGAGGATCTGGTCATCATAGTGGGTCACGGCCTCGTCGTGCATGACCTGGCCTCCGAGGACAAACTCCAGGCGACCTTCGGCCACAAGCTGGCGGACCTTGGCATGGTGGGCAGAGAGAAAAGGCCAGGTTACACCTCCCAGGCTGAACCGTTTATGTTTGTTGGTCTCATGTCTACTGCATCTCACGGTCCTTCCTTCAAACTCCTCAGCCTCATTTATTCTGCAAATAGGAGGACGTTGTCTGTCCTGGTCAGCACTGTGTCCAGCTCTGAGAAAGCACCTGGCCCTGGCTGCTGCTCCATCAGGCGTATATACAGGTGTGTATGTTCACAACTTTTGTTTTGGGATAATTTCAGACTTATGAAAGCCTTGCAAGGATTGTAAAAAAAAAACTCCCTTCCCATGAATCATTCCACAGATTGTTGTTTTTCAGTTGATCAGTTATCTCTGACCCTTCACAACCCCTTGGCCTGAAGCACTCCAGGCTTCCCTGTCATTCACTATCTCCCAGAGTTTGCTCAATTGGATGTCCACCGAGTTGGCGATGCCATCTAAGCACCTTATCCTCTGTCATCCCGTTCTCCTCCTGCCCTCAATCTTACCCTGCATGAAGGTCCTTTCCAATGAGTTGGCTCTTCACATCAGGTGGCCAAAGAGCTGGAGTTTCAGCTTCCTCAGATTATCCCACTATTAGTATTGTTTATCCATTTCATTAACACTATTTATTTATTTTAATAGAAGATATTGTTTACTTAAACTAATTCAAAGTAAATGTTAGCAGCTGCATGCCTTTAATTCCATAGTTCAGGAAGTGTTGAGCAAGAAGATCACTATAGCTGTTTTATAATTAAGTAAATCAGGAATTTAACATTAATCATGGCCCCAGACTGCCCCTGCAAGGACCATGGCCTCTGAACCTGTGATACAGAGTTAATCAGGACCCGGAGGCTAATCCACACGGACCCTTGCACCCCTGGGTGATCACCGGCTCCAGTGTCCGTGGGAGCCACAAAGATTCATAAGTGATGTCAGAGGGTGTTGACACAGGTCACCCCAGACTGCGCCTCCATGGACCAGGGCCTCTGACTCCCTGGACATGGAGTTAATAAGCCCCGGTGGTTAATCCACAGGGTCTCCTGCACTCCTGGCTGGTCCTGGGCTCTGGTGCCCGTGGGGTCCAAGCAGATTCATAAATGAAGTCAGAGGGTGTGGACACAGGGTCACCCTGGATTGCCCAGTGTGAAAGGTGACCCCATTCTCACCAGTTGAATGCCTGGCTGGGCTGCCAGAGCTGCAACTTTTCAGGAGGAACCAGAAAGGCAGGATCAAACACAACCCTGTCCCCTGGGCGTGGGGCTGACCACAAACCTGTACTAAACGGACCCTGGGCACAGCTCAGCCGGGTTGGGGCCTCCTGGTCTAGGCAGCCCCGCCCTGGCCACACAGAGCACAACCCAGGAGCTTCCTGAAGGGTCGTCCCCAGGACCCCCAGGGCATCCACTCTCATTTGCCTGGTGAGGACCCCCCTGAGGGCAGCGTTACCTGGCCTTTCTGCTCATCCGAGGCGACGCCATCCCACCAGAGCCGGAAATACTCCTGCTCCACAGCGATGAACCTGCGCTTCTTCTCAAGGGTCAGCTCCTCCACCACGGTGTTGTAGACGTTGGTAACATAAGCCTGCATGCTCTCCTGGGGTGGGGAGGGGGAGAGACCATCACTCCAGCCCCATGGGGGAAACCAGAGGGCATGGACCAGGGACCGAGGAGGAATGTGCAGGGAGACACGGTGTCCGGGGTCCACTGGCACTCCCGCCAAGCCTGCCCCAGGCCCTGCCCTAGACTCCCCCTCCTCCTCAAACAAGGGAGCGCGGTGTTCACTCTCTGCTGGACAGGCAGTGAGCCCTGCACTGAGAGAAGGACCCGGGCGGACCCCCTTAGATGGGAGCCTGCCCCTGAGGAGAGTCAAGAGGGGACAGACACTCTATGTGACAGAGGGATGTGCCAGCCCAGTGGGGTGAGCTGACCGCTCCTGCCTTGGAGGACAGACAATTGACAACAGGGCCCCGGGACTGAGGCCCAGGGACTCAGATGGGCCTTCTTGGGATGAAATGATGGGGAAGTTTGTGTCAAGGGCCGAGGCTGAGAGGAGCTGACCCTGCGAGTCGTCTCTCTGGATCTATCTCCTCCCCCAAGGCTGGGAGCCCTCAGGATGGAGCTGAGCCTGCTCCCATCTGGGTCAGGCTGGCTCACCGTGGTGCCCGGATGCTGATAAAGGAATGCAAGGATCCCTGGGCAGGCGGTTAGCAGGCAAGGTGGTGATGTCTGCTGACTTGGGCAGCACCCCACCCTGGGCCTCAGTGTCCCTTCTGTCAACTGGGGGTGACGAGCCTGATTCCCACATGTCAGCAGTTCCACACGCAGGTGGGTGACCACCCACAGAGGCTGCCCAGTGAGCCGGGACCAGACTCAACACTCAGCCTCAGGGCCTCTTGCTGCCTAACTCCCTTTAAAATGAGCAACTCACTTATTAACATCTCATGGAAACTATTGTATATACAGTCGCAGAGTGGTCGTATTATTAATTTCCTTCCTCCTTCCAGAAAAGATCTTGTGCAGGCCTGGGTAATCATTCAGTTACCTGCACCAGAAACTTATGGAAATTAATCTTTCCCTCTTTTCCTCTGTCAAGTTCATTAATTCACTCAATGGCATTTTGAACACCTTCCACACATGCGGATGGGAACACGTTCTCACCCCTTCCCACAGCCAGTCTATATTAATTGCTCATTTGTGTCCTAATCTTTGTGACCCCATGGACTGTAGCCCACCAGGCTCCTCTATCCATGGAATTCTCCAGGCAAGAATACAGGAGTGGGTTACCATCTCCTTTTCCAGGAGATCCTCCTGACCCAGGGATCGAATCTGGGTTTCCTGTCTTGTAGGCAGATTCTTTACTATCTTAGCCACCAGAGAAGCCGACATCCAGTCAAGTAGCCAAGTACAGGTGGGCCCAAGGCCGAGTTCCCTGATGGCAGAGACCCGGGACACAAACCCACTCTGGAGTCCAGAAGGAAAAAGAGCCGCAGCTTCAAGAGGTGTGCAGGGGTCACTCGGGGCACCTACCTGCACGGTGTGCAGCCAGCCCACGTCCATGTGGCTGTGCGGAACCACGAATACCCTCAGTCGGGGCTCAGAAGGAGCCCCCAGGGGCCACATCAGGCCCAACCACAGGAGCAGAGGCAGCCAGCCCCGCGGCTCCATCTCCTCGGCCAGCACAGGGGCTGGAGGACGTCTGCCTGCCTGCAGGGCCCGCCTCCTGCCAGCCGATGGGGCCACCGCCCTTTGGTGGACAGAGCGGGAAGGAGACCAGGAGTGACGCCCACACAGAGGCTGTCACCTGAGCGGTGCAGACGGGGGCCCTTGCTCACTGCCCTGCAGCACTCTGCTCCATCTGGGGTTTCCTGACCATCTGCCTTTAGCCAAACCCCAAACACCACCTCCCCAGGGAAGCCTGCCTGCTTCCCTCTGGATCCCCTCACCCTGGTCCTTATGCCCCTTCCCTAGGTCTCTCTGGTATTTCCCACTGGGCATCTTGCCCATCCCTGCCCCCAACCCACTGGACTGGCTCCTTCACACTGTCCTGCAAATCCTAACTCTCAGTTTGGGGCCTGTCACCACTAGGAAGCCTGCCCTGATACACTCTACTTCTCATGAAACCCTCAGTCTGAGCCTTGCATTATGAATTATAATCACTCTTTTAAAGTGGAAACTCGACTTTCACAAACAGGACCTGACAACCTGAGGTTGTGCAGCTAGTGTAGGAGCAAGAAGGCCTGTAATGTTCAGAATTAGGTCTGGATCAGGGATAGTGACCTTGGCAAGATGCCTAGGCTGTCTGCATCTCAGGAGTCCATCTGTAAAATGGACACATAGATTGCTGGGGACCCGAGAGGGGATTCACGGGAGATGACAACAGCGGGGTCTCCTTCCTGGAGGATGGCTGGCACGGTGGTGCAGCCTGCAGGGGCCAGAGTGTTGCCTGGGGCTCTCTGTAACCCTGACTTGGAGCAGGGGTCTGGGAGTGGGCTCCTCTCTGACCTCCAAATGCCTGAGCGGCTCTTTCTGTCGCTGCCACACCTGAGACTTACCTTCCCTTCTGGCCACCGTGGCCCCTCCCCCAGCAAATACATCTGGAGAACATGGTCTCCAAGCAGATCTTTCTCCTTTCTGTCTCATCCCCTCCCTGGTACCCACCTGACCTGGCTTGATCCTGACTTCCTCCTATTGAGTACAGGACCTGCGTCTTCTCCCTTTGTAGCTGGTGAACTTATGACCGTCTAGGAAACATAGAATGTAGAAAAGATGGCCCGTGTGACTTGGAGGTTGTCAGAAGTGGCAAGACACAGCTTGCCTTGGTCCCTGGTGCGCTCATGTGTGGATCCCAGAGCAGCCGGCTGTGGGGACTCCCTAACTAGGCCCTGTGGGAAGGGGACATGGAGCAGCCCTAGGAGCCCTTCAGGGAGAGGGGCAGGCCAGCCCCTGCCCCGCATGCCTGCGCCCACGTGGAGACATCACCCACATCCCACAGGTGTCCACTCTTGTCCCTTTCACCAGGCCTGTGCATTAGCTGTTCTTGTCGTAGATCATGTGGGATGTGGAAGATACTCATGTCCCTACCTACCATCCATCTCCTTTCACCTCCAGCACGCACCTGTGCTGGTATGATGCTGACCTGGTGGTACCCAGAGCCTCTTTCCTGAGGGCCTGACCTTTGGTCAGCATACCTTCCAGAGCCACAGCCCCTACCTGTCCATTCAGCATCCAGAGCAGGCAGAGAAGACCAGAGATACCCCCGTGAACTCCAAACTGAGTCTTCTCAGCCTCCTTGTGCTCAGCCGACCTGACCTACCTCCTCACATGGTCTGGGTCAGTTTTCCCCACTACACTGATGACTCTTGTCTGCTGGCCTCTTGGTAGGAGTAACCATAGTGACCAGGCAAGCCGGAACTTCTCCCGGGGGGAAGCACTCCCACTCTGAATACCCAGACCTCTGAATCTGCAGTGTCCAGAGTCGTGTATCAGTTCAGTTCAGTTCAATTGAGTTGCTCAGTCATGTCTGACTCATTGCGACCCCATGAATCGCAGCTCGCCAGGCCTCCCTGTCCATCACCAGCTCCCGGAGTTTACCCAAACTCATGTCTATTGAGTCGGTGATGACATCCAGCCATCTCATCCTCTGTCGTCCCCTTCTCCTCCTGCCTCTAGTCCCTCCCAGCATCAGGGTCTTTTACAATGAATCAACTCTGTGCAAGTGGCCAAAGTATTGGAGTTTCAGCTTCAGCATCAGTCCCTCCAAAGAATACCTAGGACTGATCTCCTTTAGGATGGACTGGTTGGATCTCCTTGCAGTCCAATGGACTCTCAAGAGTCTTTTCTAACACCACAGTTCAAAAGCATCAATTTTTCGGCACTCAGCTTTCTTCACAGTCCAACTCTCACTTCCATATATGACCACTGGAAAAACCATAGCCTTGACTAGACATACCTTTGTTGGCAAAGTAATGTCTCTGCTCTTTAATATGCTGTCTAGGTTGGTCATAACTTTCCTTCCAAAGACTAAGCGTCTTTTAATTTCATGGCTGCAGTCACCATCCGCAGTGATTTTGGAGCCCCAAAAAATAAAGTCTGACACTGTTTTCACTGTTTCCCCATCTATTTCCCATGAAGTGATGGGAACAGATGCCATGATCTTAGTTTTCTGAATGTTGAGCTTTAAGCCCACATTTTCACTCTCCCCTTTCACTTTCATCAAGAGGCTTTTTAGTTCCTCTTCACTTTCTGCCATAAGGGTGGTGTCATCTGCATATCTGAGGTTATTGATATTTCTCCCAGCCATCTTGATTCCAGCTTGCACTACTTCCAGCCCAACGTTTCTCATGATAGACTCTGCATATAAGTTAAATAAGCAGGGTGACAATATACAGCCTTGACGTACTCCTTTTCCTATTTGGAACCAGTCTGTTGTTCCATGTCCAGTTCTAACTGTTGCTTCCTGACCTGCACGCAGGTTTCTCAAGAGGCAGGTCAGGTGGTCTGGTATTCCCATCTCTTTCAGAATTTTCCACAGTTTATTGTGATCCACACAGTCAAAGGTTGGGCATAGTCAATAAAGCAGAAATAGATGTTTTTCTGGAACTCTCTTGCTTTTTCGATGATCCAGTGGATGTTGGGAATTTGACCTCTGGTCCCTCTGCCTTTTCTAAAACCAGCTTGAATATCTGGAAGTTCACGGTGCATGTATTGCTGAAGCCTGGCTTGGGGAATTTTGAACATTACTTAATAGCGTGTGAGATGAGTGCAATTGCGTGGTAGTTTGAGCATTTTGGGCATTGCCTTTCTTAGGGATTGGAATGAAAATAGACCTTTTCCAGTCCTGTGGCCACTGCTGAGTTTTCCAAATTTGCTGGCATATTGAGTGCAGCACTTTCACAGCATCATCTTTCAGGATTTGAAATAGCCCAACTGGAATTCCATCACCTTCACTAGCTTTGTTCATAGTGATGCTTTCTAAGGCCCACTTGACTTCACATTCCAGAATGTCTGGCTCTAGGTGAATCATTACACCTTGTGATTATGTGGGTCATGAAGATCTTTTTTGTACAGTTCCTCTGTGTATTCTTGCCACCTCTTCTTAATATCTTCTGCTTCTGTTAGGTCCATACCATTCCTGTCCTTTATTGAGCCCATCTTTGCATGAAATGTTCCTTTGGTATCTTTCTTGATGAGATCTCTAGTTTTTTCCATTCTGTTGTTTTCCTCTATTTCTTTGCATTGATCACTGAGGAAGGCTTTCTTATCTCTCCTTGCTCTTCTTTGGAAATCTGCATTCAAATGGGAATATCTTTCCTTTTCTCATTTGCTTTTCGCTTCTCTTCTTTTCACAGCTATTTGTAAGGCCTCCTCAGAGAGCCGTTTTGCTGTTTTTGCAATTGTTTTCCATGGTGATGGTCTTGATCCCTGTCTCCTGTACAAAGTCATGAACCTCTATCCATAGTTCATCAGGCACTCTGTCTATCAGATCTAGCCCCTTAAATCTATTTCTCACTTCCACTGTGTAATCATAAGGGATTTGATTTAGGTCATACCTGAATGGTCTAGTGGTTTTCCCTACTTTCTTCAATTTAAGTCTGAATTTGGCAAGAAGGAGTTTATGATCTGAGCCACAGTCAGCTCCCGGTCTTGTTTTTACTAACTGTATAGAGCTTCTCCATCTTTGGCTGCAAAGAATAGAATCAGTCTGATTTTGGTGTTGACCATCTGGTGATGTCCATGTGTAGAGTCTTCTCTTGTGTTGTTGGAAGAGGGTGTTTGCTATGACCAGTGCGTTCTCTTTGCAAAACTCTGTTAGCCTTTGCCCTGCTTCATTCCGGACTCCAAGGCCAAATTTGCCTGTTACTCCAGGTGTTTCTTGACTTCCTACTTCTGCATTCCAGTCCCCTATAATGAAAAGGACATCTTTTTTGGGTGTTAGTTCTAAAAGGTCTTGTAGGTCTTCATAGAACTGTTCAACTTCAGCTTCTTCAGTGTTACTGGTTGGGGCATAGGCTTGGATTACCGTGATAGTAAATGGTTTGCCTTGGAAACGAACAGAGATCATTCTGTCGTTTTTGAGATTGCATCCAAGTACTGCATTTCCGACTCTTTTGTTGACCATGATGGCTACTGCAGAGTCGTGTGTATGAGATTCCAGTTCCCAAGGAGGTCCCTGGGAGTGATGACAAATGGGCCCCTCCTGTTTCCTTCCCACATGTTCTACCTCCTGGGAACACCAGGCTCTGGCCATTGGTTTGGGGTGCACATGCCTCCTAGAGGGCGGTGCCACAGTGTCACAGGTGCCATCTCCAAGCTCCTGCTCAACAGACCTCCAACTCATTGCTCCATTCCTCTCTCAGGCTAGCAGTTCACAATCGGAGCAGTAGTCCTCACGGTTGTGTACCCACTACAACACCTCCTTACTAAAATCCATGCCACTGGCTGGCACCCTTTACCTCCCTTCTCAGAGACCATAGTGGGGGTCACCCATGTCATCCGTTCATCTACTTTGCCTCATAAGAGTCCTGGTTCCTTGTAACCATCTGCATAGCCCAGAATGGGCTTGCTGCCCATTTTTTCTTGAAATGTCACAGTAATTTCACTGACTTTTCTTCTGACAACTATGTTCGGGCACCTTACTTCTCACATCGTATTACCTTAAGTGCCACCATGGAGCCACTTCTGTAATCATGTGTCTCCCATCAGCCCCAATCTACAGCCCAGCCCTGTGTCTGAGCTTGTTGGCGATACTAGTGCTTGGTTTACGGAAGGTCCTCTGGGCCTCTGACCTCACCAAGCACCACCATCCAGCCCATTTCTACATCCCTGCATCTTTAATCCTCCCTCCTCCACGTCATGGCAGAGTTGGCATCTCTTTTTCACTCCGTGTAGACCAACCCTGTCCACCTTCAGAGTACTCTGTAGTCTGTTAATGTGCCTGCTGCTGTGAAATCCTTTGTGACTGGTGTTCAATCTGCCAAAACAGGATACCAGAGAAAGGACATAAACAGCGGACATGTATTATCTCACAGATCTGGAGGTTGCAAGGCCCCCTTGGGAGGCTAGGAGTCAGGGCAGCTTCTATGACAGTCTCAGGGGCTCACTGTCCTTCACCATGAGGTAGCATTTCCCTGCAGGGACAGGCTACAGCACAAAAACAAGTCTTTCTGGAAGAGACTCTACAATGACCAGCTTGAATAGGCTACTTGATGTTCTGTGATTCATGACCTTGTTTCCTGGAAGCAAATCGTCAAGCAAAAGGGATGGTTCTGCATGTGTTTTGGTCGCTCCAGTGAGATGCACCAGGAACTCCATATTGAATCCAACCTGGTGAGAAGAACACAAGGTGCGATACTTCCCCCGCAGCAAAGTCAACTTGTTCCCACCTGTGCGCCTGTGGCCTGTGACCTCTTCTTGATTGGACCATAGCAGCTTGCGAAAGTGTGAAGCATGACTTGTGCTGGGTGTTCTAGACAAAGAACAGCCCGACTCTACTTTGTGCTGTGTGGGAGTTTGTAAAGTGGACACACAAGCATCATTCTCGTGTATTCCTTGTGACATCAGCGTTCTCTGTCCTCTTTGCTAAGTGAACTGTCCTGGGGAGTTCAAATTTGTCTTGATGGGCAGACTGCCTGGAGCTGCACCTAGTGCCAAGTGCCTCCCCACAGCAGCAGGGACCCAGTATCCTCTTGCTTCTAACCTTCCAGAGCTCCTGTGTCTGCCGTCTGGGAACCTGACCCTCAGCCTGCACCTCAGACCCTCTAGGACTCATCCACCCGCCTTTCTGGCCTGTTTACAATGAGAGCGCTCTAAAATTTTACCAATTTAGAAATTTATTCCATTTAAGGATCCATCATCTCCCACTGACAAATACCATCTCGATAGCAATTCAAACCAATAAGAGGCAAGAGGTGTCCCTACAAGGGAGTGCAAAGTATATTGCCTTCACAAGCTCTAGAAAACAGCCCAAGAAAGTAAAGGCTTTCATTGCTTAGCAGATTCAATAAAGGTTGAGATGACACAGGCCTTTATAGAATGGGACCCCCTGTGACAAATTTCCCTGAGAGCTGACACAGCCAAGAGACTACTTGGAAACCCAGTTTGTTTGGCTGACTGGAAGCTGTATCCCATATTATGTGTACCTTCTGGATTGCAGAGACCACGCTCTCAAACAGGATGCCTAGCAGTTCAAGTAGAACATATACATCCCAAAGGCACAGGGAGATAAATTCAAGTTCCTCCCAGAAGGGCTTTTGTTCCTTTAAGGTCAGAATTTTGAGAAGATATTTTATAAAGACAACTTTCTGTAACTGCATACACAAAATTCAAAACATGCTTTGGAGTATCAACAGAGCTCCATCTTGGGTGAGTTCTCAATTAAGTGAGTACTTGCAAGTATAAGTTCTGTACATGTATAAACCCTGGGCTGGGTTGGAAGCTGGCAACCCGTCATCCCTCTTCCTTTTGATTTGAAAGGCTTGCTTCCCATTTTAAAGTTGGCTTGCCAGGATAGAATCATACTGATAGCTGAGTGATGGGCCAAGGTGCTATTTGTGAGCATAACTTCTCTTGGAGTCACCCTAGAGTTGTTCAACTCTTTTACATTCCTCAGTTTCTCCCTCCTGCAGTCTAAAACCACTGTGAGTGTTGAGAGCCTCGGGCGTCCAACTTTTTCTGTGTGTCCCTGTGAAAGAGTTAAAGCTTAGGCAGGCAGTCCCTTTAAGGTGGAGATGAACATTCTCTCTCATGCTTTCCTTAATCCTTGTTCAATAATGTCTCTTGCCTGAGAACTGGCCTTTCTTTAGGCCTGGAATTAATGATCACAGAGCACAGTGTCTTACTCATGGAAATACTTTTCTTAGGCTCTATGTTAATAATTATAATTGTAACTAATTTTGCCTGGTAACCTGTTTCTCAAGACTTGTACCCCTGATTACACGGCAACAGTACATCTCGCCCAGAGACATTGCCCAGAACCCATTCTCCCTGGCTAATCTCGTGCCAAAGTTATCTCAGGATGTATGCCTTGGGAAAGGCTCTGGTGGAACTCTTACAACCTTGAGGTATTCTTTTTATCAATTTTCAGCAGCAGGTTGAGAAGTATATAAGGTCCTGCTTAAACTAGTGAGGCGGGTACTCTTTCTACCACCTTATGGAGACTATGTCAGAAGCTATCTCTGTGCTATTACTTTAAGTAAAACTTTGCACACAAAGCTCTGGGTGACTGAGACTATCTCTGGTTCCAGAGTTAAATCTTCTCCTTCGGAGACCACAAATCCGGCAGTACCGTTCACCATAAGCTATTATCTGGACAAGCAAATTTTAAATTAATAAATGAGTTTCTCTGGGGGACCACTACCCAGTATGTGGACTTGCCTCCAACACTCCCACAAGTTTCTTGGTTGCCTGAGAAAGCTATCACCAGTTGGAAGATTTGTTTCATTTCTTTATGAAATGAAGCTGGGAGCTCTCATTTGGTACCTATAATTTTTTTTTCCAACAAATTTTATTAAAGTAGCTGAATATAGGAAAGACATCATCTCAGCCTCCTATTTAGTCACCGAACCCAAACTACCCCCATGTCTCTCAACTGAGCAAAAATCCCTGTAGTTTTAATCCTTGTAAATTTTAATTACATTTTAATCCCTGTAAATCCCAGGGTAAACCAGGGGTCTTTTCTTGAAGTTAAATCCAAGGAGAGCCTACTCCTGAAAGTTAGTTTATCCACCACTGAGTAAAATAGCATTGTCACCAATTATAGAAGACCCAGGGTGCAGAAGGCATCCCCTTTTTCCATCCTGAGTTCTCCTCAGGTGCAGCGTTGGTGGATAGCTTGATCCTTGCAGTACTTAAATAGCAGTCAACATCTTTTTCTTTACAGTTAACTTTTAAAATAAGACCACCTGAGGCTACAGATGATCCTTTTCAGACATCTTTAATGCCTTGGTCAAAGGCCAAACTATAGGCTGTAGTTAAAGAATTTCTTAAAACCAGGATCCTCAAGTTTCTGTAAATGGACAACTTCCTCAGATTAGTGATTAGATATATTTAAAAGGTAGAAAATGAGAGGCAACTGATCTGACTGAACTCATGATCACAGCTGATATTCAGAACCTGGTAGAAATTGTTTTAGGCCACCTCTCATAAATTAAAATAGAACAATATATCTAGAAGGAAAAAAAAGGAGATTGAGAATGATGTACTTGAAGGGCACATGATATTATAAAATGTATTCTAGATATTATAAAATGACATAAAATGTATTCATAAATTTGTTAATCTAATTAATTCTGATATGACAGTTCATATGCCTACTTCTTAGTTTTTATTAGAAATTAAGGTTTCTAAAAGTTCAGAATTCTAATTAATTCCCATTTGATCCAGCAGTCCCACTCCTTGTCATATATCCAGTGAAAGTGAAAGTTGCACAGTCATGTCCAACTCTTTGCAACCCCATGGACTATACAGTCCATGGAATTTTCCAGGCCAGAATACTGGAGTGGGTAGCCTTTTCCCTTCTCCAGGGGATCTTCCCAAACCAGAGATCAAACCCAGGTTTCCCACATCACAGGTGGATTCTTTACCAGCTAAGCCACACCAGAGAAACATACAATTTGAAAAGATATATACACCACAATGTTCGTTTCAGAATTATTTACAATAACCAGGACATGGAACCAACCTATTATATATTCATCAACAGAGGGATAGATAAAGAAGATGTGATAGATATACACAATGGAATATTGCTTACCCATAAAAAAGAAAAAATAATGCCATTTGCAGCAACATGGATGGACCTAGAGAGTGTCATACTGAGTGAAGTAAGTCAGACAGAGGAAGGCAAATGTCATATGGTGTCACATATGTGCAATCTAAAAATGGTACAAATGAATTTATTTACAAAACAGAAATAGAATCACAGATGTAGAAAATAAACTGATGATTGTCAAGGGGGCAAGAAGGGAGAGGGGTGAATTGAGAGATTGGAATTGACACACACACTGCTATATATAAAATAGATGGCTTACTGGAGAGCATAGAGAACTCCACTCGATATTCTGTAATGACTTACATGGGAAGAGAATCTAAAAATACGGGATACATGTGTGCATATACATATACATATAAGTATATGTATATAACTGATTCATTTGCTCTATAGCAGAAACTAACACAACTTCATAAATCAACTATCCTACAATAAAATTTTAGAAAAACAGCAGCAAGAATCAATTACAGGAGACTAAATGATTCAATGAGGATGACTATCATTTTTATGACTTCTTAAGCTGGTTCTCTAATATTTTTTCTAGATATAAGGAAACTTTTCCTCTTAAGCTAAATATGACTTAAAGTAATTTGGTATCTTCTAACTTTGTAGGAAGAACTGAAACATTCGTCTTATTCTCCCTACCTGATCCTTCCAGAATTTGGGAACTCTTAGTGAGTATTCTTATTTTTGTGGCAATATAGGTTTTTGCGTAAGTTCAATAAGATTGAATTTTGTTTGTAACAGAACATAATTGAGAACATTTTTTGTAGTGTCAACACTTTGGTTGGAATACCCAATTTGAAAATGTTCATAAACTCAGATATGAATAGACAACTTTAAGGAGCTGACTGACGTTATGGGATCATAAATGTCCTTGAAGAGATGACCTAGTCCTTTCCCTGTAGGCTTCTCAGGGGCTTTATCAGATGAGTAAGAAAGATCATTTCTTGGTGGCGGCAGGAACCTCAGGGTATTTAAGGGACCTCAAGAAGAGAGGAATTTGCTCCTATCTATAGGCGTTGAAGTTCACAGTTCACGTATTGCTGAAGCCTGGCTTGAAGAATTTTGAGCATTACTTTACTAGTGTGTGAGATGAGTGCAATTGTGTGATAGTTTAAGCATTCTTTGGCATTGCCTTTCTTTGGGATTGGAATGAAAACTGACTTTTTTCAGTCCTGTGGCCACTGCTGAGTTTTCCAAATTTGCTGGCATATTGAGTGCAGCACTTTTACAGCATCATCTTTCAGGATTTGAAATAGCCCAACTGGAATTCCATCACCTTCACTAGCTTTGTTCATAGTGATGCTTTCTAAGGTCCACTTGACTTCACATTCCAGATGTCTGGCTCTAGGTGAGTGATCACACCATCGTGATTATCTGGGTCACGGAGACCTTTTTTGTACAGTTTTTCTGTGTATTCTTGCCACCTCTTCTTAGTATCTTCTGCTTCTGTTAGGTCCATACCATTCCTGTCCTTTATCGAGCCCATCTTTGCATGAAATATTCCCTTGGTATCTCTAATTTTCTTGAAGAGATCTCTAGTCTTTCCCATTCTGTTGTTTTCCTCTATTTTTTTTCATTGATCACTGAGGAAGGCTTTCTTATCTCTCCTTGCTATTCTTTGGAAATCTGCATTCAAATGGGAATATCTTTCCTTTTCTCCTTTGCTTTTCGCTTCTCTTCTTTTCACAGCTATTTGTAAGGCCTCCTCAGAGAGCCATTTTGCTTTTTTTGCATTTCTTTTTCTTGGGGGTGGTCTTGATCCCTGTCTCCTGTACAATGTCATGAACCTCTGTCCATAGTTCATCAGGCACTCTGTCTATCAGATCTAGTCCCTTAAATCTATTTCTCACTTCCACTATATAATCATAAGGGATTTGATTTAGGTCATACCTGAATGGTCTAGTGGTTTTCCCTACTTTCTTCAATTTAAGTCTGAATTTGGTAATAAGGAGTTCATCATCTGAGCCACAGTCAGCTCCCGGTCTTGTTTTTACCGACTGTATAGAGCTTCTCCATCTTTGGCTGCAAAGAATAGAATCAGTCTGATTTTGATGCTGACCATCTGGCGATGTCCATGTGTAGAGTCTTCTCTTGTGTTGTTGGAAGAGGGTGTTTGCTATGACCAGTGTGTTCTCTTGTCAAAACTCTATTAGCCTTTGCCCTGCTTCATTCCGGACTCCAAGGCCAAATTTACCTGTAACTTCAAGTGTTTTTTGACTTCCTACTTCTGCATTCCAGTCCCCTATAATGAAAAGGACATCTTTTTTGGGTGTTAGTTCTAAAAGGTCTTGTAGGTCTTCATAGAACCGTTCAACTTCAGCTTCTTCAGCATTACTGGTTGGGGCATAGGCTTGGATTACTGTGATATTGAATGGTTTGCCTTGGAAACGAACAGAGATCATTCTGTCGTTTTTGAGATTGCATCCAAGTACTACATTTCAGACACTTTTGTTGACCATGATGGCTACTCCATTTCTTCTAAGGGATTCCTGCCCACAGTAGTAGATACAATGGTCATCTGAGTTATATTCACCCATTCCAGTCCATTTTAATTCGCTGATTCCTAGAATGTCAACGTTCACTCTTGCCATCTCCTCTTTGACCACTTCCAATTTGCCTTGATTCATGGACCTAACATTTCAGGTTCCTATGCAATGTTGCTCTTTACAACATTAGACCTTGCTTCTATCACCAGTCACATCCACAACTGGGTATTGTTTTTGTTTTGGCTCCATCCCTTCATTCTTTCTGAAGTTATTTCTCCACTGATCTCCAGTAGCATATTGGGCACCTACTGACCTGGGGAGTTCCTCTTTCAATGTCCTATCATTTTGCCTTTTTGTACTGTTAATGGGGTTCTCAAGGCCAGAATACTGAAGTGGATTGCCATTCCCTTCTCCAGTGGACCACATTCTGTCAGACCTCTCCACTATGACTCGTCTGTCTTGGGTGGCCCCACACGGCATGGCTTAGTTTCACTGAGTTAGACAAGGCTGTGGTCCTGTGATCAGATTGGCTAGTTTTCTGTGATTATGGTTTCAGTCTGTCTGCCCTCTGATGCCCTCTTGCAACACCCACTGTCTTACTTGGGTTTCTCTTACCCTGGATGTGGGGTATCTTTTCCAGGCTGCTCCAGCAAAGCACAGCCATTGCTTCTTACCTTGGACGAGGGCTGTCTCCTCACAGCCGCCCCTTCTGACCTTGAACGTGGAGTAGCTCCTTTCGGCCCTCCTGCACCCGCGCAGCCACTGCTCCTGGGACATGGGGTTGCTCCTCTCGGCTGCTGCCCCTGACCTCAGGTGTAGGGTAGCTTCTCTCAGCCACCGCCCCTGACCTCGGCATGGGGTAGCTCCTCTCGGCCACAGCCCCTGACCTCAGGCGTGGGGTTGCTCCTCTTGGCCACCACCCCTGACCTCGGGCGTGGGGTAGCTCATCTTGGCTGCTCCTGCGCCATTGCAGCCTGGCGCTCTTTGTCGCCGCTCCTGATCTTGGCAAGGCAGAGGAACCAGAGATCAAATTGCCAATATCCGCTGGATCATCGAAAAAGCAAGAGAGTTCCAGAAAAACATCTATTTCTGTTTTATTGACTATGCCAAAACCTTTGACTGTGTGGATCACAAAAAACTATGGAAAATTCTGAAAGAGATGGGAATACCAGACCAACTGACCTGCCTCTTGAGAAACCTATATGCAGATCAGGAAGCAACACTTAGAACTGGACATGGAAAAACAGACTGGTTCCAAATAGGAAAAGGAGTACGTCAAGGCTGTATTTTGTCACCCTGCTTATTTAACTTATATGCAGAGTCTATCATGAGAAATGCTGGGCTGGAGGAAGCACAAGCTGGAATCAAGATTGCCGGGAGAAATATCAATAACCTCAGATATGCAGACGACACCACCCTTATGGCGGAAAGTGAAGAAGAACTAAAAAGCCTCTTGATGAAAGTGAAGGAGGAGAGTAAAAAAGTTGGCTTAAAGCCCAACATTCAGAAAACTAAGATCATGGCATCTGGCCCCATCACTTCACAGCAAACAGATGGGGAAACAGTGGAAACAGTGTCAGACTTTATTTTGGGGGGGCTCCAAAATCACTGCAGATGGTGATTGCAGCCATGAAATTAAAAGATGCTTACTCCTTGGAAGGAAAGTTATGACCAACCTAGACAGCATATTGAAAAGCAGAGACATTACTTTGCCAACAAAGGTCCGTCTAGTCAAGGGTGTATTTTTTCCAGTGGTCATGTATGGATGTGAGAGTTGGATGCTGAAGAAAGCTGAGTGTCGAAAAATTGATGCTTTTGAACTGTGGTGTTGTAGAAGACTCTTGAGAGTCCGTTGGACTGCAAGGAGATTCAACCAGTCCATCCTAAAGGAGATCAGTCCCGGGTGTTCATTAGAAAGACTGATGCTGAAGCTGAAACTCCAATACTTTGGCCACTTCATGCAAAGAGTTGACTCATTGGAAAAGGCCCTGATGCTGGGAGGGATTGGGGGCAGGAGGAGAAGGGGACGGCAGAGGATGAGATGGCTGGATGGCATCACCGACTCGATGGACATGAGTTTGGGTAAACTCTGGGAGTTGGTGATGGACAGGGAGGCCTGGTATGCTGCAATTCATGGGGTCGCAAAGAGTCGGACACGACTGAGTGACTGAAATGAACTGAACTGAACTGATAGGCTGAAAATGAGTCTGATGGCAATCCTTTGGCTTGGCTTCCCGGCAGCAAGACACTTTTAAAGGTTCAGTCTGAGACTCCTTATGAAAAAGTTTCAGGAAAGCAGATTTAAAAGAGCCTATATGACATTTTCAGGTGGCTGACTGGTAAAGAATCTACCGTTCTATACAGGAGACATACGGGATGCGAGTCTAATCCCTGAATTAGGGAAATCCCCTGGAGGAGTAAGTGGCAACCCACTCCAGTATTCTTTCCTGTAAAATCCCATGGAACAAGGAACCTTGTAGGCTATAGTCCATGGGGTCACAAAGAATTGTACATGACTGAGCACCCACATACATATATATGATCTTTCATTATTCCTGTTGTGTGTAAGTCACTTCAGTTGTGTCCAACTCTTTGTGACCCCATGGACTGTAGCCCACCAGGCTCCTTTGTCCATGGGATTCTTCAGGCAAGAATCCTGGAGTGGGTTGCCATGCCCTCCTCCAGCAGATCTTCCGAACCCAGTTATCAAACCCGCATCTCCTGTGGCTGTAGCATTGCAGGCAGATTCTTTTACCACTGAACCACTCGTGAAGCTCTTTCTTTCTGGAATTATGTAAATAAAGAGGATAAATTTGCTGAGTTTAGACTTATCTTGCCAACAAATTAGCCTTAATTTGGCTATCTTTGGTTAAAAGCAGCTGCTTCTAGAGAGAAAAATTACATTTTAGTAATAAACCTTTGTGGCTATTACATTTTAATGCTGTGCAGTCTTTCAACAGTTTGTTTTCCACCACTAAACTCGACTGGATCATGAATTCTAGTTTCCTCCTATCTGGTGACAACTCTCCAAACTGAAATTTTGAATTCTTCTCCCACCTTTCTGACATGCAATCACTAAGAACTAGGACTTGCCAGGTGGCTCTAGTGGTAAGGAATTCTCTTGTCAATACAGGAGATGCAAGGGATGGAAGTTTGATCCCTGCTTCAGGAAGATCCCCTGGAGTAGGAAGTTGCAACCCATTCCAGTATTCTTGCCTGGAGAATTCCATGGACAGAGGAGCCTGGTGGGCTACAGTTTATAAGGTCGCAAAGAGTCAGACATGATTGAGTGACTGAGCACAAACACTCAAACTAACGTTTTTAATTTTTTCTCCCACTTTTCTGATGTAGAATCACTGAGAGCTAAAACTGACTTTTTTCAAAGCTGTTCAAGCTAATGTTGGACAATTGATGTAAACTTCATAGAGGTCAGCATAGTGACTCATGTGTGGACAACCTTTGTGCCTGCTGCTGTGTGGCTGCTCAGAAAGATGACAGAGACAATCCAACTACAAATTAGGAAAACCTATCAATATGTCCACGTCTGCTTCACTCCGTCTGAATGTCCTTTGAGCTGGACATCTAGAAATCTTGGCTGGTTTTCTTCAGAACTCAGAAACCGGGATTATAATTAGCTCCAGTTGGTATTGTTTCCCTTTTGTTTCCACAGAAATTCGTAGTTGCTCAGTTGTGTATGACTCTTTGCTGCCCCATGGACTGTAGCCCTCCAGGCTCCTCTGTCCATGGGATTTTTCAGGCAAAAATACTGGAGTGGGTTGACATTTCCTGCTCTAGGGGATCTTCCCTACCCAGGGATCAATCCCACATCTCCTGTGTCTCCAGAAATGCAGATCGATTACTTGCCCCTTTAGCCATCGGGGAAGCCCTGCCACAGAAATGCCTCTTATTAAGTACCTGAATGCTTGTACCACAGTCCTAACTTTGGGACTAAGTTCATCACCGCCTCTTGAAATGAGACACAGCCATTTGACTGAACTGAACTATTCTGGGGACTAAGAGACTGGTTCAGTAAGATGAAGCGTCTACCAACCCAACTTCTGAACTGTGAATTTCTTGGAGAATTTTCAAAGCCTGGACTGAAGGTGATCAGAACAAGCCTCCCCAAGATGTGCCACTTTGCATGTGGATTATTTTGAGCTAAAAGCTATCAAGACCCTGTAGGCAAGAGACACTTATGCCCTTCACTTAACTACCTGGAAGGATTGAAGTTGCAGGATGGGGCGGGGGTTAGGGGTGGCTGGGGGTGGTGTTTCTCAGAATGAGAATCACTGCCAAAGATAAATTTTATCTGAGTGACCCATCCGTATGGCACATCACACATCTCACCAACAAACACTTGTTCTTCTTCCAATTGTCTTAAATATCTCCCTTTGAAGCCCCAGGCCTCTTTCCTGTCCCCTGGCTCAGAAGGACATGTATGCTTCATTTTACCTACTGTCATTGAACTTCTGAAGTGTGCGGGGTTCCTGATGTCTGAAATTATTTTGCTCCTCTTAATCTGTCTTATGTCTAGTTGATTGTTAGACCAGCTGAAAGAAACTTTGAAGGGTGGAGAAAGCTCTTCCCAACCTACCCCTGCATCTCTTCCCCCATCCACATGGCCTGCCCGCCTCCCTTGGTCTCCACCTCCTGCCCATGATGGTGCTCCGAGCAGGGGGTGGGGAGCATGGGGCACCTGTGGGAGGACAACCCCAGGTGTGGTCACAAGGTGATGGGGAGGATGGAGCCTTGCGTCCCAGATGACAGTGCTCTGCCAAGTCGTCACCATGGCCACCTCTCCAACCCTCAGTTACTGTATCACCTGCCTCTTTATGATTCCCATCTCATGGAGAAGACATGAGGAGAGAGAAAGACAGAGTAACTGGCCAAATCAGAACTCAAGCTGTTCCCACCCAAACATGATGCCTGCTGGGCATGGGGTTACCGTTCTCCCCACCATAAATTTGACATAATCTATAAAGTGCAGCAAGGATTAGGAAGGCAATTAAAAGGAGGAAAAATAGAGGTACCCTAGAATGATCCTGAAGGCCATGTGGTGGACTACCTCATTTAACATGACAGCAAAAGTCTATCATTCAAGACACCAATGTACCTAAAGTCCTGGGATGGATGGACTTGAATACCTTTCCTGCCCCTCCTCCAGCTTCAGTAAAGAAGGAGAGAGGAGATGGGCAAAGCAGTTGGACAACCTGAGCTACGAAAAGAGAGGAAGGAAGAGCAGAGACAGAAAGAGTCTGCAAGACCCAGCCTCACCCTGCCTCTCCTCACACACCATGGCCCAGGACCAGCCATCTCCCCCACACCCTGTCCCCTCCAAACCTCCTCCAGGAAGGTCTCCAGGGTCCTCCAAGCACCTCCAGACCACCAGAGCAGATTCCCCAGTGGTCAGAGCCACCACGGCCAAGTCCTGTCTCCCCACAAAGACATCCTGGGGGCAGCACGACTCCTGTCCCCTCACCTCCCAGCACAGAGCCTGGCACACAGTCAGAGTTCAGTGGCTGTTTACTGATCAAAACTTGAGAACAGGACGCAGGGCAGCCTTGCAGCCGGGGGTGGGGCGGACCTGCTGTATATGAGGAGAGTTATCTCTGTGGTCAGGCACTGGAAGGGTGGGGGCACTTACATCTCTAACAGCTTAGTATCCAAACCATCCTATGGACAGACCTACAGGTGCCCCCCCGTACAGGCCAGGAGCCGGGGGTCTCGTCAGGCTGTCAGGAGGTGTGCACTGGCCTGCTCCGGGGGTGAGGGGCTGGCTCACACAGTGGATAGAGGTGGAGTTGGGAGGAGCCGCTGAGCTGAGCTTTATATGCCGTGCTGTGGGTATCACCCACGTCGTCCATGTTAGGAGGGGGCAGCCATGTCCATGACAGTTACATCCCTGGGTTCTTTCCTCCCAAAGATCAGGAGCTCCTGCTTTGTTCCCAGTGCTGATCCAGCAGAGGACAGAGTGAGCCCATGAAGTCTGTCTGGTGGGTGAGAAGGGTGTGGGCCAAGCACACAGGTTAATACAGAATTGTATTCTTCAGTCAATGCTATGGAGGTGGGATGGGAGGCCCAGAGAAAATCTCTCAGAGATGGGGAGAAATAAAGGAGGAATAGAAACCTGCCAGACAGGAAGTGGAGGAAGATGCTTCGCAGCAGAGGGAACGGCACGTGCTAGGGCCTGACCTGGGAAAGGGCCCGACCTGTAGGGAGGCCCTGACCCTGCAGCTGTGGTGCTGGGAGGACGGGGCTCCTTCCAGGCCAGGACACGGCAGAGGAAAAGGGTCGTGAGGGTGGGGGCAGTGGGCCT
The DNA here is from genome assembly GCF_019320065.1 of Cervus canadensis. Classification (NCBI taxonomy): domain Eukaryota; kingdom Metazoa; phylum Chordata; class Mammalia; order Artiodactyla; family Cervidae; genus Cervus; species Cervus canadensis. The sequence continues at coordinate 48,446,881 of NC_057411.1, read as the reverse complement.
TCCAGCAGCATCAGGATGGACTGAGCAGAAGAGGGGGTGGGAGCTGAGGCCGGAAAGGCAGAGGGGACAAGTGCTGGAGGGTACAGGTGCAGGTTTTGGGTCAGACTCCCAGAGGGCAGACACAGGAGCTGGCAGGTTGGAAACTAGAGGATGCCGGGCCCCTGCTGCTGGGGGGAGGTGCTTGGCACTGGGTGCAGCCCCAGGCAGTTTGCCCATCAGGGCATCCTGAGCCCCCAGGCTGGTCACACACCCTAGAGGACAGACAGCGCTGATGTCACAGAGAATACGTGGAAATGGTGCTGGTGGGTCCACCTTACAAGCTCCCACGCAGCACAGAGTAGGGTCAGGCTGTTCTTTCTCTGGAACACCCAGCACAATTCATGCTTCACACTCTCATGAGCTGCTATGGCCCGGATCAGGAACAGGTCACAGGCTGCACACCCACCGTTCACACGGGGGACAAGCTGGCACTGCCAGCAGCCTGCATTCTTCTCACGGTGCTCGGGTTCAGTGTGGGGTTCATGGTACATCTCAATGGACCTGAACACATGTGCACCGGCTCTTCTGCTTAACAACAATTTGCTGCCAGGAACCAAGGTCATGGGTCCTAGAACCTCAAGTAGTCTCTCTGCTAGGCTCCTGGGCATAACAGAGCCTGTCCCAAAGAGAGGGGCTCCTGTGCTATAGCCTGTCCCTGCAGGGAAATGACCCCTGCTGGTGAAGGAGAGAGCCCCTGAGCCTGTCACAAAAGCTGCTCTAATTCCCTGCCTCCCTAGGACCCTTTCATCCTCCAATGCTGTGAGAAAATACATATCTGCTGTTTAGTTCCCATCTCTGGAACAATGTTATGGCAGTTTAAATAGGCTAAGTGCCACTCACAAAGGATTTAACAACAGGAGACAGACTAACAGGCTGCAGAGATGCTCTGAAGGTGGACAGTGTTGATCCGCACTGAGATGCCAGCTCTGCCATGGCACATGGAGGAAGAAGGATTAAGGATGCAGAGATGTAGGAACGGGCTGGATGGAGCTGTTTGGTAAGGTCAGGAGGCCCAGAGGACATCCTTAAATGAAGCACGAGTACCACCAACAAGCTCAGAGATGGGGCTGGCCCTTCAGGTTAGGGCTGACGGAGTGGTGCCATTACAGAAGGTCTCCCTGGCGGCATTGGAATAAGATGCAGAAAGGAGAGGCCAGTCGCCTGCAGGTGGGGGCAGGTCAGTGCAGGCTGTTGGGAGGATGCCATATTGCTGTCTAGTGGCCTCTTATGAAATGCCGGGCTGGATGAAGCACAAGCTGGAATCAAGAGTGCCAGGAGACATGTAAACAATCTCAGATATGCAGATGACTTCACTATAATGGCAGAAAGTGAAGAGGAACCAGAGTCTCTTGACAAAGGTGAAAGAAGAGAGTGAAAAAGCTGGCTTAAAACTCAGCATTCAAAAAACTAAGATCATCATATCTGGCCCCTTCCCTTCATGGCAAATAGATGGGGAAACAATGGAAACTGTGACTGCTTTCATTTTCTTGGGCTCCAGAACCACTGTGGACAGTGACTATAGCCACAATATTAAAAGACGCTTGCTCTTTTGAAAAAAAAAGCTATAATAAACTTAGACAGTGTATCAAAAAACAGAGACATCACTTTTGCCAACAAAGGTCCATATAGTCAAAGCCATGGTTTTACCTATAGGCATGACCAGATGTGAGAGTTGGACCATAACGTAGGCTGACTGCCAAAGAATTGATGCTTTTGAACTGTGGTCCTGGAGAAGACTCTTGAGAGTCCCTTGGGCTGCAAGGAGATCAAAGCAGTCAATCCTAAAGGAAATCAGCCCTGAATACTCATTGGAAGGACTGCTGATGAAGCTGAAGCTCCAATACTTTGGCCACCTTATGCGAAGAGCTGACTCATTGGAAAAGACCCTGATGTTGGGAAAGATTGAAGGTGGAAGGAGAAGGGGATGACAGAGGATGAGGTGGATGGATGGCATCACTGAATCAATGGACATCATCAGTTTGAGCAAACTCGGGGAGATAGAGAAGGACAGGAAACTCTGGTGTGCTGCGGTCCACAGGGTCACAAAGAGTGGGACGTGACTGAGTGACTGAACAGCAAAGTGGCCTCCTCCAAGGCTGCTTGAATATCCTGATGTGGTGGCTTGTTCCTCCAGGGCTAGCAATCCAAGAGAGGACATAGTGACCTCAGGTAAGACACACCCTCTAGTAAGGAGGTGTGGCAGTGGGTGCACAACCATCAGGACTACTGCTCCGATTGTGAACTGCCGGCCTGAAAGAGGAATGGAGCAACCAGTGGAGGTTCTGTTGCGCGGGAGCTTGGAGATGGCACCTGTGACACTGGGGCACCACCCTCTAGGAGGCATGTGCACTCCAAACCAAAGACCAGAGCCTGCTGTTCCCAGGGGTTAGAACATGTGGGAAGGAAACAGGTGGGGCCCATTTGTCATCACTACCAGAGACCTACTTGGGAATTGGAATCTCATATACACGACTCTGGACACTGCAGGTTCAGAGGTCTGGGTATTCAGAGTGGGAGTGCTTCCACCTCAGGAGAAGTTCCGGCTGGCCTGGTCACTATGGGTTACTCCTGCCAAGAGGCCAGCAGACAAGAGTCGGCAGTGTAGTGGGGAAAACTGACCCAGACCATGTGAGGAGGTAGGTCAGGTCGGCTGAGCACAAGGAGGCTGAGAAGACTCGGTTTGGAGCTCACAGGCGCATCTCTGGTCTTCTCTGCCTGCTCTGGATGCTGAATGGACAGGTAAGGGCTGTGGCTCCAGAAGGCATGCTGACCAAGGGTCAGGCCCTCAGGAAGGAGGCTCTGGGTACCCCCAGGTCAACATCATACCAGCACAGGTGCGTGCTGGAGGTGAAAGGAGATGGATGGTAGGTAGGGACATGAGTATCTTCCACATCCCACATGATCTACGACAAGAACAGCTAATACACAGGCCTGGTGAAAGGGACGAGAGTGGACACCTGTGGGAAGTGGATGATGTCTCCACGTGGGCACAGGCGTGCGGGGCAGGTGCTGGCCTACCTCTCTCCCTGAAGGGCTCCTAGGGCTGCTCCATGTCCCCTTCCCACAGGGCCTGGTTAGGGCATCCCCACAGCCGGGCGCCCAGGGATCCACACATGAGCGCACCAGGGACCAAGGCAAGCTGTGTCTTGCCACTTCTGACAACCTCCAAGTCACACAGGCCATCTCTTTTACAATTCGATTGGTTCCTAGACGGTCATAAGTTCACCAGCTACAAAGGGAAAAGACGCAGGTCCTGTACTCAATAGGAGGAAGTCAGGATCAAGCCAGGTCAGGTGGGTACCAGGGAGGGGATGAGACAGAAAGGAGAAAGATCTGCTTGGAGACCATGTTCTCCAGATGTATTTGCTGGGGGAGGGGCCACGGTGGCCAGAAGGGAAGGTAAGTCTCAGGTGTGGCAGTGACAGAAAGAGCCGCTCAGGCATTTGGAGGTCAGACAGCAGAACCCACTCCCAGACCCCTGCTCCAAGTCAGGGTTACAGAGAGCCCCAGGCAACACTCTGGCCCCTGCAGGCTGCACCACCGTGCCAGCCATCCTCCAGGAAGGAGACCCCGCTGTTGTCATCTCCCGTGAATCCCCTCTCGGGTCCCCAGCAATCTATGTGTCCATTTTACAGATGGACTCCTGAGATGCAGACAGCCTAGGCATCTTGCCAAGGTCACTATCCCTGATCCAGACCTAATTCTGAACATTTCAGGCCTTCTTGCTCCTACACTAGTTGTGCAACCTAGGTTGTCAGGTCCTATTTGTGAAAGCCAACATTCCTCCTTAAAACAGAGGTTACAATTTCTATTGCAAGGCTGAGACTGGGGGTTTCATGTGAAGGAGAGTGTATCAGGGCAGGCCTCCTGGTGGTGGCAGGCTCCACAGAGTTACCATTTGCAGGGAAGTGTCAAGGAGTCAGTCCAGTGGGTTGGGGGCAGGGATGGGCAAGATGCCCAGTTGGGAAATACCGGAGAGGCCTAAGGGAAGGGGCATGAGGACCAGGGTGAGGGGAGCCAGAGGGAAGCAGGCAGGCTTACCTGGGGAGGTGGTGTTTGGGGTTTGGCTAAAGGCAGATGGTCAGGAAACCCCAGATGGGGCAGAGTGCTGCAGGGCAGTGAGCGAGGGCCCCCGCCTGCACCGCTCAGGTGACAGCCTCTGTGTGGGCGTCACTCCTGGTCTCCTTCCCGCTCTGTCCACCAAAGGGCGGTGGCCCCATCGGCTGGCAGGAGGCGGGCCCCGCAGGCAGGGAGACGTCCTCCAGCCCCTGTGCTGGCCGAGGAGATGGAGCCGCGGGGCTGGCTGCCTCTGCTCCTGTGGTTGGGCCTGATGTGGCCCCTGGGGGCTCCTTCTGAGCCCCGACTGAGGGTATTCGTGGTTCCTCACAGCCACATGGACGTGGGCTGGCTGCACACCGTACAGGTAGGTGCCCCGAGTGACCCCTGCACACCTCTTGAAGCTGCGGCTCTTTTTCCATCTGAACTCCAGAGTGGGTTTGTGTCCTGGGTCTCTGCCATCAGGGAACTCGGCCTTGGGCCCACCTGTATTTGGCTACTTGACTGGATGTCGGCCTCTCGGGTGGCTAAGATAGTAAAGAATCTGCCTAAAATGCAGGTGACCTGAGTTGATCTCTGGCTCAGGAAGATCCCCTGGAGAAGGAAATGGTAACCCACTCAAGTATTCTTGCCTGGAGAATTCCAAGGACAGAGGAGCCTGGTGGGCTACAGTCCATTGGGTCACAAATAGTTGGACATGACTAAGCAACTAACATATACTGGCTGTGGGCTGGGGTGAGAATGTGTTCCCAGCCTGCAATGTGTGGAAGGTGTTCTTCATAATTCCATTGAGTGAATGAATGAACCAGGGCAGAGGAAAAGAGGGAAAGACTGATTTCCATAAGTTTCTGGTGCAGGTAACTGAAATGATTACCCAGGCCTGTGCAAGCTCTTTTCTGGAAGGAGGAAGGAAATAAGTGAATATGACCACTCTGTGATCATGGATACAATAGTTTCCATGAGACGTTAATAAGTGAGTCGCTCATTTTAAAGGGATTTGGGCAGCAAGAGGCCCTGAGGCTGAGTGTTGAGTCTGGTCCCGGCTCACTGGGCAGCCTCTGTGGGTGGTCACCCACCTGCATGTGGAACTGCTGATGTGTGGGAAGCAGGCTCGTCAACCCCAGTTGACAGAAGGGACACTGAGGCCCAGGGTGGGGTGCTGCCCAAGTCAGCAGACATCGCCACCTTGCCTGATAACCGCCTGCCCAGGGCTCCTTGCATTCCTTTATCAGCATCTGGGCACCACGGTGAGCCAGCCTGACCCAGATGGGAGCAGGCTTAGCTCCATCCTGGGGGCTCCCAGCCTCGGGGGAGGAGATAGATCCAGAGAGACGACTAGCGGGGTCAGCTCCTCTCAACCTCAGCTCTGACACACACTTCCCCAATCGCTTCATCCCAAGAAGGCCCATCTGACTCTCTCAACCTCAATCCCAGGGCCCTGTTATCAACTGAACTGTCCTCCAAGGCAGGAGTAGTCAGCACACCCCTTTGGGAAGCTGGCCTGGGCCTTGGCTGGGCTGGCACATCCCTCTGTTACATAGAGTTTCTGTCTCATCACGACTCTCCTCAGGGGAAGGCTTCCATCTAAGGGGGTCTGCCCGGGTCCTTCTCTCAGTGCAGGGCTCACCGCCCGTCCAGCACAGAGTGGTTACCAGGTTACTTGTCGGAAGAGCAGAGAAAGGAGAAGGGTAGGGCATGGGGCAGGCTGGGCGGGAGCGCCAGTGGACCCCGGACACCGTGTCTTCCCTGCACATTCCTCCTCGGTCCCTGGTCCACGTCCTCTGGTTTCCCCCATGGGTCTGGAGTGATGGTCTCTCCCCCTCCCCACCCCAGGAGAGCATGCAGGCTTATGTCATCAACGTCTACAACACCGTGGTGGAGGAGCTGACCCTTGAGAAGAAGCGCAGGTTCATCGCTGTGGAGCAGGAGTATTTCCGGCTCTGGTGGGATGGCGTCGCCTCGGAGGAGCAGAAAGGCCAGGTAACGCTGCCCTCAGGGGGTCCTCACCAGGCAAATGAGAGCAGACATCCTGGGGGGTCCCAGAGATGACCCTTCAGGAAGCTCCTGGGTTGTGTTCGTGTGACCAGGGCAGGGCTGCCTAGACCAGGAGGCCCCAACCCAGCTGAGCTGTGCCCAGGGTCCGTTTAGTACAGGTTTGTGGTCAGCCCCATGCCCAGGGGACAGGGTTGTGTTTGATCCTGCCTTTCTGGTTCCTCCTGAAAGGTTGCAGCTCTGGCAGCCCAGCCGGGCACTCAGCTGGTGAGAATGGGGTCACCTTTCACACTGGGCAATCCAGGGTGACCTGTGTCCACACCCTCTGAAATCATTTATGAGTCTGCGTGGCTCCCATGGACACTGGAGCCGGTGACCATCCAGGGCTGCAGGAGACCCTGTGGATTAACCTCCAGGCCTGATTAACTCCGTGTCACAGATGGTCAGAGGCCATGGTCCTTTCAGGGACACTACGGAGTGACCTGTGTCCACACCCTCTGACCTCATTTATGAGTCTGCATGGCTCCCACGGACACTGGAGCCAGTGACCATCCAGGGGTGCAAGGGACCCTGTGGTTTAGCCTCCGGGTCCTGATTAACTCTGTATCACAGGGGTCAGAGGCCATGGTCCTTGCAGGGGCAGTTTGGGGCCAGGTCCTCTCCCCCTCTCCACAGGATCACAGGTAGGGGCTGATCTCTTCAGCTGCATGTGAATTCACTGGTAGCATGATTAATGTTAAATTCCTGATTTAGTTAATTATAAAACAGCTATAATGATCTTCTTGCTCAACACTTACTGAACTATAGAATTAAAGGCATGCAGCTGCTAACGTTTACTTTCAAGTGGTTTAAGTAAACCATATTTTGTATTAAAATAAGTAAATAGTGTTAAGGAAATAGGTGAACAATATTAACAGTGAGATAATCTGGGGAAGCTGAAACTCCAGTTCTTTGGCCACCGGACGTGAAGAGCCAACTCATTGGAAAGGACCTTCATGCAGGGTAAGATTGAGGGCAGGAGGAGAACGGGATGACAGAGGATAAGGCGCTTGGATGGCATCACCAACTCAGTGGACATCCAATTGAGCAAACTCTGGGAGATAGTGAATGACAGGGAAGCCTGGAGTGCTTCAGGCCAAGGGGTTGCGAAGGGTCAGAGATAACTGATCAACTGAAAAACAACAATCTGTGGAATGACTTATGGGAAGTGAGCTTTTTTACAATCCTTGCAAGGCTTTCATAAGTCTGAAATTATTCCAAAACAAAAGGTGTGAACATATATACCTGTATATATGCCTGATGAAGCAGCAGCCAGGGCCAGGTGCTTTCTCAGAGCTGGACACAGTGCTGACCAGGACAGACAGCGTCCTCCTATTTGCAGAATAAATGAGGCTGAGGAGTTTGAAGGAAGGACCGTGAGATGCAGTAGACATGAGACCAACAAACATAAACAGTTCAGCCTGGGAGGTGTAACCTGGCCTTTTCTCTCTGCCCACTATGCCAAGGTCCGCCAGCTTGTGGCCGAAGGTCGCCTGGAGTTTGTCCTCGGAGGCCAGGTCATGCACGACGAGGCCGTGACCCACTATGATGACCAGATCCTCCAGCTCACAGGTTTGATTACCCTTCCCCAGACCAGGGTCCCTGTGGCCTCCATGGGGCTGGGACTGGGTATCTGAGCCCTTGTCCTGGACTCCATCTTCCACCCTCAGCAGGAGACTGTGACCATCAAAACTGTGATTGCTGGTGCTGCGTCCATGTGTGTGCCTGAGTATAGGAGATAAAGATGTGGATTCTTACCAGCCAGCCTGGCTGTGTCCTGACTCTGCTAACTCCCAACCCTGTGAAACTGGGCAAGTGATGCAACCTCATTAAGCCTAGGTTGCCTCCTGTATAAAAACATTTGATAATGATGCATGATCTATCTCAAAGGGGTGTTATAAAGTTTAAATTGAAATAATTCAAATAGATCACTTTGAGTACAGCATGTGGGTCCCTAGTCAATGATCAATAAGGGTCAGATGCCATCTCTGCCATCACCTCACATACCAACTGTTCAAGCAATACCAACACCTCCAACACCACCGCCATCACCACCATGACAATTGCCTCCATCCCTACCTGCACCTGTATCACCTCCAACAACACCACCTCCAAGCCTGTTATGATTGCCCCCTACACCACCCTCACCACCACTAACATCTTAGCACATCACTGCATAATTTATGACACCAACACCTCCAGCATCAGCGCCATCAGCATCACCACCATTACCAATGTCACCTTCACTATCTGCACCTGTACCACCTCCAATATCACTGCCTCCAAGTCCATGAGTCCTCCAGCACCACCATCATCACCACTAACACCTCAGCACATCATTGCATCACTCCTAACACCAACACCTCCAACACCAACACCAAAATTACCACCGTTATCACAACCTACCCACTATGCACCTTTTCCAAAACCACCACATTCCCCACCACTATTAGCACTCCCACCACCAGAAAAATTAAATGTACATTACTTTTTAAAAACACCGTTCTTGTACAGAAGGGGGACAAAAAGAAACAAATGTTGAAAAATACGGGAAACCTATTGAAAATGTGTTCTTTTCTCTTTTCCCCATTTCTCATTTCACCACCAACATCAATACCACTTCTAACTCTAGTGCATACAACCACTCTCTCAACCGTTACACCCACACCCTCACAACACCAACACCTCTGCTACCATCCAAATCTCATCACCTTCACCACCATGAAAACCAATAGCACCTCGTCTACTGCTAACATTACACCCTCTGCCATCAACAACTCTATCTCCACCACTGAAGCCCCACCAGAATCCCCAGCACAATCACCTTCATGGTCACCTCTAACACTCCAACCGCTCCTGGCACCATCAGTACCAGCACCACCACCAAAACCTCCAGGGTAACTCTACCACCTACTGCAGCACCACCATCATCAGTGCCAACACTGTAACAGGAAACTGATAAACGTTGCCAGCACCTCTACCATCCTCATACCATCATCATCACCGCCAACTCCATTCACACCATTGTTATCCCTGCCAACACCACAACCACTGTCATCATAGCCATCGTCACCATCACGGCCGTCATCAGTACCACCACCACCATCTCTTCCATGTGCGTTACTGACACAGGCACGTCACACCACCATCACCTTCACCACCTCCATCACCACACATACTGTCACGAAGGGCGCATTCTCCACCACTGAACAAGTGTTTTTCACAGGCATCACTTCACTCACCCCGGAGCGCAGGGTGTCCAGAGGGCGTCAGGCTCTCAGTCCCTTTCGCAGAAGGGACGCTAAGACAAAGCTACAAGAAGCACAAAGGGTCAGTGGGAGAGCCAGGCTGACTGCAGTGTGGGCTGGGTGCTAGCCCATTGTCACTCCACTGTAGAAACTCCTGAGTTTCTACTGCCTTATTTCTAGATGTAAGTGATAAGCTCATGGGAATCTTTGTGTTTTTCCATATAAACTACCACGTCTGCAAAATGCAGCCTCAGGCCTCACTTCCTGCCTTCTTCCTGTTCCTTCTGCTTCCTGCTTCCCAGATCTGCCCCTAAGACACGGCCTCCTGCGCTTTCAGAACAGGGTTTCTTGTTGTTTCCAGCAGACTCACCTAGGGAGTCTTATGTCCTGGAACCTTCCACTGGGGCCACAGTGCTCGAGCACCTCCCCTCTTCTGGCAATGACCGGTGCCTGATTCTCATCTGGGTCCCCAAGGCTCAGTCCAGGATTTGACCAGACCAAGGCTGGTGGGCATAGAGGGAGGGAAAGGGCACTGATCTGTCTTCCTCTGGGTACCTACAGAATGATCATTCCTCATCTCTGGTCTCAGACCACCATGCTCACCTCCCTGAACACTGCGCGCTGACCTTGCAAGCCAGACCAGAGGAGCCAGAGTCCAAGCATAGACAGGTTCCCATCACTGGGGCAGGAAGGGCTGTGGACCTCTCAATCCTCCCCAGGACATTCTCTGAGGCTCCATTTCCAAGACCAGCCAGGCCTGTGGGACCCTCAGAGGATGGGCCCTGACTTCATCTCATGATGACCTCCTGTTCTAAGAACAAGGCATACACTTACTTCCTCCAGTCCTGGTCACAGTCCTGTGGGACTGTGGATGGGGAGACTTACAAAACCCCATTCTTGCAGGTTGACTATCAGGCAAAAATGCTGCTGAAACTTACATGAATCATGCTGCTAGCAGGTGATAGTCACATTCTTTTTTCAAAATGCTACTTTTTCTTATTATATATTTTATTTAAGTACGGTTGACTTACAGGGTTTAGGTGCAGATTGATGTGATTCAGGTATACATACACACACATATTATTTTTGAAATTTTTTTCTTTTATAGGTTATTATGAGTTATTGACTATAGTTCCCTGTGCTGTACAGTATACCTTTGTTGTTTGTTGCATATCTATTTTTTAATTAAAAATCTAGAATTCCATTCATACTTAGTCAAACAAGTAAAATCAAAATGTCATACATTTTTAGTTAGGCAGAAATTCATAAATGTTCTAAAATATATGAGTATATGTTATGCATATTATATACATATATACACATATAGAAAAAAGAATTTCTCTTACACTTGAAGAAGGGGTGAAAGAGAACTAAAAAAGAAATGAATAAACTGGAAAACAAAAACTAAATGAAATGGGAGCACTGAATATTAAATAGAAAAAGGGAAACAAACTAGATAAAAGTAAAAGATCATCATATAGTCCAGTTGTTTTTATCTATGGTGGTTCATTAGAATCATATCTGGAGCTCTGGAGGGAAAAAAAGCAATACTTGGGCATTTGTGTTAAAAAAAATTCAAAAAAAAATTCTGATATGTATCTGCATTTTAAAAAGTGATTACAGGTTTTTCTATTAAATGGTAGTTTTGGTGATATAGAGTTCTATTATTTTTCTGTTGACTAATCATGACGCAATGGCACTGAGTAATAGTTACATAGTCACAAAGGTTCTTATCGATTTTCACAATCAATAGCCAGGCAAAAAATAAAAGATAATTGCAATTACAAATGATTATGGGAACATGATTAACCTAACAATATAAAATAGGAACAAATTATTTTTGTGGGTTAAACAGAGTGACCTGGTGAGTGGAGGTTGGTGCTTTTAATGCATTTACATTCGAGATGATTATCAATATGTTTGATCCAATTACCATTTTCTTAATTGTTTTGGGTTTATTTCCTGTAGATCTTTTTCCTCCCTGTGTTTCCTGCCTAGAGAAGTTCCTTTGGCATTTGCTGTAAAGCTGGTTTGGTGGAGCTCTCCAACAAATGTAAAGGATCTTCTCTAGACAGGAAACACAGAAAGGGTGTTTAACTTGAGCCCAAAACAACAAAGTAAATGGCAATGGGATCATACTCATCAGTAATTACCTTAAATGTAAATGGGTTGAATGCCCCAACTAAAAGACAAAGACTGGATGAATGGATAGAAAAACAAGACCCCTATATATGTTGCCTGTAAGAGACCCACCTGAAAACAAAGGACACATAAAGACTGAAAGTGAAGGGCTGGAAAAAGTTATCCACATAAATAGAGACCAAAAGACAGCAGGAGTAGCAATACTCATATCAGAGAAAATAGACTTTAAAATAAAGGCTGTGAAAAGAGACAAAGAAGGACACTCCATAATGATCAAGGGATCAATCCAAGAAGAAGATATAACAATTATAAATATATATGCACCCAATATAGGAGCACTGCAATATGTAAGGCAAATGCTAACAAGTATGAAAGGGGAAATTAACAATAACACAGTAATAGTGGGAGATTTCAATACCCCACTCACACCTTTGCATAGATCAACTAAACAGAAAATTAACAAGAAAACACAAGCTTTAAATGATACAATGGACCAGTTAGACCTAATTGATATCTACAGGACATTTCACCCTAAAACAATAAATTTTACCTTTTTCTCAAGTGCACATGGAACTTTCTCCAGGATAGATCACATCCTGTGCCATAAATCTAGCCTTGGTAAATTCAAAAAAATTGAAATCATTCCAAGCTTCTTTTCTGACCACAATAAAGTAAGATTAGATGTCAATTACAGGAGAAAAACTATTAAAAATTCCAACATATGGAGGCTGAACAACACGCTGCTGAATAAACAAAAAATCATAGAAGAAATAAAAAAAGAAATCAAAATATGTATGGAAACGAATGAAAATGAAAACACAACAACCCAAAACCTATGGGACACTGTAAACGCAGTGCTAAGGGGAAGGTTCACAGCAGTACAGGCTTAACTCAAAAACAAGAAAAAAGTCAAATAAATAACCTAACTGTACACCTAGAGAAACTAGAAAAGGAAGAAATGAAGAACCCCAGGGTTAGTAGATGGAAAGAAATCTTAAAAATTAGGGCAGAAATAAATGCAAAAGAAACGAAAGAGACCATAGCAAAAATCAACAAAGCTAAAAGCTGGTTTTTTGAGAAGATAAATAAAATTGACAAGCCATTAGCCAGATTCATCACGAAACAAAGGGAGAAGAATCAAATCAACAAAATTAGAAATGAAAATGGAGAAATGACAACAGACAACACAGAAATACAAAGGATCATAAGAGACTACTATCAGCAACTATATGCCAATAAAATGGACAGCTTCGAAGAAATGGACAAATTCTTAGAAAAGTACAACTTTCCAAAACTGAACCAGGAAGAAGTAGAAAATCTTAACAGACCCGGAAGCACGGAAATCAAAACTGTAATCAGAAATCTTCCAGCAAATAAAAGCACAAGACCAGACAGCTTCATAGCTGAATTCTACCAAAAATTTACAGAAGAGCTAACACCTATCCTACTCAAACTCTTCCAGAAAACTGCAGAAGAACGTAAACTTCCAAACTCATTCTATGAGGCCACCATCACCCTAATACCAAAACCAGACAAAGATGCAACAAAAAAAGCAAACTGCAGGCCAATATCACTGATGAACATAGATGCAAAAAATCCTTAACAAAATTCTAGCAAACAGAATCCAACAACATATTAAAAAGGTCATACATCATGACCAAGTGGGCTTTATCCCAGGGATGCAAAGACTCTTCAATATCTGCAAATCAATCAATGTAATACACCACATGAACAAATTGAAAGATAAAAACCATATGATTATCTCAATAGATGCATAGAAAGCCTTTGACAAAATTCAGCATCCACTTATGATAAAAACCCTCCAGAAAGCAGGAATAGAAGGAACATACCCCAACATAATAAAAGCTAGATATGACAAATCCACAGCAAACTTTATCCTCAATGGTGAAAAATTGAAAGCATTTCCCTTAGAGTCAGGAACAAGATAAGAGTGCCCACTCTCACCACTACTATTCAATATAGTTTTGGAAGTTTTAGCCACAGCAATCAGAGCAGAAGAAGAAATAAAACATTCCGGATGGGAAAAGAGGAAGTAAAGCTCTCTCTGTTTGCAGATGACATGATCCTCTACATAGAAAACCCTAAAGACTCCACCAGAAAAGTACTAGAGCTAATCAATGAATATAGCAAAGTTGCAGGATATAAAATTAACACACAGAAATCCTTTGCATTTCTATTCACTAACAATGAGAAAACAGAAAGAGAAATTAAGGAAACATTTCCATTCACCATTGAAACGAAAAGAATAAAATACTTAGGAATAAATCTACCTAAAGAAACACAAGACCTGTAAATAGAAAACTATAATACCATGTTAATTGATTGGAAGAATCAATATAGTGAAAATGAGTATACTACCCAAAGCAATCTATAGATTCATGCAACCCCCCCCCACCCCCCATCAAGCTACCAATGGTATTTTCCACAGAACTAGAACAAATAATTCACATTTTTGTATGGAAATGCAGAAAAGCTTAAATAGCCAAAGCAATCCTGAGAAAGAAGAATGGAACTGGAGGAATCAACCTGCCTGACTTCAGGCTATACTACAAAGCAACAGTCATCAAGACAGTATGGTACTGGCACAAAGACAGAAATATAGATCAATGGAATAAAATAGAAAGCCCAGAGATAAATCCAAGCACCTATGGACATCTTATCTTTGACAAAGGAGGCAAGAATATACAATGAAGAGAAGTCAATCTCTTTAACAAGTGGTGTTGGGACAACTGGTCAACCACTTGGAAAAGAATGAAACTAGAACACTTTCTAACACCATACACAAAAATAAACTCAAAATGGATTAAAGATTTAAACATAAGACCAGAAACTATAAAACTCCTAGAGGAAAACATAGGCAAAACACTCTCCAACATAAATCACAGCAGGATCCTCTATGACCCACCTCCCAGAATATTGGAAATAAAAGCAAAACTAAACAAATGGGACCTAATGAAACTTAAAAGCTTTTGCACTACAAAGGAAACTATAAGTAAGGTGAAAAGACAGCCCTCAGATTGGGAGAAAATAATAGCAAATGAAGAAACACACAAAGGATTAATCTCAAAAATATACAAGCAACTCCTGCAGCTCAATTCCAGAAAAATAAATGACCCAATCAAAAAATGGGCCAAAAGAACTAAACAGACATTTCTCCAAAGAAGACATACAGATGGCTAACAAACACATGAAAAGATGCTCAACATCACTCATTATTAGAGAAATGCAAATCAAAACCACAATGAGGTACCATTACACGCCAGTCAGGATGGCTGCTATCCAAAAGTCTACAAGCAATAAATGCTGGAGAGGGTGTGGAGAAAAGGGAACCTTCTTACCCTGTTGGTGGGAATGCAAACTAGTACAGCCACTATGGAAAACAGTGTGGAGCTTTCTTAAAAAACTGGAAATAGAACTGCCATATGACCCAGCAATCCCACTTCTGGGCATACACACTGAGGAAACCAGATCTGAAAGAGACACATGCACCCCAATGTTCATCGCAACACTGTTTATAATAGCCAGGACATGGAAGCAACCTAGATGCCCATCAGCAGATGAATGGATAAGGAAGCTGTGGTACATATACACCATGGAATATTACTCAGCCGTTAGAAAGAATTCATTTGAATCAGTTCTAATGAGATGGATGAAACTGGAGCCCATTATACAGAGTGAAGTAAGCCAGAAAGATAAAGAACATTACAGCATACTAGCACATATATATGGAATTTAGAAAGATGGTAACGATAACCCTATATGCAAAACAGAAAAAGAGACACAGAAGTACAGAATAGACTTTTGAACTCTGTGGGAGAAGGTGAGGGTGGGATGTTTCGAAAGAACAGCATGTATATTATCTATGGGGAAACAGATCACCAGCCCAGGTGGGATGCATGAGACAAGTGCTCGGGCCTGGTGCACTGGGAAGACCCAGAGGAATCGGGTGGAGAGGGAGGTGGGAGGGGGGATCGGGATGGGGAATACGTGTAACTCTATGGCTGATTCATATCAATGTATGACAAAACCCACTGAAATGTTGTGAAGTAATTAGCCTCCAACTAATTAAAAAAAAAAAAAAAGAGAGAGATGTTTTGGCCAGGAGTCCCCATTTTTCAAAGGATACCATGACCATTCCATATCACAGAAGAAGATCAGGCATGTCTTCTTAACCCCTGGGGATCAAACTTCTCCCTGCATTAAAAACAAACAAACAAACAACAACAAAAAAAAACCAGAAAAACATTTTAAAAGAGTGGTTCTGGAACTGCTAGCTCCCGTCTGTAACAGAGAAAACAGCGGCACCCACAGCCATGCTTTTTTCCACCAGAGGCGTCCTTCCCTGCTCTAGATGGGGGTGTACACAGGCTCTCCACCAAACCTTTCCGTCTCTGGTCAGACTTTGTCAGTCCCTTCCCGACGCAGGCATCTTACCCGTCCTTCTCAGATCTACCACCGAGGCAGGGGGGAGAGCACAAGGGGAAGACCTGAGAGCATCTCAGACTGATGTAGTGCCATACCACCAAAACCTTTGTTTGATAGGCCCTCTTCTCTGAAGCCACCTGGGTTGGAGCAGAGTACTTTTCCCAGAATGTTTCCCAAGCTTGGGCTCCTAGGGAAGGCATCCATCTTTCATGTGCCTGAGTACAGTCCTGACCGCAGTAGAAGCAGTGAGTCATAAAGGGACACACAACAGCCAAGATATCCCATCTGAGAGTAACCAGGCCCGTATATGTATAGCCAAAGAGGTGGTAGGGGGTTGGCCAGAGATTAGATTATATTGGGGGGAAACCCTGGGGGAATTGGAATCAATGGCATCTCAAATATGGGACTTTCTGCAGTCACCCTGATTCCTGCTTCTATGGATAAAGATGTGAATAGACCAATGATTCTGGGAAGAAGTCCTAATATTAGCATCTATTTCACAAGACCCTCCTTGCCTATTAGGTGGCATCCCAACCCTGGAGAAGGGCACAGGGCCCTGAGGGAGTGACGAAACTTATCTCTTTGCAGAAGGACATGGGTTTCTCTATGACACATTTGGGGTCCGGCCACAGTTCTCCTGGCAGGTGGACTCATTTGGTGCATCCGCCACGACCCCCACCCTCTTTGCCCTGGCGGGCTTTAATGCCCACGTCATCTCCAGGATCGACTACGACCTGAAGGAGGCCATGCAGAAAAACCGGGTGAGTGGTGAGCCACATCTAGTCATCCACTTTCTCACCATCAGAACTGAAAAACGCTGCTGTACCTTTAGTGATGGTGATGAGCTCCCTGTGTCTGGGGACATTCAAGGCAAGTTAGAGACAGCCCGGCTGGCAGACCCTGGCGGAGAGTCCTGCCCTGAGGAGGGTCAGATGAAAGTGCAGGCAGGCACCGTCTGGAGGGCCAATTCCTCCACCAATATGGCTTTGGGAGGTCAGTGGGAATCTAAAGGAGGGGGCAGCAGAGGGAGATCTTGACCATGAACCACTGAGAGGAGCGGGTGTGGGCGGCTAGGAAACTCGGGTCGGATCTGGAGAGGGGAGCCGCAGCCACGTCGCCCCTGGGCCTCACTCTGTTCCCTCCGGGTCTGCAGCAGCTGCAGTTCGTGTGGCGAGGGTCCAGATCCCTGTCGGCGCAGCAAGAAATCTTCACACACGTCCTGGACCAGTTTGGCTACTGCTCGTGAGCACCTGCTTGGGGCCAGTCCTGGTCCCAGCACCCTCCCTCGACCAGCTTAACCACGCCCCTCATGGCCAGCCCTGAGGGCTCGCACTGAGCACCCATCTTACAGAAGGAACAGCTGAGGCCTGGACACCCAGCCAAGGTCCAGCGGTAGCAGCATGGGGCAGCTGGAGTGGCTCAGGCAATTGAGTTGAGGCTTCCGAGTTCTGGCACCAGCCCTCCTGTGGGCTGTCTGGTGGGGGGCCCGGCATCCAGTCCCCTCTGCCCTCTGTTCCTCGAGGCCGTGGGTGGGGGCTGAGCCCTCATGAACAGGGGAGGTGGGATGAAGCGGCAGCTGAGAGAAGAGGCAAGGGGGACTCACTGGCAGGTTCTGGGTGCCCTGTAGGATCAGAGTGAGGTGCCCAAGTGGCCACAGGGCTCACGCGGGGGCATCTTCTGTCCATGCAGCTCTCTGCTGCCCACCACTGCCCTGTCCACCCCCTGATGGGAGACAGAGGCCCCGATGCTCTGGCCTCCCTGAGCCCTGCCTGCCTCCCAGACATTGTGCTGCTGTCCTTTTCAGGGCTGGGCCCCCTAATGCTCCTCTCTCTCTCTCAGTGAGGGATTTAACTGGGATGGCGAAGCCATCTTCCCAGGTACACCCCTGAATGGCTTGTACCCCCAAATACAAATCCCTGTCACTGAGGACAGCATCCCAAACTTTACCAGTCTCCTGTTGAACAATGTGTTGACTCGAGCCTCCTGGTTCCGGACACCACACATCCTCTGGCCCTGGGTGAGTTGGGGTCCCAGGCCCTGGTTCCTCAGCTCTGCGCAGGGACTGCTCTCTTCGGTCTGACATCAGCACTTGGGTCCACCCAAGATTGTGTGTCCACCTCTAACTATTCCAGTGTCCATCCAGGCGGTGGGATTTCCCAGCCCCAGCTCAGTCCTCCTTCCCTGCACCCTGAGTCCTCACCCAGTCTACCAGCTCCTTCCCCACCCTGGATCACCCCCAAAGTCTCCACCTCTGATGCATCTCCTCCCCCACGCAGGCTCCAGCTCCTTCCCAGCACTCCCCCTCCTTTCCCCTTAACAGTGCTGGGAGCAGAGGCCTTGACCTGAATCCTGGCTCCCTACTCAGGGCCTGTGAGACTCTGAACACTCTGAGCCTCACTTTCCTCATCTGTGAAATGTGGATGATGACAGGACCTGCTCCATAGGCTGGATTTGAGGTCAAGTGGGGAAGACACCCCTGGGGGACAGTGCCCGACACCCAGTCACCATTGTGGTCACAGCCAAACTGGATGGAGCACCTGCTGTGCTCCCAGAGGAGAGAGCTAGTGAGCTACGTGGGGGGCTTCAGGGTCCACCATGGGGAGAGGGGGGTGGCCGTGGGGATAAGAGAAGCACTCCCTGTGCAGGTTGGGCTCTGCACCCAGAAGGGCTGGGCATTGCTTCTATCCCCCTGCTGCAGGGATGTGACAGGGAGTTCTTCAATGCCTCGCTGCAATTCGCCAACATGGACATTATAATGGAATACATCAACAGTCACGCATCGGAGTTCAATTTCTCGATGGAGTACGCCACGCTAGGCGACTACTTCCAGGCTGTGCACTCTGACCAAGTCGCCTGGCAGGTCGGAGACCACCACGACTTCCTGCCCTATTCCTCGGGTAGGAGCCTCTGGAGTTGAGGGGGGATTCGGTGCCAGAGAGAGGTCACCAAATCAGTGACAGGCGGTTTCCCAGGCTGCTCAGCTCCGTCAGTGGAGCTCACAGGGCCGCTGGATCACAGGCAGCCCTACCTCACCTGCCTGCCTCGCGTGGATTGCCTGGGGTGGGGACAGAGGATAGGCGGGCTCAGTGTTGTCCACTGTTCCTTCCCCAGTTCCCTCCTTTCACAAGAGAGGCTTGAGTGATGTTCAGAGGCAGACTTGGTATCCGGCGGGGCACTGGCGGGGGTAGGTAATGCCCCTTTGGGACTTTGTCATGCCATGACCTTTGTGTCCAGGGTGAGGAGAGTGGTTTCAGGGATCTCAGCTCCCATTGGCCACGCCACCCAGCCCCCATGGGCAACCAGAGGGACCCACTCGAAGGCATGCCTCTCCAGACCCTGATTTTCCTCAGAGGCACAGAGGGGCGGCCAGCACTCCAGCCCTTCCATTCTGTGTCCTGACCTCCTGGCCTCATCCCTCTACCTCTTCCTCTGAAGTCCTCCAGGGCCCTTCCCCACAGGGCATCCCAGGGACCCCGGTGCACACTGGGATTCTTGTTCTTGTCACAGTCCTTCAGCACTCGGGCCTCTCCAGGCCTGCCCCAGCCCAGCCTAACCCTGCCAGCTGCCCAGGCCTTCCAGGGATCTTGTACCATTGCTGACCTGGCTGGACCAGAAACCCTGAGATCACCCCCTGGCCTAGGCTGTGTCCCTGGGGACCCAGGCAGATCCATCTCTGACCTCATCTTTTTCAGCATTTCCCAGGTGGGGATCAGGGGCCTCCATGGGCAGGCCCTTACACCAACTCCTGGCCTTTTGCTCCTAGACATGCATCATGCCTGGACTGGATTCTACGCTTCCCGAAGTGCGTTCAAGGCGCTGGCGAGGCGAGCCAGCACTCTGCTGTACGCTGGGGAGTCCATGTTCACACGCCACGTGCTGTTGGCTCCGCACCCACACCTGGACCCGGCCTGGGGCCTGCAGCAGCTCCAGCAGCTCCGCTGGGCGGTCTCCGAGGTAACGCAAGGCCTCCCAGAGACAGGACAGGATTGGACCCTCCTGGGCTGTGTGCTTACCCACCCCCACCCCCCCAGGCCAGCACTCCTCCCTGTCCCTGGTCCCTACAGGTCCCTTTTACAGATGAGAACACTGAGGTCACCTTGGTCACAAGACCATGCATGATGAAGCTGCCCCAAGGCTAGGACCATGGCCTGCCAAGACTTAGAGCCAGACAGCCCCAGAGTGGAAAGGGCAATGTGGAGCGGCATTGGTGTCCAACTCTCCTGGCTGGTTCAGATCCCAGCTCAGCTCAGTGACCTGAGGCTACTGACTGTCCCTCTCTGAGCTCTCATTTCCTCCTTGGAAAGTGAGACCCACATGCTGACTCAGCACATTGATGGGACAGTTGAATGTGATCGTACTCATAAGGTGGTGGGCTCTGTGGCTGACACAAACAAAGTTGCTCATGAATCTCCATCTTACTTGTTCCCCACTGTGCAGAAGGGAAAAATGAGACCCAAGATTTCCTA
The DNA here is from genome assembly GCF_019320065.1 of Cervus canadensis. Lineage (NCBI taxonomy): Eukaryota > Metazoa > Chordata > Mammalia > Artiodactyla > Cervidae > Cervus > Cervus canadensis. The sequence continues at coordinate 48,426,453 of NC_057411.1, read as the reverse complement.
TAGCTTTTCTCTTCTCCACTCAGAAATGGGCCACACGGGCCATGACATTCATAGTCTAAAGGGAATTGCTGGCAGGCCCACTCATTGTGCAGTGTGAGATGGGATTGACTTTAGCATCCATCAAGGTGGGCGGATGCGTGGCTTCACCTCACGGGGACTCAAGTTTCCCTTCTGGGAAGAGGAGGTCATCCACCCTACATGGTGCAGTCAAGTACCAGGCCAGGTGTGGGGCTTCTCTGGAGCAGGTTATCAGCACTTCTGGGATGACTGGGTCACAGTGGGAAGCTTGGCAGGGCCCTTTCCAGAGGTCTGTCTTCTGTCCAGGGTCAGGGACACAAGTTATGTGTTTTCCCGAGGTCAACAACATTTGGACAAGATCATCAGCCTCTCTGACCTCAGTTTTCTCTTCTGTAAAGTGGGAGGAACCCCCAATGCTCCAGCAGCACCTGCTGAGAGGGAAGAGGAGTCAGGGCCCAGTGGGTTGAGGACAGCAGGTGCTGAGCAGAGGCTGGCCTGACCTCACTCTTGTCCTGCTCCTGCGGGGGCCCAGGTCCAGCACCACGACGCCATCACCGGGACTCACGCCCTCAAGGTTGATGACATGTTTGTGGAGCACCTGAGCACCGGGATGCAAGGGGTGCACACACTGATGGCCTCCATCATCCAGGACAGGTCTCCAGCCCACTCAGGTAAGGAAGGCCCCTGGGGGCACAGTGGGCTATGGTGTGTGTCTGCCCCGGCCTGAAAAGAGAGCCTGAGGATCAGGGGATGGACTGGGACACCTGAACTTCAGACTCGAGTCCCGTCTAGGGGAGGCTCTCATTTCAGTGTGAGCTGGGCAGGTGCCTTCACTTCACTGAGCCGTTTCCACTCTGTGATTCAGCAAAGGCTGATATGCCAACTAGAGGCAGGAATAAATGCTAACGCAGTCTGGATGTTGCCAAGCACACTGCTCGCACAATTTAGTGTAGCACCTCACATCTCTGAAAAGCTGGAAGTGTCACTGTCCTCACTTCATAGCTGAGGACACACACAGAAGGCAGAGGTCATGGACCTGAGCAGGGCCACACCGGAAGGATTAGGGCCAAGAGTCCTGTGCTGCCCAGCTCTGCAGACAGGTGCACATGTTCTTTTGACTTGGCGGATGTCCCAGTTGGTGAATGACTGGTCACCCCAGTTGCCTGGAGCTGACAGTCTTCATCCTTGAAAATCCTGGGCAAACAGAGACAACTGTTCTCCCTGCAGGAGCATGTGGCCCGCCCACCTTCCCAGGGCCTATGCTCACCCTCTGGCACTGTGCCCTCCCCGCTCCGCCTCTCCTTTCCCTGCTCCGCCCTCCCCTCCCCTCCCCTCCCCGCTCCGTCCTCCCCTCCTCTCCCCCAGCTCTGACCTCCGATCTGCATCTGTGTACAGTCCCATCCTACCTTCAGACCCTGGAAGGGCCCTGGGGTCAAGGGTGCAGCAGACTGGAATCCTGTCCACGGCGACTGCAGTCAGCAGGGGATGATGGTCATAGAAAGGGAGGTAGACCTGGGTCGTTCCAGTGTCTGGTGAGGCCAGCCATTCCCATGAGCTCATGGGGGCAGCTCCTCAAGCAAGGGGCAGGTGGAGAGCCCAGGAAGGCATCCAGCCACGGGAACTGCCTGGGCAGAAGCCAGAGACTGGACAGTGTGTGCCGTGTCCAGGGATCCGGGAGTCATCGGATGTGGTCATAGCCTGGGGCACGTGGGGTGGGGAAGGAGCAGAAAGAGAATCCAGGTTCATACCAAAGAGGCCTCCAGGGCTGACCTTGGTGATTGATCTTGACCCTTCAAGCTCCAGAGAATTCTGTCTGTACATTGCCAAGTGATCAAACTTTGGAGTCAGGCCTTAGGACATGGGTCGCCTTGGACAGCTGACCCTTCTCTCTGGACTTCAGTGTCCACACTGAAGTAAAGCGGGCTAACAAGGAGAGATGAGTGAGGAGCTCATGGACCCTCCTCTCTGGGGGTATGCCCCCCCCCCCCCCCGCATCCTTCCTGGGAACCAGAACGCAGCTTGAACAGATGAGGATGGGGTTGGACGTCAGAGAACATGTGTCTGTCTGTCCTTCCCCCTGAACTCTGCAGGGCTGGTCTCACCAGCCTCAGTTTCCCTTGTTCCGAGGGGCACCAGGGGTGAGTGGTGGGTCAGGTCCAGCAGTAGAGCCTGTTCTCTGTCTGCAGGCCCAGAGCCTGGGGGACGCTTTGCGGTGGTCTACAACCCGCTGGCCTGGACAGTCACCACCATCATCACCCTGACTGTGGACTTCCCCAATGTCAGCGTCACAGATGAGTCAGGCCGCCCCGTGCCTGCACAGGTAAGGGGGACATCCCGTCTAAGGTGCATGCCCTGTTGCTGCCCCTGCTCTGGGCTGAGCCCCAAGAAGTGGGCATCTAAAGGGAACATGTGACAGGCTGCCCTCACTGTGAGGACAGTGTCATGGGGTGAGTCATCATCAGGGTCAGTGGATCCACCCAGGGGACTGACGCTGGGCTTTGGGCATCTGAGTTGACCAGAATCCACCTGTAGTTCAGAGCCACAAGAGACATGGTTTCAATACAGGGTCAGGAATATCCCCTGGAGGAGGGCATGGTAACCCACTCCAGTATTCTTGACTGGAATATCCATGGGCAGAGAGCCTGGTGGACTACAGTCCATGGGGTTGCAAAGAGTCAGACAACACTGAGGCAAACTGCTGTATATGTATCCATAACCCTGTGTAAATTTCTACTTCTCATGGGGAAGCCAGCAATAGTCTTCATTGTGCAAATTTATGTCACGTCAAATCGTGGAACATCTTAAAGAGCTGGGAATACCAGACCACATGATCTGCCTCTTGAGAAATCTGTATGCAGGTCAGGAAGCAGCAGTTATAACTGGACATGGAACAACACACTGGTTCCAAATAGGAAAAAGAGTATGCCAAGGCTGTATACTGTTACCCTGTTTATTTAACTTATATGCAGAGTATATCATGAGAAATGCGGGACTGGGTGAAAAACAAGCTGGAATCAAGATTACTGAGAGAAATATCAATAAACTCAGATATGAGGATGATACCACCCTTATGACAGAAATGGAAGAAGAGCTAAAGATCCTCTTGATGAAAGTGAAAGAGGAGAGTGAAAGAGTTGGCTTAAAGCTCAACATTCAAAAAACTAAGATCATGGCATCCGGCCCCATCACTTCAAGGCAAATAGATGGGGAAACAGGGGAAACAGTGGCAGACTTTATTTTTTGGGGTTCCAAAATCACTGCAGATGGTGACTGCAGCCATGAAATTGAAAAACACTTTCTCCTTGGAAGAAAAGTTATGACCAACCTAGACATCATATTAAAAAGCAGAGACATTACTTTGTGAACTAGGTCCGTAGAGTCAAGGCTATGGTTTTTCCAGTAGTCATGTATGGATGTGAGAGTTGGACCACAAAGAAAGATGAGCACTGAAGAATTGATGCTTTTGAACTATGGTGTTGGAGACGACTCTTGAGAGTTCATTGGACTGCAAGGAGATCCAACCAGTCCATCCTAAAGGAAATCAGTCATGAATATTCATTGGAAAGACTGATGCTGAAGCTGAAACTCCAATACTTTGGCCACCTGATGCAAAGAACTGACTCATCTGAAAAGACCCTGATGCCGGGAAAGATTGAAGGCAGGAGGAGAAGGGGATGACAGAGGATGAGATGGTTGGAAGGCATCACCGACTCAATGGACATGAGTTTGAGTAAACTCCAGGAGTTGGTGATGGACAGGGAGGTCTGGTGTGCTGCAATCCTTGGGGTCACAAAGAGTTGGACACCACTGAGAGAATGAACTAAACTGATGGAGCTGCTGTGTTAGTGACAGGCACCAAGCTGGGACACCCACATCCTGTGTGGTCCCTCCTCATCTCCTTCCCAGATCTAGAGCTTGACTTGGCTCTAGAGGTGACCCTACTGTCACCAAGCCAGCCCTTCCTTGGAGTGGTGGAGGAGGTGATGCCATCAGTCAGCCATTCAGCAAACACTCCTAAATGTCTGTTCCAGCCCTGGCCCCAGATGAGTGTTCATCCCTGGACTCGGGAGCCATAGTGGATTCAAGGAACAGATACAGACATGGACAGTTAAGGTGTGGGATGGTGAACTGGCAGCCAGGGCAGTGGCCCTTAGCTAAGACACAGGATGAAGATTCCTCTATATCATGGTCTGGGGAGGGGAGGTGCTGGGTTGAGTAGACCTAAGACATAACTTCCCCCTTCCCCACCCAAAGGCTCCACCCACCAAGCAGATATGCTCTTAAATACTACCGAACACCTAGGATGTGTCAGGCGTTACTCTAGGCACTGGAGAAACTTTCACAAAGAAGCAGACAAAAGTCCCTGCACTCAGGGGGCTCCTATTCCAGTGGGGGGATCCAGGCAAGAAGAAAATAAGAGTATAGGAGTGGCTGATGACAATTGTGGTGGAGGAAATCCTTTAGGACAAGTTGGGAGTGTGGGGTGGGGACGGGTGTCTGCTTTAGTTCAGAGAAAGGCTGGGCTGGAGGCTGTGAGGAGCCACATGGGTTTGCTTATGGCCCCCCAAACCCTCCACAAGACCCAGAAATGACACTTGTTCCCTAGAGAGTGAAGGACCCCCTGCATGGACCCACTGTCCTCAGCCAACTCCCTTCCCTGAACCAATGACTTGCAGATGGAGAAAGGGCTCAGGGTGACCTGGAAACCTCCCTCTTCAGGAAAATTGGAGGATTAAGAGAAAGCGAGGCCCCTCCAAAGTGGTCGAGGGAACAACATGAGCAAAGGCTCAGAGGCAGGAACAGGAGGGAGTTTGGGAGGAGGGCAGGTGGCTTGCAGCCTTGGTGGAGAAGGAGGAAGGGGGGAGAAGAGGCTGGACCCAGTTGAGCAGGGAAGATGCAGGAGGGGAAACCAGCTCAGCCCAGTGATGGATGACCGCTGTCTCCATGGAGAGCAAACACTCCATCCACCAGATGTGTAAGCCCAGGGTTTCCAAGGAGACTGAGGCATCTTCCATCCCTGACATCTACCATTCATCCTGTCCTTCGGGTCTTGCAGGTCCAGCACTCGAAGGAGTTGCCCTCTGCCTATGACCTGCACGTGCTGACCACGATCCCAGGACTCAGTTACCGGCACTACAGCATCCGGCCCAGCAGGAGCTCCCAGGAGGACACTGGGGAGACTGCACCCTTCGTGGCCAGCACCCAGCAGTTTGGACGAAGACTCAGGAGACGTGATGGGCGGGTGGGTGGGAACATGGTGCCTGTGGTGAACGACTGCTACATCGTCTTCCTGGACCTGGACACCAACCTGATGCACAGCATCTGGGAGAGGTGAGGTGCAGTCATTTCTGCCTCTGAGAACAGGAGGACCCTGGGGCCTGGGCAGGAAATGCCCTACCTGGATCTCCATTTCCTCAGCTGAGGGGCAAGGGTGTGATGGTGGTTAAGCTCCCTGCAGTGCATCGAGCTCTATTTCTAGGTGTGTGAGTCTAGGCCTAGTCACAGAAGCAGCCAGGACCTACAGGATCCAGCAGAGGTGATCAGGGGGAGAGTGTGGGGAGCAGCAGAAATGGGGTGCAGTCCCAGAACGTTCTGAGTCTCCCTGGTCAGGCTGGGAAAGGTGCAGTGAGCACTGTGGGCTCAGGCTCCATCATTGCTCAGGCCCCACGCATCTTTCACCTGCATCAAACCCTGGTGACTTGAACCTCCTTGCTGTCTCTCCGAACTGGCCTACATGGATGAATCATGCAATGAAATTATACCATATTGGGTCCTTGGCAGGTTGCCTTCTTTCAGTTCTCATCATGTTTCCAACTCTCATCCTCACTGCAGCGTGAATGAGGCCCCTCATTCCCCTTGAGGACCCAATAATATTCCGTTGTACAGATATACCACTTTAGTTCTGCAGAGGCTGTCTCTTTTCACCCCTGGTTCCAGGCTGGCATCTCCATAGAGGCTCTGTGAGCCTGGTTCCAGCATGAGGATGACATGTTGTCCATCATGATGACACTGCTTTCTCTTTCCTCTCTGTGCAGGCGGAGTAACCAGAAGGTACGCGTGACGCAGAGGTTCATGGAGTATCATGCGATCACTGATTTCAGTAAAGGCCCCTTTGCAGACAATTATGTGTTTAGACCCGACGGTAGAGCAGAGCCTGCGTGGGAGGCTGTGAGGATGGAGATCGTGGCAGGGCCGCTGGTGACTGAGGTCCGGCAGGACTTCTACAGGTGAGGGCGGCCCCCTGGCTGTGCTCAGCATGTGGAGGTGCTCACAGGCAGGTGACTGAGGCAATGGGGGCCCATCCTTGCTTCAGACATCCAGCTCCTGGACCTGGGCTTGGCACACGGTCCTTCCTCCCTGGAAGCCCCATGACGTCATGAGCTGCTCCAGTCTCTGCAGGCCTGCTCTCTGGCCTGCGCTGTGTCACCCTGGGGGCACCTGAGTCCAGAGGTGGGACAGGAGCCCACGGTGACAGTGACCAACACCCGAGAGCAGTTCTTGTGTTTCCATCAGCAGGACAGACAGAACCCCCAGGCGTGGCTGGGTACCCAGAGTCTTCAGAGGACAGGGTCCCTCCTGTTCTCTATTCCAAGCAGGCTCCCCGGCTTCCTGGCTGCAGGAAGGATGGAGGGAGGGAAAAGGAAGGAGACAAAGGAAGAAAGGAGAAGGGCGGGGCGTCCAGAAGCCTCCCTGGGCTTGACCTACCTGCCTTGCTTCTCCTCCAGGGAGGTGAACGATAGTGAGCCCATGTTCGCCATCTACTCCCGGCTGGCCCACGGGCCCCAGAGCTCTGACGGGGAGCTGCTCTGCCATCGCATAGAGCAGGAGTACCGGGTGGGCCCCTTGGAGCTGAACCGTGAGGCCATCCTGAGGACAAGCACCGACCTGAACACGGGGCGGGTCCTCTACTCGGACAACAATGGCTACCAGATGCAGCGCAGGCCCTACCGGCAGGACACATGGAACGCCATCCCTCGGGTATGCCTTGAACTGTCCCGGGGTGTGGCTACACCAGATTGGTGTAGATCCAATCTGATGGCTGTTTTACAGACGGCAGGAGAGCCCCCTTAGGTCCAGAACATCTCCCAGAGCCCCGCTGCCCTATATCTGCCCCTAGGGGTACGTCCCAGGCGTGTTCAGACCTGGTCTCAGAGTCTGGGGCTGCCGTGTGTGAGGCGTGTCCCTGAGGTCTGTGTGCACCGCGGGTCCTCCTCAGTCAAGGGGTGACCCACTGGCGATCACTTGAGGACTAAGTAGGTGGTATCTGGCTAGGCCTGAAAGGAGTGTGACCCTCCTTTACTGCTCTGAGCTGAGCCACAGCCTGGCTGCCAGGTAGGGCTGAGCAGGGGCTGAATTCCAAAATCAGACAGCTCCCAGGGCCTCTCCCTCCATCGGCGTGACCTCAGGCGAGTCCCTGGGTGTCCCTGGGCCTCAGTGCTCTCCTGGGAAGACAGTGACCTGCCCCAGAGCTGTGCTGAGCTCAAGGATGATCCAGGAGCAGTTCGGTGCTGGGACCTCCTGAGCCTCCATCCATGTTAGTTCCCTCTCCTTCCACGGGGGCCCTGAGAAGGAGTGTGGTTCCTCCCTCCTCTGTCTTCCGTGAGCTTCTGTCCCTTCATCTCTGTGACTGGTCCTCACCCACTGTGGTCTGGGCTCCAGAGGGTCCAGGACCATCAGCCCAGGACATCTTGCTCCAACAGAGCAAAGGGCAGGGCTGTGTGAGTGCTTTCCAGCCCAGACACCAGCCCCTTTCTATTTGGGAACCCCTGGCTTGGGGCCATCTCAGGCTGGACTGGCATAAATGACTCATTATTTCCTTGCAGCAGGGGGACCTTGGGGGCACATTTTACAGGTGGGGAAACCGAGGCTTGGGCAGGCTGGGTCCCCCAGGGCATAAGGTCAGGAAACAGTGGAGCTGGCTCTGAATCCCAGTGTGTCCATCTCAGAACTCAGAGCCCCCCCCCCCCCATCTACCATGCCACCCTGGGCTGCTGCTGCACCCATGTAGGGGGCCGCCTGGGGCCATAGGGAGACCCCGGACCTGCTGGCTGACCTGGCCCACTGCCCCCTCCACCAGCCTGCCGATGTTTCTGTCCACAGAATTACTACCCCATGGTGCAGTCAGCCTTCATCCAGGACAGACGAAGCAGGCTGGTGCTGCTGTCTGAGCAGGCCCATGGCATCTTAGCCAGGGAACGGCAGGTGGAGGTAAGAGGAGGCCCCTCTGGTCACACGTGGAGACCCCAGGGCCCAGGCAGGCCCGGTCAGACAGTTGTCCTTTGCAGGTCATGCTCCACCGGCGGCTGGTGAACAACGATACAGCAAACATCATTGCTGACCTCACACTGAACGACACCTCAGTCGTCCACCCGGTGCTCTGGCTTCTGCTGGGACCCAGGAACCTCACCAGTGGCCTGCGCCAGAGGAGTGGGCTGGCGCTGCAGCACCGGCCCATCGTGATGCTCAGAGAGATGAGTGGTAAACATGCTCCTGTCATCACTGCCTGAGGGAACCTACCTGTCCAGGGATGGGGCTGAGCTTGTATTGATAGCTAATGGTGAATGGTGTTGATTTGTGATCTCTGAAGAAGAAGATTTAGCTTTGGCATCAGGTCCCAGGATTGATCACTCAGACCTTTTGTGTGGCAGATGCCCCATTACACTGGAAAATGACAAAGTAGCCTCTGACATAGACATCAGAAGGGGCAGGGAGAGAGCCCCACTCAGTAGTCATATCAAGGCCTTATATACTTTTACCAGACCCACTCCCACAACAGACATCTTAAAAACAAGATTAGAACTAACAATAGAGAGGTCTTACCAGACGCACTACCACAAGTAAGTCTTAAGATTAGTCAGGAGGTACCTCTTAAGAAGGAGAAACATGTCCTGGAGCAGGATACTTTTTTATTATATAATCATTAGAACAGAGTTTAAAGAAAAATATAGTCTTGAGCAAGCTGAGTTGTTTTGTTGTGTAATCATTAGCTCTGGGCTTAAAGAAAGTTAGTCTTAAAGATTGTTGTCATAACATCTCAGAGTTTAAGTAAAAACATCTTTGTGTCTAAGACGAAGAAAGTTTGTGTGCATTTCTTCTTCTGAGGGCCCTGGACTGCTTATCAATCTACCTAAGGATTAACTCTCTCAGTACCTGCCAGGATCTGGGCTACTTTGGGGTAGGAAGGGACCAGAGTCCTCATCCAAACCCCTCATTTTTAATGTGGGCAACCTGAGGTGCACAGAGGTTCAGTGACTCGTTCAAGGTCATACAGCTAGTAGATTCACAGCTGGGACTTACTGCCATTCCCTTCTTATCTCTTTTCCCTCAATCTCCTCTATTTCCTTCTCTGAGGACACTTTCTACTTCTTCCTATGATATATGTCACCATTCAGGTCTGGAGGCTCAGCATTTAAGACTGGCTTTATCTGAATTAAGTGTGCTGTCACCAAGTGAGGGTGATTGTCTTCTATGTCCTGATCTGCGAGTTTTATGAGTTGCCTCTCCTGAGACTTGTATAAGTTTCCTTCACTACAGTTGGGCATCATAGCTAAATAGTTGAACATGAAATACTTTAAACAATGAGTGCATTTGAAAGTATTTGAATATGCAACTATAGAGAATCTTTAAAATTTTATAGACATAAACAGTATGTATCTGTACATTCTGTCTACAGGTATACCTCTACATGTATGCTTTTGTTTTCTTCTTTTTTTTTTTTTTTGAGCATTGACGATACTGCATTGTTTACAAATTGAAGGTGTGCTGAATCTTGCAGCAGCATGCTTGTCTGCACTGCTCTTTCAACAGCATTTGCTCAGTTCACATCAATGTATCACATTTTGCTATTTCTCACAGTATTCAAATATTTTTCATTATTACTATAATTGCTATAGTATTAGTGGTCTTTGTCATTGTTCTTGCAGAAAGATTGCTAATCACTGAAGTCTCACCTGAGGTAACCTTTTTAACAAGAAATCTTTTAATATCTAATGTATATATAAACTGTTTTTCTTAGACAAAGTGCTATTGCACACAATAGATTATAGTTAAGTGTAAACACAAATTTTATATGCACTATGAAACCAAGACACTCAAGTCTGGCTTTATTACAACATTTGACTTATTTCAATGGTTGCAGTCAAACCCATATTAATTCAAAATTTTGCCTATAATCCTTAAGCTGTTTTCTATTTCTCATCTCTTGCAGAAGTTTTTTTTTTTTCCTCCTTTATTTATTTATTTTTTTTTCAGTGGGTTTTCTCATACATTGATATGAATCAGCCATAGATTTACACGTATTCCCCATCCCGATCCCCCCTCCCACCTCCCTCTCCACCCGATTCCTCTGGGTCTTCCCAGTGCACCAGGCCCGAGCACTTGTCTCATGCATCCCACCTGGGCTGGTGATCTGTTTCACCATAGATAATATACATGCTGTTCTTTCGAAACATCCCACCCTCACCTTCTCCCACAGAGTTCAAAAGTCTGTTCTGTACTTCTGTGTCTCTTTTTCTGTTTTGCATATAGGGTTATCGTTACCATCTTTCTAGATTCCATATATATGTGTTAGTATGCTGTAATGTTCTTTTATCTTTCTGGCTTACTTCACTCTGTATAATGGGCTCCAGTTTCATCCATCTCATTAGAACTGATTCAAATGAATTCTTTTTAACGGCTGAGTAATATTCCATGGTGTATATGTACCACAGCTTCCTTATCCATTCATACTAAAAGCAGCAAGGGAGAAACAACAAATAACACACAAAGGGATTCCCATAAGGATAACAGCTGATCTTGCAGAAGCTTTGATGAGGGCATGATTTTAGGTTTTCCCAGATTGAGATTTAGGCTAGACCTTCAAAAGGCATTAGCAAGAAGGTGGGTGGTAGCTGACTCATTCACTGAGCATTTATTGAGTGCCTGCCATATGCTGCAGACTGTACCTGCATTAGACCCAGCTCTTGTCCTGAAGGATTTCTCAGGGGCTCAAAGGGGGTACAAGTCATGGTCAGCTCCACCCACAGTCCCGTCAGCTCCACCCACGGTCCTGTCCACGGCTGTGGTCAGCGCCACCCACGGTCCCGTCCACGGCTGTGGTCAGCTCGTCCCAGGTTCGGCCCTGGGCTCTTCCACCTGCACACGGAGAAACCAAAGGTCTGAGACGGAGCCAGAGGAGCCTTTATTCCGGGCAGACGCACCTCAGGGAAGGGGAGCGTGTATTGCTTCCTCGGGTGCTGGGCCCCTCATGCGCTGTCCCTCCCTCCTTCTGTCACCTAAGCTCCGCTGTCTGCAGACCCTCTTTCTGCTCTTGTCTGGGACGTGGCTGTGAACAGCTCTGGGACCAAAGGAACTGAGAGGCCTGTGCCACGGGCAGAGATCCCAGGAAAGGCTCTGATTGGCCCCGATCGAATCACGTGACCCAAGCCTGACCAATCACTGATGCCTGGGAGTTGCGAGGCGATGGTGGCTCCAGCTGGAGCCCAGAGCATCTCCTGGAAGAGGAGGGCTGAGTCCGTCTGGGCAGAGGCAGCGATAGATGTCAGCACGGGAGCTGGCGTCTGAGACTTTGTTCAGAGCAGGTCTCTGTGTGAACTCCCTGCAAGTTCTGGAAGAAATGGTGTCTTCTCTCTGGTCCCATCTCCCGGTCTGCAGTTTGAACCGGCTGGACTAGAGATTCAAGGCAGGCTGGGGCTTTTGCATGAACAGGTGCTTCAGGATGCCTGCCTTGTGGACCACAGGTGGGAGGAAGTGAGATCAGATGAAGCGGGGGACTTAGTGTGGCGAGCTGTGTCAGGAGGAGAGTTTGGCCCAAAGCCTCTCCTTGTTGTCCACCTGCCTTGCAGAGATTGCCCAGCGTGGTTCAGGCCCCAGGAAGCAAGAGGCAGTGACGCTGCCCCCAAGCGTCCACCTGCAGATCCTCAGCATCCCCGGCTGGAAGTACAGCTCAAGCCACAAAAAGCACCTGCGGACTCTCCGGAAAGGTGCGGCGGGTGTTCAGGTGTCCAGGTTCACTCCTGCCGCCACATGCCAGCTCGGCCCCCAGCCCATCACTGGACAGAGGGGCTCTCCTCAGAGTCGTCCAGGCTCTTTCAGGTCCCGCTTCTTCCAGGGTCTTCTCCTGGAGCCTCAGACACCGGTGTCCCACCTGTATTTTGGGCTCAGGCATGACTTTGATGAGGTTCTGTTCATGCCTTGAAAAATAATTCTAATGTCAGGCACAGGTTGTCATGGTGGGTTGAGTCATGGATGACATATGAAACATCCCCAGGCTCAGTGGGCCCCTGTCTACAGAGGGAAGCAGGCAATTCATCAGAGAGCAATGACAATGATCTGAGGAAAGTCCCAGCTAGGCATCACTGAGGGCTTCCTGGTGGAGGCAACACCTTCCAGAAACAAATAGGTCCTGTACCCCTTACCTGCCCCTTTAGACTCTGAGCAGTTCCAGGGTAAGGCTGACTGTGCCCCAGCCACTGCTGTGTCCCCAAAGCCACACTCAGGGCCTAGGACGTTCCCATATAAGTGTCAGCCCAATTAAGAAGGAGGAATAGAAAGAAGTCAAGGCCAGATGTTACCTTTGTGCCTGATAAACTGGATCTTTGAAAGACTGGCTCAAGCCTGCAGTCACATGGCTTCCTGACGCTGACCTCCAGCATCCCTACTCCACTGCCCACTTGATACATATGATGGGGTGGACGGGGTTCCCAACAGCAGCAGAGTCATTTGGCTCCCACTTGTGTGTGTGTGTGTGTGTGTGTGTGTGTGTGTGGCCAAGACACTGAGAAAGTACCTCCTGGAGGCAGTTTGTACTGAATGAAGTAAAGGAGACACCAGCTGGGCCAAGCAAGACCCTGTTCCCAGGAAGGTGAATAAGAGGCCAAACGAGGGGAGCACTGGGGATGCAAAGAGGGCCGCCTGCCTCCCCAGAAACATACAACCCCATTGTCATCATCACCTGCATCACCATTGTCATCATCTCTAGCTACATTTCCAGTGCCAGAAATCCTTCCTTGATTCTAGAGCTCCAGTCCCTAACCCCATCACTTGAATGGAGACAAGAGACTTTGCAGACTTCTTATGCAAAGTAACAAGGAGCCCACAGCATCACTGTCCTCACACAGCACAGTTCATTTCAACCCCTTGCTCTGTGGGATCAGCAGGGTGGCTCTTCTCATTTGGTCTCCAAAGACCAGCAGATAGAGGCTATATTACAATGCATTTCCTAGCTCTCGTGGCAGAAATAAGCTTCTGTGAGACATGACACATCACCTTTGCAATGGTGCCTCATCTTCAGGGATATGAGGCCACACCCCCCATTCACAGGTGCCAGGGCAGTGAGAAAGTTCCAGAGAACAGGAAGCCAGAAGGACAGGCCCAGTGAGGAGCTCACCAGTGAATAAGAATGAAGACTTTCAGACGAGTGCAACGGCCCTGGTGTGGGTGGTGGGAGGCGTCACTTTGGCTGCACCTGGGTTGGAATCCTCCCCCCTCCTTCTTTATGCACACTGTCTGTGTCTCTGGGCAAGTGTTCGCCCCTCTCTGAGCCTGGTTTGGCTCATCTGCAAACTGGGGCTGTGTTAGCTGCCTCCAAGGGAGGTTGAAGTTGTGAAATGGAGGTGAGAGTGTAAAGGGCCAGGCAGAGACTGTTGTCCTCACGGCCACCTTCCTTCCGTCCCTAAGACCGAAACCGCGAGGCCAAGGCAGACCTGCGCCGGGTCCTGCTGCGGCTCCAGCACCTGTATGAGGTGGACCAGGACCCCGTGCTGTCTCAGCCTGTGACGCTGAACCTGCAGGTAAGCCGCCCTCCCGTGGCCTGCTCCGACATCACAGAGTCAGGCCCCCGGGAGGACGCACCGTCGGGAGACAAACCCTGGTGTCTGGGTGTTTCCTGGGGCGGCCCCACCTGCCCACCACCTGCTGGGCGTGCTGATCAGCCAGCACTGGGGGGCCAGCTGCCCCGGGCCTCAGGTCCTCATCTGTAAAATGGGGCTGCCCCTCCTCCCGCAGGGACTTGCCCTGCAATGAATGTGGGGGATGCTGGCCCCTGGGCCGTGGTGCGGCTGCCCTGCCTCGTCAGGGTCTCTGCTCAGGTCTGGGGTCTGGGTGCTCACCCCTCCCTTGCTCTGTCCTGCAGTCTGTGCTGCGGGGACTGGGCTCCGTGGTGTCTGTGGAGGAGCGCTCGCTCACAGGGACCTGGAACGTGAGCGAGATGCATCGCTGGACCTGGAGCACGCGGAACCCTCACCGCCACAGAGGTTCGATGCCCTGGTCCTGGCCCCGCCCCAGGTCCCCAGCCTCACTCCCAGCCAGACCCCAGCTCTGCCCCTGAGGCCTGTGTGACCTGGAGCTGGCCATCCTCCTTCTCTGGGTCTCAGCCTTCCTGGATCAGCCACAGAAGGTTATAGACTCTAGGCTTCAGGTCAGTCTCCACATGCCAGAGCTCCACACAGGTTGTGTGTGTGCGTGTGTGCACTTGTGTGTCCAAGACCACAATCCTCTGAGGCCTTGAGTGAGCCTTGAGTGAGCCTTGAGTGAGCAAGGCCTAGAGTGAGCAAACTTTAGCTGCACCCTCAGATGTTCTGACAGTTTCCCTGCTGTGCATTACACTGCCCACACACAGACTGCTTCTTGCCTGGAAATCTTTGCCTCTGCTATTCCTTCTGCCTGGAAAGCACTTGTCCCCTTTCTGGGCCTCCCCTGACTCTCCCCCAGGTCAGGGCTGAGTCAGGAGCCTCCCTTGCTCTCCCCTCTCCCTCAGTGAGCTCTGTCTCATTTATCTCCTGTTTTGGCTCCTGCACACAGCTTAGTCTGGCTGCATAAGGAGGCACTTAGTCAATGTATGATAGACAGATGGATGAAGGGATGGTTTGATAGAAAAAAAAAGATGGAAGGAAGGAAGAAAAGTAGATGGATGATGGACAGCTCAATGGTTGAGTGACAGATGGATGGAAAGAGGGAGGAAGGAAAGAGGATGAGTGATGGATGAATGAAAGGAAGGAAAGTGGACGGAACATGGACTGTTGTGCGGCTGGAGGTTGAACAGATGGATCGGAGGATGCAGGATGGAGGGCAGTATGAAAGGATGGAAGAGTGTGTGGTGGATGATTGGATGTTTGTATGGATGGATGGATAGAGGGATGGATGCAGGAGCAAGTTTCACCCCAAGGAGGAAGCCTAAAGCCCAGGGTGTGTCTGAGGACAGCCCACTGAGATCAAGGGCAGGCCCCCTCATGGCCTCAGTGAGAGGACTCTTAGGCACATATATGGGGCCACAACCCACGGAGAAACAAGACCAAGCAGGCCGAAGCCCCCTGCACACGCCTTGACTGTGCTGGGCCCTCAGGGGAGGCCGGAAATGAAAGAGGCCGCTCAGCAGTGCAGTCCTGTCAAGAGGGGGCAGCTGAGGGCTGTGATCACAGTGGGAGCCACAGACGCAGCAGGCGCCGTGTTGCCAGGGGGAAGCTGGGAGGAGGGGGCCTCGGGAAGCAGGTGGTCCAGGGGCCTTGCCGGACAGACCCTCTCTGCTCCCAGGCAGCTCCAGTCAGCCCCCGCCCCCTCCAGGAGGCCCCGAGGTCACCATCTACCCGAAGGAGATCCGCACGTTCTTCATTCACTTTCAAGAGCAGTGAGTCCTTGCAAATTCTTGGTCCCAAGACACAGAAAAGCAGCCTAGAGGGTGAGGGGAACAGCTGCCAAGCTGGTGTGCTAACAGCAGGAAATGGATGGATGGGGGTGTTCTGACTTCTTAAATAAAATCGCATTAAGGACCTGTGTCTTCCCCTGCCCAATGGAGCCGGCCCTCTCTCTCCTCTCCTGTCACAGATGGTAGCTTCACACACACTCACCCTCCTGCTTCACCTGCAAGAGTCAAAGCCAGGTGTTCTCCCAAAGACAGAAGGAATAATCCCCAGGGATACCAGAATGCATCTGCCTGCATCCTGCCAGATCTCAGCAAGTCCCCCAGGGTTACCAGTGGCCATGCTGTGTCCTGGGTACCTTCATGGGCTCATCCCAGTGTGGAGACGCCCCTGCTGTGGAGGGCTATGCCTAAGATATACGGGAGGGAGCTACTGACTCGGATGCGTGATGCCAAGCTCTGTGTCCAATCTCATACTCTTGCCCTGGCCCCTGGTCACACCTGCCCTACAGGAAGTTCCTACAGCTCAGGCCACCAAAAGATGGAAGGAAACCATGTAGCAAGTGAAACACAGAACACCCGGGGTAAGGATTATTAATATTAAACCTCACACACAGCAGAGGAAAAGGGTCGTTAGGATGGGGGCAGTGGACCCTCCAGCAGCTTCTGGATGGACTGAGCAGAAGATGGGGTGGGAGGTGAGGCCAGAAAGGCAGGGGAGACAAGTGCTGGAGGGTCCAGCTGCAGGTTTCAGATCAGGCTCCCAGCAGCAGACACGGGAGCTGAAAGGTTGGAAGCTGGAGGATGCCGGGCCCCTGCTGCTGGGGGAGGTGCTTGGCACTGGGTGCAGCCCCAGGCAGTTTGCCCATCAGGGCATCCTGAGCCCCCAGGCTGCTCACCCGACCTAGAGGACAGACAGCGCCGATGTCACAAAGAATAGGTGGAAATGGTGCTGGTGGGTCCACCTTACAAGCTCCCACGCAGCACATTGTAGGGTCGGGCTGTTCTTTCTCTAGAACACCCAGCCCAAGTCGTGCTTCACACTCTCATGAGCCGCTATGGCCCGGATCAGGAAGAGGTCACAAGCTGCACGCCCGCGTGTGACCCTGGGCACAAGCTTGCACTGCTGTGGGGGCCTCAGGGACCACGTGTTCTTCTCACGGTGCTCGGGTTCAGTGTGGAGTTCATGGTGATTCTCCTTGGAGCCGAACACATGTGCACCGGCCCTTTTGCTCGACAATTTGCTGCCAGGAACCAAGGTCATGGGTCCCAGAAGCTCAAGTAGCCTCTTCCACTGGACTACTGGGCATGACAGAGCCTGACCCAGAAAGAACTGCTCCTGTGCTGAAGCCTGTCCCTGCAAGGAAATGCTACCTTCTGTTGAAGGACAAGGGTGTTAATTCTTCAGTCATGTCTGACTCTTTATGACCCCATAGACTTAGCCCACCAGGCTCCCCTGTCCATGGAATTCTCCAGGCAAGAATACTGGAGTGAGTAACCATTCCCTTCTCAAGGGAATCTTCCCTACCCAGGGAATGAACCCTAGTCTCCTGCATGGCAGGCAGATTCTTTACCTTCTGAGTCGCCTAGTGGTGACGAAGCTGCCTGCCAATGCCAGAGACATGAGAGATTGAAGTTTAAGCCCTGGGTCGGAAGAACTCCTGCCGGAGGCTGGCAGCACACTCTTGTATTCTTGCCCGGAGCATTCCACGGACAGAGGACCTGCAGTCCACAGGGTCCCAAAGAATCGAACTTGACTAAAGCGATTTCGCAAGCACCCAGTGAAGGAGAGCGAGCCCCCGAGGCTGTCACAGAATCTGCCCTGAGCCCTAACTCTCGGGGGCCTTCCGGTCTCCAGATCTGTGAGATGGGATGTGTCGCTGGTTAAGAACCTCACTGGGAGGAAAGTCCAGGTCAAGTCAGGCCACATGGGTACCAGGGAGGGGGGTGATACAGGAAGGATAGAGACCTGCTTGGAGACCGTGTTCTCCAGATGCTTTTGCTGGGGGAGGGGACAAGGTGGCCAAAAGGGAGAGTGAGTCTCAGGTCGGGCAGCGGCAGAAAGAGCCGCTCAGGCATTTGGAGGTCAGACAGCAGAACCCACTCCCAGACCCCTGCTCCAAGTCAGGGTTACAGAGAGCCCCAGGCAACACTCTGACACCTGCAGGCTGCACCGCCATGCCAGCCATCCTCCAGGAAGGAGACCCCGCTGTTGTCAATCTCCCGTGAATTCCCTTTCGGGTCCCCAGCTCCTCTATGGGTCCCAATTTACAGATGGGCTGCTGAGTCCTAGAGGGTTCAGGCATCTTGCCAAGGTCACTATCCGTGATCCAGACCTAATTCTGAAAGTTTCAGGCCTTCTTGCTCCTACACTAGCTGTGTGACCTCGGATAGTCAGGTCCTATTTGTGAAAGCCCCCTTAAAAGACAGATGACAACCACTATTGCAAGTCTCAGACTTGGGGTTTCATGTGAAGAAGAGTGTTCCTGGTGGTGGCAGGCCCCACACTGAGAGTTAGGATTTGCAGGGCAGTGTGAAGGAGCCAGTCCAGCGAGTTGGGGGCAGGGATGGGTAAGATGCCCAGTGGGAAATACCGGAGAGGCCTAGGGAAGGGGCATGAGGACCAAGGTGAGGGGAGCCAGAGGGAATCTGGCAGGCTTCCCTGGGGAGGTGGTGTTTGGGGTTTGGCTAAAGGCAGATGGTCAGGAAACCCCAGATGGAGCAGAGTGCTGCAGGGCAGTGAGCGAGGGCCCCCGCCTGCACCGCTCAGGTGACAGCCTCTGTGTGGGCGTCACTCCTGGTCTCCTTCCCGCTCCGTCCACCAAAGGGCGGTGGCCCCATCGGCTGGCAGGAGGCGGGCCCCGCAGGCAGGCAGACGTCCTCCAGCCCCTGTGCTGGCCGAGGAGATGGAGCCGTGGGGCTGGCTGCCTCTGCTCCTGCGGTTGGGCCTGATGTGGCCCCTGGGGGCTCCTTCTGAGCCCCGACTGAGGGTATTCGTGGTTCCGCACAGCCACATGGACGTGGGCTGGCTGCACACCGTGCAGGTAGGTGCCCCGAGTGACCCCTGCACACCTCTTGAAGCTGCGGCTCTTTTTCCTTCTGGACTCCAGAGTGGGTTTGTGTCCTGGGTCTCTGCCATCAGGGCTCTCGGCCTGGGGTCCATCACTATCTGGCTATGGACTGGCTGAGGACCGCTCTGGGGGCTCAGATGGTGAAGAATCTGCCTGCAATGCAGAAGACACGTGTTCGATCCCCGGGTTGGAAAGATGCCCTGGAGAAGAAAATGGCAACCCACACCAGTATTCTTGCCTGGAGAATTCCATGGATAGAGGAGCCTGGTGGGATATAGCTGATGGGGCCACAAAGAGTTAGACATGACTGAGCAACTCACGTGGGCTGGCTGTGGGCAGGGGTGAGAATGTGTCCCCTGCTGCAATGGGTGGAACGTGTTCCTAAATATGCCTTGAGTGAATATATGAACCAGGGCCAAGGAAAAGAGGGCAAGATGGATTTCCATAAGTTTCTGGTGCAGAAAACTGAAATGATTACCCAGGCCTGCACAAGCTCTTTTCTGGAAGGAGGAAGGAAATAAATGAATAGGACCACTCTGTAATCATGCATACAATACTTTCCATGAGACGTTAATAAGTGAGTTGCTCATTTAAAGGGAGTCGGGCAGCAAGAGGCCCTGAGGCTGAGTGTTGAGTCTGGTCCCGGCTCACTGGGCAGCCTCTGTGGGTGATGACCCACCTGCATGTGGAACTGCTGATGTGTGGGAAGCAGGCTCGTCACCCACCCCCAGTTTACAGAAGGGGCACTGAAGCCCAGGGTGGGGTGCTACCCAAGTCAGCAGACATCGCCTCATTGCCCGCTAACCGCCTGCCCAGGGCTCCTTGCATTCCTTTATCAGCATCCTGGCACCATGGTGAGCCAGCCTGACCCAGATGGGAGCAGGCATAGCTCCATCCTGAGGGCTCCCAGCCTTGGGGGAGGAGATAGATCCAGAGAGACGACTCGCGGGGTCAGCTCCTCTCAGCCTCAACTCTGACACACACTTCCCCATTGCTTCATCCCAAGAAGGCCCATCTGAGTCCCTGGGCCTCAGTCCCGGGGCCCTGTTGTCAACTGGTCTGTCCTCCAAGGCAGGAGCGGTCAGCTCACCCCACTGGGCTGGCACATCCCTCTGTCACATAGAGTGTCTGTCCCCTCTTGACTCTCCTCAGGGGCAGGCTCCCATCTAAGGGGGTCCGCCCGGGTCCTTCTCTCAGTGCAGGGCTCACCGTCCGTACAGCAGAGAGTGGACGCCGTGCTCCCTTGTTTGAGGAGGAGGGGGAGTCTAGGGCAGGGCCTTGGGCAGGCTTGGCGGGAGCGCCAGTGGACCCCAGACACCGTGTCTCCCTGGACGTTCCTCCTCGGTCCCTGGTCCATGCTCTCTGGTTTCCCCCATGGGGCTGGAGTGATGGTCTCTCCCCCTCCCCACCCCAGGAGAGCATGCAGGCTTATGTCATCAACGTCTACAACACCGTGGTGGAGGAGCTGACCCTTGAGAAGAAGCGCAGGTTCATCGCTGTGGAGCAGGAGTATTTCCGGCTCTGGTGGGATGGCGTCGCCTCGGATGAGCAGAAAGGCCAGGTAACACTGCCCTCAGGGGGTCCTCACCAGGCAGATGAGAGAGGATGCCCTGGGGGTTTCCGGGGACGACCCTCAGGAAGGTCCTGGGTTGTGCTCTGTGTGACCAGGGTGGGGCTGCATAAACCAGGGGGCCCCAACCCGGCTGAGCTTGCCCAGGATCCATTTAGCACAGGTTTGTGGTCAGCCCCATGCCCAGGGGACAGGGTTGTGTTTGATCGTGCCTTTATGGTTCATTCTGAATAACTGCAGCTCTGGCAGCCCAGCCGTGCACTCAGCTGGTGAGAATGGGGTCCCCTCTGATACTGGGCAATCCGGGGTGACCTGTGTCCACACCTTCTGACTTCATTTGTCAATCTGCGTGGACCCATGGGCCCCAGAGCCCAGGACCAGCCAGGGTGCAGGAGGCCCTGTGGATTAACCTCTGGGGCTGATTAACTCCTTGTCCAGGGGGTCAGAGGTCCTGGTCCAAGGAGGGACAGCCTGGGGCTAGGGCCTCCCCTTGTTCCCCGTGGGATCACAGGTGGGGCTGGCTCTTCAGCTGCAGGTCCCACATTTGGAAGTAGGAGTGGCCTTCCTCCTCAGAGAGGCTGTGCCCAGAATGTGCCCACGGTGTGAGCACCCAGGGTGCCTCTGGGGCGTGGTCCCCTCCAGGCATCACCTGCCCTCAGAACAGTCACCAATAGTGAAACTCAGAGGCTCAGCCACCTGCTCAAGGCAGAGAGCTCAGACGGTGAAGCAGGGTGTCCCCCAGGCCCCCAGAGGGGATGCGAACCTGCAGCCTGTGGAGCCGAGAGGACGAGCCTCCCATCTGACGGGCTCTGCCGCGAGCCGGGTGCTGGGCTCAGGTCTGTACAGGTTACTCTACTGACTCCTCCCACAACCCACATGGTGAGGACACTGATCCTACTGCACAGAGCTGGTCCGGGTTCAGAGAGGGCAGGCAACTGGCTCAAGGTCACACAGCTTATAGCTGACAGCTGGGTTCTGGGTCAGTATTGTGAATCAAAGCACAGCTCTCTGGGTGTCCACTGGGCAGTTCTTCCTTCTTTTACACAGACATCCCCAGACCCAAGTCACTTAATCCTACTCCCACAGTAAAGTGTCCGCTGGCTAAGACCTAGCCAGGAAATTCAGTAATATGTCCCTGGAAACTAGCAATTATCTCTGAGTTGTTTGGACTGAATCCCAGTGTCTGAATGGTGCCCATCATAAAGCAGGTACACATTTAAAACAGTACATGGTAGGAGTCATTCCACATTTCTCAAATGAATGAACTGCGAAGAGAGTACTTTCAGATCAGATACAAGCCACAGTCTCCCAAGAGCATGATGTGCTTATTGTCACAGTCCTTGATTGTATGCTTCTATTCTTCCCTTCTTTCATGGATGTATTTTATTGTTTGCACCATGAGGTCTGTGGGTTGTTAGCTCCCTAGTTAAAGTAAAAAGGAAAGTAACTCAGTCACGTCCAACTCCTTGCAATCCCATGGACTGTAAGCTGACAGTTTTCTATGTACATGGAATTCTCCGGGTATGAATACTTGAGTGGATAGCTGTTCCCTTCTCCAGGGAATCTTCCTGACCCAGGGATCAAACCAGAGTCTCCTGCATTGTAGACAGATTCCCCACCATCTGAAACACCAGGGAAGCCCAAGAAGGGATCAAACTCACATCCTCGCCACTGAAACTGCATCCTACACGCTGAAGTCCCAGGAAATTTCCTTCATTCCTGTATTCTAAAATATCTGTTAGGCAGTCATGTGACAAATGCAATTTGAAGAGCATGCTACAAATGTACTAGCCTGAAACCATAAAAATTATGAAACAGAAAGTCTCAGAAAGTGTTGTAAATTTAGGGATAAACTCCAGTGTTCTTGCCTGGAGAAGCCCATGGACAGAGGAGGCTGGTGGGGCACAGTCCATGGGGTCGCAAAGAGTTGGACATTCCAAGAAACTGAGCATGAACACACGCACTCGTTACTAATGTGAAATAGCCTGAGTTTTGATCATCATATAGCAGTTGTAATGATCTTTGTCTCTCAAAAATGACCTGAACTATTCAGATAAAGGCATGCAATTGCTAACTTGTACTTTCAAATGGTTTAGAAAAAGAATAATGTGTGTAATGACATGGGGGAGTGTTAACAGAAAGAGGTAAAAAATATTAGCAATGAGATAATCTGGAGAATGATTTATGGGAGTTTTTTGGTACAATTCCTGCAAGTTTTCCATAATTTTGGCATCATTCAAAAGCAAAAGGTGTGAACATATGTACCTGTGTATATGCCTGACGAAGCAGCAGCCAGGGCCAGGTCCTGTTCTCAGAGATGGACACAGTGCTGACAAGGACAGACAGCATCCTGCTATTTGCAGAATAAATGAGGCTGAGGAGTTTGAAGGAAGGACCATGAGATGCTATAGGCATGTGCCCAGAAAAATACAACTGGCTCAGCCCAGGGGATATAACCTGGCCTTTTCTCTCTGCCCACCATGCCAAGGTCCACCAGCTCGTGGCCGAAGGTCGCCTGGAGTTTGTCCTTGGAGGCCAGGTCATGCACGACGAGGCTGTGACCCACTTTGATGACCAGATCCTCCAGCTCACAGGTTCGATTACCCTTCCCCAGACCAGGGTCCCTGGGGCCTCCATGGGGCTGGGACTGGGTGTCTGAGCCCTCGTCCTGGGCTCCATCTTCACCTCTCAGCAGGAGACTGACCAGTCAACACTGTGATTGCTGGTACTGTGCCCATGTCTGTGCCTGAGTGCAGGGGATAAGGGTGTGGATTCTAGACCAGCCGGCCTGGCTGTCTCCTGACTCTGCCCCTTCCCAGCCCTGTAACCCTGGGCAAGTGATGCAACCTCATTAGGCCTCAGTTCCCTCCTCTGGAAAAGTGCTTGATAGTGATGTAAGATCCACCCCAAAGGGGTGTTACTAGGATTAAATTGGGATAATTCCAACAGAGCACATAGTGTACAGTGTGTGGGTCCCTAGTAAATGATCAGTAAACGTCAGATGCCATCTCTGCTATCACCTCACCCACCAGCACCAGAACCAGCACCACCACTAACAGCTCAGCATGTCATTGCATCACTTCTAACACCAGCACCTCCAACACCATCACCATCACCATCACAACCATTACCCCCACCATCACTATCTACACCTGGACCACCTCCAACACCAATGCCACTGCCACCATCACCACCATCCCTTCCATCTCCACACACACTGGCCACTCACAGGCACATTCCTCTCCATTTAACAAGTGTTCTCTACACATATCACCTCACTCACCACTAAAGGCAGGGTGTGCAGAGGGCATCATGCTCTCAGACTCCTTTGCAGAAGAGACACTAAGACTGAGGCTACAAGAAGGACAAAGAGTCAGTGGATGAGCTCTACCCATCGGCACTCCACTGAAGAGGGACTGTGTGTAGGACATCATGATGGCATTTGGCTTTCCTTTCCTCCAAATGTGTTCCTTTTTATGGCTGATAATATTCCTCCTTGGAAGGAAAGTTATGACCAACCTAGATAGCATATTAAAAAGCAGAGACGCTACTTTGCCAACAAAGGTCCAACTAATCAAGGCTATAGTTTTTCCAGTGGTCATATATGGATGTGAGAGTTGGACTGTGAAGAAAGCTGAGTGCCAAAGAATTGATGCTTTTGAACTGTGGTGTTGGAGAAGACTCTTGAGAGTCCCTTGGACTGCAAGGAGATCCAACCAGTCCATCCTGAAGGAGATCAGTCCTGGGTGTTCATTGGAAGGACTGATGCTGAAGCTGAAACTCCAGTACTTTGGCCACCTCATGAGAAGAGTTGACTCATTGGAAAAGACCCTGATGCTGGGATGGATTAGGGGCAGGAAGAGAAGGGGACGACAGAGGATGAGATGGCTGGATGGCGTCACCGACCTGATGGACATGGGTTTGAGTAAACTCCGGGAGTTGGTGATGGACAGGGAGTCCTGGCATGCTGCGTTTCATGGGGTTGCAAACAGTCGGACATGACTGAGTGACTGAACTAAACTGAACTGAATATTCCATTGCATATATGTATCACAACTTCTTTATCCATGTCAACAGATATCTCGGCTGTTTCCATATCCTAGCTAATGCAAATAGTGCTGCAGTGAATATTGGGGTACATATGTCTTTCATTATTAGTGTATAGGAGTGCAAGGGATTTCAGTTTACTAATTTTATATCCTGTAACTTTACTATCTATTCTCAGTATTCTAAGGAATCCCTTAGAAGCAATGGAGTAGCCATCATAGTCAACAAAAGAGTCTGAAATGCAGTACTTGGATGTAATCTCAAAAATGACAGAATAAGCTCTGTTTGTTTCCAAGGCAAACCATTCAATATCACAGTAATCCAAGTCTATGCCCCAACCAGTAACACTGAAGAAGCTGAAGTTGAACAGTTCTATGAAGACCTAAAAGATCTTCTAGAACTAACATCCAAAAAAGATGTCCTTTTCATTATAGGGGACTGGAATGCAAAAGTAGGAAGTCAATAAACACCTGGAGTAACAGGTAAATTTGGTCTTGGAGTATAGAATGAAGCAGGACAGCGTGTAATAGAGTTTTGCCAAGAGAAGGCACTGGTCATAGCAAACACCCTCCTCCACCAACACAAGAGAAGACTCTACACATGGACATCACCAGAAGGTCGACCCCAAAATCAGGTTGATTACATTCTTTGCAGCCAAAGATGGAGAAGCTCTATACAGTCAGCAAAAACAAGACCGGGAGCTGACTGTGGCTCAGATCATGAACTCCTTATTTCCAAATTCAGACTGAAGTTCTGGAGAAAACCACTAGACCATTCAGGTATGACCTAAATCAAATGCCTTATGACTATACAGTGGAAGTGAGAAATAGATTTAAGCGACTAGATCTTGATAGACAGAGTGCCTGATGAACTATGGATGCAAGTTCATGACATTGTACAGGAGACAGGAATCAAGACCATCACCAAGAAAAAGAAATGCAAAAAAGCAAAATGGCTGTCTGAGGAGGCCTTACAAATATCTGTGAAAAGAAGGGAAGCAAAAAGCAAAGGAGGCAAGAAAAGATATATGCATTTGAATGCAGAGTTCCAAAGAATAGCAAGGAGAGATAAAAAAGCCTTCCTCAGCGATCAATGCAAAGAAATAGAGGAAAACAATAGAATGGGAAAGACTAGAGATCTCTTCAAGAAAATTAGAGATACCATGGGAACATTTCATGCAAAGATGGGCTCAATAAAGGACAGAAATGGTATGGACCTAACAGAAGCAGAAGATACTAAGAAGAGGTGGCAAGAATACAGAGAAGAACTGTACAAAAAAGATCTTCATGACCCAGATAATCATGATGGTGTGATCACTCACCTAGAGCTAGACATTCTGGAATGTGAAGTCAAGTGGGCCTTAGGAAGCATCACGATGAAGAAAGCTAGTGGAGGCGATTGAATTCCAGGTGAGCTATTTCAAATCCTGAAAGACGACGCTGTGAAAGTGCTGCACTCAATATGCCAGGAAATTTGGAAAACTCAGCAGTGACCACAGGACCGTAAAATGTCAGTTTTCATTCCAATCCCAAAGAAAGGTAATGCCATTAGTTTTCATTCCAATCCGAAAGAAAGGTAATGCCAAAGAATGCTCAAACTACCACACAATTGCACTCATCTCACACGCTAGTAAAGTAATGCTCAAAATTCTCCAAACCAGGCTTCAGCAATACATGAACTGTGAACTTCCAGATGTTCAAGCTGGTTTTAGAAAAGGCAGAGGAACCAGAGATCGAATTGCCAACATCTGCTGGATCATCGAAAAAGCAAGAGAGTTCCAGAAAAACATCTATTTCTGTTTTATTGACTATGCCAAAGCCTTTGACTGTGTGGATCACAGTAACCTGTGGAAAATTCTGAAAGAGATGGGAATACCAGACCACCTGACCTGCCTCTTGAGAAACCTGTGTGCAGGTCAGGAAGCAACACTTAGAACTGGACATGGAAAAACAGACTGGTTCCAAATAGGAAAAGGAGTACGTCAAGACTATATATTGTCACCCTCCTTATTTAACTTATATGCAGAATACATCATGAGAAATGCTGGGCTGGGGGAAGCACAAGCTGGAATCAAGATTACTGGCAGAAATATCAATAACCTTAGATATGCAGATGACACCACCCTTATGGCAGAAAGTGAAGAACTAAAGAGCCTCTTGATACAAGTGAAAGAGGAGAGTGAAAAATTTGGCTTAAAGCTTAACACTCAGAAAACTAAGATCATGGCATCTGGTCCCATCACTATATGGCAAATAGATGGGGAAACAGTGGAAACAGTGGCTGACTTTATTTTTTGGGGGGGCTTCAGAATCACTGCAGATGGTGATTGCAGTCATGAAATTAAAAGACGCTTACTCCTTGGAAGGAAAGTTATGACCAACCTAGACAGCATATTAAAAAAAGCAGAGACATTACTTTTCCAACAAAGGTTCGTCTAGTCAAGGCTATGGTTTTTCCAGTGGTCATGTACGGATATGAGAGTTGGACTATAAAGAAAGCTGAGCACCGAAGAATTGATGCTTTTGAAGTGTGGTGTTGGAGAAGACTTTTGAGAGTCCCTTGGACTGCAAGGAGATCCAACCAGTCCATCCTAAAGGAGATCAGTCCTGGGTGTTCATTGGAAGGACTAATGTAAAGCTGAAACTTCAATACTTTGGCCACCTGATGTGAAGAGCTGACCCATTGGAAAAGACCCTGATGCTGGGAAAGATTGAGGGCAGGAGGAGAAGGGGCCAACAGAGGGTGAGATGGCTGGATGGCATCACCGACTCAATGGACATGGGTTGGGTAAACTCCGGGAGTTGGTGATGGACAGAGAGGCCTGGTGTGCTGCGGTTCATGGGGTCGCAAAGAGTCAGACACGACTGAGTGACTGAACTAAACTGAACTTAAATTTACTATATTCATTGATTCCCTCTAGTAATTTTCTGGTGGCATCTTTAGAGTTTTCTCTGTATACTATTGTGTTATCATCAAACTGTGAGAATTTTACTTCTTTTCCTGTCTGGATTCTTTTTTTTTTTTTTTTTCTTCTCTGATTGCTCTAGCTAAGACTTCCAAAACTATGTTGAATAATCATGGCAAGAGTGGGCACCCTTGCCCTATTGCTCATCTTAGAGGAAATGCTTTCACTTTCTCACCGTTGAGAGCAATGCTGGCTATGGCTTTGTCATATAAGTCCTTTATTATGTTAGGTTCCCTGGTAGCTCAGACAGTAAAGCGTCTGCCTACAATGTGGGAGACCTGGGTTTGATCCCTGGGTCAGGCAGATCCTATGGAGAAGGAAATGGCAACCCACTCCAGTACTCTTGCCTGGAAAATCCCATGGACGGAGAAGCCTGGTGGGCTACAGTCCATGGGGTCGCAAAGAGTCAGACACGACTGAGTGACTTCACTTTCACATGCTTCTTCTATGTCTACTGTCTGGAGAGTTATAATAAATGAATGTATGATTTTGTCAAAAGCTTTTTCTTAATCTCCTGAGATGACCATGTGGCTTTTATCTTTCATTTTGTTAAGATGGCGTGTCATATTGATTGATTTGTCTCTCCTGTGATGGTGATATTCTCTATACTGGACAATCCTTGCATCCCTGAGATAAAGTCTACTTTATCATGATGTATGATCTTTTTAATGTGTTGTTCAATTCAGTTGGCTAGAATTTTGTTAAGTATTTTTGCATCTATGTTCCCCAGTGATATTGGCATGTAATTTTCTTTTTTGTGGCATCCTTGTCTGGTTTTGGTATCTGGGTGATGGTGGTCACATGGACTGAACTCTGATGATTTTTTCCTGTGTAATTTTCTGGAATAGTTTGAGCAGGATAGGTAACAGCTCTTCTCAAAACTTTTGACGGAATTTGCCTGTGAAGTTCTCCTGCCATGGGTGTTTGTCTGTTGGAAGATTTTGTGAATACAGTTTTGGGAATCTGTGCTTGTGACTGGCTTGTTCATATTTTCTATTTCTTTCTGGTTCAGTTTTAGAAAGTGATATTTTTCTAAGAATGTGTCCATTTCTTCCAGGTTGTCCATTTTACTGGCCTATATTTCCTCATAGTAGTCTCTCATGATCGTTTGTATTTCTGTGTTGTCTGATATAATTTCTTTTTCATTTTCAATTTTATTGATTTGAGTCTTTCTATTTTTTTGATGGGTCTGGCTAATGATTTATCAATTTTGTTTAGCTTCTCCAAGAACCAGCTTTTTGTTTTATTGGTCTTTGCTACTATTTATTTCATTTCTTTTAAAATTTATTTCTGTAGTGATGTTTGCAATTTATTTCCTTCTGGTAACTTTGGGGTTTTTTGTTTTTCTTTTCCATTTGCTTCAGGTGCAAAGTTAGATTGTTTATTTGATGGTTCTCTTGTTCCTTGAGTAGGCTTGTATTGGTATAAACCTCCCTCTTAGCACTGCTTTTACTGCATCCCATAGGTTTTGAGTCACTGTGTTTTCATCTCCTAGGTCTTGATAAAGACTCTCAAGACTTAGTTTTAGACAGAATATCTCTATGGGGGGATGGCGGTTTTCCCACCAGCTCAGAGGACAGGATGAGCTGAGTGTGGGCAGCAGGCCCTGGGGGTGTGAGCTCATCTCCTCCCTGAGCTGACCCGTCCCAGCTGCGATTCTCAGCAGAGGCCTGGAAGGGAGACGGGACACAGGGGGCGTGTCCCCAGCCACCCCACCCTCTGGGAGGTAGCCCAGCTCAGGTCACATGGGGGCTGGGGCTCCCCTAACTGCAGTGACAGAAGCAAATGTCCCCGAGAGGGAAGGACACGGCTGGGACAGTGCTGCGAGGAGCCTGCTGCCCTGGTTTCTCCGGCCCCAGCTCTCGGCCTGTGCCTACCCCCTCCCCCTCCCAATACCAGTCACCCCCTGTCTCCTGGGTGCCCCTCTGTTCCACCTCCCTCCTCTCTGACTCCTCCTCAGCAGAGTTAAAAACTGGAAGGAAGCAGGTCTCTGCAGCTGAGGCAGAGACCACAGTTCCGATGCCCCCTTGGCCTCTCGGGCACCTTGGCCCCTGCGCTCCTGCCCCGCCCTGCATCACTGGGCGGGGAGGTCTTGACCTGGTCTCTGTGCTCATTAGGACGCTGGCTCAGCTGCATGAAGGTGACAGTGACGTGACTCAAGTAAGAGGGAAGGCTGCTTCTCTCAGGGCGGGGGTGGGGTGTGGCGTCTACACTGCGCGCTGCTCTGGGCCATCGGGGTCACTGCTCCACAGAGTAATGGGGCTTCCAGTAGCTGGTGTGTTTCACTCTGCCACCCCACAGCCTGTCCCTGCCTTCCTCGCATGGCTGAAGGTGCCTCACCCCCCTGAAATATCATCTCAGTTGGGAAGAGGAGGGGAATGAAGGGAAGAGGGCAGTACATTCTCGAGAAGGTGACCCTGAACTACCTTCATCGCTTCTGGGCACATCCACTGTTCAGAACCTCATCACGTGGTCTGTCATCCTCAGGAGGCAGGGGATTGCAGGCTTCTGCCAGGAGTCTCTTGCCCTGCCCTAATTAGGAGGGGCGGTGTGGTTCTGTTACTAAAAGGCAGAGGGGAGAGTATATGTTGGGCAAAGATCAATTGTTTTATGCATTAATCACCTGTTCATCTGGACCTCAGGAAGGTTTTCTAACAGCGTTGAGAAAACCTGAGGTACACTGATTTGTCATTAAGATATTTACTGCTTCCTTACAAAGAACAGGGAGAATTTACAGACTGATTCTGCAGCCCACTGATGTTTCTCATATTCTCATATCCTCTCCCACATGATCACAGAACGGCTGCCACAGCTCCAGTCATCAGGAAAGCAAAGGGGAACAAGGGGACATTTCTTGCTGAAACTTTTTAAAACAGGAAATGTGTGAATTCTTGCCCTGAAACCCAAGCCAGCTAATGCCAAACATCTTTTTGGCTATAACTATTTGCACACCCACTTCTAGTTCCCACAGAGATGGAGGAAAGAATCAGGCAGAGGTGGATGATCTTTCCATGACCTGTGACCAGTTATAAGTCATCCCTTGGGTCTGGGTCAGTGTCTCCTGATTGAAGTGAGGATACTGAGTGTGGAATTCAGTTCAGTTCAGTTCAGTTGCTCAGTCGTGTCTGACTCTTTGTGACCCCATGAACTGCAGCACGCCACGCCTCCCTGTCCATCACCAACTCCCAGAGTTTACCCAAACTCACATCCATTGAGACGGTGATGCCATTCAACCATCTCATCCTCTGTCATCCCATTCTCCTCCTGCCTTCAATTTTTCCCAGCATCAGGGTGTTTTCAAATGAGTCAGCTCTTCACATCAGGTGGCCAAAGTATTGGAGTTTCAGCTTCAACATCAGTCCTTCCAATGAACACCCAGGACTGATCTCCTTTAGGATGGACTGGTTGGATCTCCTTGCAGTCCAAGGGACTCTCAAGAGTCTTCTCTTCAGTTCAGCTCTCTTCACTTCAAAAGTGTGGAATCAGTGTCCACCAAGTCAGCAGCTTCAGGCCCGCCCTCCTCAGGCAGACCATATGGGACAGAGTGTGCCCTCAACGGACTACTGAACCCCCGTCTCAGACCCACCATCCCCAGGGCTTCCTCCTCTCCTCCAGCTGCTTCTCCTTGGTCTGCTCTGCTTCCTGAGTCCCCTCTGCTGCTCCCACTGGTCCCCGAGTTCTCAGAGCCCTCTCCAAGTCCAACTGCCTGGCTGTCTCTTTGCAGAAGGGCACAGCTTTCTCTACGAAACATTTGCGGTCCGGCCACGATTCTCCTGGCAGGTGGACCCATTTGGTGCATCCGCCACGACCCCCACCCTCTTTGCTCTGGCGGGCTTCAATGCCCACGTCATCTCCAGGATCGACTATGACCTGAAGGAGGCCATGCAGGATAACCGGGTGAGTGGTGAGCCGTATCTACTCATCCACTTTCTCACCATCAGAACTGAAAAACGCTGCTGCACCTTTATTGATGGTGATGAGCTCCCTGTGTCTGGGGGCATTCAAGCAGAGTTAGAGAGAGACTGGCTGGCAGGCCCTGGAAGAGGGTCCTGCCCTGAGGAGGGTCAGATCAAAGTGCAGGCAGGCACCGTCTGGAGGGCCAATTCCTCCACCAATGTGGCTTTGGGAGGGCAGGGGGAATCTAGAGGAGGGGGCAGCAGACCGAGATCTTGACCATGAACCACTGAGAGGAGCGGGTGTGGGCGGCTAGGAGACTCGGGTGGGGTCTGGGGAGGGGAGCCGGCAGCCGCGTCACCCCTGGGCCTCACCCTGTTCCCTCCGGGTCTGCAGCAGCTGCAGTTCGTGTGGCGAGGGTCCAGATCCCTGTCGGCGCAGCAAGAAATCTTCACACACGTCCTGGACCAGTTTGGCTACTGCTCGTGAGCACCTGCCTCGGGCCAGTCCCGGTCCCAGCACCCTCCCTCGACCAGCTTAGCCACGCCCCTCATGGCCACGCCCCTTTCCCCTACTCAATGCTGAGGGCACGCACTGAGCACCCATCTTACAGAAGGAACAGCTGAGGCCTGGACACCCAGCCAAGGCCCCGCGGTAGCAGCCTTAGGGCAGCAGCACTGGACTCAGTACGCAGCACCAAAGCCTCCATGTCCTCGGTCTCCCTGAGTCTGAGGATTTTGTAACATTGCTCTGTCTCTATATAGAATTCTGTGATTCTGTTCATCATGACGTTTGTTGCATTATTTTTTATTTGAAAAGTGTGAAAATCGCATTATATCGTTACTGAGATTTTTACAAGCACGAAGTTCTGTGTGAAGGTGTGTGTCTCACGTGCCTCATTCTGGTCCCAGCCCTGCTCGGGGTCCTTGGAATCAGAATTGAAGGGCACAGAGATAACCGAAAGAATGAGTGATCGCACGAACTGCTCCTGATCTACGTGGAGGAAGTGGGGCCCAGAGGTGGTGGGCTCCATGGAACAGCTGAAAAATAGGGTTGTAGGGTCACGTGCCCAAGGTCCTGCAGGGCTGAAAGGTGATGCCTTCTGTCCACAGAGCTCATCTGCCCACCACTGCCCTGTCCGCCCTCTGACGGGAGACAGAGGCCCCAAGCAGGGTCTGCAGGGCCAGAGGCTCTGGCCTGGCTGAGTCCTCCCTCTTAGACCTCGGGCTGCTGCCCTTCTCAGGGCAGATCCCTAACACTTGTCTCTCTCTCAGCGAGGGATTTTACTGGGATGGCGAGCCAGTCTTCCCAGGTCCACCCACGGATGGCCTGTACCCCAGCATGGAAATGCCTGTCACTGAGAACAGCATCCCAAACTTTGCCAGTCTCCTCCTGGGCAATGTGTTGGCTCGAGCCACCTTGTTCCGGACACCACACGTCCTCTGGCCCTGGGTAAGTTGGGGTCCCAGGCCCTGGTTCCTCAGCTCTGTGCAAGGACTGCTCTTATGTGTCCGACCTCAGCACCTGGGTCCACCCCTGGACTGTGTGTCCTGTTCTAGCCAGGCCCGTGTCCATCCAGGCAGTGGGCCATCCCAGCCCCGGCTCAGTCCTCCTGCCCTGCACCCCGAGTCCTCACCCAGGCTACCAGCTCCTCCCCCCACCCAGAATCACCCCCACGGTCTCTGCCTCCAATGCAGTCCCTCCCCCACCCTGGCTCCAGCTCCTCCCCAGCCCTCCCCGTCCTTTCCCCTTCTCAAAGCTGGGAGCAGAGGCCTCGGCCTGAATCCTGGCTCCCAACTCAGGGGCTGTGAGACTGGGAACATGAGCCTCACCTTCCTCATCTGTGAAATGGGGATGATGACAGGACCTGCTCCATTGGCTTGATTTGAGGTCAGATGGGAAAGACACCCCTGGGGGACAGTGCCTGACACTGTAACCATTGTGGTCACAGCCAAACTGGATGGAGCACCCCCTGTTCTACGTGATGTATGTGTCTCCCCCATTTTCTCTGCCCCACTGGGCACAGGGGCAGTCCCTATTGGGTCCTGTCTACTCATAAGGGACCGAGAGCCAGAGAGGTTAAGGAAGCTTCCTGACGCCACGTAGGTACCTAGCAGGGCCGCTAAGAGAGTGGAATTTGTGCTCAGAGCTGTCAGAAACGCTCCCAAGTAAGAAAGCATGTGTGCATGCATGCACCCACGGTCACCGTGCTGCACATTACATCCTCATGACTTGTTTCTAAGATGGAAACATAACTTCTGCCCTCTGTCAAGCATTTAGCCTACACTGCAGCCCCTGTCTTTGGATCTACCAATATGTTCTCTCCATACATGAAGTTATTTTCCACATATTTTCTGTTTTCCTTTAATTCACGTATACCTGAGACCATATAGTATTTCATCTTTCTCTGTCTGACTTGTTTCCTGAGCTTAATGCCCTCAAGTTCCATCCATGCTGTTGCAAATGGCAGGATTTCCTCTTTTTATGGTGAATAATACTGTGTACATATATGACATGTTCTTGATCTCTTCATCCATTGATGCACATACAGGTTGATTCCATATTTCTTGCTGATTATAAATACAGCTGCAATGAACATAGGCTTGCAGAAGTCTTTTCAAGTTAGTGTTTTTGTTTTCTTTGAATAAATACAAAGAAGTGGGATGACTGAATCACATGGTAGCTCTATCATTAGTTTTTCGAGGAACCTCCACACTGGTTTCCATAATTGCTGGAACAATTTACGTTTAAATCAACAGTGCATGAATGTTTACATTTCTCCTTATCCTGACATACATTTGTTGTTTCTTTTCTCTTAGATGATAGCCGTTCAATAGGTGTGAGGTGGTACCTCTGCGTGGTTTCGATTTGTTCAACATCTTTTCCTGTGTCTGTTGGCATCTCTGTGTCTTCTTGGACAAATGTCTCCTCAGGACCTCTGCCTATTTTTTACCTGGATTACTTTCATTATTACTACTGATCTATATATGTTCTTTTTATTTCATGTATTATACCTTTTCAGATTTATGACTTGCAAATGTTTCATTTAATAGGCTGTCTTTATTTATGAAGTTTCTTTGCTGTGCAGAGGCTTTTAGTTTGATGTAGTCTTACTTGTTTATTATTCTCTGTGTTCTCTTTCCATGTGATGTCAAATCCAAAAACTCATCACCAAGATCGATGATGAGGAATTTATAGTGTATGTTTTCTCCTGGAAGCTCTTATAGTTCCAGGAGTTACAATCATATCTTTAATTAGCTTGACTTACACTCAATAAGCTCAGATATGCAGATGACACCACCCTTATGGCAGAAAGTGAAGAAGAACCAAAGAGCCTCTTGATGCAAGTGAAAGAGGAGAGTGAAAAAGTTGGCTTAAAGCTCAACATTCAGAAAACTAAGATCATGGCATCCGGTCCCATCACTTCATGGCAGATAGATGGGGAAACAGTGGAAACACTGGCAGACTATTTTTCTGGGCTCCAAAATCACTACCGATGGTGACTGCAGCCATGAAATTAAAAGATGCTTACTCCTTGGAAGGAACGTTATGACCAACCTAGACAGCATACTAAAAAGCAGAGACATTACTTTGCCAACAAAGGTCCATCTAGTCAAGGCTGTGGTTTTTCCAGTAGTCATGTATGATGTGAGAGTTGGGCTGTAAAGAAAGCTGAGTGAGGAAGAATTGATGCTTTTGAACTGTGGTGTTGGAGAAGACTCTTGAGAGTCCCTTGGACTGCAAGGAGATCCAACCAGTCCATCCCAAAGGAGATCAGTCCTGGGTGTTAATTGGAGGGACTGATGTTGAAGCTGAAACTCCAATACTTTGGCCACCTGATGTGAAGAGCTGACTCATTTGAAAAGACCCTGATGCTGGGAAAGATTGAGGGCAGGAGGAGAAGGGGACGACAGAGGATGAGATGGTTGAATGGCATCACCGCCTCAATGGACGTGAGTTTGGGTAAACTCTGGGAGTTGGTGATGGACAGGGAGGCATGGCATGCTGCGGTTCATAGGGTCACAAAGAGTCAGACACGACTGAGTGACTGAACTTAACTGAACTGAACTGTTTGAGTACAGTGTTAGGTAGTGATCTAAACTCATTCTACACCTGAGGATGTTCAGTTTTCATAAGACCATTTCTGGTAGAAGATGTCCTTTCCCCAGTTTATATTCTTGCCCTTTTGCTTTAATGTAATTACCATATACACATGGCTTTATTTCTGAGCTCTCTATTCCATCCCATTGATCTACCTGTATCTTTTTTTGTCAGTACCAGAGTATTTAGATTGCTATGGCTTTGCAGTAAAGTATGAAATCAGGATGTACGATGCTTCTAGTTTTGTTCTTCTTACTAAAGATTGCTTTGACCATTCATGGTCTTTGTGGTTCCCATAAATTTTAGGATTGGTTGTTCTATTTCTGTGAAAAATGTCATTGGAATTTTAAAAGGTTTTGCATTGAATCTTTAGATTGTTTTAGAAAATGCAGCCCTCCTCTTGCAGTCTTGAGCTCAGAATATTTTCCCACTTACTTGCATCTTCCTCCATTTCTATCATCAGTGTCGTCTAGTTTTTAGTGTACAAGGCTGTCACCTGCTCCGTGAAATGTATTCTTAGGTATTTTACCTTTTTGATGTAACTGTAAATAGGATTGTTTCCTTCATTTGTCTTTCTGATGATTTGTTGTTAGTGTGTGGAAACACTAATCAGCACGGGATTGTGTCTATTGATATTTTTATCCTTCAACTTTAATGCTTTTATTAATTTTAAGATTTGTCTCTAGCATTTTCTATAGTCACTATTTTTATGACATCATTACAGCAGCCATTAGTGAGAATTTTATTTCTTCTGTTCCGATTTCCATGCTTTTTCATTACTAATTGCTGCAGGTCTGATTTATAATACCACATTAAATAAGTGGTGAGTGGGATCATCCTTGTCTTTTTCCTGATCTCCCAGGAATAGTTTTACCTTTTATTCCACGAGTTGATGTTGGCTGTTTGCTTGTCATATATGGCCTCTAGTATATTGAGGTAATTTTCATCCACACCCACTTTGAGGAGAGTTTTTATCACAAATGGAATTTGAATTTTGTCTTATGCCTTTTATGCATCTGTTGAGATGATCATATAATTTTTATCTCACATTTTCTCACTGATTGATTTGAGGATGTTGAACGGTCCTTGCATTCGTGGAATAAATTCCTTGCATTCTGCTTTATGATGATGAAATATTGCTGTCAAGTATTGTTGATTTTGTTTGCTATTATATTGTTGAGGATTTTTGCATCTATGTTCCTAGGATATATTCAGCTATAATTTTCTTTTCTTGAGGCTTCTTTGCCTGGTTTGGTGTCAGGGTAATCTTGGCCTTGTAAAATTATATTGAAACCTTTCAGTCCCCTTCTAGTTTGTAAAATAGACTAACAAGGATCTGTATTACCGAATCCTTGATGGCAATACCAGACCAACTTACCTGCCTCCCGAGAAATTTGTATGCAGGTCAAGAGCAACAGTTAGAACCGGTCATGGAACAATAGACTTGTTCCAAATTTGGAAAGGAGTGTGTCAAGGCTATATATTGTCACCCTGCTCATTTAACTTATATGAAGAGTACATCATGTGAAATGCCAGGCTGGCTGAAGCACAAGCTGGAATCAAGATTGCTGGGAGAAATATCAATAACTTCAGATATGCAGATGGCATCACCCTTATGGAAGAAGTGAAGAGGCATTGAGGAGCCTCTTGATGAAACTGAAAAAGGAGAGTGAAAAAGCTGGCTTAAAACTCAACCTTCAAAACACTAAGATCATGGCAGCCAGTCCCATCACTTCATGGCAAAGAGATGGGAAACAATGGAAGCACTGAAGAACTTTATTTTCTTGGGCTCCAAAATCACTGCAGATAGTGACTGTAGCCATGAAAATAAAAGATGCTTGGTTCTTGGAAGAAGAGTTGTCACCAACTCAGAAAGCATATTAAAAAGCAGAGACATTCTTTTGCCAACAAAGGTTCATCAGTCAAAGCTATGGTTTTTCCACTGGTCATGTATGGATGTGAGAGTTGTACCATAAAGAAGGCTGAACACTGAAGAATTAATGCTTTTGAACTGCGGTGTTGGAGACAAATCTTGAGATTCCCTTGGACTGCAAGGAGATCAAACCAGTCAATTGTAAAGGAAATCAGTCCTGAATATTCATTGGAAGGACTGATGCTGAAGCTGAAACTCCAATACTTTGGCCACCTGATGCGAAGACCTGACTCATTGGAAAAGACCTTTATGCTGGGAAAAATTGAAGGCAGGAGGAGAAGGGGATGACAGAGGAGGAGATGGTTGAATGACATCACCAACTGGATGGCATGAGTTTGAGTAAGGTCGGGAGTTGGTGATGGGCAGGGAAGCCTAGTGTGCTGCAGTCCACTGGGTCTCAAAAAGTCAGACACAACCGACTGATTGAGCTGACTAAACAAGGATTTGTATAAATTCTTTAACATTTGATAGACATGGCCACTGAATGTTGATCTTTGCTTTCTTGAGGAGTATTTGGATCCTGGTTCAGTTTGGTTCTAGTATCCATTTGTTCAGGCTTTCCATTTACACATCATTCAGACTGGGCAGGTTATATATTTCCAGGAATTTATCAGTTTTTCTACTTTGACATCTTTCTGAGGATGCTATTAAGGTCAGTAAATTCAAGCAAGCCATTCTGTTTTTAATTCCTGTTTAGTATCTTATCATAATTAAGGTTCTTGATAACTAAGAGCAGTGCTGGGATTAAAGAAACTGTCAGGAGGTGGAATCTGTCAGACACAGAAAACCAAAACCTAAATCATCACACTTATGTGGAATTTTACAAAACCAGTCTCATAGAGAAGGAGATCAGATGTTTGGTGGCCAAAGGTGGGACTGGCGAGTGTGGAGAAGTGGGGGACTGTCTGGAACGGGCACAAACCTGCAGCTGTCAGACCAGCCAGCACTGGGGAACCACCTGAACCCGACAGAGAGAGGGGGACGCGCACAGCACAGGCCCGGGGCCTGTGCCCGCCGCGGGGGGCGGGGGTGGTCCTGGGGAGAAGAGGGGCCCACCATGTGCAGGCTGGGCTCTGCACCCAGAGGCGCAGGGCGTTGCTTCTGTCCCCCGGCTGCAGGGATGTGACAGGCAGTTCTTCAACGCCTCGCTGCAGTTCACCAACATGGACCGTGTCATGGAGGAGGTCAACAAGTTCACCTACCAGCACGGCGTCTCGATGGAGTATGCCATGCTGGGCAGCTACTTCCGGGCTGTGCACGCGCACCAGCTCTCCTGGCCAGTCCGAGACCAGCGAGACTTCCTGCCCTATTCCTCGGGTAGGAGCCTCTGGGTGGAGGGATTCGGTGCCAGGGAGGAAAGGGGCCCCCAAACACGGTGCCTGCTCAGGCCTCTGCTTGGAGCCTGCTCGGGGCCCTGGGGGAGCTGCAGGCCCTGACCCTCCTGCCTGACCCCTCCACACTCTGCCGGATTCCAGGCTCCCAGAGCCTCTCACGCTGGCCACAGGCAGCAGGTCCTGTCTCTGCCTTTTGCTCCAGTGCTGCCGGAAGGACTGCCCCGCGCCCACCTTCGCTTCCCACAAAGTCCTAATTGTCCTGGAGTGTCTCCTCCTCTCATCCCCAGGTGGTGCTTGTGGGCACCTGCCAGTGCAGGAGACACAGGGGATGCGGGTCGGATCCCTGGGTAGGGAAGATCCCTCAGAGGAGGAAATGGCAACCCACTCCAGGATTCTTGCCTGGGAAATCCCATGGACAGAGGAGCCTGGTGGGCTACAGTCTGTGGGATTGCAGAGTTGGACATGACTGAGCATGCATGCATGCATGTCACCTCCTCCAGGAAGCCTTTCCTGATCTGAAGTCTAGACTGTTGTCTCCTCTCCCCCTCAGTGCCCCAGTTTTCACCCGTTGCCACAGAGTCATTTTTGGGGGCCCTTGTCTCCCACAAGCCTGTGTTCGGGAGGCCAGGACGGTTTTGGCTGTGGATGGCACAGCCTCGGGGTGAAAGGTCGTGGAGTGAGCCTTGTGCCGGATTGTGTGCACCCGTGGAACCGTCCTGGGTCAGGAAAGTGGGGACGTTCATCTTGGTTAGTGCATCCAGTGTGAAAATGAAGTGAGATGAGGAGAGCTCATAGCCTGGTGCCTGGGCCAGAGCCAGAGCTCAGCAGAGGCAGCTGTTAACAGTGACAGCAGCATCTCCACCCGGGAGGCTGGGTGCCATCCTGGATGTGGTGAGGGCACTCCGTGTGAGGGAGCTAGTCCAGGGCCTGATCGCCCTGGAGGAAGCCCAGCATCAGCGCCTCTTCCAGGTCCAGCCCCACCCACCTCCAAGCGGACCCCCGTAGAAAATCCAGCTCCCCTATCTGCAAGCCAGACAGGAATTAAGTACACACAGCCTCCCCCTGACAGCTGGGGAGGCAGAAACACCCTCCACACCCCAGTCCAGCCTTGCTCAGGGCATCCGCGGGGGAAGGTATTGGCCAAATTATTGAACATCTGAAACCCTTACTGCATACAATGCCAGAATCCTTGAAGGATCCTTGTGGTCCTGCTCCCTTGTTTTTAAAAAAAAGAGGAGCTAAAGGGTATGAAGAAAGCTGAGGACCGAAGAATTGATGCTTTTGAACTGTGGTGTTGGAGAAGACTCTTGAGAGTCCCCTGGACTGCAAGGAGTCCATCCTAAAGGAGATCAGTCCTGGGTGTTCATTGGAAGGACTGATGCTGAAGCTGAAACTCCAATGCTTTGGCCACCTCATGGGAAGAGTTGACTCATTGGAAAAGACCCTGATGCTGGGAGGGATTGGGGGCAGGAGGAGAAGGGGAGGACAGAGGATGAGATGGCTGGATGGCATCACCGACTCGATGGACATGAGTTTTAGTAAACTCCGGGAGTTGGTGATGGAGAGGGAGGCCTGGAGTGCTGCAATTCATGGGGTCGCAGAGTCAGACAAGACTGAGCGACTGAACTGAACTGACTGAAGGGGTATGGGCATGGAGGGGAGACTGCAGCCAGGACCCCATGAGCCAGAGCAGCCCAGGGACCCTGATCAGGCCCTACCTCCCAGCCAGGTTTGCCCAGCCCTAGGTCCATGGTGGGATCACTCAGCAGGACAGGTCGTTTTAGAAGGGAGAGGTGAGGTATGTGTTTGTCCCCACGGACAGTTAGGAGACCCAGGCTCACAGCAGCATCCACGGGCTGAACATCCCCCAGGGGATCCGGGTGCCTGAGCTACGCCTCTCCGGGGCCTGGCCTCTCCCCGCCCTCACCATTCAGTAGGCACGGTGTCTCAGCAAGGTTGGCCCCAGGCGGTGTCTCAGATGCTCACCTGGGTTGAGATCACAGCTCTTGCCCCCACGGGCTGGATGGCTTTGGGTAAGTGATGTCACCGGTCTGAGGCTTGGTTCTGTCATCTGTGACATGGATTCTAGGAGGACTGGAGGGACTCCCACATGGTGGTCCAAATACAACCACTTCCCTTCTCATTTCCTTCCCTTCCGAAGAGACAGCAGGGTGGGCCCCCAGCTGCAGGGCTGGATCTAGGCTGGGTGCCACCCTGACTGCCCCAGACCTGGATTTGCAGTGCCTCTCAGGCCTTGGTCTTCTGCCTGAGTGGTGAGAAAGAGGAGCTACATACCTCTCAGGACACTTGCCCTTGGACCTCATCAGACTGGTGGAGGGCTGGCTCCTAGAGTAGTTGAGGGCCTGAAAGTAAGTGAGCAGGGTTCCAATCGAGGTGGGTGTGACACTGTCCTGTGGGCGTGGTCACACAGGAGGTGGGAGGGGAGAGAGGGTGTGGGCGGGGTTTCAATTGAGGTGGGTGTGGACACTGCTGGGTGGGCGTGGTCACACTTGAGATGGGAGGGGATAGAGGATGTGGGCGTGGTTACCAGGAGGCAGGAAGGAGTGTCTGGTCTGGGTGGGAGGGTATGCTGAAAGGTCCGGTGAAATGCGAGGTGGGGTGTGGCCACTTAGCCTTCCCCTGGAGAGGCATGGTTTAATCAGAGACTGAACTTCGAGGAGGCTTGGTCCTGACCTGAGCGCAGGGGAATCTATGTAGCTTTGACTAGTTGGGTCCGTGCTTGGAGCTGAGGCTGGGGTCGCCGGTGCCCTGACCTCTGTGCTCAGCTTCCGGGAGGAGCTGTGGAGGGTCCCTGCGTCTGGCCCCTCAGGATGTAGCCTTTCCCCAGTCCTCGCGGCTTCCCTTCCCAGTAGAGTCAAGGTCCTCTAAGGGAAGAACCTAGAATGGAGGCACAACCCAGCCTGGGGAGGAGGCAGGAGGAGGGAACAGCCGGGAACCCTGAACCACCTGCTGAGACCCATCCCAGCCCCAAGGTGCTCAGACTCTTGCCCCTTCCACCAGCCTCACACTCTTAGTCCAGGGTCAGGACAGTGGCTCCAGGGCTCTCACAGCTCCCAACCCCTGCCATCCTTCCCTGCTGAGCGTCCAGAGAGAACTGCTGAAATGCATGCCTTCCAGGAACCACCTTATCTCCAGAGGCACACCGGGGCTGCCAGCGCAACAGCCCTTCCCCTCTGGGTCCTGCCCCCTGGCCCTCATCCCTGTGCTAACTCCCCTGAGGTACTCAGGGCCTTTGCCCACAGGCCGTGCCAAGGGTTGAGGTGCACACTGGGATTCTTGTCCTCGTCACAGTCCTTCAGCACTCGGGCCTCTCCAGGCCTGCCCCAGCCCAGCCTGACCCTGCCAGCTGCCCAGGCCTTCCAGGGATCTTGTACCACTGCTGACCTGGCTGGACCGGGAACCCTGAGATCACCCCCTGGCCTAGGCTGTGTCCCTGGGGACCCAGGCAGATCCACCTCTGACCTCATCTTCCTCAGCATTTCCCAGGTGGGGATCAGGGGCCTCCGTGGGCAGGCCCTCCTACCTACTCCTGACCTGTTTCTTCTAGAAATATTTCACGCCTGGACCGGATTCTACGCTTCCCGAAGTGGTCTCAAGGCGCTGGCGAGGCGAGCCAGCGCTCTGCTGTATGCCGGGGAGTCCATGTTCACACGCCACGTGCTGTTGGCTCTGCACCCACACCTGGACCCGGCCTGGGGCCTGCAGCAGCTCCAGCAGCTCCGCTGGGCGGTCTCTGAGGTAACGCAAGGCCTCCCAGAGACAGGACAGGATTGGACCCTCCTGGGCTGTGTGCTTCCCCCTCTCTAGGTCAGCACACCTCCCTGTCCCTGGTCACTACAGGTCCACTTTACAGATGAGAACACTGAGGTCGCCTTGGTCACAAGATCTGTGCATGTTGAAGCTGCCTCAAGGCTAGGACCATGGCCTGCCAGGGTGCAGCTTGTGCTTCAGTAAGACACAGGGCCAGATTGACCCAGAGGGGAAGGGCAAGGTGGAGAGGCACTGATGTCCAATAGTCCAAGGCTGGGCTCAAACCTCAGCTCAGTTCTGTGGCCTCAGGCTACTGAGTTTCCCTCTCTGATCTCTAATTTCCTCCTTGGAAAATGAGAATCCTATATCCAAATCAATAATACACATAAGTTGTTGGGCTCTGTGCTGCCACAAAGGAAGTTGTTCATAAATCTGCATCTTACTTGTCTCCACTGTACCGATGGGAAAACTGAGGCCGAAGATCTCCTACAACTTGTCTCTTCACTAGTCAGAAATGGGCCACACTGCACATGACATTCATAGCCACTAAAAAGAATTGCTGGCAGGACTAGTCATTGTGCAGGGGGTGAAGGGGACTTTAGTATCTATCAGAGTGGT
The DNA here is from genome assembly GCF_019320065.1 of Cervus canadensis. NCBI lineage: Eukaryota > Metazoa > Chordata > Mammalia > Artiodactyla > Cervidae > Cervus > Cervus canadensis. The sequence continues at coordinate 48,383,497 of NC_057411.1, read as the reverse complement.
TGGCCATGTGGCTTCACCTCACAGGGACTCAAGTTTCCTTTCTGGGAAGAGGAGGTCATCCAACCCTACGTGGTACAGACAAGTAATAGGCCATGTGTGGGGCTTTTCTGGAGCAGGTTATCAGCACTTATTGAAAGGTTGTTGCTGAACCATGAAAAACACTGGATTCTTGTCCTCTGGATAAGAAGAAGTCAATCTGGGACCAGAGACGAGGCTTGATCACTCAGAGCTTTTGTGTAATAAAGTTTTATTAAAGTTTAAAAGAGATAGAGAAAGCTTCTGACATAGACATCAGAAGGGGACAGAAAGTATCCCCCTGCCAGTCTTTAGCTGGATGTTATATAGCTACTAGAAATCTGCTAATCAGAGAAAGGAAATGTCTCAAAACTCAGAGAATGGCACCAGGCCCCTCCCCCACAACATTCATTGAGATAATATTAGCACCAGGTGAGTCATCCAGGGCCATGAAACAATTGACATGACTGTTGAAGAAAGGCAGATTTTTATGCACATATACAGTTTCATTAACATAGATTAAGAGAAGAATGTAAGAGTATAACATACTGGTTTGTCAAGTGGGTTCTGAGTCCTTAGGGGGAACCAACTAGAAGACAGAGTCTAGGGTAAATACATAGTACATTAACATAGCTTAAGACAAACATTTCCATAAGAAAAATGCATTGGTTAGCTCAAGGTTGGAGAAAAGTTAAGTTCAGGTGGAACCAGGTATCATTATGGCAACACAGAATTTTAAGAGAAACCTCTTTTTAAATTTGTATAGAGAAGGGGAAAAAATATAACACTAGTTTTTTTCCTCCTGCCCCTTAAGAGAGAGTTAAAAATGTCTGACATTCCTCCGTTTGGAGACCCCTGACCTTCCTACTTGTTACCCTCTCATTATGGGATGACTGGGTCATGGAGGGAAGCTGGGGAGGGCCCTTTCCAGAAGTCAGTTTTCTGTCCAGGGTCAGGGACACATTATGTGTTTTCCCAAGGTCAAAAACACTTGGGCAAGTTCATCAGCCTCTCTGACCTCAGTTTCCTCTTCTGTAAAGTGGGAGGAACCCCCAATTCTCCAGCAGCACCTGCTGAGAGGGAAGGAGAGTCAGGGCCCAGTGGGTGTGAGGACAGCAGGTGCTGAGCAGAGGCCAGCCTGACCCCACTCTTGTCCTGCTCCTGCGGGGGTCCAGGTCCAGCACCACGACGCCATCACCGGGACTCATGCCCTCAAGGTTGATGACATGTTTGTGGAGCACCTGAGCACCGGGATGCAAGGGGTGCACACGCTGATGGCCTCCATCATCCAGGACAGGTCTCCAGCCCACTCAGGTAAGCAAGGCCCCTGGGGGCACAGTGGGCTATGGTGGGTGTCCGCCTGGTCACACTGCCCAGCTCCGCCCTCTGCACTGTGTCTGGGTACAGTCCCATCCTGCCTTCAGAGTCTGGGGACCGGGGGTGCAGCATCCAGGGACTCTGCCCATGCAGACTGGTGTCGGGAGGGGAAGACTTTCTCAGTAAGGGAGTTAGAACTGTGTTCTTCCATTTCCTGGTGGGGCTGGCTATTCCCATGAGCTCAAAAGGGTGACTGACTCCCCAAGTGAGGTGGAGGTGGAGACCCCAGAAAGGCACCCAGCCATTGGAGCTGCCCGTGCAGATGCCAGGGACTGGACAGTGTGTGCAGTGTCCAGGGATCCGGGAGTCATCAGACGTGGTCTTATCCTGGGGCACGTGGGGTGGAGGATGGAGCATAAAGAGAACCCAGGTTCATACCAAAGAGACCTCCAGTGCTGACCTTGGTTATTGACTCTGACCCTTCAAGGTCCAGAGAATTCTGTCTGTATATTGCCAAGTGCTCAAGCTTTGGAGCCAGGCCTTAGGACATGGGTCACCTTGGACAGCTGACCCTTCTCTCTGCACCTAAGTGTCCTCACCAGTAAAGTGGGATGACAGGAGGAGATGAGTGAGGAGCTCAAGGACCCTCATCTCTGGCTGCACACTTACCAACCCCTCCTGGGAACCAGGACACAGCTTGAACAGATGTGGATGGGGTTGCACGTAGGAGCCCACATGTCTGTCTGTCCTTCCCCCTGGACTCTGCAGGGCTGGTCTCACCTGCCTCAGTTTCCCTTGTTCCGAGGGGCACCACGGGTGAGGGCTGGGTCAGGTCCAGCAGCAGAGCCTGTTCTCTGTCTGCAGGCCCAGAGCCTGGGGGACGCTTTGCGGTGGTCTACAACCCGCTGGCCTGGACAGTCACCACCATCATCACCCTGACTGTGGACTTCCCCAATGTCAGCGTCACAGATGAATCAGGCCGCCCCGTGCCTGCACAGGTAAGGGGGACCTCCCATCTATGGTGCATGCCCTGTTGCTGCCCCTGCTCTGGGCTGGGTCCCCAGAAGTGGGCATCTAAAGGGAACATGTGACAGGCTGCCCTCACAGTGAGGACAGTGTCATAGGGGTGAGTCATCATCAGGGTCAGTGGACCCACCCAGGGGGCTGACCCTGGGCTTTGGGCATCTGAGTTGATCCGAAGTCTGCTCTACTGTTCCCACCAAGGAAGGTTTCATGGTATCTTCACCTCCATGGTATCACGTGGTACCATCCACCCACTGTCCAGCTCCCCATTGGGCATATATATATATTCCTGTGTAAAATTCTACTTCTCATGGGGAAGCCAGTGATAGTCCTCACTGTGCATCTTTATGAAGGTGCTGTGTTAGGGGCAGGCCCTGGCTATGACACCCATATCGTGTGTGGTCGTTCCTTCCCAGACCTGGAGCTAGACTTGGTTCTAGAGGTGCCCCTACTGTCACCAAGCCAGCACTTCCTTGAAGAGCTGTGAGAGGTAATGCCATCAGTCCGCCATTGAGCAAACACTCCCGATGTCTGTTCTGGGCCTGGCCCCAGATGAGTGCTCATCTCTGGACTCTGTAGCCATCCTGGGATTCAAGGAACAGACACAGAAATGGACAGTTAAGGCATGGGGTGATGACCTGGCAGGCAGGGCAGTGATTCTTAGCTGAGACAGACGAGGAAGATTCCTCTCTGTCATGGTCGGGAGACACGAGGGTGTTGGGTTGAGTAGGCCCAACACATAACATGCCCCTCCCCACCGATAGGCACCACCCACTAAATCTAAATGCTCTTAAATACTACTGAAAACCTAGTATGTGCCAGGCTTTGCTTTAGGCACTGGAGAAACTTTAATAATCAAGTAGACAATAATCCCTGTTCTCAGGGGGCTTCTATTCTAGTGGGGGACCCAGGAAAGGAGAAAATAAGAAAGTGTAGGAGTGACAGATGACAGTTGTGGTGGAGGAAATCCTTCAGGACAGGTTTGGGGTGTGAGGTAGCAACAGGTGTCTTCTTTAGCTCAGAGAAAGGCTGTGCTGGAGACTGTGAAGCAAAACATGAGTTTCTTCATAGATCCCCCAAACCCTCCGCACAGGACTCAGAAATGACACTTGTTCCCTAGAGAGTGAAGGACCTCTTGCATGGACATAGTGTCCTCATCTAACTCCCTTCCCTGAATCAGATTACATGGAGATGGAAAAAGGCCTGCAGGGCAACCTGGAAACCTCCCTCCTTGGGGAAACTGGAGGATTAAGAGACAAGGGAGCCCCCTTCAAAGAGGTTGAGGGAACAGCGTGAGCAGTGGCTCAGAGGCATGAACAGGAGGGCGTGTGGGAAGAGGGCAGGTGGTTTGCAGCCACGATGGAGAAAGAAGAAGGAGGGAGAAGAGGTTGGACCCGGGTGAGCAGGGAGGATGCAGGAGAGGAAACCAGCTCAGCCCAGTGATGGATGACCCAACTGTCTCTGTGCAGAGCAAGCACTCCATCCACTAGGTGTGCAAGCCCAGGATTTCCAAGGAGACTGAGGCATCTTCCATCCCTGACATCCATCATTCATCTTGTCCCTCAGGTCTTCCAGGTCCAGCACTCGAAGGAGATGCCCTCTGCCTATGACCTGCACGTGCTGACCACGATCCCAGGACTCAGTTACCGGCACTACAGCATCCGGCCCAGCAGGAGCTCCCAGGAGGACACTGGGGAGCCTGAGCCCTTCGTGGCCAGCACCCAGCATTTTGGACACAGACTCAGGACACATGGCGGACAAGTGGGCTCCCACCTGGTGCCTGTGGAGAATGACTGCTACACTGTGTTCTTGGACACAGATACCAACCTGATGCACAGCATCTGGGAGAGGTGAGGTGCAGTCATCGCTGCCTCTGAAGCCAGGAGGACCCTGGGCCTGGGCAGGTAATGCCCCACCTGGGTCTCCATTTCCTCAGCTGCAGGGCGAAGGTGTGATGGTGGTGAAGCTCCCTGTAGTGCAACCAGGTTTATGTCTAGTTATGGGAATCTAAGCCAGGTCCATACAGCCTTTCTTGAACTTGTTCATTCCAGAGATTTTAATCCTCAGAAAATGGGGTATTTACTAACACACCCTGGGAAAATATACTAATCATGAGATCAACTTTTTAAAACTGAGAGCCACATGAAATCCATCTATTCACCCACAGTCCCATCCACCATGCACTCACACAACCACTTATCTATGCATCTAACCTTCCCGGGTTCCATCCGTCATCTGTCCATCCTCCATCCACCCAATCATCCATCCATCCATCCATCTTTCTGTTGATACACCTTAAAGCTTGTTGCTGAACCATGAAAAGATGCTGGGATTCTTGGCCTCCAGAGGAGAATTCAATCCAGGGCCAGAGACGAGGCTTGATCACTCAGAGCTTTTGTGTAATAAAGTTTTATTAAAGTATAAAGGAGATAGAGAAAGCTTCTGACATAGGCATCAGAAGGGGGCAGAAAGAGTACCCCCTTGCTAGTGTTAGCCATGGAGCTATATACTCTCTAATTAGTTATTACAGTGAATGAAAAGAATGTCTGGAGGTTGTAAAGACCTCAACAGCAGGTTGTGAGTGACCCGCCCCCCAGAGTCATGCTTTGAAAGGTGGAGTCTGCAGGCCAGCTTGAGCTCTGTCATCACTCAGGCCCCATGCCCCTTCTGGAGCACCCCTGAACAGCCAGCTCCATCTCGCCACCCCGTTCTTCCCTCTCTCAGGTACCCCATCCCTAAGCCAGGACCCCAGACAGCGCTTCCCAGGGGAAGAGCTCATGTCCCGCTGTCCACCTTCCTTACCCTGGGTGTCTTCAGTTGCTTCTGGCTCAGGGGAGGACAGCGTGTTCCTTATGGGGCTGCCTCACATCCCAGGAGGGGAACTACCAGCGCCTGCTGCAGAGTCAGAGAGGGGAGGCTGTTGGGACTGAGACAGGGTGGTGCAGAGTGGGCTTGGCGGGGATGAGGCCCCTGGAGCCAGGCGTGATGCCTGGAAGGGCGGGAGGAGTCTGTGGGTCAGAGGAGAGGGCGGTGGTTCCTGGGAAAGACCTGCATGTGCAAAGGCCTGAGGCAGGCAGCCTCCATGGGCACAGACCACCCCAGCACAGTTTTGCTTGAGGAGGGCCTTTGTTCTTTTATATATGACAAGGGTGTTGCTGAAATTCACATACCGTCCGAGCCATCACTTTACACTGTACACGTCTGTGCTGTTCCCTTGATTGCAGCGTTGTACAGGCATCTCCACACTCAGGTTAAGACATTTACATCACCCCCAGGAGAATCTTCATATGTCCTCTTTGCACCTCCCTCAGGGACCTGGCTTCCCTGCTGGCTCAGACGGTAAAGAATCCAGCTGCAATGCAAGAGACCTGGGTTCAATCCCTGGATTGGGAAGATTCCCTGAAGAAGGACATGGCAACCCACCCCAGTAATCTTGCCTGGAGAATCCCAGGGACAAAGGAGCCTGCAGGCTAGAGTCCATGGGGCTGCAAAGTCAGACACCACTGAGCATACACACAGGGCTACCTGGCTGGTGGAATCTTCTGGACTTGTTTAGTTTAGACATTTCATTCAATGGAATCACACCCTCTGGGGCCCCTTGGAGCCTGGTATCCTTCACACGGTTGTTGTTGTTCTGTCACTATGGCGTGTCCGACTTTGTGACCCTATCCATTGCAGCGACCCAGGCTCCCCTGTCCTCGACTCCCTCCAGGAGTTCGCTCATATTCATGTCCACTGAGTCAGGGATGCCATCCAACCATCTCATCCTATGTCACCCCCTTCTCCTCCTGCCCTCCATCTTTCTCAGCATCAGAATCTCTTCCAGTGAGTCTGCTCTTCTCATCAGATGGCCAACGTATTGAACCTTCAACTTTAGCATCAGTCCTTCCAATGCACATTCAGGGTTGATTTCCCTTAGGATTGACTGGTTTGATCTCCTTGCAGTCCAAGGGACTCTCAAGAGTCTTCCCAAGCACCACAATTTGAAAGCATCAAATCTATGGCTTTATGGTCCACTTCTTCATGGTCCACTCCTCCCATCTTTACATGACTACTGGGAAAACCACAGCTTTGACTATACAGACCTTTGTCGGCAAAGTGATATCTCTGCTTTTTTAGTATGCTGTCTAGGTTTGTCATAGCTTTCCTTCCAAAGAAGAAGTGTATTTAAATTTCTTGGCTGCAGTCACCATCTGCAGTGATTTTGGAGGTAGAAATGAAGTCTGTCACTGTTTCCATTTTTCTCTCTTCCATTTGCCATGACGTGATGAGAACAGATGCCATAACCTTAGTTTTTTGGATGTTCAGATTTAAGCCATCATTTTCATTCTTGTCTTTCACCCTTATCAAAAGGGTCTTTAGTTCCTCTTCATTCTCTACCATTAGAGTGGTACCATTTGCCTATGTAGGGCTTCCCTGATAGGTCAGTTTGTAAAGAATCCACCTGCAATGCAGGAGACCCAAGTCCAATTCCTAGATCAGGAAGATGCCCTGGAGAAGGAATAGGCTACTCAGTCCAGTATTCTTGGGCTTCCCCTGTGGCTCAGCCAGTAAAGAATCCACCTGAAATGCAGGAGACCTGGGTTCAATCTCTGGTTTTGGAAGATCCCCTAGAGAAGGGAAAAACTACCCACTCCAGGATTCTGGCCTGGAGAATTCCATGGACTATAAGGTACATGGGGTTGCAAAGAGTCAGACACCACTGAGGGATTTTCACTTTCGCTTTCATCTGCATTTTCAGATTGTTGTTCTGCTGGCAATCTTGATTCCAGCTTGTGGTTCATCCAGCCTGACATTTTGCTTGATGTACTCTTTTATGCAGCATCATATTTCCAAGTTTCATTCACATTGCAGCGTGAGTGAGACCCAGTTCCTTTGTGGGGCTGATTTATATTCCATTGACAGATATTCCTTGGTTCATTTATCCAGTCCTCACCTCATGGACATGTGGGTGGTTTTCATTCTGGGGCTTTTGTGAATAAGTTCACTGTGAACATGCATGTACAAGATTTTGTGTTGACAAAAGCTTTCCTTTCTCTTGGGTCATTTCCTAAGAGTGGAATTGTTTGGTCACAGGAAACTCTATGTTTAACACTTTGAGAAACTATTGGACTGTGTCCCACCCAGCTGAACCATTTTGCAATCTTATCCAAAACTATGAGGGTCTGATATCCTCATATCCCCCCTGTATTTGTATTAACTGCCAGTTCCATATAGCTACCCTGGTGTATGTGATGTGCTATCTCATTGAGGCTTTGATTCCCATCCACTATGAACTATAGATGTTGAGCATCTATTCATGGGCCTCTTGGCCATTTGTGCATCTTCTCTGGTGAAATGTCATTTTAGATCCTTTGCCCATCTCAAAATTGAGCTGTTCTTTATTGTGGAGTTGTAAGAGTTCTTTCAACTTAGGAAGAATTACTACGAACAAACCATGTGAAGGTGATGGAATTCCAGCTGATCATTTAAAATCCTAGAAGATGATGTTGCTATAGTGCTGCACTCAGTATGTCAGCAAATTTGAAAAACTCAGCAGTGGCCATAGGACTGAAAAAGGTCAGCTTTCATCCCAGTCCCAAAGAGGGGCAATGCCAGAGAATGTTCCAACTACTGTACAGTTGCTCTCATTTCACATGCTGGCAAGGATGTATTCAAAATCCTTTAAGCTAGGCTTCAGCGGTATGTGAACAGAGAACTTCCAGATGTAGAAGTTGGATTTATAAAGGCAGAGGAACCAGAGGTCAAATTGCCAACATATGTCAGATCAGGGAAAAAGCAAGGGAATTCCAGAAAAACCTCTATTTCTGCTTCATTAATTATACTAATGCCTTGGATTTGGATCAAAAGAAACTGTGGAGAATTCTTAAAGAAATGGGAAGACCAGCCCACCTTACCTATCTCATAAGAAAACTGTATACAACTCAAGAAGCAACAGTTAGAACTGGACGTGGAATAACCAACTGGTTCAAAATTGGGGAAGGAGATCCTCATGGCTTCATAGTGTCACTTTGACTATTTAACTTATATGCACAGTGCATCCTGTGAAATGCCAGGCTGATTTAATCACAAGGGGGAATCTAGATTGCCTGGAGAAATAGCAACAACCTCAGATATGCAGATGATACCACTATAAAGGCAGAAACTGAAGAGGAACCTAAGAGCCTCTTGATGAAAGTGAAAGAGAAGAGTGAAAAAGTTGGCTTACAATTCAACATCCAAAACACTAAGATTGTGGCATCAGGTCCCATCCCGTCTTGGCAAATAGAATCAGGAAAAATGGAGAGAGTGACAGATTTTATTTTCTTGGGCTCCAAAAATCACTGCAGCAGGTCGTGATGTAACATGAAATTAACGATCCTTGTTCCATGGCAAAAAACCTATGTGAAATCTGCACAGTATATTAAAAAAAATAGAGATATCACTTTACCAACAAATATCCATATACTTAAAGCTTTGGTCTTTGCAGTAGTCTTGTGAGGGTTTGAGAGTTGGACCATAAAGGAAACTGAGTGCTGAAGAATTGATGTTTTTGAAGTGTGGTACTGCAGAAGACTCTTGAGAGTTCATTGGACTGCAAGGAGATCAAGCTAGTCAATCCTAAAGGAAATTAACCCTTGATATTCATTGGAAAGGCTTAACTTAACTGAAGCTCAAATACTTTGATAATGTGATGCAAAGAGCCCATTAATTGGAAAAGATCTTGATGCTGGGAAAGATGGAAGGCAAAAGGAGAAGGGGGCAGCAGGGGGTGAGATGGTTAGATAGCATCACCAACTCAATGGACATGAATTTGAGCAAACTCCAGGAGATGGTGAAGGACCGGTAAACCTGGCGTGCTTTAGTGCGTGGGGTCAGAAGATTTGGACATGACTTAGCAACTGAACAAAAGCAACAACCAGGAAAGAGATAGGATCTGATATCATGTGAGCTCTGGTGGGTCCATACCTCTTTTCTCCAAACCAAGTGCATGAGCTTCATTGAGTGAGCTCACAAATGTCACTGGTGCACTTATGAGGTTGTTTGTGCTCCCCGCCTTGTCCCAGGCTGGCAGCTCCAGAGGCTCTGTCAGCCTGGGTCCCAGAATGAGGATGAGATGGCCATGACAATGACACTCTTTTCTCTTTCCTCTCTGTGCAGGCAGAGTAACCGAACAGTACAGGTGACCCAGAGTTTCATGGAGTATCACGCGAAGAGTAATTTTGATCAAGGCCCCATTTCAGACAATTATGTGTTTAGACCCGACGGTAGAGCAGAGCCTGCGTGGGAGACTGTGAGGATGGAGATCATGGCAGGGCCGCTGGTGACTGAGATCCGGCAGGACTTCTACAGGTGAGGGCGGCCCCCTGGCTGTGCTCAGCATGTGGAGGCACTCACAGGCAGGTGACTGAGGCAATGGGGGCCTGTCCTTGCTGCAGACACCCAGCTCCTGGACCTGGGCTTGGCACACGGTCCTTCCTCCCTGGAAGCCCCATGACGTCATGAGCTGCTCCAGTCTCTGCAGGCCTGCTCTCTGGCCTGCGCTGTGTCACCCTGAGGGCACCTGAGTCCAGAGGCGGGACAGGAGCCCACGGTGACAGTGACCAACACCCGAGAGCAGTTCTTGTGTTTCCATCAGCAGGACAGACAGAGCCGCCAGCATGGCTGGGTACCCAGAGTCTTCAGAGGACAGGGTCCCTCCTGTTCTCTATTCCAAGCAGGCTCCCTGGCTTCCTGGCTGCAGGAAGGATGGAGGGAGGGAAAAGGAAGGAGAAGAAGGAAGAAAGGAGAAGGGCAGGGCGTCCAGAAGGCTCCCTGGGCTTGACCTATCTGCCCTGCTTCTCCTCCAGGGAGGTGAACGACAGTGAGCCCACGTTCGCCATCTACTCCCGGCTGGTCCACGGGCCCCAGAGCTCTGACGGGGAGCTGCTCTGCCATCGCATAGAGCAGGAGTACCGGGTGGGCCCCTTGGAGCTGAACCGTGAGGCCATCCTGAGGACAAGCACCGACCTGAACACGGGGCGGGTCCTCTACTCTGACAACAATGGCTACCAGATGCAGCGCAGGCCCTACCGGCAGGACACGTGGAACACCATCGCTCGGGTATGCTGTCCCGGGGTGTGGCAGTCACAGATCTAGTCCTGGTGGCCTTTTTCCAGAAGGCAGGGGAGCCCCCTTAGGTCTAGAGCATCTCCCAGAGCCCCACTGCCCTGTGTCTACCCCTAGGGGCTGTGGACCAGGCATATTCAGACCTGGTCTCTGAGTCTGGGGCCGTCGTGTGGGAGGTGTGTCCCTGAGGTTCTCCTGTGTGCACCGTGGGTCCTCCTCAGTCAACGGGTGACCCGACAGGGGTTGCTTGAGGATTAAGCAAGTGGTACCTGGCTAGGCCTGAATGGGGTGTGACCCTCCTCTGCTGCTGTGAGCTGAGTCACAGCCTGGCTGCCAGGGAGGGCTGAGGAGGGGCTGAATTCCAAAATCAATCAGCTTCCAGGGCCTCTCCCTTCATCAGCGTGACCTCGGGCAAGTCCTTGGGTGTCCCTGGGCCTCGGTGCTCTCCTAGGAAGAGAACTGTGCTGAGTGCTGGGATGATCCAGCTGGGATGATGCATGCTGGCCATCTCCTGAGCCTCCATCTGTGTTAGTTGTCTCTCTCCTTCCACGGGGGCCCTGAGAATGGGTGAGGTTCCTCCCTGCTCTGTCTTCCTTGAACTTCTGTCCCTTCATCTCTGCAGCTGGTCCTCACCCACTGTGGCCTGGGCTCCAGAGAATCTGGGGAAATCAGCCCAGGACATCTTGCTTCAATAGAACAAACAAATAGAACAAAAGGTTGTGTGAGCGCTTTCCAGCCCAGACACCAGCCCCTTTCTATTTGGGAACCCCTGGCTGGGGGTCATCTCAGGCTGGACTGGCATAGATGCCTCATTGTCTCCCTGCAGCAGGAGGACCTTTTGGGCACATTTTACAGATGGGGAAATTGAGGCTCAGGCAGGCTGGGTCCCCCAGGGCATAAGGTCAGGAAGCAGTGGAGCTGGCTTTGTATCGCAGTGCGTCCATCTCAGAACTCAGAGCCCCTCCCCCATCTACCATGCCACCCTGGGCTGCTGCTGCGCCCATGCAGGGGGCCGCCTGGGGCCATAGGGAGACCCCGGACCTGCTGGCTGACCTGGCCCACTGCTCCCACCACCAGCCTGCCGATGTTTCTGTCCACAGAATTACTACCCCATGGTGCAGTCAGCCTTCATCCAGGACAGACGAAGCAGGCTGGTGCTGCTGTCCGAGCAGGCGCACGGTGTCTCCAGCCAAGGGAACGGGCAGGTGGAGGTAGGAGGAGGCCCCTCTGGTCACTCACAAGCAGCCCATGGTCCAGGCAGACCCGGTCAGACAGTTGTCCGTTGCAGGTCATGCTCCACCGGCGGCTGTGGAACGATGACAAGTTGGCCCTGGACAACGACCTCACACTGAACGACTCCTCGGTCGTCCACCCAGTGCTCTGGCTGCTTCTGGGACCCTGGACCCTCACCAGTGGCCTGCACCAGAGGAGTGGGCTGGCGCTGCAGCACCGGCCCATCGTGATGCTCAGAGAGATGAATGGTGAGGTGGGGGGTCCTTTCAGTGCACCTGTCATCACTGCCCCCGGTGAGCCGCCCTGTCTAGGGATGCGGCTGAGCTGGTGCCTGCAGGGATCTGGGCTCCTATGGGGCAGGAAGTGACCAGATGCCTCAGATCTAAGCCCCTCCTTGTAAACATGGGCATCCTGAGGTTAAAGAGTTTTAAGTGACTTGCTTAAGGTCATACAGCCAGTAGGAGGAATTGAAACTCCTCTTTCAAGAGCAGAGATCCCAGAGAAAGGTTCTGATTGGCCCTGATCAAATCACGTGACCCAGGCCTGACCAATCACTGAGGCCTGGGAGCTGTGAGGGATGGCGGCTCCAGCTGGAGCCCAGGGCTGAAAAGAGCATCTCCTGGAAGTGGAGGGCTGAGTCCCTCTGGGCAGAGGCAGCCACAGATGACAGCGCGGGAGCTGGCTTCCCAGAACTGTTCACAGAGCAGGTCTCTGTGTGAACTCGCTGCATTTTCTGGAGGAAATGGCGTCTTCTCTCTGGTCCCATCTCCCAGTCTGCAGTTTTGTAAGGGCTGGACTAGAGACTCAAGGCAGTCTGGGGCATTTGCACCAGCAGGGGCTTCAGCCTGCCTGCGGTGTGGTCGAGGGAAAGAGATCAGACTAAATGGGGGCCTTAGTATGGAGAGCTAAGAATGCCGAGAGGAGAGTTTGACCCAAAGCCTCTCCTTGTTGTTCATCTGCCTTACAGAAACTGCCCACAGAGGCAGTTGGAACGGTTCTTGGAAGCAAAAAGCTGTGACGCTCCCCTCCAGTGTCCACCTACAGATCCTCAGCATCCCCGGCTGGAAGTACAGCTCGAACCACACAGAGCACCTGCAGACTCTCCGGAAAGGTGCGCAGGTGCCAGGTGTCCACATTCACTCTTGCCTCCACATGTCAGCCTGGTCCCCAGCCCTTCAGCAGACAAAGGACCCTCCTCAGAGTCCTCCAGGCTCTGTGAGGTCACCTGGTTCCCTTACCTGCCCAAAGAGGGACCTGAGGCCCTCAGGGAGGCAGGTCACTCAGCAAGCAGAAACAAGGTGGGTCTGGATGTCGTCAGACGCTGTGACTGTGTACAGAGGGGAGCCCCCAGGAGGGGATCAGGGGGGGCTTCCTGGAGGAGGTAACAACTGCCAGGAACTCATTGTTCATATTGGGGCTGCTGCCCTTTATCTGCTCCCTTAACTCCATGCTTCTCAGAGGATGGACTGACTGTGCCTCAGCCACTGCCCTGCTCCAAGAGACCCACCTAGGGCAGGCACACTCCAAGTGTCTGTGAAATGAGGAGAAGGTGGAAAAGGGCAGAGGCTAAAGGTCATCTTTGTACCTGATAGAGGGGTGTTGCCAACTGTGGCTCAACTCTGTAGACATGAGAATTCCATCACTGAACCACAGCCTGCCCACTTGTCACAGAAGGTGAGATGGGGGAGCCTCACCTGCAGTGATAGAGCCTCATCTACTGTTATGTGTCAGGCTAAGCGCACTGAGAACGCATCTTCCAGGGGCAGCTTGTACCAAAGAGGAGGTGAAGGGGGCTGGGCTGGGAAAGTCCGTCCTCCTAGAGAGACATCGGTAGAGACTGAATCAGGGGAGCCACAGAGGATGGCATGAGGCCTGCTGCCTCTCATGATGCTTGAGTCCTCAAGGAATCTCCACCAGCATGATCGTTGCCATCATTAACATTGTCTTCACCATTATTGCCATCAGCATCACAGTCATAATCACCACACCACCATCACCACCATCATCACCATCAACATCACTATCACCATCACCATCATCATCACCACCATCACCAACGTAATCACCATCACCGTCATCATCATCATTATTACCATCATGATCACCACACCATCATCACCATGAAAATCATCATCACCATCATCATCACCACACCATCATCACCATCAGCATCACTGCCATTATCACCATCAACATCATCATCACCATCACCGTCATCATCACCACCATCACCAACATAATCACCATCACCACCATCATCACAATCACCATCTTTATCACCACCACCATCACCGTCACAGCCATCACCATCACGACCATGACTGCCATCACCATCATCACCACCACCATCTTCACGAACATCACCATCTTCATCACCATTATCCTGGTCAACTTCATGTTCTGCTCTGAGAAGTCCTTCCCTGATTCTAGAGCTCTAGTCCCTAACCTCGGCACTTGAATGGAGACAACAGACATTGCAGACCTCTTAGGCTGCAGTAACTAGGAGCCCACATGCCCTCTTTCCTCACACAGCACAGGTCATTACGTTTCTGTGCTCTGTGGGGTTGGCAGCATGGGTCTTCTCACTTGGTCACCAAGGACCCAGCAGGTGGAAGCTGTATTGGAACACATTTCCTAGGTCTTGGTGGCAGTGACCTGACACATCTGCTCTGCGATGGCACCTCATCTTCAGGGTTACGAGGCCATACCACCCTTCACAGGGGCCAAGCCAGAGAGAATCTTCCAGAGAACTGGAAGGTGGAGGGGCAAGCCCAATGAGGACCTCATCAGGGAACAAGAATCAGAGCTGGCCCCAGTGTGGGTGGTGGGAGGAGGTCACTTTGGCTGCACCTGGCTTGGAATCCCCCTGCCCCCCTGCCCTGCTCCTTCTTGATGCACACCAGCTGTGTGTCTAGGAAAGTGCCCACCCCTCTCTGAGCCTGGTTTGGCTCATCTGCAAAGTAGGGCTGTGTTAGCTGCCTCCGAGGGAGGTTGAAGTTGTGAAGTGGAGGTGAGAGTGTAAAGTGCCAGGCAGAGACTGTTGTCCTCACGGCCACCTTCCTTCCGTCCCTAAGACCGAAACCGCGAGGCCAAGGCAGACCTGCGCCGGGTCCTGCTGCGGCTCCAGCACCTGTATGAGGTGGACCAGGACCCCGTGCTGTCTCAGCCTGTGACGGTGAACCTGCAGGTAAGCCGCCGCCCCGTGACCTGCTCCGACATCACAGAGTCAGGCCCCCAGGAGGACACGCCCTCGAGAGACAAACCCTGATGTCTGGGTGTTTCCTGGGGCGGCCCCACCTGCCCGCCTTCTGCTGGGCATGATGATCAGCCAGCACTGGGGGGCCAGCTGCCCCTGGCCGCAGGTCCTCATCTGTAAAATGGGGCTGCCTCTCCTTCTGCAGGGACTGGGCCCTGGGCCCTGGTGCAGTCACCCTGCTGCATCGGGGTCTCTGCTCAGGTTTGGGGTCCGGGTGCTCACCCCTCCCTTGCTCTGTCCTGCAGTCTGTGCTGCGGGGACTGGGCTCCGTGGTGTCTGTGGAGGAGCGCTCGCTCACAGGGACCTGGAACGTGAGCGAGATGCATCGCTGGACCTGGAGCACGCGGGACCCTCACCACCACAGAGGTTCGGATGCCCTGGTCCTGACCCCGCCCCAAGTCCCCAGCCTCACCCCCAGCCAGAACCCAGCTCTGCCCCTGAGGCCTCTGTGACCTTGAGCTTGCTGTCCTTCTCTGGGTCTCAGCCTTCCTGAATCAAACAAAGAAGGTTGTAGACTCTAAGCTTCAGTTCATTTTCCACCTGCCAGGGCTCCACACAGTGTGTGTGTTCATGAGTGTGTAGCTGAGTGAGTGTGTGTGCATGTGTGTGTTCAACACCACACATCCCACCCATGTCTAGATGAACCCAAGACTTGCACGTGAGCTTACACAAACTCATGTGCATTGAGTCGGTGATGACATCCAACCATTTCATCTCTGTCGTCCCCTTCTCCCCCTCCCTTCAATCTTTCCCAGCATCAGGGTCTTTCCCAATGAGTCAGGCCTTTGCATCAGGTGGCCAAAGTACTGGAGTTTCAGCTTCAGCATCAGTCCTTTGAATGAATATTCAGGACTGATCTCCTTTAGGATGGACTGGTTCGATCTCCTTGTGGTCCAAGGGCCTCTCAAGAGCCTTCTCCAACACCACAGTTCAAAAGTATCAATTCTTTGGTGCTCAGTTTTCTTTAAAGTCCAACTCTCACATCACCACTGGAAAAACCAGACAGATTTTTGTTGGCAAAGTAATGTCTCTGATTTTTAATATGTTGTCTAGTGTGGTCATAGACTTTCTTCCAAGGAGCATGTTTTAATTTCATGGCTGCAATCACCATCTGCAGTGATTTTGGTAGGCAAGTAGTCAATGTATTATAGACTGATAGAATGAAGGATATTTACTTGAATAAAAAGGATGTAAGGAAGGAAGGAAAGTGTGTGGATGCAGGAAGATACACAATTGGATAATGGATAGATGAAGGATGAATGGAAGGAAGGAACATGGATGGATGATGTATGCGTGAGTAGATGGATGAAAGGAGAGATGGAAAGAAGTTGGATGTTTGATGGATGACTGGAGGTTGGATGGATTGACAACAATGGATGGGTGGAGGGATTGGATTCAGGAATGGAAGGATGGGTGGACGGATGGATGGTAAGGTGGATGGATGAATGGAGGAACCACTTTAATCCCAAGGTGGGCGCCTAAACCCCAGGGTGTGACCCCTCAATGGAGCCCATTGAGATCAAGGGCAGGGCCCCCTCATGGCCTCAGTGAGAAGGCTCCTAGGCACATACATGGTGCCACAACATGTGGAGAGCCCACTGTACATGACTTGACTGTGCTGGGCCCACAGGGGAGGCCAGCGATGACAGAGGCCCCCCAGGAGTGGAGTCCTGTCAAGAGGGGGTCAGCTGAGGGCTGTGATCGCAGTGGGAGCCACAGACGCAGCAGGAGCCATGTTGCCAGGGGGAAGCCATGAGGTCCTGGGAAGCAGGTGGTCCAGGGACCACACTGGACAGACCCTCTCTGCTCCCAGGCAGCTCCAGTCATCCATCGCCACCTCCAGGAGGCCCCGAGGTCACCATCTACCCGAAGGAGATCCGCACGTTCTTCATTCACTTTCAAGAGCAGTGAGTCCTTGGCAGATTCTTGGTCCCAGGACACAGAAAAGCAGCCTAGAGGGTGAGGGGAACAGCTGCCAATCTGGTGTGCTAACGGCAGGAAATGGATGGATGGGGGTGTTCTGACTTCTTAAATAAAATCGCATTAAGGACCCGTGTCTTCCCCTGCCCACTGGAGCTGGCCCTCTCTCTCCTCTCCTGTCACAGACGGTAGCTTCACACATGCTCACCCTCCTGCTTCACCTGCAAGAGTCAAAGCCAGGTGTTCTCCCAAAGAAGAAGGAATAATCCCCAGGGATACCAGAATGCATCTGCCTGCATCCTGCCAGATCTCAGCTAGTCCCCCAGTGCTGACATTGGCCTTGCTGTGTTCCTGGCACCTTCATAGACTCATCCCAGGGTGGAGATGCCCCTGCTGTGGAGGGCTATGCCTAAGATATATGGGAGGGAGCTACACCACTGACCTGCTGACCTGGGTGTGTGATGCCAAGCTGTGCTTCCAACCTCATACTCTTCCTCTGACCCCTGGAATCACCTGCCTTACACCTGTCCTATAGCCTGGGCCACCAAGAGATGAAAGAAAACCACACAGCAATTGAAACACAGGACACGCAATGTAAGAATTATTAATATTAAAGGTAATATTCATGCCCACGTTTGTGTCCAAATGACTGAAAGCATTCATCAACATGAAACTCTTTGTCCTCCACTATCTCCGGGAGTTTGCTCAAATTCATGTCCATTGAGTCAGTGTTGTTAATCTAACCATTTCGTCCTCTGCCACACCCTTCTCCTCCTGCCCTCGATCTTTCCCAGCATCAGAGTCTTTTCCAATGAGTCATCACCACGTATCAAGTGGTCAAAGTATTTTAGCTTTAGCTTCAACATTAGTCTTTCCAGTGAAGATTCAGGGTTGATTTCTTTAGGATTGACTGGTTAGTCTTCCTGTCGACCCAAGGTCTCTCAAGAGTCTTCTCTAGCATGACAATTCAAAAGCATGAATTGTTTTGTGCTCAGTCTTCTTATGGTCCAACTCTCACATCTGTACATGACTACTGGAAATACCATAGCTTTGACTCTATGGACCTTTGTTGGCAAGTGATGTGTCTGCTTTTAAATACATTGTCTAAGTTTGTCATAGGTTTCCTTCCAAGGAGCAAGCATCTTATAACTTCATGGCTGCTGTCACGATCTGCAGTGAATTCGAAGATAAAATCTGTCACTGTTTCCAAACTTTCTCCTTCTGTTTGTCATGCAAGTGATGGGAGCAGGTGCCATGATCTTAGTTTTTTTAAATGTTGAGTTTCAAGCCAGCTTTTTCACTCTCCTATTTCACCTTCATCAAGAAGTGCCTTAGGTCCTCCTCAGTTTCTGCCCTTAAAGTGGTAACATCTGCATATCCACTGGCAATGTGGATTCCAGCTTGTGATTCATCCAGCCTGGCATTTCTCATGATGTCCTGTACATATAAGGTAAATAAAGAGCGTGACAATATACAGTCTTGTTGTACACATTCCCCAATTTGGAACCAGTCCATTGTTCATATCCACTTCCAACTGTTACTCCTTGACACACATTAGGTTTCTTAGGAGATGGGTAAGGTGTTCTGGTACTTTCATCTCTTTCGTGATTTCCCACAGTTTGTCGTGATCCACACAGTCAAAAACTTTAGCATACTCAATGAAGCAGAAGTAGATGTGTTTCTGAAACTCCCTTGCTACTGAATGCTAATTCAAAGCAGTATTATGCACAATCACCAAATGGTGGACACAAGTCAGTGTCCATCCATGATAGCTGAATACACCAAACTCACCATATGTACACAGTGGAATAGCACTCAGTCATAGAAAGGAACAGTAAAGGAAGACAAATAAAAAGGATACATCCTGTGCAATTATGGTTACATGAATGTCCAGAATCAGTAAATATTTTAGTATATTAAAAGCACCTGGGACTCCACAAAAGATTTCATCAGGATTTAATCCACTCCACAGTGTAAGGTAATCAATATATGAAATTTCCTGCTTTGTGCCACAAAGAGTTGGAGCATAAATGCTGAATGTCAAAGAGTTGATGCTTTTGAACTGTGGTGCTGGAGAGAATGCTTGAGAGTCCCTTGGACAGCAAGGAGATCAAACCAGTCAATCCTAAAGGAAATCAACTCTGAATATGCAGTGGAAGGTCTTTTGCTGAAGCTGAAACTCCAATCCTTTGTCTGCTTGATGCGAAGAACTGACTCATTGGAAAAGACCCTGATGCTGGGAAAGACTGAGGCAAAAAGAGAAGGTGGAAAAGAGGCTGAGATGATGGGATAGCATTACCGACTCCATGGATGTGAGTTTGACAGAACACAAGGAGATAGTGAAAGACAGAAGAGCCCGGTGAGCTACAGACCATGGGGTTGCAAAGAATTGGCCAGGACTGAGCAATTGATATTTTCAACAGTTTTACTTTTCCAACCTCAAAGATGAAAGGAAAAGGATCTAAGTGTGGGAAGCTAAAGTCCTCACTTTACTGAACCTAAATACCTATATCTTCCAAAGAAACAGCTAAAATGTTTGCAGTCACCAAGATTCAAGGAATCTTCAGGACCTCCCTGCTGCTGTCATAATTTCAGGACCAAGAAGAGCAGCTGCCTCAGGACTCTGTGCTCCCTGGTGACCATTATCAGAAAGAGCAGGTCATGGGAGGGGTCTGGAGCAGGCCCTTCCTGGAAGAGCTGGTACAAGGAGGCGAGGAGGAGAAATGGGATCTGGGGATGACCAGACGGAAATGTGTGCGTGCCATGCAGCTGTGTTCCCTGTGCCCAGGTACCACACTGGGGTCGCCGGCCCTAGTAAGAAGCCCATTTTACCAAAGACAAACTGAAGGGGAATGGCTAGACGGGAAGGTTCTCAGACTGTGGATGTTTGACTCTGCCCTGAGAACCTTTTCCTTCTCCCCGGCCCCCTGCTCCCCGAGGATGCCCTGTGCTGCTGCTGCTGCTGCTACGGCTAAGTCGTGTCAGTCGTGTCCGCCTCTGTGCGACCCCATAGACGGCAGCCCACAAGGCTCCTCCGTCCCCGGGATTCTCCAGGCAAGAATACTGGAGTGGTTAGCCACTGCCTTCTCCGAGGATGCCCTATAGAGGAGGACTGAGCCCTGGAAGCCAGTTCCAATGAGATGCTTCTGGTGAGATCTTGACAAATGAATGGAGGACCTTCTGATTCCAGCTGCCTCACCCAATGAGGGAACAAGGACCTCCCCTCTCGACACTAAAGAGCCTAACCTGCAGGAGTGGATGGACTTGAATACCCTGCCAGCCCCTTCCCCAGCCCCAGAGCGAGATTAAAGGGGAGATGGCCAGGGAGAGGGAACAGGGGGAGTTATAAAGAGAGGAAGCCAGAGCAGAGGGAAAGAGTCTGCAAGACCCAGCCGCACCCTGGCTGTCCTCACACACCATGGCCCAGGACCAGCCATCTCCCCCACACCCTGTCCCCTCCACCCCTCCTCCAGGAAGCCCTCCAGGGTCCTCCAAGCACCTCCAGATCACCAGAGCAGATCGTCCTGTGGGCACAGCCACCACGGCCAAGTCCTGTCTCCCCACAAGGACATCCTGGGGGCAGCACGACTCCTGTCCCCTCACCTCCCAGCACAGAGCCTGGCACAGAGTCAGAGTTCAGTGGCTGTTTACTGATCAAAACTTGAGAACAGGACGCAGGGCAGCCTTGCAGCCTGGGGTGGGGCGGACCTGCTGTGTATGAGGAGAGTTATCTCTGCGGTCAGGCCCTGGTGGGGGGGCCCTGAGGGAGGCACTGACATCTCCAAAGCTTAGTATCCAAACCACCCTATGGACAGACCTACAAGTGCCCCCCGTACAGGTCAGGAGCCGGGGGTCTCGTCAGGCTGTCAGGAGGTGTGCACTGGCCTGCTCCGGGGATGAGGGGCTGTCTCACACAGTGGATGGAGGTGGAGCTGGGAGGAGCCGCTGAGCTGAGCTTTATATGCCGTGCTGTGGGTATCACCCACGTCGTCCATGTTAGGAGGGGGCAGCCATGTCCATGACAGTTACATCCCTGGGTTCTTTCCGCCAAAGATCAGCAGCTCCTGCTTTGTTCCCAGTCCTGATCCAGCAGAGGACAGAGTGAGCCCATGAAGTCTGTCTGGTGGGTGAGAAGGGTGTGGGCCAAGCACACAGATTAATACAGAATTGTATTCTTCAGTCAATGCTATGGAGGTGGGATGGGAGGCCCAGAGAAAATCTCTCAGAGATGGGGAGAAATAAAGGTGGAATAGCAACCTGCCAGACAGGAAGTGGAGGAAGATGCTTCGCAGCAGAGGGAACAGCACTTGCAAGGGCCTGACCTGGGAAAGGGCCCGACCTGCAGGGAGGCCCTGACCCTGCAGCTGTGGTGCTGGGAGGACGGGGCTCCTTCCAGGCCAGGACACAGCAGAGGAAAAGGGTCGTGAGGGTGGGGGCAGTGGGCCTTCCAGCAGCATCAGGATGGACTGAGCAGAAGAGGGGGTGGGAGCTGAGGCCAGAAAGGCAGAGGGGACAAGTGCTGGAGGGTCCAGCTGCAGGCTTCGGGTCAAGTTACAAGAGGGCAGACTCGTGAGCTCTGTATGGTTGGAATCTAGAGGATGCAGGGCTCCTGCTGCTGGGGGGAGGCGCTTGGCATTGGGTGCAGCCCCAGGTAACTTGCCCATCAGGTCACACACCCTAGAGGACAGACAGCGCTGATGTCATAAAGAATAGGTGGAAATGGTGCTGGTGGGTCCATCTTACAAGCTCCCACACAGCACGGGGTAGGGTCAGGCTGTTCCTTCTCTGGAACACCCAGCCCAAGTCGTGCTTCACACTCTCATGAGCCGCTATGGCCCGGATCAGGAAGAGGTCACAGGCTGCACGCCAACGTGTGACCCTGGGCACAAGCTGGCACTGCTGGGGGGTCCTCAGGGACCACGTGTTCTTCTCACGGTGCTCGGGTTCAGTTCATGGTGATTCTCCTTGGAGCCGAACACATGTGCACCGGCCCTTTTGCTTGACAGCAATTTGCTGCCAGGCACCAAGGTCATGGGTCCCAGAAGCTCAAGTAGCCTCTTCCACTGGGCTACTGGGCATGACAGAGCCTGACCCAGAAAAAACCGCTCCTGTGCTGAAGCCTGTCCCTGCCAGGAAATGCTACCTTCTGTTGAAGGACAAGTGTGTTAGTTACTCAGTCATGTCTGACTCTTTGTGACCCCATGGACTAAAGCCCACCAGGGTCCCCTGGCTATGAAATTCTCCAGGCAAGAATAATGGGGTGCATAGCCATTTCCTTCTCGAGGGTATCTTCCCTACACAGGGATCGAACCTAGGTCTCCTGAATTGCAGGCGATTCAGGTCTCCTGAATTTACCATCAATGCCAGAGACGTAAGCGATTCAGGTTTGATCAATGGGTTGGAAAGATCCCCTGGTGGAAGGCATGGCAACACAGTCCAGTATTCTCGCCTGGGGAATCCCGGGACAGAGGACCTGGAGTCCATAGGGTCCCAAAGAATCAGACACAAGTAAAACGATTTGGTAAGCACCCAGTGAAGGAGAGCGAGCCCCCGAGGCTGTCACAGAATCTGCCCTGAGCCCTAACTCTCCAGGGGCCTTCTGGTCTCCAGATCTGTGAGATGGGATGTGTCGCTGTTTAAGACCCAAATGGGAGGAAAGTCCAGGTCAAGTCAGGTCAGATGGGTAGCAGGGAGGGGATGATACAGGAAGGATAAAGACCTGCTTGGAGACAGTGTTCTTCAGATGTATTTGCTGGGGGAGGGGACAAGGTGGCCAAAAGTGACAGTGAGTCTCAGGTCGGGCAGCGACAGAAGGAGCTGCTCAGGCATTTGAAGGTCAGACAGCAGAACCCACTCCCAGACCCCTGCTCCAAGTCAGGGTTACAGAGACCCCCAGGCAACACTCTGGCCCCTGCAGGCTGCACCGCCGTGCCAGCCATCCTCCAGGAAGGAGACCCCGCTGTTGTCATCTCCCGTGAATTCCCTCTCGGGTCCCCAGCTCTTCTAAGGGCATCCCAGTTTACAGACAGGCTGCTGAGACCTAGGGAGCTTAGGCATCTTGCCAAGGTCACTATCCATGATCCAGACCTAATTCTGAAATTTTCAGACCTTCTTGCTGCTCCACTAGCTGTGTGACCTCGGATAGTCAGGTCCTATTTGTGAAGCCAACTTTCTTACTCAAAAGAGATGACAACACCTATTGCAAGGCTCAGTCTGGGGATTTCATGTGAAGGAGAGTGTATCAGGGTAGGCTTCCTGGTGGTGGCAGGCCCCACACTGAGAGTTAGGATTTGCAGGGCAGTGTGAAGGAGCCAGTCCAGTGGGTTGGGGGCAGGGATGGGTAAGATGCCCAGTGGGAAATACTGGGAGAGGCCTAGGGAAGGGGCATGAGGACCGGGGTGAGGGGAGCCAGAGGGAAGCTGGCAGGCTTCCCTGGGGAGGTGGTGTTTGGGGTTTGGCTAAAGGTGGATGGTCAGGAAACCCCGGATGGGGCAGAGTGCTGCAGGGCAGTGAGCGAGGGCCCCCGCCTGCACCGCTCAGGTGACAGCCTCTGTGTGGGCGTCACTCCTGGTCTCCTTCCCGCTCTGTCCACCAAAGGGTGGTGGCCCCATCAGCTGGCAGGAGGCGGGCCCTGCAGGCAGGCAGACGTCCTCCAGCCCCTGTGCTGGCCAAGGGGATGGAGCCGCGGGGCTGGCTGCCTCTGCTCCTGCGGTTGGGCCTGATGTGGCCCCTGGGGGCTCCTTCTGAGCCCCGACTGAGGGTATTCGTGGTTCCGCACAGCCACATGGACGTGGGCTGGCTGCACACCGTGCAGGTAGGTGCCCCGAGTGACCCCTGCACACCTCTTGAAGCTGCGGCTCTTTTTCCATCTGGACTCCAGAGTGGGTTTGTGTCCCGGGTCTCTGCCATCAGGGCTCTCGGCCTGGGGTCCATCACTACCTGGCTATGGACTGGCTGAGGACTGCTCTGGGGGCTTAGATGGTGAAGAATCTGCCTGCAATGCAGAAGACACGTGTTCAAGATGCCCTGGAGAAGAAAATGGCAACCCACACCAGTATTCTTGCCTGGAGAATGGACAGAGGAGCCTGGCAGCCTATAGTCTATGGGGTCACAAAGAGAGGGGTACAACTGAGCAACTAACATGGACTGGCTGTGGGCACGGGTGAGAATGTGCTCCCAGCCGCAATTGATGGAAAGTGTTCCTCAATTATTCATTGAGTGAATGAATGAACCAGGGCTGAGGGAAAGAGGGAAAGACTGATTTCCATAAGTTTCTGGTGCAGGTAACTGAAATGATTACCCAGGCCTGTGCAAGCTCTTTCTGGAAGGAGGAAGGAAATAAATGAATAGGACCACTCTGTAATCATGGATACAATAGTTTCCATGAGACGTTAATAAGTGAGTCGCTCACTTTAAAGGGAGTCGGGCAGCAAGAGGCCCTGAGGCTGAGTGTTGAGTCTGGTCCCGGCTCACTGGGCAGCCTCTGTGGGTGGTCACCCACCTGCGTGTGGAACTGCTGACGTGTGGGAAGCAGGCTCATCACCCCCAATTGACAGAAGGGACACTGAGGCCCAGGGTGGGGTGCTGCCCAAGTCAGCAGACATAGCCGCCTTGCCTGCTAACACCCTGCCCAGGGCTCCTTGCATTCCTTTATCAGCATCTGGGCACCACGGTGAGCCAGCCTGACCCAGATGAGAGCAGGCTCAGCTCCATCCTGGGGGCTCCCAGCCTCAGGGGAAGAGATAGATCCAGAGAGACGACTCCAGGGGTCAGCTCCTCTCAGCCTCAGCCCTTGACACACACTTCCCCATCACTTCACCCCAAGAAGGCCCATCTGAGTCCCTGGACCTCAATCCCGGGGCCCTGTTGTTTACTGGTCTATGCTCCAAGGCAGGAGTGGTCATCATGCCCCTGTGGGCTGGGCCGGCATGACCCTCTGTCTCATAGAGTGTCCGTCCCCTCATGACTCTCTTCAGGGGCAGGCTCCCATCTAAGGGGGTCCGCCTGGGTCCTTCTCTCAGTGCAGGGCTGACTGCCCATCTAGCACAGCATGGACACCGGGCTCCCTTGTTTGAGGAGGAGGGGGAGTCTAGGGCAGGGCCTGGGGCAGGCTGGGTGGGAGTGTCAGTGGACCCCGGACACCGTGTCTCCCTGGACGTTCCTCCTCGGTCCCTGGTCCACGCCCTCTGGTTTCCCCCACGGGGCTGGAGTGATGGTCTCTCCCCCTCCCCACCCCAGGAGAGCATGCAGGCTTATGTCACCAACGTCTACAACACCGTGGTGGAGGAGCTGATCCTTGAGAAGAAGCGCAGGTTCATCGCTGTGGAGCAGGAGTATTTCCGGCTCTGGTGGGATGGCGTCGCCTCGGATGAGCAGAAAGGCCAGGTAACGCTGCCCTCAGGGGGTCCTCACCAGGCAGCTGAGAGCAGATGCCTTGGGGGTCCTGGGGATGACCCTTCAGGAAGCTCCTGGGTTGTGCTCTGTGTGGCCAGGGCGGGGCTGCCTAGACCAGGAGGCCCCAACCCGGCTGAGCTGTGCCCAGGGTCCCTTTAGTACAGGTTTGTGGTCAGCCCCACGCCCAGGGGACAGGGTTGTGTTTGATCATGCCTTTCTGGTTCCTCCTGAATAACTGCAGCTCTGGCAGCCCAGCCGGGCACTCAGCTGGTGAGAATGAGGTCCCCTCTGACCCTGGGCAATCCGGGCTGACCTGTGTCCACACCTTCTGACTTCATTTGTCAATCTGCATGGACCCATGGGCCCCGGAGCCCAGGACCAGCCAGGGTGCAGGAGGCCCTGTGGATTAACCTCTGGGGCTGATTAACTCTGTGTCCAGGGGGTCAGAGGCCCTGGTCCAAGGAGGGGCAGTCTGGGGCCAGGGCCTCCCCTCATTCCCGGTGTGATCACAGGTGGGGCTCGCTCTTCAGCTGCAGGTCCCACATTTGGAAGCAGGAGTGGCCTTCCTCCTCAGAGAGGCTGTGCCTAGAATGTGCCCACGGTGTGAGCACCCAGGGTGCCTCAGGGGTGTGGTCCCCTCCAGGCATCACCTGCCCTCAGAACAGTCACCAATGGTGAAACTCAGAGGCTCAGCCACCTGCTCAAGGCAGAGAGCTCAGACAGTGAAGCTGGGTGTCCCCCAGGCCCCCAGAGGGGATGCGAACCTGCAGCCTGTGGAGCCGAGAGGACGAGACTCCCATCTGACGGGCTCTGCCGCGAGCCGGGTGCTGGGCTCAGGTCTGTACAGGTTACTCTACTGACTCCTCCCACAACCCACATGGTGAGGACACTAATCCTACTGCACAGAGCTAGTCCGGGTTCAGAGAGGGCAGGCAACTGGCTCAAGGTCACACAGCTTATAGCTGACAGCTGGGTTCTGGGTCAGTATTGTGAATCAAAGCACAGCTCTCTGGGTGTCCACTGGGCAGTTCTTCCTTCTTTTACACGGACATCCCCAGACTCAATCCCTTAATCCTATTCTCACGGTAAGATGTGTGCTGGCTAAGACCTAGACAGGCAACTCAATAGTATGTCCCTGTTAGCTAGAAATTTTCCCTGAGTTGTTTGGGCTGAATCCCAGTGTCTGAATGGTGCCCAACATGAAGCAGTTGCACATTTACAACAGTACATGGTAGATGTCATTCCACATTTCTCAAATGAATGATCTGCAAAGACAGTACTTTCAGATCAAATAAAAACCACAGTCTCCCAAGAGCATGATGTGCTCAGTGTCACAGCCCTTGACTGTATGTATGTTTCCACTCTTCCCTTCTTTCATGGATATATTTTATCATCCACACCCTGAGGTTTGCGGGATCTTAGTCCCCCAGTGAAAGTGAAGGTGAAAATCGCTCAGTCGTGTCCCACTCTTTGAGACCCCATGGACTGTATCCTGCCAGTCTTCTCTGTCCATGGAATTCTCCAGGAAAGAATACTGGTTTGGGTAGCCTTTCACTTCCCTAGCGGATCCTCCTGAACTAGGGATCAAACCTGGGTCTCCTGCATTGCAGGCAGATTCTCTACCATCTGAGCCACCAGGGAAGCCCAAGAAGTAATCAAGGTCACGTCCTCGGCACTGAAAGTATGACCTGCGTTCTGGACCACCAGGCAATGCTTTTCCTTGGTGTACTTTAAAATATTTGTTAGCCAATCATGTGACAAATACAATCTGAAGACCACTGTACAAAATAAGTAGCCTGAAATCCTCAAAACTGTAAATCTTCTGAAGGCAAAAGAATGGCTCAAGAAGTATTGTAAATTAAAGAATGACAAAGAGAGCTGATCCCAAAAGCAAATCATGAGCCTAGATTGAATCTCACATCAGAGAAAGGCCATTAGTGGAACAAGTGGCAATATTTGAGCAAAGTTTCTTAATTCAATAGGAGACTTATGAATAGGGATTCCCAAGTGGCTCAGTGGTATACAACCTGCCTGCCAATGCAAAAGACACAAGAGATGTGGGTTCGATCCCTGGGGTGGGAAGATCCCTTGGAGAAGGAAATGCCAATCCACTCCAGTATTCTTGCCCAGAACATTCGATGGATAGAGGGGCCTGATGGGCTACAGTCCATAGGACTGCAAAGAGTCAGACACGACCGTGTGACTGAGCACACATACACATATTATTAATGTGAAATATTCTGGGTTTTGACCATTACATAGCAATTGTAATCTTTTGTTCTTATCAAAAGCATACTGAAGTATTCAAATAAAGGCATGCTGTTGCTAACTTGTACTTTTAAAAGGCTTAGGAAAAACATAATATGAGTAATGACATGTGGGAGTGTTTAGGGAAATAGATAAAAAACATTAGCAATCACATAATCTGGAGAAGGATTGATGGGAATTTTGGGTATTTTCCACAAGTTTCCCATAATTTTGGCATCATTCAAAAACAAAAGGTGTGGACATATATACCTGTGTATATGCCTGACGAAGCAGCAGCCAGGGCCAGGTGCTTTCTCAGAGCTGGACACAGTGCTAACCAGGACAGAATAAATGAGGCTGAGGAGTTTGAAGGAAGGACCACAAGATGCTATAGGCATGTGCCCAGAAAACACAACTGGCTCAGCCCAGGGGATGTAACCTGGTCTTTTTTCTCTGCCCTCCATGCCAAGGTCCGCCAGCTCGTGGCTGAAGGTCGCCTGGAGTTTGTCCTCGGAGGCCAGGTCATGCATGACGAGGCCGTGACCCACTTTGATGACCAGATCCTCCAGCTCACAGGTTCGATTACCCTTCCCCAGACAAGGGTCCCTGTGGCCTCCTGTGGGGCTGGGACTGGGT
This sequence comes from Cervus canadensis, assembly GCF_019320065.1. Lineage (NCBI taxonomy): Eukaryota > Metazoa > Chordata > Mammalia > Artiodactyla > Cervidae > Cervus > Cervus canadensis. The sequence goes on along the minus strand of NC_057411.1, from coordinate 48,355,368 downwards.
GTCTGAGCCCTGGACCTGGGCTCCATCCTCCAGTCTCGGCAGGAGACTGGCCAGCCAACACTGGTTGTTGGTGCCGTGTTCATGTCTGTGACCTGAGTGCAGAGGGTAAGGGTGTGGATTCTAGACCAGCCGGCCTAGCTATCTCCTGACTCAGCTAATTCCAACCCTGTGACCCTGGGCAAGTGATGCAACCTCTTTAGGCCTCAGTTCCCTCCTCTGTAAAAATATTTGACAGTGATGGAAGATCTACCTCAAACGGTGTTATGAGATTAAATTGGGATAATTCCAATAGAGTGCAGTGAGTAGAATTTGTATTGTTGTTCAGTCTCTCAGTTGTGTCTGACTCTTTGTGACCACATGGACCGTAGCATACCAGGTTTCCCTGTCCTTGACCATCTCCCAGAATTGCCTCAAACTCATTGAGTCCATTGAGTCTTTGATGCCATCCAACCATCTCGTCTTCTGTCACCCTCTTCTCTTCCTGCCCTCAATCTTTCCCAGCATCAGGATCTTCTCCAATGAGTCAGCTTTTCATATCTGGTGACCAAAGTATTGGAGCTTCAGCTTCAGCATCAGTCCTTCCAATGAATATTTGGGGTTGATTTCCTTTAGGACTGACTCATTTGATCTTGCTTTCCAAGATTTTCAAGAGTCTTCTCCAGCACCACGATTTGTAAGCATCAGTTCTTTGACACTGGGCCTTCTTTGTGCTCCAGGTCTCACATCTGTATGTGACTACAGGTAAAACCATAGCTTTGACTATGTGGCACTTTGATGACAAAGTGATGTTTGCCATAGCTTTTCTTTCAAGGGAGGCTTTAAGTTTTATCATATAAACTCCCCAGCCTGCTAAATGCAGCCTCAGGCCTCACTTTCTGACTGCCTGTTCCTTCTGCCTCCTGCTTCCCTTGACCTGCTCCCATAACAGAGCCTCCTGTGCTTTCAGAACAAGGTTTTCTGTTGCTTCCACCCAGACTCAGCTGAGGAGGCTCATGGTCCAGGCACTCTCCACTGGGGCCACAATACTCGAGCACCTCCCGTCTTCACCATGAACTACAGATTGCTTCCACAGTGATCAGTGTCTGATTCTTCTCTGGGTCCCCAGGACTTAATCCAGGGCTGATGAGGGCTGGTGGGCACAGAGGGAAGGAGTAAGCACTGACCCGTCCTCCTCCAGGTGTCCACAGCAGAGGTATCCCTCACCTCTGGTCTTAGCCCACGATGCCCACTGTCCTGAACACCCCAGAGCTGACCCTGCTGGCCTAACCACAGCAGCCAGAATCCAGGCAAAGACAGGTTCCCATGATGGGGACAGGAAGGGCTGTGGACCCCTGGATCCTCCTCAGGGGATTCTCTGGGGCTCCATTTCCAACACCAGCCAGGCTGCTGTGACCCTAGATGATGGGTCTGACTTCATCTTCTGATGACCTCCTGTTCTAAGAACAAGGCATTCACTTAAATCCTTCAGTCCTTCAGTCCAAGAGGCAGTCCTAGAGATGAGGGGTCTTACAAACTCCCGCTCATTGAGGTCCAATTTGAGGCTCAAAAGTTGCTGAATCTTACCCGAGTCCTGCTGCCAGCAGGTGAGGGTCTCATTCTGACCAAGCCTGGCTCAGTCAGTAAGGTGCTTGTGAGCTCAGCCCCTCTCCCAGGGGGATGAGCCAAGTGCTTGCCCATCTGCTTTCTCCTGGGGGCCTCTGAACAGCCTGGTGGCAGCTGGTGTTTTTCAAAGCCCCGTTTTCAAGATGAGGAAACTGAGGCACAGAGAGCTGCAAGGATGTCCATGCAGCCAGCAGTCAAACTGGACTCCAGCCAGGTCCATCTGGCCCTGTCTGTCTGTAACTTGTGCCCCCAGGTATGGGGGTGTGTGTGTAGGGGGCCGGGGTGTGCATCTTACTTTCAATGGGGTCTTCTCAAACCATCATCCCTGATTTCCTGGACCACCACCCGTGGTTGTGTCCACAGTGTGCCGTGTTTCTCTGATGTATTGGGCGGGTCATGCTGGACCACACCTCACCGGTCCTGGATCCATTCCCTCCTCTTCACCTTTGTTGAGCCCCTGCTGAGTGTCAGGCCCCTGGGCAGGAAGAATGAAGCAAGGAGGTCACCATGGGCTCAGGTCTAAGGTCAAGATGATTTCCCAGGTAGGGGTCAGAATGGACAGAATCTTGTTGGGAGAGGACAGGCCTCTGACCTTCTGCTGCTGTAGCACGGCTTCTCAGGCGTGTCTTTTTAAAAAAAAATTATTTAACTTTAATTAGAGGTTAGTTGATTTATAATATTGCGTTGGTTTCTGCCTTATGTCAACATTAATCAGTATGGATGGTGATTGCAGCCATGAAATTAAAAGATGCTTACTCCTTGGAAGGAAAGTTATGACCAACCTAGACAGCATATTAAAAAGCAGAGACATTACTTTGCCAACAAAGGTCTGTCTGGTCAAGGCTATGGTTTTTCCAGTGGTCATGTATGGATGTGAGAGTTGCCTGTGAAGAAAACTGAGCACCGAGAAATTGATGCTTTTGAACTGTGGTGTTGGAGAAGACTCTTGAGATTCCCTTGGACTGCAAGGAGATCCAGCCAGTCCATCCTGAAGGAGATCAGTCCTGAGTGTCCATTGGAAGGACTGATGCTGAAGCTGAAACCCCAATGCTTTGGCCACTTCATGTGAAGAGTTGACTCATTGGAAAAGACCCTGATGCTGGGAGGGATTGGGAGCAGGAGGAGAAGGGGATGACAGAGGATGAGATGGCTGGATGGCATCACCGACTCGATGGACATGAGTTTGAGTAAACTCCGGGAGTTGGTGATGGACAGGGAGGCCTGGCGTGCTGCGATTCATGGGGTCGCAAAGAGTCGGACACGACTGAGCGACTGAACTGAACTGAACTGACTGAATCAGTATACACATGTCTGGTCCCTCTTGAAACTCCCTCCCCAACCCACCCCTCTAGGTTGTCACAGAACACTGAATTTCAGCTCCCTGTATCATATAGCAAACTTCCACTGACTATCTAATTTTACACATGGTGATATATAGGTTTCAATGCCGTTCTCTCAATTCATCCCGCCTTCTCCTTCCCCCGCTGCACTCACGGGTATGTTCTCTATGTCCGTGTCTCCACTGCTGCTCTGGAAACAGGCTCATTGGTACCATCTTTCTAGATGCCATATATATGTGTGTTAATATATGATATTTGGTTTTCTCTTTCTGACTTACTTCACTCTGTATAATAGGCTCTAGGTTCACCCACCTCATCAGAACTGACTCAAATGCACTTTTCTATGACTGAGTAATAGTCCATTGTATGTGTGTACCACAGCTTCTTTATCCTTTCACCTGTTGACAGACATCTAGGTTGCTTACACATCCTACTTACTGTAAATGGTGCTGCAGTGAAAACTGGGGTTCATGTGTCTCTGTATTTCTCACTTTTTTCCCTGATGAGTCTCTCTAATGGATGGTCAGTTTTGTCTATCTTCTTAAAGAATCAGCTTTTAGTTTTTTTTTTTTTAATCTTTGTTATTACCACCTTCATTTCTTTTTTAATTTGTTTCTGCTCTGATATTTATGATTTCTTCCCTCCTACTAACTTTGAGTATGTTTTGTTATTCTTTTCCTATTTGCTTTACATGCCAGGTTCGGTTGTTTATTTGATGGTTCTCTTGTTTCTTGAGACAGCCTTGTTTTGCTGTAAGCGTCCCTCTTAGCACTGCATTTACTGAAACCCACAGGTTTTGAGTGGTCGTGATTTCACTGTCATTTGCCTCTAGGTATTTTTTTATTTTTCCTTGATTTCTTCAGTGATCTCTTAGTTATTCAGAAGCATATTGTTTGGCCTCCATGTGTTTGTGTTTTTTTATAGATTTTTTCCCCTGTAATTGACATCTATTCTTATAGCATGTGGTCAGAAAAGATGCTTGAAATGATTTCAGTTTTTAAACTTCACCATGGTTTGATCTGTTACCTAGGACACGATCTATCTTGTGCATATTCCACGTGCACTTGAGAAAAATGTGAAATCTACTGCTTTTGGATGAAACGATCCAACTGATCCAATGTATCATTTAAAGCTTCTGTTTCCTTGTTAATCTTCTGTCTGGATGATCTGTACCTTGGTGTGAGTAGGGTATTTAAGTCACCCACTGTTATTGTGTTACTGTTGATTTCCCCTTTAACAGTTGTTAGCATTTGCCTTATGTATTGAGGTGCTCCTCTGTTGGGTGCATACCTACTTATAATTGCTGTATCTTCTTCTTGGATTGGTCCCTTGACCATTATGTGGGATCCTTCACTGTCTCTTGTAACAGGCTTTATTTTAAAGTCTATTTTATCTGATATGAGTATTGCTACTCCCACTTTCTTTTGATTTCCATTTGCATGGAGTATCTTTTTCCAGCTTTTCACATTCAGTCTGTGTGTGCCCCTAGGTCTGAGGTTGGTCTCTTGTAGATAGCATGCACACGGGTCTTGTTTTTGTATCAATTCAGCCAGTCCCTGTCTTTTTGTTGGAACATTTAGTCCATTTACATTTAAGGTAATTATTGATATGTGTGATCCTATTATTATTTACTTTCTTGTTTTGGGTTTCTTTTAGGTCTATTCTTTTTCTTGTGTTTTCTATGTCAGTTCAGTTCAGTTGCTCAGTCGTGTCTGACTCTTTGCAACCCTATGAAGTGCAGCACGCCAGGCCTCCCTGTCCATCACCAACTCCTGGAGTCCACCCAAACCCATGTCCATTGAGTTGGTGATGCCATCCAACCATCTCATCTTCTATTTTCTGTCTAGATAAGTTCATTTAGCATTTGTTGAAAAGCTGCTTTGGTACTGCTGAATTCTGTTAACTTTTGCTTGTCTGGAAAGCTTTTGATTTCTCCTTCAAATTGGAGTGCAGTCCTTGCTGGATAGAGTAATCTTGGTTGCAGGTTCTTTCCTTTAATCTACAACCTGCAGATTTAAGTCTATCCTGCCACCACCTTCTGGTCTGCAGAGTTTCTGCTGAGAGATGTGCTGTTAGCCTTACGAGAAATGCCTTGGGTGTTTTTTGTTGCTTTCCCCTTGCTGCTTTTAATATTTGTTCTTTGTGTTTAAAGTCTGGCAGATATGGATGATCTTGCCATGACCTGTGAGACAGGTGATAATTCATCCCTTTAGTCTGGGTCACTGTCCCCTGAATGAAGTAAAGATTCTGAATGTGGAATTGAAGTGAAGGGAAGTTGCTCAGTTGTGTCTGACTCTTTGTGACCCCATGGACTGTATCCCACCAGGCTCCTCTGTCCATGGGATTTTCCAGGCAGAATGTGGAATTAGGGGCCACCAAATCAACACCCATCAGGCCTGCCCTCCTCAGACAGACCATCTGGGGTCAGGGTGTGCTCTGCACAGTTTACTGACCCCCCCATCTCAGACCCAGCATCCCCAGGGCTTCCCCCTCCTACCCAGCTGCTCCTTCTTGGTCTCCTCTGTTTCCCACACCCCATCTGCTGCTCCCATTGGCCCCTGAGTTCTCAGAGCCCACCCCAAGTCCAGCCACCTGATGGACTTCATCACCTTCTCTGCACCAGACCCCAAATCTGCTCCAGGCTCCCCCCAGCCTCCCAGCAGCCATCCACCTCCTGGCTGGGCCTTGTTTGTGGATTTGACCCCATTTCTGCACCAGAATCCTGGAACCTTCTGGGCCAGAGCCAGTGTCCCAGCCTGGTGAGCTCATCAGTGAAGGGACGTTTGAAGCTCATCACCAGGCACTTGAACTCTCTGAGTCTTTGTTCTCTCATCCTAAAATGCAGACTTAGCACCAGCTCAGAGTATTCAGATGTTATATTTCAGGAGCATCTTTGGGAAGTTTAATCAATGGCTTCTCAAATCTGAGGACTTCTGCATTCACCTTGATCTCTGCACATAGGGATGGCATGAAAGACATGAATAAGTAGATGAATATTTAGGTAATTCTGGGATGGACCATTTGACTTCATATCTGTTTCAGCAAGACCCTGCTTGGTCTGGAATAGAATTTCAGCCCTGGAGAAGGGCATGAGGCTTGAGAGAGTGAGTGGGTGAGGGGCCACCATTCAGTCACTGAGGAGGCTTATCTCTTTGCAGAAGGACATGGCTTTCTCTATGAAACATTTGGGATTCGACCACAATTCTCCTGGCAGGTGGACCCATTTGGTGCGTCCGCCACGACCCCCACCCTCTTTGCCCTGGCAGGCTTCAATGCCCATGTCATCTCCAGGATCAACTACAACCTGAAGGAGGCCATGCAGGATAACCAGGTGAGTCATGAGCTGCATCTACTCATCCACATTCGAACCATCAGAACTTAAAAACACTGCTGCACCTATAATGATCCATAATGAGCTCCCCATGTCTGGGGACATTCAAGCAGAGTTAGAGACAGCCTGGCTGGCAGACCCTGGCAAAGAGTCCTGCCCTGAGGACGGTCAGATGCAAGTGCAGGCAGGCACCGTCTGGAGGGCCAATTCCTCCACCAATGTGGCTTTGGGAGGGCAGGGGGAATCTAGAGGAGGGGGCAGCAGACCGAGATCTTGACCATGAACCACTGAGAGGAGCGGGTGTGGGTGGCTAGGAGACTCGGGTGGGGTCTGGGGAGGGGAGCCGGCAGCCGCGTCACCCCTGGGCCTCACCCTGTTCCCTCCGGGTCTGCAGCAGCTGCAGTTCGTGTGGCGAGGGTCCAGATCCCTGTCGGAGCAGCAGGAAATCTTCACACACGTCCTGGACCAGTTTGGCTACTGCTCGTGAGCACCTGTCTCGGGCCAGTCCCCGTCCCAGCACCCTCCCTCGACCAGCTCAGCCACGCCCCTCATGGCCAGCCCTAAGGGCATGACTGAGCACCCATCTTACTGAAAGAACAGCTGAGGCCTGGACACCCAGCCAAGGTCCCGCGGTAGCAGCCGTTGGTCGGCTGCACTGGGCTCTGGTGCAATGACAAGGCCTTCGTGTCCTCAGCCCTGCTGTGGGCTGTCTCGTGGGCAGCCCTGCATCCAGTCCCCTCTGCCCTCTGTGCCTGGGAGGCTGTGGGCAGGGGCTGAGCCCTCGTGAACAGGGGAGGTGGGATGAAAGGGCAGCTTGGAGAAGAACCTGGGGGGACTCACTAGCAGGTTGCTGACATTGGGCTCCACTCTGCACCTGGCACTGTTTCTCAGCTTTTCCACCAGTTGCCTTCACTCAGTCCTCTTAGTGATCTTCGTGCATTTTATGATCAGGAGAATGAGGTTCACAGTGTTTCAAAGCAGTCATTCCTGTGGGCTGGTCAATGGGCCCTCATGTGTGACTCCTTGCTGCCCAGCATGAATGGGGAGACCCTCACCAGGGGCTGTCCAGAGCCCTGAGGTTCCTTCCTGGGGTCAGAGCCTCCCAAGCTATATTGGAGTTGGAGGATTTTGTTCTACTGCTCTACCTTTGTGTAGAATTTTGTGATTCTATTCATCATGATTTTTTTTTTTTTTTTTTTTTGCATTACATTTTATTTCAAAAATGTGAAAATCTCATCATGGAGATTCTGAGATTTTTGCAAGTGCAAAGTTTTGTGCAAAGGCGAGTATCTCACTTGCCTCATTTTGGTCCCAGCCCTGCTTGGGGTCCTTGGAATAAGATTTGATGGGCCCAGAGGTCACCTAAAGAATGAATGATCACATGAATCGCACCTGATCCATGTGGAGGAATTGGGCCCAGAGGGGGTGTGCTCTACAGAGCAGCTGAAAAATCATGGGCCTTTCAGGGTCACGTGCCCAAGATCCTGCAGGGCTGAAATGTGACACCTTCTGTCCACAGAGCTCTCATCTGCCCACCGCTGCCCTGTCTGCGACAGAGGCCCCGATGCTCTGACCTTGCTGAGTTCTGCCTGCCTCCCAGAGCTGGGACTGGGCCCCTTAACACTCCTCTCCCTCTCTCAGTGACGGATTTTACTGGGATGGGGAGCCCACCTTCCCATATCCTCCTGAGAATGGCTGGTACCCTTCCATGCAATTCCCCATCACTTGGGAAAGACTCCAATCCTTTGTTGAGGCCATGTTGTACAGTGTGTGGGTACGAGCTGCCTGGTTCCGGACGCCACACCTCCTCTGGCCCTGGGTAAGTTGGGGACCCAACCAGGCCCTGGTTCCTCGATTCTGCCCAGGGAGTGCTGCCATGGATCCGACCTCAGCACCGGGGCCCACCCGGGACTGGTGCTCAGCGTTAGCCAGGCCAGTGTCCATCCAGGCAGTGGGCCATCCCAGCCCCGGCTCAGTCCTCCTGCCCTGCACCCCGAGTCCTCACCCAGTGTACCAGCTCCTCCCCCCACCCTGGATCACCCCCCACAACCTCACCTCCGATGCATCCCCTCCCAGACGCAGGGTCGAGCCTCTCCCCAGCTCTCCCCTCCTTTCCCCTACTCAATGCTGGGAGCAGAGGCCTGGGCCTGAATCCTGGCTCCCGAGTCAGGGGCTGTGAGACTGGGAACATGAGCCTCACCTTCCTCATCTGTGAAATGGGGATGATGACAGGACCTGCTCCATTGGCTTGATTTGAGGTCAGATGGGAAAGACACCCCTGGGGGACAGTGCCTGACACCCAGTCACCATTGCGGTCACAGCCAAACTGGATGGAGCACCCCCTGTTCTACGTGATGTATGTGTCTCCCCCATTTTCTCTGCCCCACTGGGCACAGGGGCAGGCCCTCCTGGGTCCTGTCTACTCATAAGGGGCCAAGAGCCAGAGAGGTTAAGGAAGCTTCCTGACGCCACGTAGGTACCTAGCAGGGCCGCTAAGAGAGTGGAATTTGTGCTCAGAGCTGTCAGAAAAGCCACACAGCCTGCTTTCTTTGCTTACAACTGTCTCTTTCGGGGGGGTTTAAATGATTTTTAATGTATGAGTGTGTGTGTGTGTGTGTATGTGAGTCACTCAGTCGTGCCCAATTCTTTGTGATCCTGTGTACTGTAGCCCTCTAAGCTCCTCTGTCCATGGGATTCTCTAGGCAAGAATAGTGTAGTGGTTTGCCATTTCCTACTCCAGTATATATGAGCAGATATTAATAAATTTTTAACCAAAAATTCTATATATTAGGTAAACAGGCAAGCTGGTATGACAACTTAAATAAAAATATATTAATTTATGGCAGCTTGACAGGCATATATGTAGGCAGTAAAAAAAAAAAAAAAGAAATGTTTACTGTCTCAAGAATTATACATATGTATGTATGCACATATATATGTATTGTAATATGTTCACCACAAAGATCTCGTTAATATTTGTCACCACAAATAGTTACACAATCTTTTCCTGTGATGCAAATTTTAAGATTTACTTTTTAACAACTTCCAAATAAACAATAGAGCATTGTTCACCACAGCCACCCTTCTGTACACTGCAAGCTTACAACTGTCTAATTCTGTAGATGGAAATTTGCACCTTATGGCCTCCATCATGCCTCCACCCCACCCTCCTGTTTTTGGCATCCACCAGTATGTTCTGTCTGTACATGAACCCATTTTTCACATTTTTTCTCTTTTCCTTTAATTCACATATGCATGACACCATACAGTATTTCTTCTTTCTCTGTCTGACTGTTTCCCTGAGCATAATGCCCTCAAGTTTCCACCCATGCTGTTGTAAAATGCAGGATTTCCTCTTTTGATGGTGAATAACACTGTGTACATATATCACATTTTCTTGATCTGATCATCCATTAATGATTGGTTGATTCCATGCCTTGACTTTTATAAATAATGCTGCCGTGAACACGAGGATACAAAAGTCTTTTCAAAATAGTATTTTTGTTGCCTTTGAATAGTGTGAAGAAAGGGGATGGCTGGATCATCTCTATTATTAATTTTGAGAGGAATCTCCATATTGTTTTCATCATGGCTGGGCCAATTTACATTAAAGCCAACAGTGCCTGAATGTCTCCTTTTCTCCTTATCCTGACGTACATTAGTTGTTTCTTTTCTCATAAACAAAAGCTATTCTAATAGTTGTGAGGCTGTACCTCTGTCTGGTTTGATTCGTTCAGCATCTTTTTCCATGTGTTCGCATCTCCATGTCTTCCTTGGACAAATGTCTTTTCAAGACCTCTGGCCATTTTTTACCGGGCTTGTTTGCATTATTACTACTGATTTGTATGTGCTCTTTATATATTTTGGATATTAACCCTTTTCAGATTTATGACTTGCATATATCTTGTCTCATTTCATAGGTTGTCTTTATTTATGAAGTTTCTTTGCTATCCAGAAGCTTTTAGTTTGATGTAGTCTACTTGTTGACTGTTCTTGTTTATCCCTTTCCACATGGTGTCAATCCAAAAACTCATCATCAAGACCAATGATGAGGAATTTACTGCATACATTTTCTTCTGGAAGTTTTATAGTTCCACATATCCTACTCTTTGTGAACCCTTGGACTATATAGTCCATGGAATTCTCCAGGCCAGAATACTGGAGTGGGTAGCTGTTCCCTTCTCCATGGGATCTTCCCAACCTAGGGATCAAACCCAGGTCTTCTGCATTGTGGGCAGATTCTTTACCAGCTGAACCACAAGGGAAGACCAAGAATAGTGGAGTAGGTAGCCTATTCCTTCTCCAGCGGATCTTCCCGACCCAGGAATTGAACTGGAGTCTCCTAAGGTTCAAACGGATTCTTTACCAGCTGAGCTACCGGGAAAGCCCTTATAGTTCCAGGAGTTACAATCAAGTCTTTGCTTAACCTGACTTACTATTTGAGTACAGTGTCAGGCAGTGGTGCAACCTCATTCTACACATGAGTATGTTCAGTTTTCACAAGACCACTTTTGGTAGAAGATGTCCTTTCCCCAGTTTATATTCTCGCCCTTTTGCCTTGCCCATATACCTTTTGTATATGGTAATATAATTACCATATACACATGACTTTGTTTCTGAGCTCTCTACTCTATCCCATTGATCTATCTGTATCTTTTATTGTTGGTACCAGATTATTTGGCTTGCTGTGACTTTGCAGTGAAGTCTGAAATCAGGGTGCATAATGCTTCTAGTTTTGTTCTTCTCACTAAAGATCGCTCTGACCACTCAGAGTCTTCTGTGATTCTCACAAATTTTAGGGTTGGTTGTTCTATTTCTGTGAAAAACGTCTTTGGAATTTTAATAGGTTTTGCATTGAATCTGTAGATTGCTTTGGGAAAGGAGGCCCTCCTCTTGCAGTCATGAGCACAGAGTATTTTCCCACTTACTTCTGTCTTCCTCCATTTCTCTCATCACTGTGTCGTCTAGTTTTTAGTGTACAGGGCTGTCACCTGCTCCATGAAATGTATTCTTAGGTATTTTACCTTTTTGATGTAACTATAAATAGGATTGTTTCCTTCATTTCTCTTTCTGATGATTTGTTATTAGTGTGTGGAAACACTAATCATCAGGTGATTATGTGTGTTGATACTTTTATCTTGCAACTTTACTGCTGTTATTCATTTAAGATTTGTCTCTAGGGTTTTATATGATCTCTATTTCTATAACGCCATTACAATTGACATTAGTGAGAGTTTTACTGTTTCTGTTCCAATTTCCATGTCTTTCCTTTCCTATTTGCTGTACTCTATGCTTTATAATACCATGTTAAATAAGTGGTGAGTGGGATCACCCTTGTCTTTTTCCTGATCTCACAGGAATAGGTTTTATCTTTTCATCCTTGAATTGATGTCAGTTGTCAGCTGTCATATACGATCTCTCCTATGTTGACATACTTTCCATCCACTTCTTTGAGAATTTGTTTTATCATAAATGGGAGATGAATTATGTCATATGCTTTTTTTGCATCTGTTGAGATGATCATACAATTTTTATCTTGCATTTTCTTAGTGTGTTGTAGTACATGGATTGATTTGAGGATGTTGAACAATCCTTGCATTCCTGGAATAAATCCTGCTTGAAGATGGTGTAATATTGTCTTCATGTATTTAAATTTGTTTTGCTAATGTGTTGTTGAGAATTTTTGTGTCTATGTTCCGAGGAGATATTGAGGCTTCTTTGCCTAGTTTCATGTCAGGGTGATCTTGGCCTTGTATTTGACCAAGAAATTATATTGAAACTTTTCTGTCCAATTCTAGTTTATGGGACAGACTAACAAGAATTCGTATCAGTTCCTCTTCAATACTTGATAGAAATCACCACTGAAAGTTGATCATTGGTTTCTTGAGAGGTATTTGAATTCTGGTTCAATTTTGTTACTAGTAATCCATTGTTCATTCTTTCTATTTATGCACAATTTAGATTATATATTTTCAAGAATTTATCAGTTTTTATACTTTGATATCTTTCAGAGGATGTAATTAAGGTCAGTAAATTCAAGTAAGCCATTGTCCTTTTTATTCATGTTTAATCTCTTAGCATAATTAAGGTTATTGATATCTAGTAATGTGCTGGGGTTTAAGAAACAGTCAAGAAGTGAACTCAGTCAGACACAGAAAAATAAAACCTGAATCATCTCTATTGTGGAATTTTACAAAACCAGTCTCATAGAGAAGGAGATCAGAGTTTGGTGGCCAAAGGTGGGACTGGCGAGTGTGGAAAAGTAGGGGACTGTCTGGAACGGGCACAAACCTGCAGCTGTCAGACCAGCAAGCACTGGGGAACCACCCGAACCCGACAGAGAGGAGGACGCTCACAGCACAGGCCCGGGGCCGTGCTCGCCGCGGGGGGCGGGGGTGGTCCTGGGGAGAAGAGGGGCCCTCCCCGTGCAGGCTGGGCTCTGCACCCAGAGGCGCAGGGCGTTGCTTCTGTCCCCCGGCTGCAGGGATGTGACAGGCAGTTCTTCAACGCCTCGCTGCAGTTCACCAACATGGACCTTGTCGTGGAGGAGGTCAACAAGTTCACCTACCAGCACGGCGTCTCGATGGAGTACGCCACGCTGGGCAGCTACTTCCGGGCTGTGCACGCGCACCAGCTCTCCTGGCCAGTCCGAGACCAGCGAGACTTCCTGCCCTATTCCTCGGGTAGGAGCCTCTGGGTGGAGGGATTCGGTGTCAGGGAGGAAGGGGGCCCCCAAACGCGGTGCCTGCTCAGGCCTCTGCTTGGAGCCTGCTCGGGGCCCTGGGGGAGCTGCAGGCCCTGACCCTCCTGCCTGACCCCTCCACATTCTGCTGGATTCCAGGCTCCCAGAGCCTCTCACGCTGGCCACAGGCAGCAGGTCCCGTCTCTGCCTTTTGCTCCAGTGCTGCCGGAAGGACTGCCCCGCGCCCACCTTCGCTTCCCACAAAGTCCTAATTGTCCTGGAGTGTCTCCTCCTCTCATCCCCAGGTGGTGCTTGTGGGCACCTGCCAGTGCAGGAGACACAGGGGATGCGGGTCGGATCCCTGGGTAGGGAAGATCCCTCAGAGGAGGAAATGGCAACCCACTCCAGGATTCTTGCCTGGGAAATCCCATGGACAGAGAAGCCTGGTGGGCTACAGTCTGTGGGGTTGCAGAGTTGGACATGACTGAGCATGCATGCATGCATGTCACCTCCTCCAGGAAGCCTTTCCTGACCTGAAGTCTAGACTGGGTGTCTCCTCTCCCCCTCAGTGCCCCAGTTTTCACCCGTTGCCACAGAGTCATTTTTGGGGGCCCTTGTCTCCCACAAGCCTGTGTCCTGGAGGCCAGGACGGTTTTGGCTGTGGCCGGCACAGCCTCGGGATGAAAGGTCGTGGAGTGAGCCTTGTGCCGGATTGTGTGCACCCGTGGAACCGTCCTGGGTCAGGAAAGTGGGGACGTTCATCTTGGTTAGTGCATCCAGTGTGAAAACGAAGTGAGATGAGGAGAGCCCATGGCCTGGTGCCTGGGCCAGAGCCAGAGCTCAGCAGAGGCAGCTGTTAACAGTGACAGCAGCATCTCCACCCAGGAGGCCGGGTGCCATCCTGGATGTGGTTCGGGCACTCTGAGTGAGGGAGCTAGTCCAGGGCCTGATCGCCCTGGAGGAAGCCCAGCATCAGTGCCTCTTCCAGGTCGAGCCCCACCCACCTCCAAGCGGACCCCTGTAGAAGATCCAACTCCCCTATCTGCAAGCCAGACAGGAATTAAGTACACACAGCCTCCCCCTGACAGCTGGGGAGGCAGAAACACCCTCCACACCCCAGTCCAGCCTTGCTCAGGGCATCCGTGGGGGAAGGTATTGGCCAAATTATTGAACATCTGAAACCCTTACTGTATACAGTGCCAGAATCCTTGAAGGATCCTTGTTGTCCTGCTCCCCTTTGCAGCGAAAAGGGAGCTAAGTGGAGTGGGAGTTGGGGGAGATGGAGGCCAGGTCCCCATGAGCCAGGGCAGCCCAGGGACCCTGATCAGGCCCTGCCACCCAGCCAAGTTTGCCCAACCCTAGGGCCTCATGGGATCACTCAGCAAGAGAGGATGGTTTGGAATGAAGGCACAGCGCAGTCTGTAGAAGACATAGGAGTGGAGATGAGGGGGAAGTGAAACACTTGCTGAGAGACAACCCAGACCTAAGGTGCTGAGCAAGTCTCCTCCCAATCCTGCTTGGAACTCTGCCAGGGTCAGAGAAGTAGCTACAGGGGTATCTCAGCTCCCACCTCCCTGCCATTCATCCCTGCTAGGCAGCCAGAGGGACCCCCTGAGATGCAGGCCAGTAAAGGATCTCCTTTGTCCTCAGAGGTACACAAGGGCTGCCACACTCCAGCCCTTCCCTCTGGGTCCTGCCATCACAGGGCATCCCAGGCTCCCCGGTGCACATTGGGATTCTTGTCCTCATCACAGTCCTTCAGCACTCGGGCCTCTGCAGGCCTGCCCCAGCCCAGCCTGACCCTACCAGCTGCCCAGGCCTTCCAGGGATCTCGTACCACTGCTGACCTGGCTGGACAGGAACCCTGAGATCACCCCCTGGCCTAGGCTGTATCGCTGGGGACCCAAGCAGATCCATCTCTGAGCTCATCTTCCTCAGCATTTTCCAGATGGGGATCAGGGGCCTCCGTGGGCATGCCCTCCCACCAACTCCTGGCCTTTTGCTCCTAGATATGCATCATGCCTGGACTGGATTCTACGCCTCCCGAAGCGGGCTCAAGGCACTGGCAAGGCGAGCCAGCACTCTGCTGTACGCCGGGGAGTCCATGTTCACACGCCACGTGCTGTTGGCTCCGCACCCACACCTGGACCCGGCCTGGGGCCTGCAGCAGCTCCAGCATCTCCGCTGGGCGGTCTCCGAGGTAATGCAATGCCTCCCAGAGACAGGACAGGATTGGCCCCTCCTGGGCTGTGTGCTTACCCACCCCCACCCCCCCAGGCCAGCGCACCTCCCTGTCCCTGGTCACTACAGGTCCACTTTACAGATGAGAAACCCCCAATTCTCCAGCAGCACCTTCTGAGAGGGAAGGGCAGTCAGGGCCCAGTGGGTGTGAGGACAGCAGGTGCTGAGCAGAGGCTGGCCTGACCCCACTCTTGTCCTGCTCCTGCGGGGGCCCAGGTCCAGCACCATGACGCCATCACCGGGACTCATGCCCTCAAGGTTGGTGACATGTTTGTGGAGCACCTGAGCACCGGGATGCAAGGGGTGCACACGCTGATGGCCTCCATCATCCAGGACAGGTCTCCAGCCCACTCAGGTAAGCAAGGCCCCTGGGGGCACAGTGGGCTATGGCAGGTGTCTGCCCCAGTCTGAGAAGAGACCCCAAGGATCAGGGGAAGGACCGGGACACCTGAACGTCAGACTCGAGTCCCGTCCAGGGGAGGCTCTCATTTCAGTGTGAGCTGGGCAGGTGCCTTCACGTCTATGAGCCCTGTTTCCTGTGATTGAGGAAGGGCTACTGTGAAAACTAGAGGGAGGAATAAATGCTAACGCAGTCTGAATGTTGCCAAACACACTGTTTGCACAGTTTAATGTAACACTTAATGACCTGATAACCACAATGCTGTGATCACGTACCTACAGCCAGGCATCCTGGACTGTGAAGTTAAGTGGGCCTTAGGAAGCATTACTATGAAGAAAGCTAATGGGGGTGACTGAATTCCAGCTAAGCTCTTTTGAATCCTAAAAGATGCTGCTGCTGAAGTGCTGCACTCAATATGCCAGCAAATTTGGAAAACTCAGCAGTGGCCACAGGGCTGGAAAAGTCAGTTTTCATTCCAATCCCGAAGAACGGTAATGCCAAAGATGTTCAAACGATCACACATTTGTGCTGACTTCTCATGTTAGTAAGGTTATGCTCAAAATCTTTCAAGCTAGGCTTAAGCAGTATGTGAATGGAGAACTTCCAGATGTACAAGCTGGATTTAGGAAAGGTAGAGGAACCAGAAATCAAACTGCCAACATCCCTTGGATCATAAAAAGCAAGAGAATGCCAGAAAAACATCTACATCTGCTTCATTGACTACGCCAAAGCCTTTGACTGTGTGGATCACAACAAACTGTGGAAAATTCTTCAAGAGAGAGGAATACCAGACCACCTTACTTGCCTCCTTAGAAACCTGCATGCAGGTCAAGAAGCAACATTTAGAATCAGACATGGAACAATGAAAACTGCTTCAAAATTGGGAAAGGAGCACATCAAGGCTTATATTGTCACCTTGCTTATGTAACTTACACGCACAATACATCATGAGAAATGCTGGTCTGGATGAAGCACAAACTGGCATCAGGATTGCCAGGAAAAATATCAATAACCTCAGATATGCAGATGACACCACCATTATGGGAGAAAGTGAAGAGGAACTAAAGAGCCCCTTGAGGAAGGTAGAAGAGGAGAGTGAAAAAGCTGGCTTACAACTTAACAGTCAGAAACGAAGATCATGGCATCTGGTCCCATCACTTCATGACAAATAGATGGGGAAAAATGAAAACAGTGGAAGACTATTTTTTCGGGCTCCAAAATCACTGCAGATGGTGAGTGCAGCCATGAAATTAAAAGACCCTTGCTTCTTGGAAGAAAAGCCTTGACAAACCTAGGCAGGGTATTAAAAAGCAGAGATATCACTTTGCTGACAATGGTCCATATAGTCAAAGCTATGATCTTTCCAGTAGTCATGTATGGATATGAGAACTGGACCATAAAGAAGGCAGAGCACAGAGGAATTGATGCTTTTGAACTATGGTGCTGAGGAAGACTCTTGAGATTCCCTTGGGCTCAAGAAGATCAAACCAGTCAATCCTAAAAGGTAGCAACCCTGAATACTCTTTGGAAGAACTGATTCTGAAGCTGAAACTCCAAGTCTGTTCACCTGATGTGAAGAGCTGACTCATTGGAAAAGAACCTGATACTGAGAAAGACTGAGGGCAGGAGGAGAAGAGGATGACAGGGGATGAGACGGTTGGATGGCATCATCAACTCAATGGACATGAGTTTGAGCAATCTCTAGGAGATGGTGAGAGATGGGGAAGACTGGCATGCTGCAGTCCTTGGGGTCTCAAAGAGTCACACACTATTGAGCGACTTAACAGGAATCACACATCCTGAAAGCTGAAACTGTTCCTGTCCTCACTTCATAGCTGAGGACACACGCACAACACACAGGTCCTGGACCTGCCCAGGGTCACACAGGTCACACATACTGCTTAAGCCTAGCTTGAAAGCCTAGCACCTTAGCCAAGTGCTCCCCAGCTCAGCAGACAGCATGCAGTTTTCTCAGGGACCTTGGCCAGACTGGCTCCTGCCCTCCCTCCTGAGCTCAGCTTGGAGGCACATCACATCTGGGCTGCCACGTGACCAGCTTCTTGTCTATGAGGGTTTCACAGGTGGAGAGTCAGTATCACCCCGTTTGCCTGGAGCTGACGCGCTTCATCCTTGAAAATCCTGGGCAAACAGAGACAACTGTTCTCCCTGCGGAAGCATGTGGCCCGCCCACCCTCCCATGGCCCATGCTCACCCTCTGGCACTGTGCCCTCCCTGCTCCGCCCTCCCCTCCCCTCCCCTCCCCTCCCCTCCCCTCCCCACTCCGCCCTCCCCTCCCCGCCCCTCCCCTCCCCTCCCCAGCTCTGACCTCCGATCTGCGTCTGTGTACAGTCCCATCCTACCTTCAGACTCTGGAAGGGCCCTGGGGTCAGGGGTGCAGCAGACTGGAACCCTGTTCACAGGGAGTGGGGTCCGCAGGGGATGACAGTAATAGAAAGGGAGGTAGAACTGGGTCCTTCCAGTGTCTTGTAGGGCCAGCCATTCCCATGAGCTCACAGGGGCAGCTCCCCAAGCAAGGGGCAGGTGGAGAGCCCAGGAAGGCATCCAGCCATGGGAACTGCCTGGGCAGAAGCCAGAGACTGGACAGTGTGTGCCGTGTCCAGGGATCCGGGAGTCATCGGACGTGGTCATAGCCTGGGGCACATGGGATGGGGAAGGAGCAGAAAGAGAATCCAGGTTCATACCAAAGAGGCCTCCAGGGCTGACCTTGGTGATTGATCTTGACCCTTCAAGCTCCAGAGAATTCTGTCTGTACATTGCCAAGTGCTCAAACTTTGGAGTCAGGCCTTAGGACATGGGTCGCCTTGGACAGCTGACCCTTCTCTCTGCACCTGAGTGTCCTCACCAGTAAAGTGGGATGACAGGAAAAGATGAGTGAGGAGCTCATCTCTGGGGGGATGCCCCCCCACCCCTCCTGGGAACCAGGACACAGGTGGAACAGATGAGGAAGGGGTTGCACGTAGGAGCCCATGTGTCTGTCTGCCTGTCCTTCCCCCTGGACTCTGCAGGGCTGGTCTCACCAGCCTCAGTTTCCCTTGTTCCAAGGTGCACCAGGGGTGAGGGGTGGGTCAGGTGGCAGCAGTAGAGCCTGTTCTCTGTCTGCAGGCCCAGAGCCTGGGGGACGCTTTGCGGTGGTCTACAACCCGCTGGCCTGGACGGTCACCACCATCATCACCCTGACTGTGGACTTGCCCAGTGTCAGAGTCACAGATGAGTCAGGCCGCCCCGTGCCTGCACAGGTAAGGGGGACATCCCATCTAAGGTGCATGCCCTGTTGCTGCCCCTGCTCTGGGCTGAGCCCCCAGAAGTGGGCATCTAAAGGGAACATGTGACAGGCTGCCCTCACTGTGAGGACAGTGTCATAGGGGTGAGTCACCATCAGGGTCAGTGGATCCACCCAGAGGTCTGACCCTGGGCTTTGGGCATCTGAGTTGACCAGAAGTCCCTTCTGCTGTGTTTACCCTGCAAGGTCTCACAGTGGTCTGGGTTACATGGGGAGCATATATATTTTCAGGAAAATATCCACTTTGCATGAGAAGTCCATCAGGAGTCCTAAATGTGCATCCTTATGGAGGTGTTGTGTTACGGGCAGGGCCCAGCTGCCTCTCTGAGACACCCACATCCTGTGTGGTCCCACCCCATGGCCTTCCCATACCTGGAGCTTGACTTGGGTCTAGAGGTGACCCTACTGTCACCCAGCCAGCCCTTCCTAGAGGAGGTGAGGAGGTGATACCATCAGTCAGCCACTCAGCAAACACTCCTGAATGTCTGTTCTGGTGTGGCCCCTAGCTGAGTGCTTGTCCCTGACACTGAACTCCCCATGGAACTCAAGGAACAGACACAGATATGGATAATTGAAGTGTGGAGTGATGACCTGTTGGCCGGGGCAGTAGTCCTTAACTGAGACAGAGGAGGAAGACTCTTTTATTGTCATCAGGGGCGGGGAGGGGGTTGGGTTGAGCAGACCCAACACAAAGCATCCCTCTCCCCACCCAAAGGCAACACTCCCTAAGTGTCAATGCACTTCAATATTATTGAACACCTACTGTGTGTCAGGCATTACTCTAGGCACTGGAGAAACTAATAACCAAGTAGACAAAAGTCCCTGCCCTCAGGGGGCTCCTATTCCAGTGGGGGGATCCAGGCAGGAAGGAAATAAGAAAGTGTAGAAAGTGACAGATGATAACTGTGGTGAAGGAAAACCTTCAGGAGAGGTTTGGGGTGTGGGGTGGGGACAGGGTGTCTGCTAGTTCAGAGAAAGGCCAGGCTGGAGGCTGTAAGAAGCAACATGAATTTGCTCATAGCTCCCTAAATCCTCCCCCACAGGACCCAGAGATGACATCTGTTCCCTAGAGAGCGAGCCCCACCCCCCACTCCCCACATGGATTCAAGGTCGTCTCTCAGTTCCCTTGCCTGAATCAGATGTTGTGGAGATGGAGAAAGACCTGCAGGGGTGACCTTGCAACCTCCATCCTCAGGGAAGTTGGAGGATTAAGACACAAGAGCCCACTCTCCAAAGACGAGGCTTCCAGGTTGAGGGAACAGCATGAGCGAAGGCTCAGAGGCAGGAACAGGAAGGAGTGTGGGAGGAGGGCAGGTGGTTTGCAGTCCTGGTGGAGAAGGAGGAAGGATGGGGAAGAGGACTGATTCTGTTGTGCAGAGAGGATGCAGGAGAGGAAACCCGCTCAGCCCAGTGATGGATGACCCAGCTGTCTCTGTGCAGAGCAAGCACTCCATCCACCAGGTGTGTAAGCCCAGGGTTTCCAAGGAGACTGAGGCATCTTCCATCCCTGACATCCATCATTCATCTTGTCCCTCAGGCCTTTCAGGTCCAAAGATCAAAGGAGGTGCCCTCTGCCTATGACCTGCATGTGCTGACCACGATCCCAGGACTCAGTTACCAGCACTACAGCATCCAGCCCAGCAGGAGGCCCCAGGAGGACACTCTGGAGCCTGTGACCTCCTTGGCCAGCTCCAGGCAGTTTGGACGCAGACTCAGGAGAAGTGGCGGGCAGACGGGCAGGAGCCTGGTGCCTGTGGAGAATGACTGCTACACCGTGTTCCTAGACAAGGACACCAACTTGATGCACAGCATCTGGGAGAGGTGAGGTGCAGCTGTTGCTGCCTCTGAGGTCAGGAGGACCCTGGGACCTGGGCAAGTAATGCCCTTTCTGGGTCTCCATTTCCTCAGCTGTAGGGTGAGGGTGTGATTGTGGTGAAGCTCCCTGCAATGCAATCAGGTTTATGTCTAGTTGTGGGAATCTAGGCCAGATCTGTACAGCCTTTCTAGAATTTGTTCATTCCAAAGGTTTTGATTCATGGAAAATGGGGCATTGCAGATCACATCTAGGGAATAGGTAATAGTCATGTTATCTACTTTTTAATATTCAGAGCCACAAAAATCTGTCTATTCACCCATACTCCCTTCCATCTATGCACTCACCCACCCACTCATCTATGTTCCTAACCCTCCACATTTCCATCCATCCTACATCAATGCATCCATCCATCCACTCATCCATCCATTCATCCTTCCATCCTATTCATTCATTCATTCATCCATCCTTCCATCCATCCATCCATTCATCCATTCAAGTATTTATTCACTCACCAGCATTCTTTGGCAGCTGAGCCCAGGAAAGGCTCCCAGATTTTGAAGCCACCCTGTGCATGCTCAGGTCTCATCCCAGGCAGTTTCTATTCTTTTTCAGCTTCTTGTCCAACACATCCATTTCTGTTTCCTGATGTGATCTCCTAACAGAAGCAGAAGTCTGTGGGTGGCAGGAGTGGGCAGGAAGCTTGGGGGAGCATCTGGAAGAAAGTGAGGTAAAGAAAGAGAAGGAAGAGGCAGACAGAGAAGGGGAGGAAGGCAGGGTGCCATGCTGTGAGGTGAGTGTCACCTGGAGCTCAGCCCCGTCATCTGTCAGCAGTCTAAAAGAACAGACCAGGACCCCCCTGCCCCTGATGGGGCTTGGTCCTCCAGTCAGCCCACAAGTCCTCCTTGAGAGGGCATGAGGCACGGAGGCAGGACAGACTGCAGAGAGTGTGGGGGAGCAGCAGAAATAGGGTGTCACCCCAGCAGGTTCTGAGTGCCCCCCGCCCTGGTGTCTGGCTGGGAAAGGTGGAGTCTGCAGGCCAGCTTGAGCTCTGTCATCACTAGGGCCCCATGCCCCTTTTGCAGAACCCTGAAAGGCCAGCTCCAACTCCCAGCCCCTTTCTGCCCACCTTCAGATGCCTCACACCTAAGCCACAACCCCACACGTTGCCTCCCAGGAGGAGAACTCATGTCCTGCTGTCTATCTTCCTGACTTTTCCAAGTTTCACCCACACTGCAGTGTGAGTGAAACTATTTCTCTTCAGGGCCCAATAATATTCCTCTGACAGATATCCCTTGGTTCATTTATCTAGTCTTCATCTCATGAGCATGTGGGTGGTTTCCACTGTGGGGCTATGGTGAAAAAGGCTGCTGTGAAAATGAATGTACAAGATTTTGTGTGGACAAAAGCTTTCCTTTCTCTTGGGTTAGTTCCTAGGAGTGGAATTACTAGGTCACAGGAAACTCTTATGTTAAGCTCTTTGTGAAATGGCTGGACTGTTTCCCATGTGACTACACCATTTTGCATTCTTATCCAAGTGTATGAGGGTCCAATTTCTCCACATCTCCACCTACACTTGTATTTATCTGCCTTTTGAATATAGCTATACTAGTGGATATGTTGTGGCATCTCATTGTGACTTTGATTTGCATACCCTGAGAGCTACAGACATTGAGCATCTCTCCACGGGCCTGTTGTCCATTTGGGCATCTTCTCTGGTGAAATGTCTTTTTAGGTCTTTTGCCCATCTCAAAATTGGGTTGGTCTTTATTATGGAGTTGTAAGAGTTCTTTCAACTTAGGAAGAATTACTGCAAACAAAGCTGGTGGAGCTAATGGAAATCCAGTTGAGCTATTTCAAATCCTAAAAGATGATGCTGATTAAGTCCTGCGCTCAATATGTCAGCAAAATTGGAAAATTCAGCCGTGGCCACGGAACTGGGAAAGGTCAGTTTTCCTTCCAGTCCCAAAGAACGGCAATGCCAAAGAATGTTCCAGCTACTGTACAACTATGCTCATTTCACAAACAATTCCTTTTTCTGGTGCAAAAGTATTTGCGGTTTCAGACTGTGGATTTCAAATCCTGACGTGTGTGCATGTGTGCCAAGTCACATCAGTCATGTCCAGCGCTTTTTGGCCCTGTGGATGATAGCCCACCAGGCTCCCCTGTCCATGGGGTTCTTCTGGCAAGAATACTGGAGTAGGTTGCCGTGCCCTCCTCCATGTAATCTTCCCAACCCAGAAATCTAACCCACATGGCTTACATCTCCTGCATTGGCAGGAGGGTTCTTTACCTGTAGTGCCACCTGGGAAGCTTGTTAAATCATTATAACTAGGCTCAAATACATCTTTATTAATCAAAATAGGAACCATTACAGTTAACACATTTTTGCCAATGAGAAAAAAGTTTGTTTATTCCTACAGCATAAAAATCTGTGCTTCAGGATACCATGAACTCTTGGAAAGCATTTTCTGTCTCCTGCTGGTTGTGGAAGCATTTTAGATTTACTGAGCATACTTCTTTGATATAATGGTTTTGATGGGATTCAGAAAGCTGTGGTGGATCAGATTGGCAGCAGGCCACCAAACAGTGACCATGACCTTTCATTTTCAGTGCAAGTTTGGCTTTGGGAAGTGTTTTGGAGCTTCTTTTCAGATAACCGGTGAGCTGGTCGTTGATGGTTGTCATGCAAAATCCACTTTTGCCACACTTCATGATTTGATTGATAATTGGTTCATCGTTGTTGTATAGAATAAGAGAAGATGAGACTCAAAAGGCCAATTTTTTTTATTTTTGGTCAGCTCATGTTCAGTTCAGTTCAGTTCAGTCACTCAGTCGTGTCCGACTCTTTGCAACCCCATGAATCGCAGCACGCCAGGCCTCCCTGTCCATCACCAACTCCCGGAGTTCACTCAAACTCATGCCCATCGAGTCGGTGATGCCATCCAGCCATCTCATCCTCTGTCGTCCCCTTCTCCTCCTGCCCCCAATCCCTCCCAGCATCAGGGTCTTTTCCAATGAGTCAACTCTTCGCATGAGGTGGCCAAAGTAGTGGAGTTTCAGCTTCAGCATCAGTCCTTCCAATGAACACCCAGGACTCATCTCCTTCAGGATGGATTTGTTGGATCCCCCTGCAGTCCAAGGGACTCTCAAGAGTCTTCTCCAACACCACAGTTCAAAAGCATCAATTTTTCAGCGCTCAGCTTTCTTCACAGTCCAACTCTCACATCCATACATGACCACTGGAAACACCATAGCCTTGACCAGATGGACCTTTGTTGGCAAAGTAATGTCTCTGCTTTTTAATATGCTATCTAGGTTGGTCATAACTTTCCTTCCAAGGAGTAAGCATCTTTTAATTTCATGGCTGCAGTCACCATCCACAGTGATTTTGGAGCCCCCAAAAATGAAGTCTGACACTGTTTCCACTGTCTCCCTATCTATTTACCATGAGGTGATGGGACCAGATGCCATGATCTTAGTTTTCTGAATGTTAAGCTTTAAGCCAACTTTTTCACTCTCCTCTTTCACTTTCATCAAGAGGCTTTTTAGTTCCTTTTCACTCTCTGCCATAAGGGTGGTGTCATCTGCATATCTGAGGTGATTGATATTTCTCCCGGCAATCTTGATTCCAGCTTGTGCTTCTTCAGGCCCAGCGTTTTTCATGATGTACTCTGTATATAAGTTAAATAAGTAGGGTGATATATACAGCCTTGACGTACTCCTTTTCCTATTTGGAACCAGTCTGTTGTTTCATGTCCAGTTCTAACTGTTGCTTCCTGACATGCATACAGGTTTCTCAATAGGTAGGTCAGGTGGTCTGGTATTTCCATTTCTTTCAGAATTTTCCAGTTTATTGTGATCCACACAGTCGAAGGCTTTCGTGTAGTCAACTCATGAGGCACCCATTTATTAAGCTTTTTTATCTTTCTAATTTGCTTCAAATGCTGAATGATGGTAGAATATTGACATTGAATTCTTTGGCAACTTCTCATGTGGTTGTGAGAGGACCAGCTTTGATGATGGCTTTTAATTGGTTGTTGTCAACTTTTGATGGCCAGCCAATATTCTCCTTATCTTCAAGACCCTCATCTACCTTGCAAAACTTCTTGAACCATCACTTTACTGTTCATTTGTTAGCAGTTCCTGGGCCAAATGCATTGTTGATGTTGCAAGTTGTTTCTGCTGCTTTACAACTCATTTTGAACTCAAATAAGAAAATCGTTGAAATTTGCTTTTTATCTAACATAATTTCTGTAGCCTAAAATAAATATAAAACAAACAGGAAGTAATGTCATTGGCAGAAAAACATAAAGTGAGAAATGCACATTAAAATGACATATAATTTCATTTATTTAAGAATGTATTCCAATATCAAACTGCAAATTTCAACAATGCAAAAACCACAATTATTTTGCACCAACTCTAGCAAGGTTATGCTCAAAATCCTTCAAGGCAGACTTCTGCAATAAGTGAACCGAGGACTTCCAGATGTACAAGCTCAGTTTCGAAGAGGCAGAGGAACCAGAAATCAAATTACTAACATTTATTGGATCATAGAAAAGCAAGGGAATTCTAGGAAGATGTCTGCTTCATTGACTACATTAAAGCCTTTGACTAGGTGTATCACATCAAATTGTGGAAAACTCTGAGATAGACTGGAATACCAGACCACCTTATCCTTTTCCTGAGAAACATGTATGCAGGTTAAGAAGCTACAGTTAGAAGTGGACAGGGAACAATGGACTGGTTGCAAACTGGGGAAGGAGTACATCTAGGTTGTATATTGTCTTCCTGCTTATTTAACTCGTATGCAGGGTGTATCTTGCAAAATGTTGGGCTGGATGAATCATAAGCTGGAATTGAGATTGCTGGGAGAAATATCAACAACCTCAGGTATGCAAATGATACTACTCTAATGACAGAAAGTGAAGAGGAAGTAAAGAGCCTCTTGATGAAGGTGAAGAGGAAAGTGAAAAAGCCAGCCTGAAACTCCACATTCGAAAAACTCAGATCATGGCATCTGGTCCCATCTCTTCATGGCAAATAGTAGGGGACAAAATGGAAGTAATGACACATTTGATTTTCTTGGGCTCCAAAATCACTGTGGACGAAAT
Source organism: Cervus canadensis (assembly GCF_019320065.1). NCBI lineage: Eukaryota > Metazoa > Chordata > Mammalia > Artiodactyla > Cervidae > Cervus > Cervus canadensis. The sequence goes on along the minus strand of NC_057411.1, from coordinate 48,329,541 downwards.
TAAAATGAAATTAAAAGACATGTACTCCTTGGAAGGAAAGCTTTGACAAACCCAGATAGTGTATTAAAAAGCAGAGACATCACTTTGCCAGCAAAGGTCCATATAAATCAAGAAGAAGAAGTAGAAGTGAAGTTGCTCAGTTGTGTCCGACTCTTTGTGACCCCCATGGACTGTAGCCTACTAGGCTCCTCCGTCCATGGGATTTTCCAGGCAAGAGTACTGGAATGGGTTGCCATTTCCTTCTCTAGGGGATCTTCCCCACCCAGGGATCAAACCCGGGTCTCCTGCATTGTAGGCAGATGCTTTACCGTCTAAGCCACCAGGGAAGTCCAATATATATCAAAGCTATGGTTTTTCCAGTGGTCATGTATGGATGTGAGAGCTGGAACATAAAGAAGGCTGAGCACCAAACAGCTGATGCTTTTGAACTGTGGTGTTGGAGAAGGCTCTTGAGAGTCCCTTGGACTGCAAGGAGATCAAAGCAGTCCATCCTAAGGGAAATCAACCCTGAATATTCATTGGAAGGACTGATGCTGAAGCTGAAGCTCCAAAACTTTGGCCACCTGATATGAAGAACCAACTCATTGGAAAAGACCCTGATGCTGGGAAAGATTGAAGGCAAAAGGAGAATGGTGTGACAGAGGATGAGTTGCTCGGATAGCACCACTGACTCAATGGACATAAATCTGAACAAACTCTGGGAGACAGCGGAGTACAGGGGAACCTAGTGGGCTGCAGTCCATGGGGTCACAGAGTTGAACTTGACTTATTGACTGAACAACAACAATAATAAGAGTTCTTTCTATTTTCTAGATACACATCCATCATCAGGTGCATGGTTTGTGAATGTCTCCCATAGTGGCGTTTGACTTGCAAGTTTCAACATGGCACTGCGAGGACCTCTTATGAAAGGAAGCTAGGGGCGGGGGCCTGGGGTCAGATGAGAAAGGCTTGGGTTCCAGACTAATGAAAAGGGTTCTTTTCCTCCTCTCCTCTTCTAAGGAGCTCAGGAGGGCATTCCTCCAAGACCTCTTCTTTCCTTGGCCACAAGAACCCTACAGAAATCCACAAAGGGGCACAGACATGTCACTTCTTCAACCCCTGCTGTCAGACAGGGCCAGCTGGGATACGAATGCATAGCTGCGCCTTTGCTTAGGCCACACCCAGGGGGACAATGCAAACCCATGTGTGCAAGGCTCTGAGCCAATTCCTCCTTTATCCCCAGTGTATCCACACCTCCAGTCCTAACCTAAGGGGGTGAGAATGGAGCCTGGGTTTGGAACTGAACCTGAGTCCTCCTTGGCACTTCCTGCGTGTGGGATCTCAGGAAATGAGGTCGTATCTCCCAGTGCGCTATGCCTCCGTCCTGAGATGGGTTCATAATCCCTGCCTGTGGGGGTCCAGAGAAAAGGATGAAGGTTAAGTGAAGGCCCTGGCAAGTGACATGAGGACAGTACCAGAGTGACAGAGTTCCATGATGTCCTGGCTTGATGACCTCCTGAAGGAGTAGGTATCCCCCTGCTGGCATCTAGGATAATGGGGCCAGGCCAATGAAGGCAAAGCCTCTGCAGACATGATACACTCTCGGCTTTGTATCCTCAGGAGCCTGCACTGAAGCCTGTGTGCCCTCCGCTGTGGGATCCACTCCTGGACACAGATAGGGTCTGATGCCGCGTGGGCTCTGGTGGGTCCAGCCAGCTCTCCTCCAAGCCAAGTGCGTGAACTTCACTCAGTGACCTCATAGCTGTCACTGAAGAGCCGAGGAGGTTGTTTGTGTCCACCCCTGGTTCCAGGCTGGCATCTCCATAGAGGCTCTGTGAGCCTGGTTCCAGCATAAGGATGACACATTGTCCAAGATGATGACGCTGTTTTCTCCTTCCTCTCTGTGCAGGTGGAGTAACCAAACAGTCCAGGTGACCCAGACTTTCATGGAGTATCACGCGAAGAGTGATTTTGATCAAGGCCCCATTTCGGACAATTATGTGTTTAGACCCAGTGGTAAAGCAAAGCCCGCGTGGGAGGCTGTGAGGATGGAGATTGTGGCGGGGCCGCTGGTGACTGAGGTCCGGCAGGACTTCTACAGGTGAGGGCGGCCCCCTGGCTGTGCTCAGCACGTGGACGTGCTCACAGGCAGGTGACTGAGGCAATGGGGGCCCGTCCTTGCTGCAGACACCCAGCTCCTGGACCTGGGCTTGGCGCACAGTCCTTCCTCCCTGGAAGCCCCATGACGTCATGAGCTGCTCCAGTCTCTGCAGGCCTGCTCTCTGGCCTGCGCTGTGTCACCTTGGGGGCACCTGAGTCCAGAGGTGGGACAGGAGCCCACGGTGACAGTGACCAACACCCGAGAGCAGTTCTTGTGTTTCCATCAGCAGGACAGACAGAGCCGCCAGCATGGCTGGGTACCCAGAGTCTTCAGAGGACAGGGTCCCTCCTGTTCTCTATTCCAAGCAGGCTCCCCTTGGAGGCATCCCCAAGGATGCTCCCAAGCATCCTTCCTGGCTGCAGGAAGGATGGAGGGAGGAAGACAAAGGAAGAAAGGAGAAGGGCGGGGCGTCCAGTAGGCTCCCCGGGCTTGACCTATCTGTCCTGCTTCTCCTCCAGGGAGGTGGATGACAGGGAGCCCACGTTTGCCATCTACTCTCGGCTGGCCCATGGGCCCCCGAGCTCTGACGGGGAGCTGCTCTGCCATCGCATAGAGCAGGAGTACCGGGTGGGCCCCTTGGAGCTGAATCGTGAGGCCATCCTGAGGACAAGCACCGACCTGAACACGGGGCGGGTCCTCTACTCGGACAACAATGGCTACCAGATGCAGCGCAGGCCCTACAGGAACTACACGAACAACATCATCGCTCAGGTACACCTTGAGCTGTTCTGGGGTAATGGCAGCCAGAGATACAGTCTTGATGGCAGGTTTCCAGAAGGCAGGAGAGATCCCTTAAGCTCCAGCTCATCTCCCCTAGGGTGTCTGCCCCTCGGGCCTGTGGCCCAGGCGTGTTCAGACATGGTCTCAGAGTCTGGGGTCACCGTGTGTGAGGCGTGTCCCTGAGGTCTGTGTGCACCGCGGGTCCTCCTCAGTCAATGGATGACCCACTGGGGGTTACTTGAGGATTAATCTGATGGTACCTGTCTAGGCCTGAATGGGGTATGCCCCTCCTTGGCTGCTCTGAGCTGAGCCACAGCCTGTCTTCCTGGGAGAGCTGAACAGGGGCTGAACTCCAAAATCAATCAGCTCCCAGGGCCTCTGCCTCCAGCAGCATGACCTTAGGCGAGTCCCTGTATGTCTCTGGGCCTCGGTGCTCTCCTGGGAACTGAGTGACCTCCCCCAGAGCTGTGCTGAGGGCTGGGATGATCCAGAGGCAGCACTGTGCTGGGCACCTCCTGAGCCTCTGTCCTTATTAGCTGTCTCTCCTTAAACCGTGGCCCTGAGAGGGGGTTTGATCCCTCCCTGCTCTGTCTTCCATGAGTTTCTGTCCCTTCATCTCTGTGGCTGGGCCTCACCCACCGTGGTCTGGGCTCCAGAAGGTCCAGGACAATCAGCTCAGGACATCTTGCTCCAACAGAGAAAAGGGCAGGGCTCTGTGAGTGCTTTGCAGCCCAGACACCAGCCCCTTTCTATTTGGGAACCCCTGGCTGGAGGGCATCCCAGGCTGGACTGGCACAAATGCCTCATTATCCCCCTGCAGCAGGGGGACCTTTTGGGCACATTTTACAGATGGGGAAACTGAGGCTCAGGTGGGCTGGGTCCCCCAGGGCATAAGGTCAGGAAGCAGTGCAGCTGGCTTAGAATCCCAGTGTGTCCATCTCAGAACTCAGAGCCCCTCCCCCTGTCTACCATGCCACCTTGGGCTGCTGCTGCACCCATGCAGGAGGCCGCCTGGGGCCATAGGGAGACCCCAGACCTGCTGGCTGACCTGGCCCACTGCTCCCGCCACCAGGCTGCCAATGTTTCTGTCCACAGAATTACTACCCCATGGTGCAATCAGCCTTCATCCAGGACAGACGAAGCAGGCTGATGTTGCTGTCCGAGCAGGCGCACGGCGTCTCCAGCCAAGGGAACGGGCAGGTGGAGGTAGGAGGAGGCCCCTCTGGTCACTCACAAGCAGCCCATGGTCCAGGCAGACCTGGTCAGACAGTTGTCCTTTGCAGGTCATGCTCCACCGGCGGCTGTGGAACAACGACAAGTGGGCCCTGGACAACGACCTCACACTGAACGACTCCTCGGTCGTCCACCCAGTGCTCTGGCTCCTGCTGGGACCCTGGACCCTCACCAGTGGCCTGCGCCAGAGGAGTGGGCTGGCGCTGCAGCACCGGCCCGTCGTGATGCTCAGAGAGATGAATGGTGAGGTGGGGGGTCCTTTCAGTGCACCTGTCATCACTGCCCCCGGGTGAGCCGCCCTGTCTAGGGATGCGGCTGAGCTGGTGCCTGCAGGGATCTGGGCTCCTATGGGGCAGGAAGTGACCAGACGCCTCAGATCCAGGCTTCTCATTTTAATTGTGGGCAACCTGAGGTGCAGAGAGGGTTCAACGACTCGTTTAAGGTCATATAGCTGTGTGTGTGTATGTGTGTTAGTCACTAAGTGGTGTCCGACTCTTTGTGACCCCACGGACTGTAGCCCACCAGGCTCCTCTGTCCAAGGAATTCTCCAGGCAAGAATACTGGAATGGGTTGCCATTTCCTCCTCCAGGGATCTTCCTGATCCAGGGATCAAAGCCGGCTCTCCTGCATTCCAGGCAGTTTCTTTACCGTCTGAGCCACCAAGGAAGCCCCAGGGAAGGAGTCTTGAGACTCCTGTTTCAAGAGCAGAGATCCCAGTGAAAGGTTCTGATTGGCCCTGATCAAATCACGTGACCCAAGCCTGACCAATCACTGAGGCCTGGGAGTTGTGAGGCGATGGCGGCTCCAGCTGGAGCCCAGAGCATCTCTTGGAAGAGGAGGGCTGAATCTGTCTGGGCAGAGGCAGCGATAGATGTCAGCACGGGAGCTGGCGTCTGAGACCTTGTTCACAGAGCAGGTCTCTGTGTGAACTCCCTGCGAGTTCTGGAAGAAATGGCGTCTTCTCTCTGGTCCCATCTCCCGGTCTGCAGTTTGAACCGTCTGGACCAGAGATTCAAGGCAGGCTGGGGCTTTTGCATGAAAAGGTGCTTCAGGATGCCTGCCCTGTGGACCACAGGTGGGAGGAAGTGAGATCAGATGAAGCGGGGGACTTAGTGTGGCGAGCTGTGAGTGTCAGGAGGAGAGTTTGGCCCAAAGCCTCTCCTTGTTGTCCATCTGCCTTGCAGAGACTGCCCGGCATGGCTCAGGCCCCAGGAAGCAAGAGGCAGTGACGCTGCCCCCAAGCGTCCACCTGCAGATCCTCAGCATCCCCGGCTGGAAGTACAGCTCAAGCCACAAAGAGCACCTGCGGACTCTCCGGAAAGGTGAGGCAGGTATTCAGGCGTCCAGACTCGCTCCTGCCTCCACATGCCAGCCCGGTCCCCCAGCCCATCACTGGACAGAGGGGCTCTCCTCAGAGTAGTCCAGGCTCTGTGAGGTCACCTGGTTCCCTTTTTGCCCAAAGAGGGATCTGAGGCCCTCAGGGAGGCAGGTCACTCAGCAAGCAGGAACACGGTGGGTCTGGATAACATCAGATGCAGTGACTGTGTACAGAGGGAAGCCCCCAGCAGGTGATCAGGGAGGGCTTCCTGGAGGAGGAAACAACTGCCAGGAACCCATTAGTCATATCACCAAGGCGTCTGCTCCACCCTGCCTGCTCTGTTACACTCCGTGTATCTCAACGGCAGGGCTCACTATGCCTCAGCTGCCCTCCTGCTCTCAGAGACCCACCAAGGGCTGTCACCCTCCAGCGTAAAAGTCTGTGGAATGGGAGAAGGAGGAAAAAGAGGCAGAGGCCAAAGGTCATCTTTGTCCCTGATAGAGGGCTGTTGCTGAGTGTGGCTCAACTCTGTAGACAAAAGTGGCTGGGCTGGTCAAGTCCATCCTGTTAGAGAGAGACTGGTATAGACTGAGCCAGGGGAGCCACAGCCGCAAGGGATGCCGTGAGGCCTGCTGCCTCTCATGATGCTTGAAACCTCAAGGAATCACCACCAGCTTGATCATTGCCATCATTATCGTCACCACCACCTTCATCACCATTATCCTCATCAACTTCATGTTCTGCACCAAGAAGTCCTTCCCTGATTCTAGAGCTCCAGTCCCTAACCTTGGCACTACAAATGGAGACAACAGACATTGCAAACTTCTTATGCAAAGTAACAAGGAGCCCACAGCATCACTGTCTTCCCACAGCACAGGTCATTTTGTCCCTGTGTTCTGGGGGATCGGCATGATGGCCCTTCTCACTGGGTCTCAAAGGACCAGCAGTGACTGTGTACAGTCACATTTGTGATGGTGCCTCATCTTCAGGGTTACAAGGCCACACCCCCCTTCACAGGGGCTGGGGCAGAGAGAATCTTCCAGGGAACAGGAGGCTGGAGGGACAGGCCCAATGAGGACCTCACCTCAGTGAACAAGAACGAAGACTTTCAGATGGCTGGAACAGCCCTGGTGTGGGCGGTGGGAAGCGGTCACTTTGGCTGCACCTGGGTTGGAATCCTCCCCGCTCCTTCTTGATGCACACCAGCTGTGTGTGTCTGGGCACGTGCTCGCCCCTCTCTGGGCCTGGTTTGACTCATCTGCAAAGTTGGGCTGTGTTAGCTGCCTCCGAGGGAGGTTGAAGTTGTGAAATGGAGGTGAGAGTGTAAAGGGCCAGGCAGAGACTGTTGTCCTCACGGCCACCTTCCTTCCGTCCCTAAGACCGAAACCGCGAGGCCAAGGCAGACCTGCGCCGTGTCCTGCTGCGGCTCCAGCACCTGTATGAGGTGGACCAGGACCCCGTGCTGTCTCAGCCTGTGACGGTGAACCTGCAGGTAACCGCCCTCCCGTGTCCTGCTCCGACATCACAGAGTCAGGCCCCCAGTAGGACACACCCTTGGGAGACAAACCCTGGTGTGACTACCCAGACTCATATGGCACCTGGCAAATACCACATCAGGGTGGTCTCACAAAGGAACCTGGGGGTCCCTCGCCCTCCATCACGATGGTCTTCTGAATTTACCATCATGTAACACAGATGTATTTTGTTTATCATTTTTTCTTGTAGCACATCTTCTTACACTACACAGAAGTTACATGCATAATAAGAAAGTGAACAGATTCTCTCAGCCTCCCTAGTGGGTGATCACACAGTCCAGGGGCGAGTCTGGGTGCCTCCTCTGGGCTTCGTGGGCCCCTGGGTTCTGGGCCTCAGTCTCCTCACCTGTAAATGGGGAGGAGAGAGTCTTTGCCCACAGGGATGCTGAGAGGCTAGCACACCTGATGGGTGTCAGTGTCCCGACCCCGACCTCTGCCCTCCCATGTTGGCACGGCCCTCAGGAGCAGATGTAAAGGCAGAGGGCGGATGGTAGCAGCAGAGGGAGCCTGCCCTCCACGCCTTCCCCTCCCCCAGCTCAGGGAAGCTCCTGCAAAACAACCCCCGCCCTTGGGGCAGCCACCTGTCCTTCCTTCCCAGGAAGAGTGTTCACCCACCTCCGCTCTCAGCCTGGAGGCTGGTTTGATGCTCATTCAGGACAAGGGGATGCATAACATAACGGACATCATCCCAGGACCACGCAGGGCTCCTGGGAGAATTGCGGAGAGACAGGCACTCGATGCTGGAGTGGCTCAACGTGCCTGCCACCTGCTGGGCATGCTGATCAGCCAGCACTGGGGCATCAGCTGCCCCCGACCTCAGTTCCTCATCTGTAAAATGGGGCTGCCCCTCCTCCCGCAGGGACTTGCTCTACAATGAATGTGGGGGATGCTGGGCCCTGGTGCGGCCGCCCTGCTGCATCGGGGTCTCTACTCAGATCTGGGGTCCGGGTGCTCACCCCTCCCTTGCTCTGGCCTGCAGTCTGTGCTGCGGGGACTGGGCTCCGTGGTGTCCGTGGAGGAGCGCTCACTCACAGGGACCTGGGATGTGAGGAAGATGCATCGCTGGACCTGGAGCACGCGGGACCTTCACCGCTACAGAGGTTCAGCCTGGTCCTGGCCCTGCCCTGGGTCCCCAACCTGACCCCCAGCCAGACCCCAGCTCTGCCCCTGAGGCCTTGTGTGACCTGGAGCTGGCCATCCTCCTTCTCTGGGTCTCAGCCTTCCTGCATCAACCAAAGAAGTTTGCAGACTCTAAGTTTCAGTTCAGTTTCCATCTGCCAGGGCTCCACACAGTGTGTGTGTCCATGTGTGTGTGGCTGTGTGAATGTGTGTGCACATGTGTGTTCAAGACCACACCCCCCACCCATGTCCAGATGAACCCAAGGTTTGCATGTGTACCCCAAGGGGTTGTGATGCCCTCCATGGTGTGCAGTGTCTGCACACCCAACATTTACTCCTGTGAACCCCAGGCTCCTTCTTGCCTCCCAGCGTTTACTAGTGCTCCCCCCTCCACTTGGTCTGCCTTTGACCTTCATCTGGACCAGCTCCTAGTCAGGCTCCCTGGGGTTCATGTCTGGTCAGGTGCCTCCTCTGCTCCTCCTTCCTTGTCAGTTGGCTCTGAGCTGTTTATCTCTTCTTTATCTACTGCACACAGCATAGTCTGGGTATGTAGGTAAACACTGCAGTTCAGTTCAGTCGCTCAGTCATGTCTGACTCTTTGCAAACCCATGGACTGCAGCACACCAGGCTTCCCTGTCCATCACCAACTCCCAGAGCTTACTCAAACTCATGTCCATCAAGTCAGTGATGCCATCGAACTATCTCATCCTCTGCTGTCCCCTTTTCCTCCTGCCTTCAATCTTTCCCAGCATCAGGGTCTTTTCAAATAAGTCAGTTCTTCACATCAGGTGGCCAAAGTATTGGAGTTTCAGCTTCAACATCAGTCCTTCCAATGAATATTCAGGACTTCCAGTTTCTTTAGGATTGACTGGTTTGATCTCCTTGCAGCCCAAGGGACTCTCAAGAGTCTTCTCCAACACCACAGTTCAAAAGCATCAGTTCTTCGGCACTCAGCTTTCTTTATAGTCCAGCTCTCACATCCATACATGACTACTGGAAAAACCATAGCTTTGACTAGACGGACCTTTGTTGGCAAAGTAATGTCTCTGCTTTTTAATGTGCTGTCTAGGTTGGTCGTAGCTTTTCTTCTAAGGAGCAAGTGTCTTTTAATTTCATGGCTGCAGTCACCATCTGCAATGATTTTGGTAGACACCCAGCCAATGCATTATAGAATGATGGAATGAAGGGTATTTAGTTGGCAAAAAAGGATGGAAGGAAGGAAGGAAAGTATGGATGCAGGAAGATACATGGTTGGATAATGGATGGATGAAAGATGAATGGAAGGAAGAAAGGAACATGGATGGATGATGTATGCATGGGTGGATGGATGAGAGGACGGATGGGAAGAAGTTGGATGTTTCATGGATGACTAGAGGTTGGATGGAGTGACAACAATGGAAGGGTGGAGGAATTGGATTCAGGGGTGGATGGATGGATGGTAGCATGTGTGGATGAATGGATGAACAACTTTCATCCCAAGCATAAAGCCTAAACCCCAGGGTGCATCTAAGGAGAGCCCACTGAGATCAAGGGCAGAGCCCCCTCATGGCCTCAGTGAGAAGATTACTCTTAGGCATATATATGGTGCCACAACCCATGGAGATACGAGGCCAAGTGGGGCCAGGACCCCTGTACATGCCTTGACTGTGCTGTGCCCTCAGGGGAGGCCAGATATGAAAGAGGCCTCCCTGGCAGTGGAGTCCTATCAAGAGGGGGCAGCTGAGGGCTGTGAGCCCACAGACACAGCAGGAGCTGTGTTGTGAGGGGGATGCTGGGAGGAGGGGACCTGGGGAAGCAGGTGGTCCAGGGGCCGTGCTGGACAGACCCTCTCTGCTCCCAGGCAAATTCGGTCGTCCCTTACCACCCCTGGGAGGCCCTAACATCACCATCTACCCGAAGGAGATCCGGACGTTCTTCATTCACTTTCAAGAGTGGTGAGCCCTTGGCATTGGCAGATTCTTGGTCCCAGGATACAGAAAAGCAGCCTAGAGGGATGAGGGGAACAGCTGCTAAGCTGGTGTGCTAACGGCAGGAAATGGGTGGATGGGGGTGTTCTGACTTCTTAAATAAAATTGCGTTAAGGACCTGTGTCTTCCCCTGCCCACTGGAGCCGGCCCTTTCTCTCCTCTCCTGTCACAGACGGTAGCTTCACACATGCTCACCCTCCTGCTTCACTTGCAAGCGTCAAAGCCAGGTGTTCTCCCAAAGACGGAAGCAATAATCCACAGGGATACCAAAAGGCCTGCAACCCTGCTAGATCTCAGCAAGTCCACTACTGCATGCTGGGCACCTACCCCAGGCTGGCGACACTCTTGCAAGGGCCTGGCTCTGCCTACTGTGCAATGAGGGGAGCTGCTGCACAGGCTTGATATGTGGATCAAACTGGGAGTCCAACCCCAGACTCCTCCCCTGCCCCAGGGGACACCTGTCCAGCAAGAAGGCCCTGAAGCTTGGGCCACCAAAAGATGAAAGGAAACCACACAGCATGTGAAATGGAGGACATTTAGTATAAGAATTATTAATGATAATAAAAGTGCAACTTCCTCTCTTAGGAGTGTGCCCGAAGGATTAAAACATTCAACCACCAGGAGCTATTTCATGCATATTCACAGCAGCATTATTCTCAATGTCCAAAGGTCGACACAACTCAAGTGCCCATCCAAGATACCTAGATGCTGAAAAACTTTCCTTATGTACACAGTAGACTATTACACCACCATTCAATTCAGTTCAGTTGTTCAGTCATGTCCAACCCTTTGTGACCCCATGGACTGCAGCACACCAGGCCTCCCTGTCCATCACCAACTCCCAGACCTTACCCAAACTCATGTCCATCAAGTCCGTGATGCCATCCAACTATCTCATCCTCTGTCATCCCTTCTCCTCCTGCCTTCAATCTTTCCCAGCATCAGGGTCTTTTCAAATGAGTCAGCTCTTCACATCAGGTGGCCAAAGTATTGGAGTTTCAGCTTCAACATCAGTCCTTCCAACGGATATTCAGTACTGATTTCCTTTAAGATAGACTGGTTGAATCTCCTTGTAGTCTAAGGGACTCTCAAGAGTCTTCTCCAACACCAGTTCAAAGGCATAATTTCTTCGGCATTCAGCTTTCTTTATAGTCCAACTCCCACATCCATACATGACTGCTGGAAAACCAAAGCTTTGACTAGACGGACCTTTGTTGATAAAGTAATGTCTCTGCTTTTTAATATGCTGTCTAGGTTGATCATAACGTTACACCACAATAAAAAGAACAACAGATCTCCTAACATTGTACATAGTGAAGAAAGTCAGACTTGAAAGATGCATACTGTGCAATCATGTTTAGAAGAATGTCCAGAATTGGTAAATTTTCTAGTACATTAGAAGACTTCTCCGATCCCACATCACACTGCATCAGGATTTCACACACCCCACCATGTAGGGTAGCCACTATATGTAATTTCGTATCAGTGCTTCACTAGCTCTTCTTTATTGCCAGGGTTCCTACACAATACGTGTTTAATGATGATAAAACATATGATAACATTTCAATATCTTCAATTGTGTGCAAGTTATACCTGACCTGGAGAGCAATCAACCAGTCAACAGATATTCATGTAGTGGTTTCCTGTGGTTACTATAAAAGAGAGCCACAAACTGGGTGGGTTAAGCCATAGAAAAGGCCAGATCAAAGTGTCAGCAGGGCAGCTGCCTTCTGAGTCTGTGTGGGATAATGTGTCCCACACCTCTGTCCCAGCTTCTGGAGATGAACGGGCCATCTTTGCACTTCATTGTGTTGTAGAAGCATCACTTGGTCTGTGCCTTCATCTTCCCAAGACCTGTGTCCAAATTTCCACTCCTTGTAATGACACCAGTCAAACTGGATTAGGGACTCACTCTCAAGACCTCGATTAAAGAATTAAATCTGCAAAGACTTTATTTCCAAACATGGTCACTGGGGGTTGGGACTTTAATATCTGAATTTGGGACAGGATACAATTTAACCCATCACAGTACAGACATTCAGGGACAAATCTGAGGTGTACAATAACTTACTTAATAGTGAATTTAGTGTTTATCAGGCAACTGCTTGTGCTAGAACTTGGAAACAGCAGAAAGAAATGCACAAAATCCCCACCTTTGTGGAGCACAGACAACAGGGGCCGGAAGGATATTTCATGATGTGCATCGTTTAGTCAAAGCTATTGTTTCTCCAGTAGTCATGTATGGATGTGGGAGTTGGAACGTAAAGAAGGCTGAGCACCAAAGAATTGATGTTTTTGAACTGTGGTGTTGGAGAAGACTCTTGAGAGTCCCTTGGACTGCAAGGAGATCAAACCAGTCAATCTGAAAAGAAATCAACCTTGAATATCCTTTGGAAGGACTGATGCTGAAGCTGAAGTTCCAATACTTTGGCCACCTGATGCGAAGAGTTAACTCATTGGAAAATGAGTTTCCCTGGTGCAGGGAAAGATTGAGGGCAAAGGGAGAAGGGGGCAGCAGAAGATGAGATGGTTGGATGGCATCACCAACTCGATGGGCATGAATTTGAGCAAACTCAGGGCTATGGTGAAGGACAGGGAAGCCTGGGGTGCTACAGTCCATAGGGTCACAAAGAGTTAGACATGACTTAGCAATTGAACACCACCACCACCACAAGAAAAAAAATTACTGACTACCAGGATGTAGATCATAGATTGTAACCCAGATAACCAACGTCATAAAGTAATATTATGATTAACAGTTTGATTGTGCATGGACTGGGTTGAGGTGCTGTGAGCCTGTCAGCCACCTTGCCGAACAGGAGGAAAAAGCATCTTCTCTGATGGAAGCATCTGCAGGGTTCAGGCCACAACAGGCCAGTGGAGGATGGGATAGATGTGAGCAGTTCTCCTGTGGGTGAGGTTCAACCTGCACAGCCATCTGTGGGAGTCCTGGGAAGGAACCTTAGAAGTCTCGCAAGAAGTACAATCCTGCAGTGGGAAAATGGTGACTTTGACATTGCATACATGGTGGCCGAATCCTTTCTCCATGGTTGATGATTAATGTGGCCTGAGCAAATCACTTGTCTCTCTGAACCTAAAACTGCCCATCTAAAGATGCAGATATTAATATTTATCTTCAATGTGTGTGTGTGTGTGTGTGTGTGTGTGTGTGTGTTCTCAGTTGTGTCCAACTCTTTGCAACCCCATGGACTATAGCCTGCCAGGCTCCTCTGTCTATGGGATTTCTCAGGCAAGAATACTGGAGTGGGTTTCCATTTCCTTCTCCAGGAGATCTTACTGGCTCAGGGGTTGAACCCACATCTCCTGCATCTTCCTGCATTGGCAGGCAGATTCTTTACCACTGAGCCACCTGGGAAACCCCATATCTTCAATAATTGTGCTCAAAATTAGGGAGAAAACATGCCAAGTGCCTGACTCATGCTAGATGGTGCACATTATCATGTAGTACAAGTTTCTCATTTTAGAAATGAGGGAATAGAAATCTGGAAATGGCCAGGCCTCACCCCAGACAGATTAAAAGGTTTTCCCTGTTCGGCCTACAGCCACTGTTGAGCCTCCTTGAAGCATTAAGTGACTTTGTGAGTTTTTTTCCTAGGTGTGAAAAAATATAACCATCTTAATGGGCTCAGAGTCTGAGGTTTTACTTTATACTGGCTGTATACTCACGAATCTTTCTGGTAATTTTGGAAAACAAAGACTTAAATTTCACATGTGTGCTTGTTTATTTATTTAATTTTTTCTTTCTTTACTTTTTTATTAAAATTTTTAAACATGAAGAAAGGTAGAACAATAATGAATTACTGTTGTTGTTTAGTCGCTGTGTCCAACTCTTTGGGACTCCAAGCTCCTCTGTCTATGGGATTCTCCAGGAAAGAATACTGGAGTGAGTTGACATTTCCTTCTCCAGGGGGATCCTTCTGGCCTAAGGATCGAACCAGTGTCTCCTGCATCATAGTTGGATTCTTTATCACTGAGCCACCAGGGATGATCTTATATAACAAATACCCATCTCCTAAGTTTAACAATGGTGAATATTTTGCAAAGTTAATTTTTTGAATGAAGTTTATTTCATATTTAAACTAGGTCATATTAGCAGCAGGGGATTTCTCAAGTCTGCTGTTTTGGGGGAAATAAGAGCCTGTGAACCACCTTAGTTACTTCGTTGGAGTGGATGGAGTGGTATCGCCAGGTACCCTGGGGTAGGATGCTGTATTGACACCAGGTTGGGCTCCTAGGCTGCTGCTGAAGCAGGTGGGTGGCTCTGGAGTGGAGCTTGGTATGGACCAGAGGCAGGTGAGCTGGAGGTTGGACTTGGTGGTCACTCAGGGGACTGCAGCTTGTAGGATCCAAGATGAGGACAAGTCCTCCAGGCAGTGACTGGGCTCTGACCAGTGGGGAGAATGTTTCATATATTATTCCACCCTCAGGCTGTCCTGGGAAGGCTGGCAGAGCAAGCAGCATTTAGAGGAACAGAAGCCCAGTGAGCCCAGACAATTCCCCAGCCCCACAGAACCACCAGGACACCAGGGAATGCGTCCCAAAGATCAGGAGTTGTGTGTGCCTGACTTCCAGCCCATAACCCCAGGACCTTCAGGGGTGATGCAGGGGCAGAGAGGTTATCTGAGGAGTCAGTCACTTTACCCAAGAGAGGCTCAGCATTACCCCTGAGTATAAGCAACCAGAGGGATCCCCGGTTGCTTGGCAGTAAAGAATCTGCCTGAGGTGCAGAAGATGCAGGAGACACAGGTTCAATCCCTGAGTTGGGAAGATCCCCTGAAGAAGGAAATGGAAACTCACTCCAGTATTCTTGCCTGGAGAATCCCAGGGACGGAGGAGCCTGGCGGGCTACAGTCCATGGGGTCACAAAGAGTTGGATAAGACTGGAGAAACTGAGCACACAGGCACACTCACATAAGCAATCAGATCAGGTTACATTTAAACCAAATTAGGGAGGCGGCCCTAAGATGGCGGAGGAATAGGATGGGGAGAACTTTCTCTCCCACAAATTCATCGAAAGATCCTTTGAGTGCTGAGCAAATTCCACAAAACAACTTCTGAACGCTGGCGGATGACACCAGGCACCCAGAAAGGCAGTCCATTGTCTTCAAAAGGAGGTAGGACAAAATATAAAAAATAAAAAGAGAGACAAAAAGTTAGGGACAGAGACCCATCCTGGGGAGGGAGTCATGAAGGAAGAGAAGTTTCCAAACACCAGGAAACCCTCTCACTGGCAGGTCTGTGGGGAGTTTTTGGAATCTCAGAGGGCAACATAACCAGGAGGGAAAGAAAAAAAAAAAAAAAAAAAAAACAACCCCACAGATTACACACCTAATCACAACTCCCAAGGGAGAAGTAACCCAGACGCTCGCATACACCAGAAATGAGTGGGGGCTAATCGGGGAGGCATGGGCTGCATTGCTTAGGGTAAGGACTGGGCCTGAATGCCCTGAGGACAATCTGAGGGAGTTAATGTGAGATAGCAACTGAAACTGTGGGATAGCCAGAGAGGGAAAAAAGAAAGAGAGAGAGCGAGAGAACTTTCCCACAAAAAGCTCTAAGGCACAGCCTGGCGCATTCACAGAACAAAGGATTGAGAAAATACCAGAAGAGAGCAGACTGGCCCATCCCTCTGCCGGAGGCAGAGAGGCAAGTGGGTGACAGCCAGAGTCGGAAGGCGAGGGGCATCTCGGCCCCAGATACGCATCCTCCACCAAACTGTGAGCAGGCTCCCAGTTGCTAACCAAGTCTTTCTGGGATCCTAGACGGTTGACATCCACCGGGAGGGTCGCACCCAGAGATCAGCCCCACAGAGGAGACACACTGCACACATGAGATGGCGCTCCTGCTGCGCACCCAGGAAACCAAGCGAGTAGGACCAGGGAGGTGAAAAGATGCACCGCCCACCTGGGAGAGTGCGCTCGGCAAGCACCTGGTCGCCTGAGCTGCTCAGACCTGGGCAGGGTACAAAACGCAGGCCCAGCTGAGTCTGTGCCTTTGTGGAATATGCAAGAACCTGAACCTGAGCGGCTTAGACCTGGGAAGTGCATGCAACCCAGGGCCCGCTTTAGACATTTCCTCTGCAGAGCAACCTGGAGCCTGAGCAGTGTAGACCAGGAAAGCACACATGCTGTGAGCTGGGGCAAACCCAGTGTGGCCCAGACACTGTGAGTGCTCCCCACACACACCACTGATATTTGTCTGCAGTGCTCCTCTCTCCCCATAGCACAACTGAACAAGTGAGCCTGAATAAGTGACCACCTTTGCCCCCTTGTGTCAGGGCGGAAATTAGACACTGAAGAGACTTGCAAACAGAGGAAGCCAAAATAAACAAAGAAGAGGGAACCACTTTGGAAGTGACAGGTGCGACAGATTAAAACCCTGTAGTTAGCACTGACTACATTGGAAGGGGCCTATAGACCTTGAGAAGAAGTGTAAGCTGGAACAAGGAACTATCTGAAACTGAACTGACCCCACACTGCCCACAACAGCTCCAGAAACATTCCTAGATATATTTTACTATTATCATTTTTTAATTTTTTAAGTTCTTTATTACTCCTTTAATTTTCATTTTTATAACCTACTATTACCTTGCAAAAAAAAGGCCCTATTTTTAAAGCAAACTTCATATATATATAATTTTTTTGACTTTGTTTTTTAATATTGTATTTTTGAGAATCTAACCTCTACTCTAGATTTTTAATCTTTGCTTTTTGGTATTTGTTATCAATTTTGTACCTTTAAGAATCCAATCTTCAGTACCCATTTTTACTTAGGAGTGCGATTACTGACTTGATTGCTCTCTCCCCCTTTTGGCTCTCCTTTTTCTCCCCCAGGTCACCTCTATCTCCTCCTTCCCCCTTCTCTTCTCTACCCAACTCTGTGAATCTCTTTGGGTATTTGGGCTGTGGAGAACACTTAAGGAACTGATCACAGGCTAGATTGGTCTCTTTCCTTTTGAGCATCCCCTCTTCTCCTCCTGGTCACCTCTATCTCCTTCCTCCCTCTTCTCTTCTCTATGTATCTCTGTGAACCTCTCTGAGTGTTTCACACTGTGGAGAGCACATGGGGAACTGATTACTGGCTAGATTGCTCTCTGCCCTTTTGATTCCCCCTCTTCTCCTCCTGGTCACCTCTACCTCCCTCCTCCTTCTTCTCTTCTCCATGTAACTCTGTGAACCTCTCTGGGTGTCCCTCATTGTGGAGAATCATTTCACCATTAACCTAGATGTTTTATTATTGGTGCTGTATGGATGGAGACATCTTGAGGCTACTGTAACAATAAGAATGAAAGCCAGAGGCAAGAGGCTTAAATCCAAAACCTGAGAACACCAGAAAACTCCTGACTCCAGGGAACATTAATCAACAAGAGCTCATCCAAAAGCCTCCATACCTACACTGAAACCAAGCTCCACACAAGAGCCAACAAGTTTCAGAGCAAGACATACCATGCTAATTCTCTAACAATGTAGGAACATAACCATGAGCATTAAAATACAGGCGCCCAAAAGTCACACCAAACCCATAGACACCTCAGAACTCACTACTGGACACTTCATTGAACTCCAGAGAGAAGAGATCCAGCTCCACCCACCAGAACACCAACACAAGCTTCCCTAACCAAGAAACCTTGACAAGCCACTTGTCCAACCCCACCCACAAAGAGAAACCTCCTCAATAGAGGGGAACCACAAACTTCCACCATACAGAAAGGCCACCCCAAACACAGCAATCTAAACAAGACGAAAAGGCAGAGAAATATTCAGCAGGTAAAGGAACATGATAAATGCCCACCAAACCAAACCAAAGAGGAGGAGATAGGGAGTCTACCTGAAAAAGAATTCAGAATAATGATAGTAAAAATGACCCCAAATCTTGAAAACCAAATGGAATTACAGATAAATAGTACGGAGACAAGGATTGAGAAGACGCAAGAAATGTTTAACAAGGACCTAGAAGAAATTAAAAAAGAGTCAATAATTAATGAATAATGCAATAACTGAGATCAAAATCACTCTGGAAGGAACCAACAATAGAATAACTGAGGCAGAAGGTAGGATAAGTGCGGGGAAGATAGGATGATGGAAATAAATGAAGCATAGGGGAAAAAAGAAAAAAAAGAATTAAAAGAAATGAGGACAACCTCAGAGACCTCTGGGACAATGTCAAACTTTTGACAATGCCCCAACATTTGACTCATAGGAGTCCCAGAAGAAGACAAAAAGAAAGATCATGAGAAAATACTTGAGGAGATAATAGTTGAAAACTTCCCTAAAATGGGGAAGGAAATAATCACCCAAGTCCAAGAAATCCAGAGAGTCCCAAACAGGATAAACCCAAGGTGAA
Source organism: Cervus canadensis (assembly GCF_019320065.1). Classification (NCBI taxonomy): domain Eukaryota; kingdom Metazoa; phylum Chordata; class Mammalia; order Artiodactyla; family Cervidae; genus Cervus; species Cervus canadensis. The sequence goes on along the minus strand of NC_057411.1, from coordinate 48,311,142 downwards.
ACACCACAAGACACATATTAATTAAATTAATGAAGATCAAACACAAAGAACATATTAAAAGCAGCAAGGGAAAAACAACAAATAACACACAAGGGGATTCCCATAAGGATAACAGCTGACCTTTCAGAAGAAACTCTTCAGGCCAGAAGGGAATGTCAGGACATACTTAAAGTGATGAAAGAGAAAAACCTACAACCCAGATTACTGTACCCCATCAAGGATATCATTCAAATATGAAGAAGAAATCAAAAGCTTTACAGACAAGCAAAAGCTGAGAGAATTCAGCACCACCAAACCACCTTCCAATAAATGCGAAAGGATCTTCTTAGACAGGAAACACAGAAAAGGTTTATAAACTCAAACCCAAAACAACAAAATAAATGGCAATGGGATCATACTTATCAATAATTACCTTAAATGTAAATGGGTTGAATGTCCCAACCAAAAGACAAAGACTGGCTGAATAGATACAAAAACAAAACCCCTATATATGCTGTCTACAAGAGACTCACCTCAAAACAAGGGACACATACAGACTGAAAGGGAAGGGCTGGAAAAAGATATTTCATGCAAATGGAGGCCAAAAGAAATCAGGAGTAGCAATACTCATATCAGATAAAATAGACTTTGAAATAAAGGCCGTGAAAAGAGACAAAGAAGGACACTACATAATGATCAAAGGATGAATCCAAGAAGATGACATAAGAGTTATGAATATATATGCACCCAACATAGGAGCACTACAACATGTAAGGCAAACGCTAGCAAGTATGAAAGAGGAAATTAACAGTAACACAATAATAGTGGGTGACTTTAATACCCCACTCACACCTATGGGCAGATTAACTAAACAAAATTAGCAAGGAAACACAAACTTTAAATGATACAATGAACCAGTTAGACCTAATTGATATATATAGGATATTTCACCACAAAACAATGAAATTTACCATTTTCTCAAGTGCACATGCAACCTTCTCCAGGATAGATCACATCATGGGCCATAAATATAGCCTTGGTAAATTCAAAAAAATTGAAATCATTCCAAACATATTTTCTGATCACAATGTGGTAAGATTAGATGTAAACTACAGTAAAAAAAACAAAAACAAAAAACAAAACCTATTAAATATGCAAACATATGGAGGCTAAATAACAACTTTGTGAATAACCAACAGATCACAGAAGAAATCAAAAGAATAAAAATAAAAATATGCATAGAAACGAATGAAAATGAAAACACAACAACCCCAAACCTATGGGATTCAGTAAAAGCACTGCTAAGGGGAAGATTTATAGCCATACAAGAAAACAAGAGAAAAACAAATAAGAAACAAAAACAAGAGAAAAATCAAATAAATAAACCAACTCTACACCTGAAGCAACTAGAAAAGGAAGGAATGAAGAACCCCAGGGTTAGTGGAAGGAAAGAAATCATAAAAATTAGGGCAGACATAAATGAAAAAGAAACAAAGGAGACAACAGCAAAAATCAACAAGGCTAAAAGCTGGTTCTTTAAGAAGATAAATGAAATAGCAAATCATTAGTCAGACTCATCAAGGAAAAAGGGAGAAGAATCAAATCAGCAAAACTAGAAATGAAAATGGGGAAATCACAACAGACAACACAGAAATACAACGGATCATAAGAGACTACTATCAACAACTATATGCCAATAAAATGAACAACTTGGAAGAAATGGACAAATTCTTAGAAAAGTATAACCTTCCAAAATTGAACCAGGAAGAAGTGGGAAATCTTAACAGACCCATCACAAGCATGGAAATCAAAACTGTAATCAGAAATCTTTCAATAAACAAAAAGTCCAGGACCAGATGCCTTCACAGCTGAATTCTACCAAAAATTTAGAGAAGAGCTAACACCTATCTTACTCAAACTCTTCCAGAAAATTTCAGAGGAAGGTAAACTTCCAAACTCATTCTATGTGGCCACCATCACCCTAATACCAAAACCAGACAAAGATGCCACAAAAAAGAAAGAAAGAAAGAAAGAAAATTACAGGCCAATATCACTGATGAACATAGATGCAAAAATCCTTAACAAAATTCTAGCAAACAGAATCCAACAACATATTAAAAAGATCATGCATCATGACCAAGTGGGCTTTATCCCAGGGATGCAAGGATTCTTCAATATTCACAAATCAATCATTGTGATACACCACATTAACAAATTTAAAGATAAAAACAATATGATTATCTCAATAGATGCAGAGAAAGTCTTTGACAAATTTCAACATCCATTTATGATAAAACCCTCCAGAAAGCAGGCATAGAAGGAACATACCTCAACATAATAAAAGCCATATATGAAAAACCCACAGCAAATGTTATCCTCAATTGTGAAAAGCATTTCACAATTGAAAGCATTTCCCCTAAAGTCAGGAACAAGACAAGGGTGCCCACTCTCACCACTACTATTTAACATAGTTTTAGAAGTTTTAGCCATAGCAATCAGAGAAGAAAAAGAAATAAAAGGATTCCAGATTGGAAAAGAAGAAGTAAAACTCTCACTGTTTGCAGATGACATGATCCTCTACATAGAAAACCCCAAAGACTCCATCAGAAAATTACTAGAGCTAATCAATGAATATAGTAAAGTTGCAGGATATAACATTAACACACAGAAATCCCTTGCATTCCTATACACTAACAATGATAAAACAGAAAGAGAAGTTAAGGAAACAATTCCATTCACCATTGCAACAAAAAGAACAAAATACTTAGGAATAAATCTACCTGAAGAAACACAAGACCTATGTATAGAAAACTACAAAACACTGATGAAGGAAATCAAAGATGACACGAATAGATGGAGAAATATACCATGCTCATGGATCAGAAGAATCAATATAGTGAAAATGAGTATATTACCAAAGCAATCTATAGATTCAATGCACTCCCTATCAAGCTACCAACACTATTTTTCAGAGAACTAGAACAAATAATTTCAGAATTTGTATGGCAATACGAAAAACTTTGAATAGCCAAAACAATCTTGAGGAAGAAGAATGGAACTGGAGGAATCAACCTGCCTGACTTCAGGCTCTACTACAAAGCCACAGTCATCAAGACAGTATCGTACTGGCACAAAGACAGAAATATAGATCAATGGAACAAAATAGAAAGGCCAGAGATAAATCCATGTACCTATGGACACCTTATCCTTGACAAATGTGGCAAGAATATACAATGGAGAAAGACAATCTCTTTAACAAGTGGTGCTGGGAAAACTGGTCAACCACTTGTGAAAGAATGAACCTATAACACTTTCTGACACCATACACAAAAATAAACTCAAAATGGATTAATGATCTAAACGTAAGACCAGAAGCTATAAAACTCCTAGAGGGAAATATAGGCAAAACATTCCCTGACATCAATCACAACAGGATCCTCTGTGATCCACCTCCCAGAGTAATGGAAATAAAAGCAAAAATAAACAAATGGGTCCTAATTAAACTTAAAAGCTTTTGCATAATGAAGGAAACTATAAGCAAGGTGAAGACAGCCTTCAGAATGGGAGAAAATAATAGCAAATGAAGCAACTGACAAAGAATTAATCTCAAAAATATGCAAGCAGCTCCTGTAGTTCAATTCCAGAAAAATAAATGACCCAATCAAAAAATGGGCCAAAGAACTAAACAGACATTTCTCTAAAGAAGAAAATGCAAATCAAAACCACAATGAGGTACCAACTCATGCTGGTCATAATGGCTGCTATCAAAAAGTCTACAAACAATAAATGCTTGAGAGGGTGTGGAGTAAAGGGAACCAACCCTCTTACACTGTTGGTGGGAATGCAAACTAGTACAGCCACTATGGAGAAGTGTGGAGATTCCTTAAAAAACGGGAAATAGAACTGCCATATGACCCAGCAATCCCACTGCTGGGCATACACACTGAGGAAACCAGAATTGAAAGAGACACGTGTACTCCAATGTTCATCACAGCACCGTTTATAATAGCCAGGACATGGAAGCAACCTAGATGCCCATCAGCAAACGGATGGATAAGAAACCTGTGGTACATATACACAATGGAATATTACTCAGCTATTAAAAAGAATGCATTTGAATCAGTTCTAATGAAGTGGATGAAACTGGAGCCTATTATACAGAGTGAAGTAAGCCAGAAAGAAAAACACCAATACAGTATATTAAGGCATATCTATGGATTTTAGAAAGATGGTAATGATGACCCTATATGTGAGACAGCAAAAGAGACACAGATGTAAAGAACAGACTGTTGGACTCTGTGGGAGAAGGCTAGGGTGGGATGATTTGAGAGACTAGCATTGAAACATGTATATTATCATATGTGAAACAGATCACCAGTCCAGGTTCAATGCATGAGAAAGGGTGCTCAGGGCTGGTGCACTGGGATGACCCTGAGGGATTGGATGGGGAGGGAGTGGGGAGGGGTTTCAAGATGGGGAGCAGATGTATACCCATGGCTGATTCATGTCAATGTATCGCAAAAACCACTACAATATTGTAAAGTAATTAGCCTCCAATTAAAATAAATAAATTTAATTAAAAAAGTAAAAAAATTTAAAAAATGTAATATTCAAGTCTTCAAGAAAAATAATAAACTGAATTAGGCATTTATTATTTTTTTCTTGACTCATAAAATGACCAGATTAACTATGGTAAGAATAAAGGAGCGATACTTTCTCTGTACCTTTGAGTCTCATGTGAGTGCACTGTGGCTCAGACATGTATTGTCTCCTTTCCTCCTCCCCTCACTCCTAACAAAACTCAGTACCTTCCATATAGGAAGCTCTTCTGTGATATCCCTGAGAGACACCTTTCAGACCAAACGTGACTATCTCCAGCAGCATGGAGGTCACTGCCTGGTGGACCAGGGTTTGAAAATTTTAGCGTGTTATAGACACTTCTGAAATCTTTTGGAAAGCTGTAGATTCTGTCACTGAAAAAATACACACTTACACAAAAGCCTGCCCTTTGACACCATGGAGCAGATGGATCTTGATAAAGGTTGCCATCTTGATAAGGCAATTCTGCTATTAGAAGCAAAACCAAATTCACTCTTCCACCACCTGAGAGTCTGCACAGACCTGAGTCTGATCAGGGTGAAAGCTACAGCTTAGGCTGGCATTTTTTGGGAGCTCACAAGCTGTCACAGATGAGTCACCAATCACCAACACCCACCCAACCACAGCTGCTCAGAGAACAAAATCTCTGCAGGGGCAGGAAGTTTTGTCTGTTCACTGCTCTACTTGCAGAAACTTCAGCACTTGTTCAATGAATGAATATATGTTCCATGACCCTCAGATGTTTATCATATAAACTGTTGCCCAAATTTTGTTTTTATGTTATTGATTGTAAAGAACTGTCCACAGGACTTCATGTTAAACTTGATAGAACATTGACTTTCCCACTGTTTTCAAGACATCACTGCAGCTGCTTCTATCTTTTGGATGCATCTCCTATCACATTTTCTCTTCCTTCCATCGTGCACCATTCTGCATATTTGATGAGTAACAACAGCCCGCTAAGTAGAACTGCAGTTGTGTCCGGGGTGGGGACAGAGGGTTAAAAGGGGCAGGACACAGAGGGAATCACAAGCAATTAGAAGAGATTCCATGGAAACTTTCTGAGTCTCATTGTTAACAGAAGTAGGGTGAGTCCATATCAGGTGTAATTTTAGTGGAAGCTAATCTGCAGGGGGCAGGGGGGATAACTTTTACCTGGCACAAAGACAGAAGGGCTAGGAAAGGATTCACCCCAGCTGGCATAGTGGGAAAATGAATTAATAGAGTTAACAGAGTTATGTTTTTCCAGTAGTCATGTACAATGTGAGAGTTGGAACATAAAGAAGGCTGAGTGCCAAAGAACTGATGCTTTGCAATTGGGGTGCTGCAGAAGACTCTTGAGAGTCCCTTGGACTACAAGAAGATCAACCCAGTCAACCCTAAAGGAAACCAACCCTGAATACTTATTGGAAGGACTGTTGCTGTAGCTGAAGCTCCAACACTTTGGCCACTAGATGTGAAGAGCTGACTCTTGGGAAAGACCTTGACGCTGGGAAAGACTGAAGGCAACAGAAGGGGGTGGCAGAGGATGAGATGGTTGGATGGCATCACTGACTCAATGGGCATAAGTTTGAGCAAACTCCGTGAGATGGTGAAGGACAGAGGAGACTGGTGTGCTGCAGTTCATGGGGTCACAAAGAGTCAGGCATGACTTAGTGACTGAACAACAACAAACAGTTGTATACTAGAGTCATGTGCCAAAGAAACAGAACCAATAGGATGTGTGTGTGTGTCTTTGTATGTGTGTCTGTATGTATTTGTGTGTGTCTGTGTGTATGAGAGAGAGCGAGCGAGAGATATTACAAGGAATTGGCTCCCATGACTGTGGAGACTGGCAAATCCAGAACCTATAGGGTAAGCTGGCAGTCTGAAGACCGAGGGAAGAATTGCAGTTTGGGTCCAGTGGAAGTTTGCTGGCAGAATTCCCTCTCCCTTGGGGGAGTCAGTTTCTTTCTTAGGGCCTTCATCTGATTGGATGAGACCATCCCACATTATGGAGGGCAATCTGCTTTCCTGAAAATCTACTGTTTAACCCCATTCCCCACCCCACCCCCCGCCCCACCAAATACCTTCACAACAGCATTTAGAGTAGTGTTTCTCCAGTATCTCTGCACCATGTCCTAGCCAAGTTGACACATAAAATTAACCATCATCACAGCACCACTTAGGAAAACCTAATACAAAGCATCTGGGTTTGTCCAACAGCTGCATTAGAGCAATATTCTAACCCTGCTGGGCATTCACATACTTTCAAGTTCCCTTTGTAAGGGCATGGCAACCCACTCCAGTATTCTTGTCTGGAGAATCCCATGGACAGAGGAGCCTGGGGGGATCCAGTCCATGGAATTGCAAAGAGTCAGATAGGACTGAGTGGCTAACACACTTAACACTTGTAATGTCATATCCCATGCCTCCTTATCATTACTGACTTGACCTGGAATCCGTCTCCAACCTTGCTTCCTTTACCACTGGAAAAAGTCTCCTCTTCTTTCAAAGTTCAGATCGAGTGTCAACTCTGGGACACACACTGCATCCCCTCCTGAAGCATGAACTCCTTGTTGGGTCCTTTCTCCATATGCTGTTATAACACTGATCCCATTGCCCTGTGATTGTTTATACACCAAACATCAGATTAGCCAAGTGGTTAAACATGTACCCTTTGGCTTCAGACTACCCTCCTTGGCAAGTGATCCGATCTCTTTATGCCTTAGTTTCTTCATCTATGAAATGGGACTTAAGTAGTACTATACCAACAAACTTGTGCTGAGGACCTAATGACTTACTATATGTAAAACTTTTAGAACTGTAGGCAGTAGCCACTCCAAAGAAGAGTGAAAAGTGAAAGTGAAAGTCGCTCAGTCGTGTCCGACTCTTTGTAGCTAGTCCAGGGAATTCTCCAGGCCAGAATACTGGAGTGGGTAGACTTACCCTTCTCCAGAGGATCTTCCCAACCCAGGGATCAAACCCAGGTCTCCTGCATTGCAGGTGGATTCTTTACCAGCTAAGCCACAAGGCAAGCCCCCAAAGAAGGGTGGTTATTTTCATTCTTACTGTTATTGTTGCTCTCTGATTCCTGTGTCCTGTGCAAAGACTAAGTGTCTCTGGAGGTCAGGCATATTATCATCTTCCCCTTAGCATCTTTCCTAGTATTGAGTGAAATATACCAAGAGTCTCTAGACATTTCCTGGAATGTGTAGTGTCTTACATGTACAGGGTGCCAGCCAGTATACAAAGGCTGGCAACACTATCATGCATGTAACATCACTTTGCTGACAAAGGTCCACATAGTCAAAGGTACGTTTTTTCCAGTAGTCATGTAGAGATATGATAGTTGGACCATAAAGAAGGCTGAATACCAAAGAACTCATGCTTTCGAACAGTGGTGTTGAAGACTCTTGAGAATCCCTTGAACAGCAAGGAGATCAAACCAGTCAATCCTAAGGGAAATGAACCCTGAATATTCATTGGAAGGACTGATGCTGAAGTTGAATTTCCAATACTTTGTCCACCTGATGTGAAGAGCCAACTTACTGGAAAAGACACTGATTGCTGGGAAAGATTGAAGGTGGGAGAAGGGGCCAACAGAGGATGAGATGGGTGGATGCATCACCAACTCAGTGGACATGAATTTAAGCAAACTCCAGGAGACAGTGAAGGACAGGGAAGCCTGGCATGCTGGAGTGCATGGGGTTGCAAAGGGTCAGACGCGACTTAGTGACTGAACAACAAAAAAATCTCATTATAACCTTGCAAGGTCATTAATATTCCCATTTTATAGATATTAAGTGAATCATCCAGCATCACAGACAGGTGGCAAGTGGCAGAGTCTCTAACTCCAAGGTCAGTGAGAAAGAAGTACAGAGATGCTAGAAATTCAGAAAGTTTTCTTTTCTGGTGCACGTACTACCCTCCCTCCTTCCACTTCCTTCTTCTTTCTGCCAGTAGCACAGACATTCTGGACTGTGAAACCTGGAAAAAGAAAAGGGAGGTTTCCACTCACACCAAAAACTGGTTTTAGGTGCAGGTCATTAATACAAGATGTCCTCGGCCGTGACCGTGGCCTCTTCGATCTTGGCCTTGATCTCCGGCAGGGGGATCTGACTGATGGCCACCACAATCAGGTTAGTGGCATGGGCTGAGGCGCTGGCCACACAGATCCAGAAGGACTCCTCATACTGTTCCTCCACCATCACGAAGCGAAAGAGCTTCTCCTGGAAGTTGGCGATTCGTTCTGTCAGGTCGTGAAATTTTACCGAGGTCATGAAGCTGGCGATGGCCAAGGCCACGACTCCACCTGAAACCAATCAAGTACACCCTCATACACAGCCCCTTTTTCTGCAGTTCGACTTCTAGAACTGAGGTGGCTCTTCTGGGCACAAGCAACAAACTTTTGGGGTTTAAGTTGCTTGGCTGTGTCTGACTCTTTGCGATCCCATGGACTGTAGCCTGCCTGGCTCCTCTGTTCATGGGATTTTTCCAGGCAAGAATACTGGAGCAGATTGCTATTTCTTCTTCCAGGAGATCTTCCCAACCTGAGGATCAAACCCAGGTCTCCTGCATTGGCAGGCAGATTCTTTACCACTGAGCCACCAGGGAAGCCCCTTAAAGCATTCTGAGGGTGACACAAATTTTAATTTGCTTTTGAAAGCGGCAGATAGTTCACTGTGTGAGGGGCAAGAAGTGTGGGAACAAGCTTCCTATCAGATCAACTTTGAATCTCAAGCCCTTTAATTTTTCCTTTACCCAGTGAAGGGCACTTAGCCACGTTGGATATGCTCCATCTCTAACTAATGCAGCCCGTGTATGCAGACCCTGAGGGCTATAAGGAAAGATGCAAGAGCATCTTATGGGGCAGACTGGAGGATCAACAGAGGGCTAGACGGTTCTCTCCTCTTTAATATCCTCCTTCCAAGCTTAGAAAAGATAAGAGAAGGAGGAAAGGAGAGGAGAGAGGGGAAGACTTCATGTCTTTCCCTACCTGTTGCTTTGGACTTGGACCTTCCGGGTTCTCTCTGTTTCTCTCTCCCCATCTCTCTCTCTTTCGCTCAACTTTTCTCCTACCCTGATTTTAATTAATATTTTAAAAACACATTTATTATTCTCTTTCTTTAGATTATCATTCTTTCCTTGAAAAAAAAACTTGGACATCCAAGAAAATCATAACGATAAAAATACAAATTTGCTTTTCCCCCTAAAAGTCAAATAAAAACACTTGGAACATTTTAATTTATTTATTTACATTTCTCTCTTTTTAACAGAATTAGTTTTATGGTACTCCTACTGTTTTACACTTGATTTTTTTCTAACTTGAATATTTTTTTCCATGTTGCTAAATATTCTGTTACAGCACCACAATAAATTGGTCTATGATGCTTCATTCCAGTCACACACTTAATTAAGTTTAATTAAGGGTGACTTAATTTCTGGATTTCTAGATTGCTTCTAATTTTTGATATTATAAAGTGCAGCAGGAAACACCTTTTAATGTATATTTTTGTGCTCTTTTCCAGTTATTTCCTTAGCATAAATGACGGCTTGGGGTTGTTTAATCAAAGGTTATTCATATTTTTATGCCTTTTGAGAGTCAAGTTTTGTCAAATTGCCTTCTTAAAAATAGTCTGAGCTTGAGAGCACTGCCTCAAGAAGGAAGGAAATTGACCTAGATAAGCATTTATTTAAAGAGTGAGATTGAACACTTTCTACATGCCAGTCACTGTGAGAATTCAGGCAGAGATATGCAAGTCTATATGGGAGTGAGCCATGTTTATAAGAAATTCTACAGGATGGTCACCGTCTGCAAGTATGTAATAACTGATTTACTGACATTAGGTTCTAATGCATGATAAACCAACATTGTTGTCATTGTTCAGTCCCTAAGTCATGTCCAGCTCTTTGCAACCCCATGGAGGGCAGCACACTAGTCTTCTCTGTCCTTCACTATCTCCTGAAGTTTGCTCAAATTCAGGTCCATTGAGTCGGTGATGGTATCTAAACGTTTCATCCTCTGTCGTCTCCTCCCTTTGCCTTCAATTTTGCCTTCTTTTTTTTATAAAGTGGAGAAAACCAACATTACTTGTTTTTATACTTGCTGGTCATCCTGTATAAGGTAGTGAGGTAGTGAGGGGTTATTGACATCAGGGCACCTTCACCATTTGGCCTGGATTTTCTGAAATCATTCTTGGGATTTTGTTACTTTCATTACAGGTGATTTTTTTCAGTGCTGAACTAAAGGTGAATTAATTTCTATATACCAGATATGCTCCTAAATCAACACACCTGCACCCACTTACACATATCTTTTGACTTGGGTTTTGTCTTGGAAAATAGGTCATGGTGGTCATAGATGACACCATGGATTAATGAAAAGACAAAAGGCTTAGACTCAGTAATACCTGGGTCGGAATCTTGCCTCTATTACTCATGACTATGTGTCTTTCAGTGCATCTTTTAATGTCTCTGAGCTTCAGGTTCTTCATTTATAACTATGGGTCTAATAATATGGCAGAGTCCCTTGGGCTGCAAGGAGATCAAACTAGTCAATCCTAAGGGAAATCAGCCCTGAATATCCATTGGAAGGACTGATGCTGAAGCTCCAACACTTTGTCCACCTGATGCACAGAGGTGACTCACTGGAAAAGACCTTAATGCTGGGGAAGATTGAAGGCAGGGGGAGAAGGAAGTGGCAGAGGATGAGATGGTTGGATAACACCATGGACTCTATGGGCATGAATTTGAGCAAACTTCAGAAGATAGCGAAGGACAGGGGAGCCTGGTAGGCTGTGGTCCATGGTGTCCCAAAGAGTCAGACACAACTTAGCTACTGAACAACAACAAACATAGGGAGGTTGTGAGGGTTACAGAAAATAAGGACTGTGAGCCCCCCAGGTTCCTTCTCCTCTGTTCTTTGTGAGGTTCCTCCAGCATCATGGCAGCAGCTCCCCTGCCACTGGTCCCAGGGGCCCCACCTCTCCACCCCATATCTCTGTCTTCCCTTATCTCTCATCTCAACCTTGCTGCTCCAAGTCCTCAGCCTCTCATACATGCTAAGACCTGATTCTTCATGATGACAGCTAGTCTTCAACTTTAGTAAGAAGGACACTGGTGCCCATCAAGAAGGTAACAGACCCAGGGAAGTGAAGCTTGAGGTGGGGTATTTTCATTCCTTCACACCTTCTGCCCACCTACTTGGAACTCAGCTTCCTGATGGCGTGGGCAGGAATCTCTCTCCCCATGGGGCCTCCCTTACCTGCAAGAACATTCCATAGACAGATGCCCCCGGGGCCGTTGACTGCCCGGTATGGAACTTGGATCATGTTGAGAATGGCGAAGCCCATGCTGACCAGAGACAGTGCCAAGGCCAAGAAGAGGAGCAGCAGAACCGTGACGTGGAGGCCCACGTTGAGCTCCTTCACCAGGTGTGGGAAGACTGCAGAGACAAGACACAGCCAACACGTCAGCCTCAGAGCGCAGCTCGAGGGTACACAGCCCAGACCGCTTACCGTGAAGGCGTTAGCATGGCGGAGTGAGGGCAAGGCAGCGAGCACTGGGCTTCCACAAAGCAAGAGTCTTCCCAGATAAATTTACCCCTTCTCCGTTGGCCAGCAACCTTCACTTCCTTGGGGTGGATGCAAAATCAGAACATGCCCCAGCTAGGTGTTTAAGCTGCAACGGCCTTGCGGCTCTGGGATCTGGTGTGAGTTGATCCACACAAGCCTCAGGGGGTGTCTCTTTAGCAAAGGAGCCTGGCACAAGAAGCAGCCTAAGAAGGCCGATCACAAAGCTTTCATCAGGGTCAGAGTCTTGTTGTTTGTCCAGATCTTTTGCAATCCCATGCACTGTAGCCCACCAGGCTCCTCTGTGCATGGAATTTCCCAGGCAAGAATACTGGAGCAGGATGCCATTTCCTTCTCTGGGGGATCTTCCCAACCCAGGGATTGAACTTGGGTCTCACGCATTGCAGGCAGATTCTATCCTGTCTGAAGTACCAGGGAAGCCCCATAGTCCTATACACTACATGGTATATAGAGCTTACAGTCACTGGTTTCATTTCAGTTATTATATATGAATGATTTAAAACAATGAAAGCGGGGACTTCCCTGGTGGTCCAGTAGGTTAAGACTTGCCCTTCCAGTTCAGGGGGTGCAGGTTCAATGCCTGGCTGGGGGAGCCAAGATCCCACATGCCTCATGTCCAGAAAAATAAAACATAAAACAGAAGCAATGATGTAATAAATTCAATAAGACTTTAAAACAAAATAAAATGATGAAAGCTAAAATAAATAAATAAATAAAAACACCTGGGCAAACCCCTTCCTCTGCAACTACTCCGAGGTTTCTACTGAACACCTCCTGGTCTCATCTGGGGCCATCCTGTGCACTCCCGCCTCCCTGCTTCACTACTTGGCACCAAACAGACCAGCCCGTCTCCCACCCCAACTGAGATCCAGGACTCAGAGCTTTCCTGGCTCCACTTTCTGCCTGACCCCGTCCCCTTGCTCCTTTGCTGGCTCACCTGCCCATTTTTATTCAGAGAAGGCTGGTGTCTGCCAAGTCTGAGAACAAGAATTTTGGTCTCACTCCCTTTAAACTGTCCTTTCCACTCAGAGGTTTCCAGACACACCACAGTTACATCTTTAGTTCTGATCTAATTTTCCTTTTAGTTCTGTATTTCCATGTGTATTTATCTCCACGTGGTTATCTCCTCGGCCTGAGAAGGTTTACCCTGGAACATGAACTCCTTCCCATGGGACTTTCCCCTGTAGGGCTTCTCATTTTCATTTCCATTCCTTATATCTTGGTGTCCTTTAGTTTTTTATTTTTTATTGCAAACTCTCAGCATTTTTTTTTTTTCATTCCAAACGTGGTAGCTTGTGCCTGATTATCTAATCATTTCCTTATCCCCTTACTTGCTCACGCAATCCTTAGGACATATGACCAGCATAATAACCCTCACCAAACACTTAAAATAGAAAATCATCACCTATGTGATTGGCAAAGATCAAAGGTTCACTAATATACAGTATTAATGAAGGTATAGGGAAGGAGATGCTGTCAAACCTGGTAGTGATATTAATTCATACAACTTTCTTTGAGAGGAATTTGGCAGCATGTCTCATTTCAATTTCACTTCTAGGAAAAGCACTCCCACATGTGCTTAAAGCTGTATATGTGTGTGTGTGTGTGTGTGTGTGTGTGTGTGTGTGTGTATCAGATATTCATTAAAGTAGCAAAAGGTTGGAGAGAAACAAAACTATGAATCGGTGCTGTGCTGAGTTCTATCCGACTCTTTTCAACCCCACGGACTGTAGCCCGCTAGGCCCCTCTGTCCGTGAAATTTCCCATGCAAGGATGCTGGAATGGGTTGCCATTTCCTCCTCTAGGGGAATCTTCCCAACACAGGGATAGAACCCAGGTCTCCTGCCTCTCCCGCACTGGCAGGCAGATTCTTTACCACTGAACCACCTGGGAAGCCCACGAATCAGCAGGAGACTGATTTAATTAATTAAAGCATGATCCACACAATATAGCTTTTGAAAAGAATTAATCATATCCATGTAATGATATGAAACCATCTCCAGATTTGATTTAATAAAAAATTGAGAAATAACCAATTACTATGATGGGCGAGGGCATTTTGGGGCATATGAAGTGATGTGGGGGCTTCCCAGGTGGCACTGGTGGTGAAGAACCTACCTGCTAATGCAGGAGACGTAAGAGATGCAGGCTCGATCCCGGGGCGGGGAGATCCCCTGGAGGAGGGCATGGTGACCCAGTCCAGTATTCTTGCCTGGAGAATCCCATGGACAGACAGGCCTGGCGGGCCATAGTCCATGGGGTCGCAGAGTCAGACATGACTGAAAAGACCTAGCACATACACACACAGAGCATAGCAGGAAAATCAGATAACTTGGATAAGCAAAGATATAAAAATTTAGTTCTAGCAGAGCTGAAATTCTAGAAGCTTTATTTTGAATTTGAATATTCCTTTTTAAAACAGAAATGTATTATTTATTGGCTGTGTCAGATCTTCATTTCAGCATGTGGGATCTTCCATCTTTAGCTGCTCCCTGGATTGGGAATGTTGAGTCTTAGCTCCCGAACCACCAGGCAAGTCCTGAATTTGAATAAATATTCTTATTGTGTACATATAAAAGCTGCCTTGCTTGAATCCCAGAAGTGATTAATCCACCTATCAGCATCTCAAATTACATAATTACCTAAGTATTATATACTTTTTGATATCTTAGAGAAGTCCAGAGGTCTTTTTTACCCCTAACAAGGCAAAAAATAAAGAAATGATTGATACATTAGATTTCATTAAAATGGAAAGAATTCTGCCCCTGTGAAAGACAGTGTCAAAAAAGCAACAACATGGTCCCTGAACAGGAGAAAATATTTGCAAAAGACACATCTGAGAGAGGACTGTTATCTAAAATAGACAGAAATAAGAAAAGTGTGAGATTTGAAGTCAGCTCCAGGTCTGGCTGTGGACGGAATGTTTGAGGGTGAGAGATGATGAGGGCCCCAGCAAACTGAAAATGGTCAAGCACATACTACCTTTCAGGCACTACATCAGCTGCTTTTACAGAAATTATTTCCCTTATTGGTTTCTCTGATCCTCAGTTTCCTCGTCAGTTAGATGGGCATAACTAAGATCTGTTCTCCAGCACCAAAATGGCTGAAGGAAATGAACTAAGAAGGAAGCTTGTGACAGTAATGTGTCACTGCTCAGGGATCACTTACTGCCTTTCTCTCTCCCAGATGGAAAGCTTCTGGAGGCAGACAGGCCTCTGTTTAGCTCATCCCCTGGGTTTTTCTCAAATGCCAGGCCCACAAATACTCTACAATATGGCTGAATATGTGAATGCGGCTAAATGAGCATCTGTCTCTTTCTTTCCACTCAAATGGTTAGGTTGTTTTGCTTTTATTTCAGAAAGTCTGGGTATAAACAAGGATCTTAATCAAGATTGTGCTGCATATATGAGTGCTTATATATGTGTTTAGTTGCTCAGTTGTTCCAACTCTTTGCAACCTCATGGACTGTAGCCCACCAGGTTCCTCTGTCCACGGGATTTCCCAAGGAAGAATACTAGAGTGGGTTGCCATTTCCTTCTCCAGGGGATCTTCCCTAACCAAGGATTGAACCCGAGGTCTCTTGAGTCTCCTGCATCGGCAGGCAGATTCTTTACTGCTGAACCCACCTGGGAAGCCATCCTATATATATAGCTCTTTGCTTTTACTCCCTGGTTGATTTGGAAATTGACCTTCCTGGGTGACTCTAGGGGCGACCCCTATGAAGGTGGGAATGGAGGCTGTTTGTCTTACGAGACCTAACCAAACCTTCCTACTCCAGTTCACAAAGCACTTTCACACCCACCCCCCAATTCTGATCTGCACACAGGCCCTAGGAGCAGGATTTTTTTAGTTTCTATGGATAGTAGCAGGTAAATCCTGATTCTGTCTTGGGGGTGGTGGGCTCTGATGCACCCCCTAGGTACCTCACACAGGGAGGTGATGTTGGCTCTAGGAGCTGTACATCTAAAGGTATCAAGAAATATATGCTGGTTTCTCTTCAAATCATATAAATCTTTCACCTTTTACTAAAGGTAGTGAGACTCACTTCTGATGCTGAGAATATCCAATATAGAATAAAAATTTTGCAAATTATCTACAACTGTTTAAAAAATTGTGCCATCTCCCACTTAATTTTTTTTTTTTTTGTATAAGTGGTTTTGAAATAACCTTAATGCTACCAATAATTTTTTTTCCCCCTGAACCATTTGAGGGTACATAGCTCCTTCAACCCTGAGTACTTCAAGGGCAATTTCCTCAAAAAGGGCATTCTCGTTGACAACCGTGATACAACTATCAAAATCATTAGGTTAGCACTGGCGTATGACTGCTGTAATCCTGACACCTGGTTCAAGTTCCATCAGTTATCCTAGCGACGTCCTTTGCAGTAAACGGACCCAGCTCAGAACCAAGTAGTGCACACAGTTGTCAGCATTTCCTTTTAGCTTGTCCTATTTCTTTGCTATATTTATTTATCTTAAATGTGTTTTCAGCTTTTTATGTAATCTTTTATTACATTTTATTGGAGTATAGTTGCTTTACAATGTGGTTGCTAGTTTCTGCTGTATAGCAAAGTCAATCAGCTTTGCTGATATATTTTATCCCCTCATATTCTTAAAAGACCTAGTATTTTTTTCAGTATCCCTTGTCCAATTTAATTTCTGGGTAAATATAAATATTCCCTGAGTTTTTTTTTTTATTGCTAGACCTAACAAATTTTAATATGTATATCCTTCATGTATATAAGTGAAGCCACTTTGTATTATTTGTCAGTGGTTCCAGTTTTCTCTCTTTATATGTTTAAGAAGATACTCTGGCTAAAGAAAGAAAGAAAGTGAAGTCGCTCAGTCCTGTCTGACTCTTTGCAACCCCGTGGACTGTAGCCTACCAGACTCTTCCATCCATGGAATTTTCCAGGCAAGAGTACTGGAGTGGGTTGCCATTTCCTTCTCCACTACAATTCTGACATATAGAAATCAAATAATGAATAAAATTCCTTATTCCCTTGATTTTCCATTATGTGGATTAATCATGAATTTGTAGGCTACCGTTCCCACCGGCGATCTGTTTCACTCTGAAGACACGCAGAAAATTGGCCTTTTTGTGCTGGCTTTTCCTTCCCAGAGGGCCCTTCACACGCTGGGCTTGGATTCCTGCTCCGTTTTCACGCAGGGCGGCTCTGCGGTGACCTGGATGTCCGCCGCCCAGGTCAGCACCCGCTCACGCTCACAGACAGCAGCTGTGCCCAAGCTCTCCCTGCCAGGAGACAACGGGTTAGGGCTTTGAATCCGGGTGGTCTGAGTCCAGTGCTCAGATGCAGGGCTCTTTTGCTTTCTCTCAGAATCGGAAGCTTTTATATTAATATAAACAGAAGTGTAAGCCTCATTTCAGCAGGCAGTCTATACTCGCAGGCCAGACTGGCTGAGCACACCCCAGTTGCGGGGCTGCGTCTAAAGTCTGACTCTGTTTCCTGGCTGGTTGACCTCAGGCAAGTTATGTAATAAACTCTCTAATTCTCCGTGTAACCCTCTGCAAAATGGGAATGTTAATAACGCCTTCTTTATAAATTTGTTACAAGGCTTAACAGAGAGAAGCCATGGAAAGCATTTCATAGAATGTCTGACACAAGTAAGCACTCGATATATTAATAGTGATTATTCATAGAGGTAAACTACAAAGACCTACCAAAAAAAAAAAAAAAGATCTTTTCTTGATGCTGAACAAGAGTAAGTCCTTGGCTTACTGTGGATTTTGTCATCATGCCTTAGACTGAAGCAGCTCTTCAATTCTGCATTTAGAGACAAGCCTACTCCAGTATTCTTGCCTGGAAAAGCCCATGGACAGAGGAGTCTGGTGGGTGGGCCACAGTCCATGGGGTCGCAAAGAGTTCGACATGGTGACGGAGCGCGCGTGCACACACCCCATACAAGCATTTACAAATAAGTGTTCTGAAGCAGCTCTTGTGGCCGCAGTATACTCACTGGTGAACTGGGACTGGCGGCCGCCCAGCCCGCACTGCCGCACCTTACAACCGCGGAAGAGTCCGTAGTAAATGTCTCCGACGAATTTGACCAGCTCTGGATCCGTGGCGTTGACGAGGTCCACTCCCGTCTGACAGAGGATTTTCCCACTCAGCCAGCCGGGCAGCGCCAGGGCAACGACGATCAGGATGAAGGAGGAGAAGCTGAGCAGAGAAGCCAGCCCGTACCACGCCTTTTTGAACCATCCAGGCATGCTGCTGGGTGCAGGTCATGCCCCGGGGATCCCAGCAACACCGGGGGTCCTCAGCATCTTCCGGACACGGTGATCCCCTGCTCCAGGGCGGGCTCTCCCAAGCACACCCGCTCAAGAGTTCAGGGGTGTCTCCTGGTCCTCCCTCAGCACCTGCGCCCACAGCCCAGGTTTACTACAACCACATGGCAAGTCTCTACAGAGACGTCTTCACCTGACTGCAGGGTGGAGGAGTGTGTTACCAAGGAAGTAACCCTATATCTCCCACTAGACTAAGGTTTCAGCAGAGAGTTTAACTGTACTCCATTTCGAGTATTTGAATAACCCTACTGTGGCTCTCTTAATGACGAAGGAGCTATTAGCAGGCAAAATCAGGTAGATCTGAGTCTAAAGAGACAACAAGCAGGCTCACAAAATGCAAACGGTAGTAGGAAAACAAAGACTGAAAGAGTAGCCTTTGAATGCTGCCAACAATGCACAGTATCAGATGTTGATTTCTTTGATGCTGCCTGGGCATTTCTTTCTCTGAAATGTCACTGCTGTCAGAACCCCTAGAAGTGTTATTGACACCATGAAATGACCTCTGTTCTCAACCCTTTTAACTGAAATGCATTAGCAAGGCTTTATGATTTTTGAATTTATCACTGGGTGGATCTGCTGTGGGTAAAATTGCAGCTTTGAGATGGCTGGGACAGCCTGGACCCAACACTTGCACACACACATGAACACACACACACACTCCTGGACCCAACACTTACACACCCTGCCCCCCTCCCCATCCCCTTTATCCCTCATAGGTCGTGTCATCTGAATGGGAAAGTGTTTTTCTAATGTTTTAGCAAATAATCTTCTCCCATCACCCTGCTGGGGTCTTTGTCTCTTCAGATAGTGGAGATTCCCTGAAGGAGGAAATGGCAACCTACTCCAGTATTCTTGCCTGGAGCATCCCTCGGACAGAGGAGCCTGGAGGGCTACAGTCCGTGGAGTCGCAAGGAGTGGGACAAGACCAAGAGACGGAGCACACAGTAGTGAAGATATGCTGCATTCTTTTCATTTACAGGCACAAGGAATGCAATATTCCCTGACTTCTGTCTTATACTGTGCATTTAAAATTTTAATTTTTAGACTATTGCCGAATGTCAACTTCACTTCGTGTGAGGCTGGCAACAGCCACTTGGATAGGTTTTGGGGGCAGAGTGGGATTGAAGTGGCCCGGTGAAATTCCTCCTTTGGTCTCAGAGCTCTGGAGGGGGTTCCGGGGTTGCATTGTTAACCAACGGGAGTTCAGGGAACCAGGCTCATCCCTGCTGGTGCCGCAACCCATTGTGGCAGGCAGGGGACGGGCCATTCCAGACACTCTCTCCTGAGGGAATTGAAGGTCTGGGTTGGGGCTGGAGATCAGGTCTTTGAAAGGCTTCTTCATTACAATGACCTTGACATAGCAATTTTTTTTTTTTCTGGTAGTGAGCAACATACTGTGAAACGAAAATATCTCCTGCCATATCAATACACAAGAAATGAAACAGCCATCAGTGATTTCCGGCCTCCAAAGGTGAATGAGGGCCCCTAAAACTAATTGTGATCCGTGTGATCCAGTGGATGTGGTGGGCCCCCCCTCCCTGGGTCCCCCCCTGCCCCAATTGCTGAGGAGCTGGGAGAATGCAAGAAGGTGAATAACGAAACAGGATTGGCCCCAGATAGCTGAGGTGCACATGAAAGGAATGAATTCAGTGAGTACAGAGGCTTGCTTCTTCTCATACATAGAAAGCCAAGTTCCTTAACTTAATCCCTGATCTTTGATGTTCAGACTGCCTGCTCCCTTTGTTGCAAACTTGTAGGTCGCCTGACTTCCCCTCCTGCTTCCTGGGAGCAGTTTTCTCAGAGCTACTGAGATGCTGTCTCCCAGGTTCTGAGTCCTAAACTTGACCACCAAATAAAATAACTCTCTAATTTCAGGTTGTGAAAATATTTTTTAATCAACAATTCAGATAACAGGGCTTCCCAGGTGGCGCTAGACACAGGTTTGATCCCTAGGTGGGGAAGATCCCCTAGAGTTGTTCCTTTTTCAATCTCTAAGCCGTGTCTGACTCTTTGCGACCCCGTGAATGGCAGCACACCAGGCTTCCCTGTCCTTCACTATCTCCCTCATGTCCATTGCGTGGGTGATGTCATCCAACCATCTCATCCTCCGTCACTCCCTCCTCCTCTCGCCCTAGAGCAGGAAAAGGCAACCCACTCCAGTATTCTTGCCAGGATAATCCCATGGACAGAGGAGCCTGGTGGGCTACAATCCATGGGATCGCGAAAGTCGGCAACGACTGAGCGACACACACACATATACAAATACACACACACAACCTGTCACAGGCTTGTCGTGCGGAGGAAAATGGAACAGCACTTGGAGATCACGTCTCCCAGTGGGTGTCACGCCGGAGCGTTACTGAATAAAGAGTGCCCTCCTGCGCGCGGGGCAGGGGGCGGCCGAGCTCCGGCGGGTGGCGCGCGCTAGGCGGCAGCAGCGGGCTGGGCTGGGGCGCGGCCGCCGCGCAGGTCCCTCTTGGCCGGGCGGGCGGGCGGGGCGGGGCGCCGCGTCCGCGCTCGGGGCGGTGGGAGCAGCGGAAGCCGAGCGCAGCGGAGGGATGGCGGCGGCGGCAGCGGGCGAGGCGCGCCGGGTGCTGGTGTACGGCGGCCGGGGCGCGCTGGGCTCGCGATGCGTGCAGGCCTTCCGGGCCCGCAACTGGGTAATTCGGCGGCCGGGCGCGGAGGAGCCTTCGGGCGCAGCGCTGGAGGGCGGTCTGGAAGGGAGCTGGGGGCCCCTGAACCCCCTGAGACGTGATGCTTGCGGGTGCACCCGGCCGAGGTGCAGGGCTTTGCTCTGCCGGGAGGCTGGTGGAGGCGGCTCTGCTCTCCGGCCTCTGCAGGGGCCCGAGTGTCGGGCATGATTCCGGACAGACCAGAACCGGAGAGAGAGGTCACGGGAGGGAAGGAGCTGAAATCACTGCCTTGTTCACGGCCAATGGGGTTACTAGCCTTGTGACTCTGAACCGACCGCTTCATGTTAGCGAGCCCCAGGTTCCCCATCTGTAAAATGGGGGTACTAATTGTATTTATTTCTTAGAGGTGTTATGAGGATGAAATAATTGGTGTCGTTACGCGTAAGTTGTAAATTAACTGACGCTGGTAAAAGCTATTTAAATGTTAGCTACTATTGATATACATATGTTATTGATATATGCCTGCTCAATTGCTTCAGTCTTGTCCGACCCCGTGGACTGTAGCCCGCCAGGCTCCTCTGTGCATGGAATTCTCCAGGCAAGAATACTGGAGTGGGTTGCCATTTCCTTGTCCAGGGGATCTTCCTGACCCGGGCATCAAACCGGCGTCTTTTGCATTGGCAGGCGCTTTTTGTTTTTTGGTTTTTTTAAATCACTAGCGCCACGTGGGAAATCCCCTATTGATATATACCCCTGTTCCATTAGCTTCCCTTGTATGTGATACTTAGAAAGCTTGCAAATGCCTTTTGTTTGGTAAAGACTACTTGGAGTACTTGGTATCATGGGTAGGAGGGGGGGCCTGTCCCCGAGCCAGGGACCCTGCCCCCTGCCCCCAGCCCCCTGCCCCCAGCCTCCAGCCTGCCCCGAGAATTCCAGGTGGAGACTCCGCCCACAGTGTCTTCAGCTGCAGCGGTTTCTGGCTCGGAGACCCCGCTGTAGCCCCGGGAGCTTTCCTGGGGGTTTACTTGCCCGCAGAAGCAGCAGCCTGAGCGTGGTGCACTGGGGCCAGAGAGAAAGGCAGCCAGGGTTTTCATCTCGTGTTAGTAGAGGAATATGCTTCGAAGGGTTCTGAATACACCACCTTCCCGCCATTTAGCTGTCTTGAGATGTCTTCCCAGGTCTGCAGGGGGTGGGTGGGGGCGGGGTGGTGACCTTGGGAACATTTAAGGACTGCCAGCCCAGGACCGGGCATTGAGCTCCTGCATATCAGAGCCCCTACATAGTCTTAGTCCTGTTTAGTCTCTCCAGTAACGTTAATACAGAGTTAATGCATGTATATATAGGATCTAGAAAAAAGGTACAGAACCCTGGAGATCCAACCAGTCCGTCCTAAAGGAAATCAGTCCTGAATATTCATTGGAAGGACTGATGCTGAAGCTGAAGCTCCAGTACTGTGGCCACCTGATGCGAAGAGCCAACTCATTAGGAAAGACTCTGATGCTGGGAAAGACTGAAGGCAGGAGGAGAAGAGGGCGACAGAGGACTAGGTGGACACAAGTGTGAGCAAGCTCGGGGAGTTGGTGAAGGACAGGGAAGCCTGGGGTGCGTGCCTGGGGTTGCAGAGAGTAGGGCCCAGCTGAGCACCTGAAAAAACGAAACAAATAGCTGATTCCCGCTCACACAACATTGTAACGCAATTGTCCTCCTGTTAAAAAAAAAAAATCCAGGGCTCCTGTATCCATTGTTACAGATGCAGGGCTGTGCTTCCTCTCGAAGCCGGGTGTGGGGGCGTGTACAGTGGGTGTCCTTTCACTTGGTGAATCTGGAGAGCTGACTTACCCATGACTGTCTTTGGCTCCCTTCCTTCCTGGAAGCTCCGGGGGTTCTGGGATGGAACCATTTCTTTATCTCAGTACCCTCCTCCCTGTGACACAGAGCAGTGAGTGTTTTGATTGGATACTGTGTTCTTCAAAGCTTGTGGGGGAGATGTTTATCTCTGGGGCCTTCAGACTGCAGGGCCCTGGAGCTTTCTGAGTCAGCACCGTGTGTCAGCAGCCGATGTTGTTCAATCGCTCAGTCGTGTCTGACTCTTTGCCACTCCATGGACTGCAGAACACCAGGTCCTCTGTCCTCCGCTATTTCCCAGAGTTTGTTCAAACCCATATCCATTGAGTCTGTGATGCCACTCATCCACCATAGCATCCTGCATTTCATTTAATTCTCACACTAATCCTGTTGATTGCTGACAGCCCTCATTTTGCAGGGGAGGAACCTCTGCTGAGTGGGTGGATGAGAGAATTGCCGGATGGCAGAATCAGCATTCAAACTCTGACCTGATATCCACGCCCACAGTCATCCTCTTGTGCTCTGGGACAGGGATTGGAAAATTCCAGTTCTCCAGGGGCTGGATCTTGCCTGGCACCTGTTATCACAGAGCCCAAGAGCTAAAAAAGAGTTCCCCATTTTTAATTGGTGAAAAGAAATCCAAAGAAGAGTAGCCACGTGTGAACTTTATATAAAATTAATAATCCAGCGACAGATGTCTTCTCAGCACACAGCCAGGCTCTTTCGTCGATTCCTGGGCTGTTTTCTGTGGCTGCTGTCTATCTGTGATAGCAGAGTTGAGTAGTTGGATGGGGTCACACAGAGTCGGACATGACTGAAGTGACGCCGCAGCAGCTGCAGAGGCCGTGTGGCCATCACAGCCTGAAAGACTTAGCCTCTGGTTCTTTAAGAAAAGGGTTGCAAGTCCCTGGTCTCGGGCATCTCTGCTCCAGCAGGGTTTGGCTTTCAGAGATGACAGTGGAAGGGAAAGAGGTGTTTGGGGGTACAGTGGACTGGCCTGGGGCTCAGGAAGGGGTGTGCTGGCCAACCGGAAAGCCCTGCAAGGGGTGCTAGAGGTCAGTTGCTAGGTCCTTCCTCTAGTGGGTTTTTCTGTAAGCCTCTAACCTGTCTCCACCTCCCCGCATCCCTGCGCATGAATCTGTCCTGCCTGACTGCCTCTTGACCAAACCTGTTTTCTCCTCGCTCCAGTGGGTCGCCAGCATCGACGTGCAGGAGAACGAAGAGGCCAGTGCCAACGTCGTGGTTAAAATGACAGACTCATTCACGGAGCAGGCCGACCAGGTGATTCCAGGGAAGGACCGCACGTGGGGTGGGGAGCCCTGGGGAGAGGGCTCCATGGGTGGTGCATTCTTCCTTCTTTCAGGTGTTGCTTCTCTAATTATGAGAGCCATTGTGCTCATGGAGGGAAATTTGTAAAAAGTGAACAGAAAAAAAAGACAAGTAGCCCATGATCCATGTCTAGTTAGCTCACTAGTTAGTTCACATTTTGGCCCATTTTCTTGTGCTTCCTCTGCATACTATACAAGTCTTACAGGTTGAGATAAATTCGTATTTTATAAGCTATGGTCAGCTTCTCTTTTTTCAACTTACTTAGCTTGAATTCTTCCTCAAAGCACTTAATAAAACCTCTGTGTCAACTCATAATTTTTCTTTGTATGGATTGGTCACAGTTTCTTTGGTTTGTACTTGTACATTTAAACTTTTTTTGCAGTTTTTCTTTTTTCACTCTAACTTCTTTTACTTAATAATGTTAAGAATACTGTGGTGAACATCTTCATCTCCATCTCTTATTTATTGAAGATATGTTCCAGAAAGCAGAGCTCCCCCTACCCAAAGCAAGACTGCTAACAAACCAGGTCGTTTCCAATTATAAAGTGAAAGTGACAGTGTTAGTCTCTGAGTCATGTCTGACTCTTTGCGAACCCATAGACTGTTTTAGCCCACTAGGCTCTTCTGTCCATGGGATTCTCGAGGCAAGTATACTGGAGTGGGTAGCCAGTCCTTCTCCAGGGGAATCTTCCCGCCCAGGCGTGTTGTAAAGAAGTCAGGCAAAACCATACAGCTATATAGATAAATTGTGAAGTATCCCTCTTTCTCCCTGTGACCGTGTCCCCCTCCTGCCTCCCCGAGGAGGAACTGTTGACAATTTGTTGGATCTCTTGGTATTAAGCATCTGAGATGCTCTCAAGCAGGTCTGCCTTTCTGGAAGAGCCCTTCCCACCAGCTGCATGAAGGATGTGCTATCTGTGGTCTTCATGCCAGCCCTGCAGCGCACAGTCCAAGGAAACCTCCTAATGATTCCTGTGCTTAATGGTCTTATTGGTTTTATTGGACTTAATAGTAAAACTCAGTATGGCTTTGCTGTATGTTAGACATCATAAGAAGTGTCTTATTTGCAATAGGCCGCTTAATCTCTTTAACACCCCCAAAACCAAGTGTCTCATCGTATCTCCCTTTTAGAAATGGGTACGGGAGTCCCTGGTCTTTGTTCGACCAGGTCGTAGGTGGCAGAGCTGGGATTTGAACCTGGGCTGTGGTAGGGAGTGGTGCCGGTGCTCTTAACTGCATGTTAAAGTTGCTTCTCAGCAGGATAGCTTCGTGTGAGTAACGCAAGGAAAACTTAAACCATTTGCAAGGGAGCCCCTGGGCGTGGACAGCTGCAGCTCCTCCAGACGTGGTCCTCTGTGGTCACTGTCTCTCCTGCTCCTTTAGTTGCAGGTTTCTGATGTCTGCATCCCATTTTGAATGTGAAATTGTCCACATCTAAGACTTTGACTATATGGTGCATCTTTAGGACAAAGATTGGGAAATGCCTTCGTTATTAGCTTTTAACATCTTTAACCCCTCCTGCGCCTTCTCATCTCCTAGTCACTCAATCAGGAATGTCTGGACGAACAACATGACATCCAGTTTTTTATTCTAAAGCTCTAAAAGAAGGAAATTTAACCTTAGTATATATAAAAGTAGGGCTTCCCAGGTGGTGCTAGTGGTAAAGAACCCACCTGCCAATGCAGGAGACTTGAGATGCATGTTCAATCCCTGGGTCCGGAAGATTCGCTGGAGGAGGACATGGCAACTCACTCCAATATTCTTGCCTGGAGAATCCTACGGACACAGGAGCCTGGCGGGCTACAGTCTGTAGCGTTGCAATGAGTTGGACGCGGCTGAGTGACTGAGCACACACACAGGCATATTTAATTTGGCTCTTAAGCTGAAAATTCACTAAAGACAGAAAATGAAAAGTGAGAAAAAAATTAAACCTATAGAAGACTATTGGATAGGCAAAAGGAAGAATTTAGGGCGAGGAATTTTAAAATGCCTCATTTTAATTTTATTATAAAAATAGAACACAGAGGTGGTTAAAAAAGCAAATCAAGCAGGAGCATTGTTGCTTGGGCTCCATGCTTCCCTAAAAGGTAGAACGCAGGTCGTGTTCGGGTACAGAGGTCAGGGAAGATGACGCAACTCCTGGCAGATGGGACCTTGCTGTTGGCGTGGGATGCAGCTTAGAAATGAAGGAGAGGCAGCCAGGGAACCAGGGTAACAGGAGGAAGATCTCAAAAGCTGAACCAGGGTTACGTCAGGTACTTGCCAAGGGACGGTCAGGAATCTACTTAAATTGAGAGATTTTGGTATTGAATGTAGAGGAGAGGAAAGGTTGGTTTCCATTGCCAGATTGATCTCCATGAAAGAGTAATTTATTTCTGGCCATGACCTGTGGCTTGTGGAATCCTAGTTCGCAAACCAGGGATCAAACTCATGCCCCCTGCAATGGAAGCGTGGAGTCTGAACCCTTGGACCGCCAGGCAGTTCCCCTGAAAGAGTGATCTGAGGCTCAGAAATTGTTAGGGAAAGCTGTCAGAGACTGAAATGTTACTGCTGGGAGAATTCCACTGTCCTGTGTTAAGCTGCTTCTTTAGAAGCTTGATCTTAGTGAAGCTGTTGACAGGCTATGATCCTTTCAGCCGTTCCAGAAAAATATGGAAAGGATTCATGGATGATGGCCAGGGTTGTGTGTCTTCTCAGATTTTTGTTTTAATAAACTGTAACAAAAGACATGCGTATGTTTTCAACACTTTAAACATTTGAATCAAACAGCAGTAGAGAATTAAAATGAACCCCCGTGTATTCATTGCTTACCAACATTTTGCCATGAATTATTTTTTATTGCTTTATTTTTAAGGAAAAAGTTTCTCTTTGGCTTTGGTTTTTTTTTGGAGTTACAGTTAATGGGATGTTTGTATTGGGGGGAGAGTAGAATTGATTATCTCAGTTTATGATTCTGTGATTGGCAAAGAAATTCTGGAAAGAAATATACCAGAAATCTAGCTATAGGCAGTGAAATCCTAGGTGATTTTTTAAAAAATATGAAACGCTTCATGAATTTGTGTGTGATTTTTTTTTTTAACTTTTCCTACTTTATTTATTGTTTTATCCCAGGAATATGTACATCTCCACCCTTTAGAATATTCAGAAGACTCTAGGTTGCTTTATAAAAATCATGCTGAAATGCAGTCAGGCTTTGCTGTCCAAAATGTTCATTGTAAATGGGTCCTGCATCTGATTTTCAAAGTGTGCATTGCCAGGTACTGTAAACTGACTTAAAAAGGAGTGAAAGGTCAATGGAGGTGACTACAGCAATGTCAGACGTCAGCCTGTTGAGGTCTACCTGACAATCTGTGTGTCTTTTCTGGCCCCTCTGTTTCAGGTGACGGCTGAAGTGGCAAAGCTCCTGGGTACAGAGAAGGTGGATGCGATCCTTTGTGTGGCTGGAGGATGGGCTGGGGGCAATGCCAAGTCCAAGTGTGAGTCCTTTTCTGGGTTAATCATTCACCCTGCACTGCTCCCTGTCCAGGTGCATGGGTCGGGTCTGCAGCATGTGCCAGGCCAGACGTTTTCCTGTCTGCCGCCCGGAATCTTCCCAGTCGCTGTAAGGTGGGGGTCAACACCCCGTTTTACAGAGAAAGAAAAAACTTCCCATAAAGGGGGTCGGGGGCTTCCCCGGTGGCTCAGCATAAAGGACCCGCCTGCACTGCAGGAGCTGTGGGAGGCTGGGGTTCGATCCCTGGGTCACAAAGGTCCCCTGGAAAAGGGAATGGCAACCCACTCCTGTGTCCCTGCCTGGAGAATCCCATGGACGCAGGAGTCTGGCGGGTACAGTCCGTAGGGGGCAAAGAGTCAGACACGACTGAAGTGACTTAGCACGCACGGATGCTCAGAGGAGTTAGGGCAGAGGGGCCTTGAGATTAACAAGGAGACGGGATGAAGTCAGCATTGTTCCCACCGCAGTCTTTCAGGGCTCGGTACTGGGAATTGGGGAATGTGAATGGAATGCAGAGATGGTTCAGAAGATGAAAAGGACTCACAATTGAGCTTTTGCTGAAGCTGTGAGTTTATTTGCTCTTTTTTTATCATGAGCATTTTCAAATACACAGAAAAGAGGAAAGAGCCATTCAGGGCACACCTTTATGCTCCCGTCAAGGCTCAGCCCTTGTGAATGTTTGCCACACTCGCATCCTCCTGCTTTCTCGCATGCGTGTCCTCTGTGTGTGTGTTTTTGCTGCTGTTGTTAATCATTTGAAAGTGCTTTGACACTTGACTATACTTCAGTATGTGTCTCCAGGGATTAGGCCATTCTCTCACGTTAGCGTAATACCGCTCTCATACCTAAGAAAATTACCAGTAATTCTGTAAGATTAATAGTACCGGCCCATGTTCCAGTTACCTCAGTCTGTTCCATAGCTGTTTTCCCTAGATTTATTCTAATCAGCATTGTATTATTGTTTGAGTCACTTAATCTAGAATTTTTTTTCTTTCCTGTGATAGGTTTGGCAGGTCCAAGGCAGTTTTCATGTAGCATGTCCCCCACCCTGAATGTGTCAGACTGTTTCTTTAAGGTATCACTTACCTCGTTCTTCTGTCCCTGGTGTTTCTTGTGAACTGGAAGGTAGGTCTGGAGACTTGCTTAGATTCAGGTTAAATATGCTGAGGTGAGGATGGGGGTGAATATGGAGGGGAGGATGCTTCCTGAGTGATGTGGACTTCCCCCTGCAGCCCTCTGAGTCCTCACCACATCCCACAGCCTGCTCCACTGTCCATCCAGAGTGGTGCCAGCTCTGATGCTGGGTCAGGATTAAGGTGATAGATCTCCATTGTGAAGTACATTTTTCTGTTTGTGATTAGTAAGTGACCCATGGGATGGTGCTTTGGCATCATGCATGAGTCTCCTGTTCCCAAACACCTTGAGAACCCCAAATTCCTCAAAACTAGTGGTTATAAACATCCACTGATCATCTCTACCTGAATCAGTCGTTCCACTGGGGCTTGGAAAATGGTAGTTTTCCAATTCTATCATCCCTTCTACATTTATCAGCCAAAGTGATTTAAAAGGGAGTTGATTTTCTGTGTGCGCACGCATGTGTGTGTGCTCTGTCATGTCCAGCTGTGTGCAGCCCCGTGGACTGTGGCCCACCAGCCTCCTCTGTCCACAGGATTCTCCAGGCAAGAATACTGGCAGGGTTGCCGTTTCCTTTTCCTTCTCTGTGAACCACACTTAAATGTGAAATTGTCAGTTTGTCGGGGATCAGCTTGGCAGAACACCTGATGGCCTTTTGTGTATTTTGGGAACAGGAAGTAACAATTGTGGGTCCATCGGTTTTTCCCCTAGTTCTTCTTAACAGGGAAATGCAGTTCCTTGGTCATCACCCACTGCAGACTCTCCTTCTGTATCAGGAGGGCTCTGTCTCTGGGTCATGGGTGCACTGGGTTCTGTGTATCCTGTGAGGGGGGAAGGGGATCAGCTGGTGATGTGACCTCCCTTACCAGTTCCTCCTCATGTCTCTGGCGAGGTCAGAGGGTTAAAACAAGTGTGAAATGGTTATTATTTCAGCTCTCTTTTAGAGAGTCTTTAAAGTTGGCATTAAACTTTCAACCATAAAAAGCTTGTCACTCCATGAAAGCCCTGTTTATGTCATCATAGTCCCTGAGATCTTTTATCACAGATAAAACTTGACTTAGACATATAGGTTCTAATTAAAGATCTAATGTCCTTTATTTATTTTTGTAATTTTAAAAATTATTTTTTTGGCCACACCACGCAGCTTGCAGGATCTTAGTTCCCTGACCAGTGATCGAACCCAGACCCTTGGCTGTGAGAGCATGGAATTCTAATCACTGACCACCAGGGAAGGCCCCTAATGCCATTTATAAAGTATGGCAGTGTTTGAATTAAAGCCAGTCCCACCTATCTGTCAACAGCCCTCATTTATTGGTGGATGTTTAACCAGTTTGGCTTCCCCGGTGGCTCAGATGATAAAGAATCTGCCTGCAAGGCAGGAGACCCGGGTTTGATCCTTGGGTAGGGAAGATCCCCTGGAGAAGGGCATGGCAACCCACTCCAGTATTCTTGCCTGGAGAATCCCATGGCCAGAGGAGCCTGATGGGCTACAGTCCGTGGGGTGGCAAAGAGTCAGACATGACTGAGCGACTGACACTAACCAGTTTACATGAGGAGGCTGAGACTTGGGTGACCACGTGGCCTGGATTTGAACCTGCATCTCTGAGCACAAGCCCTGGGCTGTGTGTGTGTTAGATCTCCCTGCAGACCCAGAGTGGCCATGGGGGCTTCCTGGAGGGTCGGGTGCTGGGGGTCAAGTTCACCCTTCAGTTTCTTCCCTGTGAATGCTGACCTCATGTGTTTCTTTGCTCAGCACTCTTTAAAAACTGTGACCTGATGTGGAAGCAGAGCGTGTGGACATCCACCATCTCCAGCCACCTGGCCACCAAGCACCTCAAGGAAGGAGGCCTCCTGACCTTGGCGGGGGCCAGGGCCGCCCTGGACGGGACGCCTGGTGAGCCTCTGTTTCCCCGTCTGTGAAATGGGAACGCTCACACTTTCTTGCTCGCTGGGCTGCTGAGCGCTTCCCTGGGAGGGGGAATATTAGAGCTGTTTACCCTCCAGGGCTGTTTGCAGTTGGGTGGATCTTGCTTCCTTTTAGGCCTCCATCTTTTTAGGGGAAGCGCTCCTCGTCTTTTCATGTGCATTGTCCTCATGGTCACGCTGGCCAAGGACCACTGTCCTCTGACACCTCCTCGTCTCGTGTGTGTGTCTGGGGTCCACCCAGGGAATGGATGGTGTAGCTGAGGCTCTCAGCTCGTAATATGGGCTTTTCCCTGGTGGCTCAGGTGGTAAAGAATCCGCCTGCAGTGCTGGTGACCCAGGCTCAATCTCTGGATCGGGAGGATCCCCTGGTGAAGGGAATGGCAACCCACTCCAGTGTTCTTGCCTGGAGAATTCAGATAAGACTGAGTGGCTAACACTTTTACTGAGGTGTGGGCAGGGGATGGTTAAGACTTCACCATCTGGCACAATTCACTCTCCCTTTGGGATTGGAATAAAGGAATTTAAGCAGGGAGTAGGGGACATAGTTTAGGGAGCCAGAAACTGTCTCCACTACCTAAATTAAACTCGTTAAAAAAAAAAAGACGGGGAGTGTTTTTGAACCTCTTTAGTAAGTGGTAGAAATCTTAAGCATCTTTTTCAGTTTTCATGTAGTGAACTGAACTGTGAGGCGTTTACAAATTAATAATTTTTTTGCCACTCATTTTATTAGGTTTCACAGAGAAAGTGATCTTATAAATCCATGGCTCTTGCAGTAATTCACACTGTATAAATGTTCAGTGGTAGTCTGGCTGAGATCTGATTTTCATTAAAATCAGAGACTCTAGAGAGTAAATACAGAAATGAGTAATAGCCTGACATTGAAAAGAGAAAACCCTAGGACTGAAACACTAATTTTCCTGAAGGACGAAACAGCTTTCTACCCTTGCTTTTGGTTTACTAGTATCATTCTTTGCTTATAGTTTCAGATACTGGTTACGACTATGGGATCTGGAACTATACGGGTTGGTTTCGTGTTGTGGTTTTGCCGTTTAGTCGCTGTGTGATAGTTGGCAAATTACTTAACCTCTCTGAGCCTCAGTTTTGTCATTTGTATAATGAGAAGTAATGGTAATAGCTCCTTTACATGGTGGTTGGGACTTGTAAACATCTTAATGGGTGTAATGGTTTAAGACAGGTATTGCAGAGAGTTAGCAGTACTCCAGGTTTCTTTTTGGTCAGTTACTCCTTCAGGTGTTGATAAGTTTGTTCCTCTTTTAGCTCTTTAGTTAGATGTTGTTAAACTTAACTTGAGTCATGAAATCTTTTCTCTTTGATTCAGACTCCAGAGAAATCTGGGGAAGTCTATGAAAGCATGTGATGAACAGGCTTAATAGTCCTTGAAAACCCAAGAAGAGGTGTTCAAAAATGAAAAGTTTTTCATGTGGAAACACACTGAGAAACCCCACCCTCTCCTGTGTCCAAGGCTGTTTATTTGTGGACAGTCCACTGGAGGATAAACGGTACCAAAGAGATGGTGATCTCCCCCCTGTACCCTGTAAGGGTCTGCGCTGTGTTTAGAAATCAGTCTTTAGGGACTGCACAGATCACTTGATACTTATGTATCTTCTTGATGAAGTGCATGCTTTCCCCGTATTTTGCACATGATCCTTGCCAGCGTTGTACAGAATCCTGTGGGATTAAACCTTTAGGGCTCCTGGCTGCTGCTTGCTTGCTTCTCCTCACCCGATTCCTTGCTTTCATGCTGTTTGAATGGGGTGAAGAGAGTCCTGGGAGAAGGGAGGGTGCTGGGGGACAGGGGCTGGTGGGATGAAATCCACACGCTAGTTTGTTTAAGCTGTTGGAATGGTGACTTTTCACTCATTTCTTTGTTATAATTTTTACTGGAGTATAGTTGTGTTGGTTTCTACTGGGCAGCAAAGTGAATCAGCCATACGTAGACACACGTCCCCTCTCTTTTGGAGTTCTTCCTGTTTAGGTCACCCCGGAACCCTGAGTAGAGTTCTCTGAGCTGTACGGGAGGTTCTCTGTTCTCTGTCTATTTTATACACAGTAGTGTGTCTGCGGTGTCAATCCCAGTCTCCCAACTCGTCCCATCCCCTCCACTGGTTTGTTTTAATCGCCGCAGAGTTTGTTAGCTCTTCATGCCATGGTCGGCCTTCTGCCCCCAACGAAGCCAAGAAAAGCCAGGCATGGTGAAATAGTCTTCTTGTGTTTCTAAATAACTTTTTGAGACCTTGACCCTCTTTTGCAATTTGAGTCACTGTGGAAGCGGTTCAGCGATTGGCTGCTCCGCTGGGCTGTGAGTCCCACCTCCCACCAGACGCTGATGCCTGTTGAGCGGTTATACTTTAAACAGCCGACCTGCTGGGGTTTTTAGGGAGCGGCCGACCTTTGGAAGTAGTGGTTTTCTGAAGGCGGAGGGGTCTTGGCAGCAATGAGCCGTTCTTTGTTGCTGTGATGGCTGCATTTAATGCACCTACAGCTGGGTGCTGTGGGGTGCTTCTGAGACGAGAGAGCTCGCCTGCCGTGTGTCTGTGGGACAGACGGAGTCCTGTCCTGATAAGGCTGTTACATATAGACTGACTAAGCAACAAGATCATACTGTGTCACACAGGGAACTAGTCAGTATCCTGTGATAAACCCTAGTGGAAGAGGATGTTAAAAAAGAACGTATATATGTATACATATATGGGGCTTCCCTGGCAGCTCAGTTGGTAAAGAATCCACCTGCAATGCAGGAGCCCTGGGTTGGGAAGATCCCCGGAGAAGAGAATGGCAACTCACTCCACTGTTCTTGCCTGGGAAGTCCCATGGACAGATGAGCCTGATGGGCTGCAAGAGTTGGCCATGACAGCCACTAAACCACCACCATGTATGTGTATATGTATATGAATCACTTTGCTGCACAGCGGAAATTAGCACATTATAAATCAACTATACTTCAATTAAATAAAAAGAAAGGCATGCCTTGCTTCTATCAGCAAGCCTTCGCTGACTGGTGGGAGGAAAGGAAGGCTGATAGGAAGCATGTGTACACGTATGTTGCGATTGCTCAAATAGCATAGTTTGTTTTTTAATTAATTTTTTTGGAGTCTGGTTGATTTGCGGTGTTGTGTTAGTTTCTGCTCTACAGTAAAGTGAATCAGTTATTTATCTACACATATAGCCACTCTTTCTCAGACTCCGCTCCCATGTAGGCCGTTACGGAGGAAGGAGCTGCATTCTCTGTGCCATGCAGTAGGCCCTTCTTATTTTTCTATTTTATGTACAGTAGTATGTACGGGTTGATCCCCATCTCCCAATGTATCCCACCCCCACTTCCCTCCCTTCATAACCATAAGTTTATTTTCTGTATCTGTGTCTATTTCTGTTTTGTAAATACGTTTATTTGTATTGGGTTGACCACAAAGTTCGTTCAGGTTTTTTTCCATAACATTTTACAGAAAAACCTGAGGGCCCTTTTTGGCCAACCCAGGACTTTTTTTTCAGATTCCACGTGTAAGCAGTCTCATACGATTCAAATGGTGTCCTTTAATGGGAGCTGGACTCCAGGGCACAGCACTTATGTTAATATGATGGGCAACATGTATGGAGGTCCTACCCTGTCCTGAGCCTAGAACTGAGTACTTTATCCCCATTTTACAGGTGGGAAGACTGAGGGTCAGACAGGTCTTGAGAACCTGCCTGGGGTTTCTGTAGTGGTAAATGGAAGAGCTGCACAGCCTGACTCTAAAGCCTGTATTTCAAAGTCCTGCTTGATTTTGCCAACTCACTGGGCACCCAGTGTTGTGTGCTGGCTGCTCATAAGCTATTATGGATTCAAGGGTTCAAAACCCTTGCCTGGCTTTTCACCTCTCTGCTGGCCTCAGGACGCATCTGTGTGTGAGTCTGGGCCTGTCCAAGCCTCCATTTCCTTAGCAATAGAACTAGGATTGGCCTTGTGGCTTCTCTGATAACTGTTAAGTGCCAGGTGAATAATAGGTTGTGTCCTTCCCACTTTCCATAGATGTCCCTGGTTCTCTCTTCCTGGCCTCCTTGGGACCTCCTGGTGCCCTTTGGACGTGCCGGTGGCAGCCGGTGGTCACTGAAATGTTTTCTCCCCGTTTCCCAGGGATGATCGGCTACGGCATGGCCAAGGCCGCGGTGCACCAGCTCTGCCGGAGCCTGGCCGGGAAGAACAGCGGCCTGCCGCCCGGGGCTGCGGCCGTCGCCCTGCTCCCGTAAGTGGCTGGGGGTCCCTCCACGCCTGACTCCCGCCGAGGGTTCATGTGGATCCTGGAGTCACCCCACACCAGGGATGAGTGCGTGCTGTCCCCTCGGCCCCCGAGAGTCGTCAAAGGCCCTGACGACACTTGTTCGGCTTTTGGATTATCCTGGGCTTTCCCGGATGGTTGCCTGGCTGATGGGATGGGTCTTCCTGGCCTGCATCTTTCTCATTTTCTGTCCTTCTGTCCCTCTTTATTAAGAAATAGTGGACACATTTAATTTTAATATCTGTATCTCAGTCCATGTCAGCACGGTCACCCTCGGTGCCGTGGGCTCCTGGGTGTGGGGACACACACGTGACAGGCTTGTCTCTGCTCTGCAGGGTCACCCTGGACACCCCGGTGAACAGGAAGTCGATGCCCGAGGCCGACTTCAGCTCCTGGACGCCCTTGGAGTTCCTGGTTGAGTGAGTATCGCAGTCTCGTCACTGACTCAGCAGCTCCCGGCCCCTGTGCCTCCGTCTTGTGGGTGAAAGGACAGGCCCTGTTCTCCTGGCTTATCAACCCGGCTGCTCCATGAGGTCCTGACCTTCAAGGGCGCCTCGCACCTCCGTGTGAACCTTGCAGGCTGGAGGGGTAGATGGTGCCTCCCCCTCCACCGTGGTTCAGCTCCTCTAGGCCTCAGTTTCTCAGTCTGTACAATGGGGGCCCGTGATGACTGTTAGGAGGGTAAGCTATCGTAGAGTGGGCCAGGCTCTCAGCCCACATCTGACCCACAGAAGTGCTGGGTGAGCCCGGCTCCCAGAACGCTCGCTCTGTCTGTTAACAAGCACAGCTGCGTAGAGTGAGCCGCTGACCTGGGTGGGACCTCTGGGCCCACATGTCTGAATTAGTGCCAAGCATCAGAAAAGCGTCCTTTGTCCCCCAAATCATATTCGGCCCCCATTTGTAAATATGAGTGGCTTTGGAAGCTCAGGAGAGGGTGCGCTTTCTGCTCACTTGTGTTCACCTGGATCTCAGCTCCCCCAGGCCCCTCTGTTTAAGGGGGTATTGAGCGCATGTTCGCTGAGAATCCCACTAGGGCCTGGGGACGATGAGGAGGGAGACGTGGAGCAGGGACCACCTCGCCCAGCAGAGTGAGTGATGAGCTGCCTGGACGGCTGTGTTCATACGGGATGTTTGTAGAGCTTGGGGCGTGTGCTTCTGGTCTGAGGTTGCCTTTTGCTTAGATGTTTTATGTTTATTTATGTTTGGAACAAGCACTTACGTAGTACCTATGCGCCAAGCCATTTGAGCACTTCATAACCCTGGTCTTACTAAATGCTCATAGCGGGGGCTTCTTCAGTGGCTCAGTGGTAAAGAACCTGCCTGCCGATGCAGGAGACTCAGGAGATGGGAGTTCGATCCCTGGGTCAGGAAGAGCCTCTGGAGGAGGACATGGCAACCCACTCCAGTATCCTTGCCTGGAGAAACCCCGTGGACAGAGGAGCCTGGTGGGCTACGGTCCATGGGGTCGCAAAGAGTCGGGCACGGCTTAGTGACTGGAAATACAACGGCTTCCCTGTACAGCTCGAATGACTGGCCAGCTCTGGTCTAGCAGGTTACTCATCGGCACTGAAGACCTCAGGAGCTCCTGAGGACTTTCCAGTGAAGGAAGGGCCACAGTCCCACCTGGGGGATGTCAGAGGGGCCAGTATTCCCCACAGCAGGAGTTAATGCTTTAAAAATGACCGGGGGACTTCCCTGGCAGTCTAGTGATTAAGACTATGTGTTCCGATGCTCTGAAATTTTGCTCCTTCCTAAAGGATTGTTGCCATTTCAAGGAGGAGAGAGAGGTCAAGTAAAGCTTTCTCCTTTACAGTTAAGAGCAGTGATTAAAATTTGCTTCTTGAAGAATTAGTTGTGGTAGAATAACAGAGAACATACATTCCAGAGGAGCCTACAAGACATTTTGAGGGGACACTGGACTCCTCCTTCTTTGTGTGACAGGCAGGAGAATGGGTGATTCCAGATGAGAGAATTCAGAAACCATGGGATCACACAAAGTGTACAAGTATCCCCTTTTCTGTACATCCTCATCAACACTGGTCATCTGTGGTCTTCTTGAAGCTGGACATCCTGCAGTGGCTTCCCAGCTTGCATTGCAGTGTTCCCAGCAGTGTTGGCTCTCTGATCCCAGCTTTCTAATCACTGGATCACACCTCAGGGCTGTATAGTTGGAGAAGTCCCGAGACTACAAGAAGAATAAAACTGAAATCCAGAGGCAGGAGACTTAAGCCCAAAACCTGAGAACACCAGAAAACTCCTGACTACATGGAACTTTAAGCAATAAGTGACTGTCCAAAAGCCTTCATACCTACACTGAAACCAACCACCACCCAAGAGCCAATAAGTTTTAGAGCAAGACATACCACACAGATTCTCCAGCAACGCAGGAACATAGCCCTGAACATCAACATACAGGCTGCCCAAGGTCACACCTAACACATAGACCCATCTCAAAACTCATCACTGGGCACTCCATTGCTCTCCAAAGAGAAGAAATCAAATTCCACGCACCAGAACACTGACGCACGCTTCCCTAACCAGGAAATCTTGACAAGCCAATCGTCTAACCCCACCCACTGGGTTAATCCTCCACAACAAAAAGGAACCACAGATCTCCAGAATACAGAAAGCCCACTCCAGATACAGCAATCTAAACAAGATGAAAAGGCAAAGAAATACCCAACAGGTAAAAGAACATGAAAAATGCCCACCAAGTCAAACAAAAGAGGAGGAGATAGGGAATCTACCTGAAAAAGAATTTAGAATAATGATAATAAAAATGATCCAAAATCTTGAAAACAAAATGGAGTTACAGATAAATAGCCTGGAGACAAAGATTGAAAAGATTCAAGAACTGTTTAATAAAGACCTAGAAGAAATAAAAAAGAGTCAATTAAAAATGAATAATGCAATGAATGAGATCAAAAACACTTTGGAGGGAACCAAGAGTAGAATAACGGAGGCAGAAGATCGGATAAGTGAGGTAGAAGATAAAATGGTGGAAATAAATGAAGCAGAGAGGAAAAAAGAAAAAAGGATCAAAAGAAATGAGGACAACCTCAGGGACCTCTGGGACACTGTGAAATGCCCCAACATTCGAATCATAGGAGTTCCAGAAGAAGAAGACAAAAAGAAAGGCCATGAGAAAATACTCGAGGAGATAATAGCTGAAAACTTCCCTAAAATGGGGAAGGAAATAGCCACCCAAATCCAAGAAACCCAGAGAGTCCCAAACAGGATAAACCCAAGGCGAAACACCCCAAGACACATATTAATCAAATTAACAAAGATCAAACACAAAGAACAAATATTAAAAGCAGCAAGGGAAAAACAACAAATAACACACAAAGGGATTCCCATAAGGATAACAGCTGATCTATCAATAGAAACCCTCCAGGCCAGAAGGGAATGGCAGGACGTACTGAAAGTAATGAAAGAGAATAACCTACAACCTAGATTACTGTACCCAGCAAGGATCTCATTCAGACATGAAGGAGAATTCAAAAGCTTTACAGACAAGCAAAAGCTGAGAGAATTCAGCACCACCAAACCAGCTCTTCAACAAATGCTAAAGGATGTTCTCTAGACAGGAAATGCAGAAAGGTTGTATAAACGTGAACCCAAAACAACAAAGTAAATGGCAACGGGACCACACCTATCAATAATTACCTTAAATGTAAATGGGTTTAATGCCCCAACCAAAAGACAAAGATTGGCTGAATGGATACAAAAACAAGACCCCCATATATGCTGTCTACAAGAGACCCACCTCAAAACAAGAGACACATACAGACTAAAAGTGAAGGGCTGGAAAAAAATATTTCATGCAAACGGAGACCAAAAGAAAGCAGGAGTCGCAATACTCATATCAGATAAAATAGACTTTCAAATAAAGGATGTGAAAAGAGACAAAGAAGGACACTACATAATGATCAAAGGATCAATCAAAGAAGATATAACAATTATAAATATATATGCACCCAACATAGGAGCACCGCAATATGTACGGCAAATGCTAACGAGTATGAAAGAGGAAATTAATAGTAACACAATAATAGTGGGAGACTTTAATACCCCACTCACAACTATGGATAGATCAACTAAACAGAAAATTAACAAGGAAACACAAACCTTAAATAACACAATGGACCAGCTAGACCTAATTGATATCTATAGGACATTTCACCCCAAAACAATCAACTTCACCTTTTTCTCAAGTGCACACGGAACATTCTCCAGAATAGATCACATCCTGGGCCATAAATCTGGTCTTGGAAAATTCAAAAAAATTGAAATCATTCCAGTCATCTTTTCTGACCACAGTGCAGTAAGATTAGATCTCAATTACAGGAAAAAAATTGTTAAAAATTCAAACATATGGAGGCTAAATAACACGCTTCTGAATAACCAACAAATCATAGAAGAAATCAAAAAAAGAAATCAAAATATGTATAGAAATGAATGAAAATGAAAACACAACAACCCAAAACCTATGGGACACTGTAAAAGCAGTGCTAAGGGAAGGTTCATAGCATTACAGGCTTACATCAAGAAACAAGAAAAAAGCCAAATAAATAACCTAACTCTACACCTAAAGCAATTAGAGAAGGAAGAAATGAAGAACCCCAGGGTTAGCAGAAGGAAATAAATCTTAAAAATTAGGGCAGAAATAAATGCAAAAGAAACTAAAGAGACCATAGCAAAAATCAACAAAGCTAAAAGCTGGTTTTTTGAAAAAAATAAACAAAATTGACAAACCATT